>NC_064438.1:21026577-22259077 GCF_023343835.1 Lagopus muta | reverse complement strand
TAACAGATGCTATGGAAAAAAGATCACACAAATCCATGAATAGAGAAGAGTTGCTATGGAAGCACAAGGAAAAAAAAGAGAAAAAAAAAAAAGCATGGTATCAAGGGATAGTGGAAATGTGATCAGTGTTGTACACAGTGGCTGAAAAATGTTTAAATAAAATACTTCCTTCTGGTTTACTCTGCTAGTGTTTTTCTTAAGTGAAGCAAAACCATTGAGACAGAAGCCCTGTTCTGTGTATTTAATCATTGCACCGAGGGTAGAATATTTGAAGCTTCGGGAAAATATATTACAAAGAAAAAAAAAGATGTAATAAAAGGAAACAGCATGGGACTGAATAGGATCTCAAACATTTTTCAGGGCAATAGGAAGCTGAATATTCAGAGAGTGTAGTTGTCTTTGGGGATGGGTATCTCTTTAGTATGCTGTTTCTTGGCTGCATCCTTCAAGCTTGATTAATACTTAATGTGATTGTCTTTAAAATCTGTCAGCATTTGGCATGGATCAGATAAGTGCCTGTGACAGAAGTGTAAATATTTGTAATTGAGTTTTGTAGTCTGCTGTGGTTATGATTAATAAATTTTGCTTATGTACCTCCAGAGATTGTTTTGTAAATTACCCTACTTGGTTTATATTAATCAAGACACTCAGAGTTATTTTCCTGTGGGTTTACTATCTTAAATAAAAAATTAACAAGTAGCAACATTGATTAGAAGCTCTACCTAGTGTTTTAATATACTTAATATCCAATCATGCTAATGTGGAATAGGCATTGAATTGATCAAAAAAGGGACACAATTGCAGAAGATGCTCCCTGACAAGGAAAGAAAGTATGAGCAAAACAGTTCTAAAAAAAAAAAAAAAGATTTTTCAGGAAAATAGAAAAGGTGAAAGCCTTAATAATCTAATGATAAATTCCAGATGCCATGAAACACAAAATTCACACAGATCAAAATGAAACAATAATTTACTTACTTGGAGGAAGAGCAAGGAGGGGAAAAAAATGTTAACTAAAATAGTAATTCTGTATCAAAGACAATTTATGGCATCAGTTCTTTATCTGAAGGACACAACACAAGGAGTCTTCTACTCAAAATGGATTTACTGTTAAAGATGGAAGGGGAGAAAAAACTAAAGATTTGTCTTGCCTGCTTTCTTCTGGATATCTCCTAATAGCATAAGTGTGTAGAGAATCTTGAAAACTTAAATGAAAGCAAACAACAACTATCTGAGAAAGAAACAAAAGCCTGTATTTGCTCCAAAATCATAGTTACAACTAACTGTGAAAGGGACTGAGGAGAGTATCTGAGGGACGTGACTAGTAAGAGACTGGAATACCTTTGATATTCATGATAACAGCTTAGATTGTAATTACATGCTTGAGTATTAAGGCAGCTGAGGGGCCTAAAATGAAAAATACACTGCCCTTTAGTAGTTTGGAACTCAGTGATCTTTGAGATTTGGTCTCTGGAGGGAGATAATTACCATCTCTTGAACAAAGATGACAGAGGTCTGAAACTACTTAAGCACAGGGGATGTAGCACATAACACTGCCACTCTTGCTTGGTTCTCAGTTCAAACGTAACATATTGAAAGGAAACTAGACTGATAATGAGCTACTTCATTTCCTGTCTTGCATAGGGTTTCATCATTTTACTCCTCTGCCATATGATCCTACAAAAGACCATAATCACTTATCCATGAACCTCTATCCATCACACTCCTTGGAACTTACTTTCGTATTCGTGTTTTCACTCCATAAACTCTCCTCGCCAGTTTTAATGTGCAATTCAGACCGAGTAAAAGAAACAATGTGTGAAAACACGTTTGTTGAGACAAAAGTGACAAAATGACATGAGACATTTGGCAGTGGTAAGGAAGGTTGAAATGTGCCAAGCTCTTATTAAAATAATGAATATTAAATTATTCCTAATATTCTGTTTATCACTGCCTAGCTGTGTAACTTCTGCCTAAAATCTTCCAACTCCCACATTTAGCCTGAAATCAACTGTAGATAGACTAAATTTTATGATAAATATTTTTAAATCTGTCATTAGTAATCATTACTCCCCTAACAACAGAGACACTAAAAAACATATTGTCTATATTTCAGTGATCTTAAGACTAATGGTATAACTGAAAAAGACAGATACCTATAAAAGTCAGCATGCCCCCATTCTGTCCTTCTTAATCTGTGGGCAACAAGTTGCATGCTGCAAAATACAAAATCTGAGCCTTGTTTTTGTGTCTGAAACCTGAAACAATCTACAGTGTTCATCCTGTGATTCTGCTACTCTATGCGCTTTCATCACGCTCATCTATTTAATGCATTTCAACCCTGTGAGGTCTTCCCTCTCCTCCAAAGGAAGCTCAACAGGATAACGTTCTCTACTACATATTTAACATAGGAAACCAGAGCCACCATACCTGTTTGTTTTTTTTTTTTGTTTGTTCGTTTTGTTTTGTTTTTAACCAAACAGCACAAGAACAGAAAAATCAGCAAGTTCTCAGGTACTCAAACTGTTATGCAGAATTTGGGCATTCAGTCTCTTGAACTTAGATGCCTAAATCCTATCTAAATTCTACTTTGAGTCCAATGTTTTATATCTTATGTTCCATTTAAAAAGGGTCTTAAGGTGTATCTTTTCTGGTTATTCTACTTTCAACTATTCCTGGATTTCAGCCCAAGTCATTGCAGCATTCAAGTCTGAAAGTACTTTAATCTCAAGATGGCTTCTCAGATATGCACAAGTATTAGAGTCTTTGTTGTTTATTTTTAACTTCAGCTGTTATCTACCTGTGCTGTAACAAAGGAGCAAGCATAATACCCATGAATTTCTGATATACTTCCTATTCCTTTCCAAACATTTTCCCTGCTGACAAACAAGTTAAGAACAGCTGGAAGAAAGAAAAATCTCTCAAATCTCAGTTCAAAGGACTATGAATATGTATTCAAGTAGCCAAGGGCAAAGAAAATTTTCCGTAGTACCCCGTCTTCAAACGCTGGTCAGTCAAGTGATTTTTGGCTGCTTAGAAAGAGGTAATAAGAACTCACAAAATGAGTCTTAAAATCTTACTTACTTCTTTTCACTGTGCCTCAGATTTTTTAGCTTTTATAATGATAAGGTTTGTCACTTTCTAATTCTGTAGGCTTGCCACTTGCAGATTTGAAGCGTTTCACCGAAGGCTGCTGGGGCAACCCTTGTGCCCTTATGCTACTTTTCTTAAGATCTTGCACCTGAAATTTCTAATATTGCTGCCCTTGTAGATTTTCACTGGAAATTACTGCCACTGGTGTTGGACTTACCCATCCTGAACTCCCCTTTTTTCCCATTCCTACCTCTGGAGCATAGATTTTGATTTTTATTAAAGGACACAGTTACGCATAGAAAGCTTTAACAACCAGTCAGTTTGCAACATCCGTCCATGACAAAAGCATACTTCAAGAAGTGCTGACTGTAGGAACAACCTAGAGTCAGTTCTGCAATTCTTCTTTAAATCTGGCCCTACGTAGTTTGTGTTTCTCCTGAAAATCAAAACTAGCTGGATCACCTCAATAAACAGAAAGACAGCTGATGACTTAAATCTTGGTATTTAATGCTACTAATTACTTATAAACGACTAAGTTATATCATGCAGATCCTTGTAAGACTCCTTATTAACATAGGAACATTTGAAGTTTTTCACTCTGAAATAAAGTGCATCTGCAATGAAAATGGCAAAGGGAAGAGGCAGAAAGCGGCCCTCAGCAACAAGGAACATACTGCCAACAGAAAATATGATAGCTAGAGTGAGTATTTATGCTTTTTTTTTTCCCCCCCAGAAGAGGACATTTCCTTTCCACTTCCCAGCAGCTAGTGCCTCCCCAACTGTCCTGACTTCTAATATCAACAGTCAACATCACTTGGTGTAAACCTACACAAAGTAATAGACAGAAGGGCCATGGTTGTTTTGCAGTCTTTCTGTGATTTGGCTTTCTACCAAACTGCTTACTTATGCTTACTAGCAGGTATTTTATACACTCTACATCTGAAAGTCTACAGCAATCACTAATAATCCCTGGCAGTGGTACAATCGCACTCATTGGTAATCAGCCAGAATGTGGCAACAACAATCTATCACTGAAACACATTCCCAGAATATTCCCACAAAATGCTCGTTTGTGAGTCAGTTTCAAGCTATTACTAACCACACTCCAGCAATCAGCAGAGATGAATCATCATCACTTGACACCAGAGATTAATTGCTGTTCGTTATTCCCTACAAATTACTAGCACAATTTGTCAAAAAGTCACTAGTCACCAGTAATAATCAGTATATAGCTGTAAAGATAATTTGCTGTATTTAATTAATTACAAAAACTGTGATGCTACATAGATAATTTCACCCCGTTTAGCATATCACTCTACATGCTAGGAATAAGTAACAGGCAATGTAATATTGCTGTAGTCAAAGGACTGAGGATTCCACTCCATCCAGACTCCCAAGTCCTTAGTTTTCTTTGGAATGACACTTTCTACATGCTTTTGATGCCCATTCCCAAGTGAAAATATCAAAACAAACAGACAAAAAACCCAGCATCAGATATCAAGAAAGAGTTCTAGCAAGCATCTGAATTTCAGAACAATCTTCACTAGTTGCTCTTGAGGCCTTCAAATGTTTATAAGCTTGTAAAGCAGTGGTGTGCAAGGCAGTAATTGAATCATGAACATATTTAACACCATACTAAATATTAACAAAAGTGATGTGTAAACACTGGAGAAGTTAATCAGAACACGTTAAAAAAAATATTAGTGTGGAGACATTAACGACAGGTATGGTTGTTACATGGAATTGTTGAACTACATTTGAACTCCACTCTTCTAGTTCACTGTGAATTGTATTCTTTAAAATGCTATAAGAAATACCTAAACTGTTGAATGAATATTCATAAGAATTTCCCTATTATCAGTCTGAAAATTAATAATCTACCAAGATATATCTGCATTTATGGACGTAAAGAGATCCCAGTTTTCTCTGTGTGGGTCACCATTGTCTCAGTCTAGATAGATAAAACTTTTCCTCTTTTTGAAATGTAGATCCTCTTCCTTTGTTATCTTCTGCTTGACATAATATCTGCTAATGATTAACATGTGATATGCACATGTATTGGAACATTGATTCTTGCCTATTACCTATATTTATTCCTATAGCTACAATGCAAAAACAACTACGCAAGATACCAGCAGTAATCAAATTCTCTTTTCCATAAAGACATCACCCTGCAACTTAACAAAATTTAAAAAAAAATAAAAATGCCATGATCAGTAACAGAAGCTCTCTTCTCCCAGTCCTTTTCAACTCATTGGTCCATTTCCTATCATGTCTACTCAGAGTTCTGCCAACACATGCATTTATAATGTTCGTTAGAAATTGATTAAAAATGTATGTTCAGTAGATATAAGGAGGGGGAAGCGTATTCATGGCAAAAGGCCCCTACAGAGAAAGCTTCATCCAGGAAAGGGCATCTGCTAATCCCAAGAAAATTTTTATTTTTATTATTTTGTTTCCAGAGGTTGTCAAAAAATACTTTCACATGGTAAAGAGCAGAGAACCAAAATAACAGCTATAAGACTGGCAGTACTGCATGATTTAATGTTTATTAAGGTCAGCAACTTGAAATGGAATTCACGTGATTTTAGTCCTGTATTGTAATATCTCAGGCTCACACAATACTCACTTCAGGTTTCATAAAAAGGCAACAATACTGGTGGCACAATAAAGACAATGGAAGTAGATCAGAGTTCCTGTGCACTGATTCATTGTGAATACATCGTTTGCAATGCTCAAGTCTCAGTATGCAATGTTTTTGCATTATCAAACTCCTACCTGATTCTAATTTTATCAAATGATGTGATATAACCAGACCAGGAGGGTATAGCTGCAGAGAAGTTGAGGTCAGAGATCTTCTCACTAAAGCACTGGAAAGTAGCAACTATCTCCTTATTCTTTTCTTTACATCACCAGGATTCGTTGTGCAGTGCATGACATGTGAAATTCTGCACCACATGATTCAGGAAAATAAACAGTAGCAGTTTTTCAAACTGTTCATCACAAATTCACTTGTATACTTACAGGTTAGACAGAGTTATCGGAGGCAGCTGTATGAGCATAGCAAAATTAATTTTTTCTGTTTAAAATTAAAGATGTATATTTTTATGCCAAACTCTTACTTAGTACACCAGACATTTTGAGATCTGCATGAGCATTTATGCGAAGCACTGCTTGAATTATTTTCTTTGTACCAAATGCTAAAAAAGCATCATTTCATTCATCTCAACAATGACTGAAACAGAAACTCAGCAGTTGACAGAGTGTGGCAGAACAGCAGACAAAATTAAAATATGCCCAATAACAGCAGCAAAAATAGCAGCTTTAATTTTCACCTTTCTCTTTTTCTTCCAACAGAGTACAGTTAGATCATTTGTAGACTTTACCTTGGATATCTTTCACTAATTGAACTATTTAATCCATGTGTTGCTTTAATATTGCAAACAGAATTTTGTAAGGCAAGTTAGATTCGCAGGACCGGAATGATTCAGTTGTGCATGCTAAAGTGACAATATGATAAACCGCTGTTTCATTCTCAATAAAATGTATGTACTTTCTACTACTTATGATTGAGTACTAAATTATGCATGCGCTACAAACACTACATGAAAACTGAAAACAAACAGTTTAGTCCAATTAGCAAATAAGGTGAAATCAGACTAAGAATTTGATTGCCTTTCTCTGGATTAAAAGCGTTTGCAAAAAAATTCTCATTAAAACTTAGAGAAATTCTGAGTTTAAATGCTGCAAGGATACTTCCTTGCAGTGAAAATTTCCAGACACGAAGTAAACTCAGAGTGATTAGCTGAGATCTTTTCTATCATTATTTATGAAAGTATTAGATGATTTGTTGGAAAACAAAATCACTGATTTTAAAAATAATGTTCCCATTTTTATTCCTATGATACTCCTGTTATTAGACAGCATATGCAAGATTGATGTAACAGCCAGAAAAAATATGCAGGACGGATTGATTTTTATAATATTACTAACAATTTCCCTCATTTTTTATTTTAATTAACTTTGATAGAATACTGATCATTTGGTGGTATATGAAGCAAACTGAATGCTTTGGGGAAATTTGAGTTAATGATTTAAGGAATAACTGTCATTTCCTGTAGTGGGATTATTTAACCCGATTTTTCCAAAACTTTCTTTTGCACTTCTTATTCCTACCTCATGTTCAATAATGTTCCAAATCCTTTTGCCCTCGGAAGCAAAGTGTTTCACAACCAGAGCAGAGGAAATCAAATAGAAGTGCTGAAAGAGGCACCATGACTGCTGCAATGATCACTTGAACTTTCCATAAGTCACATGTACAAATTCATACAACAGGCCTGCCCAGTTTACAGTATGGGGTTTTGGAGGACTAACTCCATTTATTGTACTAAGAGTTTCTCTAGAATCAATTAATGGCAAGTCCCTTACTATTTGCTTCCAGACAGATCTTGTCCAATAAGTATTACCTTGCTAGTAATTCAACATCTTGAACTTATTTGCTGACATTTGTGCTCTCATGTATTTTAGTGTTAATTGGCAACTTGTTCATTTTCCATTTCATGCTCAAAATAATGTATTTTCTAATAAGTGCTATGTAATTTTTCTGAATACAAAGTACATTTGGCTTAGTGAATATGTGAATACAGTTGCACAACCAGGACAAAATACAAGAGGATTTCAGACTATAAAATAATTAGATATGGATGACAATTAAGGCTACCATCATGAGTATACGATAATCTTAACCCATATGCCACAAGAAGGTAGATAAATTGCTACCGAACTACAAGAATGAAGAAGGATCTGATCAGAAGTCTATATTGAAAGATTAAAAGAGGAAGAATGACCTACTACAAAAATCATAGCTTTTAATAAACCATAGCTATCATACATAAATATATGTGTCCTAGCAGAGTACAATACAGGATGGCAACATTCAGTTGTTCCTTTCAAAAGGCTTCTTGTGGTAGTCTGGCTGAGACACGTACTTTGAGCAGAGTGAACTTAACTACATTCATTATGTGCAGAGCAGCAAAAGTAGAATGGACACATGAGAGTCCTAGTAGGGAAACAGGAAAGAAAGCAGGGGAAAAAGAGGCATGCATTTAAAAGCCACATGTTCAAATGTAGTAGCAGTGTAACATAAATGAACAAGGTTAGCGTACTGTAATTTGAAAGATTCTGAAATAAAGGGTTTTGAAAACTCTTAAAGCTTTTTTGTTTTTGATTTTCCATAATGGAGTATTAGACCTTCAGCAAAGGCTTTCTAGATGAAAATTCAAAAAATATTTGCTATTAATCTTAAACTTACTAAAATTACTCATTAAAATTACCAAGTTAATTCCAAACATAAAAGAGGTGAGGAGACTGGACAATAGATTTATTGTGAACACAACCGTATTTACAAAGAAATTAAGCAGTCTTTAGGCAATAACAAGTTGAACGTACACGGTCTAATCCACATCCACTGTTTAAACAATGTAGATGGTCAATCCAGTTTCCCCAAAACACAAAATTTTTTTTTCAACACATTTTGTAGCAACTAGTGAAACACTTCCATAGAAGAGGTGAACTTGAGAGCTGTTCCTACCTGATTGCTCCTGTTCTGTCAGCATAAGAAAGCAGTTTTTGGCGATCTGTTATTGCCATCACATTTGCTGAACTTCCATTAGGAACTCCTTATAATGTCTGGCCACAGAGGCTGGAAGCAGAATAGAAATGGGTCAGGAAGTTAGAAATCAGGATACAATTTTTACCAATCTTCAGAGAAGCAATAAGTAGTGTCTCTAGGGTTAATTGATGTTGATATACTTCTGATATGCTATACTATTTGAATAACTAAGTTAATGAAGAATATTCGAAGTAAACAGCTCGACTATCCAGCACAAGTAGAACTTAAATTGTATTTTCATTTTTCTAATTTTAACAGGAAAGTTGTAATAGTTGAAAGACAATCAGCTTTGAGGTTGATTTTTTTTTTCCTGCTGTTATTTATTAGTTTATTCCTAACCTTGATTCTAGCTAGTGGTAGGGAAGCAGTCTGGCATTTGCAAACTGCGAAGAACTCATTACAATCTTGTCATGGTTTTATGATTTTTGGTTATTGGTATTCCACATCATAACATCATGTAGTGCTGCACTGAGAGTTGAAGTGTTAATGCTCCAGTTAAGGTACCTGTTCCCAAAGAGAAAAAAGGACTACATTTCCCAGAAGACCGTTCACTGTGTTGCTATCATTTCTGCTCGGGGGGGAACAGATATAAAGCCTTGATAGGTCATCTGACAGCCCTCCTTCATCAGGCTTTTTTCCCTGCTGCATCTCACCGCATTGTTATGGTGAGGTCTATCCATCTTTCGGACACTTTCTCTCATCAGATATATTAGCTTTGATTCTTATTATGTTGCATTATAGTGTGTTTTCTTGCATACCATATTTAGCAAATTAGTTTATTTCTCCTCAGATTGTTGCTGCTGTTTTTAATTATTTTGGGGTCCCTTGTTTCCCTTTTTCAGAGGTGCAGATTCACAAAATCCCTCCACCCTGCTAGTCGTGGAACCAGGCCGAACCAGCCTGTAAACCACTGACAAGTCTAATGATGCTTTAGGAATCTCCAAATCAATGTTTTTTGGCCTTGATCAACAATTTTCTTTAAAACTAAAATGTGCCTTCCATTATGTTGGATTTCTACTGCACATGAACACACATTCAATACTGTATAAAAGTTAATAAGTACTGAATGAATAAACCTTAAATTTTATCTAGATACAGCAGTTTCCTTCACTACTTGCCTTAAACAGCTCTCATTTCTCACCTAAGAAAGGTTGGTTTTTAGTTTTTGAGATAGTTCATGAATACAAAATATTTTTGACCCTTAGGGAAGAAAACGTGCACATGCTGTGCTACATACACATTAAACATACCACAAGCTTTAGTTCTGTAGTATTTCTGTTACAACTGACTGCAGTTTTCCTCCTGCCAGCTTTGTCTGTTTCAGACTGCAGAGAAAATTAGCACATTCTGAATATCTAGCCAGTCTGTCACTTCGTCTTTTGCTTCTGCACATGAAAGTGAACAAAACCTGACATGTATTTGTGAAGACAGTTTACCCTGCAGTGCATGTTTGTTCATCGGCTTCATCTGAGCCACTGGAAAACTCCGCATGTTGGAGAAGGCATTCCTCTCACTTGGCTGAGCCACCGCCACAAAACAGGAAAAGCCCCAAAGCACAGAAAGAAAGGCATCTGACAGTGCTATTGCAATCAACTGCAACTACCCTGAGGAATCTGAAACATGGTACATGTCTGAAGAAGCACAGAAGCTGCTATTTCTTGCAGGCTTTGTGCTCAGTATTAACAGCATCTAATCAAGTTACAGTAAGGAGCTGGAAGTACTGCTGTGGACATCAAGAGCAATGGGATTGAATACAAAAATGAAATTGGGATTAAGCGGTTGGAGTTTACTCCGGATATTAGCAAATCTTTTGAGTAGTGAAATTAAGAATGGAGCTGTGTCTCAAGGATGTAAAACATTAAAAAGCTTGTATTGAATGACAAAAATTGAACCTAGCACACAATATTCCTATCAGACAGTAGTTTATTTTTCTCTGCATAAACAGATTGTACAAATTAAGAGGCTTCTCAGTCTACATTTTCTAAAATTAACAGCCTTACTACTCAGAAACAAATAGGGATGTTTTTGCCATACAAAGACAAAAAGTAGAGCAAAAAAAACCCTTTAATTTCTTGTGATATTAAGTATTGCTGTTTTAAATGTTCATTATTGGCTTCCAACAACACATTTCCACTCACTAAGCTTGACTCTTTCATGAGTGTTTTTCTTGGGTCATCTCCTCAAATTCCAAATTCTCCTCAAATTCTCCTCTTGCTTTGGTTCAAATATTAACAGGATAAACTTTAATTTACTTTGAATTCTCAAGCTATAAAAAAAAGTCCAGGAACAAGCAAAGTTCAGAAAATGCTTGGGATAGGGCACATTAAATGAACCTCTGGGTTTCTAAATGGTAGCAACAATCAGATTAGCAACATGGACCATTTTAGCAGAATTATGTACTGCAAATGCAGTTCAGCCACCTCAGCTTGGAAATTCTTTGTGAATATACGTTGTACTTAATACTTAGACCTCATCTTTCATCAAATAATTGGACTGGTGATAATGCAGACTATTAGTAATGCATGTGTATGCAAATTTAATTGCAGAATGCTTAACCTCACTGCCAAATAAATTATCATTGAATTGTATAATTTTATTGTTTGAAGTATATAATCTCTATAGAAACTGGATATGCATAAACACTGTTTAACTGTAGTATATTCTGCAAAGGTTATTTCACAGACATGAGAACACGTTTCTTTTGAACCTGTTCTGTTCTGTGTTATCAATATGGACATTCTGCTGAATTCCTCTTTCATTCTTTCAAGTGAGAAGTCTTCAAAGCTTCCTATGTGTTGGTGCTCTTCCATTCACTTTTTGGCCCTCTGATGATTTTTGTCTATCTTTTTCAGTATCTTATCTAATGATCACATCCTGGTCCGGAGAACTCCAGAGACTTATTTTTCAAAGGGTATGAATCACAGGCTTTTCCTCTTTTATTCTGTTCTCTTTAAAAAGCCTCCTGATTTCTGACACATTTCCATTTCTGATATTTACTTCAGTTTTTCTAACTTTTTGTCTTTCAAAATGTAATGTCTTAATGAATTATACATCTTCTATGTAATGTGAAGAGCTGAATATTAAAATATTTGCTATTTACTCATGTAATCACTTTATCCTATTCCTTGGCTAACTACAGTAAGCCTTCATGTACACAAAATCTTCAGTTTTAGTCACTTACCTTACACCACCAATGTTTCTCCTCCACTGCTAATATTTTCTGGTTGACTTGAGCACTGGTCTCCAAATTTGTCTGCAACTACCCACTCCTTCTCTGAGTATCCATATATGCAGCAGTACTCTTGTCAATCTTCTCTCATGCTGTGGGCATAAATTATCACTGTTTATTATGAACTGTTACTGCATTTGCCTTGCTTTTCCAAATAATATTCACTTCTTCAACTTGTGACATTTGTCACAAGAAGCATAATTTACTGTGCTGATTTCTGCCTTCAGCTTCTCTTTGCCTGTTAGCTCAAGGTTTTGCAATTAGTTGTTTCATCTGTGCTACAGTTCGCTCCCTAAATGACTAGAATGTTCTCACTAGCTTTAATAATTTTCATAACCTTGTATGTTTTCATCTTTTTATATTCTCTCATACACATAATTCATACATTTTAATATAGCATGCAGTGCTCCATGCAGTTTGATTATACAGTCTAATAATAGCAAATTTTAATGGAATTAATGGAATACTAATGAAAAAATCAAGCACTTTCAAAACAGTTGGTATCAAGAATCTGAATTCCCATTCTTTTATATTGCTTTTTCTCCCCCAAATTACATACTCAATCATTTTCCAGCTATGCTTCATGAGTTTTTCTTACCAACTCCATGGCCCATTTCCATGAATAATTGGGTGGACGGACCCGCAGACCCACACCCTGGGAGAGAGAGAATGGGGTAGAAAAAAACATGGGGAAGTGGATCTAAAAACAAAACAGCAGCAATGACCTACAGGAGAAAACTAGTTTACTAAATATTGTAGTGGAACATGAGATAACACAATATAATGCAATATATTTGGAACTGAATAAATGGAATAAGAGTGTCCAAAACTGAAGGCCTTACTCTAATGCTGAAGACAAAATGGCTAGGGAGTACACGCTGCACAGACAAGCAGAAAAATAAGAGCAGTCTCTTGACTCCCAGTCAGTTTTATCTTTCCCTCTAAATGGAAAATGGAAATGAAACAGTGAAGTCTTCTGGAATTTGTAGTTATTCTCTTCAGAGAAAAGTATACCCAGAACTACCAACAATCCATGGAACTGGAGCGTTAACTCTTTAGCTCCCAGAGTACAACATTATGTTGTGATGTGGAATACTGATAACATAAATCATAAAGCCTAACAGTTTTGCAGGTTTTTCTACTTTTTGCACTTTTTTTCTACTAAAAAAAAAAATCATAGCAAAGAATTTTCTCATGAATCTTCCTGTGCTTTTACTCTAAATATATGTTCTGACAGGGGATGCTGAAATTCTTACCCCTAGCTTTTGTGTTCATAGTTACATCTTCCTATATGGAAGTTTTTACAGTGATGTGTGTGATTTTACTTACTGTGCTAGCAAGAAACAGGTCTTGATAGAAAGCTCTTTTAAGTCAAATACATGGATACATGTTCATTCTTCAGGAGATTATGGGAACCGCCCATCTGTAGCTTGCTCTCTATTCTTTTTCTCAGTCCAAATTCAACGAAAAAGAGAACTTATGGTAGCAAAAAAACAAAAAACATCTTATGATTCAGTGAATAGGGTAAATTTTGAATTTCACCAACTGTGGTGGTTTGTTTTCACTAAGACTTGAACTTCTTCTTACTTACTTCTCTTGAACTTACTTCTCTTGAAAATGCATTTTTTCAGCATCTTGACATAATTTAAACTGAGCTGAAAATAGCATTGGCCAAGTCACTTCTACGGGATGAAATTTCCCCACTGAAAACTGCATATAGATACTAGATGTGAATACCCAGAGGACACTGTTAGTATCCTGTTAAGACAGTTTGAATAAACACACCACTGTTAAGGCAAAGCCTAAAATCAAAGCCACACAATTATTTAATATGAACCACCGCAGTAGGGAGAGATTCACTTTAAATTTATGCTTCTTTCAAAGCAAAATGTCTCCTATCAATTACAAGTGACACAATTGTTCTGCCAGCGGAGGATGGAAAATATTTGTTACTGCAAAACCCAGACATAAACAGAGAATATTAAGGCATTCAGCCCCAGAAACCACGAGCAGACCTTCTCTGAGATGCAACCACCTGAAGTTCTGGGGTGCTATAATCAATACCTCAAACTGTTTTCCCAGAGCAGAAGAGAATGAAAAAGATGTTTTAATTCATCTGCAACAAACATTCATTTGTTATTAGCTTCTCCCCCAAGCTCTCATATGTAAGAAGGATGGTAGGAATTTACAGTTCTTTAAGTACAAGAATTACATATAAGTTTATGAATACAATAAGTTGCAATGGGAAATCATTATATCAAATCCAGATGTGCTCTTTCATATAATATTGAGAAAGTGTATTTTTTAGAGAAATTTTGAACCTTATTTCCTTAATGCTAACAATAAAGAACATCTCAAATGCACAGGACAGAAGAGTCTCAACAATGCATAAGGACTACACCCTCATTAGTTTTTATTCGCAAAGATAATAAAGTAGGAAATACCACATAGTTGAGGATTTACAGTCCTAGGAAGGTAAATAGAAGTAACAGTTTAGACCAATATTATTGAATTCTGCCATTTAAAGTCCTTTCTGGTGGACTTAATAGGCAACATACATCATTTTTAGAAGAGATGTTAGAATGATTACCATCTAAATCAGGAGCACATTTAGTCAAGTAGGCTGATACAAATTCATCTTTTGACTTGATGGCAATAATGCATATAAAATTTGGAGAGATTTATGCCAGGACCCAAGGAATATAAAATTCATCTTGAATTAACTAATTTTTGCCATAAGCATACTGTGAGTGATACAGTGCTGCCAGGAAAGATTTGTGGCCTGTCTAAGCTACCTTCTGTTCTCTACAATAAAAACATCTAGTAATAGGAGTTATAGCAGCAAATTTTACACATCACTAACGATGAAAATGAATATACTTTCCATCATGCCTTGGAACAAAATTGTAAATAGTGTAATGTAAAATGTAGGAAAGAAATCAGCGGGTTTTGTGAAAGAAAACTTCATTTAGTATTTTTACATACTTGAATTTTCTTCCAGTGATGCTTCCCATCTAGACTGATTTTTTCAGTCAGGTTACAATAGAAAAATCATTCTTGGCAGATCTTAACTGTCTTCGAATAAAAGGTAAGCCGTGGTAGCATAAGCTTAAACCAGTCCAGTATGAGCTAAAAATTCTTTCTAAACCAATGCTTCAAAGCTAATCAGATCACATTCTTGGCACATGGTACTGTAAGTCTTTCAGCTTTCCCAGGATCAGTCTTATGTTGCCGAAATTTATCATGTATCAGGCACTAACTGCAAAACTCTCCCATATGATCCTCTCTCATACACTCTAATCACAATGGTTGCAAATAATAGATTCCCAACACAACCAATGTTTTTTGCCCATTGCCCCTATTCTGCCTCTACACACCCATTGAAAAGAGCCTATCTCCATCCACTTGACTCCTGCACTTCAGATACTTATAAAACAGTGATAAGATCACCTCCTAGTTTTCCTTCCTCTCTCTTCCTTCAGTTATATCAATTGTACCACTCAACTTGGTGTCATCAGCAAGCTTGCTGAAGGTACACTTGATCCTGCTGTCTATGTCACTGTAGGGGGACTGGAGCACCTTCCCTACAAAGGCAAGCTAAGGAAGTTGGGCTTGTTCAGCCTGGAGAAAAGAAGGCTGCAGTGTGACCTAATTGCAGTCTTTCAGTACTTAAAGGGAGCCTACAAACAGGAGGGGAATCAAGTCTTTGAAAAGTTAGATAACAGCAGGACAAGGGGAAGTGGTTTTAAGTTGAGGGAGGGAAGATTTAGGTTGAATGTCAGGGGGAAGCTCTTTACAATGAGAGAGGTGAGGTGTTGGAACAGCTGCCCAGAGGTTGTGGATGCCCCGTCCCTAGAGCTGTTGAAGGCCAGGTTGGATGGAGCCCTGAGCAACCTTGTCTAGTATTAAATGTGAAGGTTGGTGGCCCTGGATGTGGCAGGGGGGTTGGAGATTCATGATCTTTGAGGTCCCTTTCAACCCAGGCCATTCTGTGATTCTGCAATAAAGAGGTTGAAGAGAACATCTCTTGGTTTTATTTCTTACAGATTGCCAGAAGGTGTTCAGCGCAGACCTGAAACGGTAAATGAGCGTCTGGGGGTGAGAAGAGAGTAAAACTACAACTGTGATACCTCTTTCATAGGCAATATCCTCATGCATAACACTGAGGTGATACTGAGCTAACCTGTGGTTGCACAAAAACTTCTTCCCCCTCACATTTTTTAAGTGCACATTTATATTGTTTACCATAATGTAAAAATGCAATCTTTACATTTTTTCTGTGGCCTCCTGCTAGGGTCAAAGAGTTTCTGTGCTTCAGCAGTCACTGGAGTCCTCTGCTCAGAGAAGAACTCAGTATGAAAGAGATACATAGTGGGATACAACTTCACATGCTACTTCCATGTCACCTCAGTTGTCCTTGAGACGTAGGAACAGGTAAGGCAGCATAGAGGGGAAGCTGCTATATAACACTGGCTTTCATGGACTACTACTGGAAGAAGTTTCATAAACTAATTTGACACAAGGAACAATGATCTGAAAATCTACACATTAGATCCAGGATCTAATTATAGTAAGATGAGGTTAAAATAAAAGGAAAACCTACAGCTGATTGTTATGGGATGCACAGTTCAATAGTCATAACCTGGAGATGATGGAATTTATAACTTTTTCAAAAAGGAAAGATCTGACAAGCTGGAGACCCTAACCTTCAGTCTCAGCTAAATTTCCTTACAGAATAGATAATACAGTTGTTTCAGAAAAAGTCTTAAATGCCTTTTCAGCCCTAATTATTCTACTTAGAGGCCAGAACTAAGCAATAAGTGAAGTATATCCTCCTTAGTCGCTCAGTGGGTAACTGTGTATATGGAAATCAATTATAAAAAAAAAAAAAAAACAATTAAGATAGCACAGAGCCAGCTGACAACCTTCTACCATGATAGAAAACAGTTAATAGTTTGTAAAATGTTTCACTTATTATTGCTGTTACCTGATTTAACCTTCCTTAAGCTTGGAAAACAAAAGGCAGAAAACACCTCTTCATCGAGGTGTTACAAAAGCTTTATTGATTTTGACAACTTGATACTCTTGACGCTATGAGGAGTGAAAATGTGGCAGAAAGTTCAGCCTGAAAGGCCAAGGCATGCCTTAAGATGTACAAGAGGAAAGGCCTGTAATTGACAACAAAAGATACCCGCAGATAAATCATGAAGAATTAAAGTTGATGGAATGTGCCATGGAACGTTCTGCCTGGGAGAGAAGGCCAGTAGAAACACTCATGAAAATAATTTCTGGAAGAATTCTATAAATGTTGGGCAGGGAGAAGGTATTTTCTTTCTACTGTACAATCAAGTTCATTGTGCTGATATTGGTGGAAGATAAAATATCAGATTTTCCACTCTTCTAAATTTTCTGGAGTCATTTATGACCATGCTGATTCTGTAGCATTTCATAGCTACTTTGCACTATTATGAGTTATAGGCAATGGAGAATAACGAGCAGAAAGTATACACATACTGCAACACTAAAAACCAAGGTGAAGTCTGTTCTGCCTCACCTTCAATATCTATTAATATTTTTGTGTAGGTAGCTATAGATCACAACCAGCCTGAGGGGATGAAGTAACATCCAACCTATCTCTCCATTCTCTTTTCCATAATAATCAGCAAACCAGAATAAGCATACCTATATGTAATTCAGCATGCACACCCAAACTGGGCTACATGAAAGAAAACAGACTGGATTCTGCTGCATCATCTGAATTTCCTGTTCCTATGTAAATAGAGTACTTTAGCCAAGAACACTGTTCACACATACAAACTAAGCAGGCTGATCTGTGCACAGTTACTGTTGACAGAAGAAAAAAATTAATAGAATGAATTCTGATTGGAGGGTGTTTTTTAATCCTTTTAAGTTCTGCTATAGTTACATTTTCATGTCTGCAGATAAATAGGTGTTTATGTTCCATCCATTCATCTCACAGATGTAATGTGCAAATTTGAAGTCACTCTCATTTACTTGGTGACTTACATCCTACAAATTCTGCTTATGAACTTTCCAGAAGATAACTTTCTGTGGTATTGCAGCATTACTTTCACTTAAATTTTCTTAAATATTCTTACCCAAGTACTGGTAAAGATTTATGCACTGTCTGTTTTGTGTTGGGGAAAAAAAAAAAAAAAAAAAAAAAAAAAACCACCCCACAATCTTGCTTGTGGCAGAGAACTATGCAAATGAAACCTAGACATTTTTTTTTTTTTTTAAAGCATGCTCATATCAGCATCTATGGTCCTAACACCAACACTTACTTATTTCTTTAGGACTAATTTTGTTTTCCTCTCTCCATCAGAAAGGGGGCTGGGGACAAAAAAAAATAGTGGAATTAACAATGTTTCTGAAATATCACTATCCCACAAATCATATATTCCAGGTACTAGTTTTGCTGAAGAGAAAAAAGAAAATGGCATGATTTCAGTCCTTTACAGTTATCTTTGGTTATGAAAAGATAAATAATTGGTTATGCAGCTGTTTTTCTTTTCTTTTTGAAACACAAATTCAATAAATGTGAAGGTAAGTTATGTTGTTGGGAAAAAAAAACAAAAAACAAAAAACAAAAAACAGAATTTCTCTTTTCTGTGCTCTCGCCTCTCTCAAGTGGTGTGAATAATAACCAAGCATTTGCTTCCACGGTACCTGAAACAGATCATCATTACACAAAGATTGGAAAATTGAATCAAAACTGTGTCAAATTAAGCTCAATGGACTCTGTAGCAAACTTGAAGTCAGATGGATTAACATTAACCCTTCTCCAACTTAATTTACAGCTACACATGAAATGTTACATAAAAACTTCTTGGTATGGATTATAATGAGAAGTAAAACAGTTCACTTGGTTATTATCAGTACTGACAAACAAACTGCACTAGCACACACAGTGCACAATTCTCACATATGCTGTAATTTTTCTGAACAATTAAGGCCTTGGGTCATGAAGGCAATTTGCAGCCTCACGTCCAAAGCAATTAACGATTTCAGAGCAAGTGAAACGTCAAAACTTTCAGTGTTTGCCATCACTAGAACCCTGCTTGGAAAGGAGCAACAAACGGGCATCTTCAACTTTTCAATCAAAGCAGAAGTTGCCCATGCTCCATGTCAAACTTAGTCAGCTGAGAAGTCCAAATTTCAAATGCTTCTGTTATTTTCTGCTGGCTCTGGTAAAATTAGGGCAGCAGACTTTACCTATCCAAAGGTAAATTACACTTCCTCATGTAGAACTGTGTAATTTCATTTATTCCTAATGTCTGTGTAGTTCTATTTTTTTTTTCCTACTGTCCTAAGTGCCGCATTATAGCTCTCAGGATTATATTGAAAATGATCTGGCCTTCACAACCAACAACATTTATATATTTCCCTTTTATCTTCTCCCTAACCATCATTGCTTTTGAACCTTTCCTTCTGCCCAGCAGCAATCTGCAGTCTGGATTTCACATCCAATATCTTTTTCCTTCCTTCTCTCAAACAATTAGCCATTAAAATTTTATGTTTAAAATCTAATGAGCATTACTTTCTAAGGAGATAAATAGGGAATCAGTGCATTCATATTTCTGAACTGTTGTTTCAGATTGGATGCTTTTAATCATAAGCTTGTAATCATAACAAGAGAAGCAAGTTTCAGACATCTTGCAGGGCAACTTGACACAGTTTTTTAGACTTCATTAGATTTTCTTACAATTCTTTCATTTATATTATCTCTAAAATAAGCATCAATGTCAACAACTGAAGGTTCCTAACCGCCTTTTAAAATATGTACTTAAACATGGAAATTCCTTCACAATTTTTTAATCTGTCAAAACAGCTCTTTAGTTCACTTTCTCTCCCTCATTTTCTAGTGATTTCCTGTCTAGGTATTTATAAAGACTGAACTATTGTCCTTTCAGCATCCTGTGGAAGGATGAGCAAGCCAAGATCCTTCTGGATCTTATTTCTGTAATAGGGCTAGCCTGAAGCACGGCAGTGTATTCACCTGGCTCGTCTCACCCATTTTTGCATACTAGCATTAATACAGCGTGGTGCCTGTGCTAATTACTGTTGCCATTAGGCACAGACACATCGTTAGCCACAACAGAATGCTGACATCGTTCTATTGCTTTCCAATTGTTTTCCATCGTGGCTACTCTGTACAGCGCAGCAGTGCAGTGTACGCACAACTTTACCAAACTCCTGTAGAGTCGACTCTCTTCCTATCACCAACTGGTCCTTCCTTGCACACCTATTAGTTTGGATTACCTTACTTCAACACAGATGACCAGGGCTATACTCTAGAAGAAATCTCAGCAGAGCCTTTTTCAATAGCATTATTCCTTTCTTACCTCTGCTGGCAACATCATACATAATGCATAGAAAAATCAAATCTACCTCCTCGTGAGATATCTAGTAAACATCTTTCAACAAACTGAGAAGTATTCCTCAAACTACCAGTACAGAAAAATAAGAGAAAAAATTCATCAGTTTTCAACTCCTCTTTTTCCCACACTCCTCCCGCCCGGGAGCAAACACACCTCCTCCCCTGGGGCAAAAGAACAAAACACAAGTGGGATTAAAAGCAGCAGCCTAGCCCACGGTCTCAGTAGAAGCAATCATCTGGCTGCTTAGGTGTGGAGGCTTTTATCCCTCCTGTTTCTACTCATTTTCTGAGATGACAAGACAATGTTTATGTGGACCATATGGGCTATATCAGCATCATAGCGAGACCAGATTCATTTTCATAGGAAAGAAGGTAACGCTTTCTGAAAGTGGAACAGCTGCAGTGGGGCCAGGCTGCAGGCACAAAATCAACTCCACTGAAGTAATGCTGTTGAAAAAGACAAGTACACGATCTGCAGGGAATAGTTCCAGAAATGCAAGAAATAGCATAGCATAGAGGTGGCTCAAGTCAAATTCACAGGAAACCCCACCTGGGAGAAGGGGTAAAGGATTTGGGGTGGGCATCATTGCTGGGTTTGCTGCATCTTAAGGTGCAGGGGTATTGGGATAGGTAGGACTAAGCTGTAGAAACTCTCACAGAGCACATAGAAAGTATGAGAAGTTTGAACTAATGTCTTTCTCTTGTCATTTTTTTGACCTATGGTTCATGCAGTAGATCCTGTCACTGGTCTCTACACACATGGCAATGTATTTTTAAGCACATTCATTACATTTCTGCTATCCCAGCATCACACAAATCACTCAGATGCAACAACTTCCTTACCCTATTTCGGTAGGCACACAATACCTACATACTCAATCCAAGGTCAGAAACCAGTACTGAAAAACTAAGGATTCAGAAGAGCTTCTTGACAGGAAAAATCACTAACAGCAGACTGAGCCAGAAAAAGAATTTTACTGAGAGGAAACTAGCAGGGAAAAAAAAGATTTCATAAAGCCTAGTGATTATTGTACCTTCATAGAGTAAAGGTTGCAGCAGCTAGTACAAACTATTTGAACTTGTGGCATTCATCTCCCATGTATAATTCACCTAGACACTGATTAGTAACAGCAGACTATTAAATCACCACGAGTTAAGAATATTTAATTGTACACACAAACCATGCTTTCTGAGGAGTGATAAGAAAAAATTAGCTTCATTTTTAAAAATTGCATTTTTTTTATTTCTATATTTATTTTTACAAAAAAAAAAACCTACAAACCACCTGATAAACTTTAACTGTCATTCAAACATCAGAAAAATTAAACAATCTTAAAATCATGCTCTGGGTACTCTTCAGAGTGCCGTTATTCAACTGCTAATCTTGTCAAAACGAAATATGATCAGTACCAATGGCCCCACTTCGCATTAACAAGAATGATTACACATGTGGCATAAGCACTTCCAGCATACTGTGGCATTTAGCTAAAATGCCTGATTTATTTTTTTTTAATATTCATAGCATAAAATGTGAACATTATATTTTTTTCACCCTGTAAATCATTAAAACTTCTTCTTGGCCTTGGAAAATAATACTGCCCTGGGCTGCCATTCGAGAAAGAATTTTTTAAAAGGACCAACAAGTTTGGATTAATCCAAAAAGAGTGGATGGAACACCATCATCTAGAAGACAACGGACCTGGAGGTACTGGTCAATGCTTGGCTGAACACGAGCAAGTAGTGTGCCCGGGTGGCCAAGAAGGCCAAAGGCATTCTAGCTTGTATCAGGAATAGCATTAGAAGCAGGGATGTGATCACCCCTCTGTACTCATCTCTGCTGAGGCTGCATCTCAAGTACTGTCTTCAGTTTTGGGCCCCTCACTACAAGATATTGAGGGCCTGGATTTTGTTCAGAGAAGGGCAGTAAAGCTGGTGAGGGATCTGGAGCACAAGCCTCAAGAAGAGCAGCTGAGGGAACCAGGATTGTTCAGTCTGGAGAAGAGGAGACTAAGAGCTGACCTTATTGCTCTCTACAATTCCCTGAAAGGAGGTTGTGGGGAGGTGACTAACAGTAGGAGTAGGGCTAGAGGGAATGGTCTCAAGTTGCCGCACCAGAGATTCAGGTTGGACATCAGGAAATACTTCTCTAAGAGACTGATCAGCTGCCCAGGGCGGTGTCACCACCCCTGAGGTGTTTAAGAAACATTTAGATGTTGTACTGAGGGACATGGCTTAGTGGGAAATACTGGTGATAAGATGGTTGGGCTGGGTGACATTAGAGATCTCTTCCAAACTTGGTGATGCTATGATTTCACACACAAAAACAAACAAACAAACAAACAAAAAAACGCACACTTGATCATTGTGAAATAAATAAAACAGAATTAAAATCACTTCAGTTTCTTAGTAGGCATACTTGCTGGTAGAAGTGCCTGGTGGCCAGCCCTGGAGAATTGAACTCTTGAAGGGCGTGCATCACAGGTATTTGGTATTGCATCCACCTCCCTTTTATTGTCTCTTTTCCAGGAAGCATAAGAGGCTTGGAGAAACTCTATTCATTCTACTATTACATTCCTTTTGATCCATTTCAACATGTTTCCAGAGCTCCTACACACTGGCTTATGATTTCTATGCTTATTTCCTAGAAATCAGGAATATATAGGTATACATAAAGAGCCATGGGAACTGGCATTGGCAAGAGAGGTGGTATTGGAAAAAATAATTTAACCTCAAAAATTGTAACAGTTCTTGCAGACTCTGATGAAGTAAAGCCTAAAAACCAAATGAATAAAGCATCCATGATGTTTTTGCAAATTTTGGCTTTAGTCAAAAGAACCTCAAATCCAAATGTCTCTATGTGAATTTGTATTGTCACATTACGTCTACATCTGATTGTTCTAGAGCAGCTCATTTGAACAGCAAGTGAAATTATTCCTGCCTGCAGCAAGCAGGATCATGTGCTTGGTGCTTCTAAGTATAACTGATCTCTACTGATGTGCACCAGCTGGGGTTTGGGGCTAGCTCCAACTGAGGACTTTGATGCCTGAGGCAAGACTTGAACAGAAGTGAGAATCCTAAATCCAAAGTTACAATCCCAAACACCCACAGACAGCTGCTGTCCATGGTTGGAGGCATCAAAACTAGCTAGCTATCTCCTTGTTTAACCTTAAAGTTTCTTAAGTAGTTAGAATTCTGCTTCAACATGTGTCCTGGAGTGCACCAGCAAGAGCAGCACAATGTTTAGTGAAGCATATATTATCTCCCCATCTTTGAGTCTTACTGCGATAGCAGTTGCAGAGCATACCAACATACAAGAACTCTTCCTCTCAAAAAATACAATCAGTAACTTCTTTTTAAAATACACACAAGGACACCATGCTGACCTTCCATAAAATATCCATGAAGTTAAAACACTTGCCCAGGTAGTTGGACATATTGATTTGTTTCTCAAACAGAAAACAGTATTTGCCAGCTGCCATGCTGGGCAGGATCCTCTTTCCTGACGCCTGTATCACAGAATCACAGCCTGTAGCTGTGATACAACTCAAGGTTCATACAATCAAAAAGAAAGAGTAAACAACTGAGCATAACTTTATATCCTGATGAACAGCAAGTTCCATAGTGTTTCTCTTTTGCCAGAGATGTTATTGATAGCATCTTTCCTTAGATCAAGACACTAGCCAACACTTACTAACATGAAAAAGGAGAGATGAGAAGTGCTATGCAAGTGTAAATATGCTTTAATTATTGTTATAACATGATTGGACTTCAAACATGAAAAGCAGATTAAAACCCAGACAGATAAGCATGAGAAATCTCTCTGGACCTGATAATAAAATTATTCAGAAAGGCAACAAAAATGGTGAACAAGAATAAGAGCTTTGAATTAAAAATACAAGCTGCAAAATATTGGGCAACCATGCTGAGAAGAGCAGAAATGGCAGAAAAACCTCTGCCCAAAATAAACCAAACCAGATCCAAGAAGGTTTTATGGACTAGATGTAACCAAGTACAGTCAGCAGTAGCAAACTATGTCTTTGCCTCCCCCAGTAATATGTTCAATTAATGAGACATGAATTTCATGCAAAATGAACGTTGCAGTAAGTAAATAATTGTAATGCAGATACTTTAAACTCTGAGGGCTATGTTATGTTCTGGCTGTCACCACTTGTCCCGGAAAAAAAAACCAGACAATTTCACATGTCAGTATTTGTTGAACATGAGGTTTTCAAAATGAAACTCAGCCAAATTCACAATGTGCTACAAATCTCGGAAGGGCTTTACTCAAGACTTTTATCCCAGCTCTATAGGTGCATCAGGCAACCCTGTACAAACACCACATTATTAGTCAAGCTGAGTTTTGGTGGCAGTTGCATCCAGGCTGTTTGTCAGGGATAAATAAATGCTTAGCAGATTGGGCACAGATCACAAACAGAAGGAGGTTTCCAAAATAAACCAGAACAATAGTGTTTGACAAGAACTTAAGGAGAATCAGACTGCAGTGAGACATACTGCTTGGAATGCAGTTAAACTGCGTTTAGATGCTAAAAGCTTCATGTATTCAACACTGCTCTCTCGACAGAGCCTCCTGCTGTTACTTCAGGTCTGTCAACAGTTTATACTTAGTTGCCTCCAGTCTAAATTGTTAAAGAAATTTGTACTAAAGAGCAACATAAAACCTGCCATAAAGCACACATATATTACACAGATCCGGATCGTTTGATGGACTTTATTTTCTAATTAGCAGTTGCAGTTTGTCAGCAGATATAGTGTACAGAATGAGTTATAGTGTGGAGATCAGGATGGTAAGATGAGCTCCTGAAAACAAAAGCTATTGGGGAAACAGGTCTGACAGTATATAACAGGACAGCCTTAGTCGTGGGAGCAGCAAGTTATTTTAAATGATGAGATGGAGCTAAGAGCAAGAGTTGGAAGTCTGCTTTGGGATAAGCTTGGAAGAATGCATGGGATGTGGTAAAACAACTATAAAGTCTGGAAACCAAAAGGAATTTTGTTATCAGGAGGTACACAAATAACAGTCACGTGGAACTAGGCTGCTTGATCTGCTGGGATTCAGTCTGTGATCTAGCATCCAGACTGGGAAAGGTATCATATCATTTAAGGAACAAGAAGAAAAGTAGGATCATTTCTGGAGGAACTGCAGCAAGCAAGTGCAAATCTGGAAACATAGATGTCCTATGACCAGATGATAATTAAAGATCCCTTTCAACTCAGATGGATTTTATGATTTTATTACATGCTTTCTTTGCCCAGCTGTGCCATAGCTTTAGTTGGAGTCCTATTTTATATGATTTTGATTATAGAAATTGACATTAAATGTAGGAACACATCCTTGTTGTTTTTTCAAAATATTATCTCAGTTGGCAATTAGCTCAGTGTAGCTACTTTGGATACATCTAGTTGTAAGAATTATGCACTTTCCAGACAATGTTAACAATAATGAACTAAGTTATTATGGTAATTGTACCTAAAAATTTAGAAGCGATGAGCAGCATGCGACTGTAACACCCTGGACAACACAGAGCTCCAAGAAATGCGATACATCCACCTGCCCCTAATGAAGTCCACATCCCTTTTTTGGGATTCTTTTGTTTTGTTCTAATAAAGCTAATACTGACAGTCATTTACTATTATTTACTTCCAGCTTCTCATCTTCATGAAAACTAACAGAAATATTAACGTTCTTGAAATTTCTCTTTTTCTCTCCTCCTCTTCAATTAAAGTTGTGCTTTAAAAAAAAAAAAAAAAAAAAAAAAAGCACTTTACTTTTAATTCCTCCCTCAGACAGCATGTTTATAGTTTTTCATAGAATACCTTGCAACTCTGATCACAGAATCACAAGGTTGGAAACAACTTGCAAGATCATCCAGTCCAACCACCCTCCCATTCCTATCAGTGCCACAAGCTACTAAACCATCTCTCGTAGCTCCTCATCCAGGCACCTCTTGAACACTGCCAGGGACGGCGACTCCACCACCTCCCTGGGCAGCCATTCCAGTGCCTGACCACCCTTTGAGAGAAAAAGTTTCTCCTAATATCCAACCTAAACCTCCTCTGGTATAACTTCTGGCCATTTCCTTGGGTCCTACTATTTGCCTGGGAGAAGAGGCCAGACCCTTTTGCACCACAACCTCCCTTCAGGAAGTTGTAGAGTGCAATGAGGTCTCCCCTGAGCCTCCTCTTCTCCAGACTGAACAATCCCAGCTCCCTCAGCTGCTCCTCATAAGGTTTGTGCTCCAGACCCCTCACCAGTTTCATTGCCCTTCTCTGGACACGCTCCAGGGCCTCAATGTCTTTCTTGTAGTGAGGGGCCCAAAACTGAACACAGTACTTGAGGTGCAGCCTCACCAGTGCTGAGTACAGGGGGATGATCACCTCCCTGCTCCTGCTGGCCACACTATTTCTAATGCAGGCCAGGATGCCGTTGGCCCTCTTGGCCACTTGGGCACACTGTCGGCTCATGTTCAGCCGAGCATCAACCAACACCCCAAGGTCCCTTTCCTCTTCACAATCATCCAACCACTCATCCCAAAGCCTGTAACGCTGCCTGGGGTTGTTGTGGCCAAAGTGCAGAACCCGACACTTGGCCTTGTTAAACCTCATCCCATTCATCTCAGCCCAGCGATCCAGCTTACCTAGATCCCTCTGCAGGGCCTCCATGCCCTCAGGCAGATTGACACAACCTCCCAACTTGGTGTCATCTGCAAACTTACTCAGGGTACACTCAATCCCTTCATTTAAGTCATCAATGAAGATATTAAACAGGATGGGCCCCAGTACCGACCCCTGGGGGACACCACTTGTAACAGGTCTCCAGCTGGACTTCACTCCATTGACCACCACCCGTTGAGCACGGCCCTCCAGCCAGTTCCTTATCCAACGGAGGGTAAAACTGTCCAAGCCATGGGCAGCCAGTTTCCGCAGAAGGATACTGTGTGAGACCATGTCAAAGTCTTTGCTGAAGTCTAGGTAGACTACATCAACTGCCTTTCCCTCATCTACCAGTTTGGTCACCCAGTCGTAGAAGGAGATGAGGTTGGTCAAACACGACCTGCCTTTCATGAACCCATGCTGGCTGGGCCTGATCCCGTGGACAAGCTGTGTGATCTCTCCCAGGAGGATTTGTTCCATGACCTTCCCTGGCACTGATGTCAGGCTGACAGGCCTGTAGTTCCCCAGATCCTCCTTACGGACCTTCTTGTAGATGGGAGTCACATCAGCAAGCCTCCAATCCTCTGGAATCTCTCCAGTCAACCAGGAGCGCTGGTAGATAGCCGAGAGCGGCTTAGCAATCACCCCTGCCAACTCCCTCAGCACCCTAGGATGAAGCCCATCCGGTCCCATGGACTTGTGACTGTCCAGATGGAGGAGGAGCTCTCTAACTGTCTCCACCTCGATCTCCGGGGAGATATGCTGCATGTCAGCCCAGATATCCAGATCAGGGCACAAAGTGCCCTGAAGATAGCTGGTCTGACTATTAAGGGCAGATGTAAAGAAGGCGTTGAGGACCTCAGCCTTCTCCTTGTCATCTGTGGTCACATTCCCTGCCGCATCAATTAAAGGACAGAGATTATCCTTGGGTTTTCTCTTGTCATTGATATATTTGTAAAAGGATTTCTTATTCTGCTTTACTGCAGTGGCCAATCTAAGTTCGAGATGGGCTTTCGCCTTCCGGACTTCCTCCCTGCATACCTTTGCAACTTCCTTGTAATCTCCCCTACTAGCCTGTCCCTTCTTCCACAGGACATAGACTCTCTTTTTCCTCCTGAGTCTTGACAGTAATTCCCAGCTCATCCACACAATGTTGTGTTACAATGTTACAATGTACAGTGTTGTTACGATGTTACAATGCAGTATGTCTTGATGGAAAATTAGTCTGTCTTTTTCAACCTCCTTAGCACTTTAACAACATGAAAAATTTAAATGACTTTCAAAGTGAATGATGCATTCATTTATACATAATAAAAATACCAGAAGGATTTCTATAATGTATGCAGAAAATAATTAAAACAGAAACAAGAATTTTAGGCAAATATCTGTGTAATACTGAATGTAATCTTTCATACTCACCAAAGATGAGTAATCTTACAAGGCAAGTTTCATATGCTTTTGTGAGTTATGAGCAATGTTTTAGCCATTCAAAACAATGCATTAAATAGACTAGTATCATTGCTTCTTTCAAGGATTCTCTAAATTGGCAACAGCCTTTCAAAGTCTACGCAATTCTAGGCTTTTCAGCCTCTATTGCTATTGACTTACATGCCATAGCCTCCTTTAATTTTTATATAAATAATTATTACTTTTGATGCAAGTAGCTTGCTGAATTTGGCCTTTTGAATGCAGGCCTAAGAGGATAAGGTGATAAGTCACAATGTAATTCAATTTATGTGTGAGAACACACAAGGTCTTGTAAATGGTAGAAAATAAAAATCAGCAAATAGGCACCAGAATTCTCTACATAAAATTCTGAAACCCTGTCAAGCCACAAATAAAAGCTCTCTTTAGTCTTGTCTCAGGAACACAGCCTGCTCATTATGTTCAGCATCTGTGTTTGTCTATGTGTTTGTTCCCTCTTTCACAAAAACTATACCTCCAGTTTGAGCAGCACCCACCTAAAATCCTTCTGCCATGACACCACAGTGCACCTGAGCACAGGAAAGTTGATCTGCTGGAACTTTAACTTCTTTCACACATTTGAGGAAAGAAGTCTGGAAGCTAGCAAGGGAAGAAGTCCATGAATGAAGTATATTTGTGCCTGACCTCTAGCAAATGAGTTCATATCACACTTTCAGTTACAACAGAGAAAATATCAGCGGGTGGCTCCAAGTCCCATATGTCTATTGCCATTTGTAAATTATATCTACTCTAGACCAGTGATGTTTTTATTTCAAAGAACAAAATTGATTCAGATTACATTTGTCTTTACTTGACTGTTATCCCACTATGGCCTTCTAGCATGTCTAGGCGGCCTTCTGCTTCTAACAGAAGGTTTTTACTTCTCTATTTCCAGCAGAGACTGTCTCTGCTGTAAGCTCTGTACGTTACATGAAAACAAGGTTTTGGAGCTTATGACTACTCAGAGTGATTAAAAAGTCATAAGATCCAGCAAGTCAACCTCAGAGACTTTAAAATTTCTGCAAAACAGTAAGGCTTTTCTGTAATTCTACCTGTTTACTACTTACACTATTTTTTTTATTTATTTTTTTTTAACTGAGAACTA
The DNA here is from genome assembly GCF_023343835.1 of Lagopus muta. Lineage (NCBI taxonomy): Eukaryota > Metazoa > Chordata > Aves > Galliformes > Phasianidae > Lagopus > Lagopus muta. The sequence goes on along the minus strand of NC_064438.1, from coordinate 22,229,445 downwards.
TGATTTAAGGATGCCATCCTACCAATCTTCCCCATTTAGCACAAATGCAGTTAACTTTAGTTATGGGTAAATGAATAACTACAGTTTCATGCAATTCCAAAGTTCCTTGGATTCTTTTACAATGAAAGCTTCTCACAGGGGTATAAATGCTGCTTGGTAACAAGCTCAAATTGCATAGAACCAACAGATGAAGAGAGATGCTCTGTATTTTGTTGGCTCACACTCCCCCAGTGTTTCACCTAATTATATAATTATTCTCTCACCAATAAAAACTTTGCACAAAGAATAACATTGAGGTTATATAAAGGGGATAACAATTAATTGCTAACAACTGCCATTTCATTGCTACCCATTTGATAAAGTGCCAATTACATACCTATTTGTTAATGTATTAAGGCAAAGTGCAATCATATATTTACTACTTTTATAACTTCAAACATAACTGTAGCAGCTTGAGGTGTGCCTTCTGCATTCTGTGCCCATGCTGAGTTACCTGAAGATCCTAGTGAATAGGAAATTAAGGTACCAGAACTAGTCCCCTAGAACTGAAATAAAATATTCACTTGGAACTCTTCAATCTCACCTAACTAGAAGTATTCAGTGAAAGGAGATACTAAGTGCCAGCACAATTTCAGATTGTATACTAGTAAGCAACACAATGCAGTATTTTTGCAATGTCTTCCTTTCATGAAACAGAGGAGGAAGACTGCTTTATACAGGGTGCTGTTCTTCCTATTTGACAAATATGTGAAGGATTCTATGCCATTACTTTGAGTAGTAACGTGTAGATGAAGATGACAGCGCTATCAGAGAAGCACAAAGACAAATGCATAAAATGGCATATTGTGACTTTGTCCAGCCAAATTCCAGGTAGAGGAGTTTGTCCTGAATGCATGGAGACCTTAAATGGAGATACTCACACTTACTGTACATGATGACAGTCTAAGTTCCCATACTTTTATGAATAGATTATACGTAGCTCTTTACATCTGAGCTCTTGGAAATTATTACCCCTCCTACTATCCAGATGAATAAGTGCTTCTAAGTTAAACAAAACAGACTTCTAATACTACTTTCTTATTTCTGCTGTTCTTCACATGCTCGTGCACTAGAATCTACTACATATCCAAGGGACATCAGCATGTTTAAAATTGTGGTTGCTGAGTTTACATTTACATCCCTCAGCAGTTGCCAGGTTGAAGAGAAGTCTTTTTCTAAGAAACTGCAAAGTGTTGGTACAGAAAGGGAAGGGAAAAATGAAGGCTTCCATTCGGTCTTTATAGATTACAGCAGCCAGGCTGAAACTCTTGATTTCAGTACAGCATAACAGAAAGTCATTGGCAAAATTCTCCTCAAAAGAATACAAGATAAAAGTCAGTGATTAGAAATGGAGTAGAGAGACTCAATTTTGCTGTCCATGAGAACTAAATGACATTTTATCGCATGAAAAACAAAGGAAGAAAAAAGCACTGGCATACTAAGCAAATATGACATAGCTAGGTTTCTCTGAGACCTTTATGATAGCTTCTCTTTTCTTTAAGCAGTGATTCTTTCAGACAATCTGGAGCTCAGAAGGTTAACTTCATCTGCTTTCCAGCTTACATTCAGCTCCTCTTATGTTTTTCTACACTCTACTGATGTAGTGTTCATTCTACTATTCTTTATACTGTCCTATCTAACAAGTTCTTAAAAAAAAAAAAAAAAAAAAAACACAAAAAACCTAGACCAAACAAACATGTTTCTGTGTATTTCACTTTCTCAATTTTTTCCTCTTTTTTTTTTTTTTTTTAATTTACATTTCCACCCTTCTACTTTTCTTTCTTCCCAGTATTTGACACATGAAAAGTCAAGTAATTAAAACATCATTTGGGGTTGTGGGTAGTACACATGGGGTAGTGACATAGTCTTCACTTTAAATCATTCTTACCATACAGTACGGAGCAAAGTAGCACCAACATCCAAAGGCCAAGTTTTCAGTAGCCTTGGTCTTCCCTGCCCACAGTCCACACAGAAATACCACCAGATTTAACCTCATTTTGTCAGTTTTCAAAATTGACATTTTGTTACATTCAGTTCTTCCATGTTTTGGAAGCACAGAATTAGCCATAGAAATAAAACATACAGTACATTTAGCAGAATTTGAGTTTTGAATAAGTGAGTTCAAGAAAAGGTGCTGCTCTGCTCATTTTCATCACTGCAAGTTTTCTTGCACCCCATGACAAAAAAAATACAGCCAATTGTTTCTCTGTCCTCCTCAGCATTTTGCTTAAGAATTCTACTGATAATAATTTCACCATTATTAATATCTTTTGTAGTCTATGAAATGCAGTAATAATCAGAAAGAAGCATCACTACCATTTCATTCAGAGGCTGAACACAGCCTCTGTAAGAAATGTGCTCTTAATAATACTGGACATGACTAATCATCAGTTGGTTTCCCTGCAGTCATTATAGTTACGATCAAAGCCAACAAGCATTAAAGAATAGCAGCACTAGCAACACAGTCTCAAGTTAACATTTAAGGGAGAATATGTTTCTAAAAATCAAGTGACTGACAGATTTTATTTTTTTGGTAAAGATCTGCTGTACATAAAAAGATGTTGCAGTTTTACTTATGTGCTGCTCAGGATTGTCAAACCGTAAAGTAATTTGTGAAAGTAGATCATTTATTCACCAAAGCCTATCAAGGAGACATCAAATATAAATATGCAACAATTTCCTTAAGAATAAACCATGCCAAATCCTTGCAAATCTCTGTTCTTCATGGTTATTTCTCAAGGTCTAAGCATGCTTAAGTACAGTGGAGCTGCAGAAGACAGGCAATAGACGGTATACTTCAATCTACTGAAGTAATTGAATTTACCCCTCAAAATCTGCTAGCAAGTCTCTACTTATTGCAATAACTGATAATGTCTGTCCACTCCAGTAACACTCAAAAAAAGTGTAATATAAGGAGAGATAAAAACAAAAAGTTACTTCTTTTTATCATGTCTTTAACTTGGTAAAAAAAAAAAAAAGTTGCCTAATAGTTTGTGATGTTTGGTTGTTTTGAAAATGAACAATCTTCCTTCATTCAAGGATGCACGATACGTTCAGCTGTGTGTCTTCAATGTAACAGGAAATTCCTTGGGTTGTGTGAGTAGTATCGCTCAATAACAGACTAAGATATAAAAAGGAAGGTACCCAAATACAGAAAACAAGAATGTCTTACAGAACGCTTACTTGTGGTCACTGGTATTGTAAATTGAAGATACTCTCAACTTAATCTTAACTAAGTTAGCTGGAGCACTACTAACAGTCTAGTTCTGATATCATACATCTAAGTGGAGGCTATAAAAAAAATAACAGACGCCCGGTAAGTATTTGAGCAATAAAACCAATCTGAACCTTAGGTTTCCATAAGCACTCTAGCATAAGAGTTGCAGCTACTAAGCCTGTTCACACTCACCAAGCCACTATATTAGATATAGCTTCAGAAGAGTACAAATGTGTAAACAAAATGTTCTGTTCTGCTAAGAGTCACATGTGACTTCAGAAGACTTAGATTGTGTGATCAACTAAAATCATTGTGAAAAAGATCCATTTCACCATCACTGAGTCCAATAAAAATGCTGTGTAAAATCTTGCCAAGTTTTCAAGCCCATCATCTGTCTGAACAAGGTGCAATAGGACTTGTCCAATACACAGTTTGAACAAAAGAAGCAATTAAGCTTGCACTGTAACTGCTTGTCACTATGTCTTAAGGCTGAAAATACCCAACAACTTTAGTGCTAAATAAAAAAGCAAAAGATGAATGAAAAAATACATGCAATAGTAATTTACTAATGAGATTAGGTATTTATGCACTGTAAAGAAACTTGCGTGGTCTAGGTCTACAAAGCATATGTGACAAAGTCTGGAAATCAACAGCTGCAAAGAAGCTGGAATTCAGCAGTGGGAGAATTATAATTCACAAATATTTACTTTATAACTCTGGAATAACATCAAATACTTTGGTTTAAAATGAATATATAATATTATTTCTTTTGTATTAATCAAAATATCAATCAAAATGCTTTTCAACTTTTTAACAAATATTAGTTGTCTTTGTAATTTTTTTAATCAGAACCATGCTACATTTTAAATGTCAGTCACTGTAATCTAATTTTACAAAAAATGTTTAGGTTTTAACTTTATAGTGACCCTTCTGATCAGAATAAATTATAGCTATGATATTAATATAACCACAAGTTGGCATTTCACAATTTGTGAAGTAATTTTGAATGTCCAATATTTTGCTTTTCCATTTTTAATTACTTTTGTTGCATTTACCTGTCACAGCTAGAATTTTTCATCTTTCTTTGTTAAATATTCTTCTATAGGCAGATTCTTGGTCATTCAATAATTCCTAACTCAAATAAATGAAGTAAAGGGTGGAAATTAACATTGACCATCAAGGTAATTATACTGCATTTTTTCACTTAGAGAGTGAAAGGCAAACAGATAAGGAGGAGAAGAAATATTCACAGGGTAAGAAAGATGAAGAAAATTATTAGAATGAATAAAAATCATGAATAGAGTTAATGGAAAAAAGTAATAGTGATGAATCTCAATAAAGTGCTTATTCCCTTTCTTTCTCTCTTGTCCTGCAAGTAAGTTATCGTGTTCTCCAGTCTCACTCAGAATCAAGGGGCAAGAATCAACCTAACTTTCCTATGCTAATAAAACTCTGCAGAAGTTCTTGAACATATTGTAAATCAGCATTAAAGAAAAACATGTTTTGATTTTAAAGTTTGAAAAACTGCTATATGAGCATTTAAAAACAATGAGGAAATTAATGACTGTGCAAATTTTTAGTACATTCCTCCTGTGGTTGTTCTTAGCTCTTTAGGAAAACACAACTGCCTACTAAATCTGAAGAAGAGCATTTCAGATTGTCTCCTCTACATAAATCCCTACAAAGGCAGAGCAAGGAACTGCTGCTCTGGATTATTCCATTGCTGACAAAGGCACTTCAGGTTTCTCAGTCAACATTCTGAATGGTCACTCAGATGCAGAAAAGCTGTCAAAAACTGGTTTGCTTTCTAACAGTCAATAGCTGAAATAAGGCCACTGCCTTAGAAACATAAGACACTTCTTATTACAAGAAGTGTAATCCAAGAAACAGAAGTATGCTTTCCTCATCAGTCTTTTATGCCTGGTCCATCATATTCTTGCAATTTTTGTTACCTCCTTTAGAAGCAAAATACTGGAGACGACAATCCTAGATCTTAAGATAGTTACGTTGCATTTAATTTCCTCCAATGATACAGTCATAGCCCTAAATCCCTATACAATTTCATTACAAAAAGTTTGTTAACACAGTGATGTCATGATAATTTTTTTACGCTAAAACTTTTAGAGCCCATTGTAATATTTCATGATTATCTCAGACCTGCCTCATTTTGTTGGATTTCCAACTAGAATATTAGAAATATTATCTTCCAAATACACTGTAAGAGAAAATCCAGATCAAAAACATCTCACTTGGTAAAATAAGCCACTTGAAAGTGTAATAAATCCGTGAGTTTGTAGAAGATATCTGGAGTTTTAAATCATGTAAAACAGGCTGGTAATTGCTCAAGTGAGAGTTGTTGAAATAGTGTCACACTTCATTCTTTTTTAGATAACTGAGAGCATGGCAATCATTGTTCCAAGGGCTGAAGTTGTATGAATCTACTGAGCATTAGGCTTCCCAGATTCTGCTACCTGATACGTTTCACACTCAGCATACAACTCATGTGAAAGGACTACTTAAATCCGCAGAATAAGATATGAGATCAATGGTGTGAACAGTACCAATAGAAGAAAAGTGTTTAGATCTTAACTTCCTTCCTAAAGCATAGCCACAGGGGAATTAATGAATTTTAAAAGGAGTTAATTTTTCCTAACTAACCTTTATGCTTTGACATACCCTGTTTAACACTACTGAAGAGCAGCTACCTCCGAGAAAGCTGGTATTCACACTGCTGATCCAAACAGTGAGCAAAGACAGCTTTGGCTACAAGATGCAGCAGATTCCACTGAGATTACAAACACACAGCATGCATTAAACGAGTTTTCAAAGAGCTGCGACATTTTAGCAGAGAAAGTTTGGTTATTAAAATCCTAACATGCAAAGGACATTGTATGGTATTCTAAATTTCTTTTTCAACATTAAATTATCATTGAATAACAGTTCAGACTACATAGATAGTTTAGACTACATAGATAAGTTTAGTGCATTTTTTCACTCCACACCAAGTATTTCATCAGTAAATATTTGGTGTACAGCCAATGTTGTATATGCCCACACACACTTTTCTTAGATTAAACAGATAGCTTTTTTTAAAATAAAATAAAATAAAAAAAAACAGGAGAACTTGGTGAAATTCAGGCAACTGGCAACCTGTCTCTCACTTCAAAACTGAAGTGCATGCTTCCAACATTTCTCTGCGTTAGTCTCTTTCTGTGATAGTATATAACCAGGATTTGAGAGTTTTATGTGAAAACCAGAGCCAACAGAAGAAGAAATGCTTAAATATTTTAATCCTTCAAATACTGCATTGATTTTTGTCTGTGAAGTTCAATAGAGCAACAGTATCCAACAGAATTTTTTTTGTTTTAATAGGAATATATCAAAAACAGGGAGCATATCCAAGATGCTGAAAAGATAAGAACTATGAGAGACTTCCATCTAACTGTTCTTTGATCATCTTGATTAGGAATTGAGCCCCTCCTGTGGGGCTTTTATGCCCAAATTCCTATTCACAGAAACCAGGATGCTGACAGAGTCCTGATTACACCGAAGATTCTAATTGTCATCACCAACCACACCTGAGGATTCTGTTCAGGTAATTCTGCCATTGGCCAGAGAGCTGCATTTAAGCTCTGGAGTTAGTCTTGGCCCTTTCCTAAGCAGCTTTGCAGACGTGCTGTACCTTATGGTTTAGATTTCTGCCTTGACACTACAGACTGGAGATCAGTGGGCTATTAGCTGACCAGATATACTATACTCTTCTTCATTGCGCATGGTGAGCCTGTGCTCTGCCTCCTTTATAGTCACCATGAGTTTCTGGCTTGCTTTTCCTTCTGGAGCAGACTGTTCTCACTGCTCCCTGTCAAGCTGAATCTCACACCAAAACAGACTTAGGCTGTACTTCTGACAGGAAGAAACTTCATTCTTCCCCCCTTCTGGTGCATGGTCTCTTTGCTGGAATGAGGTCAATTTCATGCTAATATCCAATTGTAAACTGATGAATTTAACGCTGAACAAAGCAGGCTGCAATAACATCAGCTGTCAACAGATCTTATGGCTCCTGCCCTGTCTCACTGCAGCTAAGTTTTTTCAGTTTATTCTGCTGGTTTATATTTGGTCTTATTATTTATAGGGAGAATTTTATTCCGGTATGTGTATGCCAGGTCAGACCAGGTAGCACAAATTGATAAAGGCATCATAAGAAACAGAGCTGGCACAAACACCATTCTGTTCTCTGGCCAAACTAAGATCAAATTTATATTGCTAGATAGCTTGGCAGTCTCATACAAATCAAGCTTTAATGAACAACTTCAGATTTTATGCTGCCACAAAAATGCTGTATTTTCACCCTTTGTAATTCAATTGCAAAAGAAGATGCAACCATACCTCTCGTGTCAAAGTGATGTGTCAATACGAAGACTACCTGTGGTTAAATCCATTCTTTATCAAGTAGGACTATATCTTCCTCAACTGTGAACATTCAAAACTTCACATTTACAATTGCTATAGAACTGTATTGATGATTGAAAATTTTGCAGCACAATTAAAAACAAGAATTTCTCACAAGATGTATTGCATTTACCATCCATATAAATATGAAGTATATTTGTTAATCAAATTCATTATTTGATTATGGGGATCAGTCCTTGAATTTACTTGACCTGTGTCCAGAAGCATGCGAATCTATATAAATGAATTCTGCAGTTACTGAGTCTTACGTTCTAGAATTTGTACCTGATATTTCTCAGTATTGAAATAAAAATAGTAGCAGGAAAAATGAGATTTTAGAGAAATGCCTTAAACCTTTAGTTCGTGACAATGGAGTATTCCCTCAAAACTTATAAATTAGAATGGACTGTGAACAAAAAAAAAAGCAGTAGAAATGTAGGATGCTTCATTAATTAAGGAAGAACTGGTTCATTAATTAAGTCTCATGTTTCTATGTTAAAATTTACACATCATAGTGAATAAATTCTGGAGACAGAATGTCTTCATAAATAACCATTGGAGGCCATCCCCCAGAAACTGGAAAGAGACACCGCATTCTCTTTTGGAGTTTATAGATTTTTGTCTATGTTCTTCTGACTAACCTTGTATCTTCAGTGATTCCTCTCACCAAGGTGTCCTACTGTACAGAATAGACTTAAAGCAGGTTATTCTTGACTGTCTCTTTGAATGTTGGGTAGGGAAGGCCAATACCTTTCCCCAGCTTGTCCTTTCCTTTTCAGTCTGTTCTCTCTCTCTCTTTCTCCTGTGCTCAGATTTTGAGATCTAAAAAAATCTTTGTAACAGGACCACAAGTGTTTCACCAATACATACTGAACTACCTGCTGAGCCAAGAATAACATAGCTGACTTTTTCCTATGTTTCACTAAAAACTGTTAACTAAATCCCACCACGCACCATAGGAAAGCCAGTAGAAACATGACAAAAACTGTAATTATAAGAGAGTCCTTTTAAGAGGACCGCTAAACAAAAAATGTCACAGAAAACCCACATGAAGCTAAATAACTTCCAATCAGAAGCTGCTCCTACAGAATCGCAGTCTAACTCCTGGGCAGTGTGCTGGACATTTTTATGTAGGTCACTCCAGATGTGACACCACCTATTTAATTCCACAGCAATAACAAAGAACACAAGAAATGCTATTTAATAGAACAAATTCTCAGCCACAAATCCCTATTTTTCAACGCAATCCCCACCATTAGCTGTGCATTTTCACTGGTGATGAAAATTTTCCTGCATGGAGAAGTACAGTTCCACACGTTGCTTCACACACTCTTCCATGTCAGACACCATTTTGTCAGACTGCCCCCTGCTGCCATCCGTCATACAGCAGTGAAATGTAACTACTGTTGAGAAGGCTTAACCCCTACTACCTTATCACCAACATCTGCCTCTGACATTGTAAGCCAACATCATAAAATAGAGGGCATTACTTTCAAAGCAGCCCTTGTAAATAGTAGAACACTGACCCAAGTTGCCAAAGACATGTCTTACAATGAGCAGGAAATGCACAATTGCCTTGTTCTCCTGCTTTGGTTTCTTTTAATCATTCAGTGGAGATGGAAAGGGGGAGAACTAACCTGCATCTCTGCACACTTGAATGATCAGGCAAAGACCAAGGTGCGTAAATCACTAAAAAGTAATGCCTCCTACTGATTTCCATAAGAACTACAGCAGATACAAAGACACTATTTGATAGAGAGAATTCTCAGCTACAAATCCTTATCTTTCAATATAGTCACCACTATTAGCTATGCATTTTCACCAGCAACAAACTGGAACATGCATGCCAAGTTTGTAAAAATCTACACCAGTGGTGGTGGCCCACTGTTACTGTCACTCCCTGCTGAAATGCACCCCTCACTGTTCACATCAACTGTTCCGTCAGCAAGCATTGATGAATGTTAATGAGTGCTTTACTCAGAGGAATTAAATTCCACAACTTCACCTCATATGCACTTCCATTTCAGACTACCCCTCTACCGTCATTTGTCACATGGCAACTTCACATAGCAAGTTATTGTCTGGGAAGTTCAACGTCTACTGCCATATCACTAACATCCACCCCTGATCTTGTGGGTCAGCAGGAGGAGATACTTTCCGATACTCAGCTGAGGACTGTGTTTTAGCAGCCAGCTGTAAAATCCTCCTAAGAGGTCAAATATGGCTCCTTGCTTCCTACTATTTTATTTTCCTTTTGCACTCCTCAGCATCCTGGAAGGAAATCAAGGTGGCAATCCAGACTATCACACAAAATGAGACTATGAAATGCACTTCACAGCTTAACATGCTATATATTTTAATTGTCATCCAAAGCAGATGTAAGGCTAATATCCCATTTACTAAGCAGTTCAGTTACAGTGTCAGATTTCTTTCAACAGTTTGTCCCTTCCCATCCTCTTATTCTGTACATGCAGTAAATAAAGGAAGTAGGAATGTCCAAGATTTTTCTAGCTTAATAAAACTGAACATTAACATTAATATTCTGTGCTAGTCCAAGTCAGCCAGCTCAAATTCCTGCTGCAAGCTTGAAGGATGCAGAATGTTTTGGGAAAAAAGCCATGCACACGCCTCACACCTACAATATCAGAAACAGAGGGGTAGGAGATTCCTTCTTTGGGAACTCAGAGGTATTCCACGAAGCACAAAAACATCCTTTTGATAATTGACAAGTATTACAGATTCCCTGTTCAATCTTAAAAGCAACTCGATAGCATGCTGACTAAAAATAGAACATGCTAATTGTCCTCTTCTTAGAAAAATCAGTCTCTTCAGTATGACATTCTGGCTTAAACCACACCAAGTACTATGCCGTGGTGTCAAATTATAAAGCACTGCTGCCATCTGCAGGGCTTTATCCTAAGCATGTTTTTGAACTGGGTAAAGCTTACAGAAAATATTCTCTGGAAACTTCTCCCTCCAGCATCACAGTGGGGCCAGTACGCTGCATGTCATCACAATTGCTCTTTCATTTGCACCACCCTCACTTGGTGAAAAAAGGCTAAATAAGGTGAAATAAACTATTCAAAAGTAAACTGTGTTTAAATACGGCAATTTCAGAACTGCCCTTCTTGTTAGCTTATTTCTAGGACTACAAAATTGACTACTAGCTTGTTATAAAATTCTGAAAAACTGATAAAATATATTTTGACTTCTGTTCCATAAAGAGAGTTCTGATCGTCTTTTATCCAAAAAAGCATTCCTGCCCCCAGTTTGATACTAGTTTTATACTTGCAAGAAACAAAACATGAGAACAAAAATATTATCAAATGTGCTTTCTTTAAAATAAGCACTAATTCTTATCTAGAATCTGGGTTGTGAAAATGTCCCAGAAAGATGGTTTAGTATTTAGTGCAGATAGGTTAAGTGATCCAATCTCTGCCAGTGGTGGAACATGGATCCACATGCACCAAAACAAACAAGATATGTTGGCTGGAAAAAGCTAAGGATGTGATCACATGAAGGCAGAAGGAAAGAAAAGAAATAGATAATACCAGAATGACAGATGGGCTGAGCAACAGGGGAGTAAATGAGGTTATCTAGTGCTAAAGGTACATGTAAAATCTGTGTGTCAGATGTAAATCCTTCGGATACTACAGGAGAAAGACTTGTTCTACCATCAAACACACAGGCCGTTAGGACTAATGAGTTAATAAAAAAAACTCAGGAATACAAATGTAGCTCCAGGAGCTAGACACACTAGATCAAGCATCATGGTTCTTCAGACCTTTTGATTACCTGGATCTGTATGTTCTGTTGTCAGAGATACTCCAGGGATTTCTTACTTAAAATTATTGAGTTCAAATATCAGGATGAGTACACATTTCTGATGTCTTTACATCTTAAACTTATGAAGAAAGTAAAATGGCTAGGGCAAGCACACTCCTTTCTTGCCTTTCTTTCACGTAGAAGTCCTTGTTGCTGAAGTCCTGCTTCTTCTAGCCTGAACAATAGCACTGGAGATGCAGAAGAATGACTGACTTAAGAGTTTTGACTTTTCTTTTGTATCTAACAGGTTGTTTCTCTCTTAGCAGGTTGTTTCTCTCTCTTTCAGCCTCACGTTGTTGTTTTTTTTTTGTTGTTGTTGTTTGTTTGTTTTTTTTTAAGAACAGGTTCTTACTGTACCCTACATTCAGCATGAGATCACTTTAACAAAAAAAGTATATAATCGCCTATTTAGGGCAGGCAGAAATAACGGCTCTCTGCATGAACTTAAAGTTAGAAAGCCATTATCACCTTCCAATTTCATTTATTTGGTAATTGCTTCTCAGTTTGGTTTTGCTTCTCAAAAAGTCTAAAAGCCTAATTTCATAAACAACATTAACAGCAGCTGATGGCTGACAAACCTTTGTAGCTTTACATACATTACCAAAAGCATACCAAAAGCTTTGTTTCCCTGAATGTAACTGTAAGGAACAGCGGCAAATCCAAGCAAGCTTCTATAGATTGAACTTCAGCAAAAAAAATATGGTTCTGCAAAATTTTCATTACCTGCTGAGTTGACCATGGCTTTTCCACAGCTATGTTTGCACCATAAAGCATCTAAGCTAGCAAATTCCAAAGACCTACACAGGGTCTTCAAGGATCCTGCAGTGGTATCTCTGAATACAAAGCACAGCTAATCTGCAACTCACTGTACATAATTAATAACTGCACTGCTAGTCCAAGGATGCTCAGATTGTTCCCATATCCATGTTCCTTCTCCCATAACCCTGAGTTTCTCTGTTTTCTTCCCTGCATTCCATGCTGCTCTCTGCCCAATTCTATACATTCAGCGCTCTCCAAGAAGTTTGAGAGACGCTGTGGGGCATCTCACTTCTACTCTGTAGAATTTTGCTTAAGGCTTTCATTATATTCTTTAATAATTGTAAAGCAATTAAAGCATCATCCATTTTCCAACCCAACAGTCTAGAAAACTCAAAATGTTAAGTGGTTTGTTTGGATAAAAACCTCTTGTTCTCTTTTGCAGTAATTCTTAATTAAAAAAAAAAAAAAAACAACAGAAGCACAGTGCAAGTCAGGTCAGAGAATCCAAACAGCTGGAGAATCTGAGCTCTGTATTTTAATATCTCAGATTACTTACTAATCATTTTCTTCATAAAAATGAAACCACATTTTTACTATGCATACAGTCTGTGCAAGCTACCAACAAAAAATCTCTCTGAATTCTGGAACTGGGAAAACTACATAAAAACTACTGCCAACCTATTTCAAGCAAGATTGAAGATATTGGGCAAATTTCCCAACTTTTCAATTGCTTAAATAACATCACATTGTCTCAAAGTAGCGTTATTTACAACATTGTTTTCAAATGACAATGTCTGCAGCTAAAAATTAGTTTTAGTCACTTTCCTGTCAGCTAGAAAAAGCATCTCATCAGTAAACTCAATTATTTATGCAAGTTATAGGCGTGAATTAATGAGCTTAAGATAGTTTCCAGTAAACAGATATTAATATTATGGTAACATACCTGATACAACTTGCACTTTTTCAGCAGAATTCAAGTTAATTCTATCAGCCACATTCATAGCAAAAAACAAACAAACAAACAAACAAACCCCACAAAATAAACACACAAACAGCTCTTTATTAACTGCGACACTACTACCCAAGTCTTTCAACAGAATGAGCTTCCACTCATGACCCCACTCTACTCCAACATACAACTGTACTTGCCATATACGTAGGACTGCATTTTTTTTTCCCCAACATGCCACTGTTATAACATACAAGCTGCAGCAAGTTGTTAATACGGAAATTCATTCTGTATTACTTTGTGTTGCAATCATGGTATCCTAGCAACTGTTGTGCCTGCTATTCTCTCTGCAGAAGATTTGCTGACTCATGCAGTTCCCAGTACAGCAGCTTTGCTTGGTTGATTAGCATTACTGTATCTGTGCATGTCTGATGTCACACCTAAATATAGCCTTTACTTCTCCTTCCATGCAGCACTGAACTCCATAATGTGGGCCAATTCCAGAGGATGAGACAAAGATGGTTTTGCCCTTTGCAGTATATAGGATGCAATGGGCCCAGGGAATAAAATTAAGGTGTTAAGATGTTAATGTGTAAATGAATTGGTGTAATCTGTAAAGATAAGCCATAAGGTTCTTTTTTTGCTTCTATTTCAATGCCAGCAGTCGGTGATCTATTATTCTGTTCTGTGAGCACGTACAATTCCTATGAATCCTATACAAATCACAGCAAACATCAGTATCTGTACAAACCGTCATCTAAGAAAGAATACCCAGCAGTAAAACATACTAAGATAACCTATGTGTATTTCAGTTAAAATGATAGGAGTTTAAACTATGGAAAAAGATCTTAAAATCTGTTTTCTTTCTCTTTGTTTTAATATTGCGTCAGTCAGTAAAAGACAAGATGAACTCTGCCAGATTGATTGGTGTTCTATACGCAACAGCACAAGAAAAGTTATACAGCATTAACAAGAAGGGGAAGTGGCACCTGTACCCTGTTCCTTCCACTTTTCTGCTAGGTTCCTCCTTGCACATTTCATTGTTTGCCTTGCTTCTGTTACTTGAAGCTCTGCATTGTATATTTTAAACTGAGCTCAGCAGTTCCATCAGTATGCCAGTACTCTGGCAGAGAAGAAAATACCTGAGATGTGGCCACATGAATGATAAGGATTACTGCTCTTCAGAGTTGTGGTGTGAAATAATCTCAGAGCCTGGGTTTTCTTGGACCAAGACAGAAGGAAAAAGTGCTTATCTTGGACAACATCACTTCAAGATTTGCCTAAGTTTGAGAAAGTTGATATATTACAACACCCTTTCAGTATGAATAATTCTGTCTTTCAAAAAGGAAGAGGCAAATCTCATCAGTAAAAAGCTATCATATTCCCAAACATACAGGAGAAGAATAAACTTCTCCTGTACATACAGAATACATTACAGAGAGAAACCACTCCTGCAGTCCTGAAAGAGTAAGCCAATTCAAAGAGCAACTGTGCATTTGCGTGGAGAAATTACGTCCTGCTGTCTTGTAGATATATGAGATTTGCAAATGGTTCTTTCATCTAAATAGCATAATCCCCTCAAATGATAACACTAGGGAACATATCTAATGAGAATATCAGAGGAAGAAGTGGCTTTGATCAGAGATGAGAAAAAGCATTGGGCTATTCTAATACAGTGCTGATAATACTCTGATGCTTCAGCTGACAAAGTTTCAGATAAGTAGTAATCAATTATTGCAGATCATATAGACAGAAAGAAATCTCTCAGTTTCAGTTCCAGAACACTGCTTTATGTCCAGAGATAAATTAGGCCTTTTCTCAACTCCTCAACTTCATTCTTTCTCCCAGTCACATTTAACTATAGCCTTCTTTCTATAGTTCACCATATTTTTCCCATCCCTACACCCACAGAATCAGAGTAGTTAACTCAGAAGGTAACCCCAAAGGTCATAACAGTCCAGTCTTCTGCTCAAGCAGGATCACCTACAGCCTATCACCCAGAATTGTACCCAGACACTTTCTGAACACCTTCAAAGGAGGCTCCATAACCTCTTAGAGAACTTGTACCAGTGCTCTGCCATCCTCACAGTAATTGAGTTAGGATTACAAGTCCTTAATATCACTTCATTCCCACACTAAAGATGTAGGCTTCTTCATTGTACAGAAACAGATTAAACCAGCAATGCTAACCAACAATACAAAATTCATTTACTTAGGAAGCACATTTTCCCCTTCTATATGGCAAAAGAAAGTGACGAGAGTGCCTTCAAATAGGATATAGGCACTATAGAAAAACAAACAAACAAAAAAAAACAGATAATAAAGAAATAAAAAAATGACTCACCTCCTCCAACAACCACTGATAACTTGAGACAAGTGCAGTCTTGACTCAGAGAAACACTGCTCCCTCAGCTGCTAACCCTTAAAGGAGGGTGAGGGGTGGATCCAGGCTCCACCCCGTCTGGTCATTTGGGAACATTGCTTACACCTGAACTCCGTAGGCTAGCCATGCCTGCTCACCTTGTGCTCAACCATTGGTTCAGGCTTTGACCTGGCAATTCCACGGCACCAACATAATCCATTGGTCTGCCATAACTTCAGTGAAAAACCTTCTGTGATATTCTGCTTCCCAACTATAATTACCAAGAACATATGTATTTTCAGACATTAGCAATTTGCAAATTTAACTGAAGCTTATCAAAAAGCTGTGAAAATGAATTGTTTTGTGTAAATCAGCTTCTACCCATTTCTACAGATTTTGCACTCCTAGTAGTGAAGGATATCCAGAAATTGCAACTGGGAACAAAAAAGCACTAGTCGGACTGCCTAAATATCACAATTTGATTTTTCACTCATTTTATTAAGCCCATTGTATATATGCATCTGGAACTGACCTTCACTGACACAGGTGATCTCCTAGCTTTGAAAAATAATTTCTATTCAAACATATACGTATACAAATGCATAATTTTAAGCAATATATTTTATACTTAAGAGACACAAATTTTCCATTGTTTAGAAAGAATTTGAAAAAAAAAAAATCTTGCAGTTTGAGATACCTTTCATCACTGAATCCTCCCAAAAGGCTTCACTCCATGAACAGAATTCTCTGCAGTGTACTGTGACAAACGCTTCTCAGCATGCAGGAACTCTTAAAAAATGGCCTAGAAGATGAAGAAAAAGACTTCTTTACTCAGCTGAAACTGAAGGGAAAATAGAGGTCAATAACACACAATTATCAGAGCTGAGTGAGCAATGAAAAAATGCCTGCTAACGTTCATTAGAATTATTTAAAAAAAAAAGAATTAAATAAAAAGTAAAAAAATAAAAAACCAAGCTTTACATTAGCTTGCAAAAATAAATTTAAATGTGAAAGCTTAAATAGTCTCAAAATATATGGTTGAATGTGATTATTCACACTTGAAATGGAAAATGCATGGCTGAGCAACACGAGTCAGTCAATTACAATGCAGAAACTGTACTATTTAGGCACATAACCAATGCTGAATTCATGTTAAAATGTGAATAATGAATAAACACAATAAATGGTCATAAAATATTCATGCAGAGACAATATTCACAATCTGAGGCATTAAGTTTGGAAGATTTCTGATCACTTGGTGAACAGAGGAAAGGAAAGATGGGCTGAATAAATTATCCACCAGAAGAAGTCCCTCACTTTGTGATTACTGACTAAATTAGAAAGAGCAGCAGGAAGTTTTACGGGGCTGAGTAGAACTGATCTGATGAGAAGCACGGGTGGGACAACTCCTGCAGGACATGAGGAGCGCGATTGCTGTACTGCTGTAACCAGCATTATTCAGCTAGGATTTCCAAAGCGGCTTAAAAAGTTCACGCTGGAATAATAAATGATTTTATTATTATTATTATTATTATTATTATTTTTAAATAATAATTAAAACAATGACGTTTTACTTGCGCGCTTTGGCTGGCTCCCTCCTGCCTCCACACGGCGCTGTGAGGGAGGGCAGCGTAACGGTCGGCGCGAGCCGGCAGGGCGTCCTCGAGGCATCCTTAAAGGCGCGGGAGGAGGCGCAGTGCAGAAGCTGTGGGAAGGAGGGCTGATACGGAGTTTGCAGTGATGCAGAGAGAGCAGAGCATGAAACAGAATGGAGGATTTGGCTTATGGCTGGATGAATTCGACGTAGGATTGATGAGGGAATCGCGGTGTAAAGGCGGTGTGTGAGGGTTCAGCAACACAGCATCAGAGTCAGGAGAGCCCTGAGAAACTGTGCTATCCACTGAGACAGACATCTGAAAGCCAGATACCTGTCTGAAAGCCATCTGTCTGAAAGCAGTTAATATGTTCGGATTAGACTGTGCTCCATAGGACTCACTTAGATCCAGCAGTAAGCTTGAGCACCACGTAGTTTATGTTGTACCAAGTGCGAATTAGAAACTCTGGTCAGAAGTGAAAGTGTTGCTCTGAAGGCGGATGTTACCTTATAACCACAGCGTGAGAGGGAAAGTGGAGCCCTCAGCTGCCCCCAAGCGGAGCTGCAGTTGGAAAAAGTAGTTGGCTACAGAGGAGAACATCATTTCTATGGTGCAGATGCCTGTGGGGCAAGTATAGCATCAGTCTGGTGTGATGGAAACAAGATGATGACTATATCTAGGTCTATCCTAAAACACAACTGGATGGATCTTGTTTTTACTTCAGTTTTACATGCAAAAATGGTTACCAGAGTGGATGCCTCGTTTGAGTATTGATTTGAATGTCTGCAGCTGGTTAATTTTCATTTGATCTGTTTAGGAAAATAGATATTTATCTATATATAGTGTTACTCTATATAAGTAACACTTCATACAGTTTTATAGTTCAAGACAACATCTTCAATACATACATTACTTCATATTCCCTTTTATTGTCATCTGCATACCCTCCAAAAAGACAGAATAAGGATTTAAAATTGTATCCATTGTTCTGGTAGCCAGAAACCAAGTTTTCAATTTATTAAAAAAGAAATAGTGTTCTCCAAAACATTTTTTTTTGTGCAGAATGGTCATTTTATGCTTACAGGAGATGGATACTCATCATTTTTTATTTCATTGAGATTGACTGCTTTTTGAAAATTGAGCTGCAGTTCAGTCAAGATAATGTAAAATTGCAGTATGTTGATTAAGTAGTAAATTTAATATGTACTAAAATACAATGAGAATTAATACAGGGCAGCACATGATTTTTTTCATGCTTGCTCCAGGCAGTTATGTATAAATAAGAAATTTATGCTGATACAACACTTTTCAGCTGTAATTTGTAGATTGTTGTGGTTGGAGCCCTTCTTGGTCAAACAGTGTTAGCTGTCATTGTTTCTAGATGCTAAATTTACCAAGTTCCTTACTTCAGAGACAACAGTCAGTGAAAAAATACGACTAAAATAAAATGTGCAATATATTACATCAAATGAAATGGATTTAACTTATCAAAAATTAAAAGATATAGAAATAAAAAGAATAAAATCTATGGGGTTATCTATGTACAAGTAAAGAAAATGTGATAATTAACAAGAGGGAAAAAAAAAAAAAAGAATAAAGAGTGTTATTTCTAATACTAGTTTTACAGCTTTTGAGAAAGAGGGATAAAACATACAAATGCAGGTAATGTGTCTTTTCCCTTTCTGTTTCTCCCAATTCTAGGAATGACTTGAGATAAGTGGGAGGGGAATGAGGATATGCAAAGGGATAGGGAAAGAACTCCAGGACAGAAAGAAGCAGAGGATGCAGGTGAAGAGCCAACACTCTGCATCATCCCTGCCAGCATGGGTGGTGTGACATACGACAGCCTGATGAGCCCCAAGACTGTGCACTGAGTACGGGGGTCCTGATCTTCAAGGTGAAGTTGTCTCATGTGTGCATAGTGCCTACTGAAGAAGAGTTCAGACCACTGAAATTAACACAGGAGTTACAGCCTTATACCTCCCTACAGAAGACTCATAGTGTCCAAATAATGTTGTTTATAAGTGCTGGAAGGATTTGCCTTTTTTCCTGCTGGGGTAACAGGAAAAAGAATTGTACATTTAGTAGCTGCAAGCCTGCTGGCATAAGGGTGTAGGATGTTTCTCTGGCAAGTCTGTGCTGTTGTGTGAGGATAGGCCCTGTGGTGATGCCAGAAACAATGCATTCCTCCGTGATCCTCCTGGGTGCAATGTCATGGGAATAGCGTCATGGGAATGGTGTCCCTTGTTATCAATACAGGCTGTTCTTGTAACCCTTGTTCTGCTGCTTCTCTCAGGCTTTCTCACACGTGCACATTTCCATCCCTACAGCATTCCTACCAATCTTCGTATTTGTGTTAAGAATCTCTGCGCAAAGACTGGCCTGGCTGGATTGCTATGGATGTAATTTGGGAGAAGAACTCGTGTCCTAAAAGAGATATTCCCCATCCCTGGTGGGTATTGTGTATGTGGAGGCTTCTATATACCCAAATTAGCCTTGATCAGTGGCTAGAACTGGAATAATCATGAACTTTTTCCTCTGAATCAGCACCCCAAAACTAGAGATCAGGAAAGTCATGCAGTATCTCTAGTGCTGTGTAGTAATTGATGGAGTTATACTGGACAAGATGGTTTCTAGCTGCAAATAAGGGTTAGGTATGAGACAAATATTCTGAACCTCTTCCAGCAGTCTACAAGTTGCAGAAAGTTTTAATTCCTCAAATAAACGAGGGACTCTGGGGAGTATACTGTCTCGTCCATAAACCTTAGCAACACATCTTTGCTTCCTTATGGTGAATACCTTCACAAACAAGCCAGACCTCTTTGAAAGCCATTGAAATTCCACCACCATTAAATCTGGAGGGGTAAATAGCACAGCACAGGTTATAAATGTCCATGCTCAGTGAAGGCGGAGGTCACTCCTGACAGGAGAAAGAGATTTTGCTCCATGAAGCTTGCATAAAAGCTGATAAACCAGTAAGTGGGCACTTTTTCTTGGAAGCTCTTCAAACTCCTTCATGTACTAGGATTTCTTTAAGCAGATGTTCTCTTTTCTGGCATTCTGTTCTCAGAAGTTTGTTGCCAGATCTTATTCAAGCCATGAAAAATTTCTGTGAAGCTATATATAAATATGTTACTGTAAACAAACAAAAAAATATTATAGAGGCTCATACAGAAAAAATCAGAATACATATATTATATATAATATATTGATATAAATATATACATATTTTGACAGAGACTTTACTTCTTGAAGACTACACTCCCATACATAACAATTTCATATCTTAGAAGATTCATATAGATAGCCCTTTATCTATAGACAAATAGATATCATATAGATATCCATTATCAGATATCCATCATACAGATAGCCATCATATAGATAGCCATTATCTACATAAAAATTAATACAATTTGTTCTCACTAATCCAGTTGTAGGTTTTGCAGCATTTCCTCCATTTTGTTTCACAGGGACTCACGCATCATCACTGTTAAATATTTTTCTCTAGAACCAAATTTTTTACAGTATTTCAGAAGAACTACTCTTTATTTGATGTGTTGATAGCAACAGTTGAATGCTAATAACTGGAACAACTGGAAGCTGAACCTGTGTTGCAATCTCTGCAAAACTGAAGAAGCACCTGTTCTAAAGCAAACTCAAAATTACTGTCTTCAAAGCCTTTTACACAGCCATTTGTTGCTGTGGATAAGGAAGCAACGTCCAATGCAATGAATGTTTCTCTTCTCAAGTGATTGATTATTCATCAGATATTATACTGACCAAGCTTTGAGCAAACTCTTGCAAATTCAGGCTTTTTGATGCCTCCTATAACAAAATAAAAAAGAAGTCAGTAATTTGCAGTACAAGCTTTACTCTGTGGTTCAGATTGATTTCCCTCTGTTCTCTTCTGCAGAAACACAGAAATGCATTTCTGCTGAAAAAATTCCAAGATTCCCAATGTTACAACAAAGGAAGAATCCTTTTTTTTTTTTCCTGACCTAAACTTACAAGTATTAAATAGGGTTGGCCATATTTTAAGTCTGTCTATCATATAAGAGTGAAATATTGGTATATTTTGCTCTCAGATCTGCTAGGAAAAGACAGGGATTTCTCAGTCAAATGAATGCCATTTTGAAAGTGTGATTACAAGCAAATTCTAAGAAATGAGCTTTCCAGGAGCTCAGGCAATCTTATAGTTCTCTGTCTTCCTCGAGTAGTCAGAAAAGGGAAGTTTACTTTCTTGCCTCACAAATTTATTTGCTGAAGAACTGATGCTGTACATTAACTCTGGCTGCGTTGTCTTGTCTACTCTCATACTGTGAGCTTAAATGTGTCTGTGGACTAAAAACTGACTTATGAATAAAAAGCTCCCTTTAGCTTGCCCCTGCCTTGCAGAACTATACAAGAGGATGTACCAGTCCTTTATGGAAACAACTTTGTCATGTCCATGTCTCTTGTGATTTAAGGATATAACAGGATCATTTAAGAGAGGTGCCATTATTGGAAGCTTGAATATCAGGCTGGGAAAAAAAGGCAGTAATTAAAACCTTCTTTAATGCTGAAGAGTGCGGAGAACAGAACGTGTGTTTGTAAAGTTGGAGATGTTCTCTCCAGCCAAATGCCTAAACTCATTATGAAATCAGTGAGGCATTTAAGAGTGTGCAACAGTGTGGCTGAATGAAGGTGTCTGAGAAATAAGATTCCATTGATATTGTGCATAGTTTGAGGGACAATCAGAAAACAGAAATGGAAACAGATTATTTTTTATGAAGCTTTTAATTAAATTGTTAAATAGAAAGAGGTAATAAATTAATTGTGCAGACAAAAGGGATAATACACTAGGATGTATAGAATTCATACATTTATATGGCTTGGGGAAAAAACTTTCCCAAGAAGATGAAGAATTTGATTCTTAATAGAATTAAATTGCATACTGATCCAAGCCAAGATAGGAGCAGAGTTGGAAATCCATAATTTCAATATTCACAGAATAGATTCTTCTCCATTAAATCAGTTGTGGATGCTAAATCTTCTTTGGATCCTTGCTGTAAGTGAAATGAAAGAATATTTAGCTTTCAGAGCACTCTGAGCAAACAGTAGAATCTCTGAATTATGTAAAAGTTAAATCACATTTTATCCAAAAGCCAGACCACTTTGTAGCTGATGATACCCTGCACATAGCAGGGGGGTTGAAACTAGGTGATGATTATGGTCCTTTTCAACCCAGGCCATTCTATGATTCTATTCTACTCTATGATATATAAAAGCGGTGTGGAGATTTTTCTTGTTTTTCTTCCTCCCTATAGCTAGAATTGACAGAAATAGATACTACAGAGGCAGTATTGCTGTTCAGGTTTGGATATACACCTAAATTACTGCATTTCTCTGTATGGATGTTCTTAGCCCACGACAAATGCAAGGTCATGAGCTTGCTGAGCTTTCCTTCAACTAATGAAGCCAAGCTGCATTACTGAATGTATAGTTTGCTGTTGGCTATAGAAATGTGCAGAGACATTTCCTTATTCCAGCTGACACATACTAATGTGACAGCCTGTGGCAACTGAATTGTATAGTTGTGGCTCTAGTTATTAATTAGATGGGACTGAAAAGAATGTGTTTCAGGTGGATCCTGGCCATGGAAATACTTCCTCTCTCCTTGCTTCAGGGCTGAGTGACTTGGTTCACCATGAATCTTTCTTGCTCTTAGAACTGTTTGATTAAAAACTGCACCTTTTTCAGAAGAGCAATGTAATTAAATTTTACATTATGATTTATTCTCATTCTACTGTGCTAGTAACCCTATAAGTAATTTTAAAGTGATCATGACCCTAATGTTGCATACTTTGGAATAGTGTGTATCTGAAAGACAAGGCAAATTGTGAAATCTGGAAATCACTTGGCTGACAATTTGCTCTAAGCATTGCCCCATCTTCCTGAATGAATAAATGGTATCAGTGTAGTACTGATCCAGAAGCAAGGCAGAAAATAATGGTTCCTGTAGACATCATTTCTTCACTGTTTTCCCAAAAGACTAGCAAAGAGAAAGATAGAACCCCTATTGATTTAACAGTGGGTTTTTTTGTTTGTTTGCTTTTTTGTTTGTTTGTTTGTTTTTTTCTCTGTCATTTTCCATGTCCTCAGACTTACCAGAAGTAAAGGTGGCTTGGAAACCAGAAGCTGTATCAGCACCATCTGTGACAAACTCTATGAGCATAAGATTGCTAGAAGAAACTATGTCAGCGGGTATCTGTGATCCACAGGTTTTGTCCATTAGAACTGCAGAATACTTGCTGGATCCATCGTAAACTTTAACATAATCACCCTGACAGCCTCTGGTTGTCCTCAGCTGGAAGGCACGAAAGTGCAGAGAAATCTGGAAGGCAATCAAAAACAAGCCTGTCATACACACATACGTGACTTCTTTGTTTGAATGTCCTCTAAATGAGACAGAATCCAAGCTGCGTCCAAAACCAAACTGAAACTGATTGCCCCTACTTGCCTCTCATCCCCTGAAGATGCAGGATTCAGATCTAATGAGCCTGTGACTGAATGCTCCCATGCTCAGACTGCTTTGTCTTGATTTTGCAAACCTGAAGCCCAATGCATGGAGGTTTTCCAAAATCACAACTCTGCAGTTGTTTTTCCCATACCTGGCTTAAGGACATGAAAAGTAGAGACTAGTTTGAAATCTCTCTTATGGAAAAAAATGTTATATGGAAACTGGTATGCAGAAAAAAAAGCAAAATGCCTTACAAAGAAAGATGCAAGTTCAGTCATATACCAAGACCGTTATTAACTTATGATTACCTTTCTGGATCGGGTTCGGATAAGCCAGACACAGTTGGTGTTATCTGAATAGTTTCTTGGGTAGTTGGCAGATTTCAGTGACCCAAACGCTGCATCAATAATAGTGCTGCAGCGACCTGAGGGAGAAGCATTTATCTCAGTACCACGCTTGCAGAAACTTCCACCCATTTAAAATTACAGTATCTTCAAAATGTAAAAGTCATGATTTTCTGATATGGCAGCACTCATTTCAAGGTATCAGTACATCTTGATTAAAATGAAAAATCACGTCCTAATTTTCATATAATACGTAAGCGTCTCTATCAAAACGAGAAGTGAAGTCATATGCAGAAAAAAAATTAACTTTATCAATGAGCATAGTGTAGCAAGGGATCTCGTGATGAAGTATCCTTTCTGCACCTCTTTAAAGAATGCCAAGGCTTCATTTTGCTATCTTTGCTCTTGTGGTCTTCCACTGGGATAAGGAAGTAATCTGGTGTAAGAAGAATCAAGAAAACTTTGGTTTCTCTACAATACTTGAGTTCTAAGCTTAGGAGGACTTGTGCTTTCCTCTGTGCAAGGAATAATATTCATTCGTGTTCACATTTCTCTGATTGTATAGGAGAATTTCTTCAAGCAGAAGTTAAAAGTAAGGAGTGGAAAATACATAGACATCTAGAATGACAGCTTAAATATTTGAAAACTATTAGGTTAAAAGATGCACAAGATATGAAACTGTTTCAATTCAGAGGAGCTATGGCTCTTTGACTCGGGTCTTAAATACAAACTGCAACAAAGGAAAGTGATGTCTGACTTTTTGAGGGGTTTATAGCTGTCTCTTGAGCCTTCACAAACCCAAGGACTCTATGAAGTTTACAGAGTGACATGCAGTTAAGTCATTGCTGCAGCATTGCAACGGTGAATGTATTTAATTTATTTTTGAGGTAGAAAATAGTACCTCACTAATCACAGTATTTCTCCAGCTTGACCTTTGCGTTCTCTCCCATAGTGACCGTATGGGTACCATGAATTTAGAGAGTAATCTCATAGTATTTGATGATAAACTGCTGCCACTGCATACTGCTCATACACCTCCACCAAGGAGCTGAGTACCCTCAGGTGAAAGGACAGCTTTGAGGAACTTACTGCAATTGTAAAGCCTGTTGATTTTGGCCACATCCAAGTTGCTCAGCCCCAGCCTCTGTCCAATATGCACTGATCCATCAGGAACCGGTACAATTGTTGCTTTTCCAGTGGTATTAGTGAATGTGTGTCTGGGAAAAATAAAAAATAAGATAAAAATAAATAATAATAATAATAAAAATTGTTCTTCAAGTAAAACAGCATTTTTCAGGATTTAATAGCACAGTCTGTGTCCTATAGAGGGAAAATAGCAGTTGTATGAATCAGAGGAAAAAGACAGTTCTTCCATACACACCTATCTGTGACTGATGGCTAGCAGGCAGTCTTCTTAGCTATCTAACTCTTTTTTTTTCTTTTTTTTTTTTCCCCAAATGGCAAAGGGAGCTTCTGATGCTTCTATCTTGGTTGTTGCTGTGGTTCTAACTGCTATCCAATTAGGTTTGATTAAGATGCCCATCAGTAAGCTGATGCCTTTCTTTACCCCCAAGTTCAGCTGTGAATGATTCCATAAAGAAAATTAAAGGATAATCATTTAACCTTGAGGAATGGAAGAACTGAATTGACTCACAATGTTCTACTAGTTGGAAGAGTGCTATAAGAGTTCTAATGCAAGATTTGAGTTCCAACAAAAGCAACATCATATTGCTACTTACGGGCCATAGTGCATTACTGAAGAATAGTCATAAGGAAGGCCTAGATTGTTGGAGTTTTCAAATTTCCTGAAGTCTGGTCTGTCAGCTGTAATATAAGGTACTGTATTAGTGTATGCTTCTTATCTACTCACTTTAGGGAACAAGGAATAGCTGGGAACAGGATGATATATCTGCCCCTACATAGAGGAAGTCAGAAGCACTTACCTGGGCTGATGTACTCCCACATGATCCTTACATATCTGTCCCTGTCACTTCGAGAATGCTCATGCAAAAATCCCAGAGCGTGGTCCAGTTCGTGCTGAATAATTCCTTTCCACATGCAGCCTCCTTTCATCACAGATACCGTCTGCCCACCTCCTACTTTTCCATAGTTGGACCAGCATCTGAGATTGAACACCAGCAGAAGACTTACAGGATTTTTATTATCAGACAGGCAAAGGGACAGTACGGAGAACTTTGCTTCACGTGAGCCTTGCCTCATATGATGTGGGAGCGGAAGGATTGCATTCTGTCCCCTGGGATAGTGTCTACGAAAAGGCAAAACTGGCCATGATGTAGAAAATGTCAACTATTTATGGTCTTAAATATTTAAGTCATTAAGGTCTCCTGGAAGACTTTCATTAGCAAAGAGGCTCCTGCATGCTAGCTTTCTGTACATAGTGATTTTAACTGCCTAGATAAAAACATTTTTATCCAAATGATTGAATCCTGTATTAGAACTGGAGTTAAGAATAGCACTTTAAAGCTGGCATATGTTGAACAGTTCTCTCACAGGATCAAATTCTGACCCTAACAATCAACTGTGATTCAGAGAACTCCTTATTTTGTAAGTTACAATTGATCTTGTCTGTGCAAGTGAGGACTACTGTTATAACCTGTTACATATTGTTCTCAAATGTGTGGTGTAATATGTATATGCAACATAAGATACACTCTCCACCTCAAGGCTTTTTTTTTTTTTTATCATCAGTCGCTTCTGAGTCACTGCTGTAACAGTTGTGTCTTTGAACTTGCAGGATACCTTGCACTGTTAAAAAACAAAGATTCTTGTCTTAATCCACACCTTTTTCCTCTTCAAGGTCACACAAGATGTGAATAGTGAGGAATCAGCTTTGTAGGAATAACTTGCTCATTTATCTTTCAACTCACCCATCAGCAGATCTAATGATGAGGTAGTCACGTTCTGTCTTGCGCTTCACAAAATTAATACAAGTCAGTGTTTCAAATTCTGCCATGGCTTCATGAATCCCTTTCACATGGTTCTCCTCTGGAGAAGAAAAGGTTAATTTGGGGGGGGGGGGGGGGAGGGGAGGGGCGGTCACTCAACAATAACAAGTGGCATTAAAATATGGATGCACAAAAACAGGGTAGATGAGGGACATAAGCTGGACTAGGCTCTTTCTTGCTTCTTGCTCAGCAATTTATTTCATTTCAGTTAACCTGGCATGAGATTCTCCTTTTGCAGATTAGCGTCCAAAAGGATTCAAGTGGGAACGTTTTATTCTTAACTTCTTGGTTTAAATTGTAACAACAATTATTGCTACAACTTCTGTTCATTTAGAGGCAGATGTGGGAAGATATTTTGCTAATAAAAACTAGGCTATTCAAACCACATTGCAAATATCATGAATCTTATAAAGGCAGATGTTCTGAAGATACAATTAGAGAATGTGATTAATGTTATCTCTAGGAGATCGTACTCAAAACATGAGTACATGATGCCAACTGCTCAAGGAAATTTGATCTGTTGATTTTTTTGTAATTTACAATTGATCTGTACTTGCATAGCAGAAATGAATCCTTAGAATAGATTTCATCGACTGTATGGCCACTGGAGGTAGGTTTCTATCTAAAGCTTATTGGACAAAATCCATTAAAAAATACTAATAATTAAAAAAAAAAAAAAGAGAGAGAGAGAGAGAGAGAGAGAGAGAAGAAAGAATGCAATTTATACCCACCATAAGTAGGATCCAAGACATAGGGAATACGAACAATCCCATCCCTGGACTGAGGCCAATAGCAATTGCGACAGTTGATGGCACTGCGGCTCCTTCGAGGGACTATGTCACCTTCTTGCAAGTACTGAGAGCTGTCTGTGGTGAAAAAGAAGGGATGGAAATACCTGAGCCACAGATTGCTGGGAGCTGTCTAGGGCATATTTGAAAAAGTATCATTCTACTTGTGCTCCTTCATATTTTTCCTTCATATCTGCTCCTGTTCAGCATGGGAAGTGAGTGGACTATTTAGCTAGGTGGACGTTACCTACTTCCCTACACAGTTCTTAGCTAAGAGGCCTGACGGGAAGGGACAAATTGAAAGGAGTAATATTTGTAGAAAACTGTAGGAAAGTCTGTTACTACAGGCAGAAATAAAGTTTCAAGAATGACATTATCCCCCCCCCGAAAGTGTGAAAAAGCAAAGCTGATAGGAAGTGGTGAATAAGAAGAATGAAGGTGCAGAATATCTAGGGCAGGAGGCTTGAAATTGACAAATTGACTATTGCTTATGTAGGAGTCTCTAAGGCAAAGTGATATGATAACTGAATGCAAGTAATGCTTGCACTCAGGCAGTTAAATAACAAAGCATCCAATTATCCAGTTTCTCATTTTGTGTCCATAGAAAGACCAAGATGTTGAGGACTAAAGCTGAAGAAGCTGCTTGTGTAGCTCAGCTGCCTTCACACCTGATATCATCTTCAATATTGAGAAGACATTTGAGGTACCGTAGGCCTTCAGCAGAACCCAGACAAGGTGTTCCCTGTGGCCAGTCTCTGAGGGTTTCTTACGTATGTATAAGATAGAAAAAATGTTTGCGCTTACTGTGCTAAGACAGCGTACCTTCCCTGTTGCCTCCCCCACATCAGCAGAAAGGCCATGTATAAGCAGAACTGTGATGGCATTACCTTTGTTAACTTCCAAAATTCTGTTAAAAATAACTTCATCTTCAGAGTCTATCTCTGTTGGTGATGGAGAGTCTGTGTAGAAAATATAAAGTATCACTCTCTAATTCTCAAGGAAAACCTGAATCCTCATTTTTAACCTGATGAGTTTCCAGGAACTCCTCTTGTTCTGGTCCTGATTACAGTGATGTATTGAAACTCACTGAACCTATTTATGTGTTGGCACGGTGTTCAGTCATGTACATCTTTGCTCAGTGATACGACCTTGTGAACCTCCCAACAGCTGTGGCTATCTCGGCATTCATCTAATACCAAGAACAATTTCCTTTCAATCAATCCTTCTCTCTACCTTTGTTATTTAGTTATTGTATTTTAAATACTTGTTTTTTGGCTCTTCTTAAGCCTGTTTTATCCTGTATAGGAGGCCAGCTGGCAATTCTTCTTGTCTACACATCTTCTTCCTGGCATTCAATAAGCACAGCCATCCTGCATGCATGCTCCACAAACAACCCACTAACACATCACAATAAATATGGATGGAGAGTAGTCCTGCTCCTTACTGTTGGGTATACTGCTCTTGAAAAACTCTTGAAGTCAATGAAATCAGAACTGAATTCCTATTTCATGAATGAGACTGTTGTCCCCACATCAGCTCAACATCAGGGACTTATGGGCTCTGTAGTGAATAAAATCAGCTGAGTCTGAGTGCCTTTCTTTGAGCCTTGACATCAAGAAACAGCACAGGCAGATGGTCTCTGTGATTGCTGTTACTTTCAGAAGTTATTTAAGTTATTATCTACACAGAGACATTTTTAGAAAAATTAACAGATTTTCAGCTGAGCCAAAAAACTGGCTACAATCAAAGGACTGTGCTTTGCATTAAATACTCTGGTGAGTGCATTCATTTAAAATTTCTTCCCCGAGATTAACTTGTGTTAAGCATGTGCTATTTTCTATAGTAATTAGGTAGTTAACAACTGGTATACTCTAGCAAGTACTTATGTACATAGAGATGTAATAATACGTACCGTATATATCCTCTTCTGTAGTAACCTACAAGGACAATACATTAGTTTTGTCTCACAGCTGATATTATTACATAAATTAGAAAAAAAAAAAAAAAAAAACAAAGGAACAGAAGGGTAACTATTTTAAGCACCTCTGCAGTTTTGAGTTATTTAGTGTATCATGGGTGAGCTAAGTACTACCATGTTGTGGTAGATATTTTTCTTTGCTGTCTTTTGATATAGATATCATGAGGAAAACTGGAGACTCATGAAATGCATTTTAAAGCATGTAGCATGTTTCAGAGCTTCTAGCTTCATTCATCTCCCAGCTAGTAAGAGTGCAAAATTGATGACTTCTCTGATGAAATCCCCATGACATCATCCCACGTTTGTGGTGATTGACCATAGCATCTACTGCTTGTAGGGGACTGTACGCTGAAGCCTAGCTTGGGGAGGTAACACTGGTAGCAAAACAAATTGCCATGCTTCCATTGCCTGGCAGAAATTAAAAGCAGATTTGAGTTTTCTCTATGACTCCAGAAGAGGCAAAGTCTTCCTGGGATTGTGTCTGTATTTGGGTATTGTGAAGCAATGAATGGGATAGGGAAGGAAACCGAGCACTCTGATACTTTTTATCTGAGAAGACTTTCCTGCTCAGATGGCGATATGGATGGAGTAGATGAGTCTTGAAATCAATACTGGACACCAAAGTGAACAAAGGAGCTGATCTAGCTGTCCTTACCTGAGTAGATTCTGTTGCTGCTAAAAGAAAGGAAGAAAAAGACAAGGGACAAATTAGATTCTGAATGCAACTTCAATGGTATAGGCTCCTCAGACAGTAGAATGCCTTTGGCAGGTGCCACTGCTTGAAGAGCTTGAAGTTAGTTGCACTAACTGATAAATATACGCACAGAAATTAAATTGAGATTTAGACAAACAGCTGTGAAAATTCCTAGCAGTACAGAATCGTGATTATTTATCATCTAAGAAATCCGCAAAGCATTTTGTCAGCTTCAGAGTGAAAAATGACAGAGGAAATTTGGAACAAATATGCTTTGTCCCCAGATTTCACTGGAAAACACGCAGAATAACAGCCCAGCAGTCTTCACTGGTTTCAGAGAGCAAAAGGATAAAATTACGAAATTGTACGAAGGCTATCATTTAGTGCTAGGCAAACAATCCTGACTTCAGGATGCATCTGGCAGCACCTTGGAACCATCCTTATTTCTAAGATATTTTTCTAGTGTGGCATCTTTTGAATTCTGCTAAAAATTGGTTTCTAGATACCAACACGGAAAGGAAAATCTGATATATAGATTTCTGAGCAGAAACTTCTTTGTTACAGCATCGTAAAAGTACAGAAATGGAAAGATTCTCTGAAGGTCATCCAGTTTGTCTAGTTTCCCTAAGGCAGAAGTGGTTTTATCTATGTTACTCTTGACCACTGTTTGCTTGACCTGTTCTTAAGTATGATGGATATGCCACAAATCTTTCTAGTACCTCTTCCATGTTGCTAATAATTGTAGTCTTCTTTGTCTAAATTTAAAACCATTATTTTTATCTCCCCTCCCAACACCGCAGTTATGCAAACAATTTGCATATTTCTAAGCCCATCCATGTTGCTTGACTTTTTGACCATGTGTTTTCAACAGAAGGTACAGCCATCACATCTTGCAGCACCTTTCCCTTTTCACAGCTCCCATTGATCTAGGTGGTTATTGTCCAAATGTACTAAGGGGGTTTCTACTATTCAGAATAGATGTAGATTGGCTCCAAATCTGCTGAACAGTAAAATTTACATCCCTTTTCTTCCATGTCATAAGTGACATCTCAAAAGAAGCACCAGCCACTTTTCATTAGCCACTTACTTCTTCTGAATATGTCAAGCAAGTCTGCCTCTTGCTACATATCACCCCTGCATCTGACAGTTTTTTGGTCCTATTAAGGTCTACCTACAGGTATATTTCCACTGACCTGCTCTGGAAATCTGCAATGATCCCATTCTATTTTGCAAATTGACAAAAGCTGTTCTGTTAAGCTTGTACTATTTGTTTTCCGTCACAGTACAATGCAAAGCTTTCTCTGACACCTGATGTCCCTTTCTTTTACTGCTGCACCAAGGCAGGCAAGGAGGCAAATGAATAGCTAAGTCTTTTCCAAGTGCTCAGTTTAAAGGAAAGATATCAAAATTCAACATGAAAATTGAATTTTCAAGTGTTTAAAATCACATCTAAATTAACCTAACAAACCACATCCAGAAAGTAAGTGTAAAGCGCATCTGTTGGAAGTCATGTGCATTCAGCCCAAAAGTATATTAGGAACAAGAAAGTTGCTGCTATTATGCGCTCTACAGCTGCCACTCACCAGCAAATTGGTCTTATGTGTTCACCTGTATTTACCACACATTGATGAAATTTAAACTTATATATCTTTTATACCCCTCTGATTCTTTTTTCATTATTATGTGTTTTGACAAAGTGAAGTCAAGGTTTCTGTTCAACCCCCTGCAGCTGAGGAACACAGTAGGAGGCATTCAGACACACAGCTCTGAGTTCTCTGACTCAGAACTTTCAACTCCCTCTGCTATCAGTAAAATCAATTTGTCGACAGTTTTGTCTACCACAACACGCACATCACTGATGACATGCAGATACTTTCATCACTGTGTCTTTTTTTCCGCTTTCCTGTGGCCTCTTTGCCAGCACCGTGTTTCAGCCAAGCAGCTCACAGTAGCACATTTATGTGTAACCACAAAACCAGCAGCACCACAACACAGCCTGTCATTCATTTCAGAACCTACTACACTGCACAGAATGGCAACTGCAGGACATGTGGTTCTCTCCACAGCACAGACCTCACCTTCTTTTCTCTGTTCCTCATATACTAAGAGCAGCATAGATTTTCCTTCGTATCTTTTGTTCTGCTGCACCCAGACAGATCCTTCTGTCTAGCATTACTGCAAGAACCATTGAGATGTGACAGCCTAAACTTTTCCTACCTTGTGGAAGCTCTGCCTTAAACATATCTTAATTTCTCCTTATTTCAGCTGTTATTTGTCTGTTCATTCCATGAAGACACTGGGAAGCCATACAATCAGTAATAATAACTCTCCAAAATATATACCTTAGTAAGTAGGCAAAAAGAAAACCATACTTTCATGAAATCCCTTATATAATGCAGATTAGTGGGCTGGTTATTCCTGCCAGTATAAAGACTGTAGTCACACTCCAAGCTTGTAAAAATTATATACCTGAAGCTATCACCAAAACTACATTACTTGCATCAGATAACGACCAAAATCCCAAATTGCTGTTATGTAATTTATTTGATACAAAGTCAATAATTAACACTTGTCTTTAAAATCAGTAGAAATTCTACTTACTTGCTGTGCTGTTTTCATAGTTGTCCTGAAAAAATCAATAAGTAAAAGATGTTAATTTTCTTTGGCTCATGAGGACAGCAACAATAGCATCAAAATCAGATCAGAAAAAGCAGGACAAAAGAAATAGATTAACTTCATATCTTTTTATATTTCTGGTATTTTAGTAATCAGAAATTTATCAAAATGTGTTTCCACAGCTTAACTCCAGGAAAAGCAAGTCAAGTAGAGGAAAGAGCAGGGCTGCCTGGACCTTCTCTCACCTGAATAGGGAAGCCCAGTACAGAGGCAAGCAGAAATGCAATGAAGATTAGGAGCATTTTCAGATTCATTCTCCAACCCTGACAGACCTTCAATGCTTGTCCTAATCTCTATCAGTTCAGGAGTGCTGCTGCTAGATATACCAGCAGGGCCTGCCCTGACAGGGCTCAAAATATCATCCCTAGCCAATGGGGATCCAAGCAGGAAGCAAATTTCTCTTGTAGCCTCAACAACCTATTTAGCCCCAGGGCATCTCCCAGTGCTGCACTGCTGCTGTCACTGTGATCTATGGCATCCCCTGTCTCCACACTGTCATTCACACTGCTCTCTGAACCTGGATCAACCTCATGTTTTGTTACCGTGATGCACCTTGTATGTTTCTTGTAGGGTATTTCCTTAAGTACTCAATTTGACTGATACCACATGAGAAGACCTTGCACCTGGAGACCTTTTCACAGTACTGTACTGGTTGGATTTCAGATGGTGGGTGACTTGTTCTATATATCATGCAAAGCACAGAAGTCTGTGACAGTATTCTGCTATTTTGGAACACGTGAAAAATCACTATTCAGTGAAGTCATGTCTGCATCTTCCCTGAGCAGACATCCTGAGAAGCCCAAGCAGTGTTTTTCATTCCCCCATCTATAGAATGATTAACAGACCACCGCTTACTGAGTTTACTTCTGCAGAACTGCATGCAAGAATCAAAAAGCAGACCTGGCAAGACATGCTTGGAGGAGGTCTCTTGTCACAACAGCATCTTGCCATGGCCTCTTTATTGCAGCAAAGCTTGGTGAAATATTTGCTGAATGTTCTATACGTGGAGAATTATCTGCTCTCTGATACATCCTTGTTTTGTGTCAGTGTACATTTTCCATGCATGGAGAAGGAGTTACCCTTGTTGGTAAATGAACCAAGAAAGAACCAAGAAGTAGCACAGTGGGAGAGAGCTTTCCACCTGTTTTTCAGAAGATGAAACCCAGCTGAGGGTAGGAGTCACATGGAAACATCAACTGAAACACATTGTCAGGGATTATTATTAGGTGCTTGATGAAAGTTCACAGTCACACACCGTCGTCTATTTTAGGAGAGTCTGAGCTGACAAAACCCAGGGCTAAATTATCATTAGCCGACAGGGAGGCAGCACAGCAGAATACTGCTTGTTGCCTCTCTTGCTGCAGTACAGTATGCCCTGGATGCCAGAAGCAGGGCAGCGCACGTCCCTTGTCTCCATGAAAGAACAGAGATTAAGTAGGCACAGTCAGCATGCTAATCGTGCCGACATGGGCAGTCTTTGTGTTTCTCTATGTGCATAAATATTTGCACTAAACAATGCTAAATGCCTTTCTTTGTATTTGGGCAGGACAGTGATGAAAACCTTTTTTGCACTGAGGCAAAGTAGTGCAGATCTGGTCTGTGATCCTAGTGAAGTTCTCCAGGCTTCTCCCTCAATCCAAGGACAAAGTAGATGTCCTCGATTCCAGATGCCTTAGCATTCCAAAAAGTATTAAAAACACCAAACCACCACAGAATGGGACTTGTGTATAATCTGCTAACTTGCATTAGAATTTAGGAAAAAAAAAGTAAAGGTCAGACTACCCTGAGGGAAAACCAGTCCAGGAACAAAAGGAGAGATCAGAGATACTGAGGGAATAAAACAAGGGGTTAAACTTGGGAAGATCAGTAAACTTAGCATCTTTGTAGGTTGTTGCTGGGAAAATGCTACAGCCTCCCAAGTGACTGATTAATTAACTGCCTGTGCTCAGGAGGGAGTGAGGGAATGGAACTGGCAAGAGGGATGCTGCACGTGCTGTGCTGGATGTGCTAACACTGACATATTAAGTACTTTGTAAGACGGATTGCTGCATGCCACCTTTTCCATATGCTAACACCAGTGATGAGGAGGGAGATCGCTGTTACGATGAAGAATGTGGATGTAAATGCTACAACTGGCAAAGCACGCACAACAGAACAAGGGGGAATGCTGACTGACACATTGTGCCTGCTGCCCATCCTGGAGATCTATCAGCTTCCATTTGTCCACGTGTTTCGGATTCAATATTTCAGTGTTTTCATAAATGTATTATTCATGGGGAAGGAATTATCAACATCCATGTTTTCACTAGACAAAAAAAATTAATCTGTCAAGATATTGCAAAAAATATTGTCCAGAAAAGCTAGTACCTCTGGCAGAAAAGATGCCAAATAATCTTTGAACATTTAGGAGCCAAAGTAGCACTTAACAAAAAGGAGCATGTCCTTGCATATAGGAAATTTTGTCCGGACAAAATTGAGTTCTCCTGTTTATATATCCCAATTTCTGGTGGACAGTAGGGACAGGACAAGTTGGGAACGGCTTTTAACCAAAAGAGGGGATAATTAGATCAGATGTCAGGAGGAAATGTTTTATTCAGAGTGCAGGGAGGCACTGGTACAGACTGTCCAGGGAGCTGAGGACGCCTCATCTCTGGAGGCGTTCAAAGCCAGGGTGGATGGGGCCCTGAGCAGCTGGGTGGCAGCCCTGCCCAAAGCGGGGGTTTGGGACTAGATGATCTTTAAGGTTTGCTCCAATCTAGGCCATTCTGTGTTTCTATGATACTTTGTACCTGAGAAAAATGATCGGCAGGTGTCCAAAACCAACAGTAAAATAACAAGGGTTACTTGAGCAGTATCATTATCTGCAAGACATCCATCAGCAAAAAAAGAGCACTACTCCTGAGAGAACACTACAACTCTTGGAGTTATTTATTCCTGAGGACAAATACAGGTCTACAGAAATCTGTATGCATAAGCAAGAAAACACTTTACAGATATAGAAATGAAAAAAATTATGTTGCATGTGAGAGTTCATTCTAAACTAGCCAAAATCAAAACAGCAGGTGTATAGCAGTTACAGCTCTTCTGTAGACATCCTCCAGATTTTGCTCAGTCATATATCCTTTACATCTATACAATTGTTATTCCCTGTGACATGCCTCATCATAAACAGCCCCCAGAAAATAATGTAAACCACCAAGAACTAGTTACAAAAAAGAAATAAGACACCTATAACTGTTAACTAATAAGCAGTATAACTGCTAGCTACTAAATGCTATGCAGTAAAATGCAGGAAAATATGCAATAACAAAGTTGTTACATTGATATAGGTTGGATATATGTAGATTTAAAAATACATGGTTTCGAAGCTTACGGAAGTCACACTGTAGCTATCATCTCACTCAATTCATGGTAAAATACTGAAAAGCCTTAAAGGTTTGAAACCACACCACTTTAACAAAACCAACCACTGGAGCAACGTTATGGTTCACAGCACATAACTGTTTAGGGTTAGTGACAAGTCTTAAACAAAAATATATTATTTTAGACAGAACAGCTCAATATCATTTTTCAGGAATGCCTGTTTTTCAGTATTTCAGTATTTTGACACTTCTTGGAACAGGAATTCCAGTTTCAGCTCAGCTATAGGTTCATTTATTCTGAAACCAAATCCTCTGGTCAGGAAGACTGTTCCAGTGCAGTTCTTCTATTCATTCCTTTTAATTTCTTTCTCACTACTTCTAGCTATCATAACACTCTATCACACAGAATTAGCTTCCTTTTCTTTGGTATCTTTATTACCTTTCAGCTCTGATTCGTTTCAGCCATAAATCAGTTCTCACACAAGGTTTTTCTAGGTTCACTTAAAGGACTTTCTGACCTTTTTTCAAATCTTCTTGTTCTGCAGTCACACTTGATAGTCTTTGAATTCCTTCCAAATTGCTCAGACCCTTTTGGTAAAGCAATTTTGGCTCAGTTCACATCTGCCAGTACAGAACTTTGCTGGTATTGAAGTTTCTGAGGGTTTCATAGGTAGCCAGCACAGACATCAAGTCCTTGTCCAGAAGAAGACTGACAAGTATCATAAAAGTCAATTCTAGATAAGGCACCGTGCACTTAGAAGCTGTTTTCCCACACCCAAGAACATACTTGTTGAATCAAAATATATAGCTGCCCTTCATGTCTCTCTCCATATTCCTTCTTCAGATCCGAACTATCAGAGAGGACCTGCAGTTCTTCAACTCAATTCCTACTCCACTTTCTGTCACGCTTTCAGTTTCTGAGGGAGTTCCATGTTCTTGCTAACACCATCTGCAGAAGCTCTTAATTGTGCATTGTCTGCAGGTTCTTTAGCAACATACTTACATCCTCCATAATATTAATGACCATTCATAGTCCTGGCCTTAGCAATGCTCCTCTGACAAGGCACGAACCTAAGTGATGAACTTTTGCTTGCTATTGATTAGCCAATTCTCTATTCAATGAGCCAGAAAACAACAGATAATGAAGAAAAACACTATTTTGATTGTGGATTGCTCTTTACAAAAGAAAAATGTGCAGTTAGGAGAAAAAATCTGTAAGAAACAAATTGAAAAAGTCAAAGCATCATAACTTTTAAAATAAATGCATGAGTAAAATTTGTTTTCATTTCAAAATAACATTTCAAGGTCAAATCTAACATAACATAATTCAGCAATTAAACTAGCACTTAATGTATGATTCAAAGATTATTTAAGGTCGGGGAGGGGAAAGGAGGTGATGAAACTGGAACTTTAATTTAGACCACTCTAGTAATGAACTTCTGTTTGTCTTGGGGGGAAAAAAAAATTCCTTTCTTTTATCAAGAGAAGAGATCTGATTTGTCTGCTGCCCTTAGGTGAGGAATGGACAGATCAAAGGTTTTGCAGAACAATGTTTCCAGCCTGCAGAACAATGTCAGGCTGATTGCAAAGGAATCCTAGTGATGGGGTAAGGTGAGAGCTGTTGGAGTGTTGCCTGGGGTTATCTTTGGTCTCTGCCCTCTGCAGGGACACATTGCCATCACACATGCTGCCCAAGCTGCTCACTGAGAAAGTCTCCTGCCTCAGTCTCCTTATGATGGGTTGTGCAATGCCAGCCAGCTTCCTTGCTTGGGTTCTTCTCTAAAAAAAGGAAATTCTCTTACAAGCTGGTAGCTTTCAATCTTACTAACTTCTGCAAAAATTACCACTGTAAACATTTCTTTGATGTCTTAAATATGAGAATTGAGACATCGTCTCACGCCTGCTTCTCAGATGAGTACATGGGAGCAGACAAAGTGTGCCATCAGCGAAAAGCAAAAATCTCTGCCTTACAGTGCATAGATATGTCTGACTGAGTCCATGAGTAACCCTACGCATCTCTCACTCAGGGACAAATATGCTCCTATACATGATCATCTGTATCAGCTAGCTGCACGTCCCTCATTTATTTTGTTTTGCTTTTCACCTCAGCAGGAAGACTGCTTGTACCATCTGTCTCATTACTTTTGCTCAATTTTTATTTGTTGGCTTCCTGACTATCCTCTCTCCAGGATTTCTGAATATTTCAGTGGTAATCTTGAGATGTCATTTTTAGTCTTACTGCATTTTTTTGATTGCAGATTCTTTTTGCAAGGTGAGCCTCCCCAGGAATCACGCCCATTTACCAGGTAAGCTTATGGCTTTGCTTCCTCTCCTGGAAGGGCAATTTGTCGTTTCTCTCATGCCTTCTGGGCAGGTGAGTTTGGACACTTCCTCTGCGTCTGACTTTATCTGGATCCCCAGAAATGTACTCTGGGAAAAGTTAAAGTTCAACCTTCACAATCCCTGTCTTGTTTTTAAAAGAGCAAGTAATTAAATATTAACGTTGGAACCATCAGTTGACAATAAACTTTAAACCTGTGTTCATTTCTCCAAGAATTTATGAGGGCCTTAGAAGCAGCTTCTGTTGCCTGCTATTAGGTGAACTTTTACTACCCTTGAACCATTGCAAATCTGATAAGTTGAGGTTTGAGGAAGAAGCATCCCACTGCTACGGTGCTTGGTTTTGTGATGAAGTAACTAAATAACTAATTAAATAAATAGAAAGCAAAGAGGGAAAAAAGTGTATCACATGATCAAGTCAATCTTTTTACCCAGTTAACCGAACTATGCAGAAAAACTGTGTATTTCACCTTGGCTCAACATGATTTTGGGGCTATTTGACCATCTACTCTGCTATTTTAAATAAATAAGTAGCCTCTGAATCTTATCATAGTGTGGTTTATATGTTCTGTCATTTCTGTGCCTTGATCTGTGCAGAGCTAGCCAAACTGGGAGAAGTTGTAGGGAAAAGTCTCTCCAATCCACCTTGCCATGCAACTGTTTAATATTACACAATGTTCCTGTTCTACAGACAAGTGCTGACCTTTTCCTCTTACTGTCTGGTACCAACTGTGTCTCAACTTTGAGTAGAAATTTTGACACAGAATTCACATATTTTTCCACAATTCAGGTGAAAGGCAAAAGTTTAACTTTGTTGTAACAATTAGTTTTGCACTCCTAAGACCCAGCTTCGGTCCCAAATTTAAATCTGATGATCTCATGAAATGTTCATAGCGGAATTGGAACTTTGTAGATGTTAGTCTTATATGGACAGTAAGAAGAGGCTGGCATTGTCCAAGAAGATGTAAATTGTTGCTGATATGACATGTATATGGCATGTTGGAAAAGATCTTCCAGTGATGAGGGATTTTGGTCTGTATCTGATGATATGACAGAAGCTGGATGGTGAAGGTAACTTGGATGGGAAAACCAGGAGTTTTGGTATGACTGCGTTAAACCCAAACTCATATGAGCTCCATGAGGAGAAGACATCAATGTCAGCGTGAGATTGTACACTGCAAGAATTAAAGACAGTCAGTCTGAACTCAGAATATATGAAAAATATCTGCAGTGAAACTACAGATTGTCTTAGATACTTAATGAAGTATGTAAGAAAATTTATTACAACTGCCCAGATTAGATAACAGAGAGTAGTCCCTCTGCATATGATTGTACCAATTCAGAAGACTAGCAACAGATGATGGAAAAGAAGACATTCCTGGAGGTGTTCAAGGCCACGTAGGATGGGGCTTTGAGTAACCTGGTCTAGTGGAAGGTGTCCCTGCCCGCTGCAGGGGGATTGGAACTGTAATCTGTAAAGTATAAAATAGAACAGAGGGAATGGATCAAGTGCAAATAATGTATAATGAAACAGACTTCTGTCTTAATAAATAACAGATTCTCAAGTGTAACAGAAGAAGACATAAAAAAAAAAAAAAAAAGGAATAAATAGAAGATGGAAGAGGAAAAAGGTGAGAGAATATTTATGAGGGTAGAGGAGGGCTATAACCGAGTTGCAGAGATCACTGATGTGTCCAGAAAAAAGGACAGAATGAGATGGCAAACCAAGCATAGCAATGGAGTAGAGAATGTGGATTCCAGAGTGAAAATAACCAAGGAAGGGTATTTGCACTAGGGGTTTTACTCTTTGCCATATCTCCATCAAATTTCCTCCTACTTTATCTATCAAGAAGCCTCTGACCAATTTTGCAGTTTTGGAGCTGAAAAACTGAGTTTTCAGAGAGGGTAGGCAGCAGTCAGGAACACAGGACTGCAAGTCAGGAAATCCACTGCTGAAAGAACAGTCCTACAAAGGATAATCTGGACAGCTGGGAAAATGAAGGAAACAATTGCCCAGAGCTTTTGCCCAGAGAAAGGAGTACTTACAGGAGACATACTTTCAAATTTGAATGTTACTTTTCCAGCCTCATTTTAGAAGAAAGTTCTGCCATTTCTAATCTGGAGATTGAGAACTGTGTGCAGAGAAAACACAGCCTTCTGGGGCAACCACAGGTAGGCTCTTGTGCTTTCCACCACAGTGTAAGTGGCTGAATCCTGACGCTGGTGGGTATCTCAAGATCATTTAGATTAGAACTATCTGCAAGGCTGTCAATAATGATACTGGTTGGAGTGTGAAGCGTGAAAGACTTATTGCTCTATTTCACACAGGACAACATTGATTCTGACTAACAATTACCTGTCAAGCTTGACTGAGACAATGACAGATCTGCACTGTGATCTCAATTTGAAAGCTTCAAGCCAGCATATATTTCTGCAAACAACACAAACAATTCCCACTTGCAACTATTTCAAAGGAAGACACAGAGATCAGGTGGGTCCCAGTGGTGGAACAGGAAAGATATCATTAAAAAAATGGACTCATGCCACTCTTTACACTTAACTCATTGTCAATCATCTCGATAGAAGATAGCTATCCTGACAGCTGGAGGTTATTTCCTGAAAAAGCTATTTTTGTAGAAAGCATTGGCAAGGTCTGTTTGCTTCTTGACTGGAATGTCAATGGGGTACATGATCACGTGTACCAACTACTTTCATTGAAGTGTTGACTGAAATTAACGTAACAGAAATGTTATAGAAAATGTTCCAAAAACAGAAGAAAACTTGTGGGTCACACACAGTCTCTAGAGGTGAACATGAAAAGAAACATCATTTTTGAACTCCAGACCTAGAAACTGAGAGTCTCTCTTATCTGCAATATTTTCCTGGTTTTCTTTCTGCCTCTACATCAACAAGCAGGATCAAGCAACCTTGTCATAGGGAAAACAGTTCCTGTGGTGCTCTTGATGTTAAGAATACTGCAAAAATTACTGCGAACTGATTTACCATTTGGAAATAAGTATTACCACATCTGAGCAGCTTCTGCTGATGAGAATACTCAGCAAAAGACTGTATGCTGAATGACCAGGCACAGACTGGGTCACAGACTGTCCAGTGTGATTTCTTACCAGTGCCTTTCTGACAGGCAGGGGAAACGAGATGAAATTTAGACCAAAATGGTAACATGGAAAGATAGAATGAGAGATCAATAATTGCTGCCAAACTGTCACTTTGCATGAGTCAAATAACATTCAAATAAACATTCATAGAACAGAACCTGTTTTTTTCAGGGTTGTACATAAAAAATATAAGAAAAAATAAATTTGTATGGCAGATAGTTCCTCCTATAATAACAACCCAGGATTAGAGCACAGATTCATTGTCCTCTCCCTGACGGGGACCCCCCAGATACACTGGCTAAACATAGCCCTGTGAACAGCAAAACACATACAGCCCTGCCTTCTGTTTCGGTAAAGGGATTTGACAATAGATGTAAAAATTGCCAAAAAATAAATCAGCAACCTCAGGCATGGCTCCCATGGAGTTCTGCTACAGATGTGAATGCTCAGCTCTTCAGTAAGTCAGACCACAAGGTATCAAGTTGGGTGTACTGGCAATGAGAATGAGGTACATAATGATTGTGTATATTTTTAGCTGCATAAACTGTAAGATCAGCTTGTATTTGGAATCTTTCTTTTTTTTTTTTAAAATCAGTTTTTTCATTGAGAGGGAAGTGAACATGGAAGACAAACTTCTTTCAGTACATAACACTGATTCATTTACAAAATTCAATCAGCAAATTATCCAAAGATCACTTGAAAATAAAATAGCATATTATCCTGTACATAAGGATTTAAAGACAAGCCTGAAAAAGAATTGGATAGAACTGACAGTTTATAGCCAACATCTCCTCTTGAATTTCATGGCTTCGTGACCTTAACATGGCTAAAGACCTCATTTTATATGAAAACCCAATGCCTCCCTCTTCAAAATATCCTTTACAGGAACGGCACTGTAAAAATTGAAACTGTACTGTAAAAACCAACTCCTATAAGTGTAAGAAAAATATCGTTGCCTCTAGGAGGCAGCATTTTATTGCAAATACACTTAAAATATAATTCAGTGTTTTGACACCTCAGGATCTTCAAATCTCCTGTGATTATTAAAAATTATATAGCAGAAAAGAAATAAACATTTACGCTTGCAATGGAGATGTATGTGTAAAAATGAGCTCTGCTTCTCCAACCAGACAGATCCAATTCTTAGATGAAATAGAGAATGCCGGGTGTAAAGTGTTCCTTGCATTCCTGATCTCTTAGGTTTTCAGTAGCGAGTTAGAAGAATTTGATAGAGAAGCTGAATATTCGGCTCGTTTATCTACTCTCAGCAGGATACCCTCCCCTGTGTAGGAAAACATTTGCTCATTTGCTTAAACCTCAGCTGCTACAGGGCACAAACATAAGCTTGCATGTGCCAGTTTCTTCAACTGCACTGGCAGTGATTTGGTTTTCTTTTATTCACACAGCTTTAATCTGAGCTGGAGATAGCATTCTCTTTCAGGACCACCATCACTAAGATGCTAAGATCTCATGCTAAAGCAGTACACCTGGGGAAGTGCAGACCTTGTTTTAGTGCTGCGACGTGACCTTTTGAAGTACAGCTGCCTTTCTCTCTGCATATGGTCCCTTGGTGCTCTCAGACGAAAAGCATTGTTTATTTTTTTA
Organism: Lagopus muta; assembly: GCF_023343835.1. Taxonomy (NCBI): domain Eukaryota; kingdom Metazoa; phylum Chordata; class Aves; order Galliformes; family Phasianidae; genus Lagopus; species Lagopus muta. Next base: position 22,185,879 of record NC_064438.1, on the reverse strand, counting down.
AATCTGCCTCACATGTTAATAAACTTATAACATCCTAAGTGTCCCTATTTGAGTGTGGAACAACAGAGAAGGCCACAGTGGTTTGTGCCTTTTGGACACATCAGAAACTAAGAGGCTTTCATAACAGTGAGTTGGCTATACCATTAACTTCAGGGGTCTCTGTGCTTGATGTAAAACCTTTCTATTTTCTAATTTATTCTCTGATCAACTCAGCAATGTGAATTGCTCTCACAACACAGATTGATACCTAATTAAGATAAAGAATTCCTCACAATTACTTCAGTTAGTTTTTCAGGGAGCTGGTACAACAGTCGGCTTGAGTCTAATGTAGGAATATGACTGTAAACAGGAAGGTCCTTATTGGGGATATACAAAGCAGATGGACCAATTTTTAAGTTTAAAGTCCATGAGGACTCACTGCAGTCCTCTGATCTGATCCTCTGTACCACTCGTGTACCATTCATCTTCTTTAGTTTTATCACAGAATAACCTGTGTTGAAAGGGACATCAAAGATCATCTAGTTCCACCACCCTGCCGTGGGCAGGGTTGCAAACCACTAAATTGGGCACTAGAATCAGGTTGCCCCAGGCCCCATCCAAGCTGGCCATTAACTTCTGTTTGAATGAAAATAGATCCTTTAAAAGCAAGCTGCACACCATCAGCCTTGATTTCAAAACTGCCCAGCATGGAGAGCCCTCCACCATCCCTTGGAAACATTTCTCACAGAATTTATGCCCACTTTTAAAAATCTGCAGCATGCTTCCAGCCCGAGTTTGTCTGCCATCAGCTTCCGGCCATTAGATTCCATCACCACTTCACTTGACAGAGAAGGAGCACTACTGTAAAAGATTTATGGATTCTGACTGAACAAACCCTTAGCTTTTTCATTGACCTTGAGCCACACTCTAATTCACTGCCCTCCAGGCCTCTATCATCCACATACCTCTTTCACAATCTCCTTCCAAACTGCCCAGTGAGTTTGTGCTGTTCTGCAGAGTCGGGTTCAGTGTTGCTTCACAGCAGTCCCACCACTGTCAAACTCAGGTGTTTCATGCCCTTCCAAATTCTGCTCAGAGTTTCTCCTTTTTATCTCCTATGGATCATGCTACTTGGTGGTGTTTGCTCCTACAGTTTTGTTTCTGAACTTTCTCATTTCATTAGCTTTGAATACAGAGAGCACATGCCAGGCTATCTGGTATCATTTAGTTCTATAATTAAGACAGTATTGCAGGGCTTGAAACTCAGCTTGCCGAGTATGGAACTTACAATGCCATGAGGGATACAAGTGCTGTACCACAGCCAGATTTACAGTGGATACTGATAATGAAAGCCACTTAGAGCCCTGTACCCATTTACACCAGCTGTAGCACCACAGCTCAAAGCTCACTTTTCTTGAGGCTAAGTACTGTGTATCTCCTGTTCAGAAAATAACTCTTTTCTATTGTCTTAATACTTCCATTTACTTGATTTGTGTGTATAGGTTTGCTTCAGCAATAGCAATGGATAAGCAATGCCCATGGTCTTCTCACAAATCTCTTTTTTGCTTATAATAATGTTGAGACAACTGCTTTGTCTTAATGGGACTGCAAAAGATTCTTTCTGTTGTCTGTAATATTTCACCATCTGGTGAAGAATTTAAACTCGAAGGAAGACAAAATCCCTTCCTTAAAGCTCTTATAACCTGATGCCACAACATACAAAAGCTTGAGGAGGGGATATAGATATCTTAAGCATTAGCCTTTTACCTTCTCTTTTGTTTCTGCTGTGCTTCATTTTCTGAAGAAAGGCACGATAGCCGTATATGGTCCTCTGCCATCAAATGAGAATTACAGTGCCTAAGGTTGGATGGCACAAACAACTTGCTATTATCTAGCAAGCTATTTTAGACCATCATCCTATTCAAACCGTCCCATTTCTGTAGCACAGGATCTCAGATTCTCATAACAAGTCAGTACAAGAGAAAATACAAGATTACACCTTCAGGCTAATCTGACTGGCTCAAGCATTTCTCTTTCCCATTTTTTTTTTCCTGTTAACTCACACTTCTGCCTGGTGAAATGCCTCAGCAAGAATCAGTCAGAGCATTTCTGCCAAATACACCCCTGACAGAGTGGGTTGACTCAGGAAAAATGTCTGCAACAATCATCTTTCATTCAGATGTAGGCTTCCCCCATGATAGGGAAGGATCCTTGGAGTTTGTGTCTTCTATTGATAGAATAAAAGCTGCAAACTGTTGACCTCCTTGTTTTAATTGTTGGCAATAGTATTAAGAAGCTTTTTTGTGGTAAGGCATGAACTACCTCCAGGCAGTACAAAAGCCCGTCTAATTCTCCATGTGATTTGTACTAATAATTCTTCACTCACAGAAAGCCTCTTTCACACAAGTGATGGACAGAAAACCCCAAAATATCAGTGGAAGATCTCAAAGAAGAAATGGAGAAACTATATGCACCACAGATAAGCCAGTGCCTTACATTTTGTCATCACAGACTGTTTAGATCTTAAGCATCTGAAGCTCAAAAATCATGCTAAGGAGGCATTTAACAACTGAAGTGGACGAGGTACACTTAGCTTCATTTTTTCCTCTAATGTTAGCATTATTTTCAGCCCAAGGAAATCAGTTGTGTTTTCTTCTAATGTAATTTCAGCACAGAAACTCAGACTCTTGAGCAGACCTGCAGGACTGATGTTGTCCTTAGGTGACTTACCTCTCATTTGGTTCTGGAAATTACATGAAGTTGTAAAAATCAACAACAAAACTATCAATCCCACAGCATGATCCCAGAGCTGACAGGACTCCAACAACTGCCAGCAAAGAGAACAGTAGAAATTCTGTAGTGCTGTGGGTAAAAGGTGGGACCCAGCACTCCTACTGCATTCCTTCAGTGCGCAAAGGAGGTGAAATGGAATGATGTCTCTATTAATAAAAGCCATGTTTTTCTTTGCTTTGTCTATAAAGATAGACAACTGGCCATTGTTCAAGGCTTGCACTTCTTTTTCTTTGTCTTACACCTCTTTGGCGGTATTAATGAATACAGCCAAAGCAAATCTTAGCAGTTGAAATGTGTCATACACTGGATTTCATCTTATAATCTTGTATATGCTTTTGTCATTCTTACATGTACTCCTGTACCAGAAAATACATGGTTAGAGAGACTATAAAATGTGTTTTCAGGCCTGAACCTGCCCATAACGTTTAGCTTGCAAATGCAGGATTTCATCTTTCCACATTAGTAAGTCTATTTACCAATTACCTAATACCTATTTACCAAATACCTTATTATCAAAGGCAGATATGACTGACCAAAAAAAATGCATGTGATTCTGCACAACTGAAATGTGACTGTCCAGTAAGGAAGGTTGTTACGCTGGCCGCCCTTTAGCTTATGACTGCCTTAAAGAAAAAGGCAAACCTGTATTATTTGGTATTGAAACAAGCAGCAAGTGCAAACCTGACTTTGAAATATGTTGACGGCCCACTTTTTTTTTTTTTTTTTTTTTAGAACAGGATGTGCTGAAAATAAGCAACCTTTATAGATAGATGCAGTGACTGGGTGTGCCAAAGCTAACTGAATTATGTATCTGTACCAGTTATATGCATCAGTACACCCAGAAAATTCTGCAGTCTTTGCCCTGCTGCTCGTAGGAGCTCACATACTGCTAATATTCCCTGTTTAGCAAGAGTTGTTTTGTTTTCCTAGCAATACCAGCAAAAGGTTGCTGCATTGCTGTTATTATTACAATATGGTATCTTCTGTACATCTTACATTTCACAGTGTAAGACATTTCTGGCAATGAAGACCTAATCTTCATGTATGAGCCACTAGAAAACATCTTGGAGATATATATTATTAAACTACTTTTTACAGAGATCTTTATCTGCCCTTCTTTCCACAGCCTGCTGTAAGCAGTTTTTAATGTAATTCTCAGAACAGCTTGTAGCAAACACATGAAAATTGCATCTCACGGATGAGCTGGATGCCCTCTTGGCTCCAGATCTCTGTCAGCACGTTCTACCCTTAACAATGTTTTCTTCCTTTCTTTAAGATTTCCAAATGTCAGGGACCTCTGGTTTAGCTGTCTCAGATTCCATTAGCACTCTTAAAAAGCACCCATTCTGTGGAGGAAATCAAAGGCATTATAAACACTGCATCCTGTCCTTTTTGTTCTCTTTCAGATTCTCCCCTCTCCTATCTCCTTTTAGCAGTGATGAAAGGATGAAATACCCTGACAACATGGCAAATTCACAGAACCATAGGAACATAAAATCATTAAGGTTACAAAGACCAGTAAGATTATCCAGTCCAACGATCAGCCCATGCCTGTTACTGCTTTAGACCACGTCCCTCAGTGCCACATCTGCACCTTTCTTAAACACCTCCAGGGACAACAACTCCACCGCCTCCCTTGGCAGCCTGTTCCAACACCTCACCTCTCTTTCTGAGAAGAAAATTTTCCTAACATCCATAAATTACCTTCAATTTCAAGGTAAGGCCTCGTGGCACTCTGATGACGATGTTACCACTTCAACTATGGGATGAATGAAGAACCTGCATGTATTTGCTAAGTAAGAAAACGTTGCAAAATTCTGTCTGTGTCACATAAAGATCAGATCAGCAAAGTAAAGCATGAGGATGTGTTCAAGGCATTAAAAGCTCCTGAGCCACAAAGACTAAGAAGCAAAGAAAGCGTTTATCAAACTATCTGAATGTAGTGTTCTTCCCACTACTGAGATATGTCAGTGATTCAGCCTGGTTTGGTCACTTTTATGTTCTTGTATGTATATGCAGAAGACAACACTCTAGATTTTCCTTCTGTGGGCAGAGCTGGAAAAGTCTGCTCCCATGGGCTCAGCAGTATATCAGGGAATTGTCTCTGGATAAGGAGTGCATCACAATCCCCTTCTTGAAAGGAACCAAGGGAGTTGGAAAGCAGGGGTCGAGGCTTGTATCTGGAAAACCTTGGTGAGTGAGCAGGCAGCAAGATGACAGAATGTCCAGTTTTAAAGAGAAGTCTTCACAAATTAAAATGTGAGTTGGATGTGTGAGGGAAGCTTTGAGAGAGGGAGGTGAACATGACTTCTGCAAGTGAACAAAGGTGAGTGGTCATGATAACATTTTCTTAACAGTTCTATTTATAGAGTTTACTCTTTTTCCTGATCCACAGACAGAAGCTGTATTCCAAAATAGAAGGACAAAGGAAATAGATCTGACTACTTTTTCCAGACCCATATAAGGAACATTTGGCACCTTGCTTACTAGTTTCACTACGGCCCAGTTACATACTGACCCAGAATTACAACCATTTTCAAGCCACTGGGTAATCTTTGTGAAGTGCCCAGGAAACAGTTATTTGTGCCACAAGAAACACATTGAGAAGTGGAATTGATTTTCCTCTCCTCCAACTTGAGCAGTCTGAGAAAGAAGGCAAAAATAAATGAGTCAAAGGAAGTCTGAGAGAACTGTGTGGCCCTTCAGGTCTATTCAAGTGGATTCTTTCACTGTGCTCGTTGGCTCACTGCCTGACACTGGTGTAGTAAGCAGTGTGACTAATACTCAGCATATGCTGTTTGCTCTCTCATTCTCTCCAGAGGAAAAAGCATATGCATCAGTGTGCCTTGTTTGATAGGATTTTCTGCTGTCTTTTTGAACAGAAATGCTGGTCTGCACTAAAGCTGGAGAAAGCAGCTCTGAAAGGTGCAGACCTGCACTCTGAGGGGAAGGAGGTGAGGTGTGGGACAGTGTTTAGCCCTTGCAGGTGTCCATTCCCCACCCTTTGAAGAAAGGGGAAGTTTTGCCTGACAGAGGCTTTGTTCTGACTATAGTGCTCTCATGCATATCACTACCAGGGGACTCAAGCCAGCACTTCTGACAATCACTATCTTTATGTTAAAATAGAAAAACCTCAACCTCTTGAGCAAATGAGCAGGCTAGCCCTCAGAAAGACAGCTGGAGAGCTGATCAAATATTTGGATGCTCTTTCTGTGAGCTAGCTAGCAAGGCCCAGCCCCTTCTGCTGACGTCTTTCCTCTCTATCACACATCAGACTTTTCCCAGTGGAGCTGGAGAACAGGCTTCAATGAAAACTGCCTGTTTGCAGCTATATGGATATTACAGCTACCACAAGCACTACTTCCTCTACCTGACCTGGAGCAGAAACATCATTATCAGGATAGAAAGGGAACCTTGTTGCCTAGCAAAGGTGGGATGATTTATCTCCGTCTCTAGATTGGTCCCTTTTCTTTCCTGCACAAAAGAATTGTTTTCAGACTTCCAAGGAGAATGAAGCCAGGCTAGAAAACGGAGTGAATGTAAAACAGCTGCTCTCCCACGGAGGAGAAGGAGTCACAGGTTTTCACTGCTTTTCGTTCCTGTGCAGCTCAAGACAATGGTTTTGTCTGCCCCAATTATTGCCCTTGGGGCTACCTTAGGGACTGCAACTAGCATCCTTGCCCTCTGTGGTCTCACCTGCTTCTGCAAATGCAAGCAACCTGGGAAAGGACTCTCAGAAAAGGACCAAGATGAGGACACAGAAAATACTAAGCCCAGTGTGCTTCAACCAGCCCAGCAAGTAAGACACCATCTCTCACTCTATGCTTTTTCTTTAAATGCTGAGGGGGGGATGCAACTTCTCTATTAAGCTGTTCAGCATGTGGTTTATGCTGCCTACTTATCTGCTTACTGTGTTCAGAATGTAACATCATGTTAATGGGAGGAAGACTGAGGGGAACAGAGATGGGAGCTGGGTGACCCATAGAATTACCAGAGCAGCAGACAGCTGCCACACTGCCAAAGAAAAAGCTGTTAGTGGTAAAAATAGGGAAGGAGGGGAGGAGAAAAGGCTGCTCAGCTGTCAGTCTGGTCACAAGGGAAATCATTTCCCGAGGACAGAAGACTGGACTTTACCAGGTGGCACACAGCATTATAAAGACAAGACTCCTGCTGAGATCTCCTGTACCAGCTATTTATCTAGCTCTGCTCACAGCATCTTATGGTTCCTGCAGGATAGTTCCCTCTCAACAGCTGGTTTCTTGGGATAAATCATCCCTCTTCTTCCCTCTGCCCCTCTAACTGGGGGGGGAAGGGGAGGATTAATTATTGGTGAAGTTAAAACCAGGGATTGAAGTGATAATAAAAACGCGAGTGAGAATCTGTGTTGTGATGACTGAACAATCTCAGCATGCTGTGGATTCCTCTGTTACTCACTGTAAGAACAGTGTGACATACTGGTAACATCAGTAATCCTTGCATGAGCCTTCTTTCTTGTTAGAATCCAGAATATCCCTTGATTCATTCCTGAGACCAGTGCAAGGGAGAGCAATGGGAATTACAGGACCCTTCTAGTACACTTATTAATGAGAAGCTCTTCTCCAAAGGGAAACATTTGACTGATTTCTTTTGCTGATTACAGTCTTCAGCATGAGCTATAGCAACCCATCAGTCCCTGGAAATAATACCTGTTGGCTCTTGAGGCTTATACGTGCCTAAGCCCACATCACTTCCACCTGGCCATTCAGCCAAATGTTATGCCACAGCAACCAAGTCCAAAGGCTGGTGATCCACTGCAAAAGAGTCTTCATTTGCCTTTTAATTATCTGAACTGCCTATCATTTTTGTACTAATGAGCATAGCAGGAGTCCTAGCTGAACTTCTCTGTAATGCGTATCATTATGTATTCAGTCTTTCTCTGGGTACTGCTCTTCAGCTCTCAGTACAGTGCTTCACCCATTCTCCTGTTACAGATTATTCTGAGGAAAGATGACCATATCTATAAGTTATACTGTAGCACATGAAGCAGAATAGCATCACAATAGCTTCTGATGGCAGGAGGATCCACTGACCAGGACTGAATGAACACCTGAACCAAGCTTAGGACTTCTCTGGAGATCCCTGGTAATTCTGACCATTCTTCCACAAGCGTGGTCAACACTTTCTAGTGTTGCATTGGCTTGTATTTTCCTAAGATGAATTTCAGCTGCTATCTGCCCACTTTGATAGTTTGTGAAGTCTTCACCAATCTCCCTTCTTGTCTAAGCCATACAACTTCTGCATAAAACAATGTGCAGTAATGTTGAGATTTTTGAAATTTGCTGTTAAAGCGCATGAGAAGTGTGGATCTTTGACAGTCATCATCACTTTGCATAGCATTTTTTTCCTAATCTCTTTGTACAAAAGATTTGTTGTTGTTGCTTTTTTAATCACAAAAACCTCTGAAATCATTATTTGAACTTAATTTTTGGAATGATTATTTGATTTCACACAGCCTTATGTGAAATATTTTGGGAAAGCATTGATACACTCTGAGCTTGTCCTTTAAGGCATTATCCTTTTTACACTAGTGAAATACCAGCGAGTCACCAAGAAGTCCAGCCATGGCCCCAAATACAATTAAGATTCCAGTACCCAGCTTTTCATGGGTTATAGTCCTCACAACATTTCTACATCAGGTCTTGCCACAACATATTCCAGTGTTTGATCAACACATCAAGTTATTCAACCTATCCTCAGTGTATCACTCTTCTACAAATGACTTAATGTTTTTAGCATTATAGACCTTTCCTTTGTTTCTTTAAGAAATCTGGACAAATTATTGCAGCCAAATGAGCTTTCTGTAACAGAAAGAGCCAAGTGTTCATAGTTTGCATATTCTTTAACAATTCTTTCCAATTTAAACAGTTTTGTTGCCAGGCACACGCATTCTCCTGTGCTTTCACTGAATCACAATTAGCCTTCTTTCCTTGAAGGAATAAATCTCAAATTGAGTTCTGCTCTTGTGCCTTAGTTACATCCTCTGCAATCTACATTTGTGAATTGCCCTACTGGGACAACTGCATATCCTAGTCGTTGTTTGGCATACTTAATTACTGAAGCTTGTCAGGGTCACTGATTCTGATAAACAGACATGACAATAGAAAGATGAAGCAAGTCTGTATTTTATTTACTTGGCATGTCTCCCATGACACCGATGCTTGTATTTGCTATAGACAGAGGCTCCCTATGGACATGCCCTGCATACTTGAGAAGGAAGAGTTCAAATACAAAGATACATCCATAGAACAATTACTAGCTGCTGTAGATGTGCAAAATGTCAGCAAAAGGTGCAGGTTCAAATGCCTAAACACATCCAGAAGTGGCAACAATCTGGTGTGTTTTCTGAATGTCAATACTGCCAGACAAAGAAGGGTCAGCTAGAGCCTCCCAGCTAATTTTGGTGTCTTTGCTTTCACACATTTTATGCAGAACTACCAGAATTCTTCTGTATTTAAGATACTGCTGCTGCAAAGGGAACTTCCATAGGGCACAGCTCTGCAAGTAGCTTACAGACAGCACTTGGGAACAGAGCTGGCAGCAAAAATAATAAACAGAGGCAGATGCAGTTGGAAGAGGGGGTGGGCTAGTCCCACTGTGCTCACATATGTCTCTCATCTCTAATTCTACTGAGCAGACAGACTAGAAGAATATTTAGGCCCAGTGGAGCTCTTAGTTGCAGTGCGCTGATGGATTTCCTGACTAAGTATCTTCCTTTTAGCAAGCAGAGAAGATTGTGCTAACAATACCTCAAGCTTGTACAGTATTTTTCATCCCAAAGGATTCCCCAGAGTGCTTCATATGTGAGATGCACTCAGCACCCAGGCTTGCTGCTGTGGTGTGATGTTCAATGGCTAAAACAGCAGCCTCATACAGCAGGGTCAAGAAAGAAAGAACAGGCAGTAGCTGCCATAGCACACACTGTATGAGTGTTTAGAGTCCTTGCAGAACAAAAGTATCCTGTTTCTTCAAGCTATTGTCTACTAGTTCCTAACATATTTTGGTTGATTGGTCTTGATCTGAAGAATGAAAGGCTTTGATAAGTTACTTCCTATGTATTTTAGGACTGATGAGACTCACATCTCGACGAGAGGGATTTCACTACATTGCTATTATAAACCAGCACTATATGACTTACATAATAACCAAACTCAGCTGAATGCTAGGCGGATATCTGCACACAGCAATGTGGTTCTTTTTCAACTCATTCCTGAGTAAGTGTCCTTAAAATTAGATAAGAGAAAGTGCTGCTACACAGTGGACTTCCTAAACATCAGTGCACCAGTTGCCTTGAGAAGATGGAGTGAGTGACCTAATTAGCTCTTATCACTGCCAAATCCATGCAACTGCAGTGCTATGATACACAAAAGCAGAATATTGACTAGAGATCTAGAGAACAAGACTACTCTCTTTCTCCAGCTCTACTTCTTGAGGAATGGCTGATCTCCCTCAGGACATACAAACTGGGACCACACAGTCCCAACACAGACAAATGCTTCAGGGCATCATCTACATTCTTCATTAATAGGAAACAATGACACTAATGAAGAACTTAATTACAGTTATGAATACATTTTGGCTCACCTTCATTCTACACTGAACATAGAATAGGTTGGCAGGCAGTGGGGTTGGAGAGAATCCCAGTGCACAATAACCAAACAGAATGGCAGTCTTACTTCCGCTTTTTCTTTTACATACTTTGGAAATATTAACAAAATCTGACGAGAGGGTCAGGCTCATTTGCTAGTCAGCTTTTGTTCTCTCCTGCTGATGAACCCAAATATAAATGAATAAGAAATTATTTCAGTTGTAAGCATATGGGATTCTTTCATGAGATATGAAGAAAAGATGACTGTTACATTCCACTAAAATATTTTTCATTGCTGGGAGAAAATACAACCCTGCATCAACCTTTGCCCAGTCTGCCAGGGCATCACACCATTTTTCAAGTTCTTCTGTTGATACCATGTTTAGCAGAGAAATGAATTTGTAAGAACAAACTCAAACAAAACATCAGTTCTCGTGTAATAAAAGAGTAATGTGTTTCTAAGGATCAGGTTGGTCCGCAGAGACAACAGATATCCCAGAAACTGATAGACCACTGACTCTACTATTCTTGGCATGCTGTTGCAGAGCTGGTCTGCTCAACCATTTCTCCTTTGTCTTTTTACATGACTGTGACCTATGCTTTTGCCTTCCTAATGCTTTCTACAAGTTTGCTTGAAATGTTGTATAAATCAGAGCTAATGGTAAACTCTTAATCAAGAAGACATGCACCAAATAGACAGGTAACAGATTTGGCAAGAAAATCTTTTGACACATAGGAAGGCAGTTGTTTCTCTAACCTGAGAAACAATGGCAGCAAGAATGACCAGGGACACCATCTTATTTCCCTTTGTATCAGTTCGTTTGACATAGAGATTCAAAAGAATTAATGAAAAAATAATAAATACTGTCTTAAATTTTCAGTTCAACGTTAAGAAAACTGCAGAGCCAGTCCAGCCTCGAGCTCTCCTGAAGTTTCCTAACATTTATGGCCCCAAACCTGTTGTAACTTCACCTGAGGTTGTTAACTACACACAATACTCCTTGAAGACAACAGAAGAACCAGCCACTGTAAAACACGCTGTTTTGGATGAGAACAGGATGAAGATACAAGTAAATGAAGAATTGTTCATTCTCCCTCAAAACGGTAGGAACATTTGGTCTTCAGACTATCAGACTAAAGATTTCTTTTCAGGGTGTAGATCTTCAATACTTTTGAACATTATGTGATGCTAGTTAGACTAATAAGCGTGGAAATGAAGACACTGAGTGCTTTTCACTCTCCTACCATGAGGATTGTGAGCTCTTTTTTACATGCATGTGTTTAATATTAAGTAATCAAGTAGTACATCAGGAAATTTAGACAACAAATCCATAATTACAACTGGTTGTATTTTTTTTTTTTTTTTTTAAATCTAAACACTTTGTTGATGAAGAACCTGCTCTTGGGAAGCAGGTTTCATGTTGAAAAGCATGTATTCAGTGTGAAGTTTTACCAAGAGCTGTTACCACAATACAGGTGGAACACCTGGTAAAATACTAGGCAGTACTGCTCCTCCAGAAAGACTGCTAGCTGTCCAGTAACAGCCTGTATCAGGGACATCAGTGGAATGAGTTCAAGTTTCTGCTTTATTTTTCCTGCTTCTTTATTCCACCAGTTCTACGAGATGGTCTTGGTTTGTTGTAATGTGAAGTGAAACTAAAGGCTGACACCTCAAGACATTTTTTGCCAAACAGCATTCTTGTTTTACAGCCAGTCCAAAAGGTAGCAAGCGAAAGCCTAGAACGTAAGATTCCTGGAGCCTAAGAGAAAAATGTAACATTAATTATGTTATAACCTGGCAGCATGCCTAGGTTGCTTCCATAACAATTTTTACCTGCATAGCTGTTATTTTAACACCATAACTGACTCCTATGGTTACTATATTGCCATATTAATGAAGCCTTCCTGGTGATTTGCCAGAGACACAGTGCCATCTGTCATGAATTTTTTTTTTTTTTTTTTTTTTTTTTGAGCTCTTTCTACTTATACTACCTATGAGTGTATTTTTGTCCTTACTGGAGGAAGGGGGGCGGGGAGCCACTTAACGTAAATCACTTAAAGCCCCTCCACCTGAAACCTGCAAGCACAAAAAAACTAAAGAGTATCATGGTGTAACGCTACTCTGTGATGAAAATACAGTAATAGCAGAGGGATAGCAAAACCTCAGACTGCAGCAAATGGGGACAAACCCAAACACAACATCTGTAAACACAGAAACAAAATAAGAAAGCCTACTTACCTTTAGAAGACCTCAAGCAGGCAAAGATCTCCAGTGAGACACCCATGCTTCTACTGCCAACCCTTAAATGGGGTCTGGGAAGGGGTGGATCCTGGCTCCAGCTCTTCCAGTCACTTAGGCACACTGCATGCACCTGAGCTCCCCTGAGTTGGCCCTGCCTTCCCACCAGGTGCTCAATTGCTGGTTCAGGCCTTGGCTTAGCATTTCCACTACGCATGGGAAGCAGTTGCATTAGAAGAAAAGACTGTTTGAGACACATCCCTGGTCTCAGGAAGACAGTCATAAGGTGTAGAGCCTGAAAGATGATGGCACCATTTGGATTAAAGCTCTACATAAGTGTGTTGGTGTAAGAGCCCCTCTGCACTGCTAATGGCACAAATCTGCTTCCTGCTGCACCTGATTTCATATTACTGAAATAAAACAAGACTTGTTGCATTCTCCTTTTTGTGCCACACTGAACTGATTGGGACTGTGGCTGAGATTTTTTGAAGGAAATGTGCAGTCCCTCTATTATTTCCTATGTGAGTAAGAACAGATCTTACAGATAAAAGATATTGATGATAGAAAGATGCGGCTTCCCTTTTAGTCTTGCCTCTTACTTTATTTCAGTATGCAATGTGTTCTCAGCTTCAAAATCATACATGGATAAACTGCCTCACACCTTCCCAAGCTCACTATCCTCAGTATAGTTAAGTGCCATGGGAACAGATGTCACATTGGCTTTCTGCATGACAAAGACTGTAGTGTTAACATAGATTTTAAAAAAGGTTATAGAGGCCTGAATTAATGCAGAGTTGCATGGTAGCTCTAAAGCAGGCTCAAATTCTCATTTAAAAAAAAAAACACAAGGGTTTTTTACACAAACGTGTGTAAAAAATGTATATAAAACAATACAGTAACAAGCAAATAGTTTAGGCACCTTGGCTTTGGCACAAGGTGAAAGAGCAAATGTGTGAACCACCTTAGAACACATGGTTGGTGGAGGGAGCAGGAAGCTTGTCCAAGTGCTGTGGAAGGAATTGAATGTGTGAGAAGGCAGCAAGGAGATACGATAAGGGAAGAAGGAACAGAAATGATATTCCTGCGTACAACTTACAAGAATAGTAAACCATATAGAAGAGTTAAGACAAGATGGATTTGTCTATCCTGGAAGGAAAAGACTTCCTTGCTAATGGGGTTACTTCAGTTCCAGGTGTGGTAAAGGATGTGTGTGTCACGGAGCATTTGAAGCCCGAGCGGGCAGCCAGCTGTAACCAGGTCCCTGAACTGCGCTATTCCCTCACGTATGATCAACAAAAAGCTGAGCTGTGTGTGGCCCTTCTGGAAGGTAAGAGGCAGAAATCTGCTACTGATGATTCTCTACTTGGACTTCTTCAGGACTATGCTTTGTGAAAGGTATTTACAGTCAATCTTTCCTTTCCAGCTATGCATGGCAAAATGAGTAGTGACCAAGATGCTGGCTGCCATTGCTACATATTGGGCACACTGGTGAGTAAATCTGGCATGACTGAAGCCCAGACAGAGCTGAAGAAGAAGGTGCTTCACACCCTCTGGGAGGAGGCCCTGCGGTTTCCATTACCTGAGGAGGAGATGCAAGAGGGGACACTGACTCTTACCCTGAGAAACTGCGACAAGTTCTCCAGACACAGCATTGTGGGGGAACTTAACCTGAGCCTTGCTAACATGGAGGACTTCGGGATGAGCCAGTGGGAAAGGCTAAAGACCCCAGAGAAGGTACGGACTCAGTCTGTATGCTAATCCAGAGGCTCTAGTTATTGTGTGGACAAGAGAAGCCCTCTTCCAATACAGCTGCACATCCAGGGGTGGGTGGCTCCGTGCATCTGGACCCCAGTTTGGAAAGGCAATGTGTGATTGCAAAGGTGACATAGTAGAACTCTGTACTGACTTAACCATTTCAGAAAGCAATCAAAAGCCCATCAGCCCAGCCCCTTTGTCTACAGCTCCCGGAATTTAAGATGTGTTAAAACTCCCTTTCCTCCTCCCTCAATTACATGATAATCTGATGCTGATATCTGCAATTGAAAGCCTATGTCTGGAAGTTACGTGCGTTTCTGTGTGTAAACAATGCAGGGACTGCGGTAGCAAAAGTTCAGCTGCTAGGTTGTGCCTCAGCAGAGCCGGGTGTGGGTAGGGCACCTGATAGCAACATACTCTACACTAAAGAAAAACCTCTGGCTGAGGGAAGGGCAGAAGATCTGGCAAGTTTTTGCTGCTGAAGAAAATGGAGGTCCAAAAGAAATTATTTTCATGAAAGTCATAATTACATAAATCTCTAAACCATGATAAATAGAGCCCTCCATCCTTCCCAGTCTACTGCAATATCCACTTTGTAAACAATACTCAATTAGCAACCAGTTCACAGCGGTGGTTGGTTTTCACTCATGTACACCTGGCAGAGTCCTGGCATATTAGGTACTCTGGGTACACACAGAATCAGGACAGCCCTCATTTCTACTCCAGGCTGAGAGTGCAAGGTTAGCACTAACTGTACTGCTGGACTGTACTGCCCCAGTTTGAGCTGAGGATGTGCAGTGAAAGCTGAATTTGCGTCATCTGGGACCTGAGAGAGCCAGCCCTTGCACAAATAGCTTATATACAGATCCTGAATCATTCATTCAGAACCAGAGCAGGAGGCAGTGAGGAAGAGCTGATCAAAAAAGAGCAGCTATTTTTGACAGCATCCATCCAGGAACAAAGTTAGTGGGCTTTGTTTAAAGTCTGACATTTCCTTGAAAAGCTGTGAGCCACAGAAATTTCATTCCTATCCTCTTTTTAATTCTCCCACAGAAGGGAAAGATCTCAGAGGGGAGCTTGCAGCTAACCAGGTAATGTAATTAGTATTCAGGAATTCACAGAGCGCTGTGAGCAATGCAAATCACAGATGTTGCAGACTGATGTCCTTATCTTGTCTTCCTTCCCTCCCACTGCTTTGCTAATGACAGTGATGATAGTGGTTGCTTGCATAGCACCTTTTCTTTTGTGATTTCATGGTGCCCTGCACAGTAACTCACCACTGACCCCGTGATGCCTCTTATCCTCAGTGCACAGAAAGAGGGAGAAGGAAAAGAACCTTTGGCTCAGACTCTTCATGCAAATCTTCAGCAGAAACCAACCATTACAGTTTTGGTTTCATGTGGATACAGGGTGGTCAAGAACTCGATCAGAATGTTAGAGGCCAAAAAGCCATGACCACAACATGTGTCATGTGTGCACAGTGAGTGCACGTGCACACGAGTGCATGTGCATTTACAGCCCACTGCAGCACCCAGCCTCTCAGCCTTTACAACATTTGCCTATGCATGGGGCTAGAGCAACCAGCTTCTAGCCAAGAGCTACAGAATGAGACTTTGTGAGAAACAGGGTGGATATGTAAACAAAAGCAGTTCATAACTTGCCAAAATTATTTTTTGTATTAAAGTGATATTTGTATTTGTCAGGGACACACAGCCATTTAAATCTGCCTCTTTTTGTGTTTCTTTCTTACGGTGTACTTGCATTTAGGGCAATTAGGATTTGTTTAAATGAAACATATACAAGCCCTTTGTTGCTACCTGAATGCATGAAGGAAGATTTACTCAGACTGATCTGGGATTGAATTTCAGGCTTCCTTGCTAATGGCCTCCCACCTGAGTTGTGCACGACAAATAAGTCATTCAAACCAGACAGTGATGACAGCCGTGCTTTCTGGAGAGTCAGTCACCTCACGGGAAGCATACAGAGGGCTTGTCCTTGCCTGTTGGAAGTAACCCGCTGAAAACTTAATTTGAAATATTTATGGCTCACTTAGAACTGCAAGTGGAGAGCACAGAAATGGCCTAGAGGAGGGCTGTCCATCCTAAAGCTTGTAGATCACACTAAGGAGTCCAAAGGGAGTCTATTGAATTGACATTGGCTTCTGTGTCTCTTCTGGGTCATTAACCTCACACTAAAACAGATTTCTGTCACAATCTTGCACTTATGGAGAGTAACTACATCCGTCTCGCCCTCGCCATAGGCTTGCAGCTCTGCAAGCACGGCGGGCAATTCCTTTCCTTCCTCGCATGGCAGAGGTGCTGCTTTCCAAGGCAAGCTCAGCTGATGAGAGGTCATTTTCCTCTTTTTCTGCCTTCAGGGATATTTGTACAGCGCAAGGGAGAGAGCAGAATAAAGGTCAGGAGGATAAGAGGACAATTACTAATGGGAAGAAAGGAATCAAAGAACCCAAAACCAAAATACATTTGGCCCCATGAAGTGAATGCTTGATTTTTCAGAGCATTTGCCCCGAGGTTAATCCCACTGAGGCAACAAGAACAGCTATACATGGACTGCAGGGAAGCCAGAACAGAGGAAGAGTAGAGCACTGTGCTGAGCTGATTTTAGGTTGGCTGTTGTTTTTTCTACCACCAGATAAGGCTGACAAAGAAGGTTCAACTCCAGCTCCAGGGTAGCTGGGTGGCACAAGCCAACGCTTCACCTACTCTTTCCCAGACAGCCTGACAGTTAAGCAGTGGAGGCCTGGGACCATGTCTGCTCAGAGACCCCTCACAGAAGTGATGAGTGAATTAAAAAGAGCAGTAATGGAAGTAGGGGATATAAATCAAGGACAGCTAGATAGTCTCTCACAAAATGATGGAATACTTACACAGAGTTCAGCCCCAAATTCTCTTCCGATCAAATATTCCACTGGAAATAGCTGTTAGGATGTAGTTCATGGAATCATAGAAAGGCTTGAGTTGGAAGGGACCTCAAAGCCCACTCAGTTCCAACCCCTTGCCATGGGCAGTGCTGTCACCCACCATCTCAGGCTTCCCAGGGCCCCATCCACCTTCAGTAAAGGGGCATCCGCAGCTTCATTGGACAGTCTGTACCAGTGCCTCACCACACTTTGAATAAAGAATTTCACACTAACATCTAACCTAAATTTCCCTCAGTTGCTTTCCAGTAGCAAAAGAAAGGAGTAATCATTGTGTTCTGGTCCCTGTAGTGAACAAGGTTACTTGAATATGCTGCCTGGTTTGATCTGATCCAATTTAACTGGAAAAGTCTCCTGTACTGAGATGGGGACACAGTTTGATCAGTCTATGACCTTAAATTCATCTTGTGTTATTTAGTTTTCCTAATGTTAGACCTAGATTGCATACAAAATTAACTCTTTATACATCTCAATTTCCAGGAGCCATCTACAGGCTATGGGGAAGTTCTGCTCTCTATCAGCTATCTGCCAGCTGCAAACCGCCTGCTCGTGGTGATTATTAAGGCTAAAAATCTCCATTCCAAACAGCTGAAAGATCTACTTGGAAATGGTGAGTGGAATAGCAAGAAAAACTGAGATTATTGTTTCTGCTATGAAGTAAATACAGAAAGAAAGTGGGAAATATGGTGTTCACTAGAAAAAAAAAACCCAAACAGTTGATTTAGAAAGCTAAAGACGTTTCAACAATTTTTTAAAAGGGAAAGCTAAAAACCCCAAGATCAGTGTTTCTCATATTTCTCCTACTCAGCCTGTTGTCAATAAAGTTCTCTGGTATTCATTTTATTAAATGTGCATTAATACAGTCTCTGTGATTTCTCTGTAGACGTTTCTGTCAAGGTGACCCTGAGGCATCAGTCCTTGAAGCTGAAGAAGAAGCAGACCAAACGTGCAAAGCACAAGATCAACCCTGTCTGGAATGAGATGATCATGTTTGAGGTGCCTCACGAGCTGCTACGTGCCTCTAGTGTGGAGCTGGAAATTCTGAGCCAGGATGGTGCTGGGCAAAGCCAAGTGCTCGGCAAGTGCAGCCTGGGTTTGCATGTCACAGGCACAGAGAGGAACCACTGGGAAGAAATGCTGAGGAACCCCAGAAGACAGATTGCCATGTGGCATCAGCTCCACAAGTAGGCACGCTGTGACTACTGCCAACCAGATTTCCTCCAAGCCTCTGAGCATGGGGAAATAAGCTGCATTTCACCTTCCACTTTCCCATCCCACCAAGTGGCCCAGTACAGCATTCTTCTCAGGCCACCCGCTCTGATTGCCAAAGGAAACTGTCTGGAAAATGTATTTAGAGGACAATCCTCACCCGACCAGGTGGTTCTCTCAAATAAAGGGTTTGGCTGTCAGGGTGATCTGCATTACTTTTGTTAGCCTGCCCACTGCCATTTCTTAGAGTTCCCAGCTGAGGGGATCAGAGGGATCACAGAAGTCTGAGCTGCTCCTTGGCATCTGGCACTTTCACCCAGGCTCCCTAGTGGGGACTGGCTCCATAACACGCAGCAGTCATTTTGCCAGTCTCTGTTTTTCATAATGCTTTATAAGATAGTGAGAAATGAAGATCAAAAAATAAATGCTGTCTTCTGACCCAAAGCAGTAGTATGGAAGAGAATGAGAAGCAAGGTGGAAACATAGGTGAACATGCATTAGATGGGTATCTAGAAGTAGAGAAGGAACAGAGGAAGAAGAGACAGTCATACTACCACCCAGTGTAGTCTTCGAAGCAAACACTGCCAAACAAGAAGTCAAATATTTTTCTTCACTTTTGTTTATTAGAGTGTTTGATACCGTAGCTTCAGGGTTCATGAAAACTGTTCAAAGCATGGAAGTTTCAGAATCCTTTAACAAATTACCTGTCTCTTCTATCTTTCTACATCACCCATGAAAGCCCTAAACATGGACAACAGGTTATTGCTGACATTACCTCCAAAAATGTGGACCAAATCCTTCTGCTTATTGACATTCTTTTCTGTTTGGGAGTTTCTGATTTGAAAAAGTTTCAAATACAGTAACTGTATTGCAGCATCTATAAAAAAGAAGTGGGATCATTTCATACCTTAGCATTTGATTGATGGTTTTGGTTTGAAGTCAACTTTCACACCCAATTCTCATACCTGCATTACTTGAAGAAAACCCTTCCAAACAGCCATGTATTTCATCACTTCCAGACAGAAGGAATTCACTGACCAGACATACTCTCTAGAACTTGCTTTTTTGTGTGCACTTTCAAGATCTGATGTGGCTTAAATGTTACTGTTTACTGGTCTTTTAGTGTCTGGATGGACTGAAAAGCTGGCATTGCCAGCAATGATGTTATGATCTCATAAGCACACTGCTTGTTGTACTGCTTTATTTCAAGTAGTAGCCACAGCTTTGAAGAACTTGCACAGGGACAAGACATCCAGAAGTCTGAAAACAGAATCATGTGTTTTGTAGCACTGAAAAACTCTGAGAACTTCATATTTTGCACGGTCAGTTTGATCCTCTGCTTAATTCAAAATATTAAACATATGACACTGGGCTTTATCTAGAATACATCCCATTTTGCTGATTCAGCCAAACAAGTCTAGTTAATTGTCAGGTGAAGGCTACCACCCTGCAGTGAAAGGGGGAACAACCAGAACCAGTCTCTGAAAATTGGCTGAAGTGTCAGGCACAGAAGTTTGTGAACAGAGGAGAGGAGTTCAGCTAGAAGCCACTAACTAGTGATGACTGTGGCTGGTATTTGGGCCATCTCTGTTTAAGATCTTCATTAATGACCTGGATGACAGGACAAAGTATACCTTAAGCAAGCTTGCAGAGGATACAAAACTGAGTGTAGTGGTTGATACACAAAGTGCTTGTGCTTCCTTTCAGACAAATGTGAACAGGCTGGAGAAATGGACTGACAAGAATATTCAATAAAATGAAATGTAAAGTCTTGCAACTGAAGAGGAAAAACCACAGGGCTGGGGCCAACCATCTGGAAAGCAGCTTTGCAAGGAACCTGGGGCCCTGATAGAAACCAAGACAAACATAAACCAGCAGTGGGCTTTTGCATCAAAGAAGTACAACAGTGCCATGGGCTGCATTATGAAAACCATTGCCAGCAGGTCAGTGGGGGTGATGCTACTCAGCACTGGTGAGGGCAGGTCTAAAGTGATGTGTCCTGCTCTTGGTTTCCAAGGCAAGAAAGATTTGGATTTACTGGAGCAAGTGCAGCAAAGGGCCATAAAGATGATCACAGGAGATAAGCATCTTTTGTACGAGAAGAAGCTGAGACCTGACACTGTCTATCCTGGAGAAGAGAAAGCTTGAGGGGAATCTTACCTGATCTGGAAAAGGAGAAAAGAAAATGGAAACAGACTCTTCTCAGTAGTGTCCAGTGACAGCATAAGAGGCAATGGGCACAAACCACAATACGTACAATTGTAAGTGAACATGAGAGAGAAAAACACCAAAAGAAAGAAAGAAAGAGAGAGAGAGAGAAATCTTCACTGAAAAATCTCTCTCTCTCTCTTTTCTTTTTTTTTTTTTAATTTTTCCATGTGAAGATTATTAAACAGTGGATCCAGTTTCCAAGAGAGGTTGTTTGTCCTTGGAGACACTCAAAACCTGATTGGACATGGTGTAGGACAATCTGCTGTAGTTTACACTGTTTTGAACAGAGCTGGGACTGGACGAGATGATCTCCAAAGTCCTTTCCACTCTCAGAGATGCTGTGACTGAACAGATCAACAAGGTCAATGAACAGTGGAGAACGTTATCTTTACATTGCTACTCTCATTATAGGTGGTGTAGCAGCGAGTAATGTGGTCACTTTGAAGAAAGAGATAAAAACAGCTTTGACCAAACAAACAAACAAGCAGACACAAACAAACAAACAAACAAAAACCAACAAAAAAAGCCACTGAATCTCATACCTAATGGTTTAACCTCTGTTATTGCTCCACTGGCTAGGGGAGATTTAATTAGAAAAAAAAAAATTGACTTCTTGTTTTGTTCTATGGATTTTTGTTTTACTAAGAAAGAGCTGTAGGACGCTTGATTAAACTAAATGTAGCAGAAACATGGTCAATAGCGAATTCTTAATAGTTTCTGTGTTCTGTTGTCTGTAGATATGCCTATAGGTTTGGAATAATCATTTCCATGTAAGTGCAAAATTCATTGTCATGTTGGCCTGTTCTTCCTATAGTTCCTGGCATCAATGCAATTCTTCCTTCCTTTCGGTATAATGATAAGAAGAACAACTTCATGGTATGATGCTATTTGGCTGGCAACAAAAAGCCTGAAGGGCCAAATATTTGTCTTGCTGCCAAGAGATTTCTCTAGTTCTGTCTCCTGCTTATTTTAATGAACCTTTTATAACATCTTGGTGACTGATTGTAAACAGCATTATCTGCCTCTGCCCCTGGTGATTTTGGCACACCCTGTAATTAGACAGCAATCCTACAGAACCTAAGAAATAGCCCCTTGAAATCTGATTTTCCTGTGAAAAAAATAATGTGCTCTTTTATAGCAGAGAAAGATAAGTGTAGACACTCAACCACAAAAGAGTCTTAAGGCAAAAAAGTGGTGTCATCAGACTAAAAGATTGGTGTTCTTCCTTCCTTTGCTGTATGCAATTGAAACGGGAAACAAATGTATGCATCTCTCCTGACTGGATCTTTTTTCTTGTCTGGCATTTTAGCCTGGGAAGAATGCTTTTTGCATTCAGCCCAGTCTTAAGAGGCTGCCAGGTGTTGATTTAACGAGGCAGGAGCCGTTCTGGGGACTGAAAGGAAATGCAGTTAAGGGTGCTGGCTCCCATGAACAGAAGGAATGTTGCGTACGTGTGGTACTGGAGGGGCAGGGACGCCCAACCCTGGCCCTTTTGAACTTTGTTAATAGGAGCTGTTTGTCATCAAATTCCTGTACCTGTGCAGTGCCCTGCCTTTATGCCACGAAACTGCCTGTATCAGGCAGTGCTTGCATGCCCTGAGCCCCGGCACCCCATGGGTTGTAGGAACTTGGTCTGAGCAAATGAACTGTAGAGCTGTTGTGGGAAATGGTAGCATTATATGTATAAACAAAAAGTATCTGGAAATTCCCATTTCATCACTTATGGTTGGACTAAATTATCTTAGTGGTCTTTCCCAACCTTAATGATTCTGTGATTCTATGATTCTACATCAGGTGACAATAAGTTATGACAATTAATGTTCTTAAGCAATGTGTTTGACCAAGAAGCCAGGTCAGTAGATTTCCCAAGGGCAAATCAGTGGTTGCACTGATCCTTCTACCTACTATTAACTCATTAACATGAAACATTGAGGCTGGAAACAAACAAGCTGTGGAGATAAAGCAATAGCAACAAAAAGCAACAAAAAATACCCTAGGGAATTTGTGCTACTGTAGGAAAGATTAAAAAAAAAACACAGATAATTGATAGTCCCTGAAATAGAGAATCACGAAATCACTCAGGTTGGAAAAGAGCACTGAGGTCATCTAGTCCAACTGTCAACCCATTGTTATTACTGTCTTTGGACCTTTCTCCAGTTATAAGGGGCAGTGGTTGCAGTTGGTGTCCTGTAAATGGACTAAGTATTTCCCTCAGTTCTTGTCCCAAGTATCCTTGAATGATGATGGGAACCATGTTCACTTTGCAAAGAGGAAACACATCAGAAGTTAATGGAAAATTCACTTCAACAAGTCTGGGGTAAGGCTGGGAATACTTTCAGGCTCAGCTCTCAGGCATTATAGTGCTTTCAAAATTCTGAACAAAAGAATTTTGAATTTTGCAAGGATTTGTCATCAGTGCTGTGTCCCAAGACACATTTTTTATCAGAATGAAGGAGTTTGTAATTTGAACTTTACAAATGAAGCTTAAGGTTTGTCTGCATTTTCCTGATGGCTGCGAATCTGAGATTCTGCACACAATCCCTGCCAAACGGCGTGCAGGAAACTGCAAGTCACGTTATTTACTTGATTCCTGTGGTGGCCACCTGAGAAGGCAAATTGTGCAGTGATTTCCCACCTCTGCAGCATGAAGACATGGAGCAAGTTGCATACTATGCATTATAATCCAACTGTTCATCCCTTCCAAGCACATGATGCACAAACAGCAGTGTGGTGGGAAATAGTCTAAAAACGATATCAATAGCAGGGCTTGAGTTAAGCACAATGTTGTTTAGTTAAATCTGGGAGCCAAGGTGTCTTGGACCACGCATCTTACATTCTTTAGGTCAGTTTGAAGTTTGATGGGATTGAAGGGCAGAACTTTGGCAGCATCTTTTATGTATTTTGAAGTGTAACTAAGTCTCAAGATAAATTTGGTTCATTTGCTGAACGATAAGCATGACGAGCAAAAACTAATACTTGACACTTTATATTGTTTCTTCTGTCAGTAATATCAAACTGCACAATAGTAGCAAAGTGAAATCGTGTTTCATGGCCTTCCAGCATGAGAAGGCTTTTCTGCTTACTCAGTCCTTCGGTGTCCAAATGTGTGTATTGCACAGAGCAGATATTGTTTGTCAAAACGATATTGTACGCACAGTCCAAAGCACTTGCACAGAGCATGAGATTCAGCCTTTGCGTCTACTGTTAGAGCACAAAATGTAAATCGCCACAAGTAAATAATTCCAAACTGTGTCCACATTGTGTCTGTTTCTTTACTGCAGGGTAAGGCCCCTGTGCTGCAGCTCACAAGCTGAGGGGCAAAACACTGTGATGAGGCAACTGCAAGTCCTGTGTGAGGTCCCACCTCGGGCTGGGTGTGCATTGAGAAGGGAGCAGCCAGGAGCGGAGTCCTGCTCTGGCCAAACACTGGAAAGCTGTTGGCTTTCAGCAGGGTGGTAGCTAAGCAAAGCTATAAAGGTTTTCCTGCAGCTGCAAAGAGGTTAGGGAATGGGATCTGGCAATCAGCTTCCTCCCCAGACACTGGCATCATCTCTGAAAACAAGCTAAGAAGGGAATTTGGATTCAGTTTTGTTGCTGATCCTTGTACTTTCAAGGGGACGCTGATGACACTTTGCAAACCATGTACCTGTAAGAAAATTCCTTCTTAGCTGACCTAATACCATCACTGGTTCCTAACAAGGCACAGAGATCAAAAGCTGTACATAAAAGTAAGAGAAAAAGATTTTGGGGGCAAGAGTGGGAGATATTTACCTCAATGACAGTTTGGGGGCACTCTGTCACTCACCAGAGTCAGTGTTCAAGCACAATGAGAAGCCACAAAGTGAATCTGGGGGGCTGGGGGCTGCTGACAGCCCCACAGAGAGGGCTGCACCCCCCTGCCCACTGTGTCTCCCACACTACTTACCCATACCATCCCCCCAGAAACAGCAACGGCTGACAGCAGCAAAGAGAACAAACTTGTTTTTTCCCTTGGATCAAAACAACTTCAAACGAGGGACTTCAGAGAGCTGAGAAGCCTAGTTATAGCACAGATGCTGTTCTGCAGGAGCCTTTGACTACTGGATATTTTTAGAGCCCCTTTAAATAAGCCGTGGCAGCGTTTGTGTGCCATCAGTTCTGCACGCAGCAGTCAATGTTTCCCTGTGCCTTCTGCCCTGTGCTGCCATGGGGCCAGCCCCACAGCACAGCCCGCTTTCCCCACAGGCCTCCCGTTTCCACGAAGGGACAATACCTTTGTTTTCTTTTTTTTCCTAAATTAAGTTCTGAGTACCAGCTGCTAACCACAGCCATCCCCGTGGAGTATGTCCAGGACACCAGCAGAGCTAGGGAAGAGTGTGCCAGGCGTTAATGCTATGACAACCATCACAGAGGAATTTTTCAATTTCCTTTTCACTCATATTGACATGAGAATCAGCGGTCCTAAAAATGAAGGGCAAACCTAGTCCTAGATCAGATAAATTTGTACAAGCTTCCCCTTCTCACAGTGACTTGGATTGTGCACTTTGAGTGAAGGATTCTTGCTTTTAAGCCCTCGGTTTGAAGCTATCAGCAAGGAGGCAGTCAGTGCCAACAGCAGTGGTGAAGTGTCCGCAGCACAAAACCACTTCTAAGAAGCTAATTACAAATCAGCAATGAATTTTGATTGCTATTCCTACTCTTCACACACTGTTGACCTGCTGAAAGTGAAACACTGCCCTGCTTTGTGAGCTACTGATTGATGAGCAAAGACAAAACCCCAGGGATGAGTTTTCCATCACTGGCTATGGAGCACCTAGCAAAACCTGTGCCTGCTGAGCTGGAGCTAAGCCATGGCTGCTGCCGGGTTTTGTTGGGTTTACTTGCTGCTCAAAAACAGACTTTAATCACATCAGTGAAAGCTGCTAGAAAATGGCACATTATTTCTAATACTTGGATTGCTCCATGACTTCAAGGCAGTCACTAAAAAGAAAACAAAACTTTTACACTAATTTTTGGCTGTTTTAATTTCTGAGTCTGGAAATTGCCTCTTGCTTCCAGTCCCTATGGCTCTCATTGTTTTTGGCTGAAACTGTGGGGCATTCAGTTCTGAAACCAGTGCACAACTGTTCTCCTAAAACCTCTGTACTCTTGAATGAATGCTTTGTCCCAAGGCCCTCCTCTCCTCAGCTTGTGAACCCACTAAGCCCAAACCCCCTCCAAGGCCAGAATTTGCATTTACTTTCATTTGGGACCAGCAAATTGCCCAGCACCAATTTGTTGTGAGCTGAGCAAACATGAGTGGGCACAGCAAATCACCAGTATAAAACCTCAAAGCAGAACCAAGCCTTTATACCATACGCAGCTGCTGGAGACCTCACTGTGGTCTTCCAATATTAGAAGGGAGCTTAGAAGCAGGAGGGGAATGGATGTTTTAGACAGACTGATAGGGATAGGACAAGGAGGAATGACTTTAAACTAAAAGAGGGAAGACTTAGGCTAGATATCAGGAAGAAATTTTTTACTTGGATGGTGGTGAGGCACTGGCACAGGCTGCCCAGAGAGCTGTGGATGCCCCATCCTGGGTGGCGTTTTAGCTGGGTTGGAAGGGCAGCCTCACATGCTGAGGAGTGTTGGTGGAGTTGGTGAGGAGTGGCAATCAGCCCAAAGAAAGGGTCTGGGACTGGATCATCTTTAAGGTCCCTTCCAACCCAAGCCTTTCTACGATTCTATGATTGTATCAAAAGTTTGCCAGCAGGCTAAATAACTTGCCTATATCACATAACATCGGTTATCCACAGGTATCCATTTCCAGGATCAATTGGAAAACTGCTACACCATCCAGATCTTTAAGTTAACCTCTTATCATAATATAAAGAATTAGCAAACCAACTAGATAAATTTAAATGTTTTTTTTTTTTTTTTTTTTATTAACAATCATTTTACATTACAAGGATAATATGACAAAAGGAAGTTTCTCGTGTACATACTATGATATATCAACATAGCTCTATTCGTATCCAGTGTCCTAGGTCCTTTCACACAGGTACTATAAAGCATAGTCTGTAAAGTAATAACATTTTAATGTTCTCCAAAAGAGTGATATTAACATATTAATACATATGTAGTAATAGACTTCTAGATATTTTTCTCTCATTGCGTGTATGTGTGTGTGTGTGTGTGTGTGTGTGGTGGGTGAGTGAGAGACAGCTTGAAACAGTTCAGCAGGGCTGTGCTTGGGTGGGGGTACAGAGAGGTGTGGGACAAAACTTTCTGCTTTCTGTAAGCGAGAAGGAGAAACATATCTCGCCAACAGTCGGGTGAGGACCTCACACCGGCAGAAAGCTCTGCAGCCCTCCCATAGCATTTGGAACATTACAGCATAGGAGACACGTTCCCCTACCCGGCACAGCGAGCTTATTTGACGTGAGGTGCAGTGCATCAGAGTCCGTGGCCTGGAGGCAGCGTGCCTGCTCGCCAGGCCTGCACGAGTGTCAGTGGCATCCGGAGGAGGGGGCTGGGGAGAGGAGACCCTCCATGAGGTTGGTGAGGAGCGGGGCCGGGAGCTGCCCGCGGCTGAGGCGGGACACGGCTGAGGTGGATTACCAGTTGTGTGGAGGCGAGAAGCCTGGGGGTGTGGAGTTTGGGGGAGCTCGCACAGTGCGATACCAGTGTAACCAACGGTCAGGATAACGCCCACCCTCCTTCCAGCAGAAGGTGAAAATGACAACGGAGAGAGCAGTGAGGGGCTGCCATTGGCTGCTTGGGCTCAGCACAGTGCCCTGCCAGCCCTTATCCTGTGACCATCCCTCATGCATAAAGCATTGGCTTTCCTTGCCCTATTCCAGCTCCATCGCTGCGTTTCTGACCGACAGCCGCATGCGAAACACGGCACAGACACATGGTTGTTCCGTGCTGTGCTAGCGATGGCAGATGGGAAAAGCAGAGCCACATTTCTGCAACACGGGTACGCTCAGCTGCCAACCACATCCGTGCAGAGACAGAAAAGTGCATATGAGGGTGGGATATGTGTCTGTCCAGGCGTGAGCACGCTGGACCTAACAAAGGCTTACTCAAAAGACAAGGATACTCGAGTGTGTTCCCACACCGAGACGCTCCCATGAGACAAACCTTATCGAGCACTTGGATAACATGCCAACAAGGATCCCACTGTCCTAACCACAGCAAAGCCTCTGTCTGCAGAGTGCTATACCTGTAAATGTAGGCCTCAGTGTATGGCTAAAACCATCCCAAAGTCCAACGTCTTCAGTGTTACATGCCTTGTGCCAGAACACAGGGCCAGCCTTACACAAGGGTGGTTGATTCTATCATCTCTATATTATATCTTTATATCTATTGAAAACATAGAAATATATAAATATATAGGATTTTATTTATAGATATATAAGCATGTGATTTTATCTTTTGTATGGTGTGTATACGTACTGGGATGTGCGTATATACAATATATAGACGGTATGCATATGTACTGTATACATACACTAGCTTACATGCACACACATCATACATGTCTCCAAGGGAGACAGGAATTGCATAGGCGTTACTGCATTGAATACAATGGCTGGGGGAGCAACGTACCATTTCTCTGCTTTTAAGACCTCTTTCGACAGGGCTGAGAGGGGAATCTGCAAAAGCAGAGCATGTTGCTGCTTATTTGCAAGCCTGTTTCGGTTGTTTTACCCATCGGTCAAACAAACAGCAATACGGATAAGATAAGAAGGAAAGGGGACACCGAAGACCCTGCGGGCCACCTGGTTGAGTTTGTGCTATGAGAAAGAGATAGATGGAGCCTGAATCATGTCTGAGAATTCCTATCAGCAAAAGCTCAAGCAGCACGGGGGACACAGCCAGAGTCAGCAGAAGCCCCAGAGGAGAAGACATGCGGGCACCCTGCCCTCTGCTGCTCATCCCACGGCTCCCGCGTGCTGCTGCTGGTATGGGAAGAGCTTTGGTCTCTTGTTCCATAAGGATTATCCCTGCTGAGTTCAGTCTTGTGGCCGGAGGGCACTGGCTGCTCCAGCCATCGACGAGCCCTGCAGAAGGACACGTCTGCATGTGCTTCATGGGTTCTGCTTTGCAGCAGGCAGTAAGACTCAAGGAGCCTGAGCAAGAAGTGGGTAGGGGAAATTGGCAACCCAAAAGCTCACAGGCTAGAAATAAAAGCTCTGGGGTCTGCAGAAATGTGTATTATTCACAGTCAGATGCCCTAGCAAGGAAGGGGAGGGGAGGAAAAGAGCTCATCTGAGAAAAACAAAACCTTCTCTCTGCTGCTGCAACTGCTCATGAAACTGTAAGCAACACATACAAAACAGCTTCCCCTCTGTTCAGAGCAGCAGGAAGGCACTGATTAAAGCTGAAGTACCGAGACCTCCCATTTGGGTCAGCCTCTCTCTGCCCTCCCGGTACCCTCCCTGCCTCACAGCCCGGAGCTGGCTGCACACAGAGCACCAAAAGGCAACCTGCTCTCAGGCAAGGCTGGCCAGGCAGGGCACCGAAAAGCCGAGGGCGCTTTGCATTGTTATTCCTCTCCCCCTCCCACAGCCTTGCTCGTGCCGGCAGTCACGTTTCCATCCACAGGACTATCCATGTGAGTAATAGCTACAGATCTGAGATAGGCAGATAAACCTGGAGGGAAAGCTTGCAAAGCACCTGTGCTTGTCTAGTACAAAGGCTGCGTCTATTTTCTGATGGGAGATGATGGGAGTTGTTTGCATTATTGCTGCTGCACCGAGCACTCATTTCCCCCCATAACAAATGCAAGGGATCTCTGGCCTTTCCTGCTCACAGCTATCTACAGTGTCCAGTCATGGGAAAATACTCTTCCCATGGACACTGCTGCTCACAATTGCATGCACGGTTATTACGAACGAAACAAATGCTTTCCCTTTTTCAGCCAGCTGCCTGGAGAAAAAGCCACCCACTGCTATTGGGAATAAGTACCTGGGTGAAAGATGTCACTGATGAGAATGGGATTGCAAAGCAACCAACAGGAAGGAGTGACAGATGACAGGAATCATTTCTCAGCAAGTCTCTGGTGGCTTTAACCTTGCCGATCAAGGCAAGGCACCATTTTCTCCCCAGAGGCAAAAAAGCAGAGGTGCTCAGAGTGAAGGTTGCACACAGGCAGTTCAGGCAGCTAAGCACAAGCACTGGGATATTGTCCCTGCTGACTGAGGTGCCTGGACACTGTTGCCAAGTGTCTCTTCCCTCACGTAGGTCAGGCCATTTGATGGCTTCCATGAAAAAAAGCCATGTGCCAAGGAGCTTTCAGTGCCGCAAACAGAAAGGCAGATCATTTCTTTTTCTCCTCCACAAAGAGGTACAGAGTTGAGCAAAGAAGTACATTAAAAAAACAGGAGAGGATGGAAATTGCCTTGCCAGCCTCCCTAGCACCCAGTGCAGCTTATGGAAAGTCTCTTTTTGTTATTTTTACTCCTGCTGCCCCAGTTTCCCATGCATCTGTGCACACTTGAGCAGGAGTACTTTTCCCCATCTGCCTGTCTCTAAACATCTAAGTTTACCTCGCTCATCTCTGGGCCAGGGCCTCGTGGAGCAGCAATTCTTCTACAGGGACTCGCTTTTTGCTTATTACATCTCCTCAAACTGTAACTAATGGGAGGACCTGCTGGCTCCCTGGAAGGAAACAGCTCTGACAGCTTTAAGGCAGTGCAATCAGCAGAGCCGCAGACATTTTGTGCACAGAGATCCCTGTGCTATGGCCACATAAAGAGCTGCCTTGCTTACTGTGCCAGAGGGTTTCCAGTTTAACTCTTGCTCCTTTAGATAAATGGGTCAATTTGATCACATAATTTATTGGGAAAGGCAGGAAAAAAATGTAATTAAAACAGTTTATGCAAATAAAACTATTTTTTGCTCACTAGGTGTTGCATATTGATACCTAGGCTTAATGCTCTGGCCTAGCTTGCGACATGCCTGAAGGCAGCAGGATGCAAACCAGGGGCCCTGGCACATTCGCTCCCACTGTCCCAACCAGAGCCAGAGATGGGTGGCACATGTTATCTGAGGTACGGCATGGGGGAAAGTGAGTAAGTGCTACAGATTGCAGCCCACCGGCCTGGCAGGGGCTGTTCTGCCCTCTTCAGCTGCAATAGGGCTGAACCAAGCCAGGGCAGAGGACGGAAGGGTTTGCCCTGTGTGTGCTCTAAGCAGGCTCCACCTCTCCTCACCACAGGGACAGAGGGGAAGCATTTCCAAAGCTCTGACAAACGCCAGCTGAGCCGTGTCCGTGAGTCTGAGAGCTGATATGGTGTGCAGTGGCTTTGCTGCACACCAGTGTCCACTGTGCATGTCTACTGAGGGCAAACGGGTTAGTGGGAGGTGAGATTAGGTAGAAGTGCGTGTTTTCCTGGGGAAGACAGTGTGTGAACCCTGGCAGTGAAAGTGACTCCGAGAGAGATCGGTTCCAAACATGCTACATTTCCATTGAAAACAAATGAAAAAGTTTAAAAAATAAAATAATATAATATATATATATATATTTATATAAATGAAAAGCTATCAACTAGCAGCAATGGTTCTAGAGATATCTTAGCACCAAGACCAAGGGCAGGGGGTAACAGGAGAAAGGACAGGTTCAGTGTTGCTGATACCACCATCATGTTTCCAAACAACACAGCTTGGCACAAAGCTCATCCTTCTGGGAAGTGAGAATTTGTCAGCTTGGAGACCTTCTGAACAACAGCTTCTCACTCCCATGATGGTCTGGTCAGGTTGGTGCTGTCCATGCCACATCAGCGGGGCAAGGCACTAGCATCTGTGGAGTTTTTGCACCTTTTTAGTTTCTTTTTTTTTTTTTTTTTTTTTTTTTTTTTTTTTTTTTCCTTTCTAACCTGAAGTGATATTGTGTGAACACGTGGAGCTCATCTACTTTAAAAGAATAAAACGATGAAGAACCCCAAGCCCACAGAACAATCTCCTCTGTGATAGAAGGTGCAAGTCCTCTATTCACATTTTGGCTGGACTCCGCATCCCTTCAAGAAAGGAAGAAATATTTCACAGGAAGAAGTAGAGCATCCCTTCTTCCTGTTGTCATCTGTCTGCTGTGCTGTGGAACATGTTACCTTGGTCACAAGAGAATACGTGAACCTTTACAGGACATCATCACATGTTTATAATCCAAGATAATCTTGCATTGATAGCCCCTGCCACCAAACTGCAGCAGGTTTTTCTTTCAGTTATTCCAAACAAAACAAAACAACACAAAAACCCCACAACAATCTAGGATTATAAAGACATAGTATAAATAATGTAAATTAGAATATAATTTTTTTAAGCCTTTGAATCTCTGCCCAGAGATGGCTCTTGACTCATTGGCTGTTTAGCTTCCACAGCAGCCCTGGTTTTGAATGAATAGTTGTGTGTGTGTATATATATATATATATATATATATATTTATTTCCTACAATATAAAAATATAAATGCAAAAATTTCCCCCTGCCTTCTCTATTTTGCTATTTTATAATCTGCACATGACATCATGTTATAATATACGTATGATAAACTAGGACTACGGTTATCATAAAAGGAGCTGAAAGCCAAGTATTACTCTACAGCTCAAAAGTAGGGAGAACTGAGAAAGGGGTATCACAGTTTAGTGGAGGCATGTGTTTCTGAATCAGAAGAAACAAAATCCTGGCCCTAGCCTTTCCTTCCTCCCAGGAATCTCTGTGAGTGCAGAAAGCTCCCACTGCAACAGAGAGAACCAGGTGGAGCTGGAAGATCCAGGGACAACATAAACACACAGGATGCTCTGTCGAAAATCAGAAATCTGACGGTCGTCAACAAAAGGTTCAAATGGCTCAATAACTGAACTGAACTACAAAAAGAGAGGCAGAGATTGAAACTAAAAACAACAACAATAACAACAACACAAAACCCAATCCAACAAACCGACAACACACATATAAAGGAAACCACCGGGAGAAGAAGGCCAACAAAGACCCGTCATCTAGCTTATAGATTGTTAGATTTGAACATGTAGAGTATGGCCCCAGCACATGCTTCTAAAGAATGAAATGTTGCCACCTACACTGCAGCTGCCATGGTTGGAGACACCAGTAAATTTCTAAACATTGTCTCAATCTTTAAAATTCTGCCTAGCTTCTATCAGACGCACATCGTCTTAATTTTAAAATTTTCAGTGTGGGTTTTTTCTTAATATATATAATATATATATATACTTTATATAATATATCAAAGTTTAGAGTATAGATTTAAAAAAATTATTCAACAGCTTTCTGATCTGAGGCATTCCTTCCTAAATATCGGGGTAAAACTCAGAGCCATGGTCCACACTCTGTAACATCGGCTTCTGATCAAGAGATGACATCCTGCTCAGCATTTCGGCTGACAGTGCGTAGCTATTGCCCGACTTTTCCTCGAACCAGCTATCTAGTGCCCTCTTGCAATCAAAGTTGGCAATGGGCGGCCCGTTGACAGCAATTGTCAGCAGGTCACTGAGTTGCTCCAGTGTGAGCCGAGAGCGGTTATTTTTGCGCACTCTCTGCAGGGCATTGCGCCCCTTCTCACAGCAGGCCGATGAGGTGGGAAGGACTTTGAGGATCTGAACTATTTTATTTAAGAGAGGGAATCTCTGTTTGTATTTACAAATGTGACTGAGTAAGTCTTTAAAACCATTTTTGGTATAATAATCCACCTTGAGTTCTCGCCACTCCATCAGCAAACTCCCTTGGGTGTCCATTCCCTCTCTGCAAACCTCTCTGGAAAATGATGGGACCGTCTCCAGGTGTTCAAATATTTGTACCATATCCTCCTTCCCATAGCTCATGAGCTCATCAGTGCTTCTGGGCCAAGCTGCAAGGTCAAATACCTGACAGGCTTTCACAAAAGTCCGGCTACGGGAATCGAACCTTTGGGCTAGGATCACCTGGGTCTTCTGGCAGATCTTTTCTCTGATTGACTGGAATTTGGCTTCAGCCACCCGTAGGTTTTTCACAGCAATGCCATTAAAGCTTTCACGGAAGTTTTCCTCAAATTCCTGCAGGTACTCTCCTGGTGAGTCTGCTAGCCGACTTATCTCCTGAATAGCTTCCTCTATTTTATCATCCACTTGCGACACAAGAAGGTACTCCCCTTGGAAGACGTAGGCAAGGCGTGAAAGCACAGCAATCACATCCAGCAGGAAGTAGATAAGTTTAATTGACTGGTAGTCCATCAGGAACTGCAGGAGGGCCAAGGCAATCGCAGAAGCATCTGCCCTTTGGGTTTGGCCACTGACATCCTTGAGATGGGCCACCACCTCAAGATAATCCTTGATGAGAGCATTGAGCACATTCTGCTCCCCAATGATCCACTTCACTGCTCGAATGTCACCCAAGAACTCAGTCTCCTCACACAGGGTGGAAGCAGTGACCCTCAACTCGCACATGAGTCGGGGAGAGTAACGATAGAAACTGAGAAGCTGCTTCAGATTGTTTTCCAGCTCCTCCAGGCACGGCAGTTCTTTCCCACTGATTGCATCCAAAATCTCCAAATGGGGTCTGTGTACCATAAAGGGCAAGCAGAGAAGCCATGGCAAAGTCTTTCTGATTGTCATGAACAAGTTTGCTCTCAGGCTGGCGGTAATGTTAGCACCATCAACTCCCAAGCCAATAGTTGGCTTCTCATCCTGCAGTCGAATTCCCAGGCTGGAAAAGGCCCTGTCTAATGCTTGGAGGTAACTGTCTGTTGTAGAAAAGCCCAATTCCTGAAGAGACAGGAATTCAGTTGCTGGAGGCCCATCACTGCTTGTGTACTGTACATACACTGCAACTGTGTCAGCAAGCACATCATCACTCTGCCCATCCAGAATGATGCTGAGGAAGGGAGACTGTCGGATGCGTTCAACAAGGTCCTCCCGAAGAGCCCGGGCAATGTGGTGGATTAAGATTTGGCAATCTCCTTCATTCATGTATTGATCCACCACCTTGAGTTCACACTTTCTCAATAGTTCTGCCAGAGGCCGAAAGTCATAGTAGGGCCTGCCTTCCAGTGCCAAGTGATAGGCTGTATTGAAGAGCAAAGTCATATTTCGGCACATCTCTTCTGTCTTCTCTGGGTGCATTCTGAGCTTGTAAAGCTGCAGGCACTTCTTGTGGAGGTTGCTCTGGCTATGAAGTTTTATTGTGTGTATCTTGAACTGCTTTGAGCCAATGATGAAAGCTGAAGTCCGAGAGGATTGCACTGTGTATTGCCTACAGACATGGCACCACATTTCATTCAATGTCGGGGAGTACCGCAGAAACCAAAACTTCTTAAGCCACTCTTGCTTAAACCGCCGTATCCTCCGTCCCGTCGCAGAAGACATCTTAGAAGGCTCGTCTGTAGCAGCAATCATTTCATTGGAAACAGATTCATCAGCAGAATCCACCTCCTGGTCATCATCCTCCATGATGGTGGGAACAGAG
The DNA here is from genome assembly GCF_023343835.1 of Lagopus muta. Classification (NCBI taxonomy): domain Eukaryota; kingdom Metazoa; phylum Chordata; class Aves; order Galliformes; family Phasianidae; genus Lagopus; species Lagopus muta. The sequence goes on along the minus strand of NC_064438.1, from coordinate 22,150,708 downwards.
ATGATACTTTCTGAAGCTGGAAAAAAAAAAAAAAAAGAGGAGAAGGAAAAAAAAACAAAAAGGTATAATAAAGCATTTACCAAGACTATGAGTTAGAGAAGCATCCTACAAGTGATGGTCGAATGCTGGCTGACGAGCTGGCCACACCCTGCCCACAACCACAATGGCTAAAATTTGAATAACAGCTTTGAAGGAAACATAAATCGATGCTTCCCCTTATAAACTTAGTCTCCAACATGCCACAACAGACAGAAAGAAATGATATTACATCCTGACTATTTGCACAATGCATGGTGTGACCCAAACGTTCCTTTGGTGAAGGCTCCTGCTGCTCAATAGCATGTTCCTGGAAGAAATGAAACATCTTCAGAAAAGGACACATGTTCGTGTTAAGGCAGTGGAGAAAACAGTTCCAATGAGGAACACAGTGGGACATAATTTCATACACAAAGAGCACACATTCCAGTGTTAACCACTGAGTCAATTCAGACTTTCAAGCACTGTTTCCTGGTAGCATGTAAGACACTGTGGATGGGATTCTGCTGAAAAAGAATGCATCAAAAATACAGCAAACAAACTGTCTGCAATGGAATGTCTTTTTTATTGGCAGTGCATGATTGATTACAGCAGCAACAAATAGAGCAAGTTGTCATACAGAGTCTTTCCCATACTTTCCAGTCTTCCACAGTGCCCACAACGTCAGCTGCCCATTCGTTCGCAAAACCTGACAATGAACCTTCCATGGAAACACTTGTTCACCTGAATACTCAGAGCAAAATGCTTTAGATGGGTACACCGCACACAGGCATCTCAATACTTTCCTTAGGCAGGGTTTGGAGAAGGCTGATACTCGGCAAGGCTTACCTGTGGGGTCTGAGAACTCTTGGAGCTCAGGTACCTGGGGTGGTAGCACAGATGGCTCAGGTAACTTCCCAGATCTCAGCATGTCTAACTCAGCCTGTAGCTCTCGGATTTTCTTCTTCAACCGGATGCAATTGGGGCAGAAAGAGGTGGTAGGAATTTCGTGGGAGTTGCCTTCTGCAGAAGCCAGTGACAGCTCGGTAGGGCTGTCTGCTTTCAGAGACAGAGGTTCTTCTTCCTCGTCTTCAAGGACCCCCACTTCTTTGGCAGAGCTCAAAGAGGAACCATGAGGGGCCTTCCACTCGTCTTCGCTTCGGTTTCTGCTGAGGTTTAGGGAGCCATGCTGCATGGCACCGCTGCACCTCTCGAAGATCTCTTCAGCCTGGTATTTAGATGTTGCTCTTGTGGAAAGTGGTGTACTAGTTGCTAACTGTTTCTCTTCAAATTTGGCAGACTCCAAAGAAGCCTCCAGGACGTCCTTGAAGATGAGGTCAATCTTTTTTTTCTTTGTTTGGGGGTGGGATTCCCCCTCGTCATAGCTGCGCTTGTAGGGGCTCTTCCCTTGCTTTAACATGGTGAAGTGGAGTGGAACCCTTGTGTCCTCTTGATTATCTGTATTCTTTTCTGACTTTTCCTTCTGTAACTTTTTGTCTCCTAGAAAGGAAAATGAGGGGTGGGGATTATCACCGGAAACCGACCAGCATCTTTCAATCTAAAACTCAAATGAAAAAAAAAGAACAAAAAGGCAGACTGAATCCCTGCAGATCTGTAGGTTGTGTTACAAGCCAGGGAACTGCAACAACTCAGTGGAAACCGAGGCTCGCAAGAGGAAGAGCTCTACTAATGGGCATGTCTGCAAAAACAGAGGCAGTCCTGGGTAGCCACAGCAGAGTAGGACCCACACACTTTAAAGAGAAGAGAAACTATAGGCAGCTTGTTTAACCTAGTGGTATAACCAATCTGTGCTGGAAGGAGCCTAGACAGTAATCACTAATCACAGTGGAACCTATCACCCAGAGCCCAGTGCCATTTCGGCTGTCTGGAAGACCTGTGCCTGTTTTGACTTGGTAAAAGGTATCGAATGTACAACAGCGCAGCAAGAGATTCAGACTGTTTCACAAGAACCCCAGCATCAGTGCATGCCACAGCACAAAGATTGCAAACCATATTACTCTCCTTCAGTTTGGAGGCTGCTCCAGAAATGCAAAGGCAAAGGGGTAAAAATAACTTGCACGTTTAAATCCCAAGGTATACATTGCCAACTGAGCTATCATGGGTGTATGACTTCCAAGGATGGGGCATCTAGCTTGTGCCAGCAAAGTCTAAGAGCATGGCCATTCAGTGAGTAAAAAAAAATAATAAAAGCAACCTCATACAAATTATTAATTGCTTAAAATAAAGGGAATAGCCATATTTCCTTACCTGGAAATTCAAAAGACGATAGGTTTGGCTCAATTTCCATCATTCTTCTATCTTGTAAATAACTTCAAGCATTGATGGCTTCCCAAACAAGACGCTGCTTTATGTTGTTTTTGCTTTTGTATGCTTTTAAAGAATATTCATGCTTTCATAAGAGTTACGGAGCAAAAGCTATCACTCCCCTCTAAGAAGAGCAATTCTAAGAATGCAGAAAAGATGTAAGACTCAAAACAGTTAGAGTAAGGCACTGTAAAAAGGACTGGCCTGGATGGCAGGGGTCTTGTAAGGGGTTTTGACACAAGCTAGGAACCCCAGCCACTTGTGTGAATTTGTAACAACAGATCTGGTTTGCAATACATCCCAGTGGAGATTTTCTATGGGCAGAGCTTTGCATCTCTGTCCTAACATTTCCCCTGTTATGGACTGTAACAACTACTGGAAGGGATTCAGATAATAGATCCTTCTTCTTTTTCTGTGATTTCTTCTCCTAGCCAACCTAATCATTTGGCCCTACAGGAAAGCTAGAAATCACACAACAATCCCTTGTATTACAGTTCTCAACGCCATTAATGAGGTGGCTCAGAAGCTACCAACAGATACAAAACCTGGGGATCACGTTACTTTTTTTGAGTTAGTAAAGCCTGCCACTTCACTTGACAGGCTAACCTGCAGGGAATTTTGAGTCTTTTAAACAGAAAGCAGACAAACAGATTTTTATGCCCTTCCCTCCTCCAAGTGCCTTCCACCTCCAAGTGCCTGCCTGTCTGTGGCTGCAATGCTTCTCCAGCCTAGCAGCAGCCCCACGTCATGCACTCGTTTTAAAAAACACCTCTGCGCTACTTTAGCAAATGCAGCCCAGAGCTCAGCTGGCTGCAAGATAAGCTCACAAAGATGTCAGAGGTTTCCAAGAGGTCTCTCAGCCACTTGGGCTTCCACCTGAGCATGAGATAGGATAGGCAGATCTCTGCATACTCATAGCAGCTGAGTTAACAATTCAGTTCACACAAACCACAGCACCATGACAAACTGTGACTAAAGGCAAGTGTGGTAGGACAGGATGCTTGCTTCTGGCCTTGGTGCCCCTCTAGACTACTGCTGCAACACAGCTGCTCTGAGGACGCAGTCAGTCTTCTGCAGTACTTTCAGACAGTATTCAAAATATATTCAAAATGTATTTCAGACAGTCATCTGGACAGCTAGCATCTGCATGGGATGTGTACCTAACCACTCAGTGATTTATAAGATCATTAACACGAAAACACACACTCATACCGGTGTTAATTCAGATGTGGGTATTGCCCAAGAACAGCCATCAAGATGCAATACTGAAAGTGCATAAGAACTCCAAGGTGATGGAGGACAACCAGCTTTTTCAGGACAACTCGTCCACCCCATGCACAACAAGGAGACACCTTTTACCAAGTCAAGGCAGCAACAGCAGCTGTGTAATAATATACATGGGAATCTTAATTAGAAAGTTATATTTAGTGTGGCTGCCCCTCTGAGGCCCTGCTGTTCTGTGGCTAGGCCTGGAAAGAAATGCCCTTAATTAACTTCAGGTCTCAGCACTGTACAGATGAACAGATGCATTAAGAATTTTTGCCTTCCTCTAAAGCTTCCTGTGTTGCTCACATTACATTGACCTAAAGGACTGCTGGGTTTGCTCCAGCATAACTATTGCTAAGATAAGATAACGATTTTCATCCAGGGAAGAATCAAGCTGAGAAGTACAAAGCCTCCTGTACTTCATACAAGCACTCTAAGGTTGTGAGACTATGGAGTCTCTAGCTGATGTCGCGCTGATCCCACATTATCTTTCTGAAGAAAGAGGAGATAAATTAAGCCAGGAAAATGAACATACAAACATGCCAAGGAAATCTCTCTTAAATATACACACAAAACCAGCCAGAGTTCCCTCACAAGAACCAGAGAAAGCAGCATGGTCAAAGAAAACTCCAGTGCCAGACTGTGGGACCACCAGCTTGGCAATTCTCAGGTCACAGAGTCTTGTGATGGAAGAGCTCTGTGCTCTCTGGGCACTGTATCAGGCTCTAGCAGCACAAAGACGATACAACACAACACGATACAACACAACACCACACAACACAAATAATTATTTCACGATCTCCAAGACTGTGTGAACATCATTCTTCTTGTATCCCCATTCACTGCAGAACTGGAGGCTCTTGCCAAGACATGAGCTGCTTGTAGAAATGCAAGTCTTCTTGCACAGCCTGGGCATCACCTACATCACCCACTACACTTGGTACAACAAGGGTGATGGGCAACAGGGACCTGGGAAAGGGTAGAAAGAGAAGGTCTCACCTGTCGTGAGATTTCTGTTGATGGTCTCCTGGGACATACTATGCAGTCGCTTCATGTAATCCTCACTGTACCAGACCCGCAGCTTCTCCCCAGGCCGGATGTCACGACAGGCACGGAAGTAAATCCTCTCACTGTGCTGGAAGGCCATCAGGTTCTGCTCCCTCTCCTCCCGGGATATGATCACATACCTGAGGGTAGGGTGACAAGGCAGGTATGAAGCACAAACTTCTCTCATACAGCCCCCCTTGCACCAGGATGATAACCACAATGATACCAGAATGACCTGAAGAGAGAGCCATTGACACAGCCAGACTGGAAAGCATGGAGTTATAAGTAATGGTGTGCAAATTGCCAGATACAGGACAACGAGCATGGACACCCAGGGAACACCAAACCAGTGAGTCCATTTCTGCTGGGAAAGGGACTACAACAACGTACATCCAACCTGAAGGAGTACCTCTGCCAGTCATAGAGGTACAGCCTGTCAGTGGCCAAAGCTTCTTTGCCTATGGAAGCCAGGGCTTCTGGATTCCCTACCATTATTTCACATCCCAGGCCTCCCTTGTTCTTAGGAACATCTTGAATACGGCAGGGTTTTTCTGCCAATCTCTTCCCCATGCATTGTCTTCCTTTCTAGGAGAATCCCTATGTCCTTGCTTCTCTCCTCTTGGACAAGCAAAACTGAGATACTCAGGAGAGAGATACACATCCAATGTGCACGGGGGTATTCACTGGTAGTCCAAAAGGAAATGAAGGAAGTGTCAGTACTGGAAGGTTTTGTGCTTGGACATTCAGCCCTGCAAGTCTGGGGAAATCCTAACTGCCTGAAACACAACACTGCACCGTGGGATCTCCCAGCAATGCTGACAAAAAGATCTCTTTTTGCTCATGGGATTTGTTTTCCTGATTTATATCAGCAAAGTTTCAGCACAACAGAAAAACAATTCACCACTCCAACCAACTTTTCTTCTGTGCACCTTGTGAAGACAAACATCTACAAGCAGGATCGTATTATTCACCCTTTCACTCCTTGTTTTCTAGTTAGCGGAAATGAAAAGGCATGGTAATAATGGCTTCAGCTGCTGCCATGCACAGGCTGATAACAATTCCTGGGACTAGAAGACCTCAGAGCAGGTTCACAGCTGAAAACCGCTTCCTCTCTTATGCCACTTGCCTCATTTATTTAGCACTTCCTGCTGCAGTAACACTAATGGAGGTGAGCACTATGCCGCTACTAGTTCTTGCCCCAAAATTCCCTTCTAGCTCATGAGTATTTCTCTGGCTTAGGGAATCTGTCAATTTCTCCCTGAATGCTCTCTCCTTTTCTGGCCACAAGCATGTGCGGATAAAAGCACGAGCTCTTGTGCATGAGATTACCCTAACTCACACATAAGGTCACAAGCTCAGTCAAACTTCCCACAAAATGTAGAAAATGCACTGGCAGTGTCTCATACTGTCCATGGCTCCAGAAGTTCCAGATTTAATGCTAAGCAGCTGTGCACGTGCCTGCAATCAGCTGTGTTTTCCCTATGTTAGTTATCAGGATGGTTTGCAATCTTCAGCAGTTATTTAAGTAGTCAGTTCAGACATTGCCAAAATAGGCCAAACACTGACTTTTATGAATGCTTTTTTTTTTAAATCATAAAACCAAAGAACCTTTAGACCACTAGTTTGTGCATTTGAGAAGCAACTGGAGCAGTGTGGTGGGAAGGAGGTCCTGCAACGGTGCTGAGCCAGGCTAACACTTCTGCTGTTATTCATTGCTCTGCTAAAGCTGTGCTGAGCATTCAGATGGCCCTACCGCAGCACCTTCAAGATGTAGCCATTTGCCATAGTCTGATGCTCTGCCACACAGGTCATCCTCAAAGATACTCGCCTCAGTACCAGCAAAATGCCAGGCTGCTTTCTAGTGACAGCCAAGGAGAGACTTTGCGGGCAAGGAGAGACTTTGCAGCTGTTCTTCATCCCTCTGCTGCCCATGCCCTGCAGTCCCCCCTGCCTGCTGGCAGCACATCAACCAGCCATGTGCTCCAACCTCCTGCCTGATGGCCACTGAGTCTTGGAAACCTCACCAGGAGAGAGCCCTTAGCTGACAGTTGCCGAATAATCTGGCCTTTACTGTGTTTCTTCAGCGCTGCTGGCAGCTAGGAACTGGTTTTGACAAAGGAAGGTTTATATCTGCAATGCTTTCCTGAGGTAACATGAATGTGGATGAGATCATCCATATAAAAGAACAACTTTCCCACCAACGCTGCCCAGCCCTGACTCATTAACCCTACAAGCATAAATTACACAGGTTAGGAAGGACTGTGACAAATCTATATATCACTTGTCAGGCTAACATGCTGCAAGGTGCTGCCACACACCATGGGTTTGAGGTGGGAGCATTCTTCTGGACAGAAGGAGCCCATCCAAAACCCAAAGCCTGCTCAATGAGGCAGGGACATGAGCCGTGTGCTGAGGAGAGCTCTGGCCTAACGCTCATAGCACACAGGCAAGAAGCCGCCTTGGTTCAGACATCTGACATCTGAGAGAGGCATGGCACCTCAAGAGAGTGTCATGAGAGACCTCAAACCCCGCAGAAGCTGGGATGGGACCACTGCTGTGGCAGGCCCTGCCACCCAGAGCTGCCAACAGGTCACTTTGTCTGCCCCAAGGCACAGACCTCCCAGTACTGGGATGGACCAAGCTCACGTTAAGGCTCGAGAGCAACACAGACTCTGCCCAGGCAGCTCAGAACAGGCCTTGTGATGGTTCCGGTACCAAAGTAGAGCAGCTATAAGCTCCTGCTTGCTGCTTCAAGGCTTGGACCAACGCCATGGTTCCTCACTCTGCAGCACCACTCTTCCCACAGCCTCTAGCTCATCACTCTTTCTTAAGCCACAGCTCTCTCAAGAAACAAATCTGTCAAATTTTGGGTTAGTCCAATGAGCACACTTTAAAAAAAAAACAACATCCAAGTGTTTTCTAGCTGACAGGGTACTTTTTCTCCCCAGCTTCAGCAGCCAAGAGAGATGGTGAAGAGCAAAGGGAGACCCCCCCCACAGCTGGGGGCTCAGGTCCCTATCCCTCTCCCCAGGATTTGCAGTATGCCTTCCCCTTCCTTGCTAGCTCATCCTTTGGCCAGCTCCATCAATGCTCTGCTGACATCCTGCCAGTGCAAAATACCACCAAGAAAAGGCCCCAGGCCTTTCCAAAATGGAGGTGGGGAGCATCTCTGCAGAGGGAGATGCTGCAGAAACGCTAAAGCCTAAGGAGTGCCACCACACCACTCCACCTTGGTTCTCTGATGCTGAGCATTCCTGAGGAAATCCATCAGCTGTGACGGGTACGATCCAGAGTGATTTGATGTGTGTTCAAACCAAAATTTGCTGAGAGAAACAAACGACTCAACAGCAGCTGTGTTAAAAGTGTTATATATTTATTGGAATCTTAACAAAAATACTTTGAGAATTTTTTTTTTTTGCATGGACAAGACATGAGGAAAGATTTGATTTGACATGAGCACTTACTTCAACAGCCAGTTAACATGCTGTGTGCAAGAGTAAGTATCCTTTGCAAGCCAGTACAGAAAAGCCACTCCACCGAGAGGTCTACACAAGGCAGGCAAGAAATCCCCAGATCTGAGCCTATTTGTAACAGTCCATAGAGGATACTGGGAGAAAACAATCTACAATCCCCCCTTTGAGGGGCTATACTGATCACAGTTCCTGTGCCAAGACAACAGGTTCTCTCTCTAAAGCCATTTGCACACAGGCAAACTGATGGCAGCGATGATGCCAACAGCACTCCTAACTCCCCCAAGTGCTCAGCACTGCAGGGAGCCTCCTTCTCTGCTGACCTGAGGTTTCCTGCATGGAAGGAACTTTTCCCCCCTCAAACAACATCAAAGGAGCTAATCGTATCAAGTATATTCCTGGGAGAACATCAGAAGGGACCAAATATAAAAATATAAAATATTATTTCTGATATATAGCAGCAGCACTGTAATGACTCAAAAAGCCTTTAAAACATATCACCATTTTTCAGTTCTCCATGATTTATATTATTAGATCCACTTCTAGCATTCTAACATTGCCTTCAAGAGACCACATTTGCAGAATACAAACAGTACAAGAAAAGTAAAAGGATGTCCTCACAGGAAGGTAAGTGCCCTGCTCTGGCACCAGCACTACAAGGAGCTTCCTCTATATGAAACCAAAGTGGGCTATCCTTGAGAAGAAAGGGTTTTCTCTTTGCTAGAGCTCTACTTCCTTAAACAAGGGCCTTTTACCACACCACTAAAAATAAATTACTGGAGTTAAAACTACAAAACAACTAAAAAGAAAAAAAAAAAACAAAAAAAAAAAAAAGGAAAAGCACATCAGGAATGTCTGACACAGGAGACATACAGTCATCAGAGAAGCTAGTGCACTATACTTTCAAAGGACAGGCCAAACAGATTGATGAAGAAGATCCTCCAAGAACACATATGACATCCTTCTGCTATTCTATGCTGCCTATGTTCAATTCCTGCTGAAATGTATACAGCTTTTTGCTCACATGTGGAAGGACAATGGGCAATCACACTGACTTGAATAGTTTTCTGCAAGCCATCTGTACCCACAATGGGACAGCCCAGAGTGGTGTGCTAGTTGTGTGTAGGTACCACCTTGACCCTTCTTCCCCGCTGGGCATGGCATGATAATGGCCCAGATATATTCAGACATGGGGCAGCACAGTAGGTGCAGATGTGCAAATCAAGCAGAGAACAGCCATGCTGTAAAAAGAGCTGCCAAGTACATTATCTCCACCTGAGGCAACATTATTATAGCTTACTTCCAGAACTGGGATTGTACATGGAAACATCATGCAGCACTAAAGCAACTAAAACGTTTTAACAGTTCTTTCTAGCATATGTATGGGGTTAGGAAGCAGTACAAAGCCAACATGTTCAAGACCTTAAACTATACAGCTTGGAATTTAGATGTAAACTTTTCACAATAGGAGACAACATCACAGATTCCATCCCAAGTAATACTGAGCAAGTCCGAAGCAACTGTACTGAAGTCAGCAGAGTTACAGTGACACAAACAAACTCTTCTTGAGGGCAGAAGCCCTGTCTCTTCCCTTATTTCTATGCAGCTTTTAGATTTTATGAAGGAGAGGTGGTTCGAAACTGAAGATTACAATGCAAAAGAAAATAATATGATATAATTGTATTTAAGAGCCATCACACTACGAAATAATTGTATTTTAACTTCAGTTGTGAAAGGCAGATGGAAGTTTCACATAGACTGGAGGAGAAAAAGATTAAACTCTTTTACTTAAATGCATGTGGTACTACAGCATGCAGGCACATATCAGATCAGCCCTTCTCAGCAGTCTAATGCCACAAAGAGCTCAGATCTCCTGTCATTCTGACAGCAGAAAGATCTCTCAGCATTGTGCTTGCTTCCTTTCCCTCTGCATATGCTCTGCTTTTACATACCTTTTCCCAAACCTATGCCTAACAGTCACAGTAAGCCCTGAATTGCCCATTATTGCTGAGCACAAGATAAAAATAATGAGCAAGAAAACTTTGCAGCTGTAAAGGATGCATCTATTAGTTAAGACTCTGCACTGTGCATATAGTAATTTGCAGGAAGATGATGGGAAGGCAGTAGTAGGGTCAATCTGTGGGTTGATAGCAAAAGGAGTTCTCTAGGACATAGTCTCAGTAAATAATGCTTTGCAGGCACAAAAAGAGATCAAGATAATGATTCCTACTGCATTTCTTAGCTTACAAACCATATAAAGCATGGGGAAAATAGTTAAATCTTCTAGTTTCTATGAATAGGAAAATGCCCTATATCCCACAGCCTGTAAGATCTGAGATTCCTCTTTGTCAGTGCAGAGGGACAGCCGTACAATTCAGCTGTTGTAATTCACAGTGCTTTATTAGACGCTAGCAGAGGGACAGATGGGTTGGGGCTGGCTGTTAACCTTCCCCACATAGTTCTAGTATACATGGAGAGGCCATGTGAGCATGCAGCAACTCTGAACAGGGCAACCTTCTCTACTTTATATGAAGCAGACTAAATATGGTGTTTTCTCTTTCGTGATCTGGTAGTCCATGCAGGAGCTGTCTGTTTTGGAGGCAGTTGGTTAGACTCTGCACTGGGCTCAGGGGGTGGTTTTGAGCAAGCTGCTTGCAGAAGAGGCTTCCATGTGACACTAGGGCTCTGTGTCCTGTGAAAACTCTGGACCCCATCACGGATGTCCGATAGGGTCTGGCACATTTGGCCAACCTGACTGGTGAGGTCGGTCATCTTCTGACCAATGACATGCATGCTTTCTGCCATGTCCCTGTGAATAGCCACCAGCTCCTGGCAGAACTGCCTGAACAGGTCTGTTTGTTGCAGGTGGGAATGAAGAAGCTGGTGATCAAAGCTGGAGAGAGGCGGGCTTCTTGTCTGGGGACGTGGGGATTTGCAGGACGAGGAGGCGCGCGGTGAAGGATGGTGCAGTTCCTGCCTTTGGCTGATAGCTTCTGAGTGCTCCGATGAGGAAGAGGTGTGAAGGAAGGAGGGCCTGGAGAGATGGCTGATTTCTACACTGGCGCTCTGCAGCGAGGAGGAGTGGTGCTCCTGAGAAGTTCCTGGCGTCTCCTCATCTTCGTCAGCTTAAACAGAAGAGGAAGCAGGAATCATTAACGTGAAATCCCTCGCAACTCTGACTTCTGTTTCAAGATATCACAAAGCACATGAAAAGTCTTCCCCTATTCCCACAGCCTGTAGCTCATGGTGAGTAACTCAACATGCATTTGCTGCAATGGTAACAGCTGGTTGACAAGCCTAGTTACAAGAGGCTTGAAGAACAGGCAAACTCAGCCAACAGAGAAGGAATCCAAGCTGCCATGGTATCCTGTAAATAATGTTACTCATTACTAGAAGTCAATTTCAGACAGTAGCAATGACTCACTTTCCCCAAAACCACAACTAGCTAGAACACTCCATTATTTTGGAGAGACGAAGGCTCCTGGCCATTAGTCCGGCTCCAAAACATCCCTGACACATTTTGTACCTTATGCAGAATTGCTGTACCCATACTATTTCTTACATCCTCATCACGAAGACACTGACATAGAACTCACTGCTCACAAAATCTGTACTGCAAGGCAACCGCATGGCTTGCCACCACTGAGCAAGGTAACCAGACAGACAGGCATAGAAGCAACCAGGAAAGTGCTTGATAAAAAACAAAAACCAAAGCAAAACATCACTGGAAATTTCTTATTAAACTTCTTATTAGAAGTTTATTTCTTATTCAATTGCTTATTAGACTGATAAATGTCTAGCAATTTGCCAGGCTGTGTGAGCAACCATGCCAAGCATAAGAAAAGATTACATTTCTCTTGTTGCAACTGCATTCTACCCTGCTTGCTGAAAGTGTATTAATTTTACCTCTGAAACACAGCAACTGGCTTCCAAGGTAAATGTAAAGAATGACCAAGTACCAATTGTCTACTTCAAAGATTTTTCTCCTTGCATTCCTACTGACATTGTTACATCAGATATAAGCTTTTGTCCTTGCATTCCTACTAACATTGTTATGTCAGATATAAGTTAATATCTAACGAGGTAGGACAGTGCCATCCATGAAGTATTAGTTTCCTTACTTCCAACAAGTTATGCCCTCCTTCTCTCCCGTGTATCCCTAAAAGCTCACAGACCAAGACGTTGCACTTCCAGACAAAGAAAACATGTATGCAACTGGGAAAAGACTCAAAAATCAGCCTGTGGTTCAGCACTGGAAAGTGTCCAAGAGTTATAGCGTAAGAAGATTAACTTAGAAAGCAGGGACAGTAGTTCCTCAAAAGAAGAGCCGAGAAGGGAGCCATTATCATCTACTTTTTCCAACAGCACTTGCAGTGAGACTTCAGACCACTAGTAAGAAATCACTACTGGTCTGGCTTCATAGCCCAACTGTTGAGAATCACTGAGCTACCCCCAAGAGCAAAAAGCCCCCCTAGAAGATAGTTACCATGCAGTGATCCACTAGTGACAGGCAAAGGCTCGCAGCTTGAGAGCATTGCTATTCTAATATGGAACATGCAAGATGAAGAAATCCTAGTCCTTCACAAATATTCTTTCACAGACTGGAGGCAGTTGCTCTTCAGCTACTGTTGTTCTCTGACTCGTAGGATTAGTTCAGGCTTACAAGCTGTTAAGAAAGTAGAATCCAATACCTACCCTTAGAAGACAGAATGGAAAAGGACTAATAATCAGATAAAGAAGATGATCTCAACTTTCTTTTAATCCATCTCATCATCCCATAATCACCAGAGAAGGCAAGACTGCCTCGAAACAAAACACTACAGCATGACCTGGCTTGACGGGCAACCCAGCACCTCACAAAACACACTGTGCTCTTCCAGTGTCAAACTGAGATAGGCAAGCATAAGACAAAGAGGTGTTAAGGCAATGATACTTACAGCTTGTTGACAGGCTGTCAACCATATCCAGATCCGCTCTCCGGAAGCTGTGCACATGGCGTGATGAATGCAGCGCTGACTCGATAGCTCTCTCATGGGCGGTCAGGACGATAGCTGAGGGCCGCCCCTTGCTGCTGGGGCTAGAAAGGGATCTCTGCATGAATGCCAGTTTGTCCTTGGTCCTTCTCTTCATGTCGTCCCATCTGTGTTTAATGTCTTTTACAGATCTGGGGACCTGGCTGACTGACGTGATCTGTCTGGCTATGTCTTCCCAGATCTTGTCCCTGTCAGCATGAGACAGACGCACTGTCTGCCTCCCAAACAGCATGGCTTCATTTCGGGTCACCTCAGTGACCAGAATGTCCAGTTCTTCCTTGGAAAACTTGGGCTTCCTCTTTCGTTCAGCCATGTTCCTTGAGTTGAACATCCCACAAAGCACAATTGGGTAAAAGGAAATCAGCACAAAGTATCCCCCTCCATCCAACAACTTGACCAGTGTTGCACTTGGGCAGAGGAGTTTGGTGGGATCGAGCTCCCCCCCACCTGCAACAACCTCAGTTTTCTCTCAATTGTGGCATGAAAAGGTAGCCACTTTGTTTTTAAGAAGCAACTTTCAAGCTTAAAAAAAAAACAACAAACAACAACAAAAAACAAATACCAAGCGAGACCAGTATGAAAGAGCCTTCCTAGCTTTACAATTAAAATGAAATCTTACACTTAGCCTGATGCTGTAGCATATGTATGAGGATTTCAGTACTTCCTCATTATAAGTTGCTGCAGATTGTGTACAGGAAAAAGAAAAAGCAAGACGACTTCCAATTGAATTCATGAATTAGCTTCTACGGTGACAATGCTTGAAAACAGATTTCTGAGGAAATGTAGAGGTTTGAAACACACCTTACTGTTGTGCCTGGCAGAACATGCAAGACAAACTTACATCACCCTACCTATTAAAACTCACTGAAACTTACAGAGGCTACACTAAATTGGATTTTTTTTTTCCAGGGTAGAGAGATCTTAAGTAGAACCATGGGCAATTACTGTAATTTGTTCTTCCTAAAGAAAAGTCTCTTCTTCAGCAGCGGGTACTGAGCTTCCAACATTTGTCTGCTTCAGAGCAAGCTTTTGTTTTACCAGAAATGGCTGCCATTTCCTATTGTTCTCAAAAGGAATGAGGCCACCCACTTGCTTTTCTTGGCCAGGCTTTGCTGCCATTGCTGCTGACAGGAGCCTGTGCCTAGCTTCTGGTGCTTTAAGAGAACAACGTGTAGCCTAAGTGCTTTGAGAAGAAAAAGTAGCCAATCTGAGAATGAGCAATTTAAAACAATTTTTTTTTTTTGGGGGGGGGGGGGTGGGAAGGGGGCACAGAGGGGGTTGAGCAGTGTTAGTTTTTCCAGCCACAGCCATAGGAAACTTGAAAAACAAACAAACAACAGCAACAACAACAACAAAACAACACAAAGTTTTAGTCCTAAATACTGCTTTTCATTGGGGGCAGGAAGGGGGAAAGAGCAGATCTACTCCCTATGGAAGGAAAATACAGACTGTGTGAATATGCTGTTCTACATATAAACAAAATGGGATTTTTGACAGAGGAGTAAACCACAACTTGGGCAATGAAAACCTGTGCATAAGTACACAATGCAGCTCTGGAGAGATCAGGCAGCCATGGACAAGCTGGGCCATGGAGAAATCCTAACACCTGCCTTCATCTGAATAACAGCAGAGTGAAATAAGAGGTCAAAATGTGCTTTAAAAGGACTGCTTTTAGGTGTCTCCAAACAGTTAAAAGCAAGTATGACTTTTTTTTTTTGTAATGTGAAGTCACCTTTTTCAGTGTTCACTTGATACAATTCTTGGAATTTTAAAAGAAAGAGTTTTAAAAGGATATCTGTGTCAGCATGGACTTCTAGTTGAGAACACAACAAATTTGAGGTAGAACACTTCAGTGTTAACATAAATCACTCCCAAAAGTTGTTACTACAAACCTAGAAAATTGACATTTAAAAAGGATACCAAAAGGTAACATGGTAGAAATAAAACATCTTAATAGTTTGCTCTGAAGCATCACTGTGAGAGAGAATATCTATCCGCTTCCTCATATGCTTTCTCTTTATGGTCCCAAATTAAATGAAAGCAATGATGCTGTCGTTAGTATTATTGTCATTTTAGGGAAAAAAATTCCCACTAGGATAGCTCAGAACTTCCTTTTCCAAGAAATTACACTTAATCCTAAAATCCTGGCTGAATGTCCTCTCTCACAGTCAGATGTTAGCAACCCCAAAACACTTTCTGAAAAGTTGGGACAAGCCAAAGGCCTCTGCAGTTTTCCCACTCATTCCACACTGGTGATGGCCCTGCTGGAACCTCCTGCCTTTCAGCACTGCCATGGCTCAGCAGAAGTGAAAGGCACACTTCTGGTCTGCAGACTAAGAAAAAGCTATGGAAAGGCAAAGCAGCTCCTGTCAGCCATCATACTTGTTTCTCTTTCATGCTGGTACACTTCAGTTTAATGAGTCTCACTGCTGTGTCCTCAAGCTCAAGCTCAGGACAGAGCTTCATTTTGGTGGAACTTCTTTTATTTAGGGACATAAGGAGCATTAAGGGTAGATGGTAATTAACCAATAACGAGCCAGCGAAGCACTTGGTTCACTGATCTTAAGACAAAAATTTTAACAGAAAAGGAGTTCTCCCAGCTGAACACTGTAAGAAAGGTACAAGACTACGTGAAATACTGAGCAAGGGTATTTTTACTGTGATTTATGCCATAACCAGTAAAACTAGGCTTCAACCTGTACTCTCTGCAAGTACCCACAGAACCATTAACACTTCCTGCAGTAGAAAGAACCCCCCAGTGACAAGCTGCTCAAGTGAAAAGTATCCCTTGCTAGAGAAGAGCCTGCAGAACATAATTCACTCTGAAGCTGCTCAGACCCTTCTAATGAGGTTAGGAAATCCGTGCTCTCTCTACCCTGCTGAATCCATGGCTGCTGCCACCAGCACAGCTGCATCGATGGGGAATTTTCGCCCCTTTTTGCTCTTCCCAAACATCAAGCACATTCAGCACAACCTGGGGTAGACTCAGATATTCAGATTTCAGGGCTTCCTCCCGTTTGCTCCAGCAGGACTTTAGTCAAAACTATTTTGTTTTGTCTGTGAGACTGTGCAAGTACTGCAATACTGAACTAGCCACACAAAGTTCTGGCCACTTTTAATCATGAATTCAATTAATGTTACCTTCCTAGTGGGAATATTAACCTCCTCCTCCTAAAAAAGCAGACAGTTTTACTGCTTTCTCTCAGTCATCTTTGTCCCTTCATGCACTTCCCCTAACATGCAAGTTATCACCAGAAGCAGTCACTGTTAGCTGCAGGCATCTATGGGGATGTTGAGTGGGTTTTACCAGGCTCCAGAGGAGGCCCAGCAGTAGGCTATAAATTTACAGCTCAATCCAGATCAATCTGAAAGTGCAAGACTGTACAACTAACAAACCAAAAGTGAAGTTGTAAACTACATCAACAGTGGGCACTTGAACACTCTACAAAAACATTAAATAGCTCTACTTCTCTTTGCCTCTAAGAAGCAAGCACGTAATCTCTTCAGAGTGCTGGGAAAAGAAATTTACAGTGATTATATCCTGCAGCACTTCAGAATCCATTGGCACTGCATAGCTTTCTGTCTCTAACACCTAAGAACCTTCTATCAAGAGACCAGTACATGAAGCTCAACAAAATAACTCATGTATAGGCTGGTGGCTTTTGTTCCCGCTGAACACACAGACAGCGATCCTAATATGTGTAAGTATGCATATGTATACAAAATATTTATTTTTGAAGAGGTCCTGTAAAATCAAGAGAGCAGTTCATTACTTAAGAATCTATTGACCCAAGTCGGTCCTGTTTTGAGCAGGCTAATCTCCAGAGGTCCCTTTCAAGTTCTATTATTCAGTGTAGATCAACATGCAAATGTCTCCATTATAAGGAGAATATAGGAAGATACACAAAACAATGTGTATGGCCTTTTTGTCACTGTGTTTGGAGGAAGAAGGAGACCGAGAGGAAGGCAAAGGACAAAGAGATGAAGAAGTTTTGCACTAACCTTTTCACAGGGGCTGAGGGATAGGATGAATTTGAGCTGTGCCAGAAACCTGAGAACTGAGATAGTCACATGTAAGAATGGAGAGACTATATATACCAAAATCAGCCTGGAAACTCCACACGAGGGACAGCACTCCAACAATTTGTTTAGGCACTACCAGTCGGCAGATGCTTCCTATCCTGCACCTTAGTCTGGGCAAAGTGATACAAATACATGGTGGGAGTGTTTCCTGGATTTTCTTTCTTAGCATCTTTCAGTTTCTGGTCAGATTTATTTATTTATTTATTTAAGTAATATATCCATAAACCAAGTAACAGAACTTCCTCGGAAGCAACCAGGAGCAACAGCTGGTGGTCTGTGTCCAAGAAAGCAACAATTTTGTCTGAGGTTCACCATGATTTGTGGTATTTGGTCATTGAGTCACCAGAAACAAAATGACAGAGGAAGAGGTTTACACACATCCCTACAGTTCAAAGCCAAAGGAGTTTTGTACAGTAGTAGAAACAGCAGTGCTTTATGCTAGACAAAGGATTACTCTAGCGCCAGTGGCCAGATTAGGAGAACGTGCTCTCAGCATCAGGAGCCTCTTGACTGACTAAAGAGGGAAAGGGCAAGAGGATGTTACCATTGCCACGCCATCCGCTATGCTTTGTACTCCTTCCTTCCTTCCACTGCCCTGGGTAAACTTAAAACAGCAAATGCTGTGATGTACAAATTGTTCTCAGAGGGAACATGAAAATGGACTCAGGTGTGGCAGTCAAACAACAAAAACAATAGCCAGATCTACAAGAAGAGAGAGGAGTCAGACCAAGCTCCCCTTCCCGTGCCATACACACCTACCCAGAGGGTGAGTAGATCTGCTTTGCAAAGCACTCCATCTGTGAGTGATGGCAAAGAGCATCATCTGAAAAACAAAAAGAGCGCTGTCTACAGCGTCCTGCAAGTACGATTTCTGTGGGTAATCTCTGACACGTAACGTCTTCACACAGGATATTGAGGGCATCTCTATTTGAAAGCTGCTAATGTACAAAAGCAATGACTTTTGAGGACTGGTATCTTTACATGTACTGCCAGTCAAACTCCAAGTAATACTGCTATTAGAAACATTTTTCAAGAGTTAAAAAAAAGTAAGGTTGTTATAGCCTGTTCTCCAAAGACATACTTCCCTGGAAGAGCTGCAAACTCCCTTACTCTTTTCACAATTTCAACCTCCTTGCTTTTCAAGGCTGTAAAAAATGGCCCAGATCACACTCATCTTAAGATGTAATGATGGCAAATACATTTTTAAATGAGAACATTCTGTTCTTTGGTGCTGGGACCATGAGTAGTGCCCATATAAATCCAGATATCAAACTGATGTTGGTGGTACTAGAAATAACAGTTAATTATACAGTTTTTGCTTTCCAAGTCTGTTTTCCCCAGTTTCACTGTCATCCAGACCACATAAAGAAGCGATATAAACAAAGCAAAAAAATCTCACAGATTTCTGAAGTTCATTCTTTAACTCATGATACATTTCCCTTTGCCTAACCGTCCCCCATACAGCTGCTTCTTTTTGGAGTGACAACTCCAGTCTCAGCATAGGACTAAGGGTTTCTCATCCACTAGTAAACTGCTGTAATGGCTGGAATACTTAAATAAAAATTAGATTTGCTAAACCTCACAAGCATACCTGTTAGAACAGTTGCTGTCGATGTACAGACTCAAATGGAGCAAGAGTTGGTGCAACCAGCTTTCATCAGCTACACTGGTCTTGCATCTACCTGCATTTTGTGCCCATAATGACTGACAATAGAAATTCTCAGGCATCTAGGCCAACGAACCAGTTAACTTCCACACTAACTTCATCTTATAAGAAAATGCCTTCTTGACAACAGCTGCCTCCAAAATTCAACGCCTGAAAGCAGGATTGGTCCAAATGTGGGACAGGCCACAGTATGCAATGATGTCCCAGTCCAGTGACTCACCACATCTACTAGGACTCTTCAGAGCTTTGCCTCTGCCTCAAGAGGCTGCAGAAGTGACCTACATATGCAGATATTTGAAGCACTGCGTTGTTTTTCAGACGTTTTCTCTTACCGCTGCAGTCAACAAACCAGAGCCATCTGCACTCCTGGTTCAACACTGTTATTTGGGTCCAGCTTTCTCGAGTCCCTGGGCCAGCAGAGGGAGCGCAAGCACACTCATGATTCCTGCATTAGGAGCTGCAGCAGCTCACTCCATGTTTATCATAACACAGCAAAGCTGACACTACCAATGACAGTCACCACAGACAACTATTTCAAGTGAAACTCAGATTGGGAAAAAAAGCACCTCTTTCAATGTCTGTCAAATAGGAGAGGACAAAACCCCCAAACAGAATAAATTACTTTGGGGATTATGCAAAGCATTTTTCAAATATCTGAACATAAAGAAAGGAGAGAAAAAAAAAAAAAAAAAAAAAAGAAGAGGAGTGATATCTGCCAGCATTTGTAAGGGTGGATAAACAAACACACTTTCTCTTTATCATTTGTCCTCATTCCAGAAAATAGCCATCCTCTATACACATCCTTGTTTTAGTTCCTGTCATTGAAAGTGACTCGGAAGGAGCTCTCAACACAGCAAACGCTGAAAGAGCATACGCAAAATCTCTGTGGAAGTGTCTGTGTTGTTCCAGTTTGTTTTTCCGTCACACAAAACACGGAGTATTTTATGGCCTTTCTCTGGAACACAAAGCCCCAGAAGGGTAGACAGAAGAGAACTGGACTCACCTCATCCAGTTTGCTTTGGTTTCATCTGTCCCATCGATGGATTTGTAGCGGTTGTTCTTGTCAACTATCTGCAGAACAGAATAGATGCAGCATGTAAACTGGCTGGTTCTGACAGGAGGAAATCTTCAACTTTCAGATCTGCTTCACTTCCAGCCTCAGTTCAGGTCATGAAACAATGCCATGAACCTAAACTTGCCCAATCCTGTAGACTGCTGCACTGGATATTTGCGTGGAAGCGACTCTGACCTAAGAAATTTCTTCCCATTACAAGCATCTGTAATACAGCATTATGGATGCAGCTGACAAAATGGTTAAGTCCCCAGATACAAAAGATTAACCTCTCCTACAGGGCAGAGCTGACATACACATTTATTTTTACAAGAGTGTGAGCAGCATTTCATACTAGAAGCTCTCATTTTTTTCCCACCTAGAATTCAAGTCCCACATCTTATTTCCAACAATAATTAGTACCTGTTGATGTCTCTATCTCTAGAGATATCTGTGATATCTCAACCTCACAGGCTAACAGAATTCTGTAATACTAGTATCATCAAAAAGATAATATTTGGTGCATTTGGATCAGTTCCTGATGGATTGGGAGAGCTGCATCTATTCTTTCCTGGCCCCTTGGGCCTTGTTCAAGCTGAATGGGAAGGATGCTGGAGGCTCAAGGGAGCGCTCTGCAATCTCCAGATATGGTCTGTCTTCTCAAAGTGATGATCAGAATGGAGGTTGTACTGGATGAAGCTAAGACTGAGTGGGGATGGAAGAACATGCAAGAGGGAGAGAAGACACAAGCTCTGCTTTATACAGCTGGTGTCATGACATCTAGTGTCATGACATCTGACTTCCTTTTGCTTATCTGTACCTGAAGTCAATAATCACTATGGCAGGTTGATCTTTGCCTATTACCCACATGGATCAACATAAGAGCTTCAGGGAAGGAGGAAGAGATGGCTAAGTTCTGGCTCCATGAGCCACTAAGCGCCAGTTCTGGGCTCAAAAGTCATTTCTATAGGGAGACAGCTCACTCACCAGCCACGAGAAGAATCCTGCGGACTTGTCCTGGCTAGAGATCTGCCCCTCGTACGGCCCGAAGATATGACCTTTGGGGATCACCTCATTCATGCAGCGCACGTCGTTCTCCCCACTGGGCTCTTTCACCACCTCTATGCCAGGCGGGATGGTCAGTGCTGCCCGGTCAGGGATGCCAACAGGCACTGGCGTGTCAGAGACGAACACAGGGGGACCGTGGTTGGGGCACTCATCCACAAAGTACTCCTGGCAGGACTCGCAGACTGTGGGAGGCAGGGGAGCAGGGGTTAGGGCAGGTAGATATGACACCCACTCTGGCTCATACAACACACGGTGCTGAGGTCAGCTCACCTCACCTTCCCATTCTATCCCCAGCTCAGCCAAGGCAGGTAGAGCTGTAATCCCCGTCACCACATAGACTTGCCACTTGTTTCATCACATGCCTCTCAGCAACTGCTCTGCCCCAGCTCAAACCTGTCCATCCCAAACCTGTGTGCTTTAACAGGAAAACGTCTCTCTCTCTCTCCTCAGGCAAGCACCAGTAGTGAATGCTGATTTACCATTGATGGCTCCATGTACAGTGAAACCCACTCACTGTCTGCAAAGTCAGAGCAGGGAGACTTACTGATCACACACCAGCAGGGAAGGAAAACCAATGTCCCTGAAGAGAAATACCCTCATGCTATGTCCTTCATCCTGCTTTGGAGATAGGAGATGGCACTCCTAATCAAATGTGTCTACTTCAGAGAGCAGGCACATCTATCCCTGGCTTTTTCCTTTCCTGCTTCCTACTCCAAGACAACAGGCTGCCAATTAGGGAAGCCTGAACTCTATACAAACAGAGGTACTACTGTTTTCTCACTAACAGTACACTTACACCAGAAATCCACTTGCTGGAAACTCTTGGTCATGATCAAATCCCGTTTCCCTTTCAGTTTCTTGGGCTCCACATCCATGGACTGTGGATCGGGCCTTCCAGAGCTGAGGAGAAAAACAATAGAAAGACAACTTTAACCTACTAAAACCCGGGAAGCCAAACAGAGAAACAGAAAAAATGAGTCCATGGGGGCTCAGCAACTCAGTCCTCATACCTGCAGCAGAGAAATGATTCAAATTGTAACCCAAGCTAGCAAAAGACAGTATTTGAGATGCCTTATGACTAAAGCCTACAAAAGTTTGTGGCTTCAGCTAGAACATCTGCATGCATAACATGCAGCTGGCCTGCCCACCCACTTGATAATATACAGAAGAGATTCCCACCAGCAGAAAGGCTGCTTCGCTCTACTAAAGCCCCAGAACGTGCTGGCCAAAGGCAAGGCATGGCTCTCCACACAAGCCAGCACCACAAGGCTGGATGTGAACTAGAGCATGCAGCAGACATGTGCCTAGCACATGAGGGGGTGACCATTCCTGCCATACACCTCAAGGGAGATCTCACTAGTGAGAGTTTTAACAACTTTGTGAGGTTCAAGTATACCCCAAGGGAAGAAGAAGAAAAAGGGGAGAGTGTATTTGACTAAAACTCAGCTGCTTACCAAGGGTGTCCATACTCCTGGTCCTGGTGCGGAGAGCAGGCCTCTGTTTTTATTGTCACCATTTCTCCTAAGGAAGCCTGGGTCTGGTTCAAACAGTCCTTCAAGTTTTCACTCATGTTCTGAAAAAAAGGAAGGAAGGGAGGAGAAAAGTGAGTGGCCAGGAAATCACGACCTTCCCCCTTCAGACGAGGATCCAACCAGCAGACCTCCCCACAGCAATAAGAAAAGCCATCAGGACAATGCCAAGGCATCTTCACACACGCATAGGTGTAAACTCCTTCCTGCCGTAAGAAGGAACCAGCAGTTCAGTTGCAGGTCAGGTGAAGAATGTGAAACACTGCGGAGCAACCTGAGGCACAGGGAATGCAAAGTATGCTCTACAGAAAATGTTACACATGGAATTTAAGACTTATGGATAGGTTGTGTTACTGAAATACCGAGCATGATTATTTCAGAGCAAGTCTTTGCAGCCTGACTGCCAAGAAAGAGGAATGCAAATGGCGGTGTGAACCAGGCCCTGTCTACAAATCTAACATATGCCAGTCTTCTTTTGTGAACAGAGCAAGTTATCACATCTGAAGATGGAGCTTTCTGTGTGCTCTAGACATCTCTGACAGACAGGTAGCCTACCACAGCCTTCCTATCCCTTGCAATGAATAAAGGTGAGTGATCACCATTACCCTTGTAGAACACAGGCTGCTGTAGCAAAAATGCTTTTCCCTTAGCTCTCCGCAAAAGCCAGGAACCTTTAAGGCAGAAAGCTTCAAACTGCTAACCTCCCACAGTTCTTGCTACAGGGTGCTGCTGAAGAGAAAATATTGATGCAGAAAGTGATAATAATTCAGAATTAGTTTAGCTAAGATTTTTTTGCAGGGCCAGTACAAATCAAAGCATCATATCTCGAGACAAGGAATAAGGCTGAATGAGAGCTGCTTGTCTCTTCATTCCATTCATCTTAAGATCTCCTCCAAACCACATAAACTGGCTGCTCTGAGGCCTGATACCAAACTGAACAGCTTTGCAGCAGCTCCCCAGAAGTCCCCATGACCCCCTTTTTCCCCTTTTGCTGCAGCAGGAGAGAAAGGAGAGGCTGCAGCAGATGAGCTGCCAACTCCTGTCAAGAAAGCCAGTGGAAGTCATTATGACTTGACTCTGGATACTTTTAAAAGTTATGTTAATGGGCCACAAGTCTTTGAAGACAGGAATTCTCTTATGCTGCACACGCTTGTGGAGGACTGAGCACTGTAGAAATCTGGTCTGCACTTGAACACTGTTTACAAGAAGAAGGAAGTCTACTCCCAGGCTTTGCAGCCCTTCTTTGTGCTAGGGGAATAAATGATTAATTTTTCCAGCTCGACTTCTCACATGCCAACCTGCAGGCTGAAAGACCTTTATCACATGTGTATCAAGGAAGCACCAGTTAACATTCATACAGCATTCTGAAAGCAACGCCTCAAGGAAAGTGCAAGCAGATAGATGCAAACATGCACGCTTTTAAGAGTCCATGTTATGTGACGTCCAACACAAGATATGTTTTCTTTTCAAATTACTATACACAGTCAGAAGAAAAGTGGTGGGGCTGCCTCAGCATTTCAGCAGAGTGAGCCCCTAATCTGCACTCTCCAGAGCAAGAATAAAACCTTTTGATCCTGTCTCTACTGGAGGCTACTGGCTTTTCTCTAGGAGAAGCAACAGTCTTCCTGAGAAATCTGCAGAAAAGCAGCTCAGGAGGAAAAAAGCAGCAGCTGCATGTATGTGTGTGGGTGCTGCTTAAAGAACAGAAAGAAATGGATGCTGCCCCATAGCTGGTAGCTGTGGGGCCTGTGCTGGCACAGGAGAGGCGGATGCTGGCAGTGGTGCAGACAATCTGCAGAGAATGCTGTCGGAATAAAAGCTTGGAGGACAGGGCATCTGGAACTTAAATGCCCACAAAGCCCAAGGCTCTTTAGTAGGAAGAGCTGCAGACATATGTCCCTGTGAACAGACAATGGCTTCCTCTTCCTCGAGGGATTCCTGCTTTATGAAGCAAGAGGGATGCCAGGACTGTGCAGGCTGACCTCCTGTGCAGCACAGGCTGGGGCACTTCCTGGAGTCAATTCCTGGTTCAATTACAGCATACCTCCAAGATGAGCAGGGGGAAATTTTTTTTTATTTTTTTAATCCAGTGTTGGTTTTATAAATGGAGGTTCCCATCCCACTGTATAGCATAGTTCCCAGCCCTTCATTCTTATGGTCCTCCCTGAACTCACTACAACTTATCAGCTACATTCCTGACAGCCGTGTTCCTGCACAGGCTGAAGCAGTGCCTTGCACTGAGACACCACTCTCCCTGCTCAAGATTTACACTTTTGTGTCCAAGTTGCACATTTACTTTCTAACCATGCCCAGCTGGAATTTTATGTCTGACAAAACACCTCACTGCTCTAAGGGTCCTTGATCCTGCAAAGCTGCCAGGCGGCCATCCCCGCTCCCCACTTTTCTGGGTATCCTGCTGGTTCACCTAGCCTGCTGTTTTCTTACCCAGTAAACGTAACATCCCAAGCCTGTTGTTAGCTTGTTTGTTTTCATCATTTGTGATTCTCTCAGACTTTGTGTTGACCACAGAGATCATAAAAATTAACTTCATGCTGTTCTCCAGGACACTGATAAACTTGTTGATTAACACTGAGTCAAAAAAATGAATCCCAGCAGACACTGATAGAGATACATCCAGACAAGCACGGTTCTCTTCTTGTTGCCACCCTGCAACCTTTCATTTGGTCATGTTTTCACTCACCAAGTGTAACATGTTGGATCATTCTAGCTGCTTATTCCAACAACCTGTGCTACAATTTCTATGCACTAAAGGCTTAAGGCATACCAACATGTTTACCTTTATTGAACAAAGCCACAGCAATGTCACCAATAATCACACTACGTTTGAAAATACCTATTTTCCAAAAATCTGTACAGATGGATCATTACAATTAATGTCCCCTTTAACCAAACCAAATCCCTACCATTAATACATAGTTTTACAGGTGCCTCACCCCAACAACAGGAAGCCTACATCAGATAGAAGGTAACCTAATATCCCAGTTTGGCCAGAGTAAACTTGTTATTAGCTTACTTATTTATGACTTCATCGCTAGCACAGAACAGTTTTTTTTAAGTCTAACTCATTATGAACATATTTTTAAAAATGTTTTTAGTATTTATGGCCCACAGAGAACTAACTGCTCAGACAGCACTTTAACATCCCTTAATTCAGGCTAGCCAAAACAGCTAAGTTAAAAATGTTCTTCTTTAGTAGCTGTTTAGTTATTTCCCAAGCTACTGTTACAACAGAGAGCATTGCACTGCTGCTGTAACTGGCTGAGTTAATTGGATGATAATACCAGTCCTCGAGGGAAGAAATATTCCCCATTTCTCCAGTTCCAGGTGCCTGTAGATGACCCCGCACTTAGGACTCTTCTAGTTTCGGATGCATGTAAAGCTGCTGTTAATTTCTCTTAATTTTACTGCCCACTGTTTCTTCTTGCTTGCCATTTTCCACACCTGCAAGATTCTAAGTCACACTCCACACATTTCACATCCTTCCTTCACTTCATTATTTTTATACCTAAAGATGAAGATCCTCTGGAGATTTCAGATAACAGAGAAGCAGCATGTAAGCACAAGCAGGGCTGGCTGCTTTAGTTAGCTGCCAAAGGCATTCCCAGGATACACACATCCCTGCGGCCACCAAGACAGTCCTCCTGAAGCCAGCGTGCACACAGCCTATTGCAATCTCCCAGCAGCACGTTAGGGAGGTCAGTCCTTAGCTCAGAGGGATGCTGTGAAGATCCAGGTGTTCTTTGCACACAGCAGCTCCTCTGGACAAGAAAGGCAGTCATGGTAGGAGGCACAACATCCCTCAGGGAGACCCAGGACACCAACACGGCTGCTGCAAATCCCAACAGGCACAGATGGTGCCACACAGTGTCTCCCATTCTCATTACAAAGTAGGCAAGAACCTGTAACATTATTACACAGCACCCCTAAAGATCTCCTGTGGCATTATCATCTCCCCAACAACAAAGGAAACAGAAAACACCAGAATATCTGAGATGTTAAATGCGTGAAAAAAAGAAAAAAATCCAAATGGGTTCTGGCATGAACAAACCTGTGAATTCCTGCCCTCAAGAATGCCGCCTTTATCACTGCCCCTCTTGCAGTTATTAGTTAACAGCCACAGACTCTTATCTGCCTGGATCAGGCTCCAAAACAGAGCTTTAATTTTACATTTTACTGGCATGTTTCCCAGATTTGGACATTCTTGTATGTGAAATAGCCATATAGGAATCCATCCCCTCCTCACTATTCAGCTCATTCCTTCTATTTCTTACTGCTGGCCTTCTAGAGGTCATTGCCTCTTCTTTTAACATCTTGCACAGCTTGTATAGCATTTTTAAGCGCAGGCCCGTGCATTAAGATGGACTTCAATTCATATTCTTTTTCTCCAGTTGCATATTATTACCAGAAATAGTAATCCAGAACACTCAGCTACTGACGAGTGAAGGCGGGGAATGAAGCACCGCATTCAGGGCTGAGATGCCCCCCAGCAGCTACCAACGACCTTGGGAGACTGTTTTCCTCAAGATGTACACACTTACCAAGGTCTTTGGCCATGCCAACCATTACAGGCCACTTAACGAAGTATCAGCTGGCCACACAGCCCATAGCACAGCCAACACAGACCTCAAGAGACCCCACTGAGTAAGACTGAGAAGCAAACCATTCTGAAGAGGACCCTCCACAGTGAGCCTGACCCCGCACTATCATGCCTTGGCTTAATACCCCTCTGCCAAAATACGATGCTCCTATGGGTGAAGCTGCCCTGTGGCACGGCAGAGCAGTGCCCCAACATATCCTAACATAGTAACACACTGGTGGCCTGCCTCCTGCAAGGCCATCTGGTGAGCACTGGGCTCTTTCCTAACAGCTGCAAAGCAGGGCTGAATGCAGCCTCCTACGGTGGGATGCAAGCTAGGGCACTCACACATTCAAACTTCACCAATACAAATTACGGGGCACAGGTGACTCTGGATTTGAGCAGTGTGGCCTACAAACAGGACATGGCTTAATTGCTGCCAATTACACCACTACAGTCAGTAGCCATGAATTCAGCAAAAGCATAGGACATTTTCATTCAGTTTTAAATTGTCAAAACACTGAGTAAGATCAGGACTACAATATAACTGGAAGCACCACCAATTTTGTTAAGAGTTTTCTGAAGAAGTTTTGAGAACATCCTTTAAAACCATAGGACTTGAACCTGTTTTACAGCAGGGAGTGAGTTGTCAAGTTTCAATGACTGGCTCAAGACCAGCAACTGTGATAACAGCATTTGGGTGCTGTGACATTGACTTCCCAGTGTCATTCCCACTGCAGGGAGCCAGGAGGCATGGAAATTGCGCATCTCCTACTTTCATTTTAAGTAGACGCAAGACATTTTCTTACTCTTGCCTTTCTGTGGTTTATTGACAAAACACACCATCAAAACCTATCACCATCTACCTCAGAGAGACCTACTTCAGAGGAGGAAGGCAGAAAAGATCTTCTGAACTAATCCCTGAATTAGTCTAAATTAGTTTGTCTTATTGAAATCATGGTGACTTCTAGTCAAGGTGGAAAACACACTGCTGAATTTACAGGATTTGACATCAAACTCTATATTCCAGCCAGCCCAGAGCATTTGCCCTTTGCTGACCCAAGAGTGTGAAGCATTATGGATCAACAAAAGGTTCTGCAAACTGGATGATTTGGTGCAACTTCTATACGTCAAGTGTTGAGTAAGAATATATCTGCACAGCAGGATGCTGATAAAGTGAAGTTCCCATGCAAACCAAGCCTCTGAAACAGTGCAGAGTGCTGTGGAGCAAAGACAGCTGCTCACTGTAACTGGAAGAACTTGCAAGAGACTTGTGGTTTTTAAAAGATATTGAAAACAATTCTCTTAAACTGGAAACTTCTCATTTTCGGTATTTGGATCTCAGAACAGATCTCCCAGATTTGTAATTTAAGGGCAGAAGAGAGAATTAGGTCAACCTGACTGATCCCTTGTAAATCACATGTGATTTGCGGAATCAAACTCTCCAACCCACGTAAGGTTGTAAGAGCAGATACGTTTTTATTTCAGCGCTGCGCCACACGCTGGGAACAAGGGGGATCGCTCCTCCTAGCTTGCACACCAGAAAGTGGGATCTCGATACATTTATAAGCCAAGTCCATACATATTCAGCAGTATTTCCCAAGACCTATTGACATATTCATTACTTACTGTCCCTCCCCCTGGTGCATGCGCAGTAGCTTCCTCTGGTGGCCATCGGACAAAGGCTCAATGTCTTCCTCCTCACCTGGTGGTCATCCCTGGATGAAGTCAGTAGTCTTCCTTGCCATGTCCCTTCAACCTTTGTCCCAATTTTGAGCTCTTCTCCCACCCTGTGTGCCTGTGCAATTTCTTATCCTGTTTGTTCCCCTTTCCATTGTTCTCTCATTGGCCCCATTCTGCTGACTTGAGAAGGCTTCCTTTTGGGAATGTGTTTGGGCTAGCAAAAGTTAAACTAAGCAATTCCTTCTGAGTTAGCAAAAGTTAAACTAATCAACGCTATTTGCAAATTTCTTTTGAGTTAGCAAAACGAAGCGGTGTTATGGACCCCTTACATCTTGTATTCTTCAGTTTACTATCTCACATGCCCTTACCTTTAGCCTATAAAGCCTATACAAAATCTCTGAGGCTAGCAAGAAAGGGGAAGAGGAGCCAAGAGAATTTCATTTCAATTGCTAATTGCTGTCGCTGACAAGTTATGCATGAATCTCTTCAATTTTGGGCACCAGTCAGCAGTTATTTTAAAGTGCCCTGCAACCTTGTGGAACTTACTGAAGCACTGAGCATAACGAGAGGCTGCTTTAAGCAAAGGGAGAGAATTACTTTTGGAGTTAATGGCTGTAAGAAACCTCACCATCTTTGGTCAGGATTGCCAGTTGCATTCATTTGCCTTTGGCTTCCTCAACAAAAATACACACCTACATACACAAAGTTAAACAGGAAGAAAAATCCAGTACTAAAACAAGATGCCTTTCCACCAGCATTTTTCTCCCCAAGGGCAGAACAAGAACTCCATCAAGTGACAGTCAAAAGTGTTGTTCCTTAAGGCACTACTCAAAGGTGTTCAAGATGGCGACAGTGGTGTTGAACAAAAACATACAGAACTGAGCCCTGGATATATCTCCCTTCAGTACCTTTGCAGCTTTCCAGCACAGTTGATCTGTGTCACTGTTCCAATTTGCCCTACATTATTTTCGTGGTGCAGAGTCCGGTTGGAGGCCTGTAACCAGCGGTGTTCCTCAGGGGCCTGTGCTGGGTCCAGTCTTGTTCAACATCTTCATCAATGACCTTGATGAGGATCCCCTCATTTAAATGGCCACCCTCAGCAAGTTTGCTGATGATACGAAGTTGGGAGGATTGGCTGACACGCCTGAAGGCTGTGCTGCCATTCAGCAAGACCTGGATAGGCTGGAGAGCTGGGCAGAAAAAAACCGGATGAGGTTTAACAAAAGCAAGTGTAGAGTCTTGCATCTGGGGA
Source organism: Lagopus muta (assembly GCF_023343835.1). Taxonomy (NCBI): domain Eukaryota; kingdom Metazoa; phylum Chordata; class Aves; order Galliformes; family Phasianidae; genus Lagopus; species Lagopus muta. The sequence goes on along the minus strand of NC_064438.1, from coordinate 22,120,623 downwards.
GGAATAATTGCATGTACCAGTACAGGTTGGGGGATGACCTGCTGGAGGGGAGCTCTGCGGAAAGGGACCTGGGTGTCCTGGTGGACGACAGGTTGGCCATGAGCCAGCAGGGTGCCCTTGTGGCCAAAAAGGCCAATGGCTTACTGGGGTGCATTAAAAAGAGCGTGGCCAGCAGGTCAAAGGAGGTGATCCTCCCCCTCTACTCTGCCCTGGTAAGACCTCATCTGGAGTACTGCGTCCAGTTCTGGGCTCCCCAGTACAAAAAAGACAGGGATCTCTTGGAAAGAGTCCAGCGGAGGGCCACGAAGATGGTGAAGGGCCTGGAGCATCTCCCCTATGAGGAAAGGCTGAGTGAACTGGGTCTGTTCAGCCTTGAGAAAAGGAGACTGAGAGGGGACCTGATCCAGGTCTATAAATATCTAAGGTGTGGGGGGCAGAATGGCGAGGCCGGACTCTTTTCAGTGGTGAGTGGAGACAGGACAAGGGGAAACGGCTGGAAACTGCAGCATAGGAAGTTCCGCACAAACATGCGCAAGAACTTCTTTACAGTGAGGTGACGGAGCACTGGAACAGGCTGCCCAGGGAGGTGGTGGAGTCTCCTTCTCTGGAGATGTTCAAGACCTGCCTGGATGCCGACCTGTGCGACCTGCTGTAGGGAACCTGCTTTGGCAGGGGGCTTGGACTCGATCTCTGGAGGTCCCTTCCAACCCCTACAATTCTGTGATTCTGTGATTTTAAGATGCTGGCATCAGAAAGCCACACTGATGTAAGGCTGAATCTGAAATAAACATGAAGACTGCAGACATAAAACTTTCTCCTTGACCCTACTCATTATTACATCCCTGCCAGCATGTCCACACTCACTGCAGTCTTTTTCTGCTAGAACCTGGTACAGAAAGCTTCAGAGAGCTGCCTGTCCATTCTGACCCCTAGGTCTCGTAAGTGACAGTTTCACAGATTATGCTCAGGTTACCCTCTCCAAGTTCATAAAACCATTCTCATACAGAAAAGTGGAGTTAGCTCAGCAGGTCCGCCTACCAAAACTAATAGCATAGCTGTTCTGTTCCCATAAATAGTTCCAGATCACCACATTTCAGCTACACATTTCACCAATGGTGAGTCACACTTTCTTCTACATCACGGAATAGGTGTCAAACAGAACTAGCTTTTCTCTTGTCCTCACTTGAAGGGAAGGGTCATCAAGCCTACTTCTTTAAAAATGCAGGCACTGCATATCGTATTGCAAAGACTCTTCTGTAATGATCAAACTCTAGCTTAAAATAGCTCAATTATATGCTCCCCTCATCTAACAGGGCAATGCCAGAGACTTGATCGTTCAGAGGTGAAAACCTACTTTGTACACTCATCTTAATCCGCTGCTGATTTATTTGTGCGCTAATACTGTCCTTTAGCTCAGAGCATCCTTCACCCTCCTCACTGTTTATACCACCACTTCAGTTTACGTATTGGAGACCGACTCCCTATCAGTCACTACCTTTAGCTCCTAAGCCACTTGTATTTCACTGGTTTACTCCAACATTAGATATTAATTGAGTTCTCATGCACTGAATTAACTGTCTTATATCAAATCTAAGTATATCACATCTACATAACTTTCTTTAAATCAACAGTAAGCTTCACAAAGAACAAAATACTGTTTGAGAAATATAAGACACTTTCCATAACAATGAGTGTCGAGCACTAATCACTCCACGTTTACCCAGGTCTGATGCCATGCCACCCAAGCCATCATTTCCTTGCCCATCCACACAGCCATTTTCAGGACTGTCCCACCAAACCACCCTTCCAGCCTCTTGGACTTTCTGCAATATGTGAAGAGAGACGAAAAAATTAACATCAACAAGCTCCAGATACTGTCTCATTAATCTAATGCTTTTTTTGCTTCAGAGGAACATGCTCAGATGGTCTTCTACTATTCTCACTGGTGGAAAGACAGAAAGTCTGAAGCGAGGCCACAGCTCTATGCTGGGAGAGGGAACAGACCCTTACAAGAGGTCCATCAACATTTCACAAGGCACGCAGAAGAAAACTAAGCCACCCTGCCAGGCCCTGCCAGCCTGGGGCCCCGCTGCAGGCCAGCCGCTCCAGCCAGCCTCTGCCCTACATGGGCTGGCCACACTGGTGCTTCAATACATTTAACACTGGTGGAGGTAAAAAGGGAAAGGGAAGGGAAGGTGTGGGGGTGGGCAGGAAGCAAACCCCAGACACTGCTTTCTAAATAGCAGATGTGGCTATTCTGGCTAGCATACTTCCACTTTAATTTCTAACCCACAGAGATGGGAAATGATTCATGAAAAATCAACAGGATAAAATTAGCTGGAAGGCAGAGAGATAATTTGTGCAACCCAACCGTCACAGACTGAAGTGCCAGCAGTACCAGCGCTGCCCGGCATTTCAGCCTCCGGTGCCCTTCAGTGACTGGCATCAGGCCAGCAATCAGCCTCACATACATTTCCTTAGAGTCTAAATTATCCCCTCCGTAGAGCTATGCACCTCACAATCACACAGACTTTCACTCAACACTTCTAGAGAAGCTCAAGGGTTTAAGGTCTGCTACCTGCGGTACTCTGTCTTCTTCTCCTACTGGTGAATGTTTTATGGTGATGGATGGGACAGAAGGGCAGCACAGAAAGGCTTGCGCACACGTGGCTAAGCAATGCACGAAATTCAAACCGCCCAAGTCCAAAAGTTCAGCGTGCTTCACCAGAGTGCCCTTTCCCTGCACAAAGCCAGAAACAGACACAGCAGCGACTCCAAGAACAGTTCTGTCTTCATACACATTACTGATTTTTGAGAAACTACTCCTAAATTTTGTCACAGGAAAGCACAAACCACAATTCCATCCTTGATATGGCCACGTGACATTGGTTTTTTTGAGCAGCTGGCATTGCCTACAAAACACACCCTCAGTTCATTGCCCTGAAGGCAGGTGAGACACCCTCAGCCCTCCATCAGGCCCCAGGGCTTCCAGGGTGGCCCCTTCCCAGCATCCCAACTCGAGGCTTCAGGAACCAAGTATCAAAGCCTCGTCAGCAGAGCATATTGACCCCTCCATGCAAGTGGTCCTGATGCAACATCAACACAAAAAACTTGGTATCGTTTGTCCAGTTGGTGCCTGTTCATTTCTGTTGAATGACATTACACAATAGCTCCTCTGTGTCTCTCACTGGAGTTTCAAACCACCTGAGCTACAGGACACAGCAAGTGGTTCCTTTCTTCCAATAGGTTCTACCTTCCTCCTCCTATACCCCCAAGTTATGTGGGTGAAAAACAAGAAAGTAGGAGTAAATCATACTTTCAACTGGTCCTAAAATTCCAACAAACTAGCTCACCCCTTGGAAAGCACTAAGGAACACAGCAGGGAGAATGAGAACAAACCACTGTTCTACAAAGGCAGGGAAAGCAAAAGCAAGAGCCATATTTATTTCTTCTCATTTGTACCCTCTTGCAGACTATTAGGGAGATAAGATCTTGCAGCACAACAGACATTATTCAGGGCTGGTAAATCTGTCTGCAGGTTAGGGGCTCATATTACGCGGCTTGGATGAGCACTGGCCGAGCATGGGTCACCCCGACCCCTTTCCTTGGTGCAGGCAGCAGTCCAGATACTCCCAGTGTCAGATCTGCCAAGAAATCAGATATCCGTGTGCTGAATTCACCACCACCATCACTTGATCCGCACATTCCCTTCCATACAGAGAGGGGTGTTCAGACCCCACATATCCTAATGCAGCAAAAAACTTTCCAGCAGCAACCAAGCACCTCTGGTCCATCCCTTCAACACCCCCTCATCAAGTGCGTCTTCGACATAAAGGTGTTGGGTTGCACAGAAACAGCTAATCTTTACGCCGTGGGCATTTGTAAAACGCTAGTTTAGTGGAAGCACACAAGAACTCATTCAGTTCCAGGCCAAGAAGAAAAGCGAGCACACTGCAGTGACTTCGTGCATGCAAGTCAGGGAGACTACAAAAATTCATTGACTATCCCAAGAGAAATCAAGGGCAACATTTCAACACCTGACTGCAGAATGAGACTTGGTTAAAGAGAAACAGAACTGACAGCTAAGTCCATCAGACCTGAGGAGCACGTTAGCCTCTGATTTAGTTGGTGCTAGCTCTCAACACATCTAGGAGATGCATGCAGTAAGCGGATCCACCTTTCTGAAGGTGCTGTCATTGCAATGGCAATGCAGTGCTGGCTGGCAAGGTTCTGCAAGGTTCTGTTGCACCCATCACCCAGTCCTACTCTACTCGGCTTAGAGGATATTTGTTGAGGAACAGAGCAACTTATCCATACGCTGTACATATGAAACTTTTCTGTTCAATCATAAAGGGAATTAAAAAAAAATAATAAAATCAGTAACTAAGAAGTTTCTATTCTTCAGAAGCTGATTGATTTTGTTATGGGCTCAGAAAATGCAAAAACAAACACTGCATGCCTAGACAAGTACACAACAACTCAAGAATATATTTTACTATTCACAAAAGTTTGTCATCAGTACTGGTTTTCCCTTCAGACAGTTTCCAAGTGTTTTCATTAATTTCCACTAAATGGATGAAAAGACTGGACTCTGCAAACTGTGGCATGTTTAACATCTGCTTTAGTCTCCCCAAACAATAAGTCTCCAGTTTAAGGAAAACAGCAGATCACATGAAGTACTCTCTAGCAGTTCTGGAAGGAAAAAACACAGGAACAAAAACCTACCAAAGACCCTGAAGTACAGTGATAGGGGGATGCCAACGGGGATGCCAACGGTTATCTGAATGAAAGGTGTCAAGAGCATTGTGCTAGGAGGGAAAAGGTAACCCCAAGCAAAATCAGGATGCTTTTCAGGGATGATGGCACATACAAGCCATCTGCTCAGCTTTCTAGCTGTAGGACTGCATTTAAATCCACTCAACTTATTACTATATAGTTTATACAACACATTTTCAAAATAAAGCTTCATTGTACTGAGAGGGAAAGCACTGGACAACATTTCAAGCCTGGAAATAGCTGATGTCCCTGACTAATGCCAGCTCCAATTACTGGCCTTCAACGTGATACATATTAAAACAGAGGTCACTGGGTGCCAGCACACACTGCATGCCCACAGCACTCCAACTCGCACTCATGAAGATTGGGCAGGGCTCACCTGGGACCTGCATGCACATGTGCTCCTGAAGCAAGGTAGGATGCTGCTGGCAGGGTAGAGGAGCTCAGCCTTGTCATAGATGCTTATTTTTGTCCCTCCACTGGTGAACCCTTCCCGCAGCACCATGGGACCTGTTTCTGACAGAGGCACCAAAATTTGGTAATCCTTTCTCCATCAGCCTCAGCCCAAGACACCTATGTCTTTTCTAAAATTGATCCTCCATACTAACATTGCATCAGCCTTTATTCCTTCACCAGTAACTGCAATTATCATGCAAGTTCCTAAAATGTATTTCTCAGGGGTAATGCAAAATCACAAAACAACTACCAATGCGTGAGATGTGATGAGCTTTGTCCACTAACAAACTAGATTTTCAGTGCAATTGACAGATGTAAAACTACCTTGGCTGAAAAGCCAAAGCCTAAGGAGGAGAGAAGGAAGGGGGCAGAAAAATGAAACTGTTTGTCAGTGTGCTCAAACAGGATGACTTCACTTATAATATCCTTCTGATGGGCCCCTTATTGATGGCTGTTTGTGACTGAGGGATTGTGCTGAAATGCTGCTCTGCAGTATGCATTACCGATCCCTCTCTGGAGGCTGCCAGTTCCTGCAGATTACAGCTTAAACCTTAAATTACAGGTAGAATGTTTTTACCTTCTGACTGCAGAGAAGCTGTTCTGGGCATGAAAGGCTGAAGCACTTCCTCCCTGTGCTATGGACAGAGGAGCCCTTTGAACAACAGCTCCTGGGGATGTGGGCTTTCCCTCTCACAAGCACAGCATTGACCAGGAAATATAATAGCAAAGGTTTAAAAGCCATCTGACTTTGTGAAATACTGCAGAAGTCAGAGAAATGACAGGAGGGACTCCTCAAGAAGCCCCAGGCCTCACTCAGCAGTGGCACGTGCTGCTCCTTGTGGCCCCTTGCCACCTGTGTGGCCCTGCCTCACCGCAGCGCTGGGGCCAGAGGGACCCGTGCTCTGAGAGCTCCATGATGCAGTAAGGACGCACATCTGGCCTACCCAGGTGTGGGCCGAAAAGAAGCCAGTTGCCTCCACATCTCTTAGAATGCCAGATTTTGGCTTTCTTATGAAAACCTGTTTTTCGTAGATCACAGATACACATTCTCAAGGCTAAGGAAGTGTCAGAAATATCCACCAGCCCTCATACCACAGGGAACAAGTCACTGCCTCTCCATTATTCAGCCTTGAATCCCCAGGCCAAACTCTAGCAACCTCTCTCTTCATTCTAGATGTCAGTGTTATTACTTGGTTATCAACCAAAAACCCCAATCATTTTGTCTTTGGAACAACGTTTAGTTTCTTCACGCAAACCTTCACACCAATGCCAACACCACACCAGCAACAGCCACTTCAAAGACGCAGTTCTGATGCCACGAACTGGAGGCATGCTCCAGTGGCCAAGGAAGAACAAGTTATTCCTACCAGCAACTGGCAAAGCTCACAATGAGAAGGAATTCCCCATAAGCTGGCTTATTAAAGTGCTATGCTTTGCACTTGGTGTGCCAGGTTGAACTCCAGCATCTCCTGCTGCTACCTCAAATCCCCTGCCTGTGAGACCAGCCAGCCTCAGCCTGCTTGGCCAGCACAGCCCATCTGCAGCAAGATGGGCTGCCTTGATGCAGTATCTCTGATTGATTGCAGCATTCCCTGCAAGGAGCAGACACACACCATCCCAGAACTTCCTCTCCGATTACAATCTGTACTCAAAAATAAGAATGCGCTGCCCGCATCAGGGATGCACTTCTATTGTCGGGTTTATACACAATGCATCAGAAAGCTTAAATAGTCATTTCCCTTTCCACTTTCGTTGCTTATAGAACTTGCCAATGCACAAGGGGAAATTTAGGGGTTTGAAACTTGGCCCAGGTGGCCTCACTAGGAACTGAGTCCCAGTAGCAGCACACAGGGGCTGCTCAGCACACAGCGCCTGGAGCTATGCCTTGCTACCTACAGCACAGAAAGCAATGCCCAAACTAGCCTGCCTGCTCTGTATTTCCTGGTGCTAGAGAAAGACATTAATTGTGGGGAAGAGGAAGCAGTGCCAAGCCAACAGCTTTGCCCACGGGCACCAGCAAGGCTGTGTGTACACAGCTGGGGACCTGCAAGGGGGAGCAGAGCTAGAATCCCCTCTGGGACACGCAGTGAATGGAGACACGGATTTCCTTGTGGCTCCAAACATTGGGTGCTTCTGGAGTGTTTGTGGAGAAGCCAAAAACACGTATCAACTGAAAAAGAGAGGAAGCAGCGCCTGAAACATTGGCACGGCTCAGACCAGGTGAAGTTTTTCATGCAACTAAATACACTAGTTGAGGCGAGCTGCACTATGACAACTTTTCCACTTCCCACCGCGCAGGATCCAGGCAAAGAGGCGCAGCGTTAAAGGCAGGGCAGACAGATTTTTCCACAAACGCTGAACGCAGCAAGGGTGTGTGGCAAGTTGACCGCAAGCAGCGCTCCCGCGCCCGACGTAAACGAGCGGGGCTGGAAACGGTCCTCCAACTTCCAGCCCTGCCCCGCGCCGTGAAGAAGTTCCAGCCCCACCCGCGGGGCGCTCCGCCCGACCCAGCCGGGCCCCGGCTCCCGCGCCCCCGGGGAGAGCCCCGCGCCGCCCCGCCCCCGCCGTCCATTGGCCGCAGGCTCCGTCACTCGCGGGCCCCGCTGCCCACCGCGCGGGGGGGGCGGGCGCAGCCGCCGCCGCGGTGCGGGCGGGAGCGGCGCGGCGGGGAGCGGCAGGGCCGGGCCAGACGCGTCCCGCCGGGGGAGGGCGAAGGGGAGAGGGGCGCCACCCGACCGCGGGGCGCCGCGAGCACCCCCGTCCCGCAGCCCTCCGGCGCGACCCCCGGGCGGGGCCCTCGTGCCGCCCGGCCCCCTCGTCGCCTCCCTCCTCCCCCCCGCCCTCCCCCGCCCGCTCTCCGCAGCCATTTTCGTGGCCACCTTGGCTACCAGCGGGGCTGACTCACCTCAGCGCTGCGGGCGCGGGGGGCCCCGCCTCGGCGTCCGGGGACCCGCTCCGCCCGGGGAGGCCCGGCTGACTGCGCCCTGCCTCCCCGCCGCCCCGCCGGCCCCGCTCGCTAGTCGCAGGCGAGGACGGGTCCCGGGGCCGGGCCGGGCTCGGCGGAGGCGGCGGCGGCTCCCTCCCTCCCGGCCGTGACCACCATCTTATTAGCACAGGAAATGACATGGAGAACGGAAGAGAGGGGCGTTCGGGGGCCGAGCCCGGGGACCCCCCGAACCGGGGGGAGGCGCCGCCGGCCCGCCCGGCCCGGCCCGCTGGGGCTACCCGGGGCCGCCGCGCTCCCGCCTTCCTGCAACTGCCCGCCCGGTGCTGGCGCCCGCGGGGAAGCGGGAGGAGGGAGGGAAAAAAACCCAACAACAACAACAACAGAAAAACAACCGCCACAAAACCCTCACAAAGCAGAAAAACAACACCAGTGAAATCCAAACCGCCCCCGGTTCCCACCTCCTGCTCCGGAGCCTGCGAGTTCCGCGCGGAGCCGGCGGCGATCTGTGGCCGCCCCGGGCGGGCAGGGGCTCGGGGGGGGGCTTTTAAAGGACTGAAGCGGCTCCCGGGCAGGGCGCGGGGGGAGCCCGCGGCTCATGGGCTCGGCCCGGCCCGGCTCGGATGGGCTGCCCCGCGTTGGCCCCGCGCCGCCCTCCCGCAGCGGCCACCGCTAGCACCTGCCACCGGGCCGGGCTGTGGAGCCGCGGGGAGCCGAGCCCCGGGCTGCTCCGCCGGCCCCGGCGCGACTCGGAGCGGCCCCCGGCGGGCGGTGGGTGCCCCCGCGCCCCAGTGTCGTCTCGTCCTGCGGGGCACGCGAGGTTCTGTGCTCGCAGAGCTTCGCTGCTTTCAGCCCACCGCCCCGTAAAGCGGCCCATCAGACTGCGATGCCACGACGAGCACTACCCCGAGCTCTGCCCCCAACTCTGCCATGAGGCTGAGGGCAGCGTACTGACTGACAAAAAGTAGGCGTAATTTAATAAACAGAGGAAGCATGTCTCACCAATAAAACAAATTCTAAATAAAACCATCTGCAAGCGTTAAGCTTGAAACAATGCAAACTGCTTAGCTGCCCTGCCAAAAGAAGCATGGTGGGGGGTAAAGAAGGGGGTAGATAAATGGCCATAATTTTCAAGTTCCTTTGGTTGACAATGGGCTTGGAGGCAAGCAGGGCTGTGCTGACAATGCGCCGGCTTGGGTGCTCGGAGCTGCTTCCTTCTGCAGCCCTGAAAAGCACCCTCCTCTGAAATTCCAAGGAGTAACGTTCTTTCCTAGTGTTCTCCAGCCTGAGGTGCATGCTTTAAGGAAAAAATAAGTGAGGATATGGAACAGCAAAGCACAAAGCAAAACCAAGGCCCACGTCTGCCATCCCTAAGCTGCTCCTGCTGCTGTCACAAGAGGCTCAGTGGTGGCAGAAGGCTCAATTAAAAAGTCCGCTTGTGTGATTATTCTAAAGCTCGTTTTCCAGACCCCCAGCTGCAGCACGCTGTTTATTCCCTGTTTCTAACCTCTCCAGGGAGGATTCCTTCACAGAGGGCAAATGTGCTCTGTAATTTTACCCCTCAGCAGTAACCGCAGATAGATGGACGTCGAGGCACTTGCACTTGCTTGGGACAGGCGTACCATGAGCTGTCAGCACCTTCCAGCTCCTCAGAAATATTAGAGATCTGAGCAGAGCTGCCCTGGTTTGCAGTTTCTGTGTGCTGAAATGTGTGAGAACGCTCCACTGGCAGCCGGTCTGACAATGGGCTTGTAAATATGATTGATGAATGAACTGTGAGAAAAAATAATAATTAAAAACACAATAAAAATCATGGAAGTAATACAAATGTGTGTTGAACGCCAAGTTAATTTGAAGTAATAGTTTTGTAGCTGCTGCAGTCTGGGGCTGTAAGAGCAGGCTCAAAGGGAGGCATGAAGCTTTTATTTACAAAGAAAATTAAATATTTAAGTACAATATAAATAACACCTATTATGTCTCCTTGCAGACGTGGGCAGCTGGGAGGAAGACCTGTTGTCTTAATGCAACCCTATAAGTTTAACAGTCAGGCAATTAAACCCAGCAGAGATGTTTTTGTGTCTTTTCTGTTGAGAAGCTCATCACACAAGGAATGCAGCATGAACTTGCCGTATCTTTACAAAAGTATCACCCTTTTAGCTCAGAAAGGCTTCTTCAGCAAATCACCCCCTCCCTCGTTAAGAACCCGTAACATTATTTTTTCCTTCAGGTGCATTGGCACTTGCTGCAGTTGCTCGTGTTCAGCCTCACTCCACCAGCACAGCCGTTCCCCTCCAGCTGCTGCTGCACTCAATAACGTTAAAAAGGCACTGCCAGTGAAGAATGAGTTAACGAGGTGTCAATTTTCCAGTGTCAGACTGTCAGATCTGTTCCTCCTTGAACTGCTAGGTACTCTCCCAGAGAGACAAAAGGTGTCCTTTACCAACACTGAGTTTTTGGCCAATGGCATTAAAAATACCGTGCGCAATAGTGGATGAAACAGAATCCAGCTTGCCAACAACTGTGCTCCAGTGGCTGTCAGAGCCTGTGATGTTGTGGGCTGAGGGAACCCTGTACTTTTTCTCATCTTGGTGTATGAGCCTTTCAGGCAGAAGAGTATGGATGTTTTGGCAATGCAGTGCTCTCCAAGGGTGTGTGGATGTCACTGGGTTAAGTCTGATGAACAGGCCACAAGAAGGCCATAGAACACTGCTGAGTTCAATAGCAAAGCAAGAGGCTTGTGGACAAGATTCCAAGCGGGGGGTTGCAACCTATCCAACTTCTCTTCTCTGGTGCTGGGCAGATGTGCCAGGATCTGTGAGCCTGCCTTAAGGGCTTACCAGAGCCTGCTCACCTGGTGGCCGCATAATGGGAGAGAAGGGGACAAGTGAGCGCCGTGTGCAGGAGGGAGGAGGTGGTAGGGCCCTGCTGTCCAAGGAGTGAAGGAAAGTGGGACCTCTCCTACACAGCAGCAACCTGAGATTAGCCTCAGCATCTGCATGCCCACCATGGGCAGTGTTGGCTGTAGGACTTCCTGCTCTGCCTCATGGTGCTGACAGAACTGTTTGCAGGCTGTGAGCTGGAGCAGCAAGCTGGATGGGGTTAAAATGCTGCAAACACACACATGAAAAGCTGCTTAGCTATAGAATCATAGAATTGTAGAATCCTTAGCGTTGGAAGGGACCTTTAAAGGTCATCTAGTCCAACTCCCCTGCAATGAGCAGGGACGGATGTGCACAGCTAGATCAGGTTGCCCAGGGCTTGATTCAGTCTTGCCTTGAAAGTCTCCAGGGATGGGGCACAGTACTGGTGTGCACATGCAGATTGCATTTACCTAGATTAGCACTGGGTCTTGTTCACAGCACAGTCTTAGAGCTTCAGGGATTGCAGCAGGAACAAGTAATGGAACCATAACCAGAATCCCAGAGAGGAAGTGACCTGCCCAAAACCAGTCTCTTTAGAACCTTTAGAGTAGGTGAGATACATACAAATAGTGCCTTTTTTAGAATTGGTGCTGGTATATTCTCAATGAATGATCAAAATCTACATGCAGTGCTCTCTCTGTAGCTCCCCAAAAACTGGGGAGTGAGGAATGTCTGCCCACAAGCACATAAAAATGTGATGTTTTTTTTTTTTTGTCACATATTTCAGCAGTCAATAAGAATGTATGCTTCATATATCACAATCAGCTACCCAGTCTGAGCCTAAGAACTTATATTTAACTAAAAAAAAGATCTTCTGTTTAACTGAAAAAGAAACTGTAGGAAAGGCATCAAGTTCTGATCTGAAGAAATTAAGCGAGGAAGAATTTCTCTTTCCTTCTGCGTTCCCCTTCCTCATTATGAACACCAGTGTTAATTCTTTGTACGGCTTTGACTGTGTCTACATTCTAGCAGCTGGTTCTTTTCATGTTTTCTTTCTAGTATACTTTGGTACAGTCTTGCTACTTTTTTTCTTTGGAAGGTACTATCTTGGTGACATAATTTCTTTCTGGGTAGGTGAATAAGTTGATTTCTTTACGCCTCCCACTGGAAGACATTTTCAGTAGTCCTTTTAGCTTTCCAGGTTTTGCTGTGAACTCTGCTTAGTTTTCCAGCTTCCCCTTTGAAGTATAGCTAGGGTCTTCCTAGCCCAAAATATACACGGGTACAAATGGCTTATTTATTTTTTGCTTTCAGGATCAGCTTAGCATTTTGTCATGTCATTACTCCGCGTGCTCCCAATGATCTGTCCTATCCTTTCTTTCTCATCGGAGCCTGTTGCCCAGGGGATGGTCTGCTACCCTGTGGGGATGGGCTCTGCCCGCACCCCTGGCATTGCAATGCCCTCAAGACCCCTTTTTATGAATGGACCCATGCTTGTTAAATCAAGCACTCCCAGATCAAATAGCATAACACTGCCTCTTCCCAGCTTGCTAATCTCTGTGTCACTTGTGAATTTTATCAGCAGTAATTTTATATTTAACTTTCTGGTCACTGGCTAATATGCTGAATAAGTTAGATGTAAATACCCGTCCTTTGAAAGCCCATCTCTGTTTGCTGGGGGTTCTCCTCTGGCAATTACATTTTGAGAGCTGAAAGAAAACCAGCTCTTCATCCACCTAATGGGAGCATTTTCAATATAAATCGTATTATTCTGGGTAAATTAAAATGTCACTGGAGCTATGTTACCAGGCTTCTGTAATGGTGACGCACAGTTTATTCTTCCTCCGGGGGATTTCTTGATGCAGAATCTGCATTGGCTTCCCTTGAGCTGCACACCAAGTGGTGGGACAAGGGTTCTCCCTGCTCCTGCACACCACTGAGAGGAGAACTACGAAGGCTTTCACTTCCATGGCACCTTCTGTGATTCGGAGTGACTCCATGCGCTGCTGCATTCTCTCCTTGGGATATTTAGCAGTTCATCACCAGGATTTTATCTGTCCTTTGTTAACCAAGTACCTTTAGAAAGAAAGGAAGTACCTTGATTTGTTAATCAAGGGGCACAGTTTTTGAGATGCTGTCATTGCTCCAGCCCAAATCTTGCCATACATCTCACATTTTGTTCCACATCAACTTCTCTGCATCCCCTATACACTCTTTATAACAGGGACAGCTCTGCTCTGACTGTATTGGAAGAGGACAGCACTGCTCGGGAAGCTCTCACAGGTTGAGACATGCAGCCACCCTAGCGCTTCCTGCACACATCACTTATTAATACTTCATTTTACTGGGAGGTGGCAGGAGTGTTGCACCTCCACTGTTGTTAAGACAGCACATTATAGGTAGTCTATGCCATAGTTATCTATTAGTTATATGTTATTGCTAATGAGCCACTTTATTAAAGGAATTAATTCACTGGATGACCGGAGTACTAACACAAATTGTTCCAGCAGACTTTTGCAGACAGCCTCTGCTGCTCACCGCTGCCCAAGTGTATTATGTTACCAGCACTACATCATGAGAACATGATCTATAAACCTCAGGATTCTCTCGTCCAAACTGGAGATGTGTAGATCAAATTTAGCTTTGAATTAAAGTTTTATTTAAAGGAAGCATTTGTCTGTGTCAAATAAATCCTTCTGTGTGGTTTGAAGTCCTCGAGGAAAATATAGGAATTTTATAGCAAGTAATTTCCAACTATTTCACGTAGTTCTAATGCATTACAGTCTGAAGATAATTGTAAGTGGAAACTAATTATAAACAAAAAGGAAAATGACTGTCCAGATCTTATTGTCTGTAATGAATAGAAAATTGGATATAATTATAAACCTCTGATTTTTTGCTGATCTCAGCTGCTGATAATTGTGCAATGAAGATAACCAAATTGCTTCTTAAAATGCGTTTGCTTAAAGAGCAACACATTGCCCTTATCTATAGCTGAAGAATGTAAGGGGAAAACAGCCTTGATTTTGTGTTAAACTCGGTATTTGAAAGCCACAAAACCAGCAGTGGCACAGAACTACGGTTTTGCCTGCATGTGTGACACTTGGTATTTTCCTTAAAGCTTCTGATGACTTGGCTTTCTCAGCTTTCATTTTATAAATAGTGCTTTCTTGTCCTCTGACTGGGAGGTGGCAGAAAGCCCGAGCTGATACACAAAATATTTAAAGATTCCCAAGCCAGAAGTAACTAAAAGGCAACCGCCTTTTTGTACTTCTTAAAATGCCATCATTTAAAGCTCATTCTGCCTGCTTAGCTGGTGGCTGCGTTTTGTGTGATCCCTCCATGCTCCCAGGACTCCCGCAGTGATTTTGGGATGAGAACCATCTTCTATTTGTTATTTGCAGGTGCAGCACTGAGAGCTTCTTACAGTCTCTAAATCGTACATTAATACTGGTAATATTAACGATATGATGCATGGTGTTTTAAAGCCAAAAACTGACTTTCTCTGAAGCAGGAGCACTAACAGTACAGATCCTGTTTAAGAAGAAGAGCTTCATTAATGTCCCACAGAGCTGAAAATAATGTTTCTGTAGACCTCTAGGAGTTGCACAGCAAGGACTTTCAAAAAACACTTGAAGATTTTTCCTTGTTTTCTTTACACTCCTTTTCCTGGAATGTGAGCTCCACCTTTAAGGTGCGCTTCAAACTGTATTGGGCAGACTGGTTGGAGAATTTAAAACCAAAATATCCAGCCCGGTTTTCATTTCATCTGCAAAAGGCAGATGTAGTCATCTTGTAGTTTCCATTGCTATGTGCCTGGGATGGAGCTGACGAAGAACCCGGATTCTGTAGGTGAGATTTGGTAACATTGTGCTACCAGAGGAAACTTTAGAGTGTGTTACGCTGTGGTTTAGAAAAGTATCTCCCTCTCTTGTGGTTAACGTACAGAGCTTAAAACAACCCCTGTGGAAAACATCTCTGTCCATTCCTAATCATTTCCTTCTTGTTTATTTCCTTTGTTTCTGGCTGGTTTGCAGTGCCATTTTCAACTATGTTTTCTCCTTTGCAGTTTCCTGCTTGACAGACAGCTTCCAGACAGTTTTTCATTCTGTATTTCTTTATTGATTGTTTTTATTATTTGATAAAACTAGAGAATATGAGAGTTTCTCATGGAACGCAGGTATTTCTTTTGAGAGTAAGATTCTTTTCCTCCCTTTTAGTTGTCAGAAATTTGAAGCTACACGCATTTCTTAATTTGGAAGATTAAAAATTAAAACAAAGGACGTCAGAAAATTAGGCATTTGTTTTTACAGACCGAGATTAAAAATGATTTTGCTTAGGGCTGCCATAGCAATTTCATTACCAATTCCCTCTGGGCTGCTTGGTTACTATCACTACCAAGAGTCAAAGCAGAAAGGAGGAAATGAAATGTTAAAAGATGAGTCCACTCACTTTATGCTCCATTAGGAACACATTAAATAGCAAGCAGCCACAATCATGTTTGCTAAATAATTTTTTTTTAAGGTGAATATTAAGGGATGTTAGGATATTTCAGTGCAAACTGAGCTTTCTTCAAGCTTCCTGAAGACCGTGGGGGCAGAATTACAGCCTCAGCATGGATGTGCCCATGCTGCCATCACAGCACTAGGACCAGCCACCAGCCATGCAGAGAACCCTCAGTTTTTACATACAGTACTTTTACATCACAACACAATCATTTCCATGCCAAAACTCTTACGAATATTTCTTGTGATTTCTTGTGTACCACAGATTTCTGAAATGTTCCTTCTCATTTTAAACATATAAGAACTTGCACTGTTTCATCAGATGTAATGCCCAAATGGGGCAGGTCTGTGCTAGCTTACATTTTAAATTGTATGGTTTTCTTTGATAGGTTTTTACTTTAGGAAATGAATTTCAGAAGGTCCCTTTATACATGGAGATATTGATCCATGAAAGCCTTGGCTTTATTATTATGATCATTATTACTACTATTATTATTTACCATCCATGATATTCTGTAAACTAAAGGAGGAGAGATTTAAATGAGGCATCAGGTGCAAATTTTTCTCTGAGACAGCGGTGAGGCACAGACTGCCCATAGAGCTGGGGGTGTCCCATCCCTGTAGGCATTCAAACCCAGGTCGGCTGGGACCCTGGGCAGACTCATCAGGTGGGTGGCAGACCTGCTCACGGCAGGGGGTTGGAACTGGATGGGCTTTAAGGTCCCTTCCATCCCAAGACTTTCTATGATTTTTTGCACAACCAGACTTTGTCCGGAGCTCTGCTGTTGCACAGTTTCTCCAGCAAGGGGTAGCAGAGATCTTCATCTGAAGCCTGAAACCACTTTACTGTAAGGACTTTCTTGCAAAGCTGCTTCTTGAAGTCCGGGTTCTACAGGTTTCTGTGTGTCTGGGCCACCTAGAAAGGCTGAATCAAATAAATGCTCAAGATGCAGGCTGCTCTGATGCCACACCTGTGGTATTGGGTCAGGAGAACATACTAAGATGGGTTCCTTTAGGGGAGACAGGGAAATAGTGATTTGTTTCCCATTACTGTATACAAATTATATATATATATATATATATATATATATATATATAAAAATAACTTCTGGTTTTTGTGGTAGCATAACATGTCACATCCTGTAAGCGTGTCTTGCAACAGTCTCACAGGTGTTCATACTACAGTATGACCCCTTTTGCCCTCACTTTCTGAGCAACCATCAGACCCCTGCAGCCCCAAAGGAGCCGTGATCTGACCCTAAGGGCTGCCAATGAACACTGTGAAAACCCCAAGTGATGTTTTTCCCTTCTTAGTGCCCTTCACACATGTGCACATCACAAGCCTGATTGTAGATGCGGGTTGACGGAGGAACTGCAGGGTCCCAGTATGCCCCCACTGCACTGTCAGAAGCTCCAGCTGCTGCAGTGGGTTTATTGAACAAGAGAATAAGGAGCAGTGTGGCTTACTGAGCTGCAGCTCCCTGAGACTCAGATCAACTGTCACAGCTAACTGGGAAGCATTTCTCGCTCTGCTACAACCCCTGAAAGGGAAGGATTTTTGGTGTTTGCTGAGATTCATGTGTTGGGCATCAGTGCTGCTTTAGGTTTGGTAACCGCCTGCATTTAATCTTCCTGTCAAATCCGACAAAGCTTTTTCCTGGGGCCTGTGTTTACCTGTCTACCTAGAGAAACTGATGCAGTGAGTAGATAAGTCAGCCTTTGCGCCTAGGAGGAAGCAGGGAGTCTGCAGGCAAAGGAAAAAAGCTCTAAGTGAGCAAGTATTGAAAGAAATAGCAGGTGTTCAAACACCCGAAGAAGAGCAATATGTCTTTGCCAGTACCCCACACACAAATGTTCACAGATTATTTCCTCACACAGTTCCCAGTGCCTGAGTAACTTGGGGTTTCCTCTCCTCTGTAGAACTGCATTTGTGTACCTCTACGTGCAGCCTTTTCAAATGCCCAGGTCCTCCATTAGCCAGAGCTGCTCCCAGAATCATGGAAAAAATAAAGGAAAGGTCATCTTCTTTCTCATGTCTTAATGCATGAACTCAGTGCCAGAATCCCTGTTATCCAGGGACACAGTGCACAAGCTTTGCCAGGTGACAGAGAACACAAGACCCAGCTGCTCACCATACCTGCGTCCTTCCTGGGATGCAACCTGCCCTCTCACTGCTCAGTCATACAGCATTTGGTAAGATCTGCCTTACCCAAATCCAGCACCCAAGTACATCTAGAAAACTAGGAGAGCTTTTCTGAAGACCTGCTCTTGCAGAAAAACTGCTGGCTTTTCATTTGTCTGTATTGCCCACTGAGTGCAAGTCTGGCCAGCATCTCACACAGCTGTGTGTAGGATGATCCAGTCGGGGCACCTGCTCAGCAGGACCACATCTGTGTATCAAAGTCCACATTTTCCCTCTGGCCTTAGCCACACTTGGCAGCCCACAGCCACGTTTGGCAGCCCATAGCTGTTGCTGTTGCTCTGTCTGTGCCTGCGATCCCACAGTACTGCACAGAATAACGTTTTTCTGAGTACAGCCTTTTCTCTATCACTGTAACAAAGTTCACCTGTGCAAATACACCCTGCCACCTGCACCCTGATGATGCTTGTTTTGGTATCAGCATTATTCTAAGTGTGTATTCTGAAACTCCCACTGGTTAATTTTGCACTCACCACATCCTGTGTTGTATCACACATTGCTTTGCATAGAATTTGTTTTTGTTTAGCAGATTGATAGGTGTCTTTGTTGTCCTGTTCATGCTTTACAAGTGCTAACAGAAAGTTTGCAGCCCGTTTTCTCAAATTTGATTCAAAATTGGCATTATCTCTCAAAAATCTTCAGGGAGCTTTTGGAAACCTCTTGTGCATTACCTTAGGAATATTTAATACTAGAAAATGATATTCAGCAACTTTGATTTTAATGTAAAATAATAGAATCATTCATTAATCTTACAGGATTCTAATATGCCACCTAGTTTCTATAAGAAAGCTGAGGATAGAGATTTAGTGGGTACTGCTGGCTTTTTTTTTTCCCCTCCACTGCAGGAATATTAGATATTTTGGAAGATAACTTCATATCATAAAAGATCTATAACCACTTCAGGATTTCCTTTGTTCTCAGAACATTTTTATCATATTATCCGTCTCAACAGTGTTGAGTCATAGATCTGCCAGTACTCCTTCCAGCTCCCAGTACAGCCTCCTCTTCTTCCCTTTGGGGGTGCATTTGCAGGAGCACTTGCAGACAGTCTATACCCTCATTATTCTAACTGTATGTCTGCAGAGCTCTCCTCAATTTGGATATTTTTCAAAGGATAAATATTTTTAGCTACTGAAAAACTATGGTAACTTTCATAATGTGTAGGGAAGGTTTGTTTGTGGACAGCTTTCCTCATTACATTTACACTGTCAGGTAAGGACTGCAGTGTGTATGCCCACTACAGATTTACTCTGGCTCTGCTCCTATCTAATATATAAGGATATAATCTGATAGCACAGGAACTTCTGCTTGCTTGGCTGAACTCAGCCGTGCCCATCAGCACAAGCTAGGAACATAGAGGAACAAATCACAGCCATATCACTGAAAAGAGTGATATGACCAAAACCACAGGGAAACTGCAGCAAGATTTCTCCCATTTAGGCCAAATCCCCAGCCTTGGGCTGCATAAACATCCTCCCCCAAGCTCGCATGTGAGCACATACCCATACACGTGGGACCTGCACTGCCCAGCCTCTGAGGGAACCAGAGATATGCAGTGATGTCCCAGGACTCATGTTCCAGCAATTAAATTAAAAAAAATAAGTTCTTTTCCGCATTTTCTCTTCTTGTCAGTACAAAGCCTAGTGAGCACAGTGAAGTCCTGGGTGGCTGGTTTTGTTGCAGCACTAAAATGTGGGACGATTATTATCTTGGAAGAGAGGAGGAGGCCTAGAGAAGGTATCTGAATTATTCAGCTCTCTATAATAGGAAGAGAGCTGCTCTTTTCTGCTTCACAGGCACCTACTGGAATTATGATCTGATTAAAATGGAAACAAGTTTTGGCCTTTACAGTTCTCTGCTCTCTGAGGAACAGAGGCTTGGAGAAGCTTTTTAAAAAGCTTTGCTAAAACAGGAGCAGAGCAGCATCTGCTGGCTTAGCATTCTACCTCCAGTTTACAGGCCCAGAGAAGACCACAGGCTGCTTCCATGGGACCAAGGAAAGGAAGAAAAGGAAAACTGAGCCAAGGCTCTGCCTAAATTCTCTGTGATGCTACCTGTCTGCCCAGGTAGCTGAAGAAACCTGGAGTCCTCAGCAGAATATTGGTGGAAAGCTATGAAGCACTGCATTGAAAACAGGGGAAAAATGGGCCCTTCTTGAAAGTTTTAAAGAAACATGAGGGGGAGCAAGACTGTTGGGTGGCCCCTTCCCTTCCCAACAGTGGAGGGAAGGCGGCCTTTGTATGATGAGACCTGCTTTCAAGGGCAGTAAGGACATGTGGAAGCAGCCTAGAAAGACTAGAAAGCCATACCTAACAGCATGTGTTAGATCTTTCATGCAGCTGAAACGAGGTAGAAGCAAAACCTTTTCTTAACCTGGAATAGTCTCAGGACAATGGATCTTGCTGGAAATACAGAGAGCCTTTTGATGACTTGTTGTTTGAGATCTGTCTTGAGGGGTTCAAAGAAGCACAGGGGATTTATCCACATTTAAATTGCTACATGAGAGAGGCATGGCCATGTTCCTAGTTACCACTGAGAATTTTAGCCTTGGTTCATCCAGGACATACCAGCATGCATGCACCCTCCTCTAGCTACAGGGAGGTTACGTGCTCCTTCCACAGGATCTTATAGTGTTGCACACAAGCAAGCAGGTCCAGAGAATCTCTGGCTGACAGCAACAGCACTCCAGCTGAGAAGTACAGGCAAGGAAGACTTAGGAAGTAGCATATGGACTCTGAGCAAGTGCTGTGAGGTAGAATGACAGGGATTAGGTGGGAAGTTCAGCAAGACTGAAAAAGTATTTAAAAAAAAAAAAAACAAAAACAAACAACCTGGAATCTCTCTCAGGCTTTTCTCAGGGAAATGGCCCAGAAGGGACCTACTGGAGACGTTTAATTCTCACTCCCTAAAGCAGGAAAATTGTACACCGGTGCAGTAGGCTTCCCGTGAGGCAGATAGTTTTTCCATTCATTGCCAACATTTGCAATATAATAGATGCTGGCCCTTAACCCAGCAATCAGCCTCTCTTAAGGGTATGCTAGGGAACAGGGCACTTACCTCATGGGCATTGACAGCCTTGTCTTCTTTCTGGTCCCCGGGGACCAAGAGAGAAAAGAGAAGAAAAACGAACTAAACAAGAAAAAAATCCTACAAACACAAGCAGTTCTATCTTCAAGCATAATGTGGTGAAAGTATTCAAAAGCTCTTAGAGATTCACTGTACCAAGGATGAGTTATTCACCTGGAATTGTTACCAGAGGCATGAGATACAGTATTCACTTTCTGCTAATTATTATTCCCAGTTTAGAAATTTCAGGACTGCAGTCAGAGAAAGAAACAACGTGTATTGACCAGCTACATACCCGCAGGCACAAACTGTGATGCACGGATGCAAAACAATCTGAAAAAAAAAAAAGAAAAAGAAAAAAAAAAGAAAAAAGGCTGAAAATTGTTCAGCTTAACAGTCAGAATGCTGTTATTCTCAAGGACGAGAGCTGCATGCAACAACCGTGTTTCAGCCATATGCCTTTGAGTTAAGGCAAAATGGAACAGACCTGTATCAGGACACCAGAGTCTCATCTCCCACGCTTCTGAGTTAACATGAAGCTGAAAGCACTCTGGAGGCAGCAGCTGCTGGTAAAACCCAAGAATATCACCAATTGGCACAGATGTCCTCCAAACCTTGAATAATCACATGAACATAGGAGAGAGCACTCAATGGAAAGCTCTCTCCTACAGCATCTTCCAAATGATTAAATTACTGCAATGAATGGTTTTCCTTGGCAGAGCCTCTGTAGCTTTGGTCTTTGTTGTTCTAAATTCACCCTCTTCCATCCCTCAGCGTTTTTTTTTCCCCCACTCAGATCTGCAGGAAATGGAGCTAATATTTCATTTTATCTGCCAGCTTGTTGTTCCACAAAGCAGCATGTGAGAAAATAAATGTGACTGTATCCTGACCTGCCTGCCAAAAAATCTGACCCTCTCCTTCCACAAATGCACACATTTCTTGACTTGTTTCTTTGAGGAAGAACAGTGCAAAGCCAGATGAGACCAGAAGAGAGAATGAGTTCATGAGGAAGGATATTCCCATATTCCCATTTCACCAGTGGCTTTTAATAAATAAATACAGCAATTAATAATTAATAGACCTAAACTTAAAGTCCTTACTCCAGGCAAAATTCTCCTTCAATACAGGTTTTGCTCAAGCAAAATATAGGTCAGAAATGCAGATCTAGCATGAAGAAGATGTTAATAAATAATAATAGCGGGTTGACCCACCCCTCCCAGAAGAAACATTAACTGGAAGGGCCCCATAGGAAGTCTGTATTATTCTGCTGGATTTTCTTCAAAGCTAGGGAAAGCAGGAAACTAATGCACAGTCTGAGTCTCTCCAACACAAAAATGCATTCATAAGTGCAGCTGGGGAATGGTACTACAAGGCCTCATGAACCCCACTTTGTATAGTGAAAAAGATGACCTGCAGAATTTCCATGGTGAAAGAAACCATAATATCACCAGGCTCACTGCTAATTCCATATGGAAGAATAATCTACAAACTATCCAGAGGAATTTTTTCACTTGCTGCCTAAAAGCATGGCTAACAGCTTCGGACTAAAAGCAACACAAATATTGGATAGACTTGGATTTTCCCACAACTGAAATCAAAGCTCCAGCTGATAATGGTTTAACTCAAAAGACTATGAGGATACCTTGCTGTAATGCTATAATGCAATAGAAAGCACAGCAATAACAGCAGGGCAGAAAAATCCTGTGTTGCACCAAGTGAGAACAAGCCCAAAAGCAGCAGCAGCCATGAACACAGAAACAAAGGAAAAGAAAAAGCTACTTACACTTAGAAAACCTCAGTTACGCAGGAACCTCCAGCAAGATACCCTCACCTCCACTGCCAACCCTTACATGAAGTCCGGGAAGGGATAGATCCTGTCTCTACTCCTTCCAGTCGCTCTGGTGCATTGCATGCAGCTGAGCTTCTCTGGGTTGGCCCTGCCTTCCCACCAGGTGCTCAATCAGGCCCTGACTTAGCATTTCCAGTACACCTGCTCACTGCTACCTCTTCTTACTCTTTCTTCTTCCAATTTTACTTTGGAGAGTGACACTACAATCTTAGGTGGAAAAATCAGATGAAACTGAGTAAGGAACAGAATCTAAACAGTCAGGATTTCAGAATATTTTTGTTACTTCCTTTTTAAATTCTCTAGTTCTGGATATTCCTCTGTTTCCCAACTAACTTGTCATCCAATAAATCTGTTCTTTTGTTTGGCTTTCCTTCTCCCAGCTTTCCTAACACCTACACAGTGTTTCCCCACAAGCTCTCCAGCCGTGCTCAGTCCCCTCTCCTGCCCTGACCATGCTGCACACTCCCTGCTGTAGACTCCTTTTGTGTCATTTACAGTTCCCAACTCCATCCTTACCTCCAGGACTCCTGTCTGTCCCACTTATCAGCAGCCATAATGCGTTGGACTGTCTGCCCTCCTTGCTCCTGATGCCAGCCTAAACTTTGCTGGTCTGCTTCTTGCAGATCTCCTGAATTATATACACAACTGCTTTCATGAGCTAAGCCAGGAGCCTTCACTTCCTTCAGATGTCCCATTACAAATCATATTCCTGCTGTTTGGAAAGACAGTAAATGAACAGAAAGACCAAACAATAGGCTGATGACAAAGCTGTCTCTTTAAGTTAGAAAGATCAAAGGAAACTCAAAGCAACTTCATGTAGGATCCAACCGGTAAATGGCAACAAAAGAAATTCAATGTCTTTTTTACTAATTTTTTTTAAAGGCTTAATGCAGAAAGGCTCTTCAACTCTTCGTACAGTATAAAAACCTACATGTTACCTCTGTCAGCTAGGGAAAATAGCAAGGCATCATTGCAGACAGTTCAAAAAAGGAATTTTTGACCTCATTCAGAAAAGCTGGCTGTGGCAGGCACAAGAAGAGGAGGATAGAGTAATGCATTGAAACATTCCTGTGACATACAAATTAAGAGACATAGGGTCAACCAGGTCTGGGGATCCAGCTCTGTCCTGGGAACAGGAGACAAGTACCTTTAATCGGCAGATGACAGGAGACAATATGCAACAGCAATATCTTTTCCTCCAGCAGAGTGACTCATTCAGCCGTGGCTGCCAGCTGGGGCTCATTAATTGCTTTAGATATTGAGGAGGCAGAATGATATGTGATCTGCTGAGAAAATATTAATTGCATAAAAAGCTAAACGTAGAAAGGAAATTCACTTCATGAGATGAGTGTTTTGAGAAGGTGGCAGCTCTAGTGCTGGGGCAAGTGGATATTGCAGGAAGCCCTGGGTGTTACAGTACAGCAAGCAGTTAAACACATGCTCCTGGCTGAGCTGTGTTTATAAACTGAGCAGCCTGTGAATCACTCACCCTGAGCACGCTTGAGATTTCATCTCCTTGACATATTCACTGCCATATAAACAAAGCCTCCAACATGATTATATCCTGGGTTGCACCAGGGATGGGTTGGCTTTATGGCAAGGACAAGGCTCTAGAGAGCCATGGCAGGGGACCTTCCGGAGTGAAGAGGCATGGCCCCTGCCCAGGGGAGTGCTCTCTGACATGGAATCATAGAATATCCCAAGTTGGAAGGAACCTGTGAGGATCAAAACAGGTGAAGATAGCAGTCAGGAAGGATGCTAACACAAAACATAAGTTTGAAGACTTCCGTCATCCAGCCTTGAAATGTCTCACAAATTAGTTCTGGCTAGATTTTCTTTCCCTTATCCTTCTACCACCTATCTTTCTACTCCTAATTACAGTGATGTTTCCACGTATAGTGAGGCTGGTTGCTGTAGCAAGAATAACTCTCATCCACAGAGCTTTGCACCAGGGACTCAGGGATGACAGGGAAATGAGGTGGCCTCTGCTCACATAGCAGATGAGACCACCATGTCCTGCAGCAGATTCCAGACTTTCCAATCCCATTCTAGTGCCTCAGCCTTTGTGTTACACATGATCCACTTGAGTTTCCTTAGTAAAAAATATCCTCTCACATAGGAAACAGAGACTGCAAAAGTGAAGAGGAGCTGATTCAGATTCAAATGTCCCTGCAGAACAATTGGTGCTATTTATAAAAAATGCACTTGCTGCAGTGTATAATTAGAAGCCTTGCCTTCCACACACAAATTGGAGATAATGACTCTGAAGGAAAGCAGAAAGAATCCAAACTGAACAATTTCTGCCCTGAAACACACACTTGCTAAAAACTTGTTCATCTTTTCCCTCAAGTCTGCTTTGGTGCCTGTGCACTTGTGCCCCAGCTAAGCGGCTGGTAGGCCACGGGCATGGAAGCATCACAGTGTGTGGGAGCTGATTTTAATTAAATCTGGCAGGTAGCAAAGCTCTTGGAATCCTGACACCCTCTATGTTGTGGTGTAGGCAGATAGCAGACCATTCAGGATCTCAGCCCCTGACAGCAGGTGAGGGACTGCCAGCTGCATTGATTTGCCAGGTGAACTCTGCTTACAAAGCATAAATTTGTAATAATCAAATTATTTTCATATATACAGAGCTGTACAAAACTAAAAAAAGTAATGCTTTAAGCAGAGTGGAGGGAATATTCACAGTTTCCCTTCAAGTGCAGCTCTTTCTTTGCTTCTATTTTGGAGAGAAGTGCTATTGATTAGTATAAGTGTCTAGTCTGGAGGTCACACAAATGGCTAGAAGTAGCACTTGAAATAGAAACCAGGAAACTTCTTTTTCACTCTGCCTGTTCTATGCCATTCATTTTGTCATTCATTTTAATAGGACGAGAGGTAATGGCCTCAAGTTGCATCAGGGGAGGTTCGGGTTGGATTTTAGGAAATTTTCTTCTCAGAAAGAGTGGAGAAGCATTGGAATGGGCTGCCCTGAGAGCTGGTGGAATCACCGTCCCTGGAGGTATACAGAAACGTGTACATGTGGTAATAAGGGACAGGGTTTAGAAGACAGTATTGATAGTAGGTGTATGGTTGTACTAGGTTATCTGAGAGGTCTTTTCCAATCTTAATGGTTCTATGATTTTCCTCCTCTGTGAAATGGGAATAATAAAAACTACCACGGGAGCAAAATGGATTTTTGGTGATGGAATGCTTTGAAAGGTCACTAGGAAAACATTTCCCTCTTCATGCTCAGCTTTGCATTGGCTCCCCTTCTCCACTGACAACAGGCTCTCACATCTCTTGTCCCAAGGAAACATGTTATTTTCATTTCTGACTTACTGGGTGCCAGGAACTCCTGCCAGCCATAGGGCTTCCCAAGCATCTTTTGATGAGAGATGGGAGAATCCCTTCTGCACGCCAGATGCATAGCACCAGGCTGGGCCTTTCTGCTAACCTGCTTTCCTGCCCAGCTTTCCCTGACAAGGTATAGAGCAAGGCAGTGGCTCTCTGTCCCAGTAGCTCTCTCTGAAATCAGAATACACACCACTGCTGAACACATGTTCACTCCTAATCCCTCAGCTGCTGCTGTAGCACCACAGCAAATACTCGTATCACAAGATACTTGATGTGTTGCACCTCCAGCCAGGGACCATTCTTTACCATGCTCATTTACCAGAGGGAAGGTGGGGCTGGGGTGTCACTTGTAACCTTCAGTGTGATTTCATTCATTCGGCTGAGTGTGGATAATTCCTTAGGCAGATGGTGATCAATGGGACCTGCTTGCAGCTGGGCCCCCCGATGCAGTTCACTTTCCAAAGAAATGCAGTAATGGAGCAGAACAGCCTATAATGAAACTGTGAAGGACCCCGAAGTAGAGCTTTCTTTTTCTCTCCCTTTAATTGCAAGGCTAATGTTCCACATAAATATCTAGCAGCTGGTTGTTTGTATTTCATTTTGAAAGCCTGGCTAAAAACACAAGAGAGAGTACAGCTGGGAGTCAAAAAAGCTTTCAGAGGAGATAAGGCACTTTGCCACCAGCACATGGGAGGGGCATTCTGACAGCGACATGATTTTAAAAGATTAAGTGCACACAGTATGAAGTTCTTCCAGAATCTAAATATTTATTGAAGGTGGGTATCAGAAAGAGCTAAAGGTGAGTGCTGGTGGTATGTGATGCTCCATGCAGGGAGAAATCAGCCAGGCAGTGCTAAATGAAAAAAACATAAAGCTCTGAAATGAGCTGGGTAGTAATTGCCTAATGCCAAAAGGACAGAGTGCAGAGTTCTTCCCCCCAACAACTTCATTATGCATAATTAACTTTTAGCTCTAATCTGCAGACATAACTGCTCTGGGTATAGAATCACCCTATGGGAAGCTACCAGAAACATTTTAAAGGGAGTAGGAATATAAGCTAGCCCACAAAATGCAGGATATTGCTTGTGTAGATGCTTCCTGTGATTCCTCATGCAGACATAGGAATAAATATCTTATTATCCCTGTCTGACAGGCAGCCACATTTGCATGTTTATAGATTCACTCATCGCAGGCTATAGGATTTAGAAACTCCTACCTCCAAGAAAGTGACACTCAGTGGAAGTGCTGTGTTAACACCCAGCTGTGGTCTGGAAAGCTTCTGAAGCTGAAGTAAGCCGTCCCAAAGAGGGCCAACTTTCATGGAAACAGGCAAGTAGAAGATAACTGATGATCTTGCCGTGCCATGAGGAGTAGGCAGTGATGAACTCGATGTATCACATCTGCATATGCTGGTCTGCTGGGAATTGTCACAAATGGAGATGGTATGGTTATAGAATGAAAACAAGAAAGAAATGTAAAAGTAATCAAAAGTAAATGTAAATTCAAGGGAGTAGTATGGATTGCTTGATAAGAAGAAAGCCTTCCCTCACTTTAGAACGGAGGTTAGGTTTCAGAAAGGGTTCAGCTACTACAGATGAGGATCTGTTCAGGAAGGCTGGTGCAATATCAGAGGAACTCAGTCCTGATGCAAGACCCAGTTTTTATAATCTTAATCAATAATATAAAATACTGAAAATGTGATGAAAATCAGATGAGCTGAAAATGTTCCTACTGTCTTACCTTAGCCTAAGTAATGTAAAAAGTATGTCTACTGATACTTGCCAGCAAGCTGGCTTGTTTGACCTTTTTCTCATGGAAAGTCCTGACTCATCTCTGTCTCTCACCTCCCGTGTTTGTCCGTCACCTAGATTCCACTTAGCTTAACAAAGCAAAGGTGACATAAAATGCCTGTTGCTGTTCCTCATTCACACTAGGCTACTCATTATATTCGTGCAATATTCTTCTGCGTCATGTGGTTATAAACATTTTCCTCTATAATATGAGGCTACAGTCTGCTGTTAATAGGCTGACTGAAAGATTTATCCAAAACTGAGATATTCGTATGTATTTTTCTGACCTCAGCACAAAAAACCCAAGCTCATCTCTGAGACCCATTTATTGGCAGGATTTTATTTCCTTTTGAACCTATGAAACATCAAAGATCATATATTTTTTTTTTTCTTTATTTGAAATGCTCACCAAATTGGTGCTGTGAACACATCAGCATAGACGATCTCATCACAGACAATCTCTAACTGTGCCGATTCATGACTTTCAAATACTTGCATTGTGGGAATGTGGGTTTACAACTGTTTTTCTTCCCATGAAAGCATGATACCCACATCCCTCAACATGCCTTTGTCCCCTCTACCCTCCTGTATTTTTTGGGATAGCTGTGAGAATGGGCCCTGTACAAATCAAGGCTTGACATTTTCTCTATGGATGCTTTTCTTTCTGTGCTTTCTTCAAATATTTGTGGGAAATAAAAGTGATCTGGAAAGCCAGGGCAGGGAATTCACTCAGAGGAAGAAGTCAGCTCAGTGAAACTGCAGCTCTTCACTGCTCTTCTCTGCTGCGGCCCGCCTTGCTCACTTACGTATATGGGCACTGTTGAAATACACACCAGGGCTGAAAGTAGTGCTGCCAGGCACAAGGAATAAATTCTTTTGTTTCTAGGTTGCTGTTCACAGTCTCTTGATGAGATATGACATTTGTTTTGATCAGATAATGGTTTGCTGTCTCTGAAGCAAGAGAGAAGGCATCACTGCAATAGAGGATGGGTGTTTGGAACACTAAAATCGTGACAGCATGGGCACAGCAAGTGGGACAAAAAGGTTGTTTTCTTCAGGGTCCCTTTATGATGATCAAAAAAATTCCTTGAGGAGGAAAAAATTATATGGAACCGGGGATAGAAAACTTCCAGTCAAGAGAGCTTCAAGGAAAAAATGGTATAATTTGTGGCAGTAATCCACTCTCTATTCTTGAACACACACTGACAAAAGTTGCAGAGTACCTCCCATTAAAGTCCTTCTTTGAATACTCTCATGCTCTCTTTCATAAGGTTTTCTCAGTTTCCTGACTAAGACAGTATTTCATGATCTTTCTTCCCCTCTCCAGCTATGCAAATCTTTGAAGATTTATCAAGAGCTTATAAAAGAAAGAAATCTTCCCCGAGAAAAGTGAGGTGTCATCTTTCAGTCAGACAAGAAGTGGTTTGCCATTTAGTTGCCAAAAAAGCAGTTTCCCAGGTAATCTCTTTACGTCATGCAGTTTCGATTGAGATGGCAGGTTTTGCGGAAGAAGTTTCCAGACATGCTGAGCCATCTAGAGTAGGTGGATAGATATCAACAAGCCTGTCTCAAAGGGGAACAGGACAGAACAGGCTGAGAAGGTCATCAATTAAGATGACAATCTGCTGTGCCAGACTTGACTCAGGTCAGGCTCGTGCACATCTCGAGGTCACTACAGCACAGGTTGTTCAGAGCTCATAGAGTTTCAAAGTGGGCTGGGTTTTCAAATGTTCAAATATCAGGTTTACAATGCATCCAGATCCATCACTAATGCCTTTTGATCTCCTCAACTTAGAAATGACAGGTTTGTAAGGAGCAGCCCATATTGTGGCTGTGAATGCGGTAGGAACAAACCTGCAAAGGATTCTGTACAAGTATGTACAGCTACTGTAAAGCCTCTGATTGGGTAATACTTTCATTTCAGGAGTTGTTATGAAGCAATTCCAAAAAAATCAGTCCTGACATATGAAGAGTAACATTCTGATCTCTCTGAAGTCAAAGAGATTTGGGGTGTTTAATGCAGAGGCTATGCAGTTTTGTGTGACTTACAGTTAAAGGTTTGTTTTTAACACTAATCTCTGGATAGTTTGACGAGCTCTTTTACAAGTACCATTCTGATGCCCTAGTGCCCTCTTAATTTCACATCCTTTTGTTCTGTTTGTTCTCCCACAGTAAGCAAATCAAGTCTTCCTCCCCGAGGGCTCTGTGACAGGGCTACAGGGTACCTCAGGCTGCTGTGATTCTCCTAATACATCAGGGTAATTTTTCCCGGCTGCCTATCTAAGCCAGGCTTTTACTACTCCATCAGAAAGCAATCACTGGGGAGGCAGAGAAGCATCCCTAAACAGGGCACATTATTGTTAAGCAATTATCTATGCACAGAGCTGCAGCCTACTGAATGAAAAACTCTATTTTTCATTCGCAGAAGCTGAGTGAAATTGCTTGAGCCAATTAAAGTACATGGGTGCTAGTCATGTCCAGCTCGAGCTCCTACACATACATGATAAAATGCTGAATTTTTGTCTGCTGGGTGTTATGCATCATTACAGCCCTTTTCCAGGGGTGAAGTAGCTGATGTCCCCAGTTGTGACCTAAATTAGATACTGATCTCTGAATTTTAACTGGGCTCGGACAGGGCTCCATCTTTCAGGTATTTTTTCCAGTGGACATGAAGATCACTCACACTTCCCGCAGAAAAACTCTTTTCTCAGTCCTGAACTTTCCTGTGACCGTGGGTGACCCACTAAACATTTTCATTTTATTTTATCACCAGAGCAAAAGCAGACCAGTCTAACAGCATTACCAGGGCAAGCAACCGTGGAGCTTCTCTTCTTACCAAGTTCCAGAGGGAAGAGATGCAAAGATGGAAGTCTTCTCAAGTTCAACATGGAGAGATGTGCGTGGCACAGCCCTATTGCCAATTCTAGTGAGAAGACATGAGAGCTGCTTGAAAACAAAACTTTTGTGCATGGTGAGAAGTTCAAGACTGTATGGATTTCTTTGTCCAACATTTAAGGATAGGAAGCTGAGCCTGAAAATAAAAACTCATTTAATCTGATGAGTGTGAATGCACCTGAGAAGCAGCAAATCCTCCATCTCCCCTATGCTCTGGCCTGTGTTGGTGTGAATTCCGCTTTCACTGGAAAGTAGCCAGGAGAAGAGGGATAGGCCTGCCCAAAGGCCTTTTAGCTTCTGATTTTTCCTTTGAGCAACCTCCTGGGCTCCTTTGGGTTCTTGTGAGCAGGGGACTCCTCCTCCAGATTCACCTCCTGTGGGCTATGAAATAACTGTCTGTACCAAGCAGGCCCCAAATGACTGCACTGAGCACTTCTGAAACCTCTCTGTGGAACAAGTGGCCTGTGGCAGAGAAATACTGAAATCTGATCTCTAAAAATTTTCTCTCCTGGGTGGTTTTTCAAATCTCAATGTCATTCATTCGTCAACAGTTTTTCTACTGCAGTAGAAACTAAAATGGAGTACATTAAAACCTCAAGGTAGAAAACAAAAACGCATCAGACTGCTCCAACCTCAGCCACAGCCACGGTGTCTTCATTGGCTTTGCTTGATCAATTTTTCTGATGCGTGCAAGGTCCAGCCTGAATTCAGGTTTTCCATTCTTGCGTAGACAAAGATAAGGTTGTATTAAACATTGTGCCTGTCTGAGTAACCTCTGTAGATCGGATGTGAGAAACACATAGGTAAATGATGTAGAAAGCCTGAAGCGATGTTTGTACAGCTATTATTAGCAGAGACTTTGTTGTTCTACCATCAGCTGTACTACTTCAGATATTAGTTCTGGTAAAAAGTTCTGGATTGACAACCAAGGGAACTGAAGGTTTATTTTCCACTGAGCAGAGACAAAACACAGCACAGTACTCTCTGCCAACTCTAAGCTTATTACCTGGCATTCATAGCAAAGTTCAGGAGCTCCAACCAGTTTACATACCCTCTGCCAAGTACTTTAAAAATAGATGACCTCTTCCATTCTAGCAAGCAGGAACAGGAAAGCA
This sequence comes from Lagopus muta, assembly GCF_023343835.1. Classification (NCBI taxonomy): domain Eukaryota; kingdom Metazoa; phylum Chordata; class Aves; order Galliformes; family Phasianidae; genus Lagopus; species Lagopus muta. The sequence continues at coordinate 22,088,830 of NC_064438.1, read as the reverse complement.
AAGCATCTTCTAATCTTCTCAGAGTCCCATTGTAGTTGCAGTTACATGCAATGGATTTTTCTGTCTATACCAACACCTGCTAACTCATTTTGCACAGGGAAGAGTGTGAACACCTGGCATCAGGAAGTCACTCAACATCTAGGTAGGCTTACATCAAAATCCTGTGTTAGCAGGACCCTGACCTCAAGCCATGACATGTTTCCAAGCAGAATGTATGCTAAACCTAAAGAAAAGGAGCATCAGGAAAAGTAAAACTAAGAGATGAGAAAAGTTAGTGGAGACAGTGCTTTACTGATACACCTGTTTGGTGCAGGGGTGGTGAAACAACAAAAAGTTGGGAAAATCACCCTGAAAGGTCCAGGCTGAAGCTGAAGAACATAACAAGATTTTGATGCTGGAGGAAATCCAGTGAAGGGCAATGGCATTCCCATTTGGAGACCATCCAGTTCTGCACTCAGAGACACAAGTGCAGCCCTTCAGCATAGATCACTCTAATTGCATCCTATTTACTGCGTAATTGCCCTATAAACAGACAAACTCATATAGCATAAGAAGAGAATTGGGATCTATAATTATATGCAATTAGTCGCATTCATTGCTCCCTGCTCTACTTATCCCTAATGAATGGCCTGTGCAAACAGCAGTCTTGGTACTGGGACAAATTTGTGTGTAACATGGGCAAAGGTAGCACCAGAGATCAGCACCATTTATCACAGACCAAGTTAACAGAAGAGTATTGTGGCCTAGCACAAGGGATGAGCAGGTCCATGAGGACTGGGGAGGGACTGGAGGGACTGAGCACAGCCAAAGAACTCCAAGGTCTCGGTCTGCTTTTGGGCACAGCTATGTGGTTTCACAAAAATTATTCTGCTGTCTGTCCTTACACATCAGCTTTCTCACCTACAGGATAAGGCTGTTAATCCTCATCTTCCTTGGAATAGATATGGGATACAGAAGAAAATTTTTCAGGAAGAGGTGAAGGATACTACTCTTCTGGCCTTTTTATGCCTTGAAGTTTTACTTGGTGCAAAAGAACTGATGAGATACCACTTAGAGGTGCTAGCACTGCAGCTGGTGAGGGCAGCACTGGCTGAAGGGATACATGTGACTGAGGAATTTCTCCCAAGAAATTTTAGAGTTGGTCCAAACCAAACGTGGCAAAAGTGTTGGTAGCACAGCATAGCAGAACAGGGACAGCCTCCTCACTTAGGGCTTATAAAACAGGGGAATCAAATGTTGGAAAAATATATCCTTGAGTTGAAAAGAGGCCCTTCTGTGCCTGACAGATGGAGGAAATTGTGTTTTCTGTCCCCAGCAAGTATGATTCAGGGAAACAGAGCTAGGACCCAAGTGAATCAAAGCTGTCTGCAAAGTACTCCAGCAGATCTGTCATTTGCTCAACACTGATGATAGTGGTTAAAAAATACCCATGTGCTAAAGAAATCTGCAGAAAAGGGAAACCACCCAGCTGGGCTTTGAGAGGCTGCCTTCCCAATGACAAATGTTAGCCAGTGCCTCCTTGAAAAGAAAGAAGTTAACCATGTTTTATGGCACAGTTCTTCTGTGTCCTCTCAGGGGCAATTTTCTGGAGTGGCTCAGGGTTGCTTTTTACATCTTGCATGGTGGAGATCCTTGACACTGTCTGGTTTGGCCCCAGAAGATTTCAGAAGCACTGAAGGCGTACTTCATCTATGCAGAGCAGATCATGAGCCATGAGCAGGCAGTGTGCCCTGTTCTTGTGGCTTTGGAATAGTGTGGGATGTGCCCCTGGAGAATGGTGGCACCAAACTACCCAGGCAACCATCCTCCTCTGTTTCAGAAAATACCAGCACTGGCTGCTCCTGGTTCACCCATGCACGGTTTTTGGGGTCCTTATGGGAATGAGCCGACTGCCACCCATGCTGGAGGTGTGGCCAGGCAGGAGTCCATTGACCTGGAGCAGCACAACATTGGCTGTGCTTCAGCTGGGGAGCTCAGCAGGGCTCAGGGCTGGACAATCACTGCAGCCTGTAGATAGGCTCAGTGCTCAGCAAGTGCTGTATTTATTGTGAACAAAATAATTAGATGTATTGCATTTACAGAAGTTAGAAAGGAAGGACTCCCTGCACTTTTCCCCCATGTTACCACTAAGGAGCAGTGTTTTCTTAGTGTTATTTTCCTCTCCCTATCGCCATGGTGTGTGAGAGCTTTTGAGTACAAACGCTGGCAGAAGAAGAAAGAAAAAAGATCTGTTTTGTTGCAAATGGAAGGTTTCTCCAGTACCAAGTATGCGGGGCTATACATTTGGGAAAAGCTGCTCCTGTGGTTATTAAAAGCCATTAAAAAGGCAGTTACTGGTCAAGAAACTGTTCTTTTCTGCAAATATAGAAATTTCTCATCTAATCTTAGAGAGGTTAAGATTTAGATTAAGATTTAATATCCAATCTTGAAACTTGCCCAGGATATGTTGTGTCTGGGTCTAGATTTTGGAAGTCTCTTAAATCAAACATTTTTCATCAGGAAAATTATTTCTTGGTTTTAAAAAGAGGATAAACCTCACAGCAACTTATAACAACACATGAGAGAGCAGTGGGCAAGCTGAAAGAAAGAGGAAGGAAATCAGCATAATACTTTGAGTTGGAATAATTGACTTTGAGGACAGAAGAGGGAGGAATATGCCATAACAAGTTCACAGAGTGTAAGGAAGGAGGAGGGAGAGCATGCTGACCAGAGGGGTACAAGCGGTGAAGGGAGAATTACTGCATAAGAAGCCGCTTTGGGGGACAAATCAGAAAATACCTCCCCAAGGTGATTTCTCTAAGGGTGTGAAGGAATCAGAGAAGACAAGTAATCCCAAGAAAGAGAAATCTGACTGAAGCCAGCTGGCACTTATTACAGAAAATGGAGCAGGGAGCTCAACGCAGTCTCTTACCTTAGTGCAAACAAACCCCAATGTGCCTGATTTTCTTGGAACCAGAGCTGTTCTTAAGCTCAGCAAAAGTTATACCAGCATTATAATTGGGTGCTTGGCTCTAGCTCTAGCATCCTTCTGAATGCAGTTCTGCAAAATGCTAGGCCCTGCTTGCCTGTGCCATTTTACTGCTCAGTTTCTTATGCAAGTAATCTAATTAGACTGTGGCAGATAAGATATGCAGAGTATTGCTCTGCTTCAAGGATAATTAATTTTATGATGTGTTTTTGAAATAATTCATACACCGTTTTTGCTTCCATATTTATAGACTGCAAGATTTTAAAGCCAGAAGACAAATGGCAATTCAGCCTGACTACCTGTTAAAGTAGGCTGACCAGACTGTCTTGGCCAACAATTTCAGTTTGCAATCAGCAAACATGTATTTGAGATCCAGTGCCTCTGATTTCTCTCCTTCATGTCCTCAGAGCCTGTTGCAAAATCTCTTCCAGCATTCAAGTGCAGATGGAAGCATTTTTAAGATGTCAACAGACTCTGGGCCTTTCTGGGTTTGAAAGAATTCAGATTTTCCCTGTCTGGTGACTGTTCCCACCACCAGTTCTAATTTCCACCATTGTCCTAACCAAGGTCTTGTTACAGCTATTTTCAGGACTGCTGACTAACAAACTGCTCAGCAAACCGTCATCTCATGAGATGATTATAAGATTGATTACAATCTTATACTTTTCTTTGGGATGGAGACTGGAGGAAGCAGAGGCTGTGGTACAGCTGCCTTTCACTTACTGCCATTAAATTTACTACAAGCTTTGCACTCCTCCCTTCATGAAAGTTACACTGACCCAGTGAGGACCAGAACCTGTGTTACTGATAGCTTGAAAACGACAAAATGAGCTTCAACTGTATTTTCCTCTCCGTCACTAGCAGTTTTCTCTCTGTTGTGTGAAATGAGATTTTACTAATGCTATTTGTCTGCAGTGGCAGCAGTTTTTCCCCAGCTGTGTGGGCTGGCACCTTAATTACAAACATTGCTTTCTTACACTATGATCTGAATGCTTACAATCACCAACCACTGATGCTTGCTTTTCTTTAGTTCCTTCTTTTAATGAGGAATTGGCCTATATAATGGTGGACCCACGGTGAACATAATTTTCAGGTAGATATCTATGCCATAGCTCTCAATTATTATAAAAGCAGTATTTACTGACTTAAATTATTAAGGAATATTTCCCACCGTATGAAATTGCAGCTGTTCTGGGAGGAGGGCAATCATCCAGACTCACAAATAGCACAGGAAAATCCACTGCAGATCCTGCCTGGAGAAATATCACTGGCTACTTCAACATACCCTCTCGGCCATTTCTTAGGCTTGGAAAGCATCCCAAAGCCTACCTGTGCCAGCATGTAAAAAAGCCTCAAGACACATCACACACTATATGGGTAGACTAGAGTGTATAGAAATGTAATTTTAAGGCAAAACCAAATATCTTTTAAAAATTGTTCCAAATTTGCCTCTCCAGATCTCACGCACAAGACTGTATTGCTATAACTGCACATTCAGAAGTGGTGGCATTTCTCTCTTCATTAACAGAAGACACTAGGATGCTCCAGAGTCAGAGAATCATAGAATGGCTTGGGTTGGAAAGAACATTAAATTAATCCAGTTCCAACCCCTTGCCTAAATACCTCTTTAAACACTGTTCCATCAATTTGGGAAGAATACATTGATACATATGTCTGCTAGACTACCTTTATGGATTCTTATACTTCTAGCTGGAGAGTAGACTCAGTTTAGAAATACATGGAAGTTTAAAGCAGAGAAAAAAAAGTCGAGGATTACTTTCTGTTCCTAAACAGATTGTGCTCTTCAGAGATGCGAGGCTGACAAAGGTCAAAAACTGTACCTAAGATCTGGGTGATCTCCAGAGGTGCTATCCAACCTAAATTAGTCCTTCCCTCTCCTTGGGGCCGTGAGGATGCACAGGCCCTGCTTTGTGCCCATCTCTGCTGGGGACAGATGTGATGTGAGGAGCTCACTCCCACGTGTCACATCCTGTGCAATTCAGCTGCGGACTGCAATGTGGCCAGGCAGCCTGCCATGGACCTTCCTGCTGGCAATGCGTGAGGCTGTGTCAGGCTGGGAACCTCACCTAGGGACAGCCTGGAACAAAGCTCCGCAAAAGCGTCTCCTGAGGGCTTGTACAAGTGCCGTTCCTGTCACAGTGCCAGATTCCTCAAAATTAACATGGTCGTGAACAGCACCGCTACTAACCATGAGTGTTCAGCAAAGCCAGAGGAGAAGATTGATGGGGAGACAAAAGTTCTTTTCAGACTTCTGAAAGAGCACTACAGGCAACGGGGAGCAAACAGCAACATTACAGGTGAATAATAATGCTGCTTGAGAACTCTTTTAAATTACAATGTAATAAATATATTTTTAATAAAGGAGCGCTGGGTTTGCGTACGGATGTAATTTTTTCCACTGAGTGCAGCTGTGAGGATGCATACAAAGCTCCTGGGGACTTTCTGGCTGAGAACAGAGCTGTGCATTTTCCCATCGGCAGGGATTCACTTTGAATTCACTGCCAGAGATGAGAAAGAGTAGAAAAGGTGGCCATGTCTGAGGTCCCTTCCCACTTAAGGTGAGTGATCCCCCCAAAGTGACTGCATGGCTTCAATGAATGAGGCAGAGCATCAGCATCCTGGCTGCACTCTCCTGCATCACCCCCCTGCAGGGTAGGAGCTGCTTCCCATGATATCATCTCTGTGGGAAGCTCCAGCCTTGGGGATAGCAGCAGGGCAGCTGGCAGGGATGCTGCAGGGACACAACCTGATGTATGAGAGCCCCTGTTTCTGATTGCTGCCTATGTTGTGCAGAATCCCTAATAAAATGAACAGTGTGCTGCTGCACTGTCAGGTGAGGGTGACAGTGGAAGGGGAGGAAGACTTTGGATATCATCATCATCATCTTGACTTCCTGTGCTTTTTGCCTTTAAGTAAATAAACCTAGTAAAATGCTGGGCAGCAATTCAATCTGTCACGCTTCACACTCTGAATAATTCAGCCAGAAATAGAAAGTGTTCAACCCCCATTAGTGTAGTGCCCTGAAGAAGCTGATTTTTTTTTTATTTATTTATTTTTTTTTGGCTTGTAATATATTTCACATCAATTATGCACTGCCAACAGAAGTAGCTTTGTGCCAACTTGTGATCAGCTTTTCTCTCAGAGATGTTCTATCTATTTTACTTTTCCTTAGTTTATTGGCAAGGTCCCATCAACAGAAAAATCTCAGATATGTGCAAAAGTCACACATGGTTCTTCATCCTCAACAGTGCACATTAGCTTGCCTAAGCTCCAGGCTCTGATCAGCTTCTTACAGGGCACCTCAGTTCCCTCTGACCTCATTCCATTTGTCTCCTAGCTGCTGCCCATAAGCACTCCTTGCTAGGCATCAGGAGCTCCCCATGCCAGGTGGGGCTCAACTGTAGGAGGTGGCAAGGAGAAGAAGGATGGTACCTAGAGGGAGTACTGTTAATGCTGATGGCGTTGAGTAACCAAGGCTCTTAGGTGGCTGCATGTTCATTGCACATCCACACTCCAACATGCTCTGCTTTAGAGAGACAGAACATTTCTGCATTGGCAAGTTCTTTCTGCACCCATCTCTGCTGCTGCATTGTCATGGTAATGTGTCTACTTCAAATGAAAAGTGATCCATTATTTATTACTGAATGAATTCTCTGGGCCAAATTCCATATCAGTTTGCTTCTCTCATTACCGCCCACAGGAGAGGTAAAACATTTTACACCTAATGCACCTTGCTGAAAAGATGCAAAGCACTTTTGCAGGAGGAGAGCAGGGGAATCTACAACCCCTCCATGTCTTTACCCTGAGGCCTGTACGCTGCCTGTAATGCTGCTCAAAGTGCTGTTGAATAGGACACTATATTCACTCTGTTTCTCCATCATTTCCAAGTGTGTGCTGATAGGATGCAGACCCCGGGGCTGGTTGGAACCAGACGATCTTTGGGGTCCCTTTCAACCCAAGCCATTCTATGATTCTAAGGCCAAGTGAAGGGTCCTGCTGGCTCAGGCCCTTCCCTGACTCAGTGACCAGCAGCAAATGCGCAGCTTTGTCAGCAGTGTTTCCGGGAGATGGAAGGCATTCTTCCTGATACAGATGGAAATCAGCCTTGCCTGGAAGCACAATGATGGCCTTATCTTGCAATTATTTCCTAATAAGTATCATTTCACACGCAAATACCATCCATACGGGAAAAAAAAAAGAAAATAATTGTTTTAAAAATTTGAGTAAGTGACAGGGTCTATAATTTCCTGCTGCAGCAGCACAGCACAGTGCACAGTGCAGACAGGCAGCGTGGTGCTTTCAGCTTCCACTGGTCTCATTTGCCCATGCAGTGGATTTATGAAACCATCTTCTCCAAATTATTCTGCTAGGGAGGTGAACTTCAGCTCTTAACTATATGCCAGGAGGTGCCAGGAGAACAGAAAAAGGTCTCTGGGATATATCAGAGGAAAAAGGTGAATGCTGAAGCGTTGGGAAGTGGGTGTCAAGCAGATGGGTTTCAGCTGCCAGCTTATGCATAAGGCTAGCACATCATAGGCACCCAGTCTGCCATTCTTGTCCAGGCAGGGCCTACCTGGAGGACAAATATTCATTTCCTCCACTAACTTTTGGCAGTCGCCATCTATTCTTATATGTTCGTACAGAATTATTTAGGATATTTTGGGGACATCTACCCTTCCTCATTCAGTGTTTTCATCATCACCCTCTTTCTGGTGTCACTGAGAGTTGAAACAAAGAAACCCTTTGTCCCTACAGTGGATGTCCTGATGACCTGGTGAGGACAGTGCAGAGGAAGGAGGAGTAGAAGGTGCTCTTCAAATGAGCTGGTGGTGGCCTTCTGTGAAGGACGTTGGATAAAAACATTGGAATTAACTTTTAAACATGTCTGATATTTAGATGAGGAAAGACAAAACAACCAAACTCCCTTCCTTCCTGAAACATGGTATTTTAAAGCAATGAGCACTAACAGTCTGCAGGTACTCGTGTTCTCTTCCTTGATGATTCCCCTGTTGGGTCTTAGACTGTATGAAACTCACAATTCTGCTCTGGGCTCGTGCCCAGTAAAGGAGGAGAGGATTCATACCAGAGAGATCCAGGAACGTGCCCAGTAGCACGTTGAGCATACTCAGCTTTAAGTTAAATGCAAAATATGTGAATTGACAAGAAGAAATGCCCTGGACTAGGATATCCATGACCAGGGAAAAGTTAAATGCTCTCCAGGTGGTAGGAGAGAGAGAAGCAGGCTTGAATACTGGGAAACCTTATTGTATTTTTTGGTTGTTTTTTTGTTATTTTTTTTCCTAGCCATAGCTTTAATAGGTTTGTCTCTTAAGACAAAAGTAAAACAGGATTGAGCTCTGCTCACTCCAGTGTGTTTCCTGGTTTGGTATTAAACAACAGAAGTAAAGAGGCCCCAATGCAAAGCCTTTCTGTTTTTTTATCTAGAGAAGTTTCATTCAAAATTAACCCAGGATAAACAGCAGGCATAAATTGCTGCATTGGAGATCCACCTGTGAGCCCACATAAGAGCAATCTATGCCCAGCAGCTGGACCTGACTGGACTCACTTGCACTGCAGGCATCTGATGTTTCATCAGAACAACATAGGCACTGCAGAGTGGTTTGTGAGAGAGGGCAGGATCTGCCCTCCTGCTTTGAAATGTTTTCCTCGAGGCAGGAGGTGTTTCAAGTTGCTTTAAGAACCGTGGAGAAAGTAATCTTTCCCACTGGTGGTATGCTTATGCATTTATATCTTACATGACATTTTTGTGATGATGTGCTCATGCAAATAAATCTACTCTATCTGAAGGTCATTGCTATGCTGCTTTTCCCATTTAAGGTGCCCCTGACTCCCTTCCAAAAGGACCAACACACCTTTGAAGATGCACATTAAGGAGAAGCACTTAACGTGCGACAGGAGCGATGGAAGCTATTTTTATGTACAGGCTAAAAAGAATGAAAGAAGCCTAAATTTGCCATTTTCTTCCTCATGCAAGTCTTCAGGGAGAATGATAATTTCACATGGACAAAGGAGAGGAAGAAAGCCTGAAAACAGCTGTCATATTTGTGCATAAGAATGAAGGATGCATTAAAACCCCAGAGATGCTCAAAGGGGTAGCAATCCCAGAGAGTACCCTGGGGTTCTAGGAGGCAACTTGACCATCCTTTACTTTACAGTCCAGAGAATTTTGAAGATGACCTTACCATGAGTTTTATGCATTTTGGGAGCATAAAGCTGCACAGTGGTATTGCTTTAGTGACAGCCGTTTCATTCCAGCCTGTTCCTATTGTTTTTTCTGTAGCACCATCCTTTGTAAATCTCCATCTCAACCTTCTCCAGTCCTTGATTATGTGTATCTGAAAATTATCTTCCTTAGGTATTTTTGTGTTTCCTGACATGCGCTTTTTTTTCCCTACAACAGAATCAAGCAGTTACAATTAGTGAACCCTCAACCATGTTTATTGTTACATCCCTCCTTACAGCAGTGCTTTGCCTCTTTTTATAGTTGCCCTCACATTGCTTTAGGGTTCAAAAGCACTGTTTCACAGGTGGTAGAGAGGCTGCAGGGAAGCTGCAGGATTTACTCTATATCTCCTAGGAAGTTCATGGTTGTGCAGGAAATCAGATCCAGACATTAAAAATCTTTGTTCATGGCCTGAGTGCTAACTCTTCCGAGGAAACCCAACACTGATTGCAGCTGTAGGGATAGGGCCGTGTGGACTGCCTACACCCAGCCCCAATCCTAACCCAAACTCTTACTTCCCATTGGGAGAGGGCTCTATCAAATCCATACTCTTAGCTCTAATTTCAGCCTCTAAATGTGGTCTTGCTGATAGCAGGAGAGCAGTCTGCAGCCTGCTGAGGCTTTCCTATCTTGCATAGTGTGTGCAGTATTACCCCATCTGAGCCTATCGCTCCCAGCAGAAAGATAAGATGATGGTTTTCCAGTTCCCTAAACCACTCGTAGCAATAGACAAGCATTTAGTGGAAAATCACATTGACTTTACTGCAATACATGACCTAATGAAATTTTTGGCATTTTAGAGGCAGGCTCCTCTGACTCAAGTCTCCCTGCAAGGCACTTCTGCAACTCAGTTACTCAAACTGAAAATCCTCTGAATAGAGTCCCTTTCTCCCACAAGATGAGTCCTAATCCTGTGCCAAGCTTTTTCCAGTTCCTTGCCCTCCCTAAAGCTCTAGTTGTACAGCATGAAATCTTCCCTGAGCATTCTCCATCAGGATTTCTGCTAAGCTTATTCCCAAAATTGGGGCTTGTTGCACCCCCTGGTCCTGACAAGGGGACCACTAAGTCCTCCAGTTCTGCTGGTGGGACTCCGCTTGACACAGTTTTGCCATTTTCAGGTAAAAATAACACCTGTCTCAGGTGGGTAGATCTCAGCAAGTCTTACCTCCCTGCAGGCTGTAAATAGCCCATGAAACCTGCTGCTTCCCAGCAAGCAGATGGGTACCATCAAATTTAGCAACCCTAAATAGACTAGAACTTCTGTTGCTTGCTTCTTAGAATTTATCAGACTCTTGGGGAAACAAATATGTATATGAGGGCTAAGGAGATCCCCATGGCTGACAGAGGTGTGGTGACACATCTGGGACTGACAAGGATGAAAGTTCCTCAAAAGAGAGTACTGAAGTTGGGCATAATACTAAAATGCGGTGTCAAGGAGTAGAGATGGCATGTAATGATGCACCTCCTCCAGCTTGAAATAATAATTCAACTGAAATATAGTTCAATTGGAATTATGTAATCAGATCCAAATAATAGCACTGCAGTGTTCATTCCAAATTCCCAGCAGCAACAAAATCTCTGTGCAGACAGTTTGTGCTGGTCCTCATCCTGAACAGTCCTTGCAGGGTTAATTTAGGGCTGACTCTGGGTCAAAGTGACAAAAAACAACAGTGCACAAGGCAAGAAGCATATACCATATACAACCCCAGACAGCATATTTTCAGTAGACACTGAAGTATGCGCACCTGTACCTACTCTTTGTCATTTAGCATGCATTGTTTTAGCTAGTGATGTGATGGAATTAGATTGTTTGTGATTTACATAATTACAGCACTCATGGTATTCCCATTGTTCAAAGTGTCTCCTTGTGGGAGAGATTATTCTAGTGAATGACACAATTTGTTCTTCTGTGACAAGTCTTGGTTTAAAAAAGAAATGCTAAATATAGTGTAGCTGACGGATCTTAAACAACGTGTCACTGACACTTGCTGTAGTGGAAGGAATCATACGTGAGCCAGAGAGATTCCCTGTTTTGGAATATGTAGTGTGCATATATATGTAGTATATGATACATTGCAGCAGGAGTACACAGCACAGATGTAGAGGTGAAGTAATGCGTTTAACAAATGACAGAACTTGTAAACTATTTGTGAAACAGGTGGGAAAGGACAAAACTGCAGGTAGTTAGCCCTAAGTGGCATACTTCAGTTAAAAATCCATGGTATGTACTATCCCTGTTGGGCTGCAATACACTGTCTCAAAGGAATGGTGAACTATAACTCCAAAGGGTCTTAGAAGGAAACATCTACCCACAAGATCAGACTCATGGTTTGTACAGTTATGTATCTCAGCTGCTGCTCTATCAGATAAGGGCATCATTTCATCAAAACCTCCGTAGCTTGCCTCTAACGCATCAATCTACCAGCTTAAATTATCAGCTGCATTTCCCAGATCTAATATCTTTGAAGAAAATGAGTTTCACTTGCTCATAAAATGCCATGTAAATTAGAAAGAGAATTAATAAGGTGCATTTCCTCCCTTTTCCCCATCAGGTCTCAGGTAGCACTACACACTGTTCAGAAGTTTTGTTTAGACAAGCATCTTTGATACCACAGATGTATGAAGATTAGAGAAACTTGTTGGAACACGTTAGACTTTGATCCTTGACAGTGCAGAGAGCACATATTATTTCAAGTTTCCTGAGTTTGAAAGAGAGTAAGGGAGAAGCCACGTGGGAATGCTTTTGCCAGCCTTCCAGCAGCCTGTGCTCCACACCAGAAGAGCAGAGAGCAGAATGGCAGTTAGGACACTCTGTCCTTCCTGCCAGCAAGGTCACATGTGGCTTTTTCCATTAAAGGAAAGGTCCATGAGGTTCACTCATTCATATTCATAGCTTCACCTGAGAAATTTAGCACATGGGAACCCTACAACCACAGTTCATGCCCTGCCAACTTGGTGCATTGCTCACCCTTCTTTGACATGTGTTCATTCATTCAGTTGTTCAGATTGGGGTGTGATCTGGAAGTGAATGAATGAACATGTTTGAGTTACCAAGGGGGAACAACAGTATTTGCCACCATTTGTCTTTCTGAGGAAGGTTTTTACCGGGGAGAAACTTTCATGTTTCAGTTCATGACTTCGTACACTTGATGAGAAACAAACTTACATCTCCACCTTCCCAGCTGACATACAAGTGCCACTGCCACTTCTCTGACAAAAGAGGAAACTGACACACTGTGTCCGCAGAGCAGATCTGACAAGGAAAACATTACCCAGATGGAAGCCTCAGTGACACCTGAAGGAAATGATTGGCCACCCACAGACTTCAATATCTCTAATGATACAGGAGAAGAAAAATACCAAGTTGCCCCAGTGTGTTAGAGACAGAGACTGGGGGATGAAGATAAGCAAGACACCATTAATTTGCACTGTGCTTTTACCACCCTCAATTTCAAGGGTCCATGTTCTCATCTGCTTATTCCTCCTGCTCCTTTTAGACTCCTGCCCTTTGCAGGAGGCACCCAGGAAGCCTCTGTCACTTTGACAGACTCCTTCACAGTTCCTCTCTTCCATCTTTTCCTGCCCAGGCTGCTTTAAATGCTCATGTAGTTATTTTCCTCTTGGCAGCCTGCAGCACACACGGTCCTCACTGTAAGGAAGCAGAGAGGTGGTTTGAACTTAAACTGAGCTGACAGCGTCAATGGCTTGGCCAGAAAGATGAAGGTAGGAAGAAAACCAGCACAAACAGTGCTTCCCAGGGACTTCTCCGCTCTGTGACGAGTTGGGGCCTCTGCCCATTGCTCCAGACACCAACATCTGTTCTGTGCCAACCGGTGAACTGTGAGCCCCAGGGGGTTTTGACATTCCTGGTCTGGAGCAAAAACCAGGATTGCTGATGCTATTGCTACCACATTACTTGAGTCTAATTAGACAAACAAGCACCATCTACCTACAAAATGTTTTCAACCAATAAGAGATCAAAATCTCAAATCACAGGGAATCAGTAGGCAATCTCCTGAGATCAAAATGGCAACAGGTATGGTGCACAATTGTCCTGTGACAAGCCCTGGACAGGTCACAGCTCTCTTGTCACCACGGTCCTGGCAGAAGTATTGGGTCAAGGAAACATACCCTTCAGGGAGCTTCCCACTGGCTCTCCTGTCTGAGTGCTCTCTGGTCTGTAGGAGGTGAGACGTAACAGGGAAGCAACCAGGGAGCTTCCCACTGCACAGGTTGAGATCCCACTGAAACAAAATCATGGTGTCATTTTCCATCCCACCAGATGAGAGCTGATGCATGACATTGGCATTTGGATGAGGTCTGGTAGAAAAAGGCAGGAAAACAGAACTCACATCCAAGACAGCTGCTGTAACCAGCTTAAACAGGAAAAATAAGTCCACATGAGTGCAGCACTCTTATACTGAAGCAGTTTTTGACTTCTCAAAGGAAAAAAAACACAACACACCATTAGTTGTGTTGTTTCCTTTCAGTCTTCATTGTGGTTTGGGGTTTCCTTTGCATTTGAATATTTTCCACTTAGGCTGACAATGGAACAACCCACTGTGGCCTTTTCTTACCAGTCAATTCCCAAGCCAGTCAGCCAGGCCCCAGATCACAGTAGGGCAGCACTGCTGTGGTGGCAGTCAATGTACTGTCCTCTTCCTGCACTAAGGCCATGCCATGCTATGGGACAGCAGTATAGAGCTAACTGAAGCCTTGCAGGTCTACAGCATCCCTCATATCACACACTGTTGGGACTGGGAAGGGAATACCAAAATGCCCCTGAGCACATCAGGAGAATAGGAGCAGGGACAGTGAGGTGGGTGGGGGAGAAGAGGGGTCAACACTTGGACATTTCCCTGGAGGAGGCCTTGTCCCAGAGCAGAGTGGGGAGCTGAGGACATCCTGCCCATGTGGCTTGGAATCACCCCCAGTGCAGCCTCAGGGGAGCATACAGCTGTCATGCAGCATCTTATTAGCCACAGCCTGAAAGAGATGCAAGGCTACCTTGGCAGGAAATGCACTTTTCCTCTCCCTCCACCTCCCTATTTTAATGATTTCATTCCCAGGGCAAGAGATGGCAGGTGGCTTCACACTTCATACGGTAAACTCGTGCATCTATGCACAAAACTAATACCCTGACAGATTTGGAACTCTGGATGTACTTTTTAGCTCTCTGTATGGCTGAGTCTGTGCTTTGCTCTCACAAAGCACAGCACTCCGGCTTTAACACCTTCTCCATCCATCCCTCAGTACAAACCCAGAGGTCATTTGCTTTGCACAGTGATTTTTCTTTGATCAAATAGCTTTGCTGGGAGATGGGTGTCCTGCCAGCAGGGATGTCTGGACCACTGGAACAGATGAGCTTTCTCAGCACTTTGCAGGGCAGCTCCCAAAGAAGGAGCAAAGAAGCAGAGCTAAATTAATTAGCTACCAACTAAGAGAGAGTAAACATCTTCAGGCCCTCACCACCCCCTTTGGGTTCCCTTGCCTGTAAACTGCAGAGGACAGAGAGAAGTCGAATTACCCATCATGCAATTTCCTGATTTGGGAATATCAGATATACTCTTACTTGATGTTGTTATAATATTACTTCTACATAGAGATATTTGTGCAGGGACTTTTGGATCCACTGAAAGCATTTGGAAATTGCAGGGAATTGTTTCCAAGCAAAACTATAAAATATTTATAGGAGTGACAACAAATCAAAACCCTCCGTTATTTAGCCAGCTTATGGAGAAGGAAGGGATAGGATGTGGATACAGGCTCAGAGGAGAGTTGCTGTAAACCAATGAGAAAGGAATCAGATCCACGTCCACAAGGCCGAACAGATGGGAATACAGTTTGTACAAACTTTATGTGAGCATAAGGCAGGGATGAGTGTGGGAAAGGGAGAAGAATATCCAGGAGAAGCATTAACTGATATGCTATCCTGCCTTGACTTTAAAGTGAGTTATGAGCCCTAATGAACAATCACACCAGTCTTCACAAATGACAGCCACAAATGCCATCCTCCAGAGATGATATCTTGTTCAGCCTGAAATAACCCTTCACTGCAAAAGCACACGCATATACAGAACAAACAAAACAGGGAAATGCAGTCTCAGCCAGCAGGAAATCCTCAGACGCATCAAGGGAAGCTGACTGCACCAGGGAGACATTTCATACATTATATCACTGAATTCAAAGGCAAAATATAATCCAAAGGTTGCACATGACGAGGAAAAGCAAGCAACATCCTTCTGATAAGCACTCCCAGGTGAGGGTATCTGCACGCATGATGGCACAGAACCACATTTGATTTCCACCTCATCTGTTTCATAACCAGGAAATATCTGACTTTCCTTTTTCCTTGATGCTTTGGGGAAGTCACATCTTGCCACACAAATTTACCAAGTGCAACATGAGCAAGTGGGTTTGCAAAGCCCATGGGGAATCCATTGTCGGGGACATACCTGTGATAAACATCCCTCCAGGCACAGCATTGCCTCCTCTTGCACACTGCTCTCACTGCATTGACCAAAAAGACAACAACCTGAGAGCCTCACATCCTCAGCTCTCCTGGCCTGGACATTCTCAAGACACCCGAAGGCAGCAGGAGAACAACAGTTTACAGCTCATTCTCACAGTGCAGCTGTCATCCTGCCCATGTTCTGCTCTTGTAACTCTAGGTTTGTGGGCAGGTTCGCCTCATCTCCTGGGCTGTCTTCTGCAGCTCATTTCCATTTCAGTAAGCCTTGTCACATGTTTCTGTTTGTTACCTTTTGCACATGGGAAAGCATTTTCCCAGTGGATCCCATGACCTGACAGGTACTGCTGCTGCTGCTCAGGTGGCTGCACAAACAGCATGACAGAAGCATTTTCTGGACAGTAATCAAAGCAATAAGAAACAGCTCTTGAGACAAAGATGTCCAAGAGCACAGAGATCAGGGAAAAGCATGCAGGTTTCTTCTCACACCTTTTCTTCATAGATTTTACTCACATCCAACTGGTTTTTTTGTTTGTTTGTTTGTTTTTAAACCTTCTGACACTATCTTAAATAATGCAGCCAAGTGTGTCTTGGGCAGGTGCTGTAACGAGCTGCAGCAGAGCATGCTCCCAGCACACAAGGAGGGGCCTTGAGGTGTTGCTAAATTTTAGGATCAGGAAAGGAAGGAAGGAGATGGCTGGCCCCCATGAGACTTGGGGTTGCGCTAGTGAGGGCAGGTGGAGGGAAGGGATGGTCCCACTGGGGCAAGGAGAGACAGCACAGAGCTTGGAGTGAAGCCGGTGACCTTGATGGCATAGATCCATCTTTAGTGCTAGACAAGTTAGTCATCAAGTCCTACAATAGCAATATGATGACGTAAGTTCACCAGAAAAAACAGTCTCAAAATTGAACAATGAAAAAGCAAAGCACTGGAAGGCAGACAAAAGACAAGATGTCCTTTCTTGATCTTCATGTAGCCACCTGAAAACATCCAAAAGAGACCACTTCAGTTAACCCCCTAGGCATTTTTCTGCTGTCTGTGGAAACTCTTAATAAAAATTTTCTTGAAGGCATGAAGCATGGAGGAAGAATTAGTCCAATCTAGTGATGACACATGGTGTAGATATATGTGCTGCGCAAAATGATCATTTCTCAAATTCTTGGTGTAAATCAGTCCCTGGGGAGAGGACAGATGATAGCGCCCTTTCTGATCAATTGCTCACAGCAGCTCGTCCTCAGATCACCTCCGAGGATGACTGGGAGAGGAGAAAAGGATCTTGCCCTGCTTTGTGCAGGAAACTGAAAGCCGAGCATTGCTTGTGAACATGTTTTTGCCTTTCGGAGGAAACACTTCCAAGCCAAATGCTTTGCATTTCTTCAACACAATTAAAGGAAAAGGAAGAGGCAGGCTTAGCTCTATGAAAATAGGCAGCAGATGCTGGAGGAGAAGAATGGGAAAGGTTGTCCTCTAGAGCAAAGGGGAGAGAATAGTCCAGAGTGAGCGAGCACAGCTGGAAAGGGCCACAGGCCCCCAGCTGTTCTGTCCAAATCTGCAGCCACACACGTGTGGAGGGGGACAGGTTACAAGTACCACATGTAGAAAGTGAGAAACAATCTCTAAGCACCAGGAATGTAAGAGAATCACACAAAGGTGAAGCCACCTAATTCCTAGAAGAGACTGTCTGCATCTAGACCCCTTCTTACTGTTACAGCACTCATCTTCTGCTTGGATTGGGAGGAATTAGCTTTGTTTATTCTTGAGTATCATTTTGGCTGCAGGCATTCCAGATATTCTGTGCAAGGGTAGGAAATGGCAGGCCTTGACCTACACATCTCTCAGTCTAACTGCATAATATAGAGGACAGGAGATGAAATATCTCACAGATTCACACAGCCAGGCAGCACTGCAGCTGGTCATGGAAGGCAGGGCTCTGGAGTTGCTTGCATATACTCCCAAATATGTCACCCTGCTCAGGCGTTCTGAAGCACGACTCCATGTGATAGAGGCAACACCGACAGAGAATGTGTTCTTGTGTCCAAGAGCAGACCGGGTCACACCAATTTATAAAGAAAAACAACAGCAAACATGGCCCATTCGCTGGATAAACAACTACTGGCAGAGAGCACCTGCCTTGGGATTAGGTGGAGAAACTCCACAGAAATTTATAAACTTGGTTAAAATGTTACTTTGTCATTCCTTCTCAGTAATGACAGGCAGAAGTGGCACTTGTCTTGTACAGCTAAAGCACAAAATCCCCTTGAATTCACAGTAAGATACAACAAGTTCTCATTACTGAGTTTTTACACACTTGCGTACCTATGTAGCAGCCCTCACTGGGGTTTTGTTGACAATCTCCAAGAGCCAGGCATGCAGCAATTTGGGCTGAGTGCAACAAGGGACATACAGAAGAAGGTATTCCCACTGTGCTATCATTACCCTGTTAGTGAGCGACCTGCAATGGCTACACTTTTGCAAACCATTGTTCACTTAAAAGAATAAGAAAGAGAGAAAGAAGGAAAGAAAGAAACTGCTTCTCTGCAAGCAACGTTTAACCATAGACAAGAAGAGATTAATGAGCACCCTCTGTTAAAACCTGAGCAGGAATCACACATCACAGAAAACACTTAATCTCAAATTGGAGCTAGGAGAAATTTTATGTTTTAACAAAGACAAAAAGAGACAAGGAGTTAAACATCTTTTCAGTCTTATTGGGATGACTTCATTTCTACATAGATGAGTACAACCCACAGACCCCAGCACCTCCTCACTCCTACTCCAACATCTTTTAAACTCCACATTTTCACACAAGCATCTGCAGCCACCTCTCTTTAGTTATTAAGCTAAGAATATGTGTCAGCAAAACATTTTCTAACATTAGTCTTCAAGATTTGTTTGATACACATGAAGGCAGCTCTGGTTTTCAACTCTGCACTACCAGGAAATCTAGCAAGAAAAATTTGTGTAATGTTTTGTTTAACAGAAGATTGGAATGCATCGTGAAACCTACAGGACGGGCTGCCCTGATCTCTGAGATGCTTACGGGAGGTGGATGCAGCTCCCCAGGCCAGCTGGCTTTGTCAGCAGCAAACCTCAAATCCATGCCCACATGAATGGTTTCATAGCATGAATGAGATCATCATAGTGCAGCCCCATAACAACGTATGGGGCTGAGATATACACTACCTGGCTACAGCCCCTCTGCAGCCATCAGCAGCTGCAAGCAGCCCCTGCTGCAATCTGAGTGACACCAGCTGTGTCCCCATTCCACATTCTCTCCTCCTGGTGCAGATGGTGCCCTTTTACCTCCAGTACAGAGCATACTGATCCTTGTCAGCATCAGAGCACAGGTGGATTCCTCAAGGGCTACATGCCCAGAAGATTACCCAGTCTATATCTTGAATTCCTGACATTTCTGGAGGACAAGAGATAAGTCTTTTTAACTAGGAAAGCAGAAACATTTTTTTATTTTTCAGAGAGAAGTTAGATTTTACAAGCCTTCTCTCTAGCAATCATTCATTTGGATCTCAGCACCATCCTGTGTCACCATGATTTGTGACAAGCCTGTGAGTTATGCAAGTGAACGCGCGTACTTCTGAGCCTAGAAAAAAAATCAGCTACAAAGCAGAAAAACCCTTGCAGCCTTAACAAAGAGCAAGCATCTTTCCTCTGTGATGTAGATTAATGTAGTGGGTATAGAGAGAGATCAAAAAAATGGTAAAGGCATAGGGAAACTTCTATAGAAAGACATTGAAGAAACAGAAACTGTTTTACAAAGAAAATGAGTAAGAAGGATGTACTGCAAGTGTATGAAGCATGAACAGGCTGGCAACGGTAAGTCCTTAATGCTTTCTCCTAGAAAAAAAAAATACATTCACTGAAGTTGGTGCTCAAAATATGCAAAACCTTGGAAAAATACAATTTTTACACAGTGCACAGTGTATGAAACTCAGCAGTACCTAACTCAGGAACTCAGTGGGACCCAGTGAGGGAGAGCAAGGAACACCCTGAGCACCCGACATGCGGCGCCAGGCAGGCTTCTGCCTTCCTCTGGAAAAGCAGCAGCACTGAATTTGTGTAGCTCCTGTGCTGAGCATACACTCAAGAGAAGCAGCCAAACCACACAGCCAACCTCCTGTCTGGTACTGTTCCTGTAGCAGGTTCTAGGATCTCTGAGCCAATAGCTCTGTTTGAGTTCTCCTATCATTCATCCCTGATGGTAGTGACTGCATTAATTCCTGCTTAACTTCAGCTTTTAGAAAAATCAACTAGATACAATTTGATTTTTGTGTCTGAAAGCTCCAAAGCTTCACACAGGCTATTCACAATGTGTTCTGTTCAATTGGATGAACCCTAGTTTAATATTATACTTCTGCTACTCATCATGTCAGAAAAAAAACATGTTATTAACAACTGATGCTATTTGACACAAGTAATAGCTTTGGTAGTTGTCTGTCTTTGTCAGTGATGACAACTAGCAATTCCATCTCCACATTAATTATAACAGTGACTTCTCACATAAGGCAAGCCGGTGAAGAATGTTTCCATAGGCACAGAACTGGTTCTGTGGCTGTTTTCCTGGTCTTTGAGGGGCAGGATAGAAACAGTTTTGAATGCAATCAGATCATCATATATATCACTAATCAGCTTAGCAACATGTTTCAGTGGGTTACTGAAAATCCAGTATTTCGTGGGTTGAACATTGCACTTCCACAGGCAAGTCTCTACAAGAACTGTCACCACTGAATAGTGATGATGTCACACCAGATTATGCAGGTCTAGGCCTCCTGCCCCAGACTTCTTACTGGCTTCATACTTATTTACATCTCTCTGTGCCTGATACCTCACATTCTCACACAAGTTTTGTCATTCCTTGGAAATACGTGGGAGAAGACTCAACTCCTCACTGTGCTGACTGCAAAAGGCCCCACAACACCTTCACAAGATGGAGATGTTTAACACTGTAACATAACGGGAAACACAACAAGTGACAGCAGGGTAGGAGAGTTCTAGGCTATAGTAAGCAACGATAAGCTCAAGCGCAGCAACCACAGAGGCAGAAACACAAAGGAAAGAAAAGCTTCTTACCTTCAGAAGGTCTCAGGTACACAGGGATCTCCAGTAAGATTCCCTCGCCTCCACTGCCAACCCTGAAATGAGGTCTGGGAAGGGGTGGATCCTGGCTCCAGCCCTTCTGGTCATTCAGATGCAGTGCTTGCAACTGACTCCCCTAGGTGGGCCCTGCCTTCCCACCAGGTGCTCAATCACTGCTTCAAGACATGACTTCGCATTTCCACTACAAGATGGTGCAGCTGAGGCCTCTTGGGCTGCCCTGAGTTGTATTGTAGTGAGGTGGAGGTCAGCTTCTTCTCCCAAGTAACAGTAATAGGATAAGTGGGATCTTAAGTTGCATCATGGGCGGTTCAGTTTGGATACCAAGAAAAACTTTTTCTCAGAGAGTTGTAAGGCACTGGAAGGCAGACTTTTTCAGGGAAGTTTCCCAAATCCTCTCCCATCTTGAAGCTCTCAGTCACTGGCAGGGCTGTCAGATTTCTCTGCTCTTCAGCAAGAGAAAACAGCTCTGGGCCCTGAGCCATCTCAGCACAGCTCTGAAGCTCCAGTTCTCACAGTATCCACGCCTGCCTCCTCACTGCCAGCCTGATGCTGCCGGATGGCCATTCAAGTGCTGGGCACGTGGGGGCTGGCGCTGGGGAGCGGGCTGGGGGTGGCCACCTGCTGTGACAGGTCACTTCACCTGCTCTGCCCCAAAACGATGAACTCAGCTCTCCATTCAGTTCAGCTGCTGTCCAACTTTGGAGGCAGGGAAAGAGCTGCTTCTGCTGATTTTGTCTGCCTTGCCAAAGCGAATTTCATGCATGAAAATGTGAGATAGGTTTCTCTCCAGCACTTAGGGATAATCAGCCAAGACTGATTAAATGAAAGTATGAAAAATAAAACCACTCAAGGATTGCTATCTTTTGAAGGCAATGCATTCAGTTATCAGGTGTGCTTCGATGACGCTGTTCCAGCAGTGCGTGTCTTATTTCTTCTGGTGCTCAGATCATTCATAGGATAACCCAAACTGCTCCTTCTTACTGACACTGTGTCACCACACATGAGAAAATGTGAATGTAAAAATCTGAAAAGTAAAATGTGTGACATTGCCCAGCAGTGATAAATAGTATGGAACAGCTCCAACACCCTGCTCATGTTACATCCATCAGGCTGACAGAAACCAGGGCTCATGCTCTAGACTAATTATTTTTGCACAGTTAGACATACCATCTCTATTCCTGGTATCTAACTTATCTCTTATGTATACATAAGCTCAGTAGAGTCCTTATAAACAAATTTGGAATGCGTTAATAATAGATCTATGGGATATGGTGCATACTTGCATGCCTGCCCAAAGTCCAGAAAAAAATTACTAGTTTTACGTAAGTAGTTTTTTTCTTTTTTTCCCTTTATCCTTTCTGAAATATAATGCCTCATGAAAGCTAGCAATTATCCCAATTTTCTGATTCTTTCTCAGTTATCCAGCCCTCAGTGTGTATGCCTACAACACATGTGATGTTGGTGGAGCCCTTCTGGCAGCACCGCATGGCATTTACTGCTCAGAAACCTGGCAGTGACTCTACACATTCTTTTCTCATGTCTTATGTTGAAGATGTACAAGTTGCTTTGCACTGTGTAACCTAATGATGATGACTTTACTGCCAAGGTAAACTTTTACATTGTGATATTAAAGGTTAAACCTCGATTATGGTGTGACAGCAGTCTGGATCTTCTTTTCTGTACACTTCATTTTGTAAATTATCTATTTACTTTCTTATCAAGACATGAAAAAAGACTGTTAATTCTCCTGCCATCCTTCTGAAGAATTATTACTCTGATCCCTCTCTAGTCTTGCAAAGTCTATGAGATTTCAGCATTCGCTTGCCAATATTATCATGTATTTTCAGTCTTCTTTTAATGTCCATTGCTAGATGATCACGAACAACATTAAATTAGGTCTTAAACTATCAAATTTGGCTTTCTTGGAATGAGTTTAAAATGGACTCATCTGTGAATATGAGCAGTTGTGCAGATGCTGTTTATTTGAAGTTGGAGGGCAGCACTTTCTGTCCTCGATGGACTGCTCTGATAGTGGGTCCAACTCAGTATCTGATTTCCATAAGACGCCTCATTAGAAGTCCGTGCAGTAACACCTATAACTTGTTGAGCTGAGCACAGCACTTTATGAGGCTGCCTCTGAAGCTGTGAATGTACTGGTATCACTTTCACAGAGGTGTGTTGACAGGTACAGCTGACACAGCGACCCCAAAATCTTTCTGCAGCGTTTGTGGCAAGAGCCTCTCTTTCCAACCCAGCTGGCACCGAGCGTCCCCGCATCCCACATGGTCCCATCGCTGCATCTAGAATCACGTCTGCAGCTCAGTGTCATTGCTGCCAAAGGGGCTTGGCTGTGAGCTCCAGGGCATGCAAGGCAGGGCTGGGACTGTGTGGGCAGATAATAGCAAGTTTATTGTCATCACATTCCTCTAATGCATATGCTCATTCAAAGAGTTATACAAAAAGCTCTTTGTGCTTGCAGATGCATTGCTTCCATTTGTTTTCACAGAGAAGAAAATGATACCTGTGTGAGGCAGCCCACAGCCATTTCCCTGCTACAGTCACCACTAAGAAATATTTCTTAGATGGACACAGCCCTCAAAAGCAGCTGTGCATGATTACAGCACCTGCAAGGCATCAGACACAAAGAGTTTTATCGTTGGTTTTGTTTGTCTGTTTGTTAAGAAGCAACTCCAAAATCTAGACGGAGATAACAGCAATTAGTCGTAACAGTAACATCAGGAGCCTCAGCCCAGGGTGAGGTCCCTCATGCTAGAATCCAATAAGATACACAGTGAGTAAAAGTTCTGTCTCCAGCGTGCTCCTGGCCGTGATCTGATTGAGCTTGCCAGGCTGCTGGGAAGCCACCAGCTCCTGCAAATGACTGAGGCGCCAAAGGGGCACTTAATGGGAGAAAAAGTTGAAGAAAACCAAATAAATGATTTGCATCAGTGTTTATGGTAGAGGAGCTCAGGGAGGCTTCTACAGCAGTTATTTTATACAGGGGCTGAGCAGAACCTGCTCATACTCATTGGATGAGGTGCTACGAGATAGGTTTAGTAGCTTAGCGGGTAGTAATAGTGATAGGAGGATGGTTGGACTAAATGTCCTTGTAGGTCCTTTCCAACCTTCTGATTCTGTGATTCAGATGCAGGAGAACTCTTAGAACAAATAAATGAAAATAAGAGTAACAAACCAGCACAATCAGCCTTCACACATATTTATACATTACATATTTACATATTACATATTTACATAACATATATAAACATGCTGCTGTTGAACTAAGCATTTGGGATATAACCTGCTTCTTAAGTTGGTCTTGATGCCAGAACTGCAAAGGGGATCTATGGTGCCATTTCCAAAGCTAGAAGTTATATAAGAAAATATAAACCAGTGTTTGTTTCCCATGCCATTAGACAACGAATGGTACAGAGAAGAGGAATTGCCATGGTTTCTGCAGAAGGGGAGCTGTGGCTCCATTACCTGTGGTAACTCTTTGAAACAATCCTCTTCCCAGGGGCTGTTCAAAGGTTGTCAGCCCTGAGCACCTTGATCCAAGCTGGTCTGCCCTTGGCAGGGAACTGGACAAGACAGCAAATAGGACTGCAATTCCATAGTCACAAGGAAAATGCACTAACCTACACCATAACTGCACTGCAATATTCATTGCCACAGGACACCATTCTGACCAAAGTAGAAATGATTTTAAAAATACAGGCATATTAACTGAGAAAAGATCTGTTGATGGCAAAAGACACAGCGAATTGGGTTCAACTTCTAGCATCAGAGATCTCCACAATGTAAGCTCCACAATGTAAGTGCATATACTGCAGAAAGCTCAGTCTTGTGCCCCCCCCATCTGCTATGCACACTCTGAACTCCAGCTGTATGTTACTGGGAGGATTATGGTATTACATAAGCTTTTATTTTGACCAGCGTGGCTGCTCTCAGGCATAAGGAAGCAAGTGGTGTATGTAATGTTGTGCAGGGGGAAGAAAGCAGCAGCAAAACCAATGTGAATCATTGCTTTTGGAAACTAATTGTCATCAATTAGCCTTTCACCTTTGGCTGACAAAAACTACCTCTTGAATATTCATTTCAATTAACTTGCCTTGAGCAGGCTGTCACTCCGGGATTTGTTTCCCCTGGATGCTAGCTGGCACAGGATAGTTATTGCGGCATGGAGGGCCACAAATGGGGCTGCCAAAGCAGTGTGCCTAGCTATTTGTGAACAAGCAGCTTTGGATTTGTGCACTCAAGTGTTTATGTCAGGAGCACGGAGAAGTAAGCTGGTGCAGTGTGGCTTTGTCAAACAGGCTCAGAAACAGAGCCTGACTTACAGAGAGTTGTTAGTGGCCCAAGAGGGACTGAAAACAGAAAGCTGTGAATGTTATTTGATGTTTAAAACAAACAAAATGAAAGAATACATGAAAATATACAGTCAAGGGAAAAGAGACTAAACAAATAAATCCTCATTGACTGCAAATCATTTGCTCATTTCTTCCCAGCAGGATGAGTTTGCCTTTCTCAAAACCCAACAAATGTTTTGGAAGGCAAGAGGCTGTTCAACATCCACACGTTATGTCATGCAGCCACTCCTTCACACTGTCATCAGCACCTCCATGAAGTCCACAAGCAGGCTCAGCTGTGGG
This sequence comes from Lagopus muta, assembly GCF_023343835.1. Taxonomy (NCBI): domain Eukaryota; kingdom Metazoa; phylum Chordata; class Aves; order Galliformes; family Phasianidae; genus Lagopus; species Lagopus muta. Next base: position 22,063,363 of record NC_064438.1, on the reverse strand, counting down.
GCCAGGAAAGCTGGCACTTGTGGAAGGATGTGTTCCTGGAGCTGAGATGTGGCAGCTGAATGGCATTGCAAACCTGATGCTTTAGATACTCAGCATTGATTTTTTTCCTTCTCTACACCAGCCTACCCTATTGTGCCACATTGCTCCAGTCTGAATAAACCATAGATCCCAGCCATTGCCTTTTCAAAAATCAAAGCTCAGGGAGCCCTGGCAGCGTATAAAGCGCTCCTCACCCCTACTCCAGTGGTAATGCTTAAGCCTGACTGCCCTGCACAACTTCCAGTGATTGCAGCACCCAATCACTGGAAACCAACATATCTATTCAGGGCACATTCTGTTCCTCCACAAATCATCCACACATTTCCTTCCTTTCATAAATGCTGTGATAACAGCTGAAAAGTGAGAGAAAAATAAAGCTGTGTGATATATGTGAAATGCAAAATGGTTGCTCTGTTCTGGCACCATTTGTGTACTCGTTTCTCCCCATCAGCCACAAGAAGGAGGGTCATAAGTAGAACAAGGCAGGGACTGTGAGGGAAGGCAGTGTTTTTCATTGGGTTAACTGGTACAGTTAGTCTCACTGTGACAGTAGACTCTTTTAGCCATATTTATATTGAAAACCCATCCTTAGAAAATAAAGCTCAGAAAGTCAGAAATAATTGAAGAACAGAGGTACACAGAATGATGGAGATGCTTCCTGCCTTCCTGAATCCCAGCACAGGAATATAGTGCCCTGTTACCAGCACACAAGCAGAAGGCAACATCAACGTTGTCCCTTACCTTTCTGAAGATTTATCAGTTGTAGTGGCACCTGTTCCAAGAACATTCCTATATATTGTATCAATAGAGCCAACTCTAAAACCCCTCAGGGATTAAAACTCATACTGAGATATAAAAGAACTCTGTGCTGTCAGACCTCAAACACATGACATAATAATCATTAGAGAACATACCACGTGTTCTTTAGTTTAAAGAAAATAGCCCCCAGCCTCTTTGGCTCTGCTCAAGACTGCAGGGTTTGATCAAGCAAGAATGGTGGCAGCCCCTGTGGAGGAGTTAACATGCTGAGAAAGCCCCATCCTAGGGGATAAAGCACCACCAAAGGCTCATTTTAATGTTGCAGAGTTGAATAAGCCTGCAAACAAAAAATATATCATTATCTGGCACATGTTGTAATTCTTGTTCAAGCATTTTACATAATTTGCAGCTACTTTCAAGTTCTGTTCCCCATGTGGCATTGTTCGACCAAGGGGAGATAGTAAGCTATCTATTCTTGGAACATTTTCCATTGCTTATTGTCATGTGGCTTCAGGCCAGACCCTGAAGGAGAAAAAAAACACATACATAACATCAGGAGTATGAATAGGACTGTCTAGTGGAAATCAGTGCAACTTTAAGGAGTGGTTAGGTAAACACTTCATTACCTCTCTCACCTACAGTTAGTGGTAAGAAGGAGCCTCCAGGTGATGCCAGATGAGTCAAAGATCAGTCTCGTTAGATACAGCCTGAGCACAGGTTCACCATTTGTCATTTAAAAATGATGAAGGAAGAGCAAGGAAATACATAAGAAATATCTTTACCTTACCTGCGTGTAGTCAGATGCATCTTTGAGACAGCAACATCTCAATACTGCCAATTAAGATCACTCGGGACTCATTAGATGATACAAACCTCTGCTTTGCAGTTTCACAAGTGTTTGTAGCTACTGAGAGAGGAGACTCTACTGAGAGGAGGCCCTCTGCCTCCATTTAGGGGCACATAGGGCTCAGGTGTGCCTCTGCTCTGCTGTGAGCAGACAGACCCCTCAGCTGCATGAAAAAGCTCCTGCATCGTTAAAGGCAGAGTTCCCTGGCTCAGTAGGTAAAAAAACACAGGGGGATACCTGACATACAGAATGCTGTGGACATTTTTCATATGTTAAAGGTGTAGAAAGAAGTGATTCACTTGAAGCAATTTGTTATTTTGGTGCTCACTAAAGAACAGAGTGACTTTTCTCTCCTACAAGTGAAATCAAACCCAAAGCATTAGTATTCATGCTAAACCATGGAAATATTTGTTTAAAAGTAAATAAAAGCATCAGTGACTAATTCCAGTCACAACCACCTCACAGCATCATCCATTTTTCTCAGAGTAATTCAACAGTGCCTTAGGTGTGCGTGCAATAAATACTAATTAAACCATGCTGGGGGCAATGAGCATACCTCACCTCCCTCGTGTGCAGACACAGTGCTTCAGAGAGGATACCAAAACATTATTAGAGTGTGTACAATTAACAAACACACGATTAGAAGAGTAGTGTGGTCAGGATGGTATTTGACAGGTTTATAGTTAGAAAGACCATCATGGTGGAAAGAGTAAATAAAAAATGAAATGCTCACCCACATCCAAGGCTCTCAGTAGAAAACACCAAAAGGAAAGATCTCCAGAAAGAGACCCTTCCCAGGTGGTAGTCAGCCCTTAAATGTGGTCTAGGAAAGGTGCAGCCAGGCTCCACCCCTCTCAGTCACACAGGTGAATTGCCTTCACCTGTGCTCCTAGAGCTGCTCAGCCTTTGCCTCAGGTGATCAATCAGTGGTTCAGGCCGTGACTCAACAGTTTCCATACAGAATGTTACGATTTTTCTGCAGTAAAAAAAAGTGGATGCACTTGGGAGGACACAAATACCTCATAATAAGACAGATTTGATGCAATATCCATATCTCTCTTGCAACGTGGCTCAGGCTGATGTTCTAGAAAAAGTCCTGTCTCCAAACTGTTGTAGGAAATCAGCTTTGGGTATTTGTTTCACAGCCTGCAAATACTCTGGAGTCTTGCACGAAGTGTTAATTAGATGAAGGTAGGGTTTATTTGCATCCCAGATGCTGTGGCATGTTCATTTCACAGAGAGAACAGAAGAATTTCTCAGGCTGCCACTCAGCGAAACATCTCAGACCAAGGTGATTCCCTGTGTGGCAGTGCCAAAGACTGATGCCCGGGCTGGGCTTCTCCAGGCACAGTGCCAGGACATGTCCTATGGAGCACCACTGTGCTGTTTGAGTGGTGTAAACGTGGACAGATAAACTCACCTGCTGAGTCTGTGTGAGAGATCTGTTAACTCTGTAGGCAGATAATCTCCTTATGCTGCCTGCCTCAGCTGCACGCAGCTTCACTGCAAGGGAAGCAGCCTTCTCTGCATTGTAGGATGCAATTACAGCGAGGCTGTCCCCACACTGACAGCTCCAAGGCAGTGCTGGAGCCACCGATGCAAGCAGAGCTGCCTGCAGCACCGTGCCCCTGTTTCAGCCAGGTGGGACAGACAGACTCCTTCATGCTGTCTTGCTGTCAGGGAGTCTACGTCTGGTAGCAGACAGCTGCAAAATGGATGTCCCCTCAGAGGATGGTTTCTTGCTTTGTCTTTCCCATCCATTTCTTTAAAAAGCTGCCATGCAGTTTGCCATCCTGCAGCAACAGGACTCGTCCTGCAGCAGCCCTCTGCAAGTGCAGGGCAGCAGGGAAGGAAGGACACAAGCAGGAGTGTGGTAGTATTGGTATTTTGAACTTCTGCCCCAGCCTCCAGGTTTCAGCCACTCTTAGAGCAAAGGTTGCTCATAATTTTCTTTCTGAAGCACTGTCTCTTTCTGTTGTTTTATTGTATTACGTGGGTGTGATTAATTCCCTCCCCCATGGCTACTGTTGTGAACTGTTTACAATTTCCCAACAAGTGTCTCCCCTAACCCCTCAAAATCACTCCAAGATGCACGACTCAGATTTCACAGGTCTGGCTTCTTCTTTTTCTCACGTCTCTCCTCAGTCCTTGTTGCCTAGGCATTTTTCTCTTTGCCCTTCTCAGCATTTTTTAATTTAATTTGTGGTGCATTTTTGTGAAGACAAAAATAGAGGAGCAGGATCACGGAGCAGTCTTGCCTGCAGCAGCCTCACCCCACTCACCATACTGGGCTATGCTCTGCAGGCATAGGGTGCTTCCTCCAGCTGCAATATGCACTTAACTCCAGAAGAATATCTGGTTTGAACCCTTTGCATTGTAGGGCTATGCTAGGCAAAGTAAACCTGACTTCAACATCTTTGTTAGTTATTCTCAATGCTTAGCTTTCAGATTCCACCTACTGGAGGAATTGCATTAGCTCTAGGCTTGGGTGTGGGTTTTTTGCCTTCTTATTTATTCAGTGTAATAATACAAAAACAGTGATTTTAAAGGAGTATTCAAAAATCCCATTTCAACTAACATTCTACATTTGAAACTTGGCTCGAGACAGATTGAGACGATCATGGAGAAGGACTGAAGGCAGGCTCAACATGGAGGTAAATTCTCTATCAGTAAGCCATGACAGGTGAATAAACACTGAAGTAATATAAATTATCAAAAGAAGAGAGGATGATAATCATAGCTGTCACTGCTATCAATTTCATATCAAAGAAGCACTGTTCCCTGGAGAGACAGAACAGCCTTAAAGTAATAAAAGAACAGTATGAAAGTACTACTTGCTAAGCTGGGTGATGCAGTCAACGAGTCTGCTAAGAGCCTTCTGCAATGAAGTCCAGCAGTGTCCCCAGGGCTGCAGTGATGGGTAAGAGATCCCAGTGCATCCCTTGAAAGGAAAGGGGCTTTGTGAGATTCACAGAGACAACAAAAGGAGAGGCAATGTTGAGTTTTGCTTTCTCCCTTTCTGGCCCTGGGTGACATTAGCTGTCCCAAAGCCAGGAAGCTGGAGAGATCTCTTGGTGCAGGGGTGAGCTGCAGCTTGTGGTTCAAATGCCTTTTTGCCTTTGGCCACATTTCTCAAAGCAAAGAGGGACAAAATGCTCCTGTTTCCAAGCGTCCTGTTCGTTATCTGCATCAGGATTTGGATGCGCTTGTTATCATCTGCAACCCTTCAGACATGCTGTGTTTCTGTACAGGGTTTTGACCCACTCAGCTTGGTGGTCTTTGTCTAATGGCAGACTTTGGCTTTATGTCATATGGAACGAACACATTAACAGAAAATGAGCACACTTATTGAAGAGATGCCTGAAATGATGCCCCGCACAAATTACCAGTCAGGATTGACAGTAATGACAGAACAAGAGAAAAAGGGCTGAAGTCAGCTTTCTCTAAATTAAATTTGGATTCACATGCAATTGCTGAAGCAAATCCTATGCACATCTAGCTGTACTCATTCAAAAGAGTGAGGGTGTGGCAAACATTCTGTATGCAGGCCTACAGCAATAGCATCAGTTAGCTAGTCCTGATCGGTTCTTTAACTAAAAGATTGTTACTCAGTAGATCTTGCAATAGTAACAGCTGCCAAGGGAAGACCTTTTCCTGAGAAAAATGAAAAAAATCAAAGATCGTTTTTTAAAAAAAGAAAAAGGAAGTGTCAGGGAGAAGAACTGGCCAGCTAGTAACATGATTCAGAAGTATTGAATGCAATATACAATAGGAAGCCCAGAAAACGAGACTGATTTGCCAAAGATGCTCTCACCACTATGAGGTCAGGGCCCTGATGTGCCAGTTTCCAGACACCACAACATCCTTCCTGCAGGCATGAAGAAGGATAGTGGTTGGTCATTAACCAGGCTAAAGACCTGCGAGGAGTCCAGCCTCAGCTCCTGCTGGGCTATTATCTCCAATTAATTTAAATACCCTGTGACATTACTTCTCCTCATGAAGAAAGAGTCTCTAAAAGCTGTTAAAAACCTCAAGGCTGTGTAGTAGAACTTATAGCTTTGATAAGTGGAGACAAGAGGAGGGTCGTTTGTCCAAATTAAAGAGGCAGATGCAGAAGTATACTTGCTGATTGAATCCAGAAAGGAAATCTTTGCCCTCGAGACAAAGCCAATTAGTGTGACTCGTGATTGCATGTCCCACAAAAGGCATTTTGTGGGAGGAAGAAGAAAAAGTCCTTATTAAATTTTGAGATGGTGATGTATTTCTTGTCCTTCATTCCATACACTGAGCAGAATCTTTCTCTAGTGATCGTAATGGCCTGTGCCTCCTGTTTTTTTTTGACCAACATGCAAGACTCCAGCTCCTCTGCTTTTCAATCCCTAACTCAGCACAGGACCCACCAAAACTTGCTGATCTCCACAGCAAAATCTTGAGAATATGTGGCATTTTTCCAGGGACTGAATGCTAGATCTGACTCATATTGCCTATTTTGTTTATATACTCACCATATTTGCTACCCACTTGTGCATCAGCATAGCTCATGTCACCAAGTTAGAAAATGAGACAGACTTGTCAGAGACCAAATACAATCCTTAGTTTGACTCAGCAGTGTTTACGTAGTGCTATCCAGATATAATGTGCTGCTACAGGTTAAATGACACCTAAAAGGGCAGCTTGTCAGAGCTTCCCAGTATTTACCTGCCCCCAGAAAAAAGCCCAGCATGCTGAAATTAATTGGCATCCTCTGATAGCTTCAGAAATAATAGAAATCAATACACATGATTTGCAATTGAAACCTCTCTGAAAAGACTTGCTGGCTTCTCCCAGTGGTAGGAGTGACTCCCACAGTGGGTGCTCCTCTCTCTCCTCAGACTCTTGCTCACAGCTGCACACAGAATGCAAGATGATCCTGATTTCAGACTTGTATGTGTGCAAAAGCTTGATTCATCTGTACTCCTGGCTCCAATGCTGACTCTCTTGTCACTGGCTCTGGACAGGTGCTGCTGGGTAAGTGACAGGAGAAGTGGCTTCAGGAGAAATGCAGGACAGGGCATGATGTCCTGTCTGGACCAATTGCTGTGCTCACAGCCACAGGTGACCCTGTCTGCAGGGTGACAAGGAATCACTGCAGATAGCACCTGCATAGGGTGGCTTCCTGGGACAACATTCCATGTTACAGTTCAGGATATGTTGGTTTTATGCATAGCAATATTAATCTCAAATCTGGACCCAGGTTTCTATAGCACTCAGCTCTTCCCACTGTTAAGTCTCCAGCTCGGCACTTCACTTCTCTGTTTTGTGACAAAGCAGCCACCAGCTGTGGTACTGCACAGGGTTGTGACCACGGGTAACTGCCATAAGATGAAGGAGCAGATAAATATATTCACGTATAGATTCTACTTCACCATGTAAATTCCCTTGGAATAAAAAAGAGCAACGACATGACAGGCCCCTGCAGTGATGCCTTCGTGCCATCAAAAGGGAACTGATAGAGGAACAAAGAGATATGGTGGAATTTCACTTTTTTAATGGGTGGTTTAGATGCACTATTTGGCCCTGAAGGACTTTAGCTATCAAAGCATTCGGTACTAGAGGGGACATGGTCCTGCAGCAGCTCAGAGCATTGCTCAGTTGGTGGGTGATGACACCCTGTCTGGCACCTTGCCTGGGATTCACATGAAAATATATGATATTCTGTAACCAAACGAGTTCACATCAGGGATTCTTCTGTCCAAGAAATCTCCCATATTATTTCTGTCAGAGAATTCATCTCTTCTCCTGCTGGAGAGCTACTGGGTCCCTCTGTGGTGATCATGCCAAGCAATGGCCATAAGGTGCTGTGTACTGTAGGTAGAGAAAGAAATGGCACTCACATGCCTGAGGCCCCAGGCAGGCTGGTCCTTCTCCAACAAATCTCTTCCCTGATTGCAGTCCCTGAGCTGGAGGCTGTGAGGCTGTAGAGGTTAATGGCAGCATCCTTTTATCCATAGGATCAGAAATGAGGAGGGGGAGATGTACCACAGCCTCTCCTGCCAAGTGCTGTTCACATTCCCTGTCGGTCAGGATTGGTGCTCGTAAATAGCAGCAGAGACCATCTCAGCATGTCCCTTGTTTCTGGTGTGAGCAGGTGCAGCTGGATTTTATTTATTTTTCAATTCGATTTAAAGAAGGAGAATAATCTTTAATATATTGGAAAACTTCCGTAATTCCTCAAAGACCCTACAGAATATGATAAAAGCCTCAGGATCCCTGCAGTGAGTAACAGACTAGGAATGCTGTTGTCACTTTCATAAATCAAAAAACAGCAATTTTCTTGAATTCAGTCCTGTTATTATGGTTTGCCCCATTTCCAACATGAACCACCAGCCCTCCTCGCTATACGTAGCTCTGTAATTGCATCCCCTGAATCCAAGAGGATATGTTAACTCTCGCAGAGGACAAGTTTGCCATCTCCAACCAGTAATTCCTATGATTTGTGTCCTCATGGCAGCTCAGAGTCTGTAGAGATAAGTGGCAAAGCTCTGAGCATCTCGCAGAGCAGAGGAGCTGGAGGGCACTGTGCAGAAGCGATGCAGGACAGAGAAACATAGCACAGAGCCTGCCTCCAGACTTGCGAACTATCACCCTTACTCTGACTTGTGCAACAGCTCTCTGAGGGGAGGAAAATGGAAAACAAAAGCATTAGGGTCTGACCTAAAGGTTGGATACAGTCTATTAATTCGAGTAACAATGAAGTTCAGTTCCAAATACACCCAATCCATCATTGCTTCTGTGTTTCCCAGCCATTCAGTGTCCTATCCACACCCTCTCGCTAAAACTTAATCGTCAGGAGGGAGAATTATTGTTCCCTAACATGCTCTTATTTCATTGCTTAGGTCTGGACCCATTCCTGCTCTTACAATTTGTACATGTTAAACATTGTGTGCTCTCAATATTTACCTATTTTTAACCCTGACTCATTCTGTTTATTTCCATAATGCATGCCTTTCTACATCTTACTTCTTGATGCTCATATTCATTTTTAAACTACAGAATATCCTCATTTATTTTCATTTGTAAGCACTTCTGTAGTTACTATTTTTGGCTCGGCTTTAACCCTTCTTGTCCAGCTCCTCTGTTTTCTGGGATGTGGGAGGTGGAAACTCTTTTGCAGTACAGGGGCTGCTGCAGCCTTCTGCACCCTCAGCTCGCAGCAGCTGCCTGCTCATCACAAACACTTACCTTGTTCACGCTTTCCTCTGCAGAAATGCCTGTGCCCCCCAAATCACCTGATGAAGCATTCCGTCTCTTACCCTGTCGTAGCACAAAGACAGAATGAGAAGTGTCAGGAGACAAATGATCTCATAGCTCAGCTAGCAAGCGAAATTCAAAATGAAGATGTAAGTGCCGGATCCAGGGGGAGGCTGATGTGGTCAGCAAGGGAAAGGAGCCCCCACCCTTGTACTGCCCATAATGTATCTTCTTCCCCTTTCAGCTGCCCCTCTCCCCATCCCCCAGGGAGGCTAATTACAAATGTAGAGCACGCAGGGGCTGCTTTAACATCACCACACAGCAGATGTGGAGCTGGGGTTGTCAGGAGGCTGCAAGTGACCCCTGACCCATGAGGCAGGGCCATGATGAGGCCTCCACCACCCTACTGGGGAGGCTGCCTGGTCCTCCTCCCCAGCAGCCAACAAAGCAGCAGGCAGCAGGACTAATGCCACTCTATGAACAAGCCGGCATCAAATAAGCGAGGCTGGAGGCTTTCTTCCCCTGTAATACAATTTGCCAGTGACTGGGAGCCTCCCCTCACGTCGCTGGGGCCTTGCTCAAACAAATCAGGGCGGGCACTGCTTGCACAGCTGCAACATTCTAGGAGTTATTTTCTCCTCCTTTGTGTCATCCCCTAAAGAAAAAGGAGAAAAATAAATACAAATCCCGTTTGTGCAGGATATGACAGCGAGGAGCATTGTGCTGGGCACTGCTCATCCTCCTCCCACCCCCTGGACACGACGCCCGCCCTCATTAGTCGAACTTTTCATACAGAGGCTGCTGCCTGAATTAATTTAGGATCTTTTAGTGGATCCTATTCAGAGCGGCTTAAAAGGGCTGCAGCTAAGTGCAGAGAATCCATTTCTCCTCACCAGTAATGGCAAGCGCACCCCTTTCAGCGCCAACGCTAGCTGAGGAAGGGTTAAATAGAGGCCAGCCTCCCCATATGCCAGGGGCTTTCAGGCCTAACCCAGCAGCTCAGCTGCTCATGCCCTAATGGTGCTGGCTCATAAAGGCATTGTGCACAGCTTCACTAACCCTCCTTCCTCAGGGCATGTCCATGAAAGGGCCTCTGCTGAATGCAGCACAAAGGGGCTCATTCCCTGGGAGATATTTAGACTTCTCCAATGGGCTCGTCTGCTTGCATTCCTCACTGCTCCTCTGTTCCCATGTCTCTTTTAGAGGCCTGTGGGTGACAGCCAGGAGCAGGCAGTGATGGCGTAGTGTTCCTGGCCTGGTGTCCCCAGGAGGAGCTGGTCCAGGATGCCTCAGCCACAGGACCAGGTAATGGCAAGAGCAGAGAGACGTCACCTGAGCAGCTGACAAAGAAAGCATGCAAAGGCCATGGATAGGGAAGTCCCCTGCCAGAACAGGCAGAGAGAGATTCCCCAGTGCTCCCACACAAGCTCTGCTGGTTAAAATGCAGCAGGGAGTGGGGTGAGAGAGAGCAGAGAGAGCCCCTTTTACAAGGCCTGTAGCTTCTGATCCTTTATATGAAAAATTAGCATCATAATACTTAGCAATATCACAGTGCCTTTGATTCCTCTCCCATTGTCCCTCTGAAAGATGTGAATGGCATTGCCTACTGATAATTCTCAGCTACAGAGCTCTCTTCAGCAGAAGCTGACTAGAATCACCTTGCTCTACAACCAGCCCCATGGAGTCTTGCTGAGCCCAACACAGCTGGCCAGCCTACAGAGGTGCAGCATTCACACTGGTAGCCCAGCATGGTAGGAGAGCAATCCAGCAGGCTTTCAGCAGAGCCTCCGTGTTCGTCTGGCAGCTACGGGTATTAATTAGTGCTTTGGTTGAGGGGAGAAGTCCTCCAGTCTGGCATACCATGAAGATGAGTAGAAAGTCAGTGTGGGAACAGCCTCCTCACCGGTTTTCTTAGTCTTTTTGTGCAGATGGATAAGAGATATTTGAAAAGTCCGAAGAATACATTGACATGAAGCCACTCCCCAAAGATAACGGCCACATAGACAGCTTTTGCAAAATGGCCCCCAGGCAGAAAAAGCCTTTAATACAAATAAATTGTTTGCTTTCAGAGAATTATTGAGTTATGAGTTGAACTTGAATTTTAGGAAAAAAAACTTGAAATAAATAATCACTTTTTTTTTAAGCAACTCAGTGATAAAGCTGAGAAAAGTTGAAGTTAATAGGAATATGTCAAGAATAAATCACATCAACACAACCCAATTTCCTTCTAGACAGGGTAATAGGCTTTGTGGACGTGGCAGGAGCAGTCAATGTCATGTGTCTTCAGTGAGGTTTATGACACTGGTCTTATGTGACACACTCATAAACAAGTTAGAGAAGAATGGCCCAAAGGAAGTTTCTATAGACTGGGAATAAAGATAGCTTAAAGCTGCTCGGTTAATTGTCAGGTTGAAGCGATTTATCAGCCGAGATTTTGCAGTGATCTTTCTTGTAGCAGATGTTATTCAATGTTTTCATTAATGACTTAGATGATGGAATGAGAACACACTTATTAAATTTGCAGGTGGCATTAATCTAGGAGAGACTGCAGGCACAATTGATAAGATTAAAATTCAAAATGCTCTTGATAAGATGAAGAAATAATTTGGAAATAACAGGAGGCACTTCAATAAAGAGAATTACAAAATGGTATACTTAGGAAGAAATAAACAAATTCTTAAACACGGAATGGAGCTGGCTGGATGGGCAGCGGGTTTGCTGGAAGCAGAAGAGCTTATAGAGGATCACACATGCAGGCTTTTGAACGTAGTTACCTTTTGATGAAAAAATAAATCAAAATCATATTGGGATGTATGAATGCAATTGGTAAACAAAATGAAGAGAATCTGCTTTGGTCAAGAAAAGCCTTCTCATTGGTGCTGCTTCCAGCTTTGGGCACTGCTCCTCCAGAAAGGTGAGAATCAAAGAGGCAGAGTTCAGAGGAGTCACACAAGATCTGGAAAACACAAGCCATGAGGAAGGAGTTGGGCTAATTTATTCCACAAGAGAGGATGAAAAGAGCAGGAAGAGCAGCAAACCATTCTCTTTGTTTACTGTGGATAAAGGTTTTGGTTGAAGCATAAGAGGCTCAGATTAGATGATGCAAAAGCCTTTCCAGCTGCAGGGACCACTCAGGATTGACACAGACTGCCCTTATATCCAGGTGACTGATCATGGAGCTGCCTCCTGGTGCTTTGGGTGCACAAGACCCACTAACCATCGAGTTACCAACTTTGAAAAGGACCAATACTTGCAAACAGCTCAGGGGTTGCCATCACTAGGCAAAACAGCAAGTTTTTTCAGTAGAGTGGAGTTTTGCAGTTCTCCTGTTCTGGAGCAAGGATCTGCCCCATCTGAATGTGGCTGTCCAAGTCCAATTAGAAACATGCCTGCTGTCCCCTGGAACTCCTGTGACCAGTAATATGGTGACAAACCTCCCTGAAACAAGCTTGTTTGTTTTCCTTCACTGCTCTCTTCCATTTGCTAATAAACAACCTACACACATATTTAGTCCCATCTAATCTTATGCTTCACTACAAGTGGAATTAAATTGGTTTCTCTTGTATAACAGGAAAAAAAATCAGATGCAACCTACGTTATTTCTAAAAGTCAAGGGCCCTCTGGAATTCAAGCTGGTCTTTATTTTTCTCCCAGACTCCCACTTCTCTCTACTGTTTTGAGGAGAAACAGTCTTTTTCTTCTTTTCTGCCAGTAAGCATCCTGGAAGCTTCCCAGGACCAGATGCACCCAATTTCTGGGATTTGCTGCAAGTGATGGTTCCTTCAGCTTCAGGAGCAGTGAAATGAGCCCAACTGCTGCCATGCCCTGTCCCCTGCTGCCTGCACTGCTCAGCCCCATGGCCTTATGCGGGGCCTTGGCTATTGGCACAGGAGGTGGGCAGCCAGCAGCTGTGCAGCCCAGCGCCAGGCATGTTGCATCACTGTGAGGCTTAAGGCAGCCAAGACATTTCAAAGTACACATCCTTTACCTTCATATATACATTGCCTTAGCTTAAAATACTGTGATGACAGCTGGTTGTTATAACCCAGGCAGTTGCTCTCTTACAAAGCACCTACAGGTTTTTGTGGACGGTTGCACGAAGGTCTTTTGCAGTCAGAGTGGTTGTTCTTTGGCACATATTAACCTAACACTTAATAATTTACAAGTAACAACAAAACTCAGTAAAAGAGTAGAAACCAAAATTACAAAACTGTAGGCAGCACTCTGGGAGTCACACATGTCCTGCCATACCTGCCGCATCCTCTGCCTGGATCAGGGATGTGCTGCAGGAGCTGCCACTACTGGCATCCCCAACTACTGCTCAGTTCTGCCTTTGCCTGGTGTTAGCTTACTTGAGGGACTGGTGTTTGTACAAGTGTCCCTAACTTTTTCTGCTCTCAACTGACACCTAAAGATAAGGGCTTGCCACGCTCATGCTTACAGGAGACAGCAGATCAAAAAGAGCTCTGCACTAAGGCAGAGTGGGCAAAGGCAACCAGAAGATCACCCTGCATATTATAGGCATTAGAAAGACACAGATGGGCCTGGCAAGGGGCTCAGGCCCCTGGACACATAACTAACGGACTTCCACAAAACTGAGTTGAAGTTAAAGGGACAAATCACTTGGTTTCAGGAGTAAAGTGTGTGAACACTGCGGGATTTTTCATCCTTCCCCACAAGGATTTTCCCTATTAAAATGAGTGAGATTTGTCAGACGTGTACCTAGGAAAGCTGCTGAGTGATAATTGGTTTCTACTCCACTTCTGTATCATTTGAGAGTACACAGCCTTTACAGATCCACTTCCAAACACAAGTTGGAGTTTGCTCTTGTGACAAGCAAGTTTGAGCAATTATGGGCTTCACAATCTTTCCCTCATGTCCTTTCCACTAAAGTGGAGCTGTACCTGCTAATTAGGTTTCCTCTCAGTATTCCCAGTATTCCCCATAAAGCAGGTTCTCATCTCCCTGGCAGTGTTTGTTTTAATTTTACTCCATTTGTCTCCTTGACTACCTGGCCCTACTTAATTCCATGTGCCCCAGAGAAATTACATCTTTCCAAAGGATGGAAAAATATCAGTTTTACTTGAAAGCATGGGCAGAGGTCACTCTCTGCTCATCCTCTGGGGTGCAGGCACATCCTTGCAGCTAGGAGGGGCAGTGGGAAGGAAGAGGACCAAGTCTGCATCTCTCACCTCAGAGGACCACATCTGCACCATCATCTGTGCAATGCCTCCTGCCAGCTTAGCTTTGTCTCCCTCCACCCCACACCTAGACCTAACTGCAAACCCCACTTTTAGGGGCCCATTTCCCCTCATTCCCCAGACCTTGTGATGGCTTTAGTAGGAGCTGGCTCCCCTTCTGCATGAGGGTAGCCGTCTGTCTGCCCAGAAGCACAAGGAGGCCAGCTGGAGGAAGGCTTCTATTTACCCTAATGGGACTGAAAACACGTTCAGTAGATTGGCAAAATATACAGAGAGCAGAACTCAACATACTGGAAAATATGGGAGTTGGCAAACGCATTTGTGGCATTAAAAGTATACATGTAAAGGTGCCAAGCATTATATTTGCATAGTTAGCAGGCACTGGAATGTTTCCATCCCCTAGAGTGCCACCAAGGCACTGCTCTCCAAGGCAGGGGTGCCTTCAGTATTCAATCTTCGGCTGCCAAAAGCTTCAGGATAAATGCATGCATGTCCAAATAGGTCAGCACCTGGGCATAATGCATACTTCTCTCCTTGCCCAGCCTCATGGGTTTTCTGTATTATTAAAGACTCAGTGATGGGTCTCCCATGCCTTGCATGCAGATAAAGATGCTAGTAAAGTCCTATCAGCAAGGGGACTGGGATACCAGAGAGGAAAGCTGGAGTACTCAGCACAGAATTTCCCCTGCCCCTGCTCTCCCTCTGCTCTGGTGCCATGGTTCCTGGAGGAATAGGTTACAGGCTGATACTCACTGTTTTCCTCCTCATCCACTTTGTGATAAGGCAGATTTTTTTTACCAAGCAGGGAGCAATCTGATCTCATGCTTATTTTCATAAATGCAGGGAAGAAATCCTGTTTCCCCTGCTCTGAGAATTTCTTTCATTTCTCTGCTTCCATATGACAATAATGAACTTTAGACTAAATAAATGCACAGCTCCAAATTGCAATGAAGCTTTCCCCTTGGTGCTGCTGCTGGGCTGCTTACAGGTGGATTTCAAGGCATGCCAAGAACCGTAGATGTTGTCCGTGCCTTTTCTTCTTATTGTACAGCACCTATGCATCAACCCTAAGCACTAAGTGCTCTAAGTTACAAACTAGAGCACAGATGCATTGGAAATGAATACTTGTGTAAAGACAAAACATCCCAAACAGTGGGGTGTGACACCCTTTCCATGCTTCTGCTGAAACCCTCAGTCCTTAGGCATAGTCCAGGGGCTGAAGCAGTTAACTGCAGAGAAGGCTGAGCCATTAAAAGTGATGGCCTATATATGCCAAGAAGCCTCACAGTCGCTCTTTGATGTTAGATTTAATCCACAGTTCGCTGTGCAAGCATGGCTGGTTGTACAGCTCCTATAAATTAATTACAAAGGCTTTGTCATGCATGCAGAGAGGGGCACAGTGCTGCAAGTGCTGCATGCAGTCATGTAAGGTGTCGGGGGATATCCCACCAGGATTCCTGCTCAGCCCACAAGGTTTGCCCCTCTCTGATGTCCTACACATGAATTGTTAACTCTAGCTGAGGAGCCCTAACCCTAACTCTACTAAGAGGGTTGCCCTAGGTGGGGCACTCAGGGAAAAGGCAGTGTGTTAGTCAACTCAGGGGTGACCCTGTGCTACTTCACCCACCTATTTACAGAAGATCTCATGGCCTCATGTTAACATATGTATGCTCCAAGAACAGTCCCTTGTGAAGACCAAATGTAGGGCCTTTAGGGACAGGAACTACAGCACTGCTACTCCCTAGGCTAAGAATGAGAGCTGGTGCCCAGACCAGAAGGTGTCCAGAGATGAAATACAGATGAGGGAACTCTGAGGTGCTACAATATCTCACCCAACACAGCTCTTCTGCACATTTGCTCCATCGCTGTTGAGAGGAGCACATTACCCCCTGCTTCCAGGCATGCCACATTCTTTCATCCAGCAACCACTAATGGGCAGAGGAGGAGGCCAAGCAAACTCTATGGAGAAATCAGGCTCCTTTCCACAGTGCTGGTCAACCACTGAAACAGGAGAGGCACCTGATCCCCCATCCTACCAGGCAGAGGTGGCTGCCAGCCACAGACCTTCGAGCTGCTGCAATGGGACACAGGCAATGGGACGACTCCTGCCCTGCAGCCTGTCTGTCCTGGGAAAAGTACATGTTCTCACACTTGGTACAGCTCTAACAGGAGGAAAGGCAAGAAGCTGTGATGGATATGAGAGTTTGGACTGGAAGGTTTAATTATCTCCTCTGATCTTACACCTTACAGATGTACCACTCAGTGTGTTTTCTGAAGCATCTTTCAAAGGAAACCATAGGAAATATTTCCTAGTGTCAGAAAATGATGATCTAAAGGGTGAAAATTGAAGTCAGCAAGATCTCAGTGCGCTGCAGGGACAACAAGACAATCAGATACAGAGCATCAAAGGGCTGCAATGAGGACTCTCATGGCTGCTCAGAGCTGATGGGGCGAGTAAGCAGAGCCAAAGGCAGCGATAAGGCAACAGTGAGAAAGCATGGCCAAGTTTTGAAAACAAGGATGACAGTCCAGAGGGTTGTGGGAGGCTGCTGAAGGGACAAAGAGGGAAAACATTCTTGACATAATCTTCTTACAGCTGATGGAGCTTGTGCCCATCCTGATGGGACAAGGAAGCTCCCTGCATCTGGTGGGTCCCCACCAATGATCCCTGCACAGAGGGACACATTGAGACCCTGGATGGCACCCTCGCAATAGCTGGCTGACTTGGGATTTTGGAGGTTTTCCACCCTGAAAAAGCCATTTCAGCAAAAACATTGAGGAGGTCTCATGATGCTTCAGGTAAAGTTGGAAGAGATTGTTCTTATCCAAGTGGCACCTGATTCTTCTGCTTAATTGGATATACACAAAAACATTTAACAACACAGGTTCACATGCAACACTCTGAATGCCCTGAATCAAAATGCTTTGTTGACCTGAAATGTCAGTTTTTGAAATTTCCTTGAAAAAAGGACAGAAAGTACAGCAATCTGGAACCTACTTTGTCTTCTTTCTAGGCCTCCCCACTTCTCACATATCAGAAACCGCCACTTTCTCAGCACGTTTTCTGTGCAACGTGGGTTTGTCTGATGGCAGCACCCTCAAAACAGAGAGCAGCCTGGGGACACCAAGCCCACCCCAGGTCTCTGTGCTCCCCTTCCCATCCCCAGAGCAGACCTTGCCTGAGCCTAGCTGCAGGTTAAGGCACAGTCCTTGTCATCATATCCGCCCTCCTAAAGGAGCGGGGAGGGAGCAGATCCGGTGTGTCACGCTGGGGCTGCAGTAGTGCCCTGTGCATATTCAGTGGTGCGGACAAAGGCGTTGCCCAGAGCTTTGAATTAAAAGCATGCGGGTGGGAGGTGGGATCGAACAAAGCAATCGCTGCCAAAGGCCTCGGGCTGCAGTTTATGGATTCAGATCTTGTCTGAGGGCAACACGGCCACATTTGTGCTGCTGTCAGGAGCACCGCGGGAGCTCCTCGCGATGTGGGGTGACACAAATGCTTGGATCACTTCTGCAAAATGGCATTTGCTCCTCACTGCTCACCCTGATGCCACAGCCTTGACTGTTGCCTGAAAACTGCTCATGGGCTTTGGTAAAATTCTGAGAGATTTCTTTACATGCAAATTGCTATTTTAAAAAGTGAACACGACATATTTTGACTTGCCTTGTTTGACAATATCACAGTTATTTCACTTCAATAATGTAAAACATGGTTGTCTCATTTTGTTCTGTGTGCTTTTGTATTACACTGCAATATTTCAATATCGTAGAGCACAGATGGAGCACAGACACTGCTTTAGCTCTTGTATATGTGCTTTGGCATTATCACACTGAAAATTTTATCGTTAACACAGTGAGATGTTTCACCAGCTCCAAGTCAGGACTGCATTTGTTAGGGAATTTTGAATTTTTTCTTTGAAAACACAAACTCAGCTTTTCTTTTCCCCCGTTTTCAGCAAACCCAGCCACTGAAATGTCAGATCTCCCCCAGAAGAAATGCTCTGTTTCCTACAGCTTCATTGCTTGGCCTCTGGGCAACTCTCATCTCAGTTCCCAGCAGAGGATCCTTCTGCTTCTCAAAGGACCCCTTGTGCTGGGAGTGACCTCATCGTGGCGCACACTTCAGGACTACTTCCCATTATGGTTTGTCCATGGGGTCTGAGAGAGTTACATGGCTTTCACCCCATTCCCCCCCTGTTTGCTTCCTCAGCTGGACATACTGGGCAGAGAAACATGCCACATCACACATCCTTGCCCGAAATCCTTGCTCAGAAAACCGAGTGGCGGCAGCAGGACAGAGCCAGAGCCACCTGCCGCTAACACTGCTCCATGTGCCAAATGTTTCCAGCATTTGGTGTCTGTTTCCCACGTTTCCACTCCCCTTCTCACCTGGCCTGAGCTAACTGAAGTGTCTTAGTGCCTGCGTGCCCCTGCTGGGCCAGGCGCCGGGGATACATGGAAGGATGCACAGATGGAGCTGCCCTGTAGCCCCGCAGAGGAACAGCAGGAATTAGCCAGGCTGCTGCTCATTGGGAGAAGCAAGGGCGTCCAGGTTCCCTTTGTTTGGTTTTCTGAAGAGAGTTAGTTGTGCGGCAGGCCTCCGGGCTGAACAGCACCACCGAGGGCCTCGCTCCCCTTCGCTGCATTATTACAGGAGCTGGGGACACGCCTGCAGCCTCCGACCTAACCCTGCGCCAGGACAAACCCCCACCCCGGCAGCCTTCCCGGCGGCTTCGGGCTACGCACAGCCTGCCGAAGCACCCCGCGCCTCCTCCCTTCGACCGCCGCTCTTTGTTCCCCGCAGCCCACGGGTGACCTCCGCCGGGGCGGGCGGGGGGCGGCTCGGGGGCGCGGCGGGGCCGGGGCCGCCCCGTCGGGCGGGGCGGGCGAGGGGCGCGGTAAAGCGGCGCCGCGCCGGGGGCCGGGCTCAGTCTGCGGGCAGCGCGGCGCCCGTGCTCGGCTAGTTCTGCTGATCCGCATCGCTGTGCCCATGGGGCAGCGGCTCCGGGTCCCCCCGCCAACGCCGAGACTCGCGGCAGCGCGGTGAGTAAGAGCGGATAAGGAAGGGGGCGGCGCCGGTACCGGAGCGCTGCCGGGGATGGGGAGCGCGGGTCCCACCGGGTCCGGGAGCTCGGAGCGAGCCCCAGAGCCGCGCAGGCTGGGATGCAGGAGGACGAGGAGAGCAGAGCAGCCCCGGCGATGGGGACGTCTCCGCCTGCCCGTGCGCTGTGCAACGGGAGGTGCGGGATGGGTGCCGGGGGAGGGTGGGGGAGATCCGGGGGCGCGGCTGAGCCTTGCGGGGGACGGCGACCGTGTGCCGCTCGGCGAGAGGAGAGCACGTGGGTCCCTCGGTCGGCGGAGGCTTGGGGGCGGCTTCTCCCCGCGCTGCCCGAGGGCTCGGGTCCCGCATCGCATCACCGCGTCCACCTCCGCTTACTCGTGGGGTGACGGCAGGAGCGCGGTGCCCAGGAGTGGCGGGGAGGGCTCGGTCCCAGGGAACGGTGCCTGTGATGGAGGGAGATGTACGAGCCGTGCTGCAGGATGGAACCAGGCGCGAGGGAGTGCGGGATGGGGCGCGGTAGTTCAGCACTTGGAGGCCTCTGAACCTCCCATACCCCTGCAGCGTCGCAGCTCCCCGAGCAGCTGCCCCTGAGGCAGGGCCGGCAGTCCGAGCTGCCAGCGGTTACATGGGTGCTGTGTAATCCATCTCCTCCTGGCTGGGAGGTGGAAGTGCCAGCGGTGACCAAAGCTGTGTTGACATTAGGGCCACCAGCGGTACAGCTGAGCCATGAGAAATTACAGAGTGTGCAAGAGCACTGGCTATTCTGGACTTGGCATAAATAACTTGCTCGGTAACTCTATCTGTACAAAAGCAAGGTCTGCTGAGTAATGACGTCCAGGGCCTGTGGGTGTGGAGTGTTTTTTAAAAATAAATAAATAGCAGTTATCCTTTAGACAGGGAAGTTCTTATCCTCAGAGGAAGTTATCATAGGTTTCGGTGAAAACCACAAATAAGCAAGTTCCTGAGACTGGGCACGAAGGTACCCAGCTGTTCATAGCCACGTCTTGTCCCTGGTGCACGCACAGTGTGGGAAGGATGCTGTGAGCCAGCGGTGTCCCGGTGCCTGCAACAGGGCGTGTGGGGGTTTGGTTTCTTTCAATTGTGTCCTTGTTTGTACGCTTGTGCGTAAAGAGGAGGGTGGCTCATCCCAAGCAGGAGGCTGCAGAGATGGCGTCTGTCTGTGATCTCAGGAGACACTTGTCCCTTCTGCTGGCAGAGCTGTAGCGAGGATTTATTGCGGAGAGGAGAGGACAGCAGAGCATCTCCAGAGACATGCCTGGGGGTCCATTAGATCCACAGAAGAGTAAACCAGTGAGATGCTCTATCTGAGGCTTTCTATCCATTTGGAGCTGCTGATCCAAAGGGAAATGCTCCTGTTCCCAATGAGCACTGAGTGCACAGAGAACATCTCCAGCTGCTGGTTGCTTGTCCTGCAGCACTGTAGAGGCCCAGGTTAGCAGCGGGGCTGCACTGAAAAAGGGCTGTGCCAGTTACTGGCCATATACCTCATTGGGAGCTGTTTGAAGCTCAGTTTGTTCCTTGCCATGTGTGTACCATAGCCAGTACCCAAACCTCTAATGAGGTCTGCTTGGATGCTGCCCGAACACAAAAACCACCTTGACTTGGGTGCTCACAATGTGGGCTGCACCTAGGGGATCAGGCTGTGGGAGTCTGTCCCCTGCTGCTTTGCCTTGGGTTCCAGGCCCTCCCCTGGCACAAGGGAATAAAGGCCTATGTGCAGGAGAAAGATGCTGAGATTGTTTATGTTCTGATTTTGTCCTCACGCTGGGGGAATGGCCTGGTGACCTTGGCACCACTGGGACATTATTTATAGAAAGACTTTCTGAGTTTTGTGGTTTTTTTTTTAAATGTAAGAATGTAAAAACAAGTCTTGGGAGAAAAAGACCCAATTTTTCCCCAAATATATTTGGACTTTCCCCAGACCAACAAAAGCAGAACCTCAGAGGTCACCAGGTGTTCCCTGAAGCATCATTCCCTCCCTTTTCCTGGAAAATGTGAGTTCAGTTCTGTCTGTGGGCTGGCATGAGTCCGTTCTGAGTTGGAAGGGTTCATGCACAAGATGCTAAAAGATTTTCACAGAGACAAACCCAGCTACAGCCAGAGACTGCTTTGTAGTTCAGACATGAAGGAGAATGATAAACGACCCTCTGGCCTTCTTCAGTTTCTTCTGTTTGTGAGGTTCTTTGCCATGTGCAGGGGCTAATGCCACTCCAGGCATGTCTCTGCCCATCTGTGGTGCTGCACTATGCCCAAAGAGCAGATGGAGAGCACCAGGCTATGGGATGTGCAGGGCTCTGCGGGACAGTCTCTGCATGGGGCCGTGTTGCCTCCAGTGCTCAGCTTAACCACACAGTTGATGTTCACCTGGGCAATCCCTGCCAGACCTTGGCTGGACTGTGTGCTGTATTACCCAGCTCCCTTGGTGGGATTCAAACAGGGACCCAAAGGGATGTCCAGAGCTGCAAATGATGGCAGTCAGAAAGCTGTCATCCACATTTACCCTGTGCTCATTTTCTGCTATTGGCCCAGTGGGCTCAGAAGCCCATTCAGAAAGGCTGATAGCAGGCTCTGTGGCTGCTGAGCTTCCTTGAAGTTACTGTCAGGGATTTGATTTAAGATCACCCAAGTCAAAGGCACTGAGAGAGCATGGGGAGAGCAGCCAGGAATCGATCAAACATGGTGGTTTCTTCTAGGGAGTGCCATTAGCAGCACGAGTGATGTAGCAGAGGTGCATGTGCTGGAGCACCAGGACATGCTGCCTGCAGCAGCCCAGTGTCTGAAGGGATTCTGTGCTTCACAGGGAGATGAACGCACAGCCCCTTTGCAGCTGCCTGCTGCTGCTTGCAGCAGAGAAATCCCTCCTTTTCTTATTAAAATCAGGCAGGCTTCAACTGTGGGCCCTGGCACAGGGGGAAAGCAGGTGCAGGCAGAGCTCCACACAAAGGCTTGTGGCTGTGTCATTGGTGGCTGCATCCTGCCTGGGTTGAGAAAGTAAACAGTCTGAAGCTGTGTCAGCATCTGAACAAGAGAGTGTCAGGGAAAACCCACAAATCTTCAGGAAACCCTGCGGGTGACTCAGCTGGTGGTTTTGTCCGAGCACAGATTTGTTCAGTAACCCATGATTTCAACAGAAGGGCTCTTTTGTGCTGGTTCCATCTGATGAGCAAAGTGCAGACCTCTGGTCGTTTGGCTGTTTGTGGCCATGGAGAGCCTTGAGACTTTATTTCAGGAGTCTTATTGCTGAGCCATAAAATCACTCCAGCCCGCGTTAGATTCTACCATGCCATACAGAGCTTAAGGAGCCGTGTGCCTACAGAAATGGCATTCTGGATTGTTGACCGTGGAGGAATTTAAGAACGCAGGGTGTTCTCTTGAGAATCACAGTATTTTAAAGGTACATGATTTTTAAGTCCCTCTGAATCCTTTTATTGAACACTAAATTTTAGCTGCCTGGCACTTCACGTGGGGTTGTATTTCAAGGAGATGGAAGCCCGAGCTGCCTCTTGCAAAGAGAGAGGGAAATGCAAACAACACAGAAGCACTGCGTGCAGAGGGGGCTTTTCACAGCTGGTCGTGTGCTATCTGAAGTCAGCTGGAATTTGCTCGTGACTTGGGAAGAAAGTTACTGCAAAAGTAAGCAGCAGTAAGAGCACCCAAACTTTGCTTCACAGAAAGCAGGAGGCTGCCAGGAGTCAGAGGCTGCACTTAACTTGGACGCAGTAACTGAGAATAAAATTAAGCTGCCAGCACTGAAGTCTCAGCAAGTGCTGGCTGTAGTTCGGCATGTTTCTGAGCAGCAGACACCTGTAGTATATCTGTCACCCTCCTCCCTGCCCTGCCCTGTGTATGTACGCACATGCACGTATACACATGAGCACTGCTGCTGATGTATGATGCTGATATTACTGGAGCTTGTTGTATCCAGTATTCTGAGAACCTCTCAGTTCTTCCTGTCTCTGGAAGTGACAACCTGACAGCAAGGCTATTGATGCTGTGCTCTGTCTGATGCCCAACCCTTTGCATTCCCTCTGCTATAAAAAGAGAAATCTTGCTGTAGTTCCTTAGGCTGCTGTGCATCCTCTGTGGCTGTGACTTAGGAGCAGGTCCGCCGAGGACATCACTTTTCCATGCACAGCAGAAGAGAAGGGAACCCCTTTCCTTGTAGATTGTTTGTTGTCAGGTTTTTATAATCCCAAAGCGTGACTCTCTGCTGTGAGGTGGGCAGAAGTGAGATAGTGTTTGCCTGGAACATGTAGTGAGAAGCTGAATTCTAAAATCAGGAGTTCCTATATCTACACTGCCTATATATAATTGTAACCAAAAGCCTCATGTAGCTCATTGCATGGAAGGAACCTTTCCAAAAGAAGATGCAGTAGGCACCAATGAGGGTGGCTTCCCTTGCCTGCTTCCCAGGCAGCCAGAAATGGGGAGAGGAGGAGAACTCTGGGTTTGTGACACATTTCACACTTCCAAGCCCCACTCTCTTCACCTGTGAAATGCATTTATCCTGTGACAGGAGCAGACTGTCTCTGTGCTCCTTGCAGGGCACTTAGCTGGCCTCTTGTGGAAACTGGAGAACACTCGCATCCAAGCTGCTGTCTCTTTTTCAGTCTGCAGGTTCTTTATATTATCATCTTTTTCTTTTGAAACCTTTCTAAAGGGTGCTTGTGTACTGAGTGCCCATTGCTGATAGCGCGCATTATGAAATCTGAAAGGAAGGTTGAGATTAAATGTCACGCACTTCACAGTTGGGGAATTCAAAGTGTCTTGTTGATCTGTGCATAATTCGGAGCCGGCAGCTCATGCATAAACAAACATGTGCACATACATGCACACACATGCATGCACACAGTGCCTTCCCCTGAATTAGCAGCCAAGGAAAAAGCAAAGTCAGGTTTGTGTGAGCTACTTGTCGAGAGCTGAACAGCATCTGTGGGAAAAGGCTGTGGGTTCTGCTGGAGATGAACCTGGGCAGTGGTTTTGTTTTTCCATGAGGAATGGACAGATGGAATGGGGAAAGCTTAAACAGCCTGGGTGAGGTTGCATAGAGGGGCAGTACTGCTGACAGGCAAGGCAGCAAACCTTCTGTTCTCATGTCGCCAGCTATTTAGAAGTTTCCCTTTCCTAAATCGGTGCTGTCTCTGTTTGCCCAGCCTGAGGAGTTCTGCATCTTAACGTCTTTAACATTAACCTGTTGCTATAGAAACCAGAAGGGTGTCAGAGGGAGATTCTTGCCACTTTCGGGTAGGCTACCAAATAGTTGCAGTATGTGTTGCACTGGGAGCCTGTCCCTGCTGGGTTTCTGCTAAGCATCTCCTAAGCCTATCTGAGCCGTTGGGGAGTGGTGAACCAGGAGCTGCAATTGTGTGTAAATGAGCAGGGCTTAGTGCTGGCAAATCGCTTTGGGAGGAAGTGAGCACATGGTCCCAGGGTGATTGGTGGGGCTGAGAGATGAAATCTGGCATCTGCCTCCTGCGTGGTGAATGGAGCAGGAGGTAGCTTCTCCCTGACCTCCCACCGCTGGCTTGCTCCCCGTGTTCTGCTGTCCCATGAGACTGAGGTACAGGTAATGCCAAAATGCTCCTCTGGTCTGGCAGCTCCAATGGCCCTTCCAACACTGAGCAGACGGGAGCAAAGATCGCCTCCTTTCTTCCTCAGCTCAAACCATATCTTTCTTATTTATTTAAGCACATATATGCTGTACAAGATACATGCACATAAAAGCACATGAATGTGAATTAGTAGCATGTGGGTTGTGGCTATGTGGTATGGGAAATATCCTACTGCATAGGGTTGATGAGAAGTAGCTGTTGGCTGGTGCTCGTGGAGGCCATCCCATCTCAGGACTGATTTACAGGCGCTCTGCTTGGTGGAAGAAAATCTTGTCACTTGCACAAGGAAAGACCTGAGTGCTGAGGCAGTCTGTGTGTCTGGGGCTCAGAAAGTGTCCTGCCCAGACTAAAAGGCACTCTCACTGCTTAATGCAAATGTATTTGTCTGCCCTTTCCCCCCTCTTTGTGTGTGCCTAGGCTGCACATCTGGTCAGATTGTGGCAGAGGATGGGAGAAGAGGAGCCCTTTGTGTTTTCTTTTTCTTTTTTTCCTTTTTACAAAACTGGAAGCAAAAAGGACCCTGCTGGTGCTGGGGATTCTCCCAGCCAGCTGTTCTCAGGCTGGGGCTGCATATCCATATGCAATGCAGGTCAAAAGTCTGCTTATAGGATGCAGGAGCAGTACAGCCGTATTGATTTTATTTTCTGTTTCATGTTCGTAGCCATTGTAGTAGTTTCTAAATTGCAGTCATTACATTATATGAGTTAACCTACTGGACTGCAGATGTAGAAATAGTGTTGCTGGAGATGCAGCCATCAAGAATAGCTTTGAAATTACAGTCTCGGTGATGAAATGCAAAAGGACATTGTGCTTGCTTTGTGGCTGAGGGGGCTGAGCCTTCCCAAATGTAATTTTTGTATTATTTCCTTTTTGAGTTCTGGACAGGGGCAGAGCTGGATGATGGTTAGGAGCAAAGGGCATCGACTTCATGGAGAGTTTATGAATGGAAATTGTGGAGAGTGTGGGCACGATGGAGAGAAAGTCTGAGGTTTCAGGTTGGTGGTGGAAGTGCAAGCAGCCTCATGTCAGCATCCTGCAGTCCGTGGCTGTGGCTCTGCCATAGGTAAGGCAGTGTATATCTGGGCTTCTCCCCGCCCCCCAGGGTTATTCTCTGTGAGGTTTCTTTGAGCCTCTCATTGCTCAGGTGTGAGACAGAGGAGATGACAGACAGATTTTCTTTACAATAGACCTTTGAAACATTTGAAAGCCCTGTTTTTCCAGCAGCTAAGCTCAATATGTGTTTTCTGGTGGGGTTGGTTTTTCTCTTCCTTTTTTTTTCTTTCTTTTTTTTTAACCAGTGTATGCATGAGGGTTTTATTTTTCCTTCTAATGCTTCCCTGTAGAACTCATCTGCAGGACAGATGGCCCACTGAGCTGCTGGGACCGTCTTTGCAAACACCTGTCTGTGACAGCTGGGAAATCAAGGAGGAATTCTCTTTTCATTCCCTTAAAGAAAAACAGCATCTATTCCTGACTTATTTCATCTCCTCTTTCATCCTCCTGGCTCCTGTGTGCCCCAGGGCACTCAAATCCTTGGGGTCATCAGCTCATGATGTCTGAGTTATCTGTGTCCCCAGCACATGTGGGGTGTGATGGTAGCTGTGGGTCTGCAGGGTTTCTGCCTGAGTGTGCTGGAGTCATGGACTTACTCTGTATGCTGCTGCTGGCTGCAGAGCAGCATTTCTTGCCTGAGGTGGAGCCTACAGCTCGGGCTCACTGTTGGTGTGTTGCTGCAGGTGGTAGTTAGCAGAGCAGCAGGGCTGTGGTTGTTGGATTTAATTATTGCTCCTTGAGAAGCAAACAGAGCTTTTTTTAATTTTCTGCTGGGGAAACTGAGCCCTTGGCAGCTTTGGATTGCTGTATAACACTTCCTGTGACACAGAAAGAAACTTTCCTGTTCTGTCTGCAAGAGGAAATTGGAAGCCTATGGGCAATGAGGAGCTGGGGGACACAATCCTGATGTTACAGCTGGGCCCTGGTTCATGGGACTCCTGGGGATGGGAGTCCCGTGTGCCTTGCTTGTTCCAGGTGAGAAATCATACAGAAGCAGCCTCTTTGCTTGGTTGTATTGACTGTGCCAGACTGGGCAGGAGCAGCAGCCCCATCACACTGCTCTGATGGTTGAGTTCTAGTTGCCTTACTGCCTGGGCATCCCATTATTTTCAGTTAGATCAGGTCTGACCCTGTGTGGTCTCTAAGACTTTCTGACTGCAGAAACTACTTGGGTGTTTCTTTCTGCTATGCTAGTGATCTGTACCTTTCAGTTTGGGCAAGGGTTGCTCTGTATTCCTCCCAGCAGCAAACATGACTGATCTTGTTATTGTTTTAGGATCTGCTGGTAGCCCGGAATGTGCAAAGCCACATGCTGCAGCTGGCATGGAGCAAATCCACTGGGAAGTGGGGAGAGTGCTGCTCTGGCAGAGAGGTCTTAATCATTTCAAATCCCAGCTCTAAGATAGAACTCTAGGAAAGGGCTGGCTCGCAGCTGCAGAAACACAACATGGAGATGGCTGCACCTCTGTTGTCACCTCGACCAGGGGGAGATCTGCCTCAGGTCCATCACGGACACCCCTGAACACGGTGCGCCTTTCTGTGTGCGAGGGAGTGTCTTAGATCCCGCTTACTGAGTCAACAGCCAAGTGTTTGCAGGAGCAAAAGTGATAAGTACCTCTGTGGATGCCATCTTTAATCTCCTTGTGTTTCCAGAGCAGGATATCAGCTGTCCCTCGGCTGGAGGGCCATAGTGAGGCAGGGTTGTGAGACACTGAGATACTTTAGTGATGAGTCTCTTGGAAAATAAAAGAAAAACTTTCATAGTAATTTCCACCAGACAGCTATCTTTGCCTTTCTGACTGATGTTGCTCTTATTTGAGTCCTCTGATCCGTGCACCCATTTCTTTGCTGTGCCCCTGTGTTTGAGCCCAGACTTTGTTTCTGCCCTCTCAGGTATCCCTGGCACAAGAAGACATGGTTTTGCTTGCCTGGCTCAGATCCCACACCTGTGAAATGCCTCTTCAGGTTATGTGGGGAACACCAGGGGCTTGCAGGTGCAGTGGCAACCTGTGGTATTGTGAAGTGTGTGCTATAGTGCTGCATCTTGGTGTTAATTGGTGGCTTTCAACTGCTTGGCCAATAAAGATGCTTGGGCATGGCAGGTTTGCTGTCAGAGTTCCAGCAAAGAATCATCCACTGTGCAAGTATAACACCATCTTGGTTAAATGTGTGGCACCAACAAATCACAGCGGGCTCAAGACCTTGGGTTGCCTGTGGCATACTGACTTAGGAGCTCTGAAACCAGCAGCTCCAGCTGCTGAAATGTTGTCATATGCGTGGCTGGAGAGTGTGAAGAGAAGAGTTCTTGGAGGAAAAGAAGCCCTCTTTCATCTGCACTAGGTGTTGCCCATTGCTGGGGGTGCATAGGAGTTTCCTGTGTGTGCTGATTGATCTGCTCAGCCACTGGGACACTGGAAAAGAGGATTGAGGAGAAAATCAAGGCAGGATGAGTTGGAGGTTCCCTTTTGAAAACGTGTATGCTAATAGAAAACATCCTCAAAACTCTCAGTGTGTCAGGATACATTAATGTAAGTGTAACATTGTTCAAATCCTCGGCATCTTCTGTCTGAATGTCACTGAATTAGTACTAATGCATTCATTAGCTCATTCTTCATTAATATTCAATATTCATTAGACTGGCTCCTTCCCTGGAAGATGGGGATAATGAGACGTGGCATTGACTGCAGGGCTGTGCCACAGCTGTGCTTAGCACAGTGGGAGCCTGGTTTTATGCATCAGAATGGCCTTCAGTGATTATTTTAGCGGCATTTTTAGCTGGCTTGTGCTGTCCCGGCTCTTGGCCACTGGTTTGCCACAAATTAGTGGAAATTCTTAGTGGGAGAGCAGTGCTAATTTATTGACATCATCATTTCCACCAGCTCACGCCCTGAAGGCAACTGGCAATGCAACTGCTGAAGCCAAATTTTGATCTGTTTGCCTGTGGTCAGAATTGCAAGGCTGCCCATGTAATCCCAGAGCCATTTCTCTCTCTTAGCCTACAAATTCTCCCTTTAACCCCCACTGCCTCCCTTTATGTCACGCCCTCAGGATTCTTTGCATTTGAAGATGTCTATTTTTTCACTCTTTGCTCCCCACCAAAGTGTGAGGGAAGGGAGAGCCCCCAGCCCTGCACCTGCACTCCCAATGGCTGCTATCACGGCACGCGTGGGACACTGTGCATCCTCCAGTCTGTTCTACCAGCAGTCACCTTTTGATCTTCTTGCTTTTATGCTGCAGTCTGAGAGTGGGTAAAACAGCTTGCAGTTTCCTTCTGTTTCTCAGTTCTTAAGTGTTTCTAGACCACAGCTGCTACAGGCAGTGACCTTCTGGGAACCTGGGCTTAGATGGTGTAACAAGACCAGAAAAAGCCCCTCCAATCCAAAAGAAGCAAAGCCCCAAGTAACTGAACTGGCTTGCTGAAAAACATCTTGCCTGGGATTGCTGAAGGGGTCTTGTTAAATACTAGAGCACTGAATTCAGCCTTTACATTGTCCCAGCAAGTTCTCTTAGTTTGCATCACAAAGAGTTATGCCAGTGTGCTCTGAGGTCCTGCAGAAGTGACTCTGCTCCAGTGGACAACACTGGAGAAATTTTCCTGAGCAGCAAATCCTTTGCAAGACAGCGGGAGAACACTTGTGTGCACGATGCCAACAGACTGACACCTCATTTCATGACTCCCTGAGGACTCGTGAATTCTTTAGACATGAGCATAAATTCTGTTCTCCTGGGACAGCCACGAGAAAGTGCAACTGGAGTGAGGGATTGCCTGTGCTTGATTCCTATGCTTGCTGGGACCAGCTGAGCCATGTCTGCTGCCTGTGGGGGACCTTTCTGCTGCTCTCGTGGGGGCTGAAATGGCAAGTGAAAATATATTTTTGTGTTTGGCTGAGCTTAGATGAAAGGAAGACAAATTAGCAGGAAAGACTTCAAGAATCAAGAGTTTCCTGGGTTTTAGGACTGGATGATGATGTAGAGTGATTTTGCTTGACACCTCCGCACTTACTCAGAAGTTGTCTTTTCTGTCTCAGCTTCTGTCAGTTATCTCTGCCTTGTCTTTTCCTAGCCAGTATTTGCGCTCTGTTTGCCGTCAAATTTGTTTCCCAGGAAGCAACATGTCCTCACAGAGGATCTTGCCTCTGGAATATTGCGTCTGTAGGGCTGATGTGTTCTGGCACTACACTGGGCTGCAGTGTCTGGGGGGAAAAGCAAACAAATATCTGAGATCTGCATGGCATTTTGCCCAAGATAGAGCTGGAGGGTGTAATGCATGGTGAGCAGAAAGAGACAAAAAGCAGAGCATCATTTAATGACTTCAGTTCCTCTCATCTGGGAAATGTTTAACAACAGTTAATTGCCGTAGTGTGCGAAGAGGCAAAGAGGTACCATGTTCCTAAAGGGCCACAGACACTGCCGTGCTGGAACGTACCTTGTTTGATGGGCATGGTGGCGATGGGTTGCTGGGTGGACTAAATGGCCTTGGTGGTCTTTTCCATCATTAACGTTGGTTAGGTCCGAACAGCTCACAGCACATGTTGGTGAAGCTCAAGGCTGCACTCAGCGCATAGGGACGCACACAAGGCGCATTATGGATGGCAGTATGGTGCCCACGCTCACACAGCTCCTGTGGCAGAGCTGATGGCAGAGGCCATCTAGGCAGGACAGCCCATTTGGTGCTTCCGTGGCCACACTGCTGATTCTTTATTTCCCCTCCAGCAGGTCGTGGTGACAGCTGTGCCGTCCTCCTTGCAGACCTGGACAACTTCCCCACAGCTGGGATGGGCAGCCCACAGCTCCCTACCTCAGCACCAGGGCGATGAGGAGCCATCTGCTGGCCTAGCAGAAGGGTTTTTGTGCTTTTTTTTTTTTTTTTTAATTTTTATTTTCTGAACCCTGTGAGATTTCATGTGAAAACACTTCCTACAGCCTTGCAGCTGTGAGCCTGGTGGGCTGGAGGCAGCAGCTCTCCCTCTGTGGCCAGGCCAGCAGGAGAATTGTACCCCAGGCTGCCCTGCAAGTGTGGGGCCCGGCCCCACAGCATTCCCAGCCAGTGTGGCTCAGGCTTCTCCCCTCAGCTCTCCCAGCAGCGGATTGGAGGCCTGTGGCCCACCCACCACCATGGCAGCCAAGCAGCCCCCGCCGCTGATGAAGAAGCATAGCCAGACTGACCTGGTGAGCAGGTTGAAGACACGCAAGATCCTGGGGGTCGGTGGCGAGGATGATGATGGTGAGGTCCATCGCTCCAAGGTGAGAGGCACTGGGTCACCAGCGGTGTAGGAAATGTCCCTGGTCCCACCCTGGGATGCTCCATGCTGTTCCCTGCAGTGATGAGGCCATTGCTGCAGGGAAGCAGCCAGCAAATCTGTGAAATGCCCTCCAGTGGGTAACTAAAGCACGTGTCACTTTATTTTCTGCAGCCTCTATGACAAAATCAGGTCTACCAGCTCTGCTCTGTAAGGGCTGCCACAACAAAATTGTTGCTGCCCTTTAGCAGGGCCAGGCACTGTAACCTGGTGGATGCACAAAAGCTGCCTGAAAACACCTTTCACAGTAAAGTACTGAGCTCTGCCTTTAAGCTGTTTTAATCCATTGGTGAAATGTTATTATTGAGACACCCATTATCCAGCTCAGTGCCAGCAGAGCAAAGCCCAGCCAATTACGCTGCTCATCACATACCAGTTACCTGTGCCCTGCAAATTGCAGCAGTGATTCAGGAAACAAAGTGGCGCCTCTCTGAAGAGGTCTGAATTGCAAATGAATGTGCACAATCTGTTTCAGCAAAATACCAGAGTATGGAGAGTAAGGACTCATCTCTCAAGAGCCCTGTCCCAAGTGCTCTCTTGAGCACTGCCTGGCTCCTGCCCTCCTATGAATCATCCTGCACCTCTTTTCTATGGTAAATTCCTCAGCAGTTCTGCCTCTACAGCTGTGGTGGTTCATCAGTGAGGATCAACAGGCTACATGTGGGAAGAGGCAGATCCCTACTTACCTAGTAGTGAGAAACAGAAATTAACATTCTGTTAATTAACATCAGCCCTACTGATCCTGGTCAGGAGCAGTGAAAGCTGCAGACCCTGATGAAAATCAAGTCAGTCTTCAGCAGGTTTTGGGACTAAGGGATCGTAAAGGAATTCCTTTTTTTTTTTTTTCCCTCCTATCAGCCCTCTTGAAGATAAACTCCCACCTAGGGTTAAGGTGTGTCCTCTGGGATGACAAATGCTGCCTAAAGGCTGGGGAAGCGTCTGCTCAGTCACCTTGTGCCTTTTCTTTGAATTTCAGATTAGTCAAGTCCTGGGAAATGAAATCAAGTTTGCTGTCCGGGAACCCTTGGGGCTCAGGTAAGACACAGGCACACCTCAGCGCTGGCCCATTAGAGAGCACCTGGCCACACTCTTCCTGCCAGCCCTGTCCCCAACACCACCTCACTGCTCCCTGCAGGGGTTTCTCAGGGCTGCAGAGCCAAACTGGTCCTGCTTTCTTCCCCTGTGAACAGCTTGAATGACATGAGCTCTGGTCTCTTGGCAGGTGCTGGAAAGTGTGGGGGCTGTACAGGGCCAGAGGTGCTCCCTGTCCTCTTTGTAAAGTCCCTTCCCAGCTCTGTGTGTGTGCAGGGTGGGATTTCAGCTCTCCTTGGCTAGTGAGGCTGGAACTAGCAGCATGCAGAGGGCCCACATCCTTGTGCAGAAGACCTGTGACTGCCTCAGCTGCATGAGGATGGAGAATAACTATAACCATGCAGACAGCCAGGAGTGTGTTGCGAAGCAGGAGTGATATGTTTGTCTCTGTGCTCACTGTAGGTCCTCTGTCTTCCATGCAGGGTCTGGCAGCTGGTTTCCGCCGTCATGTTTTCCGGGGTGGCCATCATGGTAAGTGAGGGCAGCAGCCTAGGCACCACCAGCTCCTGGATGCCACAGTGTGGCTCCTCAGCCATTTATTCCCCTTTCTTTGCCTTCTACAACCACCACTGCTTTCTCCTGAGAGGCCTTTGCCCTCACTGTAACTCTGCAATGAGTTTTGCCGGCAGTGCCCTTGGCAGTTTGTTCCCATTTCCAGAGTCTGTTTTCATTTGCAGGTTCATAAACCTCACACGGCACGACAGCCTTGCTCGTAGAAACTGGCCTTAGAGTGAGCAGCCGACACACTGTTATCTCTCACACCTCCTTAATTTCCAGTTTCCTGGCCAAGGGCTCTGATCACATCAAGCATCACTTCCCCCTGCCCGAGATAGCACATTCTGACAGAACTGGCAAGGTGCTGCTGAGCCTCTCCCATTCCTCCTCCAGGCCCTGGCTTTCCCTGATCAGCTCTACGATGCCATCTTCAACGAGGAGTCAGTGAGCAGCAAGACTCCCATCCGGCTCTATGGAGGAGCCCTACTCAGTGAGTGCTATGCCAGCTTTGGGTGTGGAGCAATAGGGTGAGAGGGCAGGAGGGGAACAAAGGCAGAGGGTTTGTTACGATTGGGAAGGTCAACACACTATAGTATACTGTAAGGTACAGGAGCATAAGGAGCTTAGTAGCAAAGGGACTAGTGCTAATAGAATAGTGTTACAAAGTGAAAGTACTCACCCAGCTCTGAAGATCAAGAGTCCAGGGAAAACTCCGCAAGGGAAGGATCTCTGGTTGGAGATCCTTTCCCAGTGCCCATCAGCCCCTAAGTGAGGTCTGAGAGGTGCAGCCAGGCTCCACCCCTTCAGGTCACACAGCTGAATTGCCTTCACCTGTGCTCCTGGGGCTGACGAGGTCCTTTCCCCAGGTGCTCAATCAGTGCTTTAGGCTGTGACTCAACAGTTCCCATTCACAATGGCATCCTGTGACTGCTGTGCTCGTGAGCTGCGCTACCAGGCAATACAGCTGCTAGGCACCCACCCAGCCTCTTTTTAGAGGCTGTCAACTTGTGGTGCTTGATGCAAAAAGGCAGCTGGGTGCTAGCAAGGAGTGCTTGGGGAGGTGGCTGGGATGGAAGGCAGGCAGCAGGGCTGGGAAGCCCTCACATAGGTGGGCTGGCGGCTGCCTGCTTCCTGTAGGCTACAGCAGCATCTCGTGGGGATGGCTGGAAGTGCAGCCGCCACAATGGGCAAAGGGAAGCACAGCTGCTGGCAGTGCTGCTTCCCCTGCATCCAACCCCTGGGTGCTGAAACGCTTCACCTGGAGCAGGCGGGTGGGCTGCCCTGTCTTGGTGTTTCCTGGCCCTCGGAGCAGCTGTGCTGTTTTTGCTCGGCAGGCATCTCGCTCATCATGTGGAACGCTCTATACACGGCTGAGAAAGTCATCATCCGCTGGACCCTGCTGACAGAGGCGTGTTACTTTGCCGTGCAGTTCCTGGGTGAGCAGCTGAGACTGGAGGAAGAAGCGTGGGGTTGGGTGTGGGCTGTGACTCTAGCTCAGGGAGAGGGATTGTACCTAGCAACCCATGCTCAGCTGTCCCTGTGCTGAGTCTAGCCAGCATTACAGAGGGCTCCTTTGCTCTACCAGACAAGGCAGAGATTAAAACTGTCTCTGGAGACATTTTCTCTGCCAGCTGCTCTCCCTTTTCATTCCCCATAGGGGTAGCCTCTGCCTCCGGCTGCTCACCAGAGGGAGCCCAGGTAAAGGGAAGATGCCAATTGATCTATTTGCCAATTCATCCAATTGCTACCCTAGAACATCCTGGCCTTTGTAGCCAGCACAGGTCACCTCCTGGAAGGGTTGCTGAGATGTTGGGTCTGTCCAGAGGAGGCTGTGGTAACCTACATAAAAAGGGAGGGAATTCCAGTCTCACCAAAACAGAGGGTCGTAGCTCAGCTTGTTTTTTGGGGAGCATATCTATATTTAGCACTTGAAGGTTTTTTGTATTGTGTGTTGGCAGTTCGCTAATTATGTTATAAAGTAGCTTGAATTTGTAACAGAAAAGAGATGCTCAGGAAACAGGGAGTGGGCCATGCACATCTTATGGGTGCTTCTACGTATTTATCAGCACTGAAGAGGTTGAACCACACAGCAAGCTTAAGAATAGATCCCATGGTTAACACTTGAGTCCAGGCATCAGACTGCTGGCTGTGTCTGTACAGAGCTAACTTTAGAGAAGTGCCCTTATTAATGGGAGCCCTGTGTACCTGTAGCTATGTTAAGGCTGTGAAATCAATCTACCTAAGCACTTGTGTTGCAGGTTTGCTGCATGTGTGAGGGTGGAAAGCCTTTGCATTCCCAAGGCTCAGCAGGTCTCTCCGAGAAGCTACGTTAGAGGGCAGTAGCAAGCAGGGATGTGCCACTGATTTTGTTTTCCTCTACCTATCTCTGCCTGAGTTCCTTCCTTCTCTTCCAGTTACCACCGTCTCCCTGGTTGAGAGCAGCCGAATGGCCACAGGTGCTGTACTCCTCCTGGTCAGCCGAGTCTTCTTTGTTCTCATCAGCATTTATTATTATTACCAAGTTGGACGCCGTCCCAAGAAAGTCTAATTCCTGGGCTTTTTGTCATGGGAAGGGTGGGAGGGGGGGTTTGTGTCGGTAATTTTGCATTATAACTTTTCTTTTGTTAGTCCCTTTTTGTTATAAAGTGATTTACTTCCTTTCCACTTACCGGCATGAATCAGTGTGTAACTCGGTGCTGGTGGCATTGTCAGGTGATGTCTGGGGAGAGCAGCATCCTGCAGAACCCCCAGCAGCCCCTCTGCAGGTGGCAAGTGAAGAGCATGAGGTGGGCTCAGGGAAAGGAGCCAGGTTCCTGGAGAACTGGCTGATGGGATCACAGGCTCTGAAACCCTTAAACAAAGCACAAAACAAGAAACCAAATCTCTGTCCAGTGAAGGACTCGTCTGCTCTCTTTGGTGAGTCTCACATGTGCCTCTTGGCATGCATCCTCGTGTGCCTGGCCCATGTCCCTGTTAGCACGTGCTGACTGCTTGTCTGGATGGGAGCTTGTTGGGGGTCAGTGCTGCTGAGTTTGCAGACAGCTGTTCTTCCCTTGCTGCTGGAGATGCTAGTCCTGGTTTTATTCTTGCACTGGGTGCTTGCAAAATTTGGCAGGAGAGGCAGTGAAAGAAACTCCTTGCTTGTTCCCCATGTAGGGACAGCACTGGGAACAGTGGCACAGCTTGAACTATACTAGGTGAGAAGTAAAGGAAACTACTGAAAAAAACCTGTTGAGCAGAAACATCCCTTTGGTTGGGATGTTTCATGACGTTCCTAGGCCAGCATCCTGTCTCCTTCATCCCAGAACACTTCTTACAGCAGCAGCTTTGCAGTAGTTTTGGTAGTGGTGACTGTGAGGCAGAGGGGATGTGGCTTCAGTTAAGTGGGAACTGGAGTCTGTTGTGAAAGCAGTGAGCTTGTCGGACCAAAGCTTGTCCCACTGAGGTGCTTAGGATACTGTTCAACTGCTACAAAGAACAGCACAGGTGGAGCAGCATATGAAGGCATTACTGTCAATTAGCAAAGGACTGAATGTTCTGTAGAGTTCACTGGCCAGTTTCTCCTACATCTCCTGGGCTTAACAGCACTGGGTGCCCAACTTCTTAGTGCTTTCCTTGTAGGTTATCCTTGTCCACAGCTGGAGGCTGCATTGTTGTTCTCTGTGGGACTGAAGCCAGAAGGGCTGCAACAGGATACGGACTTAATGGGCTACTGCTGGCAGGATCAAAGTGAGCCCTGGAACTGAGCTGACATCCCAAAGTCCCAGTAGAAGGATGCCTACACAAACAGTGCTTGTGTGACCAGCAGACCTCAGATCACTGGTGAGACAGGGAGCTACAGCTGTTTGCTGTCTGGTACCTTCATAGAGTTAGAAGAAGCTAGCAGGTAGTTACTGTATGGTGTTTTTGTGTTGTGGGCATTTAGAAGCAGCTGCCTTGGTGTTGGAACGCTGGATGTGATGCATGTGTTAGCCATGCAAAGTGTCAGGTAAGAACATTGGGAGTAGCTGAACCAGGAAACATTGCAACTTTTTCCTACAAATAATCCAAGGCAGAGGCAACATCCAGCAGCAGGCTGAATGCTGGAGCTTCCTACTCTGCCAAGCTGCTTTCAACAAGTCCAAAACAGGATAGTGAGCAACTAAAATTTCTATTTAAGAGAAGCCTTCCTGTTCAGGTGGAAGTGTTAGGCTCTGGAAGGGAGATCATCTCCCTGTGAGGCAAGAAATGATGACATGCAACCCTGAGGGCAGCACAGAGCTGGCAGCAGAGCCATGGCTGCTGCTCCCACCCTGCACACTGACCGTATGGGCAGCACAGTGCATGCAGCCCAGTGCTGCAGCTGCAGTTGTTGGTATAGGTAAGTGAAGCGTGAGTCTTTGTGTTTTGGGGTCACATGAATGTATACACAGACTGATTGTTGGGTTTAGGGGGTGGGAAATAGCAGTTCTAGGGAAAAGAAAAAAAAAAAAAACAAACAAGTAAAACTGACCAAGCTAAGAGCAATCTTACAGAAGAGGAAATGGAGGGCCTTCTTCATGCTGTCCTCTCCCCTTCACTTTGGCAGCAGACTGAGGATCTTAGTTGCGTTGTGACTTTGGGGCTGTGGCTGGCTGCCTGATCAGGGTACCTGGAAATGCCAACTAGCGGGTGAGAGAAACGAGTCAGTGCACTATGTATGTGAGAGCAGCTTTCTTAAAACTTCTTGATGGTTAAAGAAGATAGGGGCACCGTGAAAGCTCTCCAATGGGAGCTTTACATCAAATGAGGTCAGATTCTTCTTTAGTTCCTTGTTGTCTCTTCAAGACTTAGAACAGTGAGCCACTTCTGGTTTTGCCATTTGATGTCTACCTGCAGTGCTGCCAGAAAACAACTGTGGTTGTTTGTCTTCAGCGATAAAGACTGGGGGGAAAAAGGGAAGGGAATGCTGAAGCTTTTGTACTGCATCCCTAAGGATAGCAGCACTGGGATCATGGCTGCAGGTGACAGCTGAGTACATAACTTGGGATCAAAAGCCTGAGGCATCACTTCAGGCTCTGATGTGCTGAGAGAAGATCTCTGTTGGCCTCAGTTTCCTTATCTGTTAAAGTGTGAGAAAAGCTTTGGACTGACGTCATCTCCCCAGGGACAGTTTGCAATTCACCTGCTTGCATGTATGTAGCGCCAGGCAGGGCTGCAGGCCATGCTCTCCAAGGGCTGTGCTCTGAGCAGGCACAGGCAGGACTGACCCTGTTCCATGGGGGAGAACCAAAGCCTTGCATTCCTCGAGCCCTCGCTTTTGAGGGTGAAGAAAGCTTACATTTACGGAACTCTCTGCATCGCCTTATTTACGCCTAACCACCATCTGGCAAACTGGAGCTGGTGACAAAAGAGAGGCTGTCTGTCTGTCTGTCCTAAGCTGGCCAATTCTTTCTGGTCAAGGGTTTTTACTTGGGGGGAAGGGGAGAATGGGACACTTGAGTTTATACCTCATTTTGGCTGCTGTAACTGACTTTATTCTTTTTCCTTTGGTAAGAAAGTGACTGTACTTAACACCAAGCAAATAGTGAAAATTAAAGCCGTTTCACTTCACTGTCACAATATCTTTCTTTTATTTTTTACTTTTTTTTTTTTTTTTTTTTTTAAGAAACGCACACAAAAACCGTGGAGTGTTTCAGCCTTGTGTTCTGCTTTATATTACCAAAAAAAATTCCTTTCAATATAAAAAAGCATTACAGTAGGGAATACAGGATAAATTAGCTCCACTATCTAATAAAAAGAACATTTACAGGTTTTTCTTTTAAAATAGATTTCCAACATCATTATTTCACACGCAGCCCTTTCCCCAGGCATTTGCGACGGTCATTTGAGCATTAAATAACAGCTGGGGGCAGGATGGGGGGCTGCTCTCCACTGTTCCCCCCAAGGTGCATAGGCTGTGCTCACTGCACGGCAGCCACAGCCCCCTCTGCTCTGCAGCCAGCAGCGACTGCAGCTTGAGCCCCAAAATTCACCAGAGCTGCTAAAAACAAATACAAAAATACAGCTGCTTCTCCTGCCTACTCCTCTGAAAAGAGAAAAACTACTGTACAACAGAGGGGGTGGCCACATTACCATCGGACAAAAACAACAAATTGACACGCTTTGCCATACAACAGGAGTCTGCCTTCTGTGCTCCCTTGTTCATTAACTGCCCCTGGAATCGACTCCTTCTGCCCGTTGCCTACTTCCACAGGTACTCTCAGACTTGCCCTTATCTCTACAACGATCTCCATTTCTCATTTAAATGTGCTGCCTGGCCTTTGCGGTGACTTTAAGCTGTGCTCCCAATGGCACAGCTGCAGAGAATTGAGGTCTTAATCCAGAAAAGAGCGGTGGAGGATCGGAGAAGCTAAGAGAGGGGAAACAACTGCACAAAGACCAAACACTAGAAGAATAAAGGGTCTTTTGAAGGTATAGGGACAAGTGATAGAGAGAGAGAGGATGTGAGCTAAAACTAAAGAAAACAGTACAGAACTGGGAAAGCCAAAGAGAAATAAGCCTGCAGCGATCCTACCTCAATCTTCTGAAGTATTTCTGCTTCTCTTGCTCACCTCTATCCAAATTGCCATCTCTGCTCATGGGGTCGTTCCTCCCCTGCCAGTGGCTCTATCAGAACAGCCACTGACACCAGCTCCTGAAGCAGAGGTAGAACAGTTACGCTTCCTTGCCTCTGAGTTTGGCTCCGGTGCAGTGCCCCATTCCTGCAAGACCAGCAGATGCAACAGACTTTTCCTATCTTAAGAGCAGCACCTGCTGTTTAGTGAAAATACTGCTGGTTTTGGCCAGCAAAACTGTTTTCCTTCATTAAACGACAGGCCAGAATTTAATGCTAAAATGCATCATTAAATACAGGTCCAGAGGGAAACCACTCAGAAAAGCTTTCCATAAAGTTTAATGCAACATCTGAGGCCACTCAGCAATCCTGGCCTCATTCTCCTGCTGGAATATGCTGACACAGTGCAGGTGGGCTGCTGCTCTACCTGCCCCAGTTTTATCCTGCTTTTCTCAAGTGAAGCCTGGAAAAGCTTTATGGCCTCTTTCCAATTCCTTTGTATCCCAATTCTCCAGCCAGGATATTTAGCCAAGGTCTTTGTTTATTATGGACCACTCTTTCTTCTGCTTTCCTTCCTGCCTTGCAGCCTGCACATCCATTCACTTGCATCCGCATGGCGGACACAGACCCCACGGTGTAAGATACCTGTTGCTGCCAAGCCAGGGCAGGAGGCTGCTGCTTGGCTCCTCACTGCTGCCTTCGTCCCCCTTTCCTTCCTTGGCAGTGGCTACCGCTTTTGGATGGACTGGTTTAATCCTATATAAAAGTGCTCCTTAATCTAAGACTATAAAAAGATGTAAGCTAAACAGAAAAAGGTAGCCCCTGCCATCCTCCTCCAGACAAAGCGAGTTTGGAGTCAGGGAGCAACCAGAGGAATGACAAAGCCAACAGGGGCTGAGGCTTCCAG
Organism: Lagopus muta; assembly: GCF_023343835.1. Taxonomy (NCBI): domain Eukaryota; kingdom Metazoa; phylum Chordata; class Aves; order Galliformes; family Phasianidae; genus Lagopus; species Lagopus muta. Next base: position 22,023,171 of record NC_064438.1, on the reverse strand, counting down.
AGGATAGAAACCAGTGACCTGTTTTTGTCAATGACCACAAACACTGGAGAAGCAGCTGGAGTAGTCACAGCAGCTGCACACTGAATGCTCCCAGATCCTGCCTGGGACCTCAGCTCCACCTTAATATCTCTGACCAACATCCAGTCTTGGGCATGTTTCTCAAGTTCATTTCCAAATGATTAAGTAGATAACAATCAGCAAAACATCAAACTATCTTAAGGGAGGAAACGCTCTCAACTAACAGGCAGGCAAGAACAATCCTGACCTGATGCTTCTGCTATGAGCCCGTGGGAAAGCCTCAGGGGAAATCCCCAGAGCAGAAAGGAGACCACGAGACAGCATAAGGTAAACAGCACGGGAGTGGCTGATGAACCTCAGGCTCATCGTGTACTATGCCTGGAAATCCTGCTGGAGCAGTAAAGCTTATAAGAATCCACTGCAAATATACATAGGTTGCTCCAAAAGTAATGCCTCCTATTTATTTCCATGGAAACTACAACAAAGAGCACAATAACAGTATTTGATAGAGCAAATTCTCAGCTACAAATCACTACTTTTCAACATAATCATTACCATTAGCCGTGCACCTTCACTAGCAATGAACAAGAGCCTGCATGCCACGCTCATAAATATCTGCACCAGTGGAGGTGTCCCACTGTCGCCACTGCTGAAATGCACCACCCACCACCTCACTGTGCTCACATCCACTGTTTGGTCTCCAGAAGCATTCAGCAAGTTGATGAGTGTCAACGGGTGCCATGTTTTTCCACAAGGATGAATTCTATGACACGCCTTTGTTTCATAGCACTGGCATGTCTGACACCATTCTGTCAAACTGCCCCTTCTCCTGCCATCTGATGTATAGCAATGGCATGTAATGGGATATTGATGGGAAGGTTCAACCACTACTGCCATACTACCAACATCCGCCTCTGACTTTGTGGGCAAATATAATACAATAGGAGGCTTTACTTTCAGAGCAGCCCTCATATACTAGTAACACCACCACAGAGTGGTTTTTTGCAAGGATGAAGTGAAAGGCAAAGGCTGACAAGTGTTAAACACTATTGCCTCCCCTTTCAGGAAGGCAGCAGAATTAGCTATTCTTGACCAGAGTCATCATTTTTCCCAGGGAATGGGAACACAGCAGGGAACAACTTGCTCTTTTTTTTTTTTCCTTCCCAGTAACACTGAACAAAAAAGGAAAAATCAGAAAGGCAGGCCCCAAACTCTTGACCATCAGCCAGCCCTGGATGAGTCCCATGTTTAAGTGAGACCACTCTGCCCCCATTTAGGGCTCCAGAGAAAAGCCAGACTGCCCGAAGTGTTTGACTTCTCTGACAAGTTTCAGGCAATAGGGGCAAAACTTACGTACAAGGAAGAATGTGTGTTTTCACTCTGTGGCTGGGAATTATAGCCGGAATCACACAAGCAATGACTGCCTGTTTCTTAGATGAGCTGCCAGCACCACTTGTCAGGACTGCCCAGGTGGGTTTCCATACTTCGGCCAACGTCGCTGCCTGATGCAACCTTGCTGCCCCTGGGTTGCTGTTCTTCAGTCCTTTGCTGTCTAAATCACGATGAAGCTGCAGATGGTAGGCACTGCTTTGCACTGACAGGTGAGAGGGACAGCTGTGCTTGTCCTCCCATTCCTCCCCATAGGCTCCATCTGTCCATAGCATAAGTGGCTGCACTGGGCTCCTGCTCCACAGCTGCTGTGGGTGGCTCTGGGCAAGGCTCCGGTGTACAGTGTAGTGCACATCACCTCAAAGTTCCAGCCCCTGAAGTACAATCCTTTTGGTCATTCATATATTACAGCCCTCTTTTTTTTTTTCTTCCCCTCCATTTTTCCCCCCTATCCCATTTTGTTAAAAAAAATAAAGTTTCTTGTGTGTTTTCAGGTTGTGTTTCGTCTGATATTCCTTCTTTCTTCCAAGCATCATTCCAATGTTAGGAACGTGGTGGTCCGCAGGGTGCCTCTTACTGGATCCCTCGGAAGAGACACATGGCAAAAATCATGGCAAACAGCTAAGGGGGGAAGAAGAGGGAAGAAATAAAATGTTGAACGGTAAGAAACGGCTACATTTTCCAGAAGAATGATGCAGGGGGGCCTTCGTGGGGGCTGCTGGGGCGATGCCCAGCTCTCTCTCCTTTTCACAATACGGGCACTGGGGAAAGCACCCAGTGTCTCTCCAGGACTAACATCTTTCTGGGGCAACCCTGTTCCACTGGAACACCACCAAAGAGCTAATGTGGGATGATAATGGAGATACCCCTAGCCCAGTACAATGTCAGTCTCTAAACTGAAATTCTTAAAGCAAAGGCAGAGTTTGAGCACATTAACCATAGGAGTCAGCTTGCTGAGATGCAGCTGTAATGGGAATAAGAATCATGCCCTGGGGCACACAGTGAGGTTCCCAAAGCCTCTGTGGCCAAAGTACCACGGCTGCAAACTCTGTGCCATGGCCAACACGAGGCGGCACTGCAGGCTCATGACAGAGATTATTTCCCTGCCTCTTGTGGCAAGGGACCAAGTGCCCGCCTCTTTCTAGGCGATTAAAACCACAAGTGGATAACCTGCTAGCGCTCTGCAGGAGCAGCTCCCTGTCTCGCTGCTGGACATCCACCAACACTGCTTTTATGATCAAACAACAGTACCTCAATGGCCAGCACTCCGATGGCCAGGGCTCCTGCAAGATACACGTAGGTCTCAAAGGAGTTCAGGATCACAGTGTAGCAGCCCTAGGAGGGACAGAACACAGTGAGATACACATGAGCAACACAAGAGTTGTTCCCTCAGCACAGCCCCCCAAGCCCTCACTGAGCAGGAGGAACCGTGACTTCTTGCAGGACAGAGAGGAGCAGCAGGGGAGAGGCATTCCCTCTGCAAAGGGAAGAGACTAAGCACAAAGAAAAGGGCCCTCTGGGCACATGACAGGCAGCTGTGGCTGACTGGGGATACAGGCTATTTATTTAAAGCCAAGGCAGGGGATTCTTCACTTGTAATTCAGTCACAGCCAGCAGCTATTTCACACACTGGGACCTTTTCTTTGACCCTTCCCTCTGCAGGCGCATGGATGAACACCTGCTCTTCTGGATATGGGAGAATTGATGTCATGAAGAATTCAGGGCCATGCACTACTACAATCCTTCCATTTATGCAGCACAGCTACCATTGGCTTTAATGTAATTTCTTATTGCTTATACAATTTAAGAGCATGGAGACACTCTGCAAAGTTTTCAGTGTTTCAGGAAATCACCAGCTTATCCTGGCCTTATTTCTCCTTAAATCCTCACTTCTCAGCCTAAAATTCCAACCCACTAGCAAATTTCTGACAGTAGGTCATACATAAAGAGAAAAGTAGACTGAATTTTGCCTAATGAAAAATGTACCTCTCCTGCTCACTAAAAATACACACGTCCCATCCATTTATCTGGGATGTCTCAATCACCTGATTTTTTCTTTTCACCTAAAAGGAAAATATCTGAAATGCAGAGCTGGCAATGACAGTTCCATACTGATGTCAGACTCTGCTCACTAGGAGTGAAGCAACCAGGAGAAAGCAAGGGAAAGAGAAGACTCATTCATGCTACAGACCCAGGGAATGAAGATGACTGGGGCAGCAGTACTCTTGTCATCATGAGGCTCTGCTCCTGTTGTGTTGTCAGCCCAATTTTCAGGAAAAAAACATCCAGCCCAGCAACAAGATGTCTGGGTGCTTGCTAGAACTCCAGCCTTAACCCAACTTTCAGCATGCCCTGCTCAGCAGGCTGAAAACAATACTGAGTACAGATGTGGCAAGGACTGTCCCAGCAGCCTGACTTTGCTCCAGCAATGCTTGAATACAGCCACCAGTTCTTTGGGAGCATCTCCCATTTTATATAAATGCCTCACTGTGCTTGGTGACATTTGCTGTGCACACAATTTCTCCCACTGCCACAATGCAGGACAAAGGCTCACAGAAAAACATCTCTTCCCATAGAAATGGGAGGCTTCAGTATCACCACTTAAGGAAAGCAAAAATTTTAATCTGCTTTATATCCCTGTTTCTCAGAACGCATTTCTTTCCCCCCTCCCTGCTGTTTGTCATCTTTTCTTCTCTCTCACTTCTCCCCATCAATTCATGGCAATCAGACCTGGCAGATGCAGTACGGCGCTGTCTGCTATGATCTCTCACCCAGCGTGCCTTTGCCAACTGTTTCCAGCTGTCTGACAAGGAACAGCTCACCCGCTGCTTCCAAACTCCTTTACTCTCTTTCACAATCTGCTATCAAGTGCTGAAAACAGGACTGCTAGTTAGCACTGAGAGAAAAGGCTTGTACATACAAGTCAGTAGAGAGTTCAGCTGGCTCGCGAAGGCTGCAATAAACACAGTCACGATCTTTGCTAGAAAATTTCTGAAACTTCAGGTACTGGGGAAAACGTAAGGAAACTTGGGTGCTGGTAGTATCAATGTCAGTGAATTTACTCTGAGTTGCCTTTTTCCAGTCTAGCATAGAGAAGAATTGCCAAGTCAAGAGACCTGTCCAAAGAAATGCACTCTTTCTACTCTAAATTGTGAAAGGGCAGAAAAACACAGATTTCCAACACACCTCTTTCTTGGGAAATACACACAATTTTTTTGTGGCTGTTCAAACCTCAATCTCTTGGTTGAATATAGTATTGATGAGGAGCCTTTGTGAACTAAAGTGGAGCTCCTGCAGCAGCCAGTAAGAGCAAATTCTATCCCATCCTCACTGACCTGCAATGGCTTGTCAGTTAACTTGTCAGACAATACTAACCTTTAAAGCCATAGTAAAACTTGACATAAAACTTCTATTCCACCTCTTAAACCCCTGTGAAAATCAATTTCTGCTGATACAGCACAGCAGACTTAACAGTACACAGAATGAAAGGGGATTTATAGTATCACATGTCCGTGACTTCAAAAGTTGTTAACAGTGTAAGTGCAGTTACATCCTCAGCTACAGTCAGAACAGCATAACCTGCCACTTTCATGGGTAGGTAACCCATGGCAACCACAGCCATCCCTGCTGGGAAGCCCTTTCTCCAGCCATCTGGCTGCCCCTACCTGCCGGTTCTGAAATTTCTCGCTGCCTCGGAGGCAGGCTTGCCTGTTAACAATCATCCCTTCTCGGCTCTGGAGCTTTCGCTGGCAACAAGCCTCTGGTATAGCCTCTTCCAACAAGTGTGGGAATGGAGGGACAGCGTCAAAATCTTCTGGTCCGTTCACTCCACAGCAGGCAAACTGGGGAGAAGAAAGAAAGACAGAGTTTACACTTTGGCCTCACAGGAGATACCAGACATCTTCCAAAGACCTATTTTTGCAGGGATCAAAGCTTTAGTCAAAGCAGAGACAAAACAACTGTTGTTTCCAAGGAAGCGGATTGCACTTGTACCTTGGAGCTTCTGTTTCATCAAAGCCTCTTTTTATAAAGTCCCACTGTTCCCATGTCACAAAGTAGACTCTAAGGTACCATTGGGAATATTGCCATGAACTACACAGGACTTTGGAGTGCATCCAGAATGACCCGCCTGAGATCACCCAGCAAGCCTGTAAAAGAGCCAGCGGTGCAATCCAGGCTCTGAGTGCTCATTCTCCCCAGAGCTAATGACCAGGACTGCTCTGCTCAAAGGCACTGCTAGGAATTCAAGAAAATTCTCTTTTTAGGATTCAAGTCAGGTCCTTTTTAAGGATTCAAGTCATACTCTGTTGCCTTTCAGCCACCAAAAGGAAATGTCTTTACTGAAGTCCTGAATCAGCATGAAGGGCAGCAGTCATCTTTTTCTTTAAAGATTAAAAATGACTTTTAGTTTGCAGAATCTGACATCCTACTCTTCCACTCCTGAACAGCTACGATGTGGGCTGTGCCAGGCACAAAGTTCACAGGTGTACATGCAAACACAAGCACACACAACCTTCTGCAGCAGGCAGGCACAAACAACTTGTAGTAGATAAGAAAAATTCCAATGCCAGCAATTCAGCTGATCTTCAGTCCAGCTGCTTAGATCCATAACAACAAACACAACTTCGATGGTGACTGTTTACACACTGAAAATATTCTGTTAGGCTATTCCTGCCTCATCTGTCACCTACAATCTCATTTCACAGGAGGTAATAAGAAGCCATTAATTAGCACCTGTTCTGGCTGCTGTTGGCTGGGAATGGTTTTGAAGTAGTCTCAAAAGTGATGTGTCTAGGGCGAATGCATGGAGATTCTGGCCCATTACAGGCAGCTTCAGAGCTTTCTGTATCCAGTTCTAGAATTGGGCATAGTCAGTCAGCTCAAATCCTTGAGCACTGGCAAACCACAGTGGGTGATAGTCATTGTGAGTGTTACTCTCAGCAACAGGAGCAGTTAGTTGTGGGAAAACCTGGCTGCCAATGAACGGTCACCTCTCTCCCACCACTGCCAGGAGGAGCCAGGAGGTGTTGGCTGAGCACAGCATGAATGGCAGCTGACCATCAGTAGCGTGGGACCAGCATGGCCTGACTTACTGTGATCATAACAGAATTCCAGGTGGAGGAGAAGACATCTGTGTCATTGTTCCTCACGTAATGCTTCTTCAGCTCCTTGGTGAAAAACTCTCTCGTCAGCTGAAACACACAGAGACAAGTGGGAATGCAGAGGGTTACTGCCAACATCTCTCTTTCAAGCACTTCTCAAACCTCCCTGTTGTGAATACTGGGCATTGGTTGATTTGATTGGTTTGGTTTTGTTCTTTTATGCAGACCTCGGAGGAGAAACATGGGAAAAGCCACTGGCTGAACCATTACTGTGCCCAGGGTGTTTGGTACTTGTTCAATAAAACTGCTCATTAAACATCAGGGAGCGAATTATATCTATATTTGCAAGCTAATGTATACATTTAAAGGCTGATGGGTATTGTTTGCTTCTTTTTTTTTAATATTGAGTATTTGAAAGTGTTTCATAAGTTGAAATGACTAAAGTAGATTTTAGAAAGATCTTGAAGTCCAAGCCCAAATAGTAGCTTAACTTACTATGCTTCCTGAAGTCTGCAATCAAGACATGATTTTTCCCCTCACTTTCATTTCAAACCATTTAACTTCCAACTAATGTCAGGGGAACTCTGAATTTACTTCCATGTGTGAGAAAGCAGAATGAAGCCCAAACACTAAATTTCCTTGGAAGGAAAAGGAATTAAAACACGTGGAACGAATGCAAAATGTTCAAGTCAACTCACAAATCAGAGAAGAGATTGTTTCCCTCACAATGCTTTGGAGTATCTAAACTCACCCACACACGAAGAAAAAAATCCTCTTTATATTTCCAATTTTAGATAATTTAAACATTTTTTTTCCTAAGGTCAACGATAAAAACTAATGGAATTTAATTTACTCCTGCTTGCATTTATTGTAAAATAGAAAAAACAAACCAACATCTCTGCTCAGAGACTCCTGAAACAGTTAGACACCTTGAAAATACATTTATGCAGGATCGCTCTCTGGAGGACCAATAACCACGCAAACTTAAAAGTCCTGTTAAATTGAGTACTTTGATTCAACCTTGTGCCCTCTCTATCACTTCAGGATGAAAACTTCAAGACATCCCCCTCTCCATGTTCCCAGTAGGCCCTGACTTGTGTGGTCCCTTGTCTAAAATACCTTCTGATTTGTGGTCCACACAGGCACCTCTACACCAGCACAAAGCTTGGGTGAAAGGGATTGGACTCTGCTGGATATAGCATTATTCCTGTGTTATGTATTTGCTGGACTGAGAATTAAGCTGCCTGAGAAAGAGCCTTTTTTTTTTTCTTTCCCGTTGTTCACAAAGCATTGCATATGCACTAACACAAACTGCTACAAGTTGGTTTCAAGTTCTTGATACACAATGTGAAATACATACACATACATATGTATGAGACGTATGGGTGGACACAAAAGCACAAGCACAAACTTGACCATTTCTTTTGTAACTATACCACAAACCTCAAGGAAAGCCAATAAGGCTGCTGTGATTCTTTAAAAGAGCCAGAATACCACTTCATATTGATTTCTCTTTTGCAGATACAAAGGCAAAATTTAATGACTGCATCAATACTGGGTAGTCACAAAGACTTGAATGGCACAGGGAGCTAAATCTCATTACTTTTTAATTAGATGGGCCGCTAAGTTCCTAAATCACTTTTACGAGACAGATTTTTAAGTTTTTAATTTCTCTTTTTTTCTTTTCAACATTAAAATACCAGAGAATCAGAAAGGACTGAAGGACTGGCATTTTCCTTTGGGAATCTGGTGCCCTAGGTTTGAAGATGCTGAAACCTGCCCTCGGTCTTCTCCCTTCCTTTCCTCTCAGAGCATACTTCACCCACCCAGCATCCTCTCCTGCAGAGACAGCAGCACATTTTTCTGATGCTTGTCTGTTTCTGAAGCGCAGGCTTTGAAACTGATATTACAGTTGGTAATAATCCCAGCCGGCTGCCTTTGGCTGGGTCTAAAACAAAAGAGTCATTTAAATATAAAGTGAAACCTTTATTTTGACAGCAGCAATCCCAGAGGAAATTGTTCAGAGTTTGTGTGTGATTTTTACGAGACTTGGCCCAAAACAAAGCCTAGCTCTGGAAAAGTATGTCTGCCAGGGAAATAACTGATTCCATTTTGCTGCTCTTAAATTGTTTGTCCTGAGGACGTGAAGTTTGGAAAAAAAGTTAAGAATCAATCAGCAAAGGTAAACTGCTGACAAAGTGGGACAAAAGTCAGTAAGATAGACCTTACCCATGTCAACCTAGGGACAGACTGTGCGTTTTCTTTAGTTTTCCCCCATGTCTGAGGAAACAGAGCTATCAGAAACCAAAGCGACTTGTATTTCAAGTGTCAAAACCAAAGATGAAAATGCAAACATTCTGAGTCTGTTCAGAGCCCTGCCACTGGACTCACGTGTCCCTATCAGCCTGTGCTTTCTTGCTTGCTAATGCAATTCACCACATCTCTCAGATGGACACAGTCATTCAAGCACAAACACATTTTGAAGAGAATTGATCTCAGCCACACAAAGTTCAGGTGTGGTCATTAGCTCTGTCACACCGAAGGCCTGAAAAAAAGTCCAGCACCCTCCACAGCTCTTCCCCTCCACTCCTCTGGCACATGGAGACCAAATCCTGAATAGAAGTCAAATCTCTCTTCCATGGACTCTAAGCGATGCCTCTCTGTTGTTCACATTATTTATAGAGACTGAGATAACCAGTGTTGTTGAAAAACAGGGTTCTCTGCTGCCCCAAATTTTCTTTGTGAAAGAAGAGAAACTCTGGTACTCCCACATTCGATTAACCACAGTCTTCCTCTTCAGAGACTGCTTTAAAGCAATAATGTGGGAGTCCCAGAGGTCTTGCATGGCATATTAGCTCATCACTGCTAACATCACTTTCACTCACCTCACCACCACGCTGTGCTTCACCGACTTTTCCTCTCATGTCCAATCTCTGCAGAAAACATCTCTTTCCTCCCTTCTGTGTCTTAATTCCTCTTACTCCCACAGCTATTAATAATTTAACTCTTCTGAGTGTTGGGAGCTAGTTTGCATGTAAAACTACACAAGAGAAAGCTGCACCAACCATCATCTGGAAAGCAAACAGAGCGTATCCCTTTTGTCTCACTTTATACACCCTGTGTGGCCAAAGCCATAGGGACTGGTGCAATGACCACGATGGGAAAGCATCCGGCAGCTCTACAGAAAATGTAGGTTGCCTAAATGTGCACTTACCACTGCAAGCTTTGAAAATAAGTCATTACACAGGGAAGAGAAAAGCACATCCGATCCTGACCTTCTGTGGTCATGGAAGGATGGAAAGTTCAACCCTTCATCCCCACAGACATTCTGTCCAGCCATCAAGCCTCACACCAACCCAGCAATTACAACAACGTTAGTTCTTAGTAGTTACCAAGCCAGAGGAGCCATCACCAAAACGCACAGCAACAGCAAAGCAAGACTTTGTACAGAAGAAACCTTTAAGAGAAGACAAACCACAAGAATTTTCAGACTGAGTTTAACTTCTGAATAGAGACATCTCCAACTGCTGGGATTCTGACATCCTTCATTTCTCTCTTTTCTGCCCTTCCTGTCAGTCATTCTGACAGGGTGGGAAGCTGGTGACGCAAACAAGGAGATAAGCTCAGGAAAGATAAAATATTTTGTTCTCCTTCAGGTTTTGACTCACAAAGCATCACCAGATGTCACAGAAGTCTAGAATAACCACTGTGACCTTATCTGTGAGCATCACATTGTCACATATCCCATGGTCACCATGGTACTGGAAGAACACAAGGCTTTTCAGGATCCTTGTGGCTGAGGGAAGAAGGCACAGCCACTCCACATACAGGAAGAATTGTGCCTGTCCAGTTTCTCACGCCTGCTCTAAGTTCTCCACACATCACTCACTGGGATTGCTTATACCTCCTCCACAAACACTGTACCTGGGTCTGCAGGGCAGTGCTGCACACAGACTTCCTATGTGTGCGGTCTGCTGCTCGTGCTGTAACAGAGGAATCCCCTAAAACCTCCTAACAGCAGAGCTGTAATGACCAGAGCACACCAGACCTCCCGTGCTGAAATCTACTTACAGCGCTGTAGCTACTCCCACAAAGGCACAACTTCAAAGCCTGAGCTGTAATGGAGTTCCCACACTGTGCACCAAGTGCTACTCTTTCCCAACTCTTCAAATCCGAGGCAAAGACAAAAGACCACTGACTTTTGGGAACAAAAAGGGCAAAAAAAAGGAAGGAAATAAGGGGGGGGGGGAGGAGGGGGAAGAAGAGGGGAAAAATTCCTCCTGCCACCTTTTCCCAGACTATCTCACCACACAACAGCACACCACTTCATTGTGAGCTTCATATTTCTTAATTCTTTGCTTATCAAAATCTCTTTATATGAAAAAACTAGAAGTGTATCTTGGCTCAAGAAAATGTTATCACTGTTATCACTGTTTTACAAAGTCCTCCTTTGCTCACGTTACATTTCTGTGATGATCAGCATGGGTAAGGTGCTAAAAGCTCCCTAACTAGTGGCAGGCACCAAACAAACAAAATAAAAACTAACAGTCACCAGTGACCACTGTTGCTAACTGATGTCTTTTCACAGCCATCACTCAGAGTCACATTTCAGAAGTGAGCTGCCTTGAGAAGGATGAGCCTTGTTCAGCCCAGCTCTTCTTTGTGTGTGTGTTGTCCTGTTTTTGGTCAAAAGCCACAAACTCTTGCGTGTCTGAGAAACATGAGACCAAGCTTACTGCTAACATAGGAGAGGGATGATGGGCACTTAATAACATGCTCAGCAGCAGTGTAGAAAAAGGCTACATCATATGAAGCTGTGCAGAGAAGGACTCGAAATCTGTGAGTAAGGCTACATGAAAAAGAACTCTGAATGGACTCCAGAAGGGCCAGGGGAGACTCAGTCAGAGCAGGAGGGGAGGCATATCTTGCAGGCAGAATTGAAAGGAATCTGGCAACTATCAGAACATGAAAATTCAAGAAGAAATATTAGACAATGCCCAAGAGAGTTTCTGCACTGCAGACAGAGGAAGCATTGGTTCTGCTGGGGAAACAGGAGGTTTCACTATTAATATTAATACTAAACACATGCTATATTGCAAAAAGAAAATAGTTGCTTTTAACCTTAGTGTGGCATTATTGCAAAACTTTCCCCTGATGGAATGTGCAGCTGGTTTGGCTGTGAAAGAATTGAGAAGACTAAAGTCTTCAGGATTTAAGTAGTCCCACAACATATATATCCCTCGTACATAAAGCATCCACCTTGCATATACCAGCCTAACTAGCATTGCTGGCAGTTCTGCAGACTGTAAGTAGTAAGGAAGCAGGTTTGTTGGTATTTGAAACAGTTACAGTAAAATGAATCAGGCACTAATGCCATCCTCCAGCTGGGTACAATCCCACTAGGGCTCAGAGCCTGCCCACCATAGGATACTTACATTTTCTCTGAAGATAAAAGCCAGAATTGCAGCTGAAAGCTCCGCCAGGAAGATTAACAAAATAAACATGAAGAACTAGAAGAAAGAAAATGGGGGGGGGGGGGAGGGGAGAGAAACAGAGAGACATTTCATTACGAGAGTACAATAGGCAGTAGGAACACAAGCATTTACAAGTTTTACCACAGAGATGGAAAAAAGAATGAAAAAAAAACCTATGACAATAACCTGGGACAGTCACAGCCATCCTCTGACCCTGCCACAGGACATGAGAGCTCACAGCATGTTCTGCCATGTTCTAATGTGTAAAGTGGCCACTAGTGTCCCCTGATGAATCGGCACCAAGTTAAAACAGTAAAGCCTAGTTTGATGGAAAATGTTATACGATTGTGTAGATGCTCATATAGGTCTGAACTGTCCTGACACAGCAAGGGGAAATGATGTAGGTAACCCATACCATGCATACACATATATATGTACATCTTTGCTCATCACAATCACAAACAGCTTCACTGTAATATAACCACGGCTCATTTTGTGTTTGGAAAAAGGTAGTGGGACATACACTGAAATATCTGGGACAAAAAATGAAATCTTTTTAGAGTTTATCTCAAGGCAAAATTAGCCTTGGTTAGAAGTATCCCCTTCCACGCAATGGGGTTGCACGGGGTACCTTAGTTACTCAGCTGCTATGAAACAATATAACTGCATGCTGATATGGTACCCCTGAGAAACCACACTGAGAAAAGCCACAGCCAAATGTGGGGGTCCCAAAGGCAGCACAGAAAGCAGATCCACAACTTGAAGTACAGTTTGGAGAAGAAAACAGTGTTGAAGGGAACAAATCTCCCAGGAGAAGAAAAGAGAGAGCTCACGTTTCAGTCTGTCTTTAGGAATGATCCTAAGTTACACTGATGCCTTACTTCAGTCCACAACAAACACTACAAGAAACAGGCAAGGATGTGTTCTCTAGCATCCTTCAAACAGCAATTGTTGATGCAGAGGAACACTGAAGGGAACAGAGCAGAAAGTGGTAAGGCTCACACATTCTCCTGAAACAGCATTTCTAATTTTCACTTCTGGAAACAAAGCACTAAGTTCAGACTTACAGTTCCTCAAAATGGGCGTTTTTATGATGCTATGGTCATACAAAGACATTATCAATTGAGAAACGTAAGGATTCCAAGATTTAGACCACAGGCTAACATGATTTTAGCAGTCTGAGTGGCAGTTTGGAAATGACTTTGGGTTTTGGTACCATGTGAATAGGGAACCCAGTAAGACTGCTTCATATGGAAGGTAACAAACACACGGTACAAGTGATTGAAACAACCAGCAGAAATAAACACAAAAGAGATCTTGATTTTTTTTCTGCATAAAAAGGCTATTGAGGGTCTTTCTGAAACAGAAGGAAGGCAGATGGGGCCAGAATTGCTATTTAAGGTCCCCAAGCAATGATTTATAAACAACGTATGGAATGCCATGCACCGTGTACTTTGGTAATGGAGAGAAAATTCCTACTACCAAATTGGAATGAGAAAGTGTTCTTTTGGTGTCAATTACCAGAGCTGTAAGTGATTTTTCCCCACTGGAAAAGTGCATGCACTAACCTGTCCCATTTGTCTTTCTGTCTCTGCAATGGAAACAAAAGAAAAGGATCCCAGGCTCAAATGACAAACAAGGCAAGTCATACGGAGAGGGCTGCTAACAGAATGCTGTTGCTTCACTAGTTAACTAGTTGAACTAGTTAATTCTATAATTTATTCTTACTGCCAGACTTTTACATGCAGCTTCTATTTTTCCTGCTCAGAGACTATTTTGTTTTTAATTTCACCACAGGAGGGCAAAGAGCAAGTGATGAGGATGAACCATACTTTGCAAATCCACATCATCATCCATCAAGGGATCTCAGCATAGCCACTAAGAGGTCTAAGGTGGTGATCAAGTGATTAATCTCATCACCTTGCTAATTGCATTTCATTTACTGATTGCTGGAAGATACAGTTCATACGAGCTCCAGCTCAGGTCTGTGCAGAAGTATAAGCAGCCATCTCCAGATTACCTCTGATAAGGCTCATTATCATTCCCAAACTGATACACACTTACATTGTGCATTACAGATTTGAAAAATAGTTACTGTAGAAAACACAGAAGCAGACATTGGAGGTGATGAGAAAAAAAGAGATGGATCATCCGTGTCTTAGAACTTGCTCTCACTCTGCATTTTAAGGCAACACAGCATCTGCTTATTATGTCTTGCCTCACAGAATTAGATTAAGCAATTACTGAAATACGAGCACTCTGGACAGCCAACTGGTCAATGCAGTGTATGGGACACAGCAGCTTCACATACAAGCCCATGCCTGAGACTGGGCACTTGTGTAAAGGCACCCTACTCATCCAACGTGAGGGTCTGAACATCATCCTTAGAAATGGGGTCTCCTGTTGTGGATAAAAATCCTGTCTTGGTGACAGCTCCACAATTGTCACAAGCTTCCACAAGTCAATGTTTCACATTTCTTTCCTACAACACACCTACTGTTCCAGCTTCAGTTGTTGCAGAATGAGCAGTCATTGCCTTTAAACACAAAGGACTTGTGTTTTCATGTTGGAAAGCTGTAGAGGCTGCGGTATCTGTATTACAAGAGTGCAAAAAAGGACACCTACCCTCACAGCTAAGCCAAATCAAGCTAACACAGACTTCTTTTGCAAACCTGAATTCAGTCTCCTGTGGCAAAATAAAAACATTTGCACACATTTTGTTTTGTACACTCAGTAGCACTCTGGATTCTGATTTCTATAGTGTTCTTTTACAGCCATAGGGTCTTTAGGACAACCCAGAATAAAGCCAATCCTGAATTTTCAGGCCCACCTTTGTTGTATTTTGTGAGCCACATCCAAATGCTGGAAAATCTAGAAACATTTCACAGCCTTGTGCTTAATGCAGCATGCTGGGTTTCACAAGGATTTTTTGTTGTTGTTGGTGGTGAGTGTGGGTTGTTGTTCTTACTATCCAAAAGACAAGCAGCTTAATGTAAAATAAAAGACACTGTAAATACAGAAGTCAGAACCTAGAGAACATGTATGTGTGCATCTGTCTTGTCCCTTCTATCCTTTATTTATATTTGAACCAAAAGCTTCACATATATATTATGCATCACTGTGAAATCTCACTCAAGCAGCCCTGGCTCATGAATTCTTTAACAGCTTTGCAAGAGGACTTGATTTGATCAGGCAACTTCTCCCTAAGTACCACCTCTAAAGCCAAACGTTCTCAGTTCTGCAAGTGAGCTCCCAGTCTCACTGGCATTCGCTCATGAATGGTTTGCCCTTTCTATGTCTAAAACACTCCCATTAGACTTCTGGTTGCACAGATCTTTTGTGTATTTTAATGTCAGCTGGTCTGGCCTCCCAGATAACAGAAATTAGTAAAATATCTCTTCTCACTTGGCATCAGCACAGATCACTGTGCAAGTGCTTTGCCGCTGTTGGACGCCGGATGACAGGTTATGAGAGCTGACTTTGACGTCAGAAGCTGGAATGCTAATTCCTCATCCAGTGATTACTTTCAGAGTTCCTGCTAGTTCCAGGTATTATCTCATGCCCATTGAAGTCTCAGATTCCAAGTATATGATAAAATAATAACAAAACTAAATAAATAAAGCAGCGGGGCTCAGAACAATTTCTATGAGTTAGAAATAATAGCCACAAGTTTGAATGCACTGGAGCAAAAATAAAACACTGGGAGGAATATTCAAGTAACTATTGACCTCAGTGATGCTATGTCAGGAAAGTACAGCACAGAAATCCCCTCTTCCAGCTGTGTCCTCTATCTGTATGCTGCTTATGTGCTCCAAACTCAAAATCTCTCTCTCACATTCACTTGTAACCAATACTTTTCATCAAATGTAACTTTTAGTTTCTTAATCTGATTATGTTAGGCTCTGAGTAAACTCAGGCTCACTGGACCTGATTCTTCACATTTTGTGAGGCTCCTTTTGGCAGGTTTCCCTGACTTGACAGGTGATATATTGAGTTTTCTGATTTACTTCTCAGATGATTCACTAGCGATCCTATCCACAAAGGCTTCCAGAGAGGGGCTCTCACATGCTGGTTATAAAGTCTAGGGGTGGGCAAGCCAAGTGCTACAGAGAATTCACTTCAGTGGAGCCAGGCTGAACTCTAGGAAAAAAAATAGCTTTGTTTTTAAGAAAGTGGACTTTCCTGTTCTGCTAAGATACAAGCCTCTTTTTTACTGTGAAGCAGCTGTGCAAGACAGAATCATAACAGAATAGTGTAAGATCAACATTTACACAAAAATAAATAAGAACAAACTTGCAGATCCTGAGCAAGAAACAAAAGGCCACCTTTGACAAAACCACTGAGCTTTGTGTTTTAACACATAACTGATAATGTTTTCTGCAAATAGATAATGGCTGGAAACCCTGCAGTATCAGAACTTAAGGCAGGGGTCAGAAAAACTGATTTTAAGCGTTATCTAATGACTAGAAGGAATGAAATTTAACTCCTTGGGTGGAAAATTGCCTGAAAAGAACAAACCTGGTTCATTTCAGGAGCAGACCAGGTTGCATGAAGGATCAACTACCTATTGAGAGCTGAAACACAAGAACATCATCCAAGTTCAGAGCTGGGCATTTTTGCTGTGGGGCCTCATTACATAGATGCTTCACTCTATATGTTCTCTCTGCTCTGTTGTGAACCAGTAAGAAATTAATCTACAAGTGGAGCTAATGGTTTTAATATGAAAAGTATCCAGGTTTTGATCACTTTCTATATGTTTTTGAGACAAAGCTTGACAAAGTTAAAATACAACCCCAGATTCAGACTCACAAGACTCAAGCCTGGTTCAGGAAGGAAGCAAATTCCTTGTACTTCCAGCTGTCTGTAAAAGTGTTCTAAGTGTACTTAATATCTAAGGGAACAATGGCTGCAAAAATAGACACCCATTCATGCACTAATTGCAGCATCACTTATCTAGATTAAGAGTCACCCCATTCTTGGGGAGCACCAAAAGGCTAATAAAGTGCAAGGACACTTACAAAAAGTAGGAGACATTTGTTCTCACGGATGGCACCACAGCAGCCAAGGAAACCCAGCAGAAAGAGCATTGCTCCCATAGCCAGCATGATGTATGCTCCTGTGAAGAGCAGAGGGTTGGCAGCCACGATCTCTCGAAAACCTGTTGGATCCACGATGACCCAGATCCCAACTCCTAGCAGGCATGCTCCTCCCAGCTGTCACAGCACAATGAGAGGAAAGAGGGGGAAAGGAGGAGACAGGTCAACATTAACAGCTGCTGCAGGAATGCTGGTTTCATCAGTATCTTTTAATCAAAGGTGTTTTGGAAAATCTGTTTCTGTGGCAAACATTCTCTGCTGAGCAGGTGACTGCTGACATGCTGTTACGCTGCTCTCAGCATTTCTTGCTCACTCAATGAAACATCAGCAGCAAAAGCATCTTTTCTTTCTTAACACTTCGCTCTACCAACTTTTGATTCTCTGCCCAATGCTTGAAAGACTGAGTCTTGAGTCTCTGCCACACCTGCAGGGGATGGCCCAGTGAAGAGGCACAGGGGAACCCTCTCCACTACAGTGGCACCTTGCCCCAGTTAGGGCAGGATGGCTGGGTGCTCCTACCCTTCAAAGACAAGAGCAACATGGGTCACCAGGAATATGGTAGAAAAATCTCTGTTTGCTAGCAAAAACCTCAGCAGGGCACCCAGGACTAGAAAACAATTTCTTCTGCCATTCAAGGACAGACCATGAATATAAGCTACAGCTTTCCTACTTTGTCTTTCTTGTCAAGGACAACCTTAATGCAGACAGCAGTGGCCACTGGGCTGCCTTACTCAATGTCTTAACACCTTCAGATGCCATAAATTAATATTCTTGGTGATTGCTAGCACAAAGCTGAGGGATCTTTTGTGGTAACTTCACTGAATTACAGCCTATTCTGTTGGCTGCTGGAAACAGAAAGAATCAAGAGATTCCAAATACTTACAAATATTAAAAAATTGAAAAGAAACATCAGGTACTTCATGCAGCTCAGACAGTCTCCCTCCATGGTCTTCAGGCCGCTTGATCCAACTCTTCCTGCAAAACACCAAAACTATTTTAGCACACTCAATTTTATTTGAATGACACAGCCCTATTTCCATGTCTATTCCCTCCAGACCCTGTAGAGTTCATTATACAGAAGTGCTCATTTTTTACCTGAACAGAGTACCAAAGCTCAGGCTAATAAGAGATAATGATCACTGCTAATTCCCTTTGCATTCTTCCAGGTGTAGAGGGGAATGCAAATAGAAAGGTTGAAAGAAAGCTTTGGCGTTGCTTGCAGGGTGAAATGCTGGGGGAAAAAAAAATGTCTGCAAATGATGGCTGATTTTATTTTATTTTATTTTTTTCTAGTCCCTGAGGTCTGTCAAGTTGAAGAAACACTGAACACACCTGGATATTTCAAATCAAGGAAGAAAGCTGTACTGACACAGGAGCCAGAAGCTGTGCCCATCGGCTAGTCAAACATGCATCTTGGACAGCTGGCTCCATACAAGCCTCCCTTACGGAATGAAGCCACGTGAACGAGGAGAATATTTTCAGGAAAACGCTCAGACATTGAGAATGACTGTGGTGTGTGAAAGAAGGAGGGCTTGAGGAGGCCATCCTCAGCTCAGTGGGGCACACACCTGCTTGTCATGCAATGTGACGTTATTGGGCTGCTAAACTCCTGTTATTCAAACTGCATCCTGCACAAGTCTTTTGAGGCAGAGCCTGTGGATCAAAGCTGGCAAACTTTTAATCACAGGAAAAAAAATGTCCATTTTGAATCTCGATATGGTCTAATTCAGACCATAGAAGGACTTAGGACAGTATTTGTATTGGAAGAGCAGCTACTAAGTTTGACCAGGTGAAGTTGCATTGGAAGAAAGTTCCTGTCCCCAAAAATTTGCTGTTTAATGAAGTGGCTGCATCTTCCAAAAAGTAATTTCACCTCCCATCACCCTACAAGTACAAACGAATTCATAAAATAGTAAAATTTTCACTGAAACAGAAGTTAATGAATTCACTGCACCTTGTACAGAAGGAAGCATACATATGCAAACAGAAGCATAATTTGGTAAGCTCTCTGGAGAAGCCCCCCCAAAGCTCATGTGCTTCTTAGCCCATCTCCTCCCCTTACACTACAGAGAATGTCATTCCCAAAGTAGACATGTACCCACATCCGATTATATGCTGCTAATGAAGCACTCTACAATCCAATTGAAAGGAAAAAAAAACCAACAGAAATAACAGTTGTTATTGTTAAGCCACAAAAACTTTGGGGTGCTGTCCTTCCCTCTATGGCCATGGAAACTGCTCTTCTTTAACCAGAGGGGTGAGAAGACTTCAAGTCTCCCAGCAAGAGGATGCTGAGGTAAACAGTCAGATTCACATTGTGTGTGTTTGCTTGACTTCTTTTTCTTGGTTTAAAAATCAACGCAGTTCCTTCCCAGTGGCAAAACAGATAGAGAGCAATTCAGAAGCCGCTGTAGACTATGAAGCACATGTGTAACTGCTCCTCCACAGCACCTGAGCTTCCCTGGGCAGCACTGCAGTGTACCTTTGCTGGCCTGGGGCTGTTCAGGTAGCCCCTTTGTGAGAGGAATCCTCAATACATCCAAAAAGCCAGTTCTACAATCCACCTTATTGGAACCTGAGAACCAAGTCAATATTTTCCTCTTCAACATTTGTTTCCTTTTACCTCCTACATCTAACTCTTCTACCCAGACAGACTCATAGCCTAGCTGTGAATGCAGGAAATGAAGTGGGGCACAGAGCTCTTACTTGGGCCTGGAATAGATGCCCACATCTTCCTGAGGGTTTAAAGCCACATCTGCCAATATTCCAGAAAGAAGAGAAGATACGGATACTTCAGGAGCTTCAGAATTAGTGACACCCAAATGTCCCCACCATCACACAAAGATTATGCTCCAGTGAAACAAGGAGAGCTAAATCTCACTCTAGCAGCCACAGCCTGAAAATTATCAGAGAAACTTCTAAGTCCTGCCGCCTTGAGTGCTCACATTTAATCTATATCATAGGCAGAAAAAGCGAAAAAAAAAAGATAAATAGGAAACTAATTCAGCTGTATTGTGTTACTTTGTGTCACATACACTCATCTCACTGCAGAGACACCACACTAGATAACAGCAACTCCTGAGTCTTACCCTGTCCTGCCACTTTGCAGGGTTGATAAATCACATTCCTGCCTTGATTCACTATCCATGTCTGGGTCTGCTTCCTCTGTAAGATGAGCTCCCTTGGAACAGCTCTGATTCATGTGTCTTTTCAAAGACAAGCTACCATTTCTTGCATTGCTCCTCTCCATACTGGGTATGTTAAAATGTTTTCTAGGTATGAATTAGGAAAGGTGACTAAACATGTTCAGAATCAGGTCTTGAGAACATGACTGCCAGTGCTGGTGTGGTCATGCAGTCACAGTCATACGGGAGCATTAGAAGCAAATACACACTTGGCTTTGACTAGTGAGGGCTCCCTTGTTTGAGTCATAAATTTTTACCAGTGCTGTTGCTGGGCTCAGATTTGTAATTTCAAAAATTACCAGGCTTCACACAGCAGAGCAACAAATAAATACAACCTTAAGTGACTGCCTCAATACCTACAGCCTGGGGACACCTGCACAGAGCAGCATGATGCACCCTGTCTGGGCACACGGGTCCCCAAACAGCACGTGAATACTCACCATCTGGGTGACAGGGAACATTAACCAAAAGCATGATCTGATTTCTTACACAAGACTTAAAACCATTTCAAGTAAGAGTGGAAGCACTTCAACAAACCTGAAATATATTACCATCTTGTTCACATATGCATAGTGCTTTAGACTTGGAATAGTCTATAACTAACATTATTTACAAACAAACTCAAGCAAAATGCAAATAATATTCCTTGCAACTAATGTAATTATTAGACCATTTTACATGAAGTCACTAATCACAAGCTGCAAGAAAATAACTGACACGAAAGGGCAATCCTGACCCAAGAGATGCATTCCTACCCACTTCTGAGCCACACACACAACAAATAAATTTTCTGTTACTCCTGCTGCACACTGGTACAAGTGAGATAAAATCTGAACGCATACATCCTAACCTACCCTTTAAAAATATCTTCTCTCCCCTTCTACAGGCCTCAAATTTGTGAGAGATTAAGTTCTCCTCTGCAAGAGACATTTAATGCTAAGCAAACATTAACAGTCAGAACTGCAGAAGACAGCAGCTGACAGATGCTTTCCCTGGCTTGTCCCATCTCAGATCTGTGAGACATATGAGACGCATTTGTTTTTGTCTGAAATGTAGCTATAAATGTTCCACTTTCTCTTAGGCACCTTATTCAACAATTTCCCCCTAATACAAATTTTATCTTGGAAAATGATGAGGAGTCTAAAACACCCCAGCAGCATGGCCATGAAACAAACCCCAGCTGCTCTCATCAGTTAGGAATACAGTCCAGGTTTTCAAGGCAATGCAATTTTTTGTTCTCCAGCCACCATTTGTTTCCTTCCTTCTGGCATTCATTTTTGCACGCCTTGAAGCTATACCTTGAACTTCACATATCTAAAGGCAGCTGCTCAACCACTCTCCCAAAAACTGCTTACATGCTTCTCCTTGATACCACTGACATTCTCCTCTACTCTCGCATCACTTTCACACTGGACTGAAACCTGTAGTTTCACTTCAATTGCACTCTCACCTTTATCACGAAGACAGACTCACTGAAAAATGTAGGTTTGATATGATCTCTGGATGCCACCGAATACAAACACCCACTGCCCCCAGTCTGGGCCAATTTCAAGGTTTAATCCAAGACTAAAAATTTGAGCAGAGTGCTCAGGGTCACATTTTGTTAAGTCCTGAGTACCTCCAAGGACTGAGACTCCCCAGTCTCCTGGGCAGTTCTGCTGTATCAGAACTGTATCTGTATCTGCTGAACAAAATATTAGCCAACAGCTTGAGGAGCAAATGGTGCTAACTTACACCTTCCCCATGTTCACACACAATGCAACCAAGTAATAGAAGATATATTTGCTGAAGCTCTCCAGATTCATTGCCAGACAGCCCTTAAAGGAATTAGAAAACATGGACCAGGCTCTCTTCCATGTCAGTGAATAAATTCCCAGGGACTGTCCCAGTGGATATGTCACTAAAAACATCTCAGAAGCAATCAGGTTCACCAGTGCTGAAGGACTGCCACGGCCTGGCTTCACTCCACTGCATCCTTTCCTCAGCAACATGGCAACATGCCTCTTAGCTTGAAGGCCTGGAAATTTGGCGCAGCTTGCTTGCCTGCCTTCAAAGTGAATCCTTCTTCCATGAGGATTTCTATGCTCACCACTGGCAAGCAGTATCTAACTCCTTTTAAACAAAAGTAGTTGGGTTCTGCTAAAAGACCTTGTCTAACAGATGGTTCCCTTCCAGTAAACAGAGTATTGCTCTTGATAGAACAGAGATAAGGGTAGATTTATAACTAGGAGACTGAAGGGGAATGACCTGCTGTGCTACACCTCACAGGTGACTTCACCTGACAGCAGGTGAGCCGTGCATTTCTTATTCCACTCCTGCACACTACAGCTACATCAAATCAGCCCTGACAGAAACAGAGAGAGCATTTGAGATGCAGAAAAACTGAACCATAAGCAAGCTTCACCTTAGCAAATCTCAGGACTTGAAGCACACTGTCTTTTCTAGTCTTTAATTGCCTATGTGCCCCATATTTTTCTCTGTCGCCTGGAAGAGAAAAATACACAATTACTGCAGAAGTCAATAAAATTCAGTCATGTTAAATACATAACTTATTAAAACAGACCATCGCCTTAATTAACCACCTTAATTTAGTGTACATTAGCACTAATGAAGAGCTTTTAATACCCAGCAAGGATCTGATTCCTCAGAATCTCTTTAACAACCTTTGGGGTGTTTTTAATGCCCACAGACCACACGTAAATCCGTAGTGCCGTTATGTATGCACCTCATACCACAACAGCACTAGATTAATCACAGCTGTGCTTTCAATATTTTATAGGAGGTTTAGACAAACTTTAATCTGCTGTGACTTTACAGCCCATTTACTGGGAAAATGGAAAAGGCAGAGGAAGGGAGATGGGATGTGTTTCCAGGAGGCTCATGAGGAGCAATGGTCAGAGATGGTGCTTCCCCAGCCACCTCCTGCACAAAGCTGAGCAAACAGTTTTCTCTCACTGTCTGGGAGCAATGAGAGATGAACAGAAAAACTGCAGCAGTGCCTGCCCTTGCAGCCCCTTGGCTGCTCCTCCACCTGCCCCACTGCCACTACCAGACCTGCAGGCAGGGCAGCCCCCATCCTCCATCAGCACCTTGGGCCACTAGCGCCCGGCACGCACCTGGGATTGTACGTATTGTAAGCAAATAATTCAGCCTCCTCAGATCATATGGGAGAACTCGCAGATATTCCAAAATGATCAATAAGGTGCTTGGCCCTCTTTCTGCTCCCTTGTGGTGCAAACATGCCAGAATTTCAGCAGGATCTCTGGAGCGGGTGTATTTAACATCTGTTTCCCACAAACATTTGTGAACCTGCCTTTGAAAACTGCCTCCCATGAAGACTTCTGTGAGTAGAAGTCTATAGCTTGCTGTCGGCAGGAAGCGAACAAAGAGTTTTGAGGTGGCTGAAACTAGTACAGTATAAAGCATTTAATGAATATTCATAGCCTTTCTGTTTTGCATTAATCCCACTTATTTTACATCCTTCCTCTGTCACCATGGAACTACATTTCTGAACAACGAGTGGGGATGGCTGCCCTTTGGAAACATGGATGATGCAAACAGTCTCAGCCAATTGCCCTGCTGCAAAGTACTTTGGGTACTGCCAGCAGCTGAGCCACACGCCCACTGCACCACTGGATGGGCCTCAAATTGGTACCACGTTTGGGGGTCAGCATGTTTTCAGAACATGCCATGCAACCATCCAAGCTGGCTTCAGCATGCATGGAAACCTCCAGAGGGTGGCTTGAAGAAGCTGCAGACAGAATATGAGCCACCATCACATAAGGGAGAGCTCCTTCTGGCACACCAAACCCACCCTCACCTTTTTATCTTTTTCTTTTGTGTGCGGGGAATGCTTTGTCCCGAGCTTTGCACATGCAGCTGAGAGACAATTTCTCCAGCTGTTCCATCCTGTGATGTCTTTACCCCAGGACAGCTGCTGCCAGGAAAAGATGCCTCTAACTTTAAAGCAGAAATGGCACTGTGCTATAGAAACCTATCATTAGGAAAATCGCCAGGATGATGGGATTCCTGCTCCTACTGTGCGTGCATATAATTACATCCATACAAGCTTTCAAAGGTCTGTGTGGGAGAGGAATTTTATTCTTTTTATTCCCCTTAAGTCACAATATTTTAAAAGAACTTACAGCACCACAGAGAGGAAGAGCTTGAATGCTTCAGAGGCACCAGCAGGTGCTGTGTCAGAAGGGAGGAAAGAGCATGTTTTGTGCCAAACAATAGCAATACTCCATCTTACTCTGCAGCCCTAAAGGGGAGGAAGTCCGTGCCAAACAGACTCGCTTTGGTTAATAGCTACGATTTTGTCATTAGGGAGAACTGTAGAAAGTGCAAAAGCACCATGCCTAATTGTGACTTGAGCAAGCTGATGCCTCTAATTACAGTCGCTGGGGAAACACAGTGGAAGCTGGAGCTACGGTGCAGGCCAAGCCTCCTTCCTGAGGCCACGCGTGTGCAAGCCGTGCTGCCTCAGCCACTGAGCAGCTGCGCCTGGCACACTGTCCTTGTCACCCTGCCCATGCCATCAGCCACCACAGCCAGCTCCGTGCCAGCACTAGCTTCTCCTTGCACTCACTGCTTGCAGAGCAGCTCTTTGTGGAGACTGTGTGTTGATGAAGGAAAAGCAGCTCAGCTTGAGGCTCTTGCTGGTCTCTGCAGCTCAGAAGAGAGCTGAAGAGCCAGAGCAAAGACACAGGAGGCAAAAAGCAGCTGATGGAGTCTGCAGGCAGCTGTATGAGAAAGAAAGGAATGAGCAGTAGGTCACGGAGAAATATCTGACTGGTTTTGGAGACAAATCCAGTTTCCTGCATGTTAACTGGTGCAGGAAGACCACCAGAAGAATAGCGTGTGGGCGTCCTGGTTTAACTAGTGCCCCTAGCTATTGCCAGCCCCCTTTGCTCACCACATTTGCAGGATCTAGGAAACAGAAACACATGCCAGCCCACATATCCAGCCAAAGGAGGAGCTGAAGGCAGAAGTCGCATCCTGCTGGATCTCCCCAACAGGTCACTGCCTTTATACTAAGGATAAACACCTCTTTGGCAGCAGGCTCCGTTTCACATGAGACCCATGCAGCAGCTTCAGAAGAAGGTGAAACATTTGCCATTCCTGAACTGGAGCTTGGCACAATCTGTCAGTCCCATGCATTATCCTGTAACTAATAGCTTTTATATAAATAACTAGTTGTACTGGAATTTCATAGTGCTTACATAGCAAAGTCATTGCTGTGACACGACTCCATTACTGCATGTAAATCCAATTAGATCCCAAAGTGCACTGTGCAACTATAATCGGCCCCTGTGGAGCAGCAATGAGGGGACCTGCACAAGGCCATGCAACTAGATACTAAATTACAGTCAATCTACCTCCTCTTTAGTTGCATTAAAATGCTAATGTCACTGTAATACGGGCCCATTTACCACTCATGACTACCTTGCCTTGCAACACTACCATGAATGAGGATGTTGCACTGCCTGAGAGCATTTAATTCCTCACTACAGTTGAGCAAGCAAGGCCCTTAGGGGCATTTTATGTCTTAAAACAATAACTTGATTGGTTTTTATAATGCTAAAATCATATGAAGCTGGGGATAGTGTTTATACGAATCTGAACTGCTGCTATAACCACCCTGTCTCATTTCCAAGCAGAGTTCTCTGGACAACTGGACCATGTTCTCCCTGATCCTTCTCTGTCTGTTCTTAATGAAGACATTTCAGCCACAAAGCAGCTGTGCTTAAGAGCATACCAGTCACACACAGGAGGACAAAGAGAACTGGACTGAATCCCTTTAAGCTTCATATAGACAACACCAGCTTTGCAACAAGAACAATAATACAATACTTAGCAGTTAAGTTTCATATTTACAACTTTGCATGATGTGTGCACAGACTACATGAAATCATATGGTGGTAAGATCTCCCACACATATGCAAACATTCTGGATGGAAAGGAAGAAATCCCAGAGTGGGACATAGTCTCCCAAATGTTGCAACATTTGGAGAAGTGCTCATGCACGTGTTTGAAGTACCAGTAGAGCAAGAGGCCACAAGCCATACCACTCCATTTAGTGGAAATGTGCTTACAGCACTATTCAAAACATGAACTGCTCACTTTGGCTCTTTCCCAAGCCAAGTTTAATAATCATGTCTGGCTCTTTCATACTGCCTTTCTCACACAGGCATCAGCCACCCTAAATAAGAAGATCTGTGTACAGAACCAATGCATCTGATTGCTTGCAACTCTTTTAAGTTCTGTTCCTCAAAGGAAAAAAGGAAAGGAAAGGAAAGGAAAGGAAAGGAAAGGAAAGGAAAGGAAAGGAAAGGAAAGGAAAGGAAAGGAAAGGAAAGGAAAGGAAAGGAAAGGAAAGGAAGGAAAGGAAAGGAAAGGAAAGGAAAGGAAAGGAAAGGAAAGGAAAGGAAAGGAAAGGAAAGGAAAGGAAAGGAAAGGAAAGGAAAGGAAAGGAAAGGAAAGGAAAGGAAAGGAAAGGAAAGGAAAGGAAGAAGGAAAGGAAAGGAAAGGAAAGGAAAGGAAAGGAAAGGAAAGGAAAGGAAAGGAAAGGAAAGGAAAGGAAAGGAAAGGAAAGGAAAGGAAAGGAAAGGAAAGGAAAGGAAAGGAAGGAAAGGAAAGGAAAAGGAAAGGAAAGGAAAGGAAAGAAAAGAAAAAGAAAAGAAAAGAAAAGAAAAGAAAAGAAAAAGAAAAGAAAAGAAAAGAAAAGAAAAGATAGCTCACAGGTGTTCTTTCCCTCATATTAACCAGAGTACAACAGAACCATATGGAACAGACCGTCTTTCTAAACAGATCACCCAAAGATTATATGTGCTGATAACATAATAATATTAACTCTGTTCATGAGATAAGAAAACCAAGGTTAGAAGGGGAATGGATGTGCTAGACCTCCTGAGCCAAAATACAGCAAGCTGCTCCCCAGTCCATGCTGAGAGCCATGAAAAGGATGATTATTTCTGGCTGACAAACTTCACTCTTTGCAAGACATTTTCTGTCCTATAGAGAAACTTACTTAGCATACAAAAAGGGAGGTAGATAACTTTGGCCTCCTATATCTGCAAATACTTTCCCCCAGGATGGAATAAATGTCACCCTCAGAGTGGGTCATGCAGCTACATCACAAGCTGAGTGACATTACTGTCACATCAGGTGCTGTCAAGTGTTGAGACTCTCCAGACGTTTGCACAGCACTCCAGACAGTTAGGGCACTAAACATAAAACATAAACGCCTGCCACTTCTTCCTGTAGCTTGACACACCTCACCCTTACAACCACCAGCTCCTTGGTGCTCTTTTTCATTCTCTTCTTCTATAGCCATGCTTTGTTTGCAGCAAATGCCTCGGCAGTTTGTGACATTCGTGACTGTTAGGAAAGATGCAGGAATAGATCTCAGAAACACTGGGCAGTTGCTGTGGCAACCCTGTCCTCTTCAGACCATGATATCCAATGCTTTA
Organism: Lagopus muta; assembly: GCF_023343835.1. NCBI lineage: Eukaryota > Metazoa > Chordata > Aves > Galliformes > Phasianidae > Lagopus > Lagopus muta. Next base: position 21,995,432 of record NC_064438.1, on the reverse strand, counting down.
AGAAGTTCCCGGATACTTTGCGGACTTGAGGGAAACAATGCAGCAGAGAAAAATGAATGATTTTAAAGTAAAGAGGCAATCAAAATTGCTCACCATGAGCCACATGGCCTTGCCCTATCAAACAGATGATAATGATCTCTCCTTGGCAAGGAATAGCAGCTGCAGGGCAGTACTGTGAGGCATAGGCAAGGGCCCATGGACAAGGCAGTTTGAAAACCCACACGTTTATCATCTGTTTTAATGCAGAACAGAACTCCAGAGAAGAGGGTTCTTTTCTTTTTCTCTTTTTCTCTTTTTTTTTTTTTTTTTTTAAGGAAAAGGTGGGAAAAATACCCCTACCCTTTAACACCTTTTAACTGGGGGGACTAGTAATCTTAATTGCTTTTAAAAAATCCCAAACAAAAGAGAATGTATTAGCTATCCTACCAAAAAAAAATTAAAAATAATTTCTTTGTTCCATCTGCCTACACAGATGCTAAAACAGAACAGTTTTGTCAGGTTTAGGTAGTTTAGAAAATCAAAGGTTAGGAGAAACATCCTGTAAAAACAGCCTAACTTAAATGAAAGATCTCAGGAATTCTAAATAAAATAAAACTGCTGGAAATCTGAGAAGTGGCATTATTTATCAGATCCTGGTCATCTTTTAAATCCTATTAACAATAAGAAAACCACATCTCAAAGTGCCATGAATTCTATACACAATAGGAAATTCTTGAGCTCACAGAGCTCATAACTCAAAACGTAGTTCTTTAGAAACTAAATAAATCTCACAAGGTATAGGGGCTATATTTTAAGTAAAACTTGAATGCAACAGAGGTGGTAAGAAACACCCTAGGTGAAGAGAGGCAGACGTGGAATCCAAGTTATTCTGCTTAGAGCCAAACTGATACACATGCAACATATTGCACATGTAACTCTAAACTTAGTTTCACTTAATCAGTACCTTTAACTTACTCCAGAACATAAAATCACAGTTAACGTGGTCTAAAAGGTCAACGTGAGTGATCTCCAGCACACTTGTTCTGATTAAGGTATGAACACACAACCATCCACCAAATAAGAAGGTGAAGGTGCAGAGGGAGAACCACAACCACAGCCCACAAGAGAGTCTCAGCTGATCTACAGGAAAATCAGCACTAGTTAATGAATCCCACAACCTCAGCATATGTGTTCCTAGCTGCTCTCCCTTCCCTCAGAAGCAGCACAACCCAGGGCTCCAGCAGCCATCAGTTTTCAGGCAGAAAATGACCCTCCCCTCTGCGCAGCTCAGACAAGGGGGCAGGACTAAGTGAGGTCTAACCAAGGCGTGCAGGCTGGCTCCCAGCTGCTTTTGCTTTCCAAATGAATAACAGATACTGCATCAAGATGCACAATGTCATGCTGGTGAATTTGTTGCTCTCATAACACCCAATTTTTCTCCCCATCTGAACTTATTCTGAAAGTGTGTGGTTCATTGTCCCCCTTCTCCTTTGTCCTTAACTTGTGGCAAAGCTAACACAAAAGAGAGGTGGCTGGTTATATGCATCTGAGAGCATGACTATTAAAAAGAGGGCTTATTCTGGAAAGCGCCATGGTTTTTCTTGCTGTTCACACAGGCAGCTAATGATCACCCTAATAGCTTCTCTCTCTGAAGTCATAATAAGCTTACAAATGAACCCATTCAGCACATATTAAAAAGCAAGAGATGCTCCTTTGATTACAGCCTTTATGGAACTCTCTATTTGTTCAGGAGGTGCTGCTGAGTGCCCACTTGCCTGACAGAGCTGAATGCCACATCAGCACCGTCACCTCTGCTGCACCCATGCAGGTGTTGGGGAACATGAACATCAAGCCCTGGACCACAAACTGCAGCACTTCTGGGGATTAAGTGACAAAAAATGAGTCTAACCCTTCTGACACCCAACACAATGAGGCACTGAGCAGCCAGTTCATGTCTCTGGGCAGCTAGCAGAACCTATTGATGGCACACTCTGGGTAGGAGGCACCTGTTTGTCGTGGCAGTAAGCTAGGCAGCACATCTATCGCTTTGAAAGGGGAAGGCCTTGTGGCTCACAGTAATCCATTTTGATTGCCTTCTTATTTTAAAATCAATCATTTTTCTCCACTGCATTGTGGCTTTGCTTTCCTGAGGTGAGAGTAACAGGGAGCTCGTTTCTTTTGTCACCTGTAATGCTTTCTCTACTATAACATTATCCTTAATGCTTAACCTGCTCAGAGCCTGATCTAAATCCCACTCACATTGCTGACAGACTTAAAAACGTCTTCAGAAGAAGAATAAGAAGAATTTTTCAGGTGGGAAAAACATAGTAAAATCCGGGAGCTCATCTTCGTTACGGTTCTGGGTCAAGTATTTCACATTAGTGAAAAAGTTAAAAGAGCACACCTTTATTTTGCCTTAGGGAAACGAACACTGCGTACAGTATCCACGCTTTCCCAAACTGCCCTTAATCCCTAAGCACAACGTATCCACAGGGAGCTTAAGTGGAGAGATGTGAGGAGTGAGACCCCTGGCACATGAGGAGTGCAGCCTGAGCGCTGATGGGGTGGTGCAGGGCTTTCAGGCAGCCTGCTCCATGGGGAGAATTTCAGCCGTACTAAATATCACATCTGCTCTTAGAGAGCTCATCCTCTAAGCAAGCACTTCTGCATTGCCCGAAAGACAAGACCTCTGTGCAGAACAGTCCTTTTCTGCATCTCCAGGAGATCTGCTGGGGTTAAGGCGGGTCAGATGATGAAATACAGATAGCTTTGTGTTGATACTACCCACAGTGCCTATTAGGAAGGCTGTAATTGTGAGAAAACATTTCTCAGCAAGGATATTTAATACAGTGCCAAAAAGTCTCCCCAGGCAAGCTTTGTTTTAAGGTTTGTGAGCTCCAGGCAGAAAGGATTGCATCTCTTGTATTGAAGTGGTTCAGGCCCTGCGCAGTTTTAGCTCCATTGTAATCCGAATAACACACAAAGGCAGCAGTGGAAACTTCTCTACCAGAATCACTTGCAAGATGCTGGGAATAGCCTGGGGCAAAACCTGAAGCACCATCAATCATCCCTATATGTAAGAATTGGCGAGCACTGACAGGGTGTCATAAGGACTCTTTCAAAAATGAAACAGCAAATTTAAACGTGGAAATACTCAGGATGCTGATGAATTTTCTTTTACTCAGCCTTTGTTAATATTTTACCTGTCAGGAGTAAGTAACTGAAGACATAAAATTTCCTCTAATCCAAGCCAGAAGGCTGGATTAATTCCAAATGTACCAGTGAATGATGAAGGCATGATCTGAAACACCAACCATGAGGAAGTTCACATGGTCTCCAAACAGCACAAAACCCACTCTGTGGCTGGGCAGCAGAGCGCCTTGCCATTCACACTCAAAAGAAGCAAGAATAGAGTTGGATCTGGTCCAGCAATTCCTATTTTTACAAGGACTTAGTAATCTTTTCAGGGAGAACAACAAACAGAACATATTGACAAAACCAGATCTTCTGCAAGGGGCAGGACTCTGCCAGCTAACCTCCATGTCAATCAGGATTGATCTGAATTCTGTCTGCAAAAATCACACCAACTTTTGGTGGCTGAAGCTGACTATATTCCATCTCAGCTGTGCCTTTCTCTTGATCAGCATGACATTTGAAAGCAATGCTGCCTTCCAGCCAAAACTAGTATATTTTTCAAAGCATGACTGGTATGTTTGGAGGACAAAAAAAGCCAAAGCAGCCCAGGTTTAGGTTCAGACATAGGAAGCAGCAGATGTTCAAGCAATGGCCTAGCATGGCCAATCAGATCTCTTAAGGCATACTCCTGGTTAGCCTGACACTGCTCTGAGCTCTGCACCCACGAGTCTGGAGTGACACAGCATTTAATGGCCTCTTCACCCATCACTGCTGTCAGTGTGGGGAGAGGAATCTTTCTGAAAACACTGTGGAGTTTTGCTGCATTTAGAGATAAATTATGACAAATTTCAATTCATGACTTGTGGTCACCATCTTTCATGTCCAATGATATATAAACCATCTTGTGTCATTAATACCACTTCAGTGTCATTTGCTTTATACTTTATAGTCTGAGAGTCCCTTATGAAGCTCTGTGCTGTCTTCTTTTTACATGTGGGTACGGAGACCCAGAAAGCCCCCCTGCCTTTTGTTCCAAGTTACCCAGCAAGTGTTCCAGGCAGCTTCTGCAGCCCCCTGCTCTAGTGCTCCATTTTTCTCTTTTATTTCCTAGCTTTCCCTCTCTTCTGCAAATACACTGCTTGACACAGATATCTGCACTATATATTGGATACAATATTCTTGTTTGTCACCTGACTTTTACATGCAAGTTGACAAATTCAGCAAACGTGACTTTGCTCAGAAGCATCCAAAAATCTCTGAGTCAAAAAGTATGAATGAAAAAATAAAAGCGGATGCCAAGCAAGCCCTCATTTAAGCACTTCACATATCCTGTATGGAAATATCAGCTCCAGAAATTCAGTCTTTGATGAGATGACATCTCCTTACACAACATCCTATTTTTTGACTATCGTTGGGCAAAACAGTTCAGGCTTCTCAGCCAGTACTTATCTGCTACCTTCCCTGCTATCTTGGAGGATTACAAGTGAGTTAGGTGACTCCAAAGCATTTTGGGGGAATAGCTGTATATCCTCCTGGCAAAGTCAGAGGTGACCAGATAACTATAGAAGGTGTCAATACAGACTGGGGGGATTCATTCGTATAAGTCAGAATAATACTGCTAAGCCGGTACTGAAAATCCAGAACAACGACTTTATTACCACTAAATCTTCACTGTTGGCTCAGTGATTCCAAAATTAGTCCCTTCAGCTGGACTATTACTTGGTCTACAGATTTTTTTTAAAAAAAAAAGAAATTCATCTGAGGGCAGGATATTTTTCTAATATCAGATCTCATTTGGGAAAAAAATGACCACATTGGTGGATACAGTATCAGCAATTAACCAACAAAACAAATTGATTTTAATTAGGATGTCAATTGTGCAACGGTGCAACGGCCAAGATCTCTGCCTCTAGTGTTATCATACATTTATAGGAATCATAGATGAGATAAGAAGAAATTTACCACACACATCCCTTCTTTATTTTGAAAAAACACAATGAAGGATTCAGTTCATGACGTTGGTTTTAAGCTACCACTGGTGGTTATTTTTACCTTAGATTTGTTTGGAGACCTCCATTTTACAGCCTAGCTGTAGCAGCTTATAAAAACAAAGGAATTCGCTTGGAGCGAAGTGTCCTTAACCTCAACGTGTTTGAGTTATCTTTGTTCAGATTGTGTTTCACTTTCCCAATCCCACAACCAAACTGTGGCCTGATTTGTCAGCTTCTCCTCCAAGGGAGGCCACATTTTTCTAGTTGAAGTACGTATGTAGGAAGGTATGTCGTGACTATGTTCCCTTTCCAGGATCTTACTGCAACTAAAAGCATAGTGAGTGTTTTAATTGAAACTTTTAAATATGGGTGCAATTGCCTTTTTTAAGATGACGTACATCTTTTTTGTTAAAAGATCTAAATGTAGATACACCGGAAAAAATTGTCTTTTCCCATAAGCTGGGGTAAGCCATGCCGCAGTAGGGGATTCTGACGCTCCAACTATGCAGGAAGAGCTAAATTAGCAACCCTGCATAGTGTAGAACAAAATTTCTTAGCATCTGCCCTCTTTAAACAATGTACAGTTTGAGCTCTCAAACCAGTGCAGCTTACTCCAAATCCCAGCACAAAATACAGTCAAAAGCCTTTTGCTCCCATCAGTTTAAAAGCGGGCACTTTGAGCTTTGCACGGCCATTAAAAATATACACCCATGAGCAAAAAAAGAAAGAGGAAAAAAGGCTCACCTAGATCTGACCTGCGAAAGCATTACTTCACACATTAAACTAGAGATCTACCATTAATTACAAAGCTTAACAGATTCTTCGACCACCACAAAATAGAATATGCACTTCTAACGACAACTGAAAAAAACGACATGAAAACATCAGCAGGATATACTAAAAAATGGCTAAATCATAACCTACCAATATTCCTCGAGTTCATTCTGTGGGTAAAATGCGAGCAGAGGCCAACTTCACATCAAGCCCAAACGCCAAGCACTCTGTCATGTCCTCACCAGCTCCTGGGCAGCCTGTCGCTCCACAGTCCCAGCTGTTAGAACCCCAGGCAGCAGTGAGCTCCTCCAGAAATGAGCTAAGACCTAAGCCAAGTTCTTATACTTGGGATTGCCACACAGAAAGAAACACCTGCAAAGCTGGGTGCATTTTGCAGCCTTAACTCTTCATTGACAGTGGTTGTCAAAATGCCAAAGACAGCTAATGAGCGAGTGCAAGCAAGAGGACTGTCCTCTTGTCCTTACAGCTTCAAGTAATACCTCTGTGAAGAGAACCTTACAGACCTCAAATATTACATGACCTACTCAAGAGCTGAGGCCTTGAGCTCCTTCTCATAGGATGTTCTGAACAAAGCCAAGTCCCGCCAGCTCCTCTGAATACCAGCATCTGTTAGCAGGACAGCAAAAGGGACAGCAGAGTGCCTGCTAAGGAAGTCTGTCTCTGAGAACATGCACTACAAATGGGGAAGACTCACTGCAATTACATTAGCAATGGTAGCTGAAGGCACTGCCACATCATTGTTTGCTCCTTAATTTAACAAAAAAAATAGTGTAAGGTGGCTATAATTGGTGGGGAAAAAAAAGGTTCTGCTTTTGCATAAGTCTGATGGTGATTATAGGATGCTGACACGTCTAAGAGGGAGCTACTGAATATTTAACCTTCGAAATGGAAGCTTGGTTGTCTCTTGTCCCGTTAACATCCACACGTATCTTCCATTAACTCTAATTAGGGTTAACAGGGTGTTCACATAAGTACCTCTATAATTAATGTTAATTGTAGTGACGAGCAATTCTGATGGGAGACAAAACGCCAAGTTTCCTCTGCAGGGTTAAGCATCGAGAGCCCGGATGTCTCTCATTTCCATCTTCTCCCATTAAGGCCCCCGAAACAACTGCACACGTCGCAGACAGACTGACACACTGAGCCTTGCAGCAGGAGACACACAGAGTCTTGGGTAACAGCACACGCTGTTATTTATATGAAATGGAAACGTGGACACACAAAGCCTGACACATACTACACTGACTCACTTCTGGATGCTCACTGCCGTTACAGACCCCACAGTAACACAAGACCAGTGCAGACTGACACTTCCCCTCTCCCTTTGAGATGTCCAGGCAGCACAGAAGGGCAACTTTCTTTTCTGTCATATATTAAGATAAGTCACTTTCAATTAACAAACTAAAGAGCAAATAAGATTATCGCAACAACCTCAATTACCCTTACTAATGCCATTACACCACTCCTATTTGATAGGCTATACAATATTCCTAGATCAGACATTAGCAAACCATTAAAGCTGTAAATGAGAAAAGCAAAATCATTTGCCATAATCAGACCAGCAACAATCATGCACCTTCTGCAGTGCTTCTGGCTCAAGCCCTCAGCCCCACAGCGGCTCATTTCAAAGCATTAGCAGTCACTTACTAGCACTCTTTTGTCTCATAAGCTGAGAATTTCCATCAGATCTGTGAGATTCTGAAGCGAAGTAGAGTTGTAAGCTGTCTTTAGTTGGGCAAGTATTTATAAAGCCTCTGGGAGCCAGAGGAATGCTCTGTTGTTTCCCTCAAGAGTTACAGATATTATTAGTAGAAACCTTGCGGTGCTGAAGCCTTTCTGTGGGGATGCTGCAGACGGCAAGAAGTGTCAGAGGAGTGGTGGGGAGAGCCCATGCAGAAGCCACACAGGAGGAAGAAACAGGATAAAGTCTTGCTGATGCTCAGTGCTGGAACTAGAGTTGGAACTGTGGAAAATCTGACTCATCTGTCCAAACCCTCCCCGTGCCCCAGTGCTAACAATCCTCGGTCTTTGGGACAGCTCCAGCCACAGAATGCAAGTGGGCAGGATTCCCACTGAAATTAGTAGGTGCTTTGTCTAAAGGATGAGAAAAAAATAATCAATTTGTGTACTTGTCAGCTCACCGACACCAACCCATATTGCATTTCTGAAGAGAAACGTCCCCAGGATTCACATCAGAAGTGGACATGTTTTGGCTTTCCTACACAAAAACAACTGCTTTCCTTGCTTTACTCGCTGCCCTGGGGAATTAGTGACTCAGGCAGGATGCTGAGCACTCAGTGGGATTTATTTTCCAGCACGTTGAGGTTTTTTTTAATCAGGTATGCAGTCTTATTAATGCAGCTCCGTTCAGACTAAGATTTCAATAAGTCTTCCTGCTTCCTCATTTTACCGTCACAATTTTTCAGGTGAGCTTAGGGGATTACTGTTCAGGAAGGCAAGGAATATAAAGCACAGAAGGCACAGACTTGAGGTGTGCCCACTGCCTGTGAAGATGACAGAGCCAGCTGTATTCCTAAGGGACCAAGACCTGTGCCATTCCCTTCTCACCTCCTTTAATCCAAGAGGAGCATCACTCAGCCCCAGGCTGTGCCCTTCCCACACAGGCACTGCTTTTTGTGGCACTTGGCCCCACATTACTTCCCCTCCCAGGTCTATACTTCAGCAAACACTTCTGAAGACAAATCTGTGTGTAGTGGTGAAGAAGCCACCTCACTGCAGAGTCCCACAATCCCACAGCTTTGTGACAGACCAAAGTGCCTGCAGAAAAAAGCCCTGCCCTTTCCTTGGCCAGGTTTGTTCACAAGAAGCACTGCTCTATATCCAAGCAGCTATGCTCAGAAGAGGAAAATAGAATATTCTTCCTGGGAAGGTATGGGGCCAGCAAACATTTTAGCTGTGCTTTTATTGAACAGAGATCATTTCTTCCTAAACAAAGGCTTGCTTTTATAAATGCATTTTGAGTGCCCACATACAATATTATTTTTTTTTTTTTTTACAATCACCCAAAGCAGTGGAAATACATTTAAAAGCAATGGAACCAAAACCAACCAGCACTCCGTATTACCTCTCTACTTTGGCTCATTTGAAAGCATGCAATGAAAAAGAAAACACAGCCAGTTAAAAGTAACACTTGTAAAATTACTTACACTTTAAGATCAGTGTCATAAAGTAGCAGCTTTAAAATAAGGAGAAACACTAAGCAATAAGCTGCACAGACATTTTTATAGGCATTGGAACAAATGTCCAGTAAGTGCTCACGGAAATCTGAGTTAATTGAAACTTCTGGCTACTCTATATTTTAACTGGATGGCTGGCGTAGCTTCAGCTCCTTGCCAACAGACTGACAGGGATATTGGAATAGAGAGCAGGAGGGAATCAGCCAGCTGCAGCGAGCAGTCAGAATTTAAGGGGATTGTTCATCTTTTCTCCATTATTACTCAACTTAGAAAAGATGTTCTCTGTAAAGCCAGTTAATATTCTCCGGGGCCCTGCAAAACACAAAACTATATTGACAGTACAGGTAGTACAAAAAGATGGATCTTATCTGAAATAATTTGCTTTCACTAGGTGTTTTTTCCCCTTTTCCCTGAGCAGAAGCAGAAACAATAGAAAAATTGTGCAACAACTTAACCAGAAGCTTAAAATATGTGCTCCATGCTATATTTCATAGCTTCCTGACATCTCTTTGTCTTTTTGTCAGTCTACTGCCCAGCTCACCTTTACAGCTCTTCTGCTCCATTTAGCTCAAAAGAGACAGCCTTCTCTTATGATGTGTATGTAAATGGGATTTGGCACAGTGAAGGCTTATGCTATCAGGGGATGCAATTCAATTTTGTACAGGTTAGGAAATGTGCCGGGAACTTGTGGGTGTGTTGGAAACTCCTGGAACAAACAGTGTATAAAACAACCAAGCAGACAGATGTTAGTATCTTGCACGGAGCACTGCAACTGGACACTGGGAGATACTCTCCAATGCACAGTCACATTTGTGTTTTGAAGAGGCAGAATCAAAACCAGCTGCAGACTTGGCGGTATAGCAGAAACAGCAGAAAGCTTCTGCAGGGAGCGTGGGCCCTGACTACCTGCTCAGGAATTAACATCAGGCAGTTGACATGACTTTTTACCCTGCCAGATCCACCTGTCCCCTCATAGGACAGTGGAGGAAACACTGGGCACTGTTTGGGCACTCCTCTCGCTGCAGGGAAAGCACTGGTGCCACTGACAGCCCAGGCTGGCATTGCTTAAGGTCCAGAACTAACCACAGAAGTCATCTGCATCCAGAACTCACACCAAAAAAAAAAGAAAAAAAAGAAAAAAAAAAAGTCTTTCCAAAATAAAATGAAGCACAGTTATAATCGTCTTAACCATAGCAGATACTTCAGCTTGCAAACACTCTCAAAGCTGCAGTGGGCAATAAATCAGACATGTTATTTCCAGCAACTCATCACAGGAGTTGCTTGCTACATGGCCAAAATAAATAAAGAGGCTTTTTTCCTGGGGATGCTCAGAGCCAAGATTTCTTGTGCTGGCTCTTCTCTTAACAAGCACTCCTATAAATTACAGCTGCCTTCAAATTTAGCATTCAATTCCTAATTATTTCTCTCTAATTACTGAGTTGCTAGTGGGTTTGGTTCTCATAGGCTGATATACAGTATCTTACTTATTTAAAGAATTTAATTTAGTTTACTCAACTCCAAATGTACACACATGATGTCTCCACTACATTAACTCATCATTGTCACAGAAACCACTCTGAAGGCATTCAAGACCTTCTGGTTTCCAAGCATATTGTCTCAAAAGAACAACAAAAAGCAGTAATGGGCAAAAGAAGCCTCTGCAATGTCATGAAAAACTAGCCAAATGCTCTGAGGCCACAGCCATGTTCAGCTGCAACATCCCATCCCTTCCACATCACTCAGAAGGATAAGAGAGCATTTTCAATAAAGCCACAGAGAATGAAGGTTTATACATCTTTGATGCCCTGCAGCTGGAAGGAAAGACAGCAGTTAAAAGTTCACTAATCTTGTGCCATTTCCCTTTCATTAGTTTCAATTTTGAGTTTTGGATAGTGCTGAATCAAGAAAGAGAGGTTAATTGTTTAACCTTACAAAAACAATCTTGCCTCTTCTGGTGCTGCTTTTTGCCTGCTTCACGTTTTTAGTTTCCCAAAGGATTTGAAGCTCAACAGACTGATAAATTCTTTAGTGAATACTGCATCTATGGAATTGCTACATAAAATGAGACAAGATTTCAAGGTTTCCTACAGCCTCTGGATCCACCTGTTGTAAGTCCTCTGGAAAAACACAACACCCTCCATTTGTTTGAAATAAAATTTGAAATCGTATACTTCTTTATCTCCATTCAGTGTTTCAATATTACATATGTTCAATTCAATTACTATCACATCACTTTTTACTGTAAGCTGGCTAGGAGAAGACAATGCAGTTGTATTGGATAGCTAACACTGGTTTTCAACTCTCTCAAACACCTCTTTTAATGAGAACTTGTTGCAGTTCCATGACAATTTATTCTCGTGTATATTGTGAGCCATATTTTTTCCCATACAGAGGTACTTCAGTAGTGATAATTCCTCTCACTCTCAATAATGCCCAAAGATACCTTCCTAACATTCAGCCCAGTCTCATCACTCACACTGATCCGTGTGTGAGGTTAAGAATTTCATTCTCACCCAATCAGTGCCTTTTCAAGTTCCTCTGTGCTAATGTGGTTCCCCAAAACCTCAGAATCACAGAACATTACTCCAGTCTTCATTTCAGCAGGAAATGAGTGCACATCCACTCCTCTCATTCACTCATTCATTCCAGAAATCATGCAGCACTATTGCCTACCGCCTACACAAAACAAAACCACACCATGGACAAAAAGTAACAGGGAAGGGAAAGGGACGTGCTCTTGCTTTTAAGGAAAATTTCTATGGTGTAAATTGTTTAATCTAATCGACTCAGAGGGATGTTAATACTAAAATCAGATTAAGACTTAGTATTTTATTGATACACTTAATTTGCATGTACTTTGTTTTATCAACACAAAAGAGCTGGTAAAACACCAGCAAGTTCATTTTTGAAACCATCAAGCTGAAAAAAAAATCAAAACAACCCGCACTGGTCTCCAGCAATTTTATAGCCAACTCTGCCTTTGGTGGGAGAGGAAAGGGGGCTTGCACCTTCTGCTTCAAACAGATTCTAAGCTTCTGTGAATAGTGTTATTTGCTGACAATCAGTGGCTTTGTGTCCGTATTTTCATTTACGCATGTATGTATATATGTATATTTCTACACACAGAGCCTATGAATATGTAATGTTTCCCTCCCTTCCACTCAGAAAAGCCAAGGCAGAACAGATTGCAGCCTCCAGCCTGGTTTTTCAACAGCTGCCTCATGAGAAGTCTCTGTGAGCTATATCCTTCAACCTCTGCCACTCTTCATACATACATAAATAGAAACACGAACTGTGCGCATAACGCTGAAGTGTGATGGAAAGCACAGCAATAATAGCAGGGTAGCAAAATCCTAGGCTGCAGCAAGTGAGGATAAGTCCAAACACAGCAGCTGTGAATGCAGAAACAAAGGAAAAAAGCTGCTTACCCTTAGAAGACGTCAGGTACGCAGGGAACTCCAGCAAGAAACCTTTGCCTCCGCTGCCAACCCTTACATGAGGTCTGAGAGCCAGGATCCACCCCTTCCAGTCACTCAGGGCACTACATGCACCTGAGCTCTCCTGGGTTGGCCCTATGTTCTGCCAGGTGCTCAATCATTGGTTCAAGCCATGACTTATCATTTCCACAACAGTTTGCTACATCAGAACAATACATTTTATAATATCAGCACAGTGGAAATAAGGTGCTCTCCTGTTTCAGCTATAAGGATGAGCCAGTCTTCACACAAGACAAACTCTGTTGAGCTCTGTCTCTCAGAGAATATGGTGATATGTTTTAGAAGCCCGATGTAGAAGCTATATGAGAGCCAACTCAGTGCTTAGTAAGGTCACAAGGCAGGCTTACTATACAATCTGTGTACTACATACTATATAATCTATGTACTACACAACAACACACTATTAATGATGAGCTTTCCAAGTGCTCCATCGAGAAGCACGAGGAAACTTCCTACTGCACAGTTGGCCCTATCTGAAGATAGGAATAATGCATGATGTGGCCAGTTGCTGTCACCAAGCAGTGATGTGTATGAAGTGCAAAGAGCATTTCCATGTTTAAGAGGAAACACTTGACTTCAAATATTCAACAGTCACTTGTCTTTTCCGTGTTGTTCTCCCAGAGCCCAGCTAGAGGGAAGGCAGCTCTGTGGCTCTGACGCTGTATTGGCAGGCAGGCTACTCGTCAGTGGTTGTAGCATGAGCGGCAGCAGGAGGCTTAGAACAAGTGTGTGAAATAAAATGCTTATTGAGGAGATGGCACAATGGCTGGCTTTCTAAGTGGCATGGGGTGCTTCACCCTGCGGGAGCCCTCACACCTCAGCACTGAGCAGCTGGCTTGCACTTTTCTCCTATCAGTAATAATGATAAATAATAATAATGGCAGCAAACAAAAGGAAACCCTGAGCTGACCAGCTGCACCAGGTAATTACTGCCCCTGCCTCAGGGATTAATCCCCTCATCTCTCCAGGCTATGGCTAGTGATAAAGCTCTGTTAGCCCCTGCAGTGCCCAGGAGCACTGCAGAGCAGGCATCCCCAGACCTCACCAATCAGAAGGATTCTTTTATATATCCTCATTTTAACAAATAAAGGCAGAGCATAAAGCAAGGTCTCGATCTATCTTCTGAAAACAAAAGCACGTTCCCTGGTTTCCCTGTGCTTTCTCAGCACTGCTGACAGGAAAATTGTCAAGGCCTGTCCTCCAGCTTAATTGTGAGTTTCTTCTTTACTCCTCAGTGCTGTGCATGTTCTCACCCAGGTCCATCTCCTCCTGTTTCAGTAACCTCCCAAACTTACCAGCCATGACACAGCACTCAGTTCCTGGATCTGCACCTTCTCAAGGCAAAATCTGCCTGGGGAAAAATAAGTATAGTCCTTCTTTGCTCCTTTGTGAGCATTAACATGGAACATCAGAAGGGACTGGTTACAGGACACATTATACAGGTGTCCTTGAGTCGATTAATTTATAGTACCCAGCTCCCATTACTGCTGTGAAGTGCAGCTCTATTGCCAGGAGGCCAGATCCTTTGCAAAACATGGTGTGCCCTGCCCATCCAATTACACCAGCTCTACAAAAATTTGCTTACAGAAGTGTCAGCCTTTGTCTGGGTATTGTGTACTTCTGGCTTTTAATTAGTTTGCCCACTGATTCACTCAGAGGAAAGGCAGTTATCTAGATCTTTTAAGTCAGCCAGTCATCCTACCAAAATTCCTTCATTCCTACACGTACAAAAACTGTCCTGAGTTACATAAATCTTTTTTATAGCCTTTCCCTTTATGTGCCCTTTTTGGAAAGAAAAAAAAAGAAGAAAAAAAAAAAAAAAGAAGAAAAAAAAGCCCTTTGCAGCATCACCTCAGGAAAAGCAAAACAACAAGCAGCTGTTTGCAGCAGAGCCTGGCTGCATCGAAGCATCTGGAGGCACAGAAAGGAGGCAGAGGAAAGGTGGGAAATATGATGGGTCAGGGATGCGGCACCCTGAAGAGCCAATGGGGAAGGTCCTTGCAGTGCTCTAAATGGGAGCTCACAGAATCCAGGAGCACAGCTTTGTCCTGATCTAGGAAACCACTGAACCATTTGGAGTACATTCAGCAGACCCCAACACCACTGCCTTCTTCAGGCCCTACAACTTCAATCACATGTTTTTATTCTGTAGAGACAAAGGCCTTAGCCTCCTGCACAACAAAACCTTCCCGCCTGTGCAACTTGAAGCTCTGTGCAGAAATTAAAACCAAAATGGGCAGCACTGAGAGGACAAGACAGAGCAGCTCTGACAGGGAAGAAACGCAGAGCGACGCTGATTGATTATTCCCAAAGCGCCTTCCCCAGAAGCATTAACAAAGTACGTGCCTGGGACAGCAGCCTCGAGCACTGCATGGAAATGTTTGCAAGGCTAACTGAGCCCCTCCCAGCACCCGCAGACCTCCCTGCCTACTGAGCATGTTTCAGACAGCTCTGCAGCGCGCTACGGCCTGGGTCCCCACTAAAAACAACATTTCCTTCCCACATCTCCTCCCTTTTAAATCAAGCTCAAACCCCAAATCCAGCGGCACCTCCAGTATGTGTATAATGGTCTCCGTCCAACATTCCTCAGCAATAGCATCACTTGGGATGGGGAGGGGAGAGCTGCTCCTCGAAGAAGGCATCATACGAGGGACATGGGCAGAAAACAGGCAGTGTCCTCTGGAGGTCTCCAATTTGACCCACCATGGTTGCTGAGGGCAGTCAACTCAGTGCCCAGCTACAGTCATTGGGACACGTTCAGAGAGAATTAACAAAGAAAATAGTGCTTACTAGGTGCACTCATGCTTTATTCCCTGGGTTGCAGCTGGGAGTGCTCAGCAACTCAACAAAGCCAAATGGGGAAGAAGGAAAAAAGAAAGCTGCAGTACACAGGTGATCTGCACCTGTGGGGACAACAGCAACTCCGCAGCAGGAAGAGGAGCAGGAGGACAGCCCTAGTGCCATGCTCCTGCCAGACAAACTCTTCCAGTGAGGAACCACAAGCATGCAAAAAAAAAAGAACAAGAAAAAGAGACCGTGCCAGTACCATCAGGATGATCAATAGAGTTTATAGCTTTAGTGACAAAACCACAAAACAAAAAAGAAATCCAAAAAAAAGAGAAGGAAGGAAAAAGTGCTGCAGTTTGAACTTTTTTTTTTTTCCCTGAAACAAAACAATACAAAGATGTTTCTTCGCCCAACTGCCCAGTTTTGTTCAACCTGAGATGAAACTTTTTTCTTTAAAAAAACATACCCTAACTTTTTAAAATAAAACCCAGCTCTTTTTATTTGGATCATGTTTGAATAGGAAAATGTGGTTTTAGTTTTCAAATGTAAAAAAGAGTGGCTTAGACATTTCTAAAACAAAATAGTATTCCTTAAAGAAAATCTGGAATCAAATATCTTGGTATTTACAAACTAATATATATAACCCTTTCACTGACTGAACCGATTTGCTTCATTTCAACTTGATTTCACAAAGATTTATGGTCTCCATGAAGATTTTGGAAAAAAAAGTTGCAAAATTTCCTTCTGTCATAAAAACAATGTAGTACAGAGGTGTGATTCACAGATTTGATACACACAGCTGATTTTCTATTCTCCAAAGAAACAGACTGCCACTCTTCTAATCGATTTCCATTACTCTTGATCAATAGAAAAAGCACACAGTAAATGACTGTGGCCTTAAGCAGTGGACTAAAGCAGCTTTTTCAGTTTTGTACACCCAATACTCAGAACTATTGAATATCCATAGGGGTTTATACTGCTAGCCTGAAACATCTGAATTCTGGTTTAGATATAAGTTTTGCAAGAGACTCATTTCCAACCAGATCTGAATGTACTGAATCTTATCCACACTGTGGTCATGCTAAGCCACTAGGAGAATTAGAGCTTTGATGTGCTGATCTGCAGGTGTTTCAAATGACCATAAACTGTACTCATGTAAATAGTAAAAATGTACATTCTCTTTTGCCTACCGGCCTTTGGCAGAAGGAGATAGACAAGCAGAATGCCAACTCCTGGTTCTCATCAGTGCAGTAAGAGTTTGGCCTTAGTGCAGCAACCAGATAACATGCAAAATCGGGATATGGAAAGGGAAATGGATCAGCAAAAGCAGTTCTGGCAAGGGACTGCACTTTCCAGTAACATAATCCCTACTCTAAAGCCAACTCAGCTAACAGGCCAATAGCTTGTGATAAACTTTTAGCTCCATCCTGAAGGTTGAATACTTAAGCACGGGGGAAAAAAAGGACAAAGAAATTCTCTGTCTTCTCGTTAAGTAAATACTTACTGGAGAAATAGTTTTAAATTGAGAATATTATTTCTAGCTTCCTTGAAATGTCCTTTGCAGTCACAAAGGTTATAAATAGCATGGGTCAGTTTGAGGACTCAGTGACAAATTCTGCCCCAAAATACATCATTTGTAGAGCATCACGTGTACATGGGTAGTCAGCAGGAATGCCCAAACCCCATAACTTGCCCTGCTGCAGAACATGGGAAAATGAGTGGGGTCAGATAGTCGCAAGCTGCAATATCCTGTCATCAACAGTTTCCAGGGACAAGTGCCAGAAGAGGCTCAAGATGACAATTACAGCACAGGCAGTTCCCAGGAGAACCTTCCTCCTACCCTCCTGTACTCAGTGGCTGCTTCATGCTATACAGCAAGGAAAGACTGAGCCCATTACAGCTCTTAGATATTTTGACATTTCAAGCCAATGCTACAGCAGGTCTGAAAATTAACACCCAGCGAGTGGTTGGAAGATGTGAAAATAAACCTTTCACAAATAATTTAAAAAAAAGGAAGTTTATGTTGCTTAAACATAACTGCTATGGAACATATTTATTTTTGTGTGTGAAACTGGGGGGTTGGTCCACTCCTCGAAGCATTGTGCTCTGCTTTTTCAGGAAAGAAATAGCTGCAGACAGGGCTCAGTTTGGCTCTAGACTTCCACAGGTTGGGTATGGAAGCTAAAATACAGGCCAAGCATTGCCACTGTATCCCACCACATCCAACCACACAACTACTTTTTGTCTATACCTTCCCACTCCTGCCACGTGCTACCGAGAACCATCCAATTATCCAATTGTCCAGCACAAGCATGCTCAAGTTTTTCATATTTTGCAAGCTTAAAAGTCAGTTATTTTGCTTTCTTTTTTGTCTTTCATTTAAGGAAACAGAATTTCTGTATTACTTCTTTTTTTTTCACCATTGCCTATTCCTGTTGTGCCACAGAAAGAATTAGCAACAGAAAAAAGAAAAAAGAAAAAAAAAAAAAAAAGATAAACCCTCCAAAAAAACCCCCAACCATTTTCATCTTCAGGTTTCTCTGAAAATGAATGCAAAGTTTCACAAAGCCAGTTTCTGCACAAAATAAAATACTTTAATCACAACTTTCTACAACAGAAAACTTACCAGCTCTCATCACAGATTCATAGAATCATTTAAGTTGGAAAATACCTCTAAGATCACCAAGTCCAACCTCTTACCATCCCTGTAGAGATGAGAAAGAAAGGCAGACAGGAAACAAGCTGCTTCCACCTGTCAGAATGTGAGGAGCAGGGCTAGGAAGTGTATGAACAACTGTCAAAACCCACCGCATCTCTGACAAGATAATACTATCCATACTCCTGATTTTAATAGTTAGCACTTTTTACTGATCCCAGCTCTTATTCAAAAGCTAAAGAAAAAAAAGCTTCAATACACGCATATACGCCCGTCTTATGTATCTGCTCCCTGAGAAATCTCTGCAGATGGAAAATAATTCCAACAGCTCTAAGACTAAGTCCCCAGCTTCACTTATTTCACAAATCAAAAGCACACGTTACTTCTAGAGGGCTCAATCTAAGAGACGTAGAGCCCCTCTCACTTTGCACAGAGCCATCATTCCAGGGCTCAGCATGGAGCTGGAAGGCAGCTCAGCCTCCCTTCCCTGGCACACAAGCAAACCCAACCGTCCTTTGGCAAAGCACCTTGCCCATGATATGGTTGAGTTTGCAACAGTGAGGAGCATTTGTACCATGTCAAATCAAATGACCAATGACAACCATGTAAATACCAAAAATCATGAGCCAATTCAATGGTAATTTGAGAACCCAGCAAGTCAGTGCCACCTCATTTTGCTATCAGAATGGGCAGTATTTATGAGCCACCAAATTATATTTTGTGAAGAAAGTTTTCCCGTGTTTTTCTATGAGGGCATTTCCCTTCTATTTGGACACAAACTCAAGCATCTCAGGAAGCTCTCACAATTATACGTTCAGTACAAGGCCAATTTTTCACAACAGAAGGTTATCTGGGAGAACTTATTTTGCAGAAGGATGAGAGTAGCACAGCTTTTCCTAGCAACTCAACGCACAGTCTGAAGAGAACTCACAGAAAATAACAACCTCCCAAATATGCTATCCTCCTTCCTTTGGTCAATGCAGCCCCAATTTCTAGGCCTTCTTAAAAACAAATCTTTCAAAAAGTCCACATGTAATTTTGAGAAAATGGCAGCGTAAGTGCTGTCTCAACATTTCAGAAAGGAAAAAAAAGGTTGATTTCCAATGCATACACAGTTCTTAATACCAAGCAACTAATTTTCTGCAAAAGAAAACATTAATAGAAAGTATTTTCCTCCTTCTCCCCTGCTGCAAACCCACTCCAGGACATTACCGTGGCAAATGAAACCCCAAATGCTGCTGTTTCTTAGAGGGAACATTCTTTTTGTTTGCTCCTTGTTTTGCTTGTTTTTGTTTTTTAAGAAGTCTGCAAGATTACCAGTTGCTAAACAGATTTTTAACAGGTCCTTATAGGAAAATAGGCAGATTATTACCGGATGAATCAATAGATTCTTAAAGGAAAGTCAGCTGATTTTTATAGGGTATCCCAGGGAGTCAGAAGTGCTGGCAGCCACAAAGAGCTATGCTGAACACTGTCTCCCCGTTACAAGAGGGTGCAAGAAGATAATCCCCTGCTCCCATGAGTTCTGCACAGACCGTGACACTACACATGGTTCTGGAATCTACTGCTTTCCTTTAGACCAGATCTTCCACAAAAGCTGGAAAACTTTCAGGAGGAAGAAAAATATAAGGCAACTGTAAAAAATCAATTTTTAGAAAGAATGCAGCATGATGCAATTCTCCTTATATGGCGACTGGTATCCCATCTGGGTCTCACACAATAGCCGGTCTGGCAGGAGGTGGAGTGAGAAGACAACCTGGGGGGGGAAAATTATATATATATATATATTCCCTGCCGGTCCTCACCCTCCATTTCCTCTTGGATTTCTTTGTGACTGCACTGAAAGGGGTCAATAGCTCCCAGCTTGAGAAATGCAGCTTTTGAAAGGACTATCAACCAGCATCTGTATTAAAGAATGCTTTTTACTTCACAGCCCCCCAGCTAATGCGATGCTTTTAAAAAGCGAGCAGCAAGATAAAGCAACAGAAAAAGGGAAGAATGAAGGAGAAACTGTAGTTTTTTGCCTTGGGTTTACACTTTCACAGGAATGAAGCTTGCCTGGCAAAGATGGGGCAGGGAACGTATGTTGTTATGGATCATTACACCCTGCTTCATTCACCACCTTCCCATCCTTTAAAGTATGTTACAAAACCACATGAAGCAACCAACCACCAAGCTTGAAAAGAATTTCAACCGATTAAAAATAATGGGCAAATTAGCACTGGACTCACAGAACACATCAAAGCTTTTTAACTCAATCTTCAGTTTAAGAAATTTTGATCTGATAAATACAGTCAAATCTTAATAAGTTTAATTAACTTATCTCAATAATGAAATGCGCGACCAGTGGATATGCTTATATTGAGGCTTTCTATTTGAAGAAATAGTCCAGAAAAGCTACGGCACATTAGAGTCAGGGATTTATGGGAAGGGAGGAGGAGCAGGATTGTAACTTCTCCCTTAATACCACTGGATAAAGCCCATGTGGAATGCTGGCCCAGCTCTTCACAACCCCTGGCCCTGCTTCACATTGCAGTCTCAGTCAAACACCCACCAGCAACTACACTGCAATAGCTTCCAGTTTGATTGTGTGTTTTAATTCACTTTTACAGTGGATGAATCCAAGCATCAGACTGTACAGATCAGCTGGTGCTGGAGCCTCCCTGCATGAACAGGTTCAAACCCCATCCATGTGTTTGAGAAGCTGAGTAACAGTTCTTGCTGCTAGAACACTTCCAAATTTAAGGAGCAAAATGGATGAAACATCACAGAAGAAAGCTCAGATTTGTAATGAGTGGAAAGACAGACTAAATAAAACCAGCTATAATTTTCATCTCTAATTTATTTGGCTTTGTATTCAACTGACTATTTGGCTAGAGACTTTCCGTTAGCATCAGCCCACAGTTTTTATTCAAGTCCTAAAATTCACATCTGAAAAGGTACACTTTTCCTCAGTCACCACTGACATATTAAAAAAAAAAATAAAAATCATATAGACCCTACCAGTTTGTTCAGAAGAGAAATCAAAAGCAAGGCTAGAGAACGCTCCAGAAATAGAGACTTCAATCGCCTAACAGAGTCTCCAGCACAAGCACTATGTGACTCTACATTTAATTTTAATTTCCAATCATACTGTTTCTTCTCACAGGCATTCGAATACATTAGTCCATGCCTTATCAGATCCTAAATTACGACTGTAGAAAAGCTCCTATGAGTCTGAGAATTCTAGTTCAAAGACGTTTATGGGGCTGTAATGAGTACTGACAGATAAGCCACACTCTTGCATGCACGCTTGCTACTGATGTCTGGTTTAACACAATACAGCCCTAAGCCTTCATAATACAGCATAGGAAACAGAATCCTCCCATCGCCTACTGCTAATTGCATCTGCAGTGGTCAGAGGTTGAAAGAGAAGTAAGCAGATTAATTCTATTAGACTGTGGAACAGTATCCCAAAGGGACAAGGGAAAATCCGATCATTTAAAACAGGACTGGTAGGCACCATTGGGAACAATGTTTCATACTAGTAGGGGATTAAGGGTTTGGACTAAAGAGCCTCAACTTTTCTAGATCTGGTTTCCATGAGTCATCGCAATCAGAACTACAGGGCTCTTCTGTTTGGTTTTTCTTTTCCCTTTTGGTTGACCTGAAACGTCTTCCCTGGTCCAAAAGTAAACAATTAAATTCATTTCTTACTTAACCCCTTTCCCCCATATACATTTCTTTCTTCCTTTTCTTAAAAAGCTTTCTGTTTATATTAAGATAATGTTCAATATAAAGTTATTTTAGAACAAAAGGTCTAAGTTTTACTTTATTAATAGCTTATACATATGTAAGATTTTTCCTTTTTTTCAGTATACTCCTCCCACACTTTTAACCTATTTTTATCTTATCCATACAAGCAGTCTTGCTCCTCTTGAAGTACGTTATTGATGAAAAGCATTTCCTGCTCTGTAAACACAGTGTAAAGTTTCACCTCTACAGTTATGTCAGGCAGAGGTGACAGTGCCAAATGAATAGAAAAATCCTCTGCTCAGCCCACTGCAGCAAGCCCCAGCCAGGGCAGAGCTCAGCAGCAGCAGTCTGAGTAGCAGCAGTGCTGCCTCTTACCTGTGTGCTGCTCGGAGGGACAGGCCTCCAGAGAAGTGCTTGGTCACCACAAGTTGGGCTGTGCTAAACACACATCAGTTGGTCTCCTTGCTTCAGGACCCCAGTGCAGTAATCCAGGCTGCTCAACCTGTTGGAAACATCAGTGACACACGTAAGACACATACCTGGATATTGTGCTCAAGGAGGATTGTGACTTTGTCTCAGTCAGTTCCTCCTATTCAGGTAAAGATCAAGTCTTTTCTGCACATCTAAACACAGTGAGGGGAACCATCTGACAAAAACCCTGACAACTCTAGGAAGACAAATCTTACTTTTTATTCCATAATAATACTTTTTATTAGATGGGATAGAGAAAGGCTCTGAGCAGAGAACAAGAGGAGAACTAAAAAGAGGGCAAGGTGAAGGAGCAGAGAGGCCAGGAGTATGGGGTAAAGATACCAATGTAGCCAGGAGGAGAAGGGTTTGGTGGGAGATGCACAGGTGGTGATAGCAGTGAGCAAGCAAGAGAAGGTAAATCAGAGCCTGGAAAAAGGAGAAGAAGGCCAATGCGAAGGGAGGTTGGCTGAAGGCTACCCTTGTCAGCCTTCCCCTTACAGAAGTCAGCCAGACCTGGGGCAGAGGTGGAGCCAGCGCTTAACAGAGCGATTTCTCTGTAAGTGCTTCCCTCCAGAGAACAGCACTGAGCCTGCATCTCATTCTCCCTGACAGCTCCAATTCAGACGTTAAGCTGGCGCCATGCAAACCCATTTTGTAGCATTGCTCCTTTCCTCTCCATCCCCGCTTAACTCACTGCTTTGCCCTCTCTCAAAACAAAAATTCTCTGCCACAGCCAGTCCTGCCACCATCCCAAAGCCAATGGCAGCTGTGCAAGTGCCCCTTGGAGCACTGTCTGCTCCACTGCATCACAGTGCTCAACAGCTCTCCCAGGGTGAAGGCAACAAGCTGGGGGCAAGGTCCTTTCTGCAAGCACTCCCCACAGCCCTGCAGGACACTGAAGCAGGGCAGCAGCCAAAACTCCACAACACAGGTGCTCATTTTGTATGTGGTCTGAGCAAGGGAACATTGAAGCAGTACTTGTGTGGTTGCTCTTGCCCACATCCCTAGTGAGCTCACACTTCTTCAGCTGTGCTTCATCCTCCTGTTGGTGTTTGTTTACAAGCCTGTTCCCTGCTCTGCACAAACCAGCATTTCAAAGACACATGCACTGACCACATCCTGGTTTCTTAAAAGGGGAAGTGAAAGTGTCTGAGAGGTGCAAGTGTTTGCATGTAGAAAGCAGCATGAGGACAAAGTGGCTGCTGCCCAACAAAACCCTACCCTTCTGAACTTGGTCCTTGCCCTTTCAGACACACGTTACTGGGCAGTACCTCCCAGCTTTCAGAGACAGCCAGGGAAAAAAGAAAAGATTTATTTATTCAGGTTTGTAACACGCTCTGAAACCATTATATACGAAGTGTCACAGGCAGGTGCACAAGCTACTGAGAGACATCAGAAATGTCATTCAAAGCCACTTTTAGTACCAATTTTCTCCTTCCATTACGGAGAGAACCGTGTTGCCCTTGTAGGTAAAACCCATTCTTTCCCTGTTACTATTCCAGGTGATGTACCGCTGTGATCAGGAGCAGAGCTCTAATACATTTAGGGCCACTAACACTGCATTTTGTCTTGTGTGCATACATGCTCAGATGAGAGATTTCAATCATCACTCTTCAAGGAACATTAGGAAACAGGAGATACTATGGATCGCCTAAATCCTCTGCTCCAGTGGAGGATCGCGTCTTCCCTCTTAGCACGGCTATGTTCCCATCTAATCCAATTTAGAGCATCTCAGACAGAGGGAATATTCTCCTTTCTCTCAGCAGATCTCACAAAAACCTGACAGAGCTGTCTTCAGGACTTGCCACCTGCATAAACAGTCTAATTTTTGTTAATTAGTGTGATTCCTTTGCATCTCCCTCCAGCAAAACCAACAGCATATGTGAGAAGTGGATGAGGACAATAAAAAGTAGGGACTTTCTATGGGGCTGATGGAGAGAGACACAGAAAGGGACTGCAGCATTATGGGACCCAATGCTTCCTTTAACCACATAGGTAAATTCTCAAAAGAGGATTTAACCCCATAGATTATGGGTCATCTGGGTTCAATACATTTTTAATATGAAAACAAAAACAAACAGAAGCTTAACATGGCATTTCTCCTGATTAGCTGCCCTGCTCTTACATTCTCTCTAACCCCTGCTGGCTACTAGCAGAGATAAGAGCCTGACCCAGCTCAGCAGCCAGCAGCCAATCCTCCCACAGCACTGCACTGAGGTGCACCCCTGGGGCGTTGGGCCCTGCCTCTTCAGTCTGTTGCAACATGAGGACTGGAATGAATTGGGTTTTGTTTGTTTTTTCCATCTGACCCTGGTTCACAGCTTCTTCCCCCACTTTGGTGTTTGTTAACTTTAGGGCTCTGATGGTGATATGCTTTGCAAATGACTTTTTTTCACATCCCAGTACACTTCTGTAATCATACACATCCTTGCAGAAAGCCACTTGATCAAGCATAAGGAACAAGAGTTTGCACTATCCCCTGACACAGAGATGGGAAGGAACACAGAAGCATTCATGTTTCACATTTTAAAAATCACAAGTAACACGAAAACAGATGTAAAACAAGCCAGCTCCTGATCCTATTTTATACCCACCACAACACAAATCTTTGTGCATTAAATACAATTGAAAGGGAGCTGTGGAGCTGGCAATGACTTGACAGATGCTGAGACGAACTGCAGCAGAAAGGAACATTACAGCCTGAAACAGTGTATGTTAAAAAGGCATCTGTTTATCGTTTGATATCTGTATTTATTTACAAAGACAGCTCACCAACATGCTGACAGGTTGGGGAGGTGCAGTAGGCTGGCATTTTGAACTCCCAGAAGGCAGTGGGAGAGCAGTTTGTTATCCTTGGGTCATGGCACAAGCTCACACTTCAGTGCAAAGAGGTGGTAGAAGAGCAGAGTGGGTCTTTGTGCCTCACTGCCTTTGATACAGATATGAGAAGTCCCTCAAAAGCAAGTAGGGCACAGCTCCTTTTGCATTAAAACAAGAGCTTTCTTAGCAAGAAAGAAAATTAATTAAGTGGGTAAAATCCCACAGGTTGGAACAGCAGCTGAGGAATTATCTTTCTATTAGGTTGGTAATGAGGACTAAAAAAAACACTCGAGCAGACATTAACAGCTTTATATGGGCTCACTGGCATTCCAGATCAGATGCAAGGCTTGGCGTTCCCAGAGCAGCAGATGCAGCTCCAGCTCCAGACCTCAGCTTGCCCTACTGAACTGCACCAACAGAACAGCAAACAGTGATACATGTGCAGAACCACTGCAACAGGGGATGACTACCAGGAGGAATCCATGGAGCCCACTGACACACTAAGCTACTAACAGTTAAACTTCAGAAAATGCATGAACTTCCCTGGTTACTAAGGTGAAGCTCCTTTAGAAAAATAAAAAAAATTTTAAAAACGGAGGGGGAAGGGGGTAGGGGGGAAGAAGAAAAGGAAATGACTGTCCCTCTTTCCAAAAACGTGCCTCCAGACACCTTCGTGCCCTCAAGTTACTATTGGTGACACAAGTGTCCCAGGAGGCTCTGCCCAAAGAGCTTGCTGCCTAAAAAGACAAAATGCAGGAAATATTAACACTGCCCACACTGGAGATGTAAAGCAGAAATCCAAAGAAATGCTGGAGGAAACCAGTGGCAGAACTGTGAATGGAACATCTTCACTCTTTATGGATCTTTATGGAGATCATTGTTTCTTCCTTTCCTATTCTCACATCTTTCTCTGAAAGTTTTTTGTTGTTGTTACTGGTTTTGTTTTGTTACAGATTCTAAAGTTCATCCCTAATAACAAGGTCCACAACCAACTGATTTGATTCTTATTTCCAGGGGGTAAGTTTATGGATTCTGAAACCAATAAGGACAACAAATTCTCAGCAGCACTCAAAAACTGCCCCAAAGAGGCAAATTCCACCCCCTTAAAATGAACAGCAAACAGTGCTATATGCTATTTTGTGTACAGCACACCTACTTGTGGGGTATTCAGCTGACCAACTCACTTGGAACCACACTAGCTCACATACTTCTGAAGCAGGTGTTTTGTATATTACCTGTATGTCATTAATCAACACAGATGATATCCCTACCAGATGAGATAATTATTTTGCAATTACAATGAAATGAAAGCTACTGCTTGCGAAGGTTTCACTAATTACCCACGCTTACCAAAGGCTACGGATAACAGAGTATTTTCCCACCATTTCTGCCTCTCATTAATCCAAATGCCCTCTGTGCCCTAAACCTAATGAAAAAGAAACCAATGGCACTTCCTGAGCAATAGGATTGAATTACCCACTGGAAGGAAGCTGGTTGCCTAACAAAAGCATTTGCATTTCTATTCTTTTTACTTCTTTTAATAAGTATTCAAAGTGCTTGTAGTACATAAACATTTAGCTTGTTTGCCAGGTTGCAGAAATAAGGCTTTCTGTCAGTCTGAAATGTTATTTCAGGTTTGCTATCACCCTCACTTAACTAGAGGGCTGGCTGCTCTCTGGGATACTGCAGCACAGCTCTTGTACTGTCACACTCGGGTCTATAACTCCTTTAGCTCTGGTAATCCAGCTGTTTTATATCAGTATTTTTCTAAGGCTCCCATCTGTCTCTCATACCTCTTTTCCCTCAGATCCACCTGAGCAGACACACTGACACCTCTGAGCACGGTGTTCCCAGAACTATGAAAGCATCCAAGGGTGGAAAGAAAACAGGCGCTCGAGACGTTGTAGCCTGTGTATGGCTGCTTCGAGCAGTTCAAGTATGTGGCAGTGAAGACGTTCATTTGCAAAGGCCTGGATTTCTGCTCAGGGAATCAGTGTCATTTGTTCGCTCCAAGAAAGAGACAGGGACTGCTGGTTCCCATAGGTTTGTATATAATATAGGTGCATGTGATTCTGGTGCTTCAAAAGCTTTTTAAGTGAAAAAATAATAACAATATAGAACAGAGCACTCTGTAGAGCAGTACAGCTCTTCAATTATCTTTTGGAATGCATCATCAGCTCTGCATAGCTGAGTTCTCTGCTTTATCTTCTCCAGATCCCCTTTCTTTAAACAAACTCCAGATTCCCATCGCCCCCCAAAAATGCCTCTTAAGACCTGATTGTTTTTCTTCAAAGACATAATAATTTTAAAGGACTTAGCAATAGTATTTCAAAAGGAAAAAGCACACAAAACCCAATAATCAAATGGTAAAGGGCACGGAGAAAGACATGGGCAGCTATGGAAAAGGATATGCAATACAGATCTATTATCCTCTTGAAATGAAGAGTAAAAGCTTGTGAAATTCCATTCCAATGCCTGCAACTCAGTCTAAATCCTTCTGACCAGAGTAACAAAGCCATTGTATCATATTTTGGCATTTTTATCATATCCCAGAAACAGGTCTTGCAGCTTTCAACCCTTCAGGTTGATGAATTTTATGATCATGAAATCAGACTGACAAGCATAAAAAGAAAAGGAAGATGATTTTTCAAGGCACGGGAGAAACCTTCCTCTGCACTCATATTGTGCTCCTTCCCCACTGAACAGGCTGGGCCTTCTCCCTCACATGACCATCACCCCAACCATCACATAGCACCCAGCCTTCTGCTGTTCTACACTCTCACAGCACTTCAGGTGGCTCTGCCTATACGATCATCCAAATAAACCACAATAAAAGTTAACTTTGTGTTATGAGGAACACATAAGCCAGTGGAGATACTTAGCACACTTGGAAGTGTCATTCAACTGCCCTGGTCAGAAATCACACCATCACTGAGGCATAGGCTTGTCCACGGGAGGAAACTGCAGTCACTGGAAAATTGGGCCTTAAAGAACTACCTATGGAGTTTTCAAGAGCCAAGAATCAAAATCCAGAATGTAAATACGCTTAACAGTATAAATCTTAAAGGCCTAAAAAGGGTTTAATCTGCCTGCACGAGAGAAAGGCAGCTACTCAGCACAAAACTACTGCAAGGAATGGAGAATACACAGGGTCAGTGGGACAAGCAACAGCAAAGGAAAAACTCCATTATAATCAGGGGCAAAGGGATACATCCATTCTTTTTTTCTTTTCTCAGAAAATACAAATAGAAAATTATGTTTTAAGAGACTTGTTTCTCTTTTTACTCTTTGATCCCTGAAAGAAAGGGAAAATTTGTCACCACCAGAGCAGATCTAATAGACATTTTCTGAAATGCAATGTAAAAATGGACAAAACTTTTCAAAAACCTACTTGTATTAGCAATTCCAACACATGGCAAAAGTACAGAGGTGAAGTAGTTTTTTCCACAGTTAAGCTGTATAAGCACCTTAAAGCCAGTTTATATTGCGTGGCAAAATAAGAGTGCATCAGAAAGGACCAAGTAGGGAGAAGGCAGTTCATTATTTCTGGCTGGTGTTTTCTCGTGATGGTGCTCTTGAGGACCATTACCAGCTTTCACTTCAAGAGCACATTCCCTATCTGCAAATGTTTTTCAACACCTTCTTTTACGCCCAGTCCATCCCACTATTCTTCTCTTCTGCCCTCTCATGCAAGAGCTTTAAATAGCCAGTAATCAAAACCAGGATGCATAATGGAAGTCACAAGTAAGGAGCTGGGCGAGCAGCTCAGCTTAGGGACTACTGTTATTACAGGGCACAGGCAGAACAAAACACTCCTCAGGTTTTGCAACACCAATGAATAAATTCAGCTCCCAAAAGATGTCCGAAAACTTGAGAAATAGGAAGCCATTCCTCTGAAAGCTGCAGAAAGACTGCTCTTTGGTTCATCAGCACTACACTGTCAGAGAATACTCTTCCTGGAGAGGTCTGTTAGGCAGTTAGTGAAGGAACACTTCTGGCCTGCTGAACACAAGAGGGATGACAGCCAAGCAAATTACAGCTCCACTGGGAACGACGACAAACGTCCTTGTGTCTGCAACAGGAGTGCAACCAGATCCCAGAGAGATGGATGTGGGAAAGCTTCACTCTGAAAGATAGAGCTATGGAAGCAGTTAGGGCTTGGGGAACTCCATTTATAAAAACGTCTCAAGCTGTTTACCTGAGGATCTTCAGACAAGAAACACTCAACAGTTTTTAAAAACCTGGCCCTCTGAAAGCATGGAGCCTAAAAATCTCATGCACTCTCAAAACTTAAGACATCACTGCAAAGGTGGGACTTCTGCCTTGCCAGTTTGTCCCACAACCTTAAAAGGGTTTCCAAAATAAAATACATACTGATCGTACTAGTTTTATGGTCTGTACTGTTCTTAGAGCCTGGTCAAGTAAGGAATGCCAAAATGCAGCTTTGTATCAGCCTGTGCAATACAGAGCACTTCTGACTCCAAGCTCTGCTCCTGACAACAAGACTACATGCACTCTTAGCTTACTGCAAGGGCTATTTCTCCCAACCAGGACTTGCAATGTATTTTTCTATTATTGAGCTGCTTGCTGAGGTACTTCTTGAAAATGAACATGGACTCACCTTTGCCTGACCTTTCCGTCTATCCTTTTTTTTTTTTTCTTTTTAAGTTATATTTCAACTTCAGGTTTTTTCAACATCTCAATAAGTGGCACTTCAGTACTTCAGCATTTTGTACCAGACTAGAAACACTGGCACAGAGAAAAAAGTAAAGAGACTGACACTAGTTGTAAAAGACTAAGAAAAAGTGTGAAGCAAATGAGCCCATTGGCCTCACAATCAACCACAGGAGCTTTTACAAGCACTTACCTTCTGAGCGTGCAGTTCCATAAGGGTCTTCAGCGGGCAGCATGAAGACTAATGAGGCAGGGACTGCACTCTGCAAACCACTCCATGACAAAAGAATCAACTGCACAAAACCCCTCTGCTGAATTATTTGTTAGGACTTTGTAGAATAAAATATGGCTCCCAGCACTGTTATGGCCAAGCTGCTAAGAGAACACTACCTGCTTCTGCTTCCTACAGCCATACTGTGTTTGGGATGGAGGTGTTCAGAGGCTTTCAGAAAGCAGTTTCGAGCTGCAGTAAGCTGAGGAGAGCTCCTCTGAGAGGAAAACTTTGTTCCTTTTTGGTTCACCAGATGCTTACAGCCCATGATTACTTCAGTCATCTGGCTACCAGTCAGCAAGATGCAGTAGGCTAAAAACAGCTCAAGCCAGGACCAGGACTAAATAATTTCCAGGAGCTGTGTGATGTCTTCTGGCACATGAGGACCGAGCCCAGTGACTGGGGGAAAGAGTGAAGCCTTCAGAGGCTGTGAAATCTCCCTCATTTACCTGGAGGTAATGACTGGTTTCAGCCTTTAGAGGTTTCTCAACACTTACGCAACCTCAGCCCATTTGGGCAAAGCATCAGACATCCCTCCCAAGTCACAAAAAAATAAAATGGTGTCATCTCCTCACCAAGCTCTGTTCTGCCAAAGCAACTGTCTACCAACACAATAAGAAAGCCCTCACTAAAAGGAGCCACAAGATTCAACAGCATCTCCCTGTATGCAGTGCTCAACAGGGCCCCTCTCACTGCACGGCTACTTCCAGAGTCCCGCAACCAGAAAATTCAATCCAGACAAGGAGCTCTTCCAGGCAGACACTGAACATTCGCTTACAATAAACACAACCCTGAGCTGCAGGGACCAAAGAAAGGTGTACATCAAACGTAATACAAAGAGGGCAGATACATACTGCCTCACACTATGGTCTTTTGAATGTGCAAAGAAAGAGAGACGTTTTCAAAACGATCCAAAAATGTAACAGGAAACAGAAACAAAATTTTATATTTTGGACACTTTAGTTCTTTATGGGCAATTTTCCCTTATATTTGAGCAGCCAGAGTTCATGTTTCTCACTGCAACTTTAGAAACATGTAAAAGAATTTCAAACACGTCCTTTTGCATAGCTTTGCAGCACAGTCCTTGGGCTGAAACATCTCCAAACAGGTGATCTTTGATCCCCTCTCCCCAGAGAGGGGGTAGGTGGAGACAACAAAAGGAGAAAGGGGCAGAGAGGCAGCAGCCACGGGACAAAGCTAGGAGGGTGTGAGGCTATTACTCCACGAATGGCTCCTCCTCATCCAGTGACAGCATGGGAGTATACATACTTACTGGTTTTATACTCACAGAACTGCAGCTTTGAACAGAACTGATGGGTTCTAAGGACACAGAAGAAAAGTCTTTTAAAACCAACTGGAACAACACAGCCAGCACTGATGACAGAGGTCACTATAAGCAGTTTACACAGAAAATGCTCACAACTGTTAACGATGCATAGGTGGACCTTGTTCATATAGTTGTTTTTTTCCACATACAGGAAAAACAAGTGTGGTAAAATTAATATCAGAGTAAGAGGATGGCTGAACTGTTAAATTTACAGATGAGTAAACAGCTGAAGCTTTACAGCAAATTTGTTCATTTGTGACAATATCCACTGTGTATGAGTATTTCCATAAATACCCTTCTAAACAAGATGATCTGTGGAAACCGAAACAATTCTTTTTAAACAAGTGTTGAAAACAGGCTGCAGAATAAGAATTCTGTCATTCAATGCAAATAATTGTGCAAGAAGCTGGGTCCTATGGATTATATGCATTTAGTCAAGGAGAGGAAATATTATTGTGTGACCTCTGTCAAAATCCAAACTGAACTGTGCAGCTGGAAGCTGAACACTTGAATACTGAATAATAAAAAGTAGTTGCTTGTAAACAACCGGCAAAACAAGAAACAATCTCGGAATGATTTCAAATAACGCATGCAATTGAGAAGTCAATAAGCTATTTGTAGACAATTTGTCAACAGAAAAACTTACATAGAAAATTATATTTTACAATTGCTACAAATTATTCATGTCGCTATCACAAGAGCATTTATGATTCATCATGAAGACACAGAAGTAAAGATGCCAGGGGTTGAAAAGGAATTTTGTGTATTATATTCTGTAACCAATCAGTTGCAATAAGTTAATATTTTTAGCTGTTTCTGCTGATCCCCAAGGTGTAAACAGTTAGTGAGTGACGGAGGCAAGATGATGTAACTTGAAGGCTAAGTGATCTGATTTGCTCTCACCAAGTCTGAGCAAAATGTGACGTCAATGAAGCGATACTTTAATGAAATAATGTCATTATTTGCTTTCATTCTCATGGATGGTCATACCAAGTCATAATTTCATTCTGCAGAGTAGCAATGGTGTCTTAACTCCATGCAGCAAAACTCTTATAGCCCATAAATACTCAAAGTACCTGATTTGTCATTGCTGTCCAACCAAAAAACACAACATTGCACATCCCTTCACAGAGCGAGAGAGATTTTGCAAGAACCCCTAAGAGATCTCTAACAGCTGCGGGACTTGTTAAATCTTAGAAATCAGAGCAGCAGAAGCGGGTACCACCTTCCTCCCAGCCAATTTGAGGGCACTGTTATTCTTCATGGAGTCACAGAATTGGACCTCATTTAGATCAGGTACTAGGCCAGATGAAGAATTTGCTCTCAGGTGCAACCTGGTAACTCCAGAAAAGCAGCACAGCAGCCTAAGCAGATGGTTACTTTATGCTGGTTACTTTACACTTTTTCCTGTGACTGTACATCTGCTGGCCCGCATGAGGTTACCTGGCAGTAGGTGCTGTAATGAAGGTAAATTACAACTTGTGTTAGCACAGCTGTGTAGTATAAGGAAGCATTCAGACAAGGCTAATGTCTTTGCAATTCAGAGGGAAGGTAATTGAAAAGGTTAGGAGACTGGTCACAAATATACTACACATTAAGTGCAAGGTTCAACAATCTGAAGTGGCTCTGGTTCAGCTGCCACGTGGAGAGGACGCTGAGCCAGTACAGCACTGCTTCTAGGCCTTACAGGAGACTTTTTCTTTAAATCTTCTAAAAAGTAACTGTTAAAAAGCAAAAGCAAGCAATGAAAACTTGGTCCCCAGAGACCTTTGCAATGGCCACTTGATGCCATCCTTAAGAGACAAACAACTTTATTACTACTTCTCTACCAACATATCCTAACTCATCCCAGCTTCACAACTACATTTTCTCTAACAGATGGTTGAAGTCATTAACATAACTTTGCTAAACTCAGAGAAGTGTTCTTGACATGTATTTATTTAGTTTTGAAGGCTCATGCTTCTATTTCAGATATGAGAAACGACACTTGCGTGTTTAAAAGGTCGTCTCCCTCAGCAGTATCAACAGGACTAATAAAAGATACAACCTTCTTTCCCTGTAATCCTTGCCCAAGGAACTGCCACTGCTGTGTGTATTCCAGTACAGCTCTTTTTGCTGAAACCACCCACATTTCTCATTGCTGACCTGTGTTTGCATTTCAGTCGATAAACACCAGAGACAGCAGCTTTCTCCTCAAAGCATACTGAGGCATTTGCCTGCTGTAAATGCTGTATTTGCTACCAGCACAGACAGCATCTTGTCGTTCCTTCCTTAGACCAAGTGCTCATGGAAACAGAAGAGCAGCAGGAGCAGAGTTTGCTCTCACAAGCTGGCCTTTCAAGTTCCTTGTACAGTATTTATAAACTATCGATGGAAGCAGCAGGTAGCAGCTGGTTAACATCATGTAACACCACTACAGAACGGTTCTGACAAGAAGTTAAAGAGAGCACATAATTAATTGAGGCTGAAGGAGGAACGCAGGCAGACTGACTAATTACCTCGACTGCTCTGGCTGAGGCGCATGCTGCTGCAACACGCGCTAGGAGATGTTTAGTGCTCATAAGCAGCCAGGATCTCTGCTCTGCATCTCTACTGAAGACGCATCTGCAAACACCTCACAGGCCTCCCCTAGCCCTTGCTCTTTGCCCTACCACAGCATCCAGCATCTTTCTTCCCTGGACAGAGCACTGCCTCGTTCAGATCTGCCCTCTGCTCTTGACAACACTAGTAAGGCTTTCCTGTTGTGTACCGAGTGACAAGAGAAACAAAACACGAAGACTGAGGTAAATGATCAGTAGGAAATAATGCTGCAGTTGTCCCCCCTAGACATTCATTCGGTGACAATCAGCAAATGGTTCTTACACTGAGAATGCTGTGAAGAGCTACGAAATGGGCAAGAAGCAAGTGGAGCAGAGGTATGAGAACTCACATCTCTCCAGATGGAAAATGGAAGGGAAAAAATTGATTGACTTTCGAATAACTTTCATACAGCATAGGCCAAAATGCCCGCTAAGGATACCTGTGCAATAAATTAGCTTCTGATTTCTGCTGAACCCTAAGACCTTTTAAATCCACGAGTGGAAAGCCTTTTGGTAGGAAAAATAAAAATAAAAATAAAGGAGGGATCAAGTTAAAGAGTTCACCTGGAAAATACACGCTTGGCTGAAAAACCACCAGCCTCACTCCCCCGCCTTAAGCTGCAGTGCGAAGCTGAAGATGCTAATGATTTCTTTCTCACCCCTCCACGCACCAACTCCCTCTTGGTCTCTTCAAGGCAGAAAAATGAGTAATAATAAAATGCAGGTTCTCCTTTCATTAACAACTCCGAGCTCTTATTTCTGAGTCAGTATTATAACATCAAAAACAAGCACCCCAATCCCCGTCACACAGGGTGATCAATGCCTCTTTGCCACTTAGGGAAGATCTAAAGAGGCACCTAATACATTTATTATGTTACAGTCAGCAGCACGAATTCTTTTCAAAAAGCAATAATCCCCTCCACGTGACACTTAACTCCCCAGTAGGTCCTTTTGCAGTCAGGTTAATAACCTTCACTTTATGTAGGCAAAAGATTAACAGTGAATACGTTGAATCCAAGTTTGTGGTGCTGTACCTCCTCCTTTTGTTTGCTTCCAGGCCCTGCTGGCCTCTGTCTAGGACTTGACAAATAAATCCCATTTGGCGCTGCCAGCAAATGTTTCTTGATTAAGCATTTGGGATCAAAGAGGGTCTTCTCATTTCCTTACGTTGCAACTCTAGAGGTCTAGTCTCAATTTAATTTGTCTCCTTAGTACAGCAGAAACAGGATGAGCAGGGAAAGAAAGCAAGCAAGAGAATAATTTGTTTCCCTTAAGAAATTCAGGTCTTCAAGATTTATTTCTAAGTACTGCTTTTTATCCTCACTGTCTTTAGAACAAAAGTCCATAATTCCAAGCATCAATAGGCACCCAAATACCTCTAACCTCACAAAATCCTCATCACAAGACCAAAGGGCAAGCTCTAAATTTTGGAATCTTAATAAAAAGTAAGTGCTTTCTCTCTCCTGTGTTTCCTTCTGGAAAACAAAACAAAACAGAACAAAAACCAGCACCCAACAGATCTGCAAGCACAGCCCGTTCTGCCCAAGCTGGAAAACTCTCAAAGCTGCAACCTCCTCCATCAACTAAAGAAATATAAAATCTCTACACATCACAGCAAGGTGGGAGCAGAAACCATCACCCAGTCAGGCTCCCAAAAAACATCCCCACTACCTTCCTGTTGCAGCTTGTTCTCCTCCAGGCTGTTCTACAAATCAGGTTTTGCATTGGTAACCTGCAGCAACCTGGCACAGGCAACTGCAAGTGGGCTCATTCTGCAAAGAGCAGAGACCACAGGAGGTGGCAGGGGAGAAAAAGAAATACGAGATAATAAGAAAAGGTGACAGAGCCTGAAATTCTGAAGCGTGTTAGCATAATGAGAAGAGGATTTTACAAAGTGCAGCCATAAACCTGGTCAAAATCATAAACATGTGAAAGAAAACCATGCTGCCAGAAACCACCTGCCACCACATGCATGCTTACAAATCTCCCCTCCCCAATAGAAACAGAACCTGAGATTTCTGGGATTCAATCGTGGTTCCAAAACGAAGCACAGCTGATAATAAACAAGACCCCAAATACCCATGAAACACAGAGCTGTTCACTGAACTAAGTCAGACTTGCAGCTCTGTACTGTACGGCAGTCATAGAGGACAAATCCCTGCATGAAGCCAGGAACAGCCTGCAAAGCAGCCAGGGACTCATTTCTTTTGGGTACTGTCAGAGTTTCTAGCTGGATTAGGCAGAATCCCTAATCTTTCTGCATCCGGCTCTAGTCTGGCCCCAGAGATACCAACTGCAGCAGACAGCCTTTCAAACAAGTCCACAATGAGATCTAATTGAGAGGTGGAAATCAGGATTTCCTTACGCGGTCAGTTCCTCATGTGGCAGACTGCTCATCACTGCTGTCTCAGAATTAAGGTGGACAGCACTGGTGCCATGAACAGGACCCAGCTGGGCTAGAAACATCCAGGCATACGGAGGCAGGGAGCAAAGCTTTGCAAAGATCTGTCTTTTCTGGGTGCACATGTGTTTTACAGAGTCAAAGCCCTGTCACACTTCATCCTCTTCAAAACAAAGAGTTGGAATGAGGAAGAGAGATTATTTGGTAGCTTTACTGATAATGTGTTGTGTTTTTTTCCCCCAGGCCACAAGCTTATCTGATATTTTTTAGCCAAAAGCTCTTCTGAGAACTAAAACCAAACCAAAATACTGCAGCTCCAAGATCGTCCAGGTCTTAAACTAACAAATACCTACTTCACATAAGTTCCACAAAAAGCAGTGCATCTTCCTAGGGCTCAAAGTAACAGGGAAGAAAAGGCAAAGGAGCTCAGACAAACCACATGCTGCTGGCTCAAACTGAGCTGAAAAACCAGGAATGCTTTTGCCCCAGACTGGTTGGCAAGAGTCTGCTCTCTCTGCCAGTGTAAGTCCCTCAATATTCAGGCTTGGCACAGACAGTGCATGCACACTGTGGAAAAGCAAAGGAAAGCACTCTTCCTGCCTCAGTGGATTTACATTCTAAGGCTATCAGTCTCATCCTGACACTTGGTACATGCAGCAATCAGCAGGCAGGCTGCTGTCAAAGCACTGCATCCTTTTACCATTTCCATGCTAGAGAGAGCACATCTATATTGGGTGACTTTTCTAAAAACAAAGCCAGTCAAAACATTCTGAATTGCAAACTTTATCAACCAAAATGAGAGAGAAAAAAAATTGTTCCACGGTAATTTCTCCCACTTTTCCAATCACTCTATTCAAAAAGGAGCTTTGAAGAAAATAGTGTTCAAAGAGTATTTGGAGCTGACAGAGCACAGCTCACGGGGAACCACACGAGCCTGAAGCATGTTGATTTATCCTTTGGTAAGGGGGCTGTTATTTACGGGATTGCCTCAAAAGCAGAGACAGGCACCCCTCTGCAGTGTGACCACCAGGAGCTCCAGACTTGGGGGATTCTAGCTGCAAACACACACTTATATGCTAGGATGGGATAGGATTAGAAAACTGGAAAGACATTGCTCTTTTGAACATACTGAAGCATGTAAGAAGTTGAAGCCCCAGCAGGTAGCACTGCAGATTAGTCCCTTAAGGACACTGTGCCCGGCACAAGGGATGCTGCTCTCCAGAGATCTCCACAATGAAAGCGTGGCAAGACTCAGTTTCCTCTCCCTCTGATGGCAACAAGAAATCCTTCAGCAGACTGAGCTGTGCTGAGCATGCTAGAAGTCAAGGAGGCAAATGACAGCACTGTGCATTGGAATGTAAATTATGTAAAATTATGCTTGCAGACATACAGGGAGTGTGGGGAATCAAACTTCTCCCCACTGAGGCAGGCATTAGCTCTTTCTGCGTGTGCCTGTAGACTGCTTGTAATCCCAAAAGAAAGGGATACACAAGTCTAGAGAGAATAGCCTTAAACGTGCATATGATGCAGAACATAGGCTGAATTTTCTCCTTGCTGACCTCAGCTTCTCTGCCCTGTGACTCCATTTGCATTGGTGGTGTCAGTTCTATTTTGGGAGTGAGAGAGGGAAAAACCAGGTCCCTGGAGTACAGCTGAGGCACCAAACTGGAACTGTTTCCTGTACAACGGTTCACCGTGTTCTGAGAAAAGAACAAGAGCCAAGAGTGATTTTAAAAGCCTAGAGGAAAATGTCTCAAGCAAGACACTATGGCATGGGCTGCACAAGGCACAAAGCACTGTATGTAGCCTTTGCTCTAGGCTTGTCTTAGCAATTTGACTGCTGACACCAGTTATCATTAGCAGACTTTCTGTTTCCAGCACAGCAAAATTCATGTCCCTACAACA
Organism: Lagopus muta; assembly: GCF_023343835.1. Classification (NCBI taxonomy): domain Eukaryota; kingdom Metazoa; phylum Chordata; class Aves; order Galliformes; family Phasianidae; genus Lagopus; species Lagopus muta. The sequence goes on along the minus strand of NC_064438.1, from coordinate 21,957,212 downwards.
GAAAACTGAATGAACGACTAAACCATCCTGACAAGAAAACCTACTTTCCATCCCCATTAAACCTGAATCCCTTTCAAGTATTCTCTAGCAGCTGCAAGCATCCTTCCACAGGTTTCTAGGACGCTTGCTGGTGAGATGCACACCATGAAGCAGCAGCCCCTGAGGATGCCTGTCCTTGCAGAAGGGAAGACAGAGATTAAATCTGTCAAACAGGAATAAGGAGCTAACGGGGCCAATAAGGTTAGACATGGAAAGCAATCCAGCAAACAATTCTGGAAAGAACGATTAGATCTAAGCTAACAAAGGATGATAAATGCTGACTTTAACTCAATTACTTACAATGATTTTAGAGGTCTGGGAGGAGCTGAGCACTACAGCACTGTAATCAATGAGTATGCACAAAGCCAGGCATGCTCTCTGCCTCATCCCACCTCCCACAGAACCAGAAATACAAGCTGAGCAGATCTCAGAGGAAAAATGGCCTTTGGATTTTACTAAATTTAAAACCTTTGTCTTGAGTCTAGATTGGTGTTGGCAGCAAGGAACTCAAGATCAATTTCTAAAGCTATGCTTTTTTTTTTTTTCTTTTCTTTTCAGAAAGCTAGTTCTCTTCAAAAACCTTTATGGCCTTTTACAGGTTAAAAGAAAATGAAAATGCAATCTTGGTTTCTGGTCTTTCAGAAGAAAGCTTCTTGCCCCTACAAGTAACATCAACTGGAACAATCAAAAGAAAACATTTGTAACAGAGAAATGCTGATTTACTTTTTCTCTAAACTACCAGCCCAAGGCCAAGAAGCCATTTGCTACCAGCTGAAGCCTCCTCACTTCCTACAGCTCCAGGAGCACTCTGCTGGAGCACTTCTCCTATGAAGAAAGGTTGAGGGAACTGGGCTTGTTTAGCTTAGAGAAGACTCTGGGGAGACCTTATTGCAGCCTTCCAGTACTTGAAGGGAACGTATAAACAGGAAGGGAAATGGCTGGTTACAAGGGTGGATAGTGACAGGATGAAAAGGAATGGTTTTAAATTGAGAAAAGGGAGGTTTAGGTTAGATATTAGGTGGAAGTTTTTCACATAGAGGGCAGCAACGCACTGGAACAGGTTGCCCAAGGAAGCTGTGGATGCTCCATTCCAGGAGGCATTGAAGGCCAGGCTGGATGTGGCTCTGGGCAGGGTGGTCTAGTGGTCGGTTGGCAACCCTGCCTGGGGCAGGGGGTTGAAACTAGATGATCATTGGCATCTTTTTCAACCGAGGACATTCTATGATTCAGGAGGAAATTCACAGCAGAGGCTGTGGCCCACTTTGGTTGTAGAGCAATGCAAGGTTCCAGGGATTGCAAAGCCAGGACCATTTCTATCAGATTTATGGAACTCTGGATTGGAAAAAAATCTCCTGGTCCGGCTGCACAACAGCACGTGATGTTTAATAACAGAAAAGACAACAACTATAGGCTAGGCCAGAGAGTTTTGCAGTCAACGTGGCTTTGATGCATGTTGCTTCAATAATAAACTCATCTGCTAATTGCATTTACATGCTGAGGCCTTATCCAGGAGGAATACCCACTCCTTTTCTGCTCCCTGTCACAGAATTACAGAACTGTAGGGGTTGGAAGGGACCTCTAGAGATCATCAAGTCCAGCCTCATGCAAAGCAGGCTCCCCAGTCCTCTCAAAGCATCCTTCATTCACGTCATCAAACATACCAACCCAAATTTCTTCATCCAATTTAATTTGCAGACAAGGCTTCTTGTAACATCAAAGGGTTTCTTCAGCATTTTGGTTAAGAGCAGGCACACACTGATGTGCTTTAGGTGTTTTGGACGGGGAAATTTTGAAGGAAATTGCTTGGAGTGGTTTAAAAAACGTAATGCTATTATGAGGACTTGTAGAACACAAATGCAGCTCCCAGCCATTTTTAATCTTTCAAAAAAAAAAAAAAAAAAAAAAAATCTTCTGCACATTAGGAAAAGCCTTGAAGTTACTGCAAACTCCATGCTCACTCCACACCCAAGGATTATTCTGTGGAGGAGAATATGAAAATAGTTTTTTATTGCAAGCATCCACAGCTGAAATGTTCTTGAATTATGCTAGAAGCTTGAAACAGAGCAGAATGTAAACAGGATACACCAGCACGTTGTGTGCTGAACCAGCAAACTGAGCACAAAGACAAACGAAAGAAGCTCCAAGACTGTGTCCTCTCTTGCAGCTACAGGACCAGGGTGTCTCACACACATTCTTTCCACAAACTCTGTGATGAGCCAGAGCACAGCCAAACAGTAAGGGAGAGCACCAAAGCCAGCCCACGCTGTTTGTTTGTTTCCGCCCCCCAAAGGAAAACATTAGTCTGGTAAGCAGGTAAAAGAAAGGTGGCTCACATTTGCTACTACTGATCTATAAAGAGATTTTGTATCTCAACGGCTTCCCGGTCAGATATTCACCTACCACAAGGGTGCTGGTAAATACAGACCACAAAATCATCTTAGGACATGGAGGGAGTTAAAATCAAAATATTAAGTAAAGCTGATCACCACCAAAGCCCTGAATTCACCCATCAGTTGAGGAGAAAAGAAGAAAGAATGGTCTTCAAAGAAACTATGTCTAAGTGTCAGCTACAGCATTTGATAGCACACTCAGCAGGGGACTAAACATCATTTCGCCCTTGCCTTGAATTCCCACAAATTACAGCAGTTCCTTCGCTTCCAACTCCACACTCTGCTAGCAGCTATTCCTGCTACCTGGATTGCACCCATGGGAGAAAGCAATTTTCAGAGGAAGCACTCCAACCCAGAGCTGTGGTTATGAAACCATTTGGCCCTCCTCAATCTGCAATTTGTTTTGCTGAATTCTTCCTCAAGAGCTTGGGCTCATTAGAAAGAATTTCTAAGTAAAGCAACCTCAGGCAGTGAGGGAACTATCTCAACTGGCAAGAGTGAGCCTGCAGTACCACAGAATACCTCAGTATCACAGTGTTCCCCTGTCCTGCAGAATTAGTTCCCACTGATGCTCACTGTAGTGCAGGAGAAAAGCTCAATGGTTTAGGGGAAAGAGCAGCTCCTGTCAGACACTCTCTTTTTAAGCCCCATTTCCCCACAGATTTCCTAAGTCACTTGGCTACACAGTCTCTCTGTGCTGCTTCTGCTTCTTCCCACCTGAAGATAAAATTCCTACACTGCAAATCGCACTGAATGTTGGACTGAAAGGTGGGTTCAGGAGAAGGAGGAAAAAAGTTGGATGCTGTCCTGATGGAGACTGATGGGAGAGTTCCTATATGCACAAATGCGTCTGTCCAGGAGTCACTGCCATCAGTTTCCCTTTGTCTGGTCAGTTTTTCCAGAATCCCAGAACTACAGGCAGTAAAAGCATAAGAAAGCACAACTGCTACAGAATGAACACAAGACCCATGCCTCTAGACAGCGACACATTCCAGCACAAACACTCTCAGATGATGCTGTTGACCTTCAAACCCTTCTGTAGATCTCTTCCATTTGTGAGACACCTGAATGATGACTAGAAACGTTCCATGAAGAACAGGTTGCTTAGCTAAATGCTGATATCACCTGGCTTATTCAATTTAAAGGCACCTCCTTTGTGTTAGGTAGAGGGAAAGAGAGAAACAGCAGAGAACAGCCATCGAGAAAACTGTAGGAAAGGGGAATCCTCCAACTCTCCTTATGCATACATGATATAGAGCAACAACTCTCTCCTATCTGCTACATTCACCTCTCTCTTTGGGGATCTCATGAAAACCCCAGCGAAGCTAATGGCCAAGCAGAGTATGAGGAAACAGTAGGATAAAGACAAACAAGTGTAGTATTTGAAGGGTGAGTAGCTAGAGAGTGAAACGGACACACACCTCCCTCTGTACTTGAAAAGTTCTTGTCCTTAGTCACAGGAACAGGATATTAGTTTTCCATCTCATACACTGTGGAGAAAATTCAAACCATTGGAATTCATCCCCATACCACATTTGGTCTTTGCACCTTAGTTTGGCAAGAACATATACAGATATATTTTGGTGAAAGGGTATTGAAGATGGCATTGGTAGAGAAGACAAGAATTCCTTGTAAGCACCAATCCCTGAAACACAGGCTAAGACATTGCTACTTCTACTAAAGTAGTCAAGAACTTCATATATTCATTTCTCATAGGACTAGAATGATTTCCTTTCATTCCACCATTAGATTTGCTGTGGGCTTTAATTCCCTTCAAGAAGCAAGCAGTACTCCATGAAAGATGGACAGAGAACTGAGCAGGCAAGACCACTGCTGGGACAACACTTACTTTAGCTCTAATTGTCTGGTGACATAGAAAAGCTTTAAAATAATGAAGGCTGTCAAAATATTTTCCACAACAAACTCCTACACGCAGCGCGCTCACCAGACCAGCGTGGTTCCCTACCCAGTTGGTGCAATGACTGCTACAGCAGATATCCTGTGTGCTGAGATTCTGCTTAGCTCAGTGGGAGGTGCCCGCTCACTGCCCTGCCTCTCAGAAGTGGGGCATTTGGGCAGAGCAGAGGTTCTCATCCAAGGGCTCACTGCTGAACCTAAAGGTATCCACTGCCCTAGGCAGAGGAAGGCAGGATAGCTCTGCAAGACGTAATGCATCTGGGTAGGCTGGGGAGGACAAGGCTGAGGTAACTTCATTGCTTTGCTTCCCGCTGCCACGGTTGTGGAAGTAGCAGGGGTAAGGCAGATTTCCATTCTGCTAAGCATCAGTGGCAAGGCAAAGTACACCAAAGAGGTGCACCCAATTTGAGAACAGCAGATTCATTCCTAACAGGAAGCTTTTCTGATTCCTGGCTTGGGATATAAGCTCTGGAACAGAGATCCTGAGGCTCTGTTATTTCGGACCTTCATTCAATGTGTTAGTAAAGCTTAGTAAAGCTTTTATTAAAACCTTTTTTTTTTTTTTTTTTTTTTAATTGGGGCTGTAAAAAGGGAAACAAACAAAAAAGCCCTCAAAAACCCACAACAGGGTGAGGCGCCCATGCTGTCTGCCGTAATAACATTCGCTAATTAAAACACAAAACAGCCAGGGCTGCTGGATTAATGGACATGGTTTCCTCTTTTCAAGTCTCGCCCGCTGACAGATCGCCTCATTCCTTCCTTGCTCTTGAACCTCTCAGAAAAAAAAAAATCCAGTTTGCTTATCTTACAGTGTGGGGTTGCCATGGGAACCGCATCCCCCTGTGAGATGCTCTGTCATAACATTTCAGCACTGTACGGAAGGCTTAAAGACACAGCATCCCCTGCTCCAGGGGCTGCCGAGCAGCCCAGCTCTGCAGACAAGCAGCTGTCAAAGCCTGCCAAAGTTTCAACTTGTGAGAAAGAGAGAGAAATAAATAACAGCAAAAACATTCAGCTGCCCACTTCTTTGCAAAAATCTGCTCCTTGAACTGTTGATTAATACCAACAAATGTTTCTATTTGGTGCAAGACGTTTGGCTTTTTGGAAAACCTGCCTCCTGACTGCTTTCTGAAAGTGCTGGCACCAAAACATAACCCCATCATTCTGCCACAGGACAACACAAAGCACCTCTTTAGTCAAGGTTTTCTGTCCGATTAGCCTCTGAGCCCTCTTTCCTCCATGATTTTGTAAGAAAGGAAGAAGAAAAGTAGCAGGCACAGTAATTGCCTTTAATGGGAACAGGCCTCCTATAGCCCACTCCTTAATTACAGGGATGGCTTCCAGGCTGTAATCACCAGGGGTCCAGATGGAAGTTTTCCAAGCTCTTTGAGGGACAGAATGTGTCAGTTATTAATTAAACATATGAAGCAATTAGCCTCAAAACTTTGTAGTAAATCACTACAGCTGTGTTACTTTCGCTTTTTCCTTTGGTGAGTGCAAGCAAATGCACAGTGCATTTCCCAGGGGGGTCACGAGGACCACAGCCAAAAAGCATTCCCAAACAAGACCTTTGTTGTTGGGTGGGAAAAACTATCTGCAGAAAGCTTTTTTTCAGAAGTCAGCTACTTCACAACCCCATCTCTCACAAGAGATGATGGATTCTGCATACGGCAGCTATTCACCACTCCATTTGGTGTGCAGCAAAGCTGAATTCTCTCTGCCACCCCAAGCAGCAGCCTTGAGTACACCACGAGCAGCTCTGGTACATCAGGAGGAAGCAAACCACTCCTGGTTAACACTGTACATATCTCAGCATCAGCTATCAACTATAACTCATTGTTTTCAAGCTTGCCAAGGCTTCCAGTCCTGCAGACTCCAGCACACGTAGGCTCTTGCTGCTGGTTAGTCATACATTTCAAAACAAGATGCTGCATTGTGTTCTTTGTACATCTCTAAGTTCAAAAAACAGACCCAAACTACCATTGTAGTTAAAATCCACTTAGTGATTTATTCCAGTTCTTGTATACGTGGACAAAAGGATCCTCTTGGTCACACCAAGAAAACCCAACATCAGTGCATTCTTAGCCTTCGCTTTCCTACTCCTCTGGCTCAGCGCCTAGTCTGCCTCCTGACTGCATAAGCTGCACCTCAGGGAAGGTTCTCAGGGTACACTTCGTAACACTTGTTCAGCTTCCCAAGAGAAAGACAGAGAGCGAGGTTGAAAGGATAGTTTGTATTCTATGAGAATAGCAATGCATCTCATTTTCATACATTGTTAGGGTTTGCACCAAGGGGGCAACAGGAACTGAGTTACTTGTTATCATCCCCATATATATGAAGACAAGCATGGACTCCCAACAGGCTCTGTATTAAGCTGGGCTACAAGACAAGCACAGAAAGTCAGCCATCCTACAGTCCTCACTGTCACAACAGAGGTAGTATTTCCACTTTCTCTACCCTATCCACCAAAACATTAGCATTAAAACTTAACAATGAAAGTAATTTAATCACGCTAGTACATTCAAACCTTGACAATCCTTTGACATTCATGAAAGCAGGGAAGTTGTTCAGTATACAGAAGGCTACCCAAGAGTAACCTGATAAAAAACAAGCATCAAAATAAACCCAAACATCAAAAGAATAATCTCTAATTAAATATGCTGGGGATTTTGTTAACCTATTACCAGACTCTTGATGATCTTCTTCTGATTTCCCAGGGCTCAGGCAGGAATAACGATATTAAATATTCTGTGTGTACTTGAAAGTAAAGAAATGAGAGAGAACTGATACAAGCAGCTTCAAGTAACTCCTAAGACCCCCTGCCTTGTGCATACAAAAAGATGAACTTCAGTGTGGTCAGCTCAGAATATACTGTGACTGCCAAACAAATCCCAGGAACACTGTGAGCAATGAGTGTTCTCTGGGGCTGACTGGCAAGAAGATACTGCATCATTCTGCGATGCACAGGCAGACTGCTTTTGTCCTTCAGAGCTTTAATTATTTTTTATTTTGTTCCAACACTTCTGGACCTCTCTGCCTAATTGCACCCACTTCATCCGTGAAGAGAGATTTACAAGGGAACACAATTTTGAGGGATTAACTTTGATGCTGTTACACGGCCCATCCAGAACTGACAGCAAAAAATTTATATTAGCCGCTGCTCTTGCCAAAGAATAACACAGAAGCTTATTACGGAGGCAATCAAGCTCCCAAATTAGTGCTGATTTTCACCCCATGCCACTTAAGTGCTGTTAATGATAGAAGTGGCAGCAAATACAAAGCGAAAAAGCCATCAGGAAGCCAGCTAGCTGTCAGTCTTTATTACTGAATGGGGTGACCACAGCCCTTGTTCAGATACCAATCTCATCAAATGCCATGAGAGCTGAAGATACACCACAGCAAAACTGCAGGAGTGATCTGTTGACCAGGGCCTTTACTGGAAGCTTCTTGGGGAGCTTCTGGGTCACAACGGTGAATTCGCAGGGCTAGGAAAGCACCAGTCCTAAATATAACGGTCACCATCCCACTTCCACTTGCATAAGCATATAGGTAGGAAGACAGGGCTCTCTCTAGACTTTCTCTACCACATATTTTTTGGAATAGAATGGAAGTGGACAGCACTTTCACTATAAGGAAGCTGTGAACTATGGTTCTTAAAATATGGGCATTGCTGTGCATCAATACCAGCGTTATACTGATAGACCTGAACCACCAGAAGGAAAATAAATCTTGCGAAGAAGAACAAACTAGGTCTCTTCATAACTTTCAGTAGAGAAAAGGAAGATTCTCTGGGATCTGTCATCTGAGAAATTCCCAAAGGCATGACCCAGATGGAAATATACAAAATATTATACATTTGATTAGAAACAAGGCTAGAAGCAAGCCATCCATATCCTAAAATGGGAGTGACACCTGAAAGTAACCAGAAAGTTAACCTTGATCACATCTTTCCTTCAAGGAGATCCTGGACCTCCAGATCACCTGAACAGCTTCCTATTCACTGCTCTCTCTCATGTGCTGTTGATTTCTCCTTGCAGTTAAAAAGCTCTCTGCTTTCTCCTTATTTTTACATTTGTATGCAACAGGTAACTATCACAATGGACATCTCCATATGCCCTAAGTCATTTCTATTTAAGTTCTCTTTCAAAAGTAGGCTGATACCTTTCTTGGCTCAGCTGAGATCAGCTGGATTTCCTCCACCAGGCTACAAGCTGGCATCTTAATTTAAATGGTGTATATATGTAAACGTGTCCATACTTTGTACAGAGTTTCTGTAGATTAATCCAACTGAATAAAGACCACTGTCACAGATAACTGAAGCCCTGTAACATGAGGAAAGTCTTCTGACAACACGCCTAAGTTACAAGTTATCAGTAAGTATCACTAAGTTACAAGCAGTAAGTATCTACAACTTACTGCTATGTGCCACTGTGCTTTGCACAAGGCTTACTTCTCGGCCTTGCCGATAAACCTCTCCACACAATCTGTCTTAAAATTATCTTTTAACAAGACTAATCACCTCCATTTGCACTATGCGTGGCCATTGCTATGGCTGAGCAGAACTAGTTTATGGCCAATACTCAATTATTTTTAACAGCTCCAGCTGCTACTGAAAGAAGTGCTTTGCAGCCAGAGAATGCGTGGGAGAGACCCACACTTACAACTTGGGTACAGGAATGCCACAGTCCTGTCATGTACTCCTGACGTGGTGAGATCAAGCTGACAACTCTGTGACATCCCTTCTGTTCACTTGCTAATAGAGTCTAGAAAAGCTTTTTATGGTAGCTGGCAGAAACAGTAATAGTAACTTGAGATAAGTTCGTGCTACGCTTACTTCACTCGTGTTTGGATTAATGGTACACTTTCATAAATTTACACAGTAGGCCCCCCTTACCAGAGAATGCTCAGTTTATAGGGTCCTGCTCTTGTTGGTAATGAACCCAAGCATTCAGCATCCCACCATCCCACGCAGAGCACCTAAAAAGCTCCTCAGCTCCTTGGCGCAGGATACTGCAAAGGGAGGTTAGACCAGGACAGGATTCAGACTTAAAGGGTAATTTTTTTTAAGGAGTAACTGTGATTCACCACTGTGCAAATAAGTAGGTACGTCCTAGGAAGAACATGCAGGGACTATTATAGGGATATTTAAGTTACAGCTTCAAAATAGCATCAAAGCCACAGTACCATGGGTGACAGCCCGGAGGGTAGCATTAAACAGGGTGGATGCAGCCATGAGCCACATGAGACAAGGGAGCAAACCCATGAGGGTATCATGTGCTGGGGGCAACACAGATCTAACACTGGGGAAGGAAAGGTGGCAGGGACTGCAGCTGCCAGAGGAAGAATAGGCTGCTCCTAGCCTCCAAAAGCATGTTTTCCGTAAATCAGCCAACAGCTCCTTAATGTACAGTTTCACCATCAGCACTGCAACCAGGGATGGCTCAGAAGTGCTATACCAGCAGCAGCAAAGTGAGTTACAGCACTGGCCTCAGTGTCATTACAGAAAAAACAGCTGGAGACAAGGTTCTGAAATATGAATTGCTCACAAAGAGTGAACTTAACTCAGATAACAGAGCACATTTAATATACGTATAGCCATAATGCCCCATAACACAGGGGCCTATTAAAGGACCAAAGACTGACAAAAATATACTTCAAATGGAAAAGAGAAACCAAACCTCAAAAAAAGCCACACAAAGCCACACAAGGTGGAGACAGGGCTGGTGGGGCAGCATTACATCCCTATGTATGATGCATAATCCATACCAAAGAGTCTGCTGGACCCCAAGCTCGACTGCTGGACACTCACACCTGCAGATAAGCGAATGCTGCAGCCTACCTACCTGCGGCTCTTTTTATTAGCCAGCCAGATGCAGCTGCATGATTTCAGTTCCAAAAGCAGATTTGTAAACATCAGTTCTACCATCTCCTCTGTGAGGCACAGTCAAGAGTAAAAATAGCTTCCATATACCTTTACACTTCTCTTCCCCTCTCTGTGTATTTCTGTTTCTCATTTTGTAAAGAGGAGAGCAATAACAGTCAAGTCATCCAGCAAAAGTAAAGTGGATATGTTCCTTCTATAAGAGGCACTGCAACCATGAAGGTACAATTGCAATTAATGATTTTAGGTCTAATGGAAACAGCAAAACTACACTGTGAAAGTTTCAGAGAGTACTCACAGTACGCTTGAGAAGCACACGTTAGGTTTGAGGCAGCTGCGGCCATACAGATTTATTTCAAGGTACCAAGATGACATCCACATGTACCTGAAAGCGTCCTTTTCATTCACCCTTTTTAACCTGATTGAGTGGATTGAGTCTCAGTGGCTCTCACACATTAGGCATACAAGTCAGCAGCTACGAGCATTCTCTTCAGTGTCACACTCTTTCCCTTAAAGCTTGCTGCAGGTGTCACACAAAAGCTACAGAGCTTTGTTAAGCTATCCAGAGGTACAGGGTTGATTGAGACAGACATCATCTCTGTAACTGCAACATGGACACAAAACACGCTTTGCTTTCTGCACTGGGCTGGTTTTGGAGCTGAGAGATGGCAGCCTTGACATGGGATCAGGAGTTGCTGCTGCTGCTAGCTTTGTTGGCTCTGGTGCAGAATTCCTGATCTCGCTGCATGCAGTTCTGCCTTGGCAATTCCCATGGCAGTCCATGGTGCCTCTGTGTCTCAGCTTTCTCATCCATAAAGCAGGGGGAGCACATAGCACTTCTGTATCTTACCAAAGTGCTTCATTATGCATGGTTTGTACATGACTAAAAGGAGACCAAACAGTGGGCTTCCTTGGGTTGACACATCAAGAGACAAGCTCTAGTCCCAACTTGAAAGATACATGAAAAATTAATATCTTTGAGCCTCCTTCATCCCCACCAGCAAAATCCACCCACCACCATAATTTGCTTTGAAATAAGGAAAAAAAAATACTAATTGTTCAGAATTATTTGTTGTCCAAAACACCAACATCTAAGAGTATGCATTCTCTGCAGACATGAACTTGCTCTATCCCAGGGCTTGGGAAAGTACCAGCTTCCCTGGTGAGCAGCACTGTCTTTTGAAAGCCTCACCGCAGCATGCACTACATGAACTTGCCTGCCTTAGCTTAAAAATCTAAACCAGAACAAAATATATTACTGTGAAATAGGCAAGACATGTCTGAGCAAGTTATTTCCAGACAATTTTCTCCGTGAACATCTAACAAAACTAAGTTTATGTTCAATATACACTGAGCATTTTCTTTCTTTTGAGGGCAATCAGCATCTGAGTTGCTCTGCTCCAGGAGGTACTGGCACAATCCACACTGATTAGACACAGGAGAGGGAGAAAACAGACAATTACTCCGATAACAATCTTATCTCCGGACAGAAATGAGATTAGCTGCCTAGCTGCAGTGATTCTTCCTCAGACTGAGTGTTAGAAGCACTGACTAATGCAACATGGGATAGAAGGGAAGTTTGCCTACAGAGCACGCTGGCAAGTAAAATAAGTTAAATTTCTCCCCTGCTGGTCCCTTTCAAGCAGGGAGCATCATCTACCAGGACAAAGTGGCCACGCATGGCACAAGTTTCTGACTAGACACCTTCTTGAAACTTCAGTCAGGCAATTGTTTCTTCTAGTTTTCTACCTCACAAGTAGAAAGGAGTGAGTAAGAATGGCTGGGATCCTTCTCTGCCTGCAGAATACAAATCCCTCTAGCCACATGTTCTCCTGTGTTATTTTTGCATATAATTCTCAAAACTCTCAGATGGCAGAACACACATTTGCTTTCCATGAACTCAGTGAACAACACTGCTGGGAGGTTCTCTGGAGACAGTTTTGATTTTATATCTCTAATTTTATGCTCTTTTTCTTTGTTACTCCCTTTACAACAGGGACACTAATCCCTCTCCCCCAGGTGTTTACAGCCTTCTCATCTCTGGAACCATCTCAAATAACAGAGAGGGCAACATCAAGGGGTACTAACAGAACACCCCTGAGATAAGGATCCCAGATAAGTCTGTACTTGAAACAAGTCTCACAAAGAACAGATGATTAATATAGTAATAGGAGAGAAGCCAAATGGCTCAGGAGGTTGCTTACACCATACCCACACCAACGGGTTTACAATGGGGCCTCCCTGCAGGAAACACAATGGATCAGTCTTCCAGAGGTGCCAACATTACTGCTGCAATTCCAGATGCTGAGAGCTCAGCTCAGCAACTGGAGCATGAGGAGACGGATCTTCAGCAACTGGGCTACAATGTTTGGATCTTCAACAAAGCAATTTCATCAACTCTTTACGTTGGCCAATTACAAGCAGGAGAAAACGACCTCCAGAACACATTCACCAGAAATGTCATCCCCCCAGCCCCATGCCCCTATCCCCCTCAAAAAAAAAAAAAAAAAAATTAAAAAAAAATCCCAGACCAGGCAAATCAAGCTGACAAATCTGAAAAAGAAAGGTTGCTAACAAAAAGGCAGAGTGGTAAATTTCCTCTCTGAAATATATGACAGCACTCTGCTTCAGTGTATGCAGTTTTCTTCATACATCTATTTAGGCTAAGATGAATATCCTTATTGAAAATAAATAAATACAGAAGCAAGCAGACACAAGACACAACTTCTACACTTCTGCCCTGCTGATCTGAATCCATGGCATTTATTTAGCTATAATCCTTCACATAGGAAGTTTATTTACACAGACAGGGATTTCTGGAATTTTGCAGGATTAGTCAATCTACAGCATTCTCGGCGCATGAGTTTTAGCATCAAAATTACCCTGCCCAGATATTCAATGCCTAGAGTAAATATTTGGGCTGATGAAGCCAGGGTGCTCTGCTTATTTACTCAGAAGCTTAAATATTGCTCTTCTTCATTTAAGAAGCCTAGTCGAAAAGAAAAAACACACAAAATGAACTACACTCACCCAATCTGCAGTGAGACAACTGTCACTGCCAGCCTGGGTACCCATGCAACAAATCTCACGTCTCACACCTTGGCCTCAGTATGGCAAACGCAGAGGAAATAACAGCTTCAGCACAAACTGAGTTTTAGCTGCACAGGGCAAATGGGATAAACAACAACCCCCCTCCCAGATCTATTCAAAAGGAAGAGTGAAATAATTGGTGTGAAAGCCATTTGCAGTTGAGTTACACTTTTGAGATGTAAAGAGGCAGTTATGAATGACTGCTTGAAACCAGATTGTGTCCATAGGTTCTACTGCAGAGATTTCCAAATGCTCTCGAAAGTGCTACACATCAGCTTTCTACCACAATCAGCAAGAAATCTGCACCCATTACCAGTGGAGCTGTGTTAAACTAGTTCCAAAGTTCTAACCCCTGTTCCAAACTGCTCTGTCCTCTATCTGCAGCATGTCAGGTGCCCAATCCAAAGCCCCTTCACTGCCAGCAACGTTTGGATAACACAAGGAAGGAACAATAGTTTGACGTTAAAGTCAGGAAGCAAAACTGGTTGATTTCACTGTTTGATACACAGAGATTAAAATTAAAAGGAAAAAGGATAAGCAGTTCAATAAAAAGAAAAAAGAGCGTCTGTCAGCAGCGACTGAAGTAGCCAAAGCTAAGAGTTCGAGGCTGGGCAGGCAGGCATTACAAGTTTACATTTCAGTCAATTTCTTCAATTTCAAAATCACTTTTATTTCAAGGCAGACATTAAAAGGTTTTCTATTAAGGTACCAGGAAAATAAAGCCCACATCACAACTGAATTCCTCTGCATAACACCACTCCCTACTGCCAGCTTCCTCTGCTGTGTCATGCCAACCATGCTCACTGAGGTCTGGTCTTGTTTACTGCACTTTCAAGGTAATTTAGGCAGAAACTTTGGACACCTGGAAGAGGAAGAAGTGTCCTTCCTCCAATCTATGGTTGCTCCACATAGATATAACATTCCTAAGAAGCTCTCAGCCGGCTGCCTTTGAAGCCTGGAGAAAAAGAGGGAAAAAAGGCTCGACCTTGAAAGCTACATTTTTTCCCTTGAAAGAAGTCATCTCCAGGGGCTCTCGAGAAAAATAAAAAGCAAATTCTCCAGATCTTTGTCTCATGCCAGTTTTGAGAGGCTTTTGTTTCTTTGCTCCTGTTGTGGTGGTTTGATTACAGAACTTTCACAGACATCGCGCACCGCAAGCAGCTCCCAGGCCCCCTCACTGTCTGCCCCATTCCCAGGCCTGCCCTGCAGCACACAGCCAAGCGTGACACGACAGATTTTATGGCAGGCAGCTTGCAAAGAGGAGTTTGTTGAACATAAAGCAGTGACCCAAAGTGAATTCCCACCCACACACGCGGTCACAGCCAGCTCCCTATACGACAGATGTGCTCTTGGCAGAGCTCAGCGCAGCCTTGTGCACCCACAGCTGATGCGGAGCCACACAGTGGCCTCTCACACCCCATGGCTTGAGGTCCCACTATTTCAGAGGACAGCTTATACTTACCCCAAAATTTCCAGTGGTGACCACATTAACTTTAGCATGACAAAAAGGGGCTGCTGCTCCTGTTCTACCTCCCCGTGCGTGCTGACATGTCCTCAGCATTCCTCTCCTCCTCTCCCAAGCTCAGCTCCTCCTCTGTCAGTCTGCCCTATTAACCTTCTCTACTTCCCACCCACCCAAATTTGCACATTATTAAGCATCCAAAGCCTTTTGTTCAGGGTCCTCAAACAAAAGCGCAGCTACAGCGTTTCCTGGCAAGAGGTGCCTTCCATCCAGCAGTCACTTAGGGCAGCTTTAATAGACTCATTTCTCCCAAACACAAAAAACGGGGCATGCGAGATAGGCGAATTCAAGGACGTGTCCTTTCCTGAATTCCACAGAACAAGATAAGCCTGTGAGCCTTGCACTTATTTTATCTATACTAAGAGGCTTCCTCCATTCTTCCAGCCGGTAGAAAAATAATTATTTACCACCGAGGCACAGAATAGGTTAAAGTTTCCTCTGTCTTGTCTCAACTCCCTTCACAGATTAGGGGAAAACAATGAAGTCTCCGCACTTTGTGATATTGCTAATGCCTCCTGTGGGGATAGCAGCGCCTGCTGTAAAGAGGATTATGATTACAGTTTAAGAGGAGCGTGCACAGCACTGCCGCAAGAGGCACAGGCTTATCAGAAAAGAAACCAAGCTGCCCCCAAACTATGCATGCGGGACTCCCACCCACCTTCAGCTCTGGTTGCTGGCTCTGTCTCAGATCACACACCCGCTTATCAGGGGAGATAGAGAGGCAGCTGAGCTTGCAGGGAGCACGGAAAAGACTAGGGGGATAAATGAGTAACACTGTGCAAACAGCTTGCACACATTCACCATCAGAACATGCAGCAGTGTTTACAGATCACCCAACCACATTCATCGGTATCACAACACAGACACGCCAGAGCACAGCGCATGTTGCATGTTCCTGGCCACAGTTAGGAAATCCTGAAGGAAAAACTGCTGATGGAGCTATGCTAGCTGTGGTGACATTGGCTGGGTTAGCACAGGCAGGACTGCAAATACAGAAAAGCAGAGCATCATCCACTAGATCTGCTCCGAGCACTTAGCTTTGAGGTGCAGCTTCACGTGCTGGTGAGGTCTCCGGCAGACCTCTCAGTCTTACACAGAGCTGACTCCACTGGAGAGAGAATAATGAATTGCCACTGAGTATTTGTAAGATCCATCAGTCTGGACTCTCAAAGGTACCATTGGCAAGTCAGCTTACTCACATCCATCCATCTCTACCAGCTACTACAGAACACACTCAGCACAATTTCTTTTTTTGTAACACAAAGAGCGTCAGCCAAAATAGTCATCACAAATTCTTTGACTTCAAGAGACACTCAGACCAGCAGAAGGACACACCGCTGGCTAATGCCCGTGTCAACACTAAGAGGACTCAAAGCCTCATGCTGGCTGAAGTCTCACATTCTGGGTCAGAAACATCCTGCTTATGTGACAGGGTTTTTGTTTGCTTGTTTTTAAATCACTGTCACCATGCTCGTTCTTCTCCAAGATTTTACAGAGAGATTCCTCCTTATCCCAGGTTCTGCTCAGAGGGGTATAATGGCCCCTATCTCCTTACTAGAGGCTAGGACTGAGAGCTACGGTATTAATGCATGCTCTCCTGAGTTTTCACAGGTTTAGAAATCACAGCTTCATTCACCCCAGGGCTCGGCTCTGTCTCATTACACACTGTTGTTCTAAGCAGTCCTTGCCACCCCGCAGCACACACCAGAAAAGCCATAGACCAAACCCTCCAACCGCTCACATTACTGAACAAAGCAATAGTTTTAAGATGCTCACAAGGCTCTTCCCTGAACTGTGACATGACTTAAATCAAGCCGTTTGGTTCCTGCAGAGGGCTAAGGTCTCCTAGAGACAGTTGGATGCTTTTAATTAGCCAAAACAAACCTTCTTGTGCTGGGACAGCTCATGCAGCTCTCTACTAACCTTCACTGCTGGGTGCCAGGCTCCTCTGGGTTCCCTCTTTACCCGCTTTTCCTTCCCATTAATCTCTGTGGAAGAGAAAAAGAAAAAGAGCTGAAAGAGAGAAGATTAGGCTGGATTATAGTTCTAAAAACAGAGCACTTACTAAAACAGCAACTTTCCCATTAACCTGCCTTCAACAAACTTGTGCTTTTGGGGGGGATTTGTGAACCACTATATAGATCTGAATTTAAACTGACACTTTCACATTCTCTGAAATGAATGGGAACTGGGGTGTTCGCAGCAGTAGACTAAGTCACTATCTTTCAAATTTTAATCAAGTCATCATGTGGGCCTTCACCCTTGGGAAAGCAGAACTTGAGTGCCTTTCTCAATATCACATCCAATGACGATAAAGTGACACAGCAAACTGAAGAATCCTCAGAAGAAATGTCCTTCCTTATGGCCGATGCTTTAAAGATTGATTGTTTTAAGAGGAGGATTTGATAGTAGGTTTGGCACAAGGTGGTGGTGAGAGAAAAGGCAAGGAGAAATAACAAAAAGCAACAAAATAAAATGAAATCCATCAAGGTGGGGGTTGAATGAGTGGACATAAGAAAAAAAAAACAAACAGAAGACAGGTTTTGATAAAGGTTCCTATTCACCATCACCTCTGCAGATAAGTCATTTTCATTTGGGCAACAAAGATACTGAACTGTACCAGCAGCGTCAGGACAAGCTTTACACTCAAATCAAAACATCTCTGCTTCTTCCAGCCTCAGTGGCCTAACAGAAACCTCAATTGACAGTGCCACACAGCATCATTTTATAGAGGCCTTTGATACCTTCTGCAAAGGGAATACATTCACAGAAAGAACAGTTGGTTTAAAACAGAGGAAAAGCAGTGAGAGCAAGCACATCATCTTCCAGGCTACCATAAACAACAGTGCAGATGGAACATTTTGCAAAAGACAGCTGTCACAGTTTGGGCAGAATCAGACAAAACTGCTAGCCAAGAGAAGGCTGGAAGGGGGCAATCAAAAGCAGATATACAAGAACACCCCAAGTTGCAGGAGGCCTACAAGGACCACCGAGTGCAACTCCTGGCTCCACACAGGACCACCCTCCATCCTGTTTGAGAACGCAGGACTGAGCCTGCCAAAACACTACCTTAACTTGTATTTACAATTAAATGTTGATTACTTCGATGACTAAATATCTGACTTTCACTCCAGACCAGGCACAAAGAAAACTGCACTGCTGCCACAGTAAACTGAAGCAAGAATTAACCTCAAAACATGCTTTATTTCCAACCTGCTGTCAAATGCAGTGATTCATATGACCTGCCCATACTCACCAACTCATTTCTCACAGGCTGTCTCTGCCATAGCAACAACTGAACCAGACAGGAGAGAACTGACCACAACACACCAGAAGCTCTACACCTCTGCAGACTCTTGAGCTTCCTTACCTAAAAGACATTCTGCACCCTAAACCACTTCAAACCAGGTAGTGCTTGCCGCCCTCCATAGATGTATCTCACTCTGCCTATGTGGAGACTTTGGTATATCAACTTCCAGAATGCAATTTATTCATAAATATATAATAAATATATAAAAATAAATAAATATATTTTAAAAAAAAAATCAATCAGAAGCTCTAATCTCTTACAAAGGGAAACGAAAAAAAAGAGTCAAATACCCATCAGATCTAGAAGCATAGGTGAATAAATTAAATGTCTCCAATTGACACAAGGATGAGAAGAGCATACACTATATTGAAAGGCTCTGGTTAAAGATCTCTTAGTATCAAAATTCAATTTCTTTCAGGTTTTGCAAACAACAGCCTTGGGCTGAATGCTGCCAGCCTGCCTGCAGCCTTTGAGGAGATTAGGTTATTACCAGCCAACTATGAGACTCTTAAATCCAGCATTAATCCTAATTCCCATTTAACCAAATCTTCATTGTGCAGTGAAAGCTGGCTGTGCACACATTTCCACATACATCCTGCCATGTGCAGTGATCTGTGTCGCAAACAACAGATGTTACACCTCATGTATGCTTAAGAAATACATCCTGACTTTTATTTCCAGAGAATCCCAGTAAAGAAGAATAGGGCTGGGGAAAAAAAAAAAGCCAAACTGAAATGATTTCTGGGAGACAGTTGGAATGGAATGGCTTATAACCTGAAAGCTTTTAGCAGCCAGTAACTGGAGATGTCAGCCCTGGCTTGGAAGAAAGCACCAAATCACAAGGGTATAGAGGTATATGCAACCCTGACCTCATAACAATGCAGTGGTGCTGTGTGTCAAATCATCTACTCCAAATGCCTAAAAGCAAACTATAATCATAACTTGCAAACACAAGACCACCTTAGACTCTTTTCTACACCATTTTATTCCAATTTCCTTCCAAAACACTCTTACGATCACTAAACTGTACATGGCTCCATGTTGCCAAGGTTTGCTGAACTGCCTGTGGGTGACACATTCTGCTTGTTCTGCTACTCCTGGGCAAGGTACTGATGCAAGAGACAAAGAAACCGTAGATTAGGACCAACTGCTGCTTGGTCTATTACTAGCAGGACAATTTTAGTCCTGTTAGAAGTTAACACAGTTATTTCGGGAAGATGAAAACCGCAATAATGTTTCCTGTTTTTGAAGCTCGGGAATTGACTGAAGATAGAGTCCTGCAGGCCAGCACACTCCCAGGAGAAGAAAGACGTGTTTGGCAACAGTACCTGTTACAGGCAGTAGGTCCTCCTACTGGAAGAGGAGGCTGTAGTTGTTGGAAATGGCAAACTACTATTTCCATCAATTCCAAACTCAGCATGCTGACCACTTCCTCCCAGCCCCCTTATCCCCCCTCCCCCAAACAAATGAATAAAAAAAACAACAACACAAAAAAACACCCAACCAAATAGTATGAGGTTTAGGGGCAGGCCATACCTGTCCCTTGATCAACAGGCCACACAAACAGAGGCTGCAGCAGAGCTGTGGTACAGTGCAATAACAGCCATCCAAACAACAACCAAGCTATGGTAGCTCCCCAAGTGCACGTTCCTGGTCCACAGCTAATAGGAGCCCATTCACTTTAATGGGATAGAGTTCAGCTGAATTACATTACCTTGCATTTGCCATGGGTGAAGACCACACATGGACAACAATTACAGCTCATCTAACAGCTGGTAATTTGACTGAGTGCCTGGCTTTTGGAATACTGCAAACTGGTTCACAGCTCTTTTTTGCCTAACTTCAAGGCAAAATTTGAACCAAGGACTTTCCCAGAAGGTAGCCTATCTATCCTGCTGGTGCTTATCCTGGGCATTCTTCAGACAGTCTACAAATAGGAATTAATGGAATTGTTGGAAAGAATGACTGCTCTAACAACTACAGAGATCTCTCTGAGCAGAATAGCTCCAATATGCCAACCCATTATTCCTTTGACACAAAATCACAGATTTGTCCAAGTGAGAAAATAGAGCAGCTTTCTCAGCCTCCTCAGTGATGAGCTGGATCCAAGATCCTTCTCACCTCAGAAAAAGACCAGTACACGCAAACAGGGCCATCAGCTACAAACCAGTACAGATGACTTGCAGGTTTTAGATTGTGTTTTCTGATAATCAGCGTTTCGGCACTCCTTCTTTCTGCATTCAGTCATCAGCAGGGAAAACTGGGGCTTTTAAATTATGCAGGCAATTAAAAAAGGAAGAAGTCAGACATTCCCATTTTATTCTGTACAATAATTACTCTCCCAAGGCAACTGTAAATAAAACAAACACCTGCACTGTTTTCCATCAAAGAGAAGGTAACCCATTCCCATGCAAGAAGCACACTCCACAGCTCATGGCTGCAGGACCCCTTTTTGGGCAGCCCAGGAGCCTGCTTCTCAAGTTCATCCAAAAGCCCAGCTCTGAATGATGGGCACCTTCAGAAATGGTAGAGGATTTTGTTTTGCATTTGTGCTTAGTATTTAATCTGCAGATTAACTGCATCCTTAATCACGGAAGTAAGGCTGATATGTCACACACATACAGTCCTCTAAGCCCTACTTTTCCTACTGCCAATAACGTCAACTATTAGTATGGAAGAAGGGGTTGTAATGAGTGGGAAAATGCAACTCAAGATCCACTCTCCTTGCACATGCAAAGCCAACTACAGAAACAACAGAAACAACCTATTTATGCATACAGTCTCATATTTTCAACATAAACCAACATACACTTTGTGCAAAAAAATAAGTAACTTTATGTTGAAAAAAGTAATGAGATTTTCCCAATAGAACACTAACATTTCAGAGGAAATCATTTATTATTGAAAGGTACTGTTCAGAGTACCTAAAGCTGCCCAACATGAAATGTAAGAAACAGAGAGATGAGCCCAATGGAAACAATCTTTAAGCATAAATGGCAAGCAGACTGCAACTGTCCATGCTGGGAAAAATACAAAGCACAGGGAATTAGAAAACAAATCTACTCCCTCTCACAAACACATATATACACACACACACAATGTGTTAGAAGTCACACAGGAAATTATGGTCAACAAACAGATTGGATTTCAAAAGTGTCCCATTCCCAGCTCACTACACAATAGTTTTGTCTTTATATCATTTAGAACAACCCCTTATGCCGATTTCCCCAGCTTGAGATGCCTCAAGCAAAGCAATACCTCACGATACCCTTTCTGAAAGGGAAAGAAGCATATTCCAGCCTTTCTTCTCTACCCAGTCCATTTACCTTTGGCTTGCTTCGTCTGCCCTCCTGGTTCTGTCCCTTGAGGACACCCCTGCAGCAAGCCCTCCTCTACTGCCTGCCCCTGCTCCTGCCCTAGTGTGCGCTGGCAGTCACACTCCTCTAGGTAACAAATTCAAGAGGGAAGGCGCTGCTACTTTGAAGCTGTGAAATAATTGGGCAGAGAGCTAATATTAGAAGAAAGTATGCCTTAAAAACAAAACAAACACACACGCTGAAAGTTCACTGAAACCTCAATGTCTCAGTCTTAACGGCGAGGATGTCCCTGCAGCTCAGTGATTCAGGCACTTCTAGGGGCTGAAATTATCTGGTCAGGCCTGATTAAAGATAAGCACAGACAGCTCCATTGTTCCAAGACATTTCAGAGACAGCTAAAGGAATGACAGAATCTCATGGGTTTAATAACACTCAAAGTTTCAGTTATTTATATTGCCAGTTATCTAAGTATTTACCTGGCTCCAAAGCACAACATTCACAGAATCTCTAGAGAGCTGAATGAGATATTTCCAACACGTCAAAAATCTCAGTTGAAAACCTAAATAAATAGAGCAGAAGTTTGTCACAGCTACAGTTAATATCCCAGGAGGAGGATGCTTGCCCTGCCTCCTGAGCAGACCCAGCAGCACAGAGCTAGGCAGGTCCTTGCTCCCAGATCACAGATGCCTTCTGGCAAACACACACAGCCCTCCCAGCTGTAATCCAGAGTTTGAGCCTTCCTCAGTGAAGATGGTGAGGTATGAAATCCAGAAGAATCAGACCTGCAGCTGGGACAAGCCATCCAGTGCCAGGACATGGCTGGATGGGCTGTGCTGACCCCTCACACAACAGATACATCTCCAACACTGTGGACAGGGTACACATCCTAAAAACTGGTTGGGGAAGCACGGAGTGTCTGCACTACCATTTACCAAGTCTGGGAAGAGTCTTAGGAGTTATCCAGCCTGGTTTCCACTTCCTTTTTCCTTGGGTGCTACCCTCCCCACAGGGCGCTGGTTGCAGCATTACCTGATTGACACCACACCTGCAGACTGGAACAAACGAGCATTCAGAACCCCTCCATCCTTCTTCCTTATTGATAGGAGAAGTTGTGGCTAACAGAGGTAAAAAGCCACTTGAAACTTAATTTCTGTCTGGACCATGCTTTTTTGTGGTTAAAAAACATCATTCTTCCCCACTACCACCCCAATTGCTCTGTATGTTGAGAGTTAAAATAGACAGCAGAACCATTAGCATTTTGATAGCTTTCCACACAAGTATAGCATAAAGTCTTTAAAATTCATTGCATTGAGATAATCCTTCAAGT
Organism: Lagopus muta; assembly: GCF_023343835.1. NCBI lineage: Eukaryota > Metazoa > Chordata > Aves > Galliformes > Phasianidae > Lagopus > Lagopus muta. The sequence continues at coordinate 21,934,419 of NC_064438.1, read as the reverse complement.
CTAGATTTCCTCCTCAGCTTGAGGCAACCAAGGGGTTTTCTGCCTCTTAATACCTTAATAGGAAGCTCCAAGGAGCCGCCAAACTAGAGGTCTCAAATACACTCAAGAAAAGCAGAGTCTTGAAGTTCAAGAGAAGCCATGTGAAGTGTCTGAGGTTGAATTAAGAAACAAACACAGGGGCATCATCTTAGACACTGCAGTCCCCCAGAGACCCCAGCTTCTGTACACCACAGCTCACAGCTGCTGCCTTTCTTTCAGAGCACAAAGCACTCCCAGCATCCACTAATTGCAGCTACCACCGAGGGCACTCAGCATTTCTTAAAATGAGCAAATTAAAACCTTGACCCGGATTCAGCACAAGCTCGGGGACTGGAGGCTCCTTGTCAGGATCAAGGCTGAATTTGTTAATACTAGCACAATTTCAAGAGCAAAGCTGTGGCTTTGAACTGCATAATTGGCATTAATACTCAGCAACTGCAAACTTGTGCCTGGGAAGTTTCTGCGGCGTGTGCCTTAAGAATTCTAAAGCACATTGCTTTCCCAGGGAAGCACCCAGCACTGCCTCAGGGCGAGGAAAGCAGCCATCTCATCACCTCCTGCCAGTGATTAGGATTTCTGCAGTGAAACGGGCTGGGTGCTGCAGGACGGCAGCACATCTGAGAGATCACCATCTTTCAGGACTTGAGGAGTCACTAACTTGTTAAGGACAATTAGGCCTGATTACATTTTCCCTGCACAGGCTTTTTCCTTTGAACAGACTGCTACCCAGCAATGTTCATTAGAAACCTGTGCACACTTCTAACGAAGGTTAACCAGTCAAAAGTGCAGTCAAAAGAAGCCAAGAGCAGCAGCGCATGCACTGCAGTGGGAGGTAGAAAACTGAGGTTCAGATCCAAGGGCTGTGACCCATAGTCTCCCACGCTCTGTTCGTGCATCCCCAAACCACAAATGTGCATTAATTTGGCTGAGATAAGAAACTCCAATCAATCGTCTCAAAACTTCAAAAACTGTTTGTTTTTCCTATGAGAAACAAACAACCAGAGCTTATTTCACAGAGAAAAAGGTGCTTTATCCAAATTTAGTGAATGCATAATTAACACAGTGAAGAAAAGGGAAGACTTTAACAACAGAACTCTGAGCTATCACAACATTCAGCTCCATGAAATTAGTAGGGAAAGCTATTGATTTAACTGGCAAAACTCTCCCTCTAAGACAGGAAATATTCCCTTTCCCATTTTTCAAGCCCAAAATATATCTTCTAGGAGCAGAATTTGGATAGGTCCTGTTAAGGAAGAAAGTGATAATGGCCCTTTCTAATAATAATAATAATAATAATAATAATAATAATAATAATAATAGATTTCCTGTTCTCTTATCTGTCCCAAGTTTCTTGCATCACCATTGTCAAGTCATTCAGATTTGACACACATCAGTAAAACAGTTGCCAGTAAACAGAATTCTCTGCCTGCAAAAGGCGTCACAAAGAGTCCATTTGCAACTGTGAGATGCTGAGATCTGTGGACCACACATAAACTCTTGATAACAAAGTGACAGGCAATGACTGCGACTCACAGCAGAGAGGCTGCATGTGCCAGGGTGATCTGAGCACCACTCAGGAAGGGAAAGCACACACAGGCAGTTCAGGTGCCTGCCCATGCTGCTCACTCAAGCAAACTGCCCACTTCATTATCTACCAATCAATCTCCAAGTGATGTCCAGGAGTATACACACAATCACAAACACTTCTACCAATGCAAATCTTCTGTCAATTGCATTTACGGCTATCAGAAAGGTGAGAAAATTACCTTATCAATTTCAACAACTGCATCTGTTTCACTACTTCCTTGCTAAGCAATAGTGTATCTGGACATATCCTTACCATTCTTTATCACAAGGAAAAAGGCTCAGGGAGGTTAGAAAAGATGGAGGAAGCAATAAGTCCTTTCCACGCAGAGTCACGGTGCTGCAAGGCAGCCAAACAGAGGCCATCTGGCATTTAATAACATTCTATTTGAAAATCAATGTTTGGGCTCACTCCATACTGTTGCACTTCATAAAGAATCAATGATCAGAGCTGAGTGACAGCCTATAGATATAATCTTATACTGGATACTGGAAAAAAGGTCCACTCCATGGCTTCTTTTGGGCTGCTCAGCTTTACATGACCAGCCCTAGACTGCAACACTGAAGACTTCAGGACAGCTCCAGCCACAGAAAGGATTTTGCATGTCAGTCTGAGTGTGCAGCCCTCATCTGAATTCTGGCTCCAGATCACATCTTTGAGACATGCATTTAAGTTGACAACTTAGTGAGAAAATGATTTCATTAATGAATTTTTTTTTCAATTCTCCACCCTGATTCTGGAGAATCCTAAATCAACGGTTTACTTTTCTCAGTAATTCAAGTACATTTAACTAATATAAAGAACACAGGCATGCAATGGATGCAGAGCAGTCTGCTCATTCACTGATTAGAAGATGCATGCTGACCATCCCGAAATATCAGCCGTCACTCAGAGCAGAATCTAAGCCTCTGAAGAAAAGCAGCAGCTTATCTTCATCCTCCTGGGTACCTAGGGAACCTCAGCAATCAGCTTCTTAAAGGCTTCTTTAGAGGTTCCTTCAATGACTGCAACCAAAAGAAGTAAGAGGCAGAAAACTGCTGATGTTTCAATTGAAGATAGACTTAGTTAAAAATACTGACGTAAGAAATAACACCAATCTAAAAAATGAAAACTAAGAGATCATTGTCATCTAATATTTCAAAAGAGATACTGTCTACTTATCACCAAAAACATTAAAGCAAGGCTTAAAGCGTTTTTGTTCTTTTTTAAAGGCTTTGTATCTGGGGTTTGCCCCCCTTACACACGTTGGAGCTCTTCTCACACCCAGGAGCAGTTTGAGTTCACAGAGGATCCAGAGCTGACAGCCTGCTGTGGGTCCCAGAGCCATCAAAGCTGCAGGACAGATATCCTGGCTCTGGCTGCCAGCTGCTCAGGCCGTCTGCTGCCCTGTGCTTTCACCTGGTGTGAACACACCTCATGCCTCCTGCTTCAACTTGAAGGAGGAAGCAAAAACAAAAAAGGCAAGCTCAGGCTTTTCATCTACTACAGTGTGAACAAAAGGCTTCTTGAAACAGGTCAGCAGAGACCATCAGAGGATGCATTTGGCTTTTGGAAACAGGAAACTCCCATTATTTAAACCTCAATTACACAGCAACAGCTTGGAACCTTTTGCCTTTAAAAGGAGCGTTTTTTTCTTCGCCCATGCAAAAAAGCAACTTAAAATAACAGCTTCCCCCACTTTGCCACATCTCACCCTTCCTTTTTTGAAAGCTGGAATTAAAATCCAAAGAATAGGCAGGGTGGGATTCTGACACAGTGAGATCTGGGTAAGCACCTTATGCAGCACATCGGGATGCACGTGACTGAGGGGCCCAGGAGCACCCACGGCCTGCAGCTTTGGTCACAGACAGCAACCACAGAGGTCAAATGCCCTGGGTAAGACACATCTCACTTCCTAGAGACCTCAGCCTGGCTACCTTCTCACTCTCCAAGGAGGATTAAGAAAGTATGAAGAATGAACCATTTTGCTCTCCTCCCCATTAAATGGGAGGAGTGAGGAAAGTGGAGGAGAGAGGCCTCCTGCTGCACCACGTGTTACCCCTGGCTCTGCTGAGCTCACTGTAATCAACCAGCATGCGTGTGTTTCATCCTCTTCCAGGCAGCTCCTCTCTTGCCCTAAGCATTATTTTTCATACCCTGCCCAACAACAATGGCCCAGGCACAAACATATCAGCAGTGCTCAGCTCTGTTTTCCTTGGCTGCTTCAGGTGGTTTTCTAACAATGCTCCTCAGAGAGGGCAGGAGCTTAACAGTGTTTTCATCCTATAATCTCTTGTGAAGTCCTGACCCTGCCAAAAACACCAGAAGTGCTTCGTGGACAGTTGCTCTTCTCCTTTTCTCTTATTCCCTTAGGGATGAAGCTATGAAATCCACCTTGGAACTCTTCATGCAAAACCTCTCATGCACTGGAACAGCAGTCTTGTGGTTAGGCCATGCATATCTGGCATGTGAGGAACCTGCTTTCAGGACCCCATTTTGGATTTGTGTACATAGGTGAAAAACCCAAACGGCCTGACATCTGGCCAGTATCTCTGTTTTGACTAAGAAATTCTGTTCCAAACCCAAGAAATTCACCCAAGGAGAACTGAGTGGAGACCAGCTCTTTCCCACAAAGCAGCACTGGTTTCAATAAATCAGCATTTTTCTTCAGGCAAATCGTTTCCTTGAAAAAACTCCGAGCCAGTCCCAGTCCTGAGCAGTAAGTAATGTGGTTTCAGCTGAGGGTGCAAGCTGGAAAGCAGCCTGCCCAGCAACGGCTCTGCTCAGAACACCTCAACTTCTCCAAGCCAAAGGAACCAGCGAGGCTTCCTGAAGTCTGTGCTCTGACACTTCAGGTTTCTCTCGTCTTCTAACTGTATTGTTTAACAGCGGAAAGGAGGCGTGGTGGGAAAACCTCACACACTCCGTTCCTGTTTACATCACTTGTTCCTCTGTCTGTGTGATCCGAGTGTCAAAATGTTGCTGATGTCCAGAAACATGTAAGCATATGTACATGGGGGGAAGCTCCAGAGCCCAGCCTGTGTATCATGTGGGCCAGACGCTAGGGCAGCTTTCCCCTCTGTGGCTGTAAGGAAACCTGACAGAGAGCGAGCTAAAAGAAAACACACAGTAATGCACAAACGTACCTCCGTCTGTCTTGCTGTTTTAAGACGCTTCCTGTGAGCTCACTTGAAAGTGCCTCCAAAAGTAAGGCCTTCTTAAGCTAGGTTCTTCAAAAAGAATGCTTTTCCCCTTCTAAACGCAGGGTTTTATGTGCAATACAGGATTATCCTATATAGGTCACTGACACTCCATGGAAACTTGTAAAAGAAGGACTATTTAGATAGACAGCTCTATTCCCACACTAAGTTTTTTTTTTTTGCTTCTCTTCCTTTATTGCCATGAATATTTCAAGTGGAACAACAGCTTTGTGCCTTTGAGGTTATCTGCTCCCACTGCCACTTCCCCACCCGGAGCTATAATCCTACGTTTGTCACAAACCCAGCCGCTGTGGCAGAAGTTATTATGGTTACAATCTGCAGATTATAGCAACTTTTAATAGGGGATAAGCAGCAGGAAAAGGTGAGCTTAAGCAGCAAAGAGCCTGCTGGTTCAAAGGACTCTATTATTAATATTTATTATTTTTAAACATTCACTGAGTGCTGTAGAAGATAAAAGAATGAGCTGAACGCAAGAACCAAGGAACCAAGTTGATACAAGACAAGGCAACGAGAGAGCATAAAGAATGAGTGCACTGTCTGGAAAGGAGGGAAGCTGGAGGAGAGGCAGCAACAGCCAGGAAAAAAACCCACACCTTTTGTAAGCAAGATGTTCCTAATGGCAAGAAGTCTGAAGAGAATTAAAGAATTCCTCAATATCTAATCAGAACTGCTCCCCATAGGGAATTTTCTGAGCACTATTACAAGGCATTGGCATATCTTTAAAGAGCAGAGCTTTGATCATAAAATGCAAGAGCGTGGAGCATGGGGGAATTGGAAAAACCACAAAAGGAAATGCAACTGCATCACCCTGTGGTGCAAAGGTGAAATCCAGCCCTGGACAGATGCTTTACAAAGCTCCAAGTAAATCCATTCAGACTGCACGAGAAATACTTCTTATCTGGGATCCCTATCCTAGACAAGTTCTTCCAGCCCACAAATCCTTTGACCCTGTTGTTCCAGAATGACTCTAAGCTGGTATTTCTCTTCCCTAACAAAGATGCAAGCTGGTGGTTTACACCACATAAAACCTCCGCACTTCCAAACTGCAGACCATGGGGCTTCTCAGTTCCAGCCCCTTTATCAAGATCAGCCAACAAGAACACCTATCATACTCGTGTACTGAGGCTTCTGTCTCCACACAGCTGGCAAAGCAGATGCTCAGAGAAGGAATGCAAGTTGCCCGCAGCTGAAGAGGCTTTATTCACAGCAGCCTGATCCTAGCAGTACTGGCATTTGCACTGCTCAGTTCTGAGCACAAGTTCTGAGATGGATTCAGATATCCTTATTGGTCTCTTCTAACTAGAAATATTCTATTATTCTATGAAAATCAATGACAAGGCTTGAGAGGGAGAGCCCACTTGTTTCCCAATTCTGTTGTATTCCCATGCAATACTTCAAAGCTGCTCCCATCACACTGCAGAAATACTAACTGAAATCCACTGCTTGTGATGCTCGGAAATACCTGCAGTGGCATTAACAAATAAAATTAATGTTTTAAAGTTAAACCAACTTTTCTCCTGCCAAGCCATCTTCATTGCAGTATCAAAATACAAACACAAAATGCAAAGCACTAGACCTTCTATTCCTTCCAGCACAGTGAGGGAATAAAAAAGAAAAACAATAAAGACCTTCATCCATCCAGCTTTTAGGAAGTCTGTTCCTTCTTAATCTCATCAGACTACTGCTCATGACTGATGTGACCCAACAAACATTTAAAAGGACAAAATCATTTCTTCATACCTTCACACCAGAGTGGCAAAGAGCCACTCTGAGCTCAAATCCACCCCAGTCTGTATGGTCTTTTTTCAAGACTGCTGACCCAGAGTCAGCATCACATCAGCAAGGCATTACATTGTCAGTTCTCAGGCTGTTGAAGGAAAACATAGGTCAAAGACCTATTGGTGATTCCAGCCTCATGCCTTGAGCATTTGCAGAACTAATTGCAGAAGAATCCCAGCACTTCCTGTATCTTATCTGTATGTAACAGTGTGGTTCAACTCCAGAAGACCCATTACGTGTCTGTGCTTCAGCCACGGCCCCATAGGAAGCAAAAGCTTTGCTGATCAACACAAGATAAGCACCTGCTTTGACAATTCCCCTCTGACATTAACAGGAACAAAGGACACCCAGCAGTTCAGAAATACACCAGATCCAAAGTCTGCCCCTCTAAGAACACTTGAAGATATTCGGTCCTTCATTCTCAGTTATTTCTCATGCATATGCACTGTAGACCCCGTTTAAGCCCAACCAATTATTACCAGCCAAGAAGGACATAAAAAGCACTGTTATCATGAACTCACTGAAATAAGAACATTGACAACAGCGACTCCCATTGCAAATGCTGAGTGTCCACGTTGCTATCTCATTTACCCAGCAGTGAATTCAGAGAAGCTCACTGAGAAGGTACTGTGAGCCTCAGAGAGGTCCCTGAGCAAGGAGTTCCCAGCAGGTTTGAGCCAGCCCAACCAAGCCAAGCAGCTCTCAGTACAAGAAGATCTGGTTCCCTGAACTCCCCAAGAAATGAGATGTGCCATTAAGTGAGCCAAGAACAAGTCCCTTCCCTGTTTTCCCAGCATAATGTGTTCCAGCTCAGTGCCCGGCCAGGGCCTTGTCTCAAGAACAGGCACAGTGCCAGTCAGCTCATTTGGTCCATTTTTTCCCCTGAAGAAGCGCGGACATCACCATCTAGTGCAATCTTTATTATCCCAAACTCCCTCCGCATTACACTGAGCTTTTCATAAAGAGTAAATATAGTAACTGTTTCCACAATAACGTTAAAAATACACTAACAGATTCAATTCAACGGATGAAATAGGGCCATAAATACATATGTCTAGCAGCGTGACCAAAATCACCCCTCTTCAAACTGGGCACAGGGCCATGAAGGAAAGCTGCTAGCGCTACAATTGCATTGCTGAGCCCTGTGAGAAGCACGGAGCTGGAGCAGTCAGCGCGGGAAAGCTGCATGCTGTACCCAGCCCAGGGCCCCTCAGCCCCTGCCAGGCTGTGCCTGAACCGCAGGGAACAAGTCACCATATGGACCCCCACCCCGCCTGCTCAGCTGTCCCCTTGGCTTTCCAGGCATTTGGAATGGCATATAATTTATTTAAAGCTGTTTATGACTCGAGCGAGAAGTTTGAAAGAATATAAGAGCTATTATTATCTCTGCTGTACTTCATGACTTTTCACATTAGCAGCTCGGTGCCGTTACACTTCCCTGTGATCAACAAGCTGCTCCATGCACTGCTTCCCCAGGATCAAATGGGGCAAGCTGCAGACCACAAGGCAGCACAACAGCACCCAGAGATACGGCTGCTCCAACAGGGCTGTACTCAACCAAACGGGAGAGCGAGAAGGACAGAAAGAGGGGAACAGGCTGAATACAGACAGCAGCTGAGCTGAGAAAATCCAAACCTACGTCCTGATTCACAAGATAATTGCAGACCCTTTCATAACCATGTCCAGTAATAGGGAGGGCACGGATGACAGTTTCAGCGCTGCATTTCATCTAAAGCATCCTCTCTTTCTTCCTGAATTGATACACTACTCAAAAAAATGGAAATCCGTGTGGGTTTAGCAATGGGTACTTCTACAGTGACCTGCCTATTTATTTACTAGACAGCTGCATGTTTCCATTTCAGACCAAGTTTGTGTAAATATATAGCAAAAGGAACACCCTGACAGCAAAATAAACCACCACAGACATAAAAGACAAAAACCGCTAACGAAACTGATTGTAGGGATTCCTACATGTCATGAGGGATCCAGTACAGAAATAGGAGCCTTCCCAGAAGCTTGACTGCTCTATCATCTTTAAGGACAGCTACAAAATATCAGGTTTGTGGTTTGCTTGATTTTTAAAACTTAGGCTGGATATCTTCAGCTGCCCAGCAATCATGAATCATCCACATGGAGATGTGACCATCCAAGGCCTCCTGCGTCAAGATACCCTCAGAAGGGAACTGATTCCAAATCTCACAGAACTCACTAGAATTCCTGGCCTCTGTCTTTAGCTCTGCAGAAGACCAGTGAAGGATTCTACCAGCTGGAAAAGCCCTGGAAAACACATGCTGCTTCCCCTCAGCTTGGGCTGAAAGGAACTCCCCAAGCCCATTCCCAAAGAGCAAAGGCGGCAGAGGTGCAAAAGCAAATCTCATCTGGGGTCAATTCATAAAACACCTTTAAATTATTTGTTTCTTTAAACCTTACCTGTGCAAAAAAATAAATAAAAGCATCCTGACAAACTAGTCCAGCAGCTGGTGCGTTAACAAAACAAGATCAATGCAACACTTTCTTATGGCCTCTTCTTTCAGTCTTGGGTCATTTATATTAAATCAGACCATGAGGGATCTGCACCAACAGCTAAGCAATGGCTCAGTGCTCCATGGCAAGAGGTGGGGAGAAGGAGAAAAAAAAAAAGAAAAAAAAAAAAGTCCCATTGATTATTTGATAGGCACTGAATTCATGTGAATTCTCTGGAACTAAGGGACAAGGTAATTCATGCATCATTTTGGAAACTCAAGACTCCTCAAGCGCAGGGAACAGAAAATAAGAAAGTTTACTGCAGGGGAAGGAATGGGAGTGAGGGATGCTGAGCCTCTTCTGTGTAACTAGCAATAGGACTAGAGGGAATGGCCTCAAGTTGTGCTGGGGAGATTCAGGTTGGACGTTGGGAAAAACTTCTCTGAAAGAGTGGTCAGGCTCTGGAATGGGCTGCCCAGGGAGGTGGTAGAATCGCTATCCCTGGAGGTGTTCAAGAAACACTTAAATGTTGTACTGAGGGACACGATTTAGTGGGAAATATTGGTGGTAGGTAGACAGTTGGACTGGATGATCTTGGAGGCCTTTTCCAACCTTGGTGATTCTATGAGCACTGCAGACCTAAACAATGGTAGGGCTGAATGCAACTCTGCTGTCATATCAATTAGAAACAAGACAGAAATGATCATGAGACAACAAGTCTCTAGTCAGCTGAACATCCCTTCACTGGAAACCATAATGAAAGTCCAGCAATACTTCCAGTGGTGGGAGGGGAGACAACAACACAACGTAGCCAAGGAAGCTTTAGAAGGGATAAGCAGCAGGAGACACAGTACAGATATCTGGACCAATTTTTCTGAGCAACCTAAGAAATTGCTTATAAGGGAATAAGCAAATAGCCTACTGCTACCATCTTAGGGCAGAAACAAGTAGGCTGTGTCCTTTCTACACTAAAACACTACTTGGTTTTAAGTTTCCATTTTGAAGTCACAGCTACAAACTTCTACTTCCCAAAGCAAGTGCCTTTCCAATTTCCATTTTACTACTAAAAAAAAAACAAGAAAAATGAATTTAAAATCTTTCCCTCGGGTTTTGTTGATACCAATTTAAGTTTGGGAAAATAATTACATGAACATTAGTCAGAAAGACTCTTTAAAGAAAAGCAAAAGTAGTGTTTAAAAATACAACATTGGGTTTGTAAACAAATGCCAAACAAGAGCTACTTCACCAGCCTCTAAGGATTACCAAGAAGTATAGATGCTCATCTGGTTTAATTACAGCTCCCACACAGACCTTGGATCTACCACCACCTCATGCAGTGACTCATCCTCAAGATGTCAAGAACTAAGCACTGCCTCACAGAACCCCCTGAACACAACATGGACCACTGTCTGCTTATTTAGGTATTTGGAGCCTCAGCTTTTTTGCGGCATCTGAACTTCTTGTTTCAAGTCCTTCCTGAGCCAAGACCCACGGCCCCATAAAGCCAATAGCTTCTGTTTGCAGAGCAGTGGTGTCTGTTTTCCTGCAGCCTGGTGAGAACGGACAGGACTAGAGATAATTAAATAAAAACACAGGAACTGCATTATTTATTTTGAAGGAAAACGCGTCTTCTAGGAAGAAAGTCCTTTATTTGGGCAAATCTGTAAGCTGTTTATCAGCTTAAACTCATTATCTGCCCATATGGTCTTAGCACTATGATTTAAAAAAATGGGCATGCACCAGTTGATGAAATGTCATCTGCCCTTATGCCAGAACCCAGTATTTTTGCATTGACGTCAAATTAGGATCCTTGCCACTAGTAAAGGACTACCATAAGGATAGTCATAATATTTTAATTATGAAGAGATCTCACAGAAGGCAGCAAGGAAGGCAAGAAAATCCATTCACAAAAATCACCAAGACAGTTGATTCACTTTTTTCCTCCTCTGCTCTAGTTATTTTGTTTGGGGAGGCAGGGTGGGAAGAGAGAACTAGTTTAAAGGAAAAAAAAAAGCATGAGAATGAGAAGCTAGAGCCAATAAACACACATCAAAGCATGAAATGGCTCTGCTTCAACTGACTACAGTATTCAACCTGGGATAGATTAAGGGGAGATAAAAGGTGCTAGGAGTGAAAATGCTGCCCCTACAGCAGCACAGACCCCTCATGAGTTTGGCCCCAAAGCGTCAACCCCACCAGGTCCCTCACACTGCAAGTGGCAAACACATGAGATAGACCAGTTCAGAGGGACCCAAACTAAGCAAACTCAACGGGGTTCTGCTGCACACAGTGAGGTGGTCCAAAGCCCTTCCTGCTCCCCCACTGCAGAGCAGGAGCTGCATCCATCGATCCTGTGAATCACAGTGAGCCGCAGGAGGCAGGAGCAAAGGTTTAGCACAGGGCATTAAACCTGGCTGCCCGAGCTGTCACCTCGCTTATTCCACAAACAGTGAAACAAATTGGAGTCACAGTGACAGATGTTACTCATGTTTTATGAACTGCAGTGTTATTCCTGGTTACAGCAATTGTTTCTGCCTTTTAACAACAGACCTGCAATGCTGTGTGTATGAAATCGTTTGAATTAAACAGCATACAGACAACTTGGCAAAAGAATTAAAGATAGCTCAGCATTTTCATATGCGCACAGCCATTCCTGTTTCCCTTCTGCCCAGCCCCACCCTGAGAAGTATAATGCACGTGAGAGCAGCCAAAAGTGAGATCACGCCAGGACAGAGCTGTGTGTTGCCATCAGCTGAGACACAAACACCCGCATCCCCACTCTTCTTTGTGGAAAAGAAAAAAACGAGACAAAACACCCCTGAGCCTCCTCTTGGTCCAGCATGGGGGGGAGATAAAGTTGCTGGGCTCCATTCTGACATCTTAGGCAAGTCTGGAAATGACAGTCCAACACTCTTCCCAGCATGCCGCATCCTCACGCCCCGGAGAGAATAAAGGGATTTCCCCATGATTTACAAAGGAAATATAGCATTCCTGCCTTAGGAATGAAGGCAGCCCCCAAGCTGGCTGGCTTGCCCGTACCTGTGGGGTGAGCAGCTGTACAGAGTATGGGGATCCAACATGGCACGCAGCCCTCACACCAGCATCCCCAGGGCCAGGCTCCCACCTGGGGCTTGATCCTGCCCTGCCACTCAGATGTACACTGACATTTTGTGCCTCCCCTGTCTCCATTCACCTGCGTCTCTTCTGGGGTTAGACCCAGCTCCTCCAGTTAATTAATCTGCAGGAAACAGAAGTCTTCTCTCAATGTTGGGGCAGCCTGGGCTACCTTGGAGAAGTTAGGGCTCTTCCTTGCCCCTTCTCACCCCCCAACCTTTGCATTCATGGCAACAGCACTGCTTGGTGCTTCAGCCAGCGCCAACAAAAGCAGCGCCTCGGCCACAACAAACATGAAATATTAACTGCCTTCCCAGGAGGGTCGGCCGGCTGAACCCTCTGAACATACAACACAAGTATTGCAGAGACAGCAGGCGGCAAAGAAGCACATACATCACACTGCACAGCCTACACTTGACAAATTCTCCCCAAACTATGCAAAAGAAAGCGCGCACCTAGGTCTTCCAACAACATTCCTATCATTTGCTCTCAGCTCGTATACTTTTGAGACTAAACAACTGCTGCCCCTTATGAAAGCACTGAATACCACTCTACTGGCGGAGCCCATGAAGCACTTGAGCATATCCCATGAAACGGAGACAACTACAGTAAGAGCACACACTTTTTACTTGCTAGTAAAAAGCCAGGGAGAGTCGGTACTCAGAACAGAGTGCAGCCAGCCGGGCACACAGCCATGGCCAGCACGCTCCTGCCCAACCAGAGCTGGTAGCCACTGGCTATTCCAGGGAATGCGTGCCTACGATCTATTAATTGCATCCAAATTCTCTGTTATTAAAGAAATACAAGCAGCAAGCACGCAGATCTTAACATCTGCCAAGGAAAGCATGATGGATAAATGAATTACACTTACCAAAGAGCGCAATGCATAGAGAACGCTGCCTACTCGCTTGCTACAACACATAAAGGCAAAAGTTAGGCTCAGACTCCAGGTGCCAGATGCACGGCTTACAACGACCGCCCATCCCAGCGGGATGGCAGCTCACCAACGCGCTGTTACCGCCCTAAATCCCTATCAGACAGCAGGGACGGACAGCGGTCTGCACATCAGCAGCGGATGACACACTCCCACCGCCAACTCACCCCTCCTTCAGCCCGGCTCCAGGGGCGGCCGCGCACCCGCAACACCACCGAGGCACGGCGCTCAGCGAACCCTCCCACTGTTTTTACGGCGACGGGTCTCGGAAACACCGAAATGCTGAGTGTGGGGACCGCGGAGCCGCCGGTCGGAGCCTTCAGCCTCAGGACCACCCCCTCCCCGCGCCTGCCGAGCCGCCTCCCCGCGCCCCGGGCGCTGCGGAGCCGGTACCCCGTCTGGCACCGCGAGTCTCCGGGCAAGGCGGGCGGCTCGCCTCAGAGCGAGTCTCGGCCCTTTACCTGCCGGCGGCGGCTCCCGGAGCCCGGCCGAGCTGGGGCGAGCGGGCGGCTCTCGGAGGCTGCGCTGCGCTCCCGTCGCCGTACGCACCCCGTGCCCGGAGCCACGGAGCGCCCGAGCCGCCAGCGCAGCCGGCTCCACCTCCGGCCGTGCCCTGCTCTCCGCCCCCGGGCCGGCCCAGCCTCCTGGCCGCGCCCCGGCCCGCCCCGCTAGTGGCTGCCCCGCGTCCCGGTGCCCGGGCCGGGGAGAGCCGGGGGCGCCTCGATGTCCCGTGTTCGCAGAACCGAGTGAGGGATGGGAGGTTTGCGGACCTGGGACTTACGGAGCGCTCCCGAAGTGCGCGCAGAGATCTGCCAAGGGCACGTGAGAGTGGCACCGCGGCACCCCTGGCAAACCTTTCAAAAGCACACAGCAAGGCAAAGACTGCCCTTGTTTGTGACACAGGAAAGCAGCCCTTTTAAGCCTGGTTTCCTAAGGAAGTCAGGCAGTGCTGTTGTGCTCTGTGTGCGTGCCAGCAACTTCCGAGTCTGGTGAGCAAATTCAATTCAGTGCAGCATCCACAGATTTGAGGAAAACAGATAACTGCCTGAGAGAGGTCATCCCTGGCTCTTGCACGCGGAAGGGCTATCCTGAGACCAACAGGGTCCAACACAGAATCCACAGGGCGATTCATAGGGGCCTTTACCAACCTAAGTGACTTGGAATCATAGAATCGTTGAGGTTGGAAAAGACCACTAAGATCACTCAGTCCAACTCCAGCACATCTCCACTATGCCCATTAACCACGTCCCTCAGTGCAATAACTGCATGTTTGTTGGGTACCTCCATGGTACGTGACTCCACCACCTCCCTGGGCAGCCTGTTCCATGCCTCATTAATCCTTCTGAGAAGAAATTTTTCCTAATACTCACTCTGAACCTCCCCTGGTGCAACTTGAGGCCATTACCTCTTGTCCTACTTCTGTCACCAGGGCGAAGAGGCCAACACCTATCTCACTACAACATCCTTTCAGACAATTGTAGAGAGCAATGAGGTCTCTCCTGGGCCTCTTCTCCAGACTAAATAATCTCAGTTCCCTTAGCTGTTCCTCAAAAGACTTGTAACCTGTCCTCAGGGGAAACAACACTTCATGGGGTCACAGAAGTACTGACTGCATTGATGGGAAAGAAACTGAGAGAGGAAAAGGCATGTAGAAGGAACACCATTATTAATAATAACAATCAATACTTGGGAGCGAATTTGCTAAAGTGGTCACTGCACTCATGCACAGTAACAGAGCTAGTGCTAAAAGATTTGCAGTCCTGCAGGGCCACATCCTGTCAGGAAGCCCTTGTTCCAATGCTCTACAAGATGGGGATGTGGATCTGGGTCCTGCCAGCTTAGTAGAGAAACCAGACACAATGCCAGTTTCTAGCAGCGTAGTGCAAAGGCAAGAAGATCTCTTCATCAGCCTCTCTGTCTGATCATCTCTGCTAATGCCTCGCATATGGGATAATGAAGAGATACAGGACTCCCCAGGTGCAAATATTTGCTGGTGTTGGTTTTCATTTTTTTCTTTCCTAATGTAATAATAAAAACAAGGAGATATACACAGAATCTAACATTTACAGCCTCCAAATACATTTCTGTGTAATAGCAAAACTAGATTATACAACCAGATCATATTTGTAACATATGTTTTGCTACAGTCCATTGCTGCTTAAGACAGGCAATCACTTTAAGGTCTGATATTTTCTTATAACGTTTGAGCCATGTTTTCCACTGCCAGTTCACCATTCATTTATTTGTGTCACAGCATGAGTCTACCTCAACTCCATCTTTGTGGCAGTGCAGGGGATTTACATGTCTTTATTAGGCACAGTGTGACATGAGGTAATAGCCTCATTCTTCTGATTCCTGTGCACAGGGCTCAGTGTGCAGCTTTCCAGGCTCGTCACTCCATGAGCACCTCAGGGCTCCTTTGGACAGAGACAACACCCATGACCAGCAGAGCTGTGAGACCCCCGTGCCAGGCAGTTCTGCTGTGTGCAATGAATAAGCTGGGAAAAGCCTCAATGCATGCGTCCTGCCCTGTGTCATGGTCTCGTACACAGGTCTTGTGCTGAGGGTTCCCAGGGAAACAGGTAGCCTCGGCCCTACCCAAAACACTACAGTGTTAAACAGCTCCACTCTATAGACAAGATCCCCTCCTCCTTGGGGGCCCCCTTACATTTTTCCAACAACCCCCTGTACTCCAGTGACATCATTATTCCAAAACTATTTTGGAAAAATGCACTGAGCAATGTATCCAAAGGCTTATATGTGTTTTCTGTTTTCCATCCTGATTCTATGAAACAGTTTTGTAAATGAACAGAAGTCAACTAGACGTGACCCCGGCTTTCCATCTTCCACATGCTCGCATCGACACAATAGCTCTCTTACATGCTCAACTGTGCAATTTAAGGGGCCATGGCTGAGAACAAGCTTCCCGAGACGAGCGTGCTCTCATCACCATGAAGGAGCTCCTTTGTGAATTCCGGCGGCACTGAGCTGGGTTTTGGATTTAAAGCCGGGGTTTACATTTGTCACTGCATGTAAGGGATATTGCATGTCCTCTGCAAACTGAACATGCAGCACCAACCTTGAATAAAACCAATTACATCTCCTGTATTTCTGATAGATACAAGTTTTCAGGCTGCTGTGTTGGGAAGCCATAAACAAAGTGGGGCAGAACGCTCGCTGGTGTGACTACATGGATGTCAAAGGAGTTGAACTGAACTCCATGCAGCTAATCCGGCACTTGCAAACTCTTTCCTGCCTCTGCTTTATGCTTGCACCATTTCCTTTCTGCTTCCTTTCCTGTCCTCCCTACCTTCCCTCCCACTTCCACTGCCTGCAGACTGCTCCCTTTCTTTCCCTACTATTTTCTCTCAGCACTCCTCCTAATGTCTGGAATTGCCATAAAGCAGTGATTCGGCCACACCCGGCTTGGCTGGGGTCCCCAGGGCTGGCCTGCCCTCCACCAGTTCCATGCCCAGCCACATGAGCAGAGAGCTGCTGGCATCTGCCTGCTGGAACTCGAGTGTCAGTCTATTTCCAGATATCTGTGGCACATTCCAGGAGCAGTCTGTGCTCAGCAGAATTCGCATAGTATTATTAACTCTGCCACAAGACCAAATGGCACTTCTGAGAGCTCAAAGCAAACGCAATCTCAGCCACAGAGAGCAACAAATGGACTGTCTGAGGCCCAGCACCTGCTCCCAGATAAGGGCACCAAAGTTGGCAAGTACACTTTTCCAAATGTCAGGCACTTGTGTGCTGACTGAAGCTCCACTGATCAGGCTGCTGTCATCTGCCATCACACTGCATCCCAGGGCTCTCAGCCAGCCTGGGAGAGCAGCAGAAGCGGGCAGCCACTGTGCTGGTAGCAAGAGGTCTGAGCAAGCTTCAACATTACAGTTGTAATTAAAACCTTGCCAGAGTATTTTTCAACCCAGTTTTTCTTTCCCAGGCTCAGCTGGAAAAACTGAAGCTACAATGCCTATGACTTAGTTTCTTTGTCAATATCCACATTTCCCAACCTTCTTAAGCCAAGCAACAGCTAGCATTCTGGAGAAAGAAATATCAGGCCCTCAAGCAGCTTTGCACTGAATTTTTTCAAATGAAGAATTAAGTTGTTTTTTGAATATTCAGTAAGAGATTTATCTTTCCCCAATTTTGTTTTCATATTTGCTTGATCCCATTAACATTCACGTATGTTTTTCTGGAGGGAAAAGCATGCTGCAGCACAATTCTACATACAGCCTTCTTCTGTGTCAGATCCATGATGACTCACAGACCATAACATGGGACCCTGTATCCTAGGGCAATGAACACTCTCTTTCTGTGATGTTCCAGTCCATGAAGCTCCATGTGCACTGCCATACACAAATAGGTAGACATCACTTAGCTAACCACTTGTCTGCATACCCCCATCCTTCTTTGTAACTTTGAAGTAATAAGAAGAACTGGCACTGGTGCCTAAAACCAAATCCCACAGAGCACTGAGTAAATGAACCTTTGGACATTGTCCATAACATTCTGTATTAAGAGAATCCTTAATTCTAATTTTAATATTCAGTTGAAGGGATACTTTTAAGGAAAACTGAATGTACTTAAGACTACAAACATTTCTACTGCTAACAACAGATAAAGCTCTATATTATTGAGCTGGAAAAACAAACCAACACACAAAAATAGAAAATAGGCCTTTTTTTTTTTTCAGTTTTCTAAAAAGGAGCTTTTGCCCAAACCTATGATTTTCAACTGCACATCTTTTGAGAAAGTTCTCAACTTTCTTATTTCTTCTGAAACTTGCAGCTGATCTTTCTCTGTACTTCTTGAACTTGACAAGTAAACAAAATTTGTTTCCCCACAACATTTTTAGCTGTTTTCACTCATTAAGGACTAGCCACATGGAAGACTGTTGTACCAGATGGTCCCTTTGCCCTGAAAAGACGACAGAGCAACTGCTATCCGTATATGCAAACAGGACAGTGAGACACAAAGAATGAATGAATTACTGGAGGTCTGTGGCAGCTCCAGGACGTGAGCAAGGAGATCCTGGATCCCATACAAATGCCTTACTCATCCAAATATCTATCCCGTAATGTTTTGACTCTTCTTGGCATTTGCATTTCTCTTGTAACACTAAGGGAGGAGGCTCAAATGCACTTTTAGAAGTCCAGCTGACACTAAAATCTGAAGCTATTTTTGTTTTTATAAGATTTCACAAAGCATCTCTATTCTCCTTAAAAAAAAGGAAGCTAACAAACGTAACTTCAGGATTTATTGTTCCAGGAGATGTTCCAATTAAATAACCCTTTGTTGGACAATTAGTGTTCTTCATGCTTTTTCTGACAAATTGAAGGGACATAGTTCACAGACATCTACAGAGGAAAGCAGTAACTGCCAAGGGGCAGATGGAAGTGTTGAAAGCTTCACTTCTGACAACAGCGAGATGGTCACCCTGCAATTTGTTTCAACACAGTCAGTTGTGTTGCTGTAACTTGTTAAACATCTGCTAAAAACATATGGAATCCTCCTGGGGGATGTAAATTGATGCCATTCATCAAACTATTTCACAGCTTCCCTCTCCCCAAATGACTCCCTCCAGAGAGCCATCTGAAGCAATGGATCTTACCACCGTCTTTGTGCACAAAGGGATCCTTGGCCAGAAAAGTGCTGAGGGCTCCCCTTGAACACAAGAGATGATCCCATCCAGGCATGTCCTTCTGAAGCACATGTAACACGTCATCAGAACTCTGAATCAGCCATCCTGCCAACCTCTTCAGTTGTGTCCTACAACAAAACCAGTCCCTGTTCTGCAGGAGTTAGTGTCCCTAGCAGTTAGGGACTGCTGAGTTAATTGGGAGACTTGATATAATGATCTTTGGCATGATAAGACCTAAAGTTACTCCAGTTGTCAGATAAAATGGAACTTCATTAAATCCAGAGTGTAGGACTGTCCAGTGCCTGAATGTGGGATAAGTGCTCATGACTGTATAGAATGGCTGTTGATCAGGATTGAGGGCAGACTTTGGGCTAGGTTGAGTTATTTTTAAAAACATAGTAATAAAATGAGCAATCCTCGTGAATTCTTCACCAGGCACTAGTTAATTAGCCAACCATTTTTACAAGTGAGGACAAATGAGTAACAGGGATGGGTGGTGATTTCCTCACGAGGGCATCAAGATTAGAATTCATAGCTCCTAAATTGTGATCAGAGCACGCGATCACACCTCGCAGCTTTTTGAGACATGAGGTGTCTTTACTCAACAATGGAAACCTTCCACTGGGTCATTTATCAGAATGACTGTTACACAGATATGGTTATTTTACAACTAAAATATGAATTATTGTAGGCCTAAGTGGAACACAGGTTGGAACTATGCAAGCCCCTTATCTGATTGATTCCTGCTGTGAATATTCTAAACAACATTGTAAGTTACTGGCTGCTGTTTCCTATCAGGAAGAGATAACTGGATTTATTGTAGGTTGGAGCCAACTTCACCCCTGGTTTAGCTAAACTGATTTCAATGAAAGAAAAATGCCAAGGACACATCCTCTAAGCAGCCCCTAGCTACCTACCAGGGTTAACTTATTGTACATACATTGCAAAAGCTTATAAAGCAAGGAAAAGAAAAAGCTTCTCCATGTTTCCTGTTTTTCTGAACTACACAAGAGAAGTATCCAGAACGCAGGCAATGCAGATTCTGTTCTCAAGCATCCCCAAAATATTCCTCCAGACCACTAGATGTTGAATCCAGCATACCCTTGAAACAAGCTTGGCAGAGGCTCTGATGCTTCCTGCTCCTCCCTCTCATAACCAGTCCCTCTCAGTGGCCTTTCATGCCATGGTTTGGAACTTGTGATGCTGTCTGTGATAACAAATTGCAAGAGAGGCTGTGAAAGTTAAAAATGTGATAAGAAAAAATTAGCTGGGCTTTCTGAAATCAAGTGAAGTAGAGTTGAGTTGAGACTCAAGAGTTCAGAATCAAATATGGGTTTGCAAAAACTGTTTCTGCAGCACTGCTTTTAAGGCAGTTGCAGGTTTTCTAGTAGAGGTTCAGAGGGGAAAAAAGAAAGCAGTGCCAGCCCCCAGGTCAGCTTTTCCTATGCAGTTTGCAATAGTCTGTAATTTTCTGTATCTCTCCTTCTCAGCCTGTACTCTCTCCAGCTTTCATCTCCTCTTCTCTGGGCTCTTTTACTGTCTCCAGCTGTGTTCTGTTTTCTGTAGGACTTTCACTAATTCTTCCTTTTCTTTCATGTGTCCCATAATATCTTCTCAATCACTCTTGTCAGGTCTCTCACAGTGTTCTTCCAGGTGATCTGATTTGGGTTGCATAGGGAAGAACACAAAGCAGAGAGACTGAGCAGGGAAAGGAAGGCCAGAGACAGAAAAAAAGGGGCTTTTCTGTTTAACCTGACGGAGTGGGTGTGAATACCCCGATCTCAAGCAGAAGCAATAGTGTGTTAGAAAGGCTGAGAGCAGAAACTCTTGCTTCCTTGGAAACAGCCACTGAAATGAAGCAACACTTCTGCGAAGGCCAGGGTATTGATAGAGCAGCTGGTCTTTTTCCAACTGGGATCCGTGATGTTCCAGGGCTGTAATCAGGCAAGTACACAACTTGCCAAGCAAGGCTGTGTTCAGTGTGCCAGGGAGCAGCCACCCCGTACCTGAGCCAGAAATGGCCTCACTAACACACAGAGTAAGCACAAGCCGCTAAAGAGCCCTCACCCTCCATCAGTCAGAGCAGTGCAGTTGGGTGTGCAGCAAGATCCGTAGAGGCAAGGGGATGGCAAGCTATTAAGAATGAAGTCTAATGGCCCCTTGAGAACTTCAGGAGTGGGGAAATAAAAATAAAATTAAAAAACCCCTTCACCTGAATTTTAATCGCACCCAAGGGAAGACATGAGATTTAATACAAAACATTACACAGCTGCTTTGCTACACGAGATTAACTTCATGTAACAGGATGAATAAAAATACTCCCGCTCCAACTTTCTGAAACATTCTGCCCTGAGGCGGTGAGAGAAATGGCACAGAATGCAGAATGAGGCAGGGAGATGAGCTAGATGCTTTTAAGCTCTGCGTAAGTCACCCAGCCAAAGCTGGGCTCTGACACAAATCTCCTTCAGCATCTGAAATTAATAATTTGTCTTTAGTTGGGTGATCATTACAAGCCCCTTTTTGTAGACTGGCAGAGAGAACAAACATAAGAGTTAATGCAGATTGGCAATACTGTGAATCTTCTAAAGCAACAGGCTGGGATCGTGCTTCTCAGGTCCCCTGAGTGCTATGCTGACAGCCTGGGCATCTGCAACAGATTGCACATGTGTCTGTGTGAGGAGTGACCCACTTCTGCAACTGCAAGTTGGAATGCCTCCCAGAAGCACGCGTGACGTTATGGCAACAGAGAGAAAAAAGTTCAAGGAAGTTGGTGAAAGAGTTTAATACAGGAGTGCGAGCAAAAATGCCAAAGCAGCAAAACATCCTCCTCAGAGCTCTTTGAAACCAGCGGCCTGAGATGAGCTGCTATCAAGGTCACAGGATATGCCTGTTGTAGAGATGAGGAAACTTCCCCCTTCCACCAAGAGAAGTTGCAAGCTCTTGCCATAGCCTGTCAGAGTCAGCAGGGATTCCGTTAGAGATTGATTTACGAGAGTATCAGCTGGAGAGATAACCTTTTTGCTTTACGGGCTGCAGAGCAAATTTGTGTCCCTTGACAAGTAACTCTCCCCAGTAACCCCATCAGCCCTTTGTGAAGCAAGAGCAGTATTTCCCTAGCGCTCAGAAGGACAGACACGGTGCAACTCACAAATACACCTCCAGAATCAATGGTTTCTGAAACTCCTATGCCTGATTAAAAATACATATATATTAGAAAAGCACAAGTGATCACTAAACACACCATGCACATGCCTTCTGGGGGAGGCAGACCCTTTCAGTCCTCGAAACCAAGCAGCTTCTAGCTCCTAGGCCTTGGAAAATAAAATCTATATCTCACAATCACTTGTGACTCAAATGTCATTTTCTTCTTTTACTCCCAATGAGGATCCCCAGCATCAGTGTTATGCCAATCACAGCAACAAGGAAAACAGCTGCTATGAGAGCAGTCTGCCCAGGGACTTCCTGTGCTTCCTCAGATGCTGCTGACCCTCATGAGAGACTGCGCCTATAGCTGTGGGGCAGAGCCTGAGATAATTCCAAACAGGTGGAGCCCTCACTTACCTGAGCTCTAAGGTATCTGGCAACAGCAGCTGAAGTTCCCCACTGTTCTCCCCTTCGGTCTGCAATTACAGTTGTATCCCCTCCTCTTACTCTTTCCTTGCCTGTGGAAAAAGCAGTCTTGCCCCAGTCTCTCATCTTGGAGGCTGAAAGATTCGACCTTGCCTATGCTGTTGAGAAGCCCTGAGTCACTCCAGTGATGCCCTGTGGCTGGAGGTGTTCTGACTGAGAGGTAAATCAAGACACTTGGTCATAAAAAAAACAAGTGACAAGACTTGGAGGAAAAAAAAAAGGTGTTATCTTTAGTAACCAGGCCAAATGCCAGCTCCAGCTAAGATAACAGACATTCTACTGATTTCCTGTAATTTTCCTTCAGTGAAATATTATCCTCTTTACTTCCTGCCAGAGTGTCATTTAACAGTTTTGCCAATCTACCATGATTCACCCAAAGGAAAGTGCATTCCAATAAAGACTAAAGTAATTCCACTACATTAGAGATACATCCAAAATTCCGAAGTGTAAGATTTAGATACATATTCAATAGGCTGCATGAATTCCAAGGTTTAGTGAAATTTTGTCAGTCACATTACCAATATTGCTTTCAGCAAGAAGAAAACAACTAACCAGTTACATACTTGGATGATGTGAGCACTGCTGCCTGTATGC
The DNA here is from genome assembly GCF_023343835.1 of Lagopus muta. Taxonomy (NCBI): domain Eukaryota; kingdom Metazoa; phylum Chordata; class Aves; order Galliformes; family Phasianidae; genus Lagopus; species Lagopus muta. Next base: position 21,911,431 of record NC_064438.1, on the reverse strand, counting down.
AGAGAGTAGATGTCACTGTGCCTCAACAACATCTTGCCAACAGCATCGGGAGATCAAAATGCTCTGTCATATCTCTTGAAACCAAGACAAACCTACACCAAAGCAATTTATCCCGACCTGTGGATTTGCACTGGAATATGGCCATGTACAACAGGAAGGCCAAGTGGCTCCCAGAGTAGGCAGGAGCAACTGTTCTTTTTCCGTTCACAATGGGTTTCCTCATCAATCAGGCACATTCATTAAAGCTTGCTTCCTCTAGCAGGATCACTATAAAGAGTAATTATGGAAGAGGAAAAGGAACGCAGACTCATGACTTATCTTCCAGGATTTGTCCTGAGCATTAATTGAATCCACCACTTTAATGAAGCTGAGTCCCCAGGTGACCAGCACCTCCAGTGTCTAGTGTGACTCCACAATAACAAGACTCTCTCTGCTTATGTCAGATCATGTCCTTAGCAGAAATATTACATACGAAATATGAATCATTGGCCAAGGAGGAAAGGTACAGCTATAGCATTAGAGCTCCAGGATCCATAACGCCAGTTCCACTGTAGCTGATAGGCAATTTCTCTATTAACTGTCAGACTGTTGGTGTGTTCCTGCTTCTCCCCTTCCTCCCAGAGCAGTGGTGGTATTGCTGATGGAAGTGGGATTTCAGCCAGCTGTTCTCTGACATGAGGTGCGTCAGGCAGTGGGACGCTGCTCTTAACTCCAGGAGCTGTCAAAGCCATCATGGATTTATGTTCTGTGGAAGTAATTAGGGACTCCCGCTGCTCCTGTGCTCACTGCCCATTTGTAGGGCAATCACATCAGACAGAGCTGTGCTCAGTGTGCACTGCCAGCCTCCCCTGGAGCCAGTAGAGATTATTAAGAGAGGTTACTAGGGCAGATGGAATATTCCCCACTATGATGCAGACACAGAGCTATAGATTTTGCCCTTGAACATAGCCTGTGGCAATTTCTAGCAGATAAATGAAAGATCCTCTTCTCAATGATTTTTTTTTTTTTAACAATAATTTGCATCACTTCTTGCTTCTAGTCACAGTGGTCCCAGTTCCACTCCATGGCACAGACACTCATTTACTTCCTGCCTTCCCTGTTTGCCTGTGTTTCCCTGCCACCAATACAGTAGCATGGAATCGCTGGATCAGGAAAATCTGTAGGACAGCTGCTGCTGCTGCTGCTGCTCACTGGACCCCTTAGGATAAGATTTGCACAGAGAAAGGGCAGGCTTGAAAACAGTTAAGTGGATTTCTTCAGCTCCCTTGGGCCCCTTATTCCCCACCACCAAGCAGGCCCAGCAGCACAGCGGCATGACCTGAGCTCACATTATCCTCTTGCACCAGGTGAAAGCCTTGACAGAGCTGGGAGTTTCCCAGGCAGTGGGCATCCCCCTGCAATGAGACCTGCCGGCAGATTTGACCCCTGGGTTCTGCCAGGATGAAAGGCCAAGCTTTTGTAGCTTCCTGCCCAATAGAGGGTCCCTGGCAGAACCCTTGCCCTCCCCCCTGGGTGAACTGCCGCTGACCCAGTGAATTCAATTAGAATGGTTCTTCCTTTATCAAACAAACCCCACATGGCCCAAACCAAACAGAGTGTATTGGAAAACAAATGGATTGAAACAACCCTAATCCACTCAGACTCTCTCCTCTGCGCATGTCCCTCTGACTAAGCTTACCCACAAATACAATCAGGGAACAGCCAGGATCTCAGATGGTCTGCAAGGTGAGCAGGGAACCTGACCCTATAGAATAAAGTGCTGCTGGCTAAGGCCTCTATCATATAGTTACAGCGCTCAGCGATGCCCTTTAGGCCTCTTTCCTGACTTTCCCACTATTTAGCCCTTAAGGGAAAGTGGGAAAGTGCCTCAGCTGGAATCCTGGGGAAGAAGGATCTCACTTGTGTGAGATTAGAATCACAGAACTGTTTAGGTTGGAAAAGACCATTCAGATCATCTAGTCTAGCTGTTGATCCATCACCATCATGCCCACTAAACCATGTCCCTAAGCTTGACTCATAACATCTGCCCCCTACACAGTGATGCACAGAACAACACAGACCACAGAAGCACTTCTACGAGCCACTCTGCAGAGACTATATTGCTCTGCCTGGAAGGCTCTGAACCATTTCAGCCACTCTGGACATGAAGATGCAGGAAGCATTATATGTCAGCCATAGGATGCATGCTTCTAAGAAGAAATCCCACATCAAAGAGGAATTCCCTTCCTGACTTGTCCAGAAGAAGAACACGGCTACAATGAGATGAAATGAATCCTGCTGACAGATCTTCACAGCCACACATGCTGCACCTACACTGACAGAGACAGTACAGACCCCATATCTGGAAGTCCTCCAGAGGCTGCTGGCCATGTAAAATCAACTGTCCCCAGCACAACCTGTCCTCTCAGGCTTCCTCCACATGACATTCAGGCAGCAGAGCACCATGGGCCATGCCCACTGAGACACATAGCAGGGGTTCTCCTGCAGCCTCTTTGTGGCAACCCAGCACCAGGAAGGAGGCAAACAACTACCAGGGCACACAGTCATTGCAGGGAGATTCAAATCCAATGAAGCCAGGAGGCAGGATGCACATAGCCCTGAGGAGGCACATGGTTTATTCCATCAAAGGCAGAAGTCAGGGTTTTTTTTAACTGTCAAAAGATTAAGATGATAAAAGGCAGAAATGAAGGGGGAATATTCCATTGCATGACCAAACCACACTCAAAGAGCCATTAGACAAATGAAAGAGATGGTTGCCGAGCCCCAGGCTCACTACAGTGCTGGGGGATCTCTGGGCTCACTGACGAGAAGTTCGTGCACGAACTGCTGCATTTTTTTCCCTGCACAGCCTCCCTGCAGGGAAAAATAGGCTCCAAAACTCCTTTGGGAAGGCCTTCTGAAGGAGCTGCATGAAAAAACAGTCAGCACTGAGTGCAATAGAATCAACTCAGAAAATGCACGGATCTGGTTCTGAGATTTGAACAACTTGGGAGAATGCGCTCATTTACATTTTGTTACCCAGCATGCTGTTCCAACTCATCTATTTCCCACAGGCACCAACATCAAAGCCAAAGAAACAAGCTATCTTTGCATGAAGGTTTTTCTTTTTAATTAAACATTATAATCTAAGGCCAGAAATTCCTTCTTCTCTCACAGCTGGAGAAAGCATAAAGGGGGAAGCGAGGACAGAGAAACAGAATCCATCAGTCACTGTGCAGAGAGATTTCTTGGCCCTCCATGCTTACAATTACCTTCTGACTGCTTGGCTTATTTGTGCAACATATGGCAAAGCATGGAAACCCACCTCCATCCCAAAGGTCACTGTGCCACCTGCAGACCCCCGACAACACGCGGCCTTGCACAAATACACATGGAAGTAATTAGGGAGGCGAGGGAGCTGGGATATGAAGCGGAACCCCCTCAAGTCTGCTGCAGTAATTCTTTCAGCTGAGCTGGAGGAGAAGTCAAAATTCCCAAGGGTCTGATTGCTGCAGCCTGGAGCCCAGAGTGGAATACAGTTATTTACTGCTTCCCTGCCACTAACATGCCATTATATTTGTGGGGTTGGGTGAGAGGAAATCCAAAGGGAGTTCCGAGGGGCCACATTTACTTCCCTAGTTGCCTGTACAGCTCCAGCCTAGCAGGCTTACTCTTTCCAGAGTCACTCTTCCATGCATGTTCAGTTTAGGAATTACATTTGGGTTGCTCTTCTTATCAATTCGCAGTTAAAGGTGGCAAGGTCTTTGGGACCAGTGTAGTCGATTGGATACAGAGGTGCTGAGTGACAGGGAATTTCAATTAGTTTATTCCCTGTAATACTGTGTCCTCTAGAAGTCTTAAGCAGCGTACTATGATTCTCTTCCTTATGCTTCACTGAAGAGGACTATTGCCCCTCTCCCCAAAAGAGATGAAGCATCAGTCAGGAAATGACAATGATACAGAGCCTAGCTGTTAGCTGGGGACGAGCCAGAGCAGTACAAAAGAGCAGTACAAAAGTATTCACAGACCACAGGCCAGTGCACAACTCTCCCCTCAGCTGAAAATAGCTGGTTTGTAGCATACCAGAGTGAGCAGTCTCTGCAAACTGCTGGCAAGTGGCATATCATGCTCATCTCACTTCATCACATTATTCACACACACTTAGTGAAAAACAACCCACCGCATTCGTCTTTGTGCCTCCTTTAATAAATGAGCATATATTATAAGCCCAACCATCTACAGCATTTCTATTTCTTCAGTCCCCTAGAGGTTTTCTATCTAATTTTAAACTAACTGTTTACGTTTTCTAGACTGTGTCAAATAAACAGGCACTATGTGGAAGCTAGGAATACAGGAAGAGGCAGGCAAAGGAGCACTGTTCATCTCATCTCTTATTGGAACTAAGCACACAGTTCCACAGTTCTGTTCTTATGGAAATGTCTGAGCAAACTCTCTGGCCTCACACAGAGCTGTCTCTGCTTCCTGAAACACCAGGCAACATCATGGGGTGCAGTTCTGGTTGAAGGGCAGGAATTCTTCTGCTCTACCTCACTGTTGTCAGCCAACAATTTCCAGGAATTGTGCATGATGCACTCACTTGAACCCCGAGGTCAGGGATCTCTCTCCTTCATGGTGGTTATCAGGGTGGAAGGAGGCTGCTGCTCCTGCTGAGCCTCCAAGCTCTGGGAGTTTTCTACCCAGCTCCCAATAAAAATCATTATCTTAATTGAACAAGTTGCTCTATCTCCTGGTAAGAGATCAGAAAGCAAAATGTGCAAGGACTGCCAAGTCAGAACTATAGGAGCTGCTGTGTATTTCTTCTATCGTATTGAAAAAAATCAAGATAGAAAGGCACAAGCCACCCAGCAAACACCCTTACTGAGTAAGAAGCGAGAAGCTTATCCTATGTTCTGATTTTGGGCCACCACCCTGAGCTGGTCTTAGCTACTTCTTACCTTTGAAAATGAAGAGTAAACCTTTCGATGGTCTAGAACAGATATTACTCTGGCTAGTTAGCAGTCACATGCCATACAAATAAAAAAAGAATCACAAAGATCACAAAGCTTTCTAGTAATGAGTTAAGTGTTACTTAATTCCCTATATATGAGTAAGTAGTGATAAGATGAGAGGGAACAGCCTTAAGTCATGCTAGCGGAAGTTCAGTTTGGATATTAGTAAAATTTCTTCTCAGAAAGAACGGTGAGGCATTGGAACACATTGCCCAGGGCAGTGGTGGAGTCACCATCCCTGAAGGTGTTCAAGAAACTTGTAGATATGGCATGGAGGGCCAGGGGTTAATGGGCATAGTGGGGAGGGGCTGGTGGTTGGACTAGATGATCTTAGAGGTCTTTTCCAGTGTTAATAATTGTATGTTTTCTCCCTGGTGAAAGATAAGGTTCTGTAGCTAAGAGCCAAGGAGTACATCTTCCTGTGAGAGAGAAGTAGATTTCAGCACTGTCAGACCAGTCCACAGTCAGGACACAACCTTGGAATAGAAGAATAGATGCACACCTCTCCCAGGAACATATTTCATATTTGATTTTCTGATTTTCCTAGGAAATACAGGTATATCTGACTGCCTGTGCTAGCAACTTACAGCACCTTACAGAGATGATTAAAAGCCAAATCCTCCCTCATTCTTAGAGGAACACTTTTCACAGGCTGTTCAATTTTTGTAGAGCCATCAAGAAATACAATGAGGAGGTGCCTGTTTTCTCCAAACACACTTCCTCTACATCACTCAGAGGAGAGCAAGTCTGTTCTGAATCACTTCCCATCAATGCAGGGAAAGAGCTGTAAGTGGTAAATCACACCCTGCCAAGCCAGTGCCTCAGTGACAGCAGAATGGCTGAGGTGGGTTCTGAAGGAGTCGCTTCTCAGTGCTCATATGTTAAAATGATTATCACAGTAGCCAGGCTTGCTGCTGTAAGTCTGATATATACTCAACACTGTAACCACATGCCTGACTCTCCCACTCTGGAGTGGCTGGGAGCAAATAAGCTGGCTAGGCTGTACTGAGATGGCTGCTCCTACTACTAGGTAAACACTGCATGGACATTCACTGTCATTAAGTTCATCTTACCAATAGATTCTCTACACGAAATATAGTTACAGTATGGGCACAGAGAAAGCACATGGGATTTCCTCTGGCCACAATCTCCTTGTGAACGAGATAAATACAGGGACACTACAATGATCCCTCACCAGGGATAAAAACTAACACAGCAAGAAAAATGTGGAAAGCGTATTTTGAGCACATGACAACTTCCTTACTAAGTTACACAAGTTTCTTACTAATTCAACTCCTGTTTGGGCCAGGAAAAAGCTGAAATGCCTAGCTGAGAACTAATGTGTACTTTTTCCACTGTTCATATTTAGTTCATATTTAGCCAAGAATGTTTTCCCACCTCTGATAAATCAGTGTCTTGGCCCTTCCTTCCATGCCAGGGAAAGGAGGGTATGGCATTAACACAGTTTGAAAGGCTCTGATTTATGGCTTGGAGAAACAATTGCAAGTAAATTAGTTACTACAGCTTAAACGAGTGTATATCAGCTGAACCCATGCAACTGTGAACACTTGCAGCTCACGGTGAATGCCTTTCATTTAACGAGCACATAAAATGGCTAACCTGCTGAGTCTTTTTCTGGTTGCCTTTGCAATAGAAATAAGGATCTGCTTTTAAGCTCCTTTCTTCTGGTGACCATAGTTATTTGTGCCATGCATTCCCTCCTCTAAATAAATCTCTTTCAGAAGTGAATATTCATGAAGAAAGACTCAGCCAAGCAATGTAGCAAGCTGAGGCTCTGGAAACATCTAATCAAACACACCACAGCAGTTGCTGTCACCATCTGCCATACCAGAATCAAGGTGCACCACTACATCCTCTTCTGGGCTGGAGGCTGTTCCAAATTTTAATCAACATTTGGAAGCAAACAACTACCAGACAGAATAAATGAGAAGATCTCCATTATTCTACACTCTAGGTGGCACTTGGCTGGCTTCCACATTTGTGTGTCTTTGTGTATCACTGTGCCTTGCATCACTGCGTGTGTGATGGAGCTGTCAGATTCCCCAGAAGCACTGCAGATTGAACATTCCCCCCCCCCCCCCCCCCCACACACACACACACAGAGCATGGTTTGATGGAGGTTCATTGGAAATGGGATTATGAACTGTCTAGTCCAACCATCCATGTGAATTTTGCAACTGCTTGAACACCCACAGTTTTCATCCAGAATAAGCTTGAAACCCTCAGTAACGCAAGGCAGACTTAATGAGAACATGAAGTACAAAATTTAGGAGACAGTGAGAGCAGGAGTTGGCACTGAATTACAATTCAGCCCTTCTCCTCACATCCACCTAGATTTTACACTCTCAAGCTGAAACCTTAAGTAGGATAATTATTTGAAAATATTACAGCAAGAGATGAATCACTCAGCTTTATTAAGCTTTAATGATTGTTTTGATTGCTCTGATGAGATGACAGGGCTGATTTGACTGTATTTACTAGACTACTTTAAAATAATATCAATAATCTCAACATTAGACCTGCTGATCTTCTTGTTCAACACTTGGCCAGCAATCCAAACTCTTTGTGTCTGCATGTTGGCTTGTGGAAAATGTGATGGCATAACACCTCAGCCCAGGGAAGTGTTGTCACCCACATGAGAATGATTGATTCAAGAAATGAAAATCAGCACTGCTGGGTTACTGTACCAGAAGCTGGAAAAGAGAAGCCTTCACAGCCCTCTCCCATATGAAATAATTTAAAAACACCCTGGAGTTTGGCTGGATGGACATTTCCTTTGCAAAAAAAACGGATCAAATCCCACTCATCCTGATTTTGCCAGATGGCTCTCCACATCGTTATGAGACCAGCAACAGCAATTTCATCACACAGGGAGATATTTACAGATGGGCTAAGAGATTTTTATGGTTAAGTTGCTCTACAGATACACACGTCCCAGTTCTCTGTTGTGAAGGATTGAGATTGTCCACACTATTTGTCACACTTTTTTGCTCTGGCAACAGTGGAAGCGCTTCTCATGGAGTGCTGTATTACATAGGATCAGATCTTGAGAGCCACTTCCAGTGGTTACTGACTTTTTTGTTCCATTCCAAACCTTGAGTTACTGAGGTCAAATACAGTGACCCTGGCCTTCATTTGGCATCAAAGAGTGGGACACAGTCTTCATGCACTGTGGGAGCTACAGCTTCAAAAGCCGTAGTGTCAATACACACAGGAAAGCGCCTCCAGCACTTAGTCATTACTAGCTGGGGGAAGGCAGGGTTTTCCTATAGGTTCCCTGTGGGCCCAGGCACAGAGAACAGCAGCAGAAGACAGCAAAGGTCATACAGAATGGGGTTTTGTAATCCTTCCAGCCGGCCAGTTCCATTAGGATGCAGGGATTCCTAGGATGCACACAGGAGGGCACACCCTGAGACTTCAGGCACTGCAGCGCTTTGCAGATATGCCCTAAAATAATATTAAGTGTTACTGTGAGGAATTCCTGAGCTATCGGCCACCCACCTCACCTGCCACTCTGAACCAAGGATATCATCCAGACATTTATATTCCTTGGAAAAAAACTTTTGTCTTGGCTGCAGCTGGAGGGATAACCACTGCTTTACTGTATGATTTCAGCTACGCTTGTAAGTCTGCCTTCAGTTCACATCACCCAGACCACACTTCTCATACCACACCAAATCGCAGGTATCAAGTCTGCTCACCAGACCTTATACAGCACATTTGCCCCTTTAAGCAAGGTCCCACCTCAGCTCCCAGAGGGATCCTTTCAGTTTTTGGATCTGGGAATTTTTCAAAACCGCAGGGAAGCTGCTATCAGTAAGCTTCAAACTGACATTGACTTACAAGGTTGCTGGCTGCTGGGCTGTGAGCAGATCGTAGGGCTTGTGGGTTTTTGTTTTGCTGGATCTCAGGGAAGAGGTGATATTTTAAAATGCTTTACTTGACATGTTTTCCTCCCCATACTGTAGTTCTTTGTTTTGTTCCGTTTCTATTCTCTGCTAAATTATACAGTACATTGTACTGTCAGTTGCTGAGGTGGCCTAGCTTTAGACACAGATATGTTAATGCAAAGAGAAATCACTGTGGCTATGGGAATGCTGCTGGGAGCTGCATGTCTGAATTAATGTAGTCGTCCATTTCATTTAATATAGAAAAGATCAAGAAAATATAACAGATTTTTTTTAAAAAGCAACAATAACCACCTAACCAAAACCAAACAAAGTAATCTGTCACCCTGCAGGAAAGCTCTCCCATCGGAGGAGCATGAAGGTAAATATCTTTTCCATTCACTCCAGCTGTGATCAAAAGTTCTTCAGTAACTGCTTTAATATTCCAGTCCTATTGCCAAGCTCCGATACTTTAAGAGCTGCAGCACACCCTGACATCCCCTCAGGCTCTTATTGGGAAGGGTTAAATCCCCTTTTGACTTGGAAGCATTGGTCTGACAACATCAGTTATAGAAGGCAATCCCGGGCTCCTAAACAACAATCGCCAGAAAATATCTGGAACCAGCACTGGTTTGATAAGGGGAAGAACAGAAAGAGGGAAATAAAGGGTTATCAGGGCAGCTCATCACAGATGCCTTATTTTGAGACAGCTAAAGACGGTCCTAATTGATAACTTTATAACATACCAATAAAAGAAATATACATCACTGCTTAACAACATACTTTTCAACTCCACCATTTTGTCAAAGATTTTGGTTGAATGTTCTTTTGTGTGTTGTTTTCCCCCCCCCCTCCCCCCCACAAACTCTTCAAGCCTTTGTCCACGGCTGCTTCAAACAATGGCAGCTCGTGAGGACGTGGAACAAACAAGCACAATTCTTTTCTGCTTGTTTGCTGCGCTGGGAACAAGCAGGGAGAGCTCAAAGGAAATTCTACTTGAGAATAGCACAGGTGAGAGGAGAGGTGGCACGGAAAGGCTTTTGCAATTACAAGCCAACATTTATTTGCTCTGCAGAGGAAGGGAGAGAATTTTTCTCCCCAGCTAAGACCATGGCCTGAAAAGGGAGGCCATTCTCGGACTATCTATGATGCAAAGTTGGGTTTTCATGCCTCGTTAGAGGGTACCAAGGGCTGAGGAAAAGGGGGCACAAAGGCAGTCTCCTCCTGACAAAGCTTTCCCTAAAATTCCTGTTCAGAGTAAACAAAGTTGGAGGTGGGTAAACTCCAAGCAACAGGAGAAGAGACTTGCAGGCTGCAAAAATTCCTCCTAACAATGCCTCAGGATCACATAAACAAGGTTATTAATAGAAACCTGCCTCTCATGCAGCCCTCAAAGGCAGTTTCCTCCCATTCTTCTAACTGCACCAATTCAAGGCAGAGAAGCTCTGCCTTGAGAAAACCTCATTTGATCCCTTCTTGTTTTTATCTTTCCCTCCACTGTATTTCCTCCTGAGACTGCAAGGTCAGAAAAGCCGGAAATCTCTCTGTACCTCTGCGACTGCCAAATTCTGACCAAGAAATACACCCCAGAGAGAGCTCAGCAGCCCACGCACTCCAGTGTGCCATCACATCAGGAGAGCAGAGCGCAGGTGGTGGGGCAGCAGGGCTGTTTGTCACCAACGGCTCACACTAACGAGGGGGAGGGTGGGAGCGGAGACTGCTTTTCCAGTTGCTCCAAACATGCCAGCATTCCTGCTTTGCAGCCACAGAACACTCAGAGGATTTGACCTTGCTTTTCCTGACCCTCCCAGTGAACATCCCAACAGACAGCCCCAAAACACTGTTTTTCCTCTTTCTGGGTTCACAAATCCCAGTGCTTTTGCTTGGAAAAACGCAGAATTTCACATGCCCCTGGACTTTTCTGAGGAACTGACATACTCTGAAATAATCAAGTATTTTATACTTTCCAAGCTTTTTGTTTTTTTCTTGTTCTATTGTTCCTGAGATTGCAACCATATCCTTTCCCTAAAGTTAATTTGCTCAGTTCCTAGAATTTTAAGAGGGCTAGGGGATAAAGGGAAACATTTACACAAACTCTATGATTATCATCCACCACCACCACACATGTACCTACCACACAGAAAATACAAGTCTCTGAGGATGAGCATGCAGAACAAGTGAGAAAACATTATTAATATTGCAGAAAGAAATGATCAACAGAAACGTCTCTACATCTATCTCTACCTTCAGAAAAGAGTTGGTAAGGTTTGATCCTCTTGAGCAACGACCCAGTCAGAAGGTAAAAGAGAATGCAAACTTGGGACCTGAAGCCATACTTTGACCTGATGGCTTCTTCAAATTCAGACCTAACAAGCTGTCAAAACAGTTGCTGCCCTGAGGTAGAATTCTGATCCAAATCACATACAGAGTAGGCATATGCTGCTTTGCCACTCCACCTACCCATATGCTATCCAGAATATCTGGGCTTTCCAGCTCTGATGTGATACACAGGTTGTTTGAAACTGAAAAACATCTCCTGAGCATACAAAAAGCCTCTTCCAGTACACATGTAAAATGAAGCACAAGCTGCCATTGTCTTTGTCAGTAATAGGACAGCAAAATATATTCAAGGATTCTCAATTTATCATTACCTCAGCATCAGAAGGAACATTCCCAGAGCATTCAGTGCTGGGTGAGCAAATAAAAAACAAAGCCATCACTGTTCTGCACAGCATGGCCTTACAGATTCAGGACTCAAGCCTGGCTCTGACCTTCTCTCTTCACAGATCTTACAGACACACCTTAGCAGCTCTGCTGGAAACTGAGAATTGTGCAAGCACAGAAAGAACTTTACAAGTGCAGAACAGGAAGACAGAATCAGGAAATATTTTCACCACTGTATTACTAACTGTTGAGACTCACTTCTACTGCTGCCAATAGACAGAATGCTCAAATGACTACAGGACACTTGCACAGGTAACAGTACATATAAGGTTACTGTAAACAGTGTAAAGTGGATAAAGTAATAATCCCTAACCCGTATAGTAAAATGAAATTTGCCCTCTTCTATTCATCAGTAGTGACCCTGTATTTTCCATACTCTTCTCTGAAACTCTGCTTTTGGGTACTCTCTGAGACAGACTTATTGTCATATATATATATATATATATATATACACACACACACACACATACAGATACACATCATATTTTCATATATCAGTCTGGTTGGTCCTTGCATAACCTACCATAATCACAAGATCCCATTTGCATAGGAAGTCAAAAAACACGGGAGGATTTGATTGCAGGGAAGCCAGGGAGGTTGTGGAGTCTCCTTCTCTGGAGATGTTCAAGACCTGCCTGGACACCTACTTGTGCAACCTGGTGTAGGGAACCTGCTTTGGCAGGAGGGTTGGACTCAATCTCTGGTCCCTTCCAACCCCTACAATTCTGTGAACACTCTGCAGGGGACATAACTTTTAAAGGAGATACACCTCTGCATTCGTTTCCTTTTCTGTCACATTCTTTATTGATAACAGAAGGTGGGAGAACGTAGGGAGCAAGTAAATCAGCGCAGAGAGAGGTCTGTACATCCAGTTGCGATGTCAATCTGTAGTCATATTTAATCTTGTCAAACTGTGATCAAGAAGATACGTAGCTAAACAAAGAGGTCAGAACCTCCCTTACATTAAATATTCAAAATTCAAAAGGACTACTCTCTAGGCACCACTAATGATAAAAATCACAAAGAAGCTCAGGGCGTGCAGAGCAGGCCACGAATTTCCAATGACTGTTCTCTAAGGACAGTGTTACTTATGGCAACTACTACAAAGAACAGTCATGCTGATGGCACTCCTCCAGCAAAATGTTATCAACACTCTACTTCTGTAATTATAATTATACCGTGCCCAAATGCCACAGGGAGATGGTTGCTCTATCAGGAAATGCATAGAAACATATGCTACCATATGGAGGAGACAGTCTACACTGGGCCTGCTTCTCTGTGTGAGGAAGGCCTCCCAGCCCTATTACTGTTTATAAAATAACTCCCCTGGAAGATAAGCTGGGAGGGAGGGGGGAAGGAAAAAAAGGCAAGGGAAAAATCCTCAAAAAACAAACCTCTAATTTTTGGGGTAAGAACACCAGAAAGGAAGAAAAGCTGTCCCGAGGATTCTGTAGAAGAGATAACAATGTGGACATACTGCATAGCCCTGATTCCTAAACAGAAACTTTGCTTCATTGTAAGAAGCATTACACTAATATACCCTACAATAGAAATTTAAAGTAACTCAAGGCTTATGCACCACTTAAAGCTCATGTAAAAACTTAATTAAAATGCAGTTGTACCAAACTAAGTGGCTTGATCTCCAGCAGCAGACCAGCCAGTAAATCTTAATTAGAAATCATCAATTTCATGCTAACCAAAACCCATTTACATTTTTATCCTCAGAAAGCAATACCTCTCATACAGAGGGATTGAGGATTTTCTCAGCTAAAGGATCTCTATTCTCATTCTCCTTCCCAGGTAGGAGGAAACTAAGGGACTCCTTTGTTAATTGCCTTCACACTTAGTGACCTGTTAGAGGACTGGTGTAACTACCAGTTGTCAGCAGTCGTTTACATTTGCTGCAGAGCCTCTAAGATGACACTAAGTAAGAATAGTAACAGCTTGCATCAATGCAAAAATTGCAAGTAACAGAACTACTCTGCTCATCATCTCTGTTTTGCAGTCTCAACTAAGAATTTGCCTTTTACCTTACAGTCTGTTCAATTGTACCTTCGAAATTGCTGGGTCTTAGTGCTTTTAACAGCAAAGTCTACCTGCACCTGTGAGATATTCATATGCTGCTCTTAACTGGTGCAGCACAAAATCTGAGAAGTCAAAAACAGTTTCACTACACACACACACACACAGAGCTGAACAGGATGTAGCAGTGACTGCGCACTCAGTCTTTCTTGATTCCAGTTCGAGTTCTTGACCTGGAACCATCACAAGAGAGCGTGTGATCCAGTTCCAATGGAGAGTGCAGAAACAGTAAGCAACAACAGCAGGTAGTGAGAGAATCAGGCAGGGGATTCAGTACTGAGGGGTGATTTTGATGGCAAGTGCGTGACAAACAATTCCAGCCCTCAGCTGAGCAGACAACTGTTGCTGAATACTGTTAAAAATCCCATTCCAGCTGTTGTCATGAGAAGTCTTTGTGAAGAACCTTTGAAGAAAGAGGGGGCTGCTCTTCCAGGCATGTCTGTTATTTAAAAAAAAAAATGCTCCTGTGACTTTCAGAAGGCTTACATCCACTATTTCCTTCCAGGACTTTCACCTTGTTGTTCACAGATACCAGAACTGAAGAAGTGTGGCAACCTACAGCAATTTGGAGTTCACCAGCTTTCATGACTCACATTCAGTATGCATTTGAAGCGTTCCATATGGCTAGAGTTTTTACTAAAGCTTTTTGTTTCTCTACCTCTCTCTGCAAAATTCTCCCATCATATGGATTTTCTGATATCTGATACTACATAAACTATTATTACTATACTCCTTGAAAGAGCATTTACCTCTTCCTAACTGTTCTACTTTCAGAAAAGCCTGCAGTAGTTTACAATCTCTGAACGCTGCTGCTGAAATTGATTCTGGTATTATTGGAACAATGATAAACAATTTTTGCTTTCTATAGGAAAGCACAATCACAGCATCATAGGTATTGAAAGGGACCTCTGAGCATCATCTAGTCCAACAGCACTGCTAAAGCTGGTTCCCTACAGTAAGTTACAGAGGAAAGCATCCAGGTTGGTTTTGAATATCTCCAGAAGAAACACCACAGCCTCCCTGGGCAGCCTGTTCAAGCGCTCTGTAACCCTCCGAAGTATAGAATTTCTCCCTTATATTCACACAGACCTTTCTGTGCTCCAGTTTGTGCACATTGCTGTTTGTCCTGTCACTGGGAACCACTGACAAGAGCCCACTCCCATCCTCTTGACACCTTCCCTTCAGACATTTATAAGCATTGGTAGGATCTCCTCTTTTCCTCCCCAGCCTCTCAGCAAACTGCTACCCTATAATCTTCTGAGGCCACTATTTTGATAAAAACAAAACCAAACCAACAACAGAACAGGTATGAATCTGTTCCAACAGAGTTATAACAGAACTCTATTTGTATCTTGTAACATGAATACTGCACTGATCCACTTGGCTTATGGGAATGTTTCTGTAAGCTGGCACATTTGATGTTGAGAGCTGTCAGGACTGGAAGCTCTCCTGCAGAGCTTCCCAATAACACACTGTAAGAACAAGTTTTTCCCTGCCCCACACCTCATCTCTGTATCAAACTGTTAGTGGGTAAAACAGTCCCTGTCCTGCAGGAGTCTCACAAGATTTTGCATTTGCAGAAAACACACAAGTACTAAAGTGGAGCTGGATGCTGAATTGTTAGTCTGTGTCCTGCCCTTGATTGAAAGGACTTAGGCATTTCAATTACAGGTCTGGAATGTAGTCTCCAGAATGACCTACCTCTTGTTTATGGATGGATGCACTAATAAGCAGAGCTGGACATAAGATTTTTGATAGAACACTTTTCCATTTGAAAAATGCCAGTTTAACATAATCAAACTATTTCACAGGAATGTACCTTCTTAATTGAATTTTCTGGAAGAAATCAACCCATTTACTCACAAGTTCTCCTGTGTACCTGATCAGTGAGCAGTGTTGAGGGCCTGGCAAACCTAACTCCAGCTAACCTAACTCCACAATAAAGATTTTCCTGGCAGGAAGCCTGGAAGCCAAGGACCCCTGCTTGAGCCAGGGCAACCAGGGCTGCTGAGAGCCCAGCTATGGGGCTGCAAGCTGAAAAGAGAGATGATGACAACTTTGAACCATTTGGACGAGTCTGTTTCATTTCAAACATTCACATAAAATCTTTGTTTCAATCTGAAAAAAAATCAAAAAAAATTACTGCTTTGGATCTCTTGGAAAACAAATAGTTTTGATGTTAGACCTTTCCCCAGAGTGGGGTTCCATGCTGCAGGCAGACCTACAGTCAAAGCTACTGTTTTGATTTCCCCATTGGTTCGTGTTCACACCCAGAAGTGAGGGAGAAAACAAGAACAGTTCAGCTGGAGTAGAGAAAGCACTTCTGAAGATAATTGTGCTGATAGCAGCCCATCTGGGCTGGTTTCACAGACAGGTGGTAAGGGAGAGCCACACTGACCTTGCTAGAGGGTTTTTGATTGCTCAGTCTACTGGTGTTGATAGATCATGTGAACATCCAATGCAGAGGGTCAAAAGCCACCAATTACTTAAAAAACCAACCAAAGTGATAAGCAACAAACTGGCAAGCTAAGCAGCATACAACATTAGAGAACAAACATAACAGAGCCACACTCCCTAGTGATCTCTCTGGGGAGCCAGGAGGCTAGCAGATGGGTTTCTGTGAGTGCAGCTGGTGTCCCTGAGTCTACTGGATAGATCTGAACAGTGTACAGAACTAATCCTACGCCTCCACTTGGATTCTTTCTTCTATAGCATGACTCTTGGTAGAATCTCATCAAACTCTCTGCTGCTAAATCAATCAAATACACTGTCCCTTTCTCCCTGCAAGTCTCCAGGGTTGTAATCCAGCTGTTCCCCCAAGTACTCAAGCTGTGTAAAGGACAAACAAGGAGATGGTGGAAGGAGATGAATCTATGCAGTAAGGAGTCCATAAAGGGCAAGTATCAAACTCTACAAAAAACAGTACAATGCAGTAAATTGCTGAAAAGGCCTCACTTCTCAATGAGCCTGATCTCAGTCCACAAGCTCTGAAGCCTGAGATTTTCTTCTATTTTTGAATAAATCAGAATTTGAAAAAACACTTATTTCGAGTTTCTTCTTTTAGAGGGGAAGCTTTCTACTGACAATTTCAATTTGTGACCCCTTAGAAATGCACATCTTCTGCCAAGAGACCCAAAGCTCTGCGTAGATTTCAAAGATTCAGTGCCAGAACCTCCCTTTCTTCCCTCTCAAATGCATAGTTAAAAATGAAATGTTACTAATAACGTTGGTGGCAGCTCTGACTACACACGTGTAGTAAAGGGAGAAGAGTGAAGAAGAAGAAGATAATGATTTTTCCAATCCTGACTTCAAACTCTTGCAGTAAGAACTTTCTAGTAAACTTACTTACAAATTGGTCAAGAGGGTGAAAATTTTGCAAAGATTTTTTAGAAGATTCAAGCATTCAACGTTACCTACAGTCTGCCAAAAAGAGAACAAGTAACCTGGAGCATTCTTACAGAATCACATATAACTATCTACAAAGTCTTCAGCCATAGCTGACTTTTACCTTAATTTCCAAATTGAAACAGTACTAGCTGCTACTGCACTTTTTCACCCTTCAGTAACACACACCCATGCAAGATAAAGCTGAGAGTAAAAGGATAAGACACCCTGCTGGTCCTTGGTTGCAGGACGATTAGGTACTAACATAATCACAGAAAACATAGTGTACTGAGCATGTTGACAGAGCGATGGACAGAGAGGAAGAAGGAATTGGAAGTAAGTCTCAGGGCAAAGGAGAATGCAAGCCATAATGGTGGGGAGCTAAAGATTCAGAAGTAAGTACCACCACTTTTTCATCTTACTCTCTTCCTTTTATTAGGATGCTTCTACAGCATGGGACCAGGTTTATGATGGAAATTCATACTTCAGATGCATTCCTTCTGTTGACCCTTAGAAGCAGTGAGATTACTTCTGATAAGATCTTTACAATATCATGCGAAGCATCACTAGGAACACCAATAATCATACATAGGAAAAGGCTGACTCACCCCACTAGAAAGAGAGTCTCTAGCTACATCTTCACAGGAAATAGTCTTCATCCAGAAAACATTCAACCCTTCAGAAGCTAGCCCTTAAACAAGCCCAGGAAGGGGTGGACCCTTGGTCATAAGGGAAACACAGGTAAACTGCTTACACCTGTTCTTCCTGGGTCGGCTACTTCCTCTCCTCAGGTGCTCCATCATCAGTTCAGGCTGTGATGTAACAGTTCCTTTACATCTTCTCACTTCTCATCACACTAGAAAGTCATTGCTTGAGACTACATCTTTCTTCCTGTCAGAAAACTGCTATCCCAAGTAGAGCCTACCAAAAGCTTGTTGAAGATTCAGACTAGGAAGTAAATGCAAAAATGTGGAAGTAGGGAGGGAAACTCAAGCTCATGATAACAGAAGACTGGATTCAGAGGTTCTGACTGGCTGCTTTATCAGTGGCCTAACTCAAAAGCAGCTAGTAGTTCTTTCCACTCACAGCCTTTTCACAAAACTTAAAATGCAAAGCAAGCAAATCCAAAGAGAACTCTTGGAATGCCAGGTCAGAACAGAGATGTGAAAGTTATCTTTCAAAGAGGCTTCAAAGGCTGGCACAGACTTAGAGGCAGTGTCTGAGGAATAGTTCAGTCAAACTGGCAGTCTCAAATCTCACCTTTGATAGACCTTAGCTCATCCCAGACCCGTGCTTTTTGCTGAACAAAAAGCATAATATCTTGTTAATAATGAATAGCCCTATGTCTCCTGTACTTAACACTGGAGCTTTGAAAAGATCCACAGCACTTTATAAATTATCTATTGCAGCTGATTCAGGGCCCACTGGGAGTGTTCTTGAAGCAAGCATCTTGCTTGCCTATAATGGAATCATACCATTAATGCAATTTCAATTAGACATACATTATAGTGCGCAGGTGCCTAAGAAAATAGTGTGCAGAAGGCCTCCTCCAGGGACCATATCCTGGAGAAAAGGTGTGTAAGTGGGAAATTTTCCAAGGGGTCCTAAAATTGCAGCAAAAAGGTGCTGAAGAAATAGTAAACTACCATACTAGAGCAGAACAAAGAATGTGTCCGTGAGGAAGAGAAGGGAGGAGGAGAGGAGGGGAGGGAAAGGATCTTCAATTGCTGGCTTAATTTCAAACTTCCACCTTTTCTGGTTATAAAGTGAAGAATTCTCCCACAAGTTCTCCAATAACTTCAGGAATAACAATGAAAAACCATTCTTACCAGCTTCTGACGCTGTACTCATGCTCCCTTTTGAAAACTGTCTGGCTGTCATCAATGGCATTCAGTGGTCTCTCACTTTGGCTGAGACTCTGAGCCAGCTGGGTTCCTGCAGAAGAAACAGACGCTCACCATCACATAGCAGTCCCAGCTCCCAGGGAGCTGGCACCAATAGAGGGTGATCATGGTGTGATACTTTGCCAGCTCTCTAGCCAAACAAAACCAGTTCTAGCCTCCCTGGAACACAGGGTATCAAAATCTCGTTTAAATCTACATCAACCTAAGTTTTTCCAGTTTACCGCTTAGGATGCCGTCGTACACCCAACCTGATCCTCAAGGACCCTTTCTGTGAATGCTGTTGATAACCCAGGGGAACTATGAGAACATGGTCACTATCAGCTTTTTCTCCTCTCTGCAAGACAGTACTTGAGGCATCTAATTAATGTCAATTATGGTTGATGTTTTTCTGAGAGTGAATTGAATTGAATGAAAGATCTACTAATTTGTTTCATGCAGGACATACCAAGAAATATCAGACACTAATAACTACCAGTCACTGCTGAGCAGAACTGCGTTTGAAATGATAAGTTACAGATAAAAAATTCCCCATCTTTTCTGCTATCCTGCCTCCTACTTATTACCCTTATTAATAAATTCTTACACTAGTGGCAAAAACACGAGTCAGATTGAACTCATGTAATGATAATACTAGTCTAAAAGAAACCTTGCCATCAATTCATTGAGGATTTTTCTCAACAATTTAGCCAAGAACCCTCTGCAGTCTGGTCTTTGTTCTGCCACGTCTCTAGCAGCCAACAGCTGGGATCTTCTAGCTGCAAACAAACAACTTGAGCTTGAGATCAAATTCAGAGTCCTAGTCATAGGGCCATTAACAACACAGATTCTCAGAGTCCACTCAGGAGGGGTTTCAGCACATCTGGAGAAATTTATTGAAACTCTACAAGATTATCCTTGGCACTCCTAAACCCTGAGCCCTTGTGCTGAACATACACAAACACTTGAAACAAGATGGTGGTGTGATTTCCCAGCAGCAATGAATACTTCTGTAGCTTTGGTTAACAATGTCAGCCTGCCCATAAGGGCTGTCTTTATATTAATTTTCTGCCCCCAATGACCTGTTTACCTCCATTGTGCACCTTGTTATCTCACCAATGCTTTCCACATGACTACTATAAGATGCAGAGCCCTGACAATTAGCCAGAGGAAAAGGTCAAAGAGAAAGAACAACTTGGACACACCAAAGGTGCTGAGTGCCTGAACTCCTTCCACATTAAGCAATGGTAACTCATCCAGGCTCCAGAATTTGCGCACCCTTCACAGGCTTGGAATTCTTGACCTGGTGAAATAGTGCCAGTCAGAGGCAATGCAACAAGTGGGACATAGCAGCAAATGATGCCAGCCCACCTGTCCTCTCTAACTCACAGATCAAAAACAAAAAGCTGATTAGACAGAAACAAAACTTTCTCACTTCCATCTCTTTTTACTGTTGAAAAAATAAGCATAAACTCCAAAAGCAGAAGAACATCCTGGCCGGCATGGCATTTATCCCAGACTTTCAGAAAATGAGGAAGTGGAAGGGTGGAAGTGGAGGGGTGACATGGCAGAAAGATCTGTTCTCCATTGAAAGTTTATTGAGGAGCATTTCAGAAAGCCAAAGAAAAGGTTATTTTAATTGCAGCCCCCTACATAGCAAATGTAAGTCAGATGGTTTGCTTTCTTAGTTACCTTTCATTGACCACTTAAAAGTAACAATCCAAGTGGAATGGAATGGAACAGTTCAGTTGGAAGGGATCTACAAACACCATTAGGTCCAACTACCTGACCTCTTCAGGACTAACCAAAAGTTAAAGCATGCTGATGAGAGCATTATCCAATGAGATCAATTTAGCTTGAATTAACATTGAGAGAAGCCATGCCTATGGCTGTGCTTCATGTTTCCTGTTTGGACATACACGGGGAGATATCTCTTCTAGTCTGCACAGCTTGTCTCTGAGCAGCCCTGCAGATCCCTTCCTCAGCACCAACACTCTGTGAGAAATACAAAGCGGCTGCAGTGGATGAAATCTCTCATCAGCAGCCCCACGGAATGGGCTGCACCTCTGACAGTGCATCCTGCTGGCCTTGAGGGATAATTCATGTGCAAGGCTCCAGATTTAATTAGAAGGCTTCCAATTTTAACACTACCAAAGGATTAAAATAATTGGAAAAAGTAGGCAAGCTGTGTGCCCTTGAGGCTCGACAAGCAGCAGGGGTAAGTGAGAGGGATACAGCCCAGGCAAGATGGAAAATTCCACTGGTTCCCAAACTCTCTGCACTTAACCCCAAATATTTTGCAGACTGTTAATTTAATCTGCAGCCCTCCCCCAGCTAACCTCAAGGCTCACGAAGGGCTGAGGTTATCACCTCATTTCCGAAACTGTTTGTGGAGGGAAACAGCTGGAGCTGTCCAGCTGTTCCCCCAAATAAAGGAAATGAATGAAGAGGAAGTCCTGTGAGTGCGCATGTGGAGAGGTGACTCCGCAAGTGTTGAGGGCAACTGCAAAAGAGGGGGATCCTCCTAAGGAAGCGTCTTTAGCAGAACGTGTGTTTGGATAGGGACTGCAGCAAACAGTTGGCATGAGGAGTTTGCCTGCCATGCTTGCAGAAGGAAGGCAAGGGAGGCTCAGAGGAGGCAGGATGGAACTGAACCGAGGAAAGGTGGCAGAGGCTGTGCTCACAGGTGAGAGGTGTGAGAAGCGTAGGACACTGCTCATGAAGTACTGAGGTGCTCCAAACATCAGCTTAGCATCCACACAGCAAAAGAGATTTGTTTGTTGACCCAGAATACAAGTTGCATGCAGAGCTGAGCCATCTGCAGCAAGACCATCCAGGATCTGGTGTTCCCTGAACTCTCCTATAAAACCTTGCATTACTTTAAATGAATGAAATAGAAGCATGGTTTCCATACAGCATCCGGCCAAATCAGAGACTGATTGTGCCTGGTTCCGTTCTGCAGCTCAGCAAACACACTTTGGGTCATTATTCTGGGACCAATTCTCACACTATTCCAGTCCTATCTTGTGTGAGATTCAGTCCTAAACATTCGTTCCTATTCCAGTCCAATCTCAGGGAAGTAAAACTACTGACTTTAGTAAAATTGCATGAATAACGCTGGAGGAGTCTACACAGCAGGACATTTTTTTAAGAGGATCAAATAAACTCTTTTGACCCGACTCTTTTAAACTCTTTTAACAAAACTTAATCCAAAAACTCCAGAAGTGAATTGCACACTTTCATTGCCTCCTTGCCTGCTGAATGTTTCAAGACAACTCAGGTTTGGCAATGGGAGGTTTATACCTTCTGCTCCTAATGGCTGGTGGTGAGTACAGACTGCTTCAGCTCATGTGCAACTCCAACAAAAAGAACAGTGAGAGCCCACGCAAGTGTCTCTAAGTACAGAGAAAGCCAGGATCTCCCCTACTTTGAGCAACTGAGGAGGCAGTTTGGTGCACCAGACTACTGCATTTCTCCAGGACCTACAGATTTTAGGGGCGTTTGAATGGCATTTCAGAAAGCTTTGGAGAATCACAGAATAATAACATTTTGCTCCATCCACACTTTTAATTCTCTCTGGCTACAAACGTCTATGCCATTTTTCCTTTAATCCTCAATTTGTCTCATGTTCCTCCTAATTATAGTTTGGAGGAATTACAGACAGACTGGATTCCAGTGAGAGTGCATGGCTCCAGAAGGAAGGAACAGAATAGTTTGCCTTTCCTCAGCAGAGTCTACTGGTTAAGAGGATGGGGAGAAGTCCCTTTAACAAAAAACGTGCCTTGATTTCCTAATTCTAAACAACAGAAAGAAGAATGGCTCAAAAACAAGCAAACAAATGACAAAACAAACCATTAAAATGTATTGGCATACTGAAATCTCAAACTTTGAGTGACCCACAGAAGGTGACCAAGTAGCAAGAGTCTCTTAAAATCCTCTGTAGCAAGTGGTGGTTAAAGATGGAATGTGAGAAATTTGCTTTACATTTGCTTGAACAAAATCTGCCACATAAGTCCATGCATAATGATCTCTAATTTCATCCAAAAGTTCCAGTATCCTTGAAAATTCTAGCACCTTCTAGAGGCATAAGAATTTTTTGAGGAACCAGCGAGGTTCCTCAGGTAGAAATGCTACTAAGTTAGGGAGCCTGATCATGGGCTAAGGCTAGATTGTCCCTTAAACTCATGCAGTCTGATTCCATGTGCTACAAGAAATACAACTATGGCAAAATGATTCCATCTACATATGCAGTGGTTACTGGATGAGGTTTGCAATACCATTAGGGTTAGCTCACGCAGCTCACCGCAAACTAATGATGTGCAGAGGGTTCCTTCCTATGAAAGCTTGGACCTACAAGCAAACGTCTTGTCTCTGAGATTCTTCTTTACCAAGCAAAACTTCATCTGGAGATGTGGGAGGAAAATGTGTCATATGTGAGACAGATGCAAGACTCTGCTGCTGGAATATGGGCTAGCTGCAGAATCCCATGTTCCAAGGCACAAGCTCATTCAATGATAAACCATCACCGCGCCATCTCCACAAACTGTGATTAGCCACAGTTTCATTCCTAGCATTCTTGGAAATGTCAGAACCACAAATCCACCTTTATTGACTTGCTAATAAATTACAGGTGTTTTTCTGTATATCCTGGATGATTAAAACACACGTTGCCCCTTTCTCCCCTCCCGTGTTCACCACAGCACACTAATACAGACTGAGAAATATTCCCAAGAAATCCTGTTACCGGATATTGCCTCTCTATCCTCCTGTTGATGACCCTGGCAAACAGAAATCCAAAACAGTGTAAATAGTCTATATAAGAGTATAGGCTACAGCCCATTCTTTAAACTTTTGAAGCCATGAAGTCCTATTTCTCTGTAGCCAGAGAGCAACTTTTGATGGCATGCCAAGTTGTGACTGGAGCTGGATGGAATTTTTAATTCAAAGTTGTTTTTAGCCTGGTTTACTAAGGAAACAGGGCATAGGAAACTCAGATCTCCTTTTGTCCTTTTACTGTTCCAACAAAACTTTTGGTTTTGCTGGCCAGGGTAAATCAAAGGGAAGAGGGCTTTTTGGTCTCAAACTATGCATCTTGTATAAGTTTCATAACCATTGGCTGGGCAGAGGAAATTTGTGCACCCATTGTATAAAAGAAAAAGCTGCAGTGTAAGCTTGTGACTTAGCAAATACCAAAGATTCCATAGCAGAGAATACCGGGAAAACCTTTGAAAGCTTCTTATGTTTATCACACATCAAAGAATTCTGTCAATCTCAAGAGAATCTCAGGAAGCCAGGCATCACTAGTCCACGTGGCAGTTTGTTTCACTAGATTGATCTTCAGAGCCATAGTGATAACTAAAAACAGATTTTCACAGAATTTGGTATTTTTAGTGATTGCGTTGACGCTGTATTGCTGGCCTTTCTTAGGTTACTGGGGCAGCATGTAGACATGTGGCCCTAAGCAATTTGATCTAGTACTTGATCTCGTGCAGGCAACCCTACCTGTGACAGGGGGCCAGAACTTGACACTTGATGTCCCTTTCAACCCAAGGTTCTCTGATTCTATGATCTTTATTTGAAAAAAATAAACAACAACAAAAAACCAGGTAATTTTACACAGTCAGACCTGAAACTGGCACTAGGCACACTGGCTTCTGCCCACTCAGCACTCTGCAGTGTCTCTGTGTAGTAGCTCCTTGCTTGTTGGAGATCCACCTGTTCTCCTTTACAGGAAAAGCTGTTTACCATAGGTCTGTTTTTACACACATACTGCTTCTTACTGAGTGTAACAGAGCCTGTGGGAGCTACTGTATGGAAATAATAGATTTGCCAACCAAACAGTGAAGAATATGATATCAGCCCATGTGGAAATCAGCATCACAGTAATTCTGAAAATGCTGATGCACAGCTTCAGCTTCCAGCTGGCTTTGACACCTACAGCCCCGCTGTTGCATGTACCTGTGACCCCATGTGCTTTCACTCTGGCACACAACATTTACACACATACAAGCACCAACATGATTGCTACAAGATGCATTCCAGCCCTGTAGCAGTGATAACAGGTTTTGGGCTTGCTACCATTTCCGTGAATAGTATATAGGCTTATCTCTTTAGAAAGAGCATTGCTCTAACCTTAGAGCACGAGACCTTGTGTAACACTTAAGCCTCCATAGGAAATGTCAGGATATTCCTACCATCACAGGGTATAGTTCACAATGCAAAATAGACAATATGTAAGCTAGTGCTGGAGCTGTGCCTGTGACCATTTCCCTCTCAAGCCTGTCCATTCTCAGAACATTCACCAGTATCAAACAGCTCTGGGTGTCTGATCTGAATCCAATAGGCCACTTAACCCGAAATCCGTGTAGCAGAGAGCTTTCTAAATACATGCAGAGGAGTACACTTTGAAGCCAAACACAAGAAAAGGATGTCCTTAGGATTCATGGGACTCAAACTCCTTAGAGAGAATCCCTGGACTCCATACTCCAGCAATTGCAGCATCTCTAGCAAAAGGCAATGACAAAGCAGCAATATTCCCCAGATTTCAATTTGCTTTGCCAGTTCCCCGTTCCACTGGCATTAAAGGCAAATAATGCCACAGCCACAGAAAGAAGAAAATGTGCGAAAGAAAGCCTAGCTAAACTACCTGAAAACCATTTCACACGTGAAGGGTTGAAGAGCCTTAAATTTATGCAACACAAGGAGCCAGATGACAACTGTGAGATACTCCGAGAGGTTCATCAATTGCCAGATGTGAAATTATGCTGGTTCACCTGGCAGGCCCAATCCCTCCCACCTGGAATAGAAAGCAGTAGTGCCTGGATTAATCACTTTGATCAAATTGTCTCATTCTTTTCAGCTGGATGGAGGATTTAGTTCTTGCTCACTTTTGAGTCAACCCTATGTTCCTACTATACAGGTTGCTCTACAGGAAAGGAGGTGGGTAGGGCCTCTGGGAGGAAATACTGAGGGAAATTTCTGCTTCCCCATCTATGCAGTTAACACCCATCTGTTGTTGTGCACTGCCCACAGCTCCCTGCAGCCTCTCTGCCACAGGGGCTCCAAGCTTTGGCACAGTAAGTGAGAGTAAATACTACAATCATTCACATGCTTCCCTTCCCCCACCCTGGCCTTAATTGAAACCACATGAGGAACATATGACACAGGGGAAGATCACAGGGAAGCACAAAGCTATGCAAACAGCCACCGAACTGATGGCCTGAGAGCCTGGCAGCTGTCTCACACCTCCCTGCTGCCAGAAAGCCATGCTGCCTCCAGCAATCATAAGCACAGGCTGCATGCACCTCCTGCCACTGCTGCCAGGAGGCAGACAGAAGCACACTGAAAACAAGTGCAGCAGGGAGGCTGAAGCCTAAACAATTTTCAAAACATGAGCTAATGTTTCAGTTTGAGAGTGCAAAACTAGTAGTAGCACAGGCAAGGCTCACTGTTACTGCTCCAAGCATCAGCCCCATCTCCTGCCATCTCCATCTGTACCCCAGGGCCAGCCCTGCTGAGCAACAAAGGCAGAAAAGGTGAGTGGTTCCTCTGCTCCCAGCCTGTCCTTGCTGGGAGACAATCTGCCCCCCTCCGCCTCACAGAGGGTACTGTTGGTGTGAGCCTTCAAGCTGACACTCATTTTATCCCAACCCAAAAACACAAAAGAAAGAATCTGTTCAAACTTTCCAAAACAATTAAACTTCAAACAGAGACCAAGCCTGCAGCTTTTCAGGCAGAAAGCAGATGTTTTCAAAGCTCTGAACATACATTGAAACAGGGCTTACAAAGTCCTGAAGGAACCACGTAACTACCTTTACAAAGCCATCACGCTGAAAAGGGAATTAACATCCACAGGAAGAGATGGCCCACGGGGTACAGCTGACCTACAATGGTGAATATGATTCTCTAAAGAGTGTGTGCCAAATGGCCAAGCAAGAACTGACTCTAGTAAAATTATAAGTGGGTTAGTATAGTTCACTGAAGAAAGGCTGTCACCATCACAGCTGCCTCTAATACACTGTCTTCACATATCCTTCCCCATTCACACAGTTTTCAAGAGGAAGTGACAGGAGGAATAGCTGTGACTCAATCACAGTAGGGTACGAGAAAACATATCTGCATGTGTATGTGGGGGTTTGGATGTGGACGCATATAACCATGCATGCCATATGGCTGCTCTTCCCACTACTTTTTTGTTTCTTTCAGTGGAATATTGACCTCAGATGACACTCTTGGTGGGTCCTCTCATTCAGTAATGTGAAGGAGCTCACACACCTTCCCTGGAATCTCCAGTGAATTATGGAGGAATGATGTTTTAGTATTAGTGCTCAGAGCCCTGAGGCTTCAGAGCTCTGTTCGCAGCACAGTTGCTGCCTTCCTGTGTGCCACACTGTGAGAAACACCTCAGTGCTCTTCCCCTTTATTTCATTCTGTAAAATAGAAACAATAGCATACACTTATGAAGAGCATTGTCTGCAGCTCCTGAGAGCTTTGAAATCTTCAAAAAGAAACAGGCCGTGGGAGAAATAATTTTTTAGGTTATTTTGAAGGGCTAATTGATAAAAATGATGCCAAAAGATGCAGGAAAAAAATTAAAGTAGGGATCAGTTTGTAAAATATACTGCAAAATGAAGAAAATGTGAATTTTATTAACTGAAGTCCATCAATTCAAGTAACCTTGGAAGTGAAGCAACACTGGAAACAAGAAAGATGATTCTGTATTGATCATGGGATTCATTATAATTTTTCAGTGTATGCATTTGAAAGATGTGATGTCTACAGAAGTGCTCCCTAATGTATAAAATCCAGTAGCTGCCACTCTCAATTAAATATAGTTAATGAGATCTCTGTTCACCCTATAGAGAAATGAGTTATTTCTCCATAGCTCATTGAAAATGGAGTTAAAACATGGCTGGGATTTTAATTGGTTATTGTGGATATCACCAGGATATGTCTCTTATGGTCTGTCTAGAGTATACGAGGTTCATAAAATCCAATAAGGCATTTAAACAAAATTCAATAGATGCCTGAGGCCCTGGGCTTTAATACCAAAACATAAAGCAGACATACACAGAAATGGCAATTGATAGGGCATCCCTTACTGACTACACATGACAAAGGAAGGGTAAAGCAGCTTTCTCAGCTAGATTCCTCTCCCTTAGACGTAGCAGGACATGGGTCTTATCCCATGTCAAAGTAGTGCAAGAGAAACAAGGTAGAGCTATCATGCTGTCACGTGCCAGAAAAAGGAGGAAGTGCCTTCTGGGAGCTGCCAAGGGGCAGTGATTTGCTTCTTCCTTTACAAAGGACCTGGAGGAAGAGAAGGGCTATCAAGGTGATTCTAGCAACTGGAGGCTGAAAAAAATGTGGTTGCTAATGGTGATAATTAAGGCTATGTCATTTCCTACAGTTTTCTGGTCAGAGATTTTTCTGTTCTGGTTTTAAATGAACAATTAAAGCTTACCCCTCACCTCTCTGTGGGAGATTTTTTCATAAGGTGACAGAGTGGAAGGTGGTCTCAGCTGAAATTCCTCTTTGCTTTATGCTATGCCCAGGCTGTCAGTCCATGCCAAAAACATACTGGCCTCCTACAGCAGCTTGCTGAGAGCTCTTTCTCCTCTGGAAAGAAGGCAGGAAGAAAGAAGAAATGGGGAATCCCTACCTGGCTTGGCTGGGAAATTTTCTCCTGGTCACCATTTATGAGGGAACAAGAGAAAAGCAGAAAACAACAGAAAAAAAAAGACAGAAACAACATAGCAAATTCAGCACATTTTTCATCTCAAAAGGTCTAAAAATACTCTGGAATTATTGAGCTGAAAATCACAGTTATGATAAAGTGGAAATGATCCCATCAGGCAAGACAGGCCAGCTGTATCATTACTGTTGCTGGGCTGAATCCTCTGAGAGACCATTACAACATCAGCTGAGCAATTACAGAGTCTGACTGCACTCCCTGCAATAACTATCCTTAAGTGGGCACTGGCCTAAAGGATCACGCAGCAGCCAGACCAAAATCTGAGCTGAGCAGCTAGGAATGGGGGGCAGAGGAAGAAGAAATGCCATGGGGCTATACACTGAGTTTTTCCACTGCTGTAAATTAAATACTAGCAGTGTTCACTCACCTGTCTCTTGTACTGATTTCCTATTGATCCTCTTATTTGGAGCTCTCCTCAAAGCACAGCTTTGATCCACACAGAGCACCAGCCCCCAGGCTCCCTGTCTAATCTGCATGATTCTTAAAAGCTTCTGAACTTCTCAGCTGCACCCTGAATTTGGCTCCAGAGCTGTAGAGCTCCAGAGCTCTGCCTATTGCCACAGGATGTGCTGTGTTCACAGATGCTGGCAGCAGCCAGTTAGCCTGCATTGGGCTGGCCAGCTAACAAGGAACCACAAGTTACAGATGGCAGCAGTAGCACGTCTCATCCTGCTGTAACTAAAATGAACTTCCACTGTGATTAGGTCAGTTGGCTCTTCTTACAGCAAAGCTAAGTTTAGGCCTTTTTCTTTTCTCCTCTGCTACTGGGTCAAGTCTCCTTTGCAGCTCCTGTTGAGAAATTCCCTATCACATCAACTTCATATCGTTCCTTTCTCTCTAGCTGGTGGGATGGTTCTGTTCTTCAACGTGATATAGCTGCACTTTTGGGGATTACTTTGTTTTATTTGGCATGGAGGGGGCTGCTGTACAGTAAAGGGAAGGCACGGAAATGGAGCTGCTGATTCATTGCAGCTGTTCAAACAATCCAATCACTTCATCCTCTCCTTTTCTTCCAAAAGCCCCACTCAGCGTTTCAAGGCTGGCCTGGGCTCCTGCTTGCTTGTCTTCTCCTGTGCCTTAAGAATGGTGGCAGCAGAAGCATGCTCTTGGCTTGCATCTCTCCAAGTCCACCCCTTGGTCCTGCACAATCTTGAGCTTGGAGTCAGAATGGATATACATTACTGGCACTTCTGCTCACCTCGCTCAGAGTTTCGTAGTATCTAATTCAGGGCCTGAATGCAAATTGAGTTTTCTGCATTACCTGGGGTTGTTTTCTAGAGAGGAAATAGGTATCTGGAAAAAAGGAAAAGAGGAAAAAAGGTATCTGGAGGGGCCAACTCACCAAAATATCCTAGAATTAATCACTCTGTGTCAGGGGCATTCCTGTCTTTTCTCGAGGAAAATTTTGACTTCAAATAGTGGTTGGGAAGAAAAATATAGCGGCAGGATGAGCAAGAGAAGTCATTCTTATACAGGTAATGTGATATGACTTGGCCTACAGAATGCCAGAAACTCCACACATTTCCAGAATCAGCATCTCCTGAGACCAACAGATAGTTATGGTATGTAGAGCACGGAGTCCTATCTCACAAGTCTAGGGAGGTGAATAAAAAGTTTCAGAGATAAAGCTTGGTATGTGTGCAACCAGGGCTATTGAAATGGTTGACTGCAAGAGCAAGGGGGATTAAGATTTATTTACACAGTCCCCATGTTTCTATGAGGTGAATTATGTGACCTAAGATTTGTTAGCTTTTAGGAAGATCAGGGTAACTCTGAGGCAGGACAACAAAGGATTACATTAATTTAAAAGGCATTGTATGGCATGGACTGGCAATTCAGAAACACGGAAAACAGCTGTAGCGCATTTACAGAAGCTGTTGTCTAACAGATGATTAAATACTTTTAAATCTCTGGATCCTGTTTCTGTTCTGGATCTGAACAATGTCATGCAAGTCATTCGGTCACTTCTGTTTTCCTCTTGCCTTTTTTTTGTCTTAGCTGAAAAGTGGCCAGGTTTAGTATATTTGAATAACACCTGCTTTACCAGCATCATGTACTTCATCAGCTACTCCTGACACTCTGTTAGTTATGATAACTGAATGTGTTTCTTAGTGACTGGTATTGTTAGGAACAAATGGGAGAGGCAGACTTATGAGGATGCTAGGTGATAGAAGGATAAACAGCTCCAGTGGAGTGTGCAGGATAAGCTAGGACCATCAAATTGACACAATATTTATGCTTTTCCCACTAAAGGTTATTATCATCTTTAGATCACATGCAAGGGCTGGATGGAGTCAAAATACTATCTAGTAAGGCCAAAAGGAGACTTCCTACGTGCAAATGTGGTTTGGGACACAATTTCCCAAGTACTTGGCGTCCTTCCTTATTGACATGAGAAGGAACGCATGTGGAACCTGAGCTCTGCATGGGAAACTAGTGCATAGCTTTGGGGCCTAGAAGAATGAAGTTATGTGCTGAAACCAATCTCACACATGGAAGACCTCTGGGAAAGAAGGCAGAAGCCAGGGAATGTTGAGAACATGCTCAGCGTTGCCTTTTCCTAAGGACTGGTGTCTGGTTTTCATCAAGAAGTGACCATTTTTCAGCAAGCTGTAAGCTCTCCTCATGGATAAGAGGATAGTAATGGGTATTACTTACCTCAAATACTGAAATTTTTGATGTAGCTTCCTCATATAGCGTCCTGTAGTCAAACTGGTGAGATTTGGATTGAATGGGTGGAATATGAAGTAGGTGGAAAACAGCAAGAAGCTCCAGGATCATAGGGTTGTGAGCAATGCTGTATGTTCTATCTGATACCTGGTAACTAGTGGTCCCTGACAATCAGTCATGGGATAATGCTTTTTAATATCAAGTGTTATCTGTTAATGACATGGCCTTTGGGACAGAGTGCACTTCTGTCTGTTGATTATACCTAATCTGTAAAAAGCAGTGTGACACAGGACAGAATCTTTATTCAAACAGACATCAGCAGATGACAAAAAATGCTTCAAGTGAACCCGAAGGAGTTTCAAGAAAGACAAATTCAATGTCCTGCAATGGGTATAGAATAATCCCATGCGAAACCTATAGTTAGAGAGTCTGTATTGTGAGACTAAGCTTTCTACAGTACTATCTTCCTCTTAATGGTCTACCAGGAAGGCCATTTCCTGAGCACATGGGAAAACTGGCTTATGTTACTTTCTTTGTTTTGTGAAGTGAGAGGCTTACAAATCCATGAGGCTTTCAGCAGACTTGGGAAGGCCAGGTGTACCTTTGTTTTCCCTAGGAAACCTCCCCAAAGTGCAGCAATCGAAAATGCATGCCACAAATGAATGCTGACTCTTGACTGCTCCGCAGTGGGCTGGGCAGCATGGAAGGAGATGGGCTTGATCCTGCAGCCGGATGACAGCTAAATTTGCCTCTTTCTTCTGAATATGTGAAACAGCAGCCATGACCCCACCAGTATGTCTATTTTATCTCAGTCTGCACTAGCTTAGCTGGAGAGTTGAGAAACTATTTAAAAGAATGCTATTCTTCTGACCTACTGCCTGCAGGCTTCTTTCTGGGCAAATAGCACATCTCCCAGGGCAGTAATGCAGCCAAAATGGATACTGAACCAGAGCTATTATCTCAGAAATTACAACACCTTTATTATCACCATTATGACAAACTATGTAAGCCACAGTAGAATCAGGCCCACAGATATTTATCTAAATTTATACAACTACATTACTATTTTTGGTAGGAGAGGAATCAAAAGGAGTTGTACACCCTATCCCAAGCCTTCCCTATGTCTGTCCCACTTTGCCAGAGGTTAGGCTGTGGGAGATGGTATATACCCCACTCCTCCACAGCTACTTCACCCTTCTTGCACCAGTTGTTAGGGAGAGTTTAAAAAAATCAGTGAAAGCTTGGCTGAGAAAGAAATTAAATTATGTCAGGATTGGTGGGATCCCACCCAGTGTGGAAACAGGCATCCTGAATGTAACAAACAATTTGGGATTAAATTGCACACTTGGTTCCATATGATTGACTTCCCCAGAATTGTACTGACAGAAATGAAAACAGAACTGAACTCCTCAGATTTCAATTAAGTAGATAAGTCATTGTCTATGCCTCCCTCCTGGTTACTTTGAGAGAAAAAAAAAAAGTCCATTATTAACTTACAAGGGTTGTCAGACTTGGAATTCTGCAGTTGTCAAGTTCTGTAATGTAATATACACCCAGAAAAGATATTGTCAAACCTAAATGCAAACGTGACGTGAATGAGAGGACTGAGAGAGCTGAATGCACCAAGCATAAGCCCCTTAGCTGCTGCCCCAATAACCTACCTCGAGGTAATGCTCCCAGTTTTATCAGCTTTTACAGTTTTATTTTGTTTCAGACAGCACTTTATGTGCAATTGCACACTATAGGCTAGTCGCTATCAGTAGCTGACCACAACAATCCAGCCCAGAGTATTTCAGAAGGTATGTTGCTATGAGTGTCTCAAACTGCACGTTATGAAAGCTCTCTGCAGACTCATTTGGCCTATTTACCTCATGTTGCAGTGCATATTTAAATTTAAATGGCAGCTAAAAGCCCAGGGTGCTGACCTAATCATCACTCAAGTATTTTTTCCATTGCTTTTCTCTTTCTGCTGCTGCTATAGTAATTTAGCTTGCTGTGTAATGGGTTCGGGGTTGGTTTTTTTCCCCTCCAACACCCCCAGTACACATGAGAAGTACCAAAGGGCAGGAAAGAGTACACTACTCAGCAGAATGGTGCTTTCATGTTCTTCACAAATAACAAAGCAAATGTAGCAGAATTATGTCAGCAGTGCAGTGTACCATCAAACCCAATACTGTATCCATCAGGAGAAAATGTTTTAACTCCTCTTTTTTATTCTATTTTTTATTCTGCTATAGAGAAAACCCAAATTTTATTAATTTTCTCTGAAGTTCTTGTATTTCTCACTTTCAGGAAGCAGCAATTCCGAGACTGTGTAACGTTGTTCTGAACATGTTTTCACAATATTTCAGGATATGAGAGGAACTATGACAACTGCTAACATAAAGCATAATAGAATAATGGAAATACTCTATTACATTTAATCACTAAGGGCACCTGCTACTTAGTACTGATTGAAGCAACTTATCTTAATTTCTAGATCAAGTGCCTTCTGTTAGTGCTTTAATGAAACAGTGTGACATACAAGAAAAATTACTTCACTACACACGTTGCAATCTAAAATGATTCAGGGGAAAAATCAACCCAAACAAACATTTCAGTATTTTCCCTGTATTGTAAACATCCATTTTCCACAAAAATCCTTTTACAACAGAAATGTCTCTTGCGCAGCTTTAGTCTAAAAAAGAAAAAAAGCTCAGTAAATCCCATGCAGAAGGGACACTCTTATTTTATCTTTGGAATGTCCTATTTCACTGCTGTTCCAGTCACCTCATGTTGACTTAAGCACAGTAAGTGTATGCTCCCACTTCTTCAAAGTATGTAAAACCTCAATCCACACTGCACCAAGTTTAAAATGCCTGGTTTAGTTAAACACGGCCTCAAACGACACATGGTCAAGGCACTGAGAAAAAGGATCTACCTTACCAAAACCACGGACACGCTAGGATACTCGATAACATTATTTCAAAGGCAGACATCAGATGATTGGGGCTTTAGCAGAACTGAGGAAAGGAGGGACCCAGGCACTGGAAGCAAGCAGGGAGAGCAGCAGCCTCAGTGGTGCCTGAAGGCTGCACAGAAGTGAAGAGGGATCCAATTCAGATGCCAGCTATACTGGAAGGTCCATTTGCACGGCCCTGCTTACAGGTAGGCTCTGCAGAGATGCAGTAGCTAACCACGTTTCAAAATCAGCAGATGTCTTACATAGCTTTAGTGCTTCTCTCTCCCTGTGTTGCTTCTCTTTCTTCATAGACAGTCCCTGAAAGGGATAACAGTTACATTTTGCCCTCTGCATCTTTGATTGTAGCTCCATTTCCCACTCTGTTTTCTCCCCTGAGGGTTACTATTATCCTGTTCGTCCCAGCCCCACCTTACTTCTGCCCTTTCCTCTCAAAGCTTAATTTCCCTGACTTTGATCCTCTAATTGGCCATTTCCCACTTTCAGTCATTACATTGCTTCCTTGTGTGCTGGCCACTATCCCATGCTTCATCTACATTTTGAAAAAAAGGTGAAGAGTAGACCAGAAATAGCACCCAGGAGCATGTAACTGTGCTGTGAGGGGACTGAGTGAGCCAGGAAAACGAGAGAACATACCCGTTAATGAGCACTGTTTATGACTGCTGTTACCTCAGACTTTCTTAGGAGCACAAAACTTAACCATCTCAGTCCAGAGGTTTGCAGATTTGCTACATCATGTAGAACCCAAGACTGTGCCATCCACTGCAATACACACTGATCTTCTGCAAGAAAGATTTTGTGCATAGGGATTTCAGCCACTGCTGTTGTAATGGAAAAGAAACTCAACAAACAAAAAAAAGATACTTGAGCAAACTGTAGGAAAAAAATAATCAAAATTACACCCTTATAAACCAAACACAGATGGGCAACAGAAAGCAAGGAAAATATTTTCCCGTACACGGACATCTTTGAAAAGATTTCCCTTTGAGAAGGAAGAAGAAAAGAACATGAGATGCAGAGCAGCATGGATAGCTAATTCTCTTCCTAGGACAGGCCAACAGCTAGATGATTTCCTGAGAAGGATGGGCCCACCTCACAGATGCTTAGAACATGAGCTGGGGGATGGGAAGGAAAGGAGGAAAAACAGCTATTCACTGCCAAGCAGAAATTGCACGGGAAACAGGAGCTTGGGAACGTGCAAGATGGGATTTGCAGGCACAGCTATGCAAGATGGAGAAAGAATCCATAATCTGCAGGGTGAGAAAGGCCACTGAAGAGAGCTTGGGTCTCCTGGGAAATCTGTTCTCTTTGGAGTTAATCCCTCCAATTTGGAAAAGATGAAAATTGCAATAAAATTTGGTGAGATTTTTATTGCCACATCTACTCTCCTGGTGAGCACCCTCACTGCTCCAAGTCCCCCTGCCACTAAGCTGCACGCTGCCACTTAGCAGGTAATATTGGTGATGGGTGAATGGCTGGACTGGATGATCTCAGAGGACTTCTCCAACCGTGGTGATTCTATGATTCTATGTAATTTCTCTGCTCATGGATAATGACCTAAGTCCAAACACATAGACCTCCTTGCTTCCAGAAAGCATTTTCCCATGGCATTTTGCTCCATTGCAACAGAGCCTCTCAAAGATGGATTTCATGGAGCTGCTAACCCTATCAATTTCTAATTAGGAGCCATGTGAAGACACAGTCTTCATCATTCAGAACTTGCTTGCTGTTGTAATATCACAGTCTGGGTTTTGATATTTGGGTAATGGTGTCGATCAGCAATAGAAAAAACAGTTTTCCTCATATTTTTAATGTACAGGAAAAATATTATAAACGCCATTGAAAAATTAACTCAGCAATTTTTGTTTGTTTGTTTTCTTGCAGTGAAGGCATGAAGTTTCAACGCTTTCAAAAAGAAAGCAAATACTTGTAGGAAATGTAATAATTTTTTAAAAGTTCAAAAAGCAGGCACAGCTCCCAGCCTATTTCAGTTTCTATTAAGAATGAAGTAAGAATAAAAAAAATTCAAAAAAATTTTTCAAGAGTGAAAACTCATGTTTACCTTTGAAAAGGAATTCTGAGGCAAAATCAAGTCATAATCATAATATTTTAGGCAAGCATATAGTTGTTTTGTTTACGACACATTTTAACAGGAAAACGGTGTGAACAAAGCATGAAAAAAGCTAGAACTTTGAAGATGAGGTATGGATTTTGCAGATAATGCTACTATTTCTTATTCTCTATTCAAAAAACCAGCAGAGGAGATGAAACGGGGAAAAAAGCATATTTTTTTATGCAGAGAAAGATGTAACGCTTTGAAGAACACAAGGTGAGAATTGTTTAAAGTCACAGAGATGGATACCAGCTTTGTGGTGGTAGAAGACTGGTGGCATCCTGTAAAAAGAGACTCAAATTCTGTCTATCTGAACTGACAGCAGTTAGAACATTTCATCCTTATCTATCAACTGTAATGCTGCTCTAACTGGGCAGGTGATCATTTTCATGGAGTGCTGCTGCCCATGGCTGTATACTTACACAAGCAAGCAGTAATGGATTTCCAGATATAAGAGATTTCATGTTGCCTAAAAAACAGGGTACACATTTGCAGTAGTGCAAACTGCATGCAGAACGTTTTCCAGTCTGGAATGGCAGCAGTTTACATTTTTCTTGCACATCTTCAGCAAAAAGGAGCCTATAGGGTCAGGACAACAAAGCATTAAGCACAGTATGTCTGAGACAGGAAGAGTGCAATTATTATGATTTACAGCACTGTCAGATTCAACATGTCTCTCTAACAAAAAGTGCAAAGGAATCTCAAACCATTAAACTGTCTAGCTCTTAGCCGTTACATTTGATCCACAAACAGTACCTTCAACAGTACAGTGCCCTCTAGCACTATAATAAAGTATTAACCACTAGTTAATACCTTCCAAATTTCTTCTTAGTCCCATCCAAATTCCTATCAAGAGAGAAGTTCAGTCTGAAAAGGCTTCAAACCCCTGTTTAGAATGAATATTGAAATCACTAACCATTCCTCATCCCCAGGAGAAGCAAAACTATTGCTCATTTTGCTGGCTTCTAAATGAAAGTTTTGATTGAGCTTCCCCCTGTGTTTTCAACAGCTCCTTAAGAAAATACAGGTTTCTTTCTGAAACAGAAATGGTAGTAAATGATGAGCAGTGCTGGAGTTTAAGAAACCACCTTTCTTATGTTTGAGTAATGTCCCCATGTCCACACGCAGTTTGACTGAATAAGTTTGACAGCTCACCACTGACCCAGTGGAGCTAGGTTCCAGAAGTAGGATGAATTTGAGCTGCTTGGATGACAGATCACTGGCCTTGAAGAATGCAAATCTGCTGTGATTGTCCTGTAAATGGACACCAGAAGATGGCATGGTAAAATTTTAGTGCTACAAGTTTTAGTGCTCTTAAGATGTGTGGAATAGTGGCCCACATGTGGATGCCCCATTCTTAGGTGGCCCCAATAGCTCAGAGGGAGATTATCAGGAAATAAGCAAGTTTAGAATATAGCTGTGTGCCTGTTGCAGGCATTGGGCAATGTTCAGTGGATCCTGTCATTGCAAGAGGAAGTGAGGGAAAACACAGGAATCCCAAAGGCCTTTGGTAGCAAGACGACAGCAAGGAGATACCAAACATGGAACACACGTGTTCTTGCCCTTGCTGACTTCTGCACCCAGGGGATCTGCAGTAGGAGTGCAGATACAGTAAGACAAAGTGGGTCTGGGAGATATCTTAGCTGCCTCACTATGGCTCTGTTGGTAATACTGCAAAAATGCAATACTTATTGCATAATAGGCTTACTTCTTCAGTGTACCAGCTCCATCTTCTCCTTTAGCAGCTAGTCCTACAGCTTCTGTATGGAAATCAAAACGTCTTCCGAGTTCACATTCTTGGTATTAAGTTGCTCTTTGTAGATACAACAAGGGACCATCTAGTTGCTCTAAGAAACAACTCATCCAGTGTCTACTGCATGGTGATGCTACAAAGATGGGAGATCCTCTGTCTTTCCCCAAGTATTTATTCTAGGAAGATTTATTAGGCTATGCCTTTGAGATTCCATCAGTACTTCTCCCCAGTTCTGTTTTGATTGTAGAGGACAATCACTGTGTGACCAAAGAGGAATGGATGAGGTAGCATACAGTAACAGGAGAGCTTTTTCCCCCTTTATTGCTATTATCTATGACATGGATGCTATACACAGCAGATTAGATCTGTGCCTAAAAGCAATAGGCCACTCAAGGGAAATTACACTAATTAAGTATAAAGGCTGACTGCTGTCTCATTTAGTTCCTGTCTGCTTTGGAGGAGGACACAAAGAAGGGACTGTGGAGATTTCAAGAAGTATGGATGAGCTTTTCCCACATTTAGGATATTTGCATGTTGGGAAGCCTGAGATCAGCTTGGCTGATGAAAGCTTTATCCCTTACTGACTTCATCTTAGAAGGCAAGACTTGATACTGCAAGCAAAGTGCATTCAGAGAGTAGAGTGGGAACTCTCTCCAGTCAGACAACCTCTGGGCAGGTTCCATTTGCCAGCTGGAAAAAGATCCACAGACTGTCCCAACAATGCTCATACAGAAATCCAGGGGATTAAGGGGAATGCCAAATGTGGCAGGGGCTCTGGAAGCAAGAAAAGAAATCACAGCCAAAAGATCCCTCCTCACAAGGCCTCTCCATATCTCCTCCAGGGTCCTGTAAGAGCTCCAGCCTCTGTTCTCGGTCTCCTTGGTCAGATAATAAAGGAGTGGCTGGAAAACACTTTCCTATAGGCTGTGGCTAAAACAAAAGCTCAGCACAGCACACACGGAAGATGACTAGGCTAGCTCCTACTATGTGGGGTTCTCTCAGATCTGCAGAACCTCTGAAATGTCAGCACCATCAATTAGACTGGAAATAAAACCTATAAAAACCTCCTACTTGAAAATGATCTTTGTGGTCCAAAGCCCTGCAATACGTCTTCAAAGCTGTGTGAGACACAGTACCTGTTGTATGGCTTGGATCTGCATAAATGCAGCGTACAGTTAATTAATCCACTGAGTTTGGAACAGCTGTTAACCAACTTTCCATAAACTTAAATATTTAAACTTAAATATTTATAAAGCACAGATGACCTCACAAAATATATTAGCACATAGAACTCTTTTGGAATAATTCATGTGCTACCAGTGCTAGCCAGTGGACTTCATAGGTGATACTCTGCATTAAAAGCCTATCTTGGTCTTTTTAAAGGCTCCCCATGTTTAATTTGGAGGCTTTGAACCCTGAAGAGCTAAACTGATATTTTCAAAAGATCTTGGCTATCTGGAAAAGGGGATGATTAGCATTTCAAATCAAGCATTTAATCTATCTGATGCATTTCAAAAATACGGCGAGGTGTGGGACGTTGTACAGGCTTTACTAGTACAAGTGAGCAATGACCTACAGATCTCACTCACAGCTCTGCCAGGTGCAGTGCGCTGGGGAGCAGCACAAGGGCTGCCCTACAGGAGGCCAAAGAGAACAGCAGAGCAGTCTGGGCAGTGCTCATGCCAAGATGAGCAGAGGCCACAGCACACTACAAAGAAAGCAGAGCAGCTCTAGTGACTCTAACCAGGGTCAGCCTCAGTCCAGTGGTTGCCAGACAAGTCCATACGGACAAAACAGGTCTGAAATCATCCAGGAAATCAAGTCACCAGGTCAGGGTTCAAATTAATGGGGTGCACAGTCAGGTAAAGGCATATTTGCAGTGTAACTGAGGCCAGGACAAAGGACCTGGGTTTAAAAGCAGTTCCCAACAAAATAAGCAGGCAGACCCCCACAAGGCTCCCCCACAGGTCTCTTACAGCGATGCTTTCACAGCACTGACCTCAGGTTAAGCTGCACATATCAGAGTTGGCTGGGGCACAGGCAGCCAGAGCCCTAGCAGGGGGAAAAGTCTGCACAGTACGTTGGTACCATCTGGCACAGAAAAATCTCTAAACCCCGTTCATGTCACTGACACTACTGTACCTACATAAAGCTATGATGCAGATATCATTATTGACACCATATTCTTTTTTCTTGTTCCAGTTCTTCTTAATCTCAAGAGGTGGTATATCTCAAATAGCCTCAAATAGATGGATGCTGCACCTCCATCAAGTAGAGCCCAACGATCAAGAATAAGATATTTTATCATAACGTGGAAAACAATACACAGATCTCTATCTATCAGCTCTGCAGAACAGGGTGAAATCTCCAAAGAAAATAAGCAAGCAGAAGAAGAAACAGCACAGTAAGGAGATGCTCTGAGACCGGGACACCCACATTCACACCCTTCCACCAACTATGTCACGGGTTATAACAGAATTACTTCTGCTTCTGCAAAAGAGAAACAAAAAAAGTTTGAAGTTTCTTTCTCACTGCATGTTTTAGCACTTCCTATTTATTTTCCTCCTACTCTCCATTCAGTTTGACTCAGTTAAGTATACTTTCCTCTTACATCAACGACCTAAAGTAGTTTAACAGTCTCTGCCTCTTCAACCCAATCATCCACAGCACCAAATAGCTACTAAGAAGGCTCCTGCAGCGTATCCCAAATTGGATAATACTACCTTAGAAATCTCTGTGACACAGATATCACAAAATACAAGACATACTGGATATACAGGGCTATGTGATAGGCCCTGGATACTGAAGCTATGAAAAAGTACAGCTGAAAAGCAGGCTGCACATTGAGGAGCATCTTCTTTGCAACAGGAAGAAAATAAAGTGCAGCCCTAATGGAGTAAGCCCAGCCAGCCACAACCAAAGGCATCTGGCTGAATGCTTGCCTGAACTACTAAGGTGGTCACAAGAAGATCTTCTGCACAGAAATGAGAAATGCTGGAAGTCTTGTTTGTGGCAAAAGCTCACCTAATACATTCTCTAAACCATGCTTGGTTCTAGCTTTCTGCTTCTGCTTTAGAAGCATTGGAACAATCCTGAAACTATGCCAGAAAAAGGTCAAATGTACGAGTTAAAACAAACAACAACAAAATCAACAACGAAAATTAAAACAAACTGAAAAAGACACACAAGGGGGAAGTAGAGCAGTGATGGGAAATAGACCATTTGATAATTAATAGGTTAGTGCAAACTCTGATATCAGGGTGAGTGAAATAACACATTATGGCAAGAGGAAAGGGAATAACAAGGGAAACAAAACAGTTGTATTTCACTCAGCAGTGCCAGGGACTATAAAAGAGTGGAAGGGAGTTCTCCTGATCTTAGTAATCCCTCTACAGAGGGAAGGTCACAGGACAGCTTTTGAGAGTTATTGACCTGGAAGCTTCCTGCTCATCGATGGACACTTTCTGCACTATGTTACTCCACAAAACAGAACCAATGCCTCATAGTCAACTTCAACCACCAAGTAGTACAGTTTCTAGTAAGCAAAGTTAAAGCAGTTAACTTTGACTAGAAAAAAAGAAAATGTGTAGGATTTTCAGAACCTTCTTGACTCAGAAGGGAAAAGGTTAAAGCAGTAGTTTCACCGATGAAGAAAAACTGACAAATAGTCATTAATTTTTGGATCATGTTATAATCTGAATTTAAAACAGTTTTTTGTGGATTTTGAAGCACATGGGATTTATCACTGTGTGGGGCTATCAGCAGGATGGACCAGAGGAACTAGAAAACAAGACTTAGAATATATGGCTTAATGCATTCAGTTAATTTATTTTGCAGAAGGGAAGGTTTTAGAGGTGACATAATTGCTGAATATAGCAAGTTACACACAGGAAAGCATTTACTAGGAAGCAGAGGCAAGCATGC
This sequence comes from Lagopus muta, assembly GCF_023343835.1. Taxonomy (NCBI): domain Eukaryota; kingdom Metazoa; phylum Chordata; class Aves; order Galliformes; family Phasianidae; genus Lagopus; species Lagopus muta. Next base: position 21,869,292 of record NC_064438.1, on the reverse strand, counting down.
AGGCTTTTCTATCTTTCTGACAAAGAGGTAATGTCAGCCAATAGCTGGAAGTTTACAAGAAGAATATGTCTTATTTAAATAATTTCTGGGCAGCTGGAACTGCAACAGCTTCACTAGGGAAGTCACCACCTTTTGAAGTCTTTATAACCAGGCTGTATCTTTCAGAAACACACTTACTATGTAATTTTGGAGAGTAATGTACTACAGGGTTTGCAAAGGGCATATCCAAACTGGATATTTCCTCTCCTGAGGTCAAGATGCCTCTGTAGCACATTCATACAGTGAAGTGAGGTAGTGCTGATTTGGTATGAGTGTCAGAGAGAAGTCCAGGCACTGGGTAAGCAGTCATAGTCCAGTGCCCCCAGCTACCCTTGCACATTTGAAAGAACAGACCAACAACTTCGTGCCACAAACACCTAGGAGCATATCATGATCGGTTAAGAATAACTTGTCCACCACAGGGATCATGTATCTTCCTCTGAAGCACTTGGCAGTGGCTAGAGATAGCATACAAAAAGAGACGGCCCACAGGGCAGACAGTCTGGCAGTTTTTATAACCTTGGCACAGGCTCATCAGCACACAGGGTGTCCTTGGAGGTCTCCTATGCTTGCACTGACCACAGCTGACCCTACTTAATTTATGAGCTCTTCTGAAATCACAGTCTCATGTATTATGGCTCCAGGCTCTATTGAAATGAACTACAGTAAAATAAATTCCAGCTGCTTGGAAGGAGTTAGAGAAACGACAAAAAGAAGGCAAAAATCTTCCATTCCCCTAACTCACTAAGAACAGAGCAAAAAGTAGTTACACGAGACTGAGTAAAAACAGAGGGGGAATTCAGCTGGCCTAACTGAAGGAGCAGGAGAAAAAAAAAATTGGTCAAAGGGTTTTTGTTTGTAAACTTTTTTTTCTTATAAAACTGGATGGGTATGAGTAAGGCAGAGCTTAGCCAGGACATAGAGCAAACAGGTTCAAAGCGCAGAGGCAGAGGGATCTTGATAAAGCTTCTGACTGAGGGTGGGATGCATATCAATAAATCAGATTCATTTGCAAGGGGTCTTGAGTGCTTGTCCTTTTCCTGTTTTGTCTGTTCCCTGGCCTTTGGTCTGCACTATTTCCTTCCCCAGGATGCCTGTGGGCTGTTAATGGAGAATATTAGGGAGCAGCACCAGGATGTACCTCTCTCCCCGTGTTGTTGCCAGCAGCCTACAAATCATCCCTATTTGGTAGATGCTGCTCTTATCCTACCCTTGCTGTTGGGGTATTTTGAAAGGATGGCATTTCTAATGAAGTCTGGCATTGTTGTCCAGCCACAGCTAAGCTGAACTGTCATCTGATGAATACTGCAGAAGTAAAGCTTGACTCTAGTTCTCTTTCACGGGCCTGCAGCTAGAAGAGAAGAGATCTAAACCCTATGAGGCCTGTTCAACTGCTCTTGTTGGTCACAGGGTGGCTGGTTCTAAAACTGAGAATGGGAAATCTGCATGGTAGAGAAGGAGACAAAAAAACAATGATGACCTGCTGATTTAGATGGGAACAAACCACGAGTTTATGAAGAGCTGGTGAACTAGCTATGTTTGTAGGACATAGAATCTGTAACATGCACCCCTCTTCCACAACCACAGGCTGACTCTGTGTTTATTTTAGTGATTTGGAAAGCAGTGGCTTGCCAGAGCAGTCCACCACTCCTGTGTCTTGTGTTATCACTGAAACTGCCTCGGGGATTGCCACTCAGTGCCTCAGCATGCAGAAGTCAGGGAACTGAGACATTAGCAGTGCTTACGTGACCTCATACCCACCCCCATCTTTCTGCTTCCCAGCAACTAAGTCCCATGGCTTCTTCAGAGATTTCTCCAACTTTAACACACACAGCTAAGAGCTTGTTTTCAGCAAGGAATTCCTGAATGTCTTCACTGTCATTACTCAGTGTCTGAAACAGCCTTTCTGCTTGGTATCAGGCATCACAAATGAGAAGATCAATACTTTGACTGAGGTTATAGACACAAGCCAACCACAGCGTAAAATGAAATAAAGACCAAGCAAACAAACAAACCTAACCCTTAGCACTCTAAGACTTGCTAGGCCCAATTAAATAGAAAAACAGTGTGTCTGTAGTATAATCAGCAAAGCAAAAATATTTGCCAGGTAATCCTGCCCATTTGAAGGACCTGCAGATGTTCAACATCTTTGTGACATTCATTGCCACTATGGGAAGGATGTGACAACCTCAGCAAGAGCAGGTTCTCTAGACTAAGATTTGAAAAATCCAGTTCAGCAGCAATTTCACTTAGCATCAGCTCTATGGCAGGGGTTCAATGTGAATTCTGTAGCTGAAAGCTATTAGACTTTTCCCTCATGCTAGCATCAGCTACTTTTGGCAAGGCATATTAAATGCAGTGAGCCAGAAATGGGGCCTGGAGAACAGATTCTCCAGATCACAAATGCCAAACCATGGAAATGGACTGGAGACAAAGAGGGTGGAGAGAGGAGTTTCTACATAGCATTTTTTCTCCCCCATTACCAGTGCAGATGTGGTCTACACCCCAACACATGTTTGTAATGAGTATAGTGAAAGAGGAATTCCAGATCTTACTCAAGAGTTGAAACTTGAAAGAGTCAGATGAGTTTGAGATTAATCAAAGGTTTGGGTAAGTGTGCACTAAGAGAAACAGAGTTGCCCATGTTCAGGTCCCACAGGCAATGGGCAAAGAGATACAGATTGCCCCCACAGTGCTGTTTCTAATCCATAATCTGCGAGTCTCTTCAGCAGTTAGAGAAGGGCTCAACTCCCAGATTAAATTAGGTTTTCCACTGTGATGAGACTAACAATTTCAGCAGCTCCGTAAGTTCACGAATTAGAAAGACGAAGTTCAATTTTGTCAGACTTCAGGCTCTTTCAATGTTCTTTGAAAGCCAGGGTTTCTTCCTTTTCTGTCTGTCCTTTCCTCTCCACTACCACTGCAGCAGAACCCTGAGAGATTCCTTCTGATTAACTGGTGTTCACAGGAACTTCCTGAGCACAAAAGAAAGGGTATCCTCATTTAACTAAACCCAAAGCAAGCCAAGTTAATGGCTGCTAAGGAGTGAATGATACCTCAAATCGCATGTAACAAAGCTAAATGCTGATTGACAAAGAAGACATTAAAAACAGCAGGAGGCTTAATGTAGTCTACAGAGCCTTCATGCCCTATCTCAGACATCCCTTACGTACACATTTAATAGAGACAAGTTGGAAAAATAATTTTGTAGGCTTGATAAACTTGAGGGCTTATTTCTTTAAAATTCCTGAAATGAATTTACAGAAATTCCTTGCAGAAAAGCAGGAATTCAAATATATGTACCAACATGCTACTCAGGTAATAGAAGTTAATGTAGGAAGCACTAGTTAGGATAATGAAACAAAAAATGAATTTGTGTGAACTATCACAAATACTTGTGCAGTAGATTTAAGAGACATAACTATTTACTGGGACCTGGCATATAAACTGGGGAATTGTATAGGGCATATATAAGTGAAAAGAGAGAAGATGCGAGGAACATCACTTTAAATTTATATATCCGTGACTGAAACAAACTAAATAAAGAGAACAAAATAGCTTTCCCAAACAGTCCCTGCTCTGACAGAGAAGGCTGGTGGGTAACACCTCTGATATCACTATGGAAATATTAGTTGGGAAATTATCCTCCAATTTTGCATTTCTTTTTTTCCAATGAAGTAGAACCATTTCACAATGGATTACGGGCAGTAACTAGATAAAAATCTGTGGAATGTGTTGAATTCTGCAGATCTACATCTAATCTGAGTTTGTGCCTATGTTAAAATGCTAAATCAGTTTGGGCAAGTGAATGCATAAATTCATAGTCTTAGTACTGTGAATCTATTTATTGCTGGTTTTATTTTTCTGCAATGCATGGAAGGCCAGGAGCAGGAAGGAGGCCTGTAAATCCTAACGTTAGAGAGATGGGAAGGGTAAAACGCCTGACATATGCACAGGAGGTAAACAAGTTGTTGTTGTTTTTAGAGAGAAAGGGCAACATCTGATTAACTTCTTTTGAAGATTTTACGCTACTAAAAAATGGAAAGAAATCTGCAGCACACATTCCCTTCATTCTTCTCATGCCAGATTTTATCAATTTACACAACAAAGTTGTAGGCGTTCCAATCGAAAACATTCAGAAGAAGAAATGACATAAGAAACAAGCCTGTTTGCCTCTTTGGAAGGCAATCAAGCAAGGTTTTCTGGGGTGAGATGACTTCGGGCATCACTTTACCTTTAGAAGAGGCATCTGACCCAAAAGTGGTTTGCTGACTACTCTCCCCTACAGATCCCATGTGTGAAAAACACAGTCCCTATGGGAAAACTGCAAGTAAAACTGCATGTGGCATGAGGCTGCTGAAGGGGCACTGGGAGCAGCTCTTGTAAAATGATACAAAGAGAAAGAAAGAAAAAAAAAAAAGGCTGGCATTGGTTTAAAGCAGTCTACACTGTTACAAAAGATACCACAGATAGCAACAAATATTTAACTTTTCTCATAAAACTTCTCATTGGCTATTTCAGCGACTCCCTGGGTGAGATGAACAAGAACATCTTCGGATGTCCCTATGAAACCAGCTCATCTCTTGCTGAGAGGAACCTTGTGTTTCCCCACTGAAGCTGGCAGCAGTTTTTGATGCATTATGCTGAGAGCTTATGGCTAGAGTAAAATCTGAAGTTCTGAAAATCTCTGTCATGCCCTTATATTTGGGATGGAGCCCATAAGCAGCAGGCTGTAGAAGGAACAGGGATATTTTAGTTAGAAACAAGCCATTAAGGAAGTTCATAAACTCTGGTAATAGCAGGTGACGACAAGAAGCACTCGAGGGTAATGGGGCTGGCAGTAACTTCAGAAGAGGACTGCCTCTTACCCCAGCAAGCACAAAGGGAACTCCCTCCTCCTTTTTGCCTTAAACCAAAATAACCCCCCTTGGAGAATTTTGGAAAGGAGTACTACTGGAGGAAGATGACAAGGCAGGCTGCCACATGGGCCTGAGGAGCTGCTTCCAAGAAAGAAATCCTCATACGTGCAGAATCACAGGAACTTGAGCCCCCTTTATATCACAGCAACTTCCTCAGAGGCTTTCTAAGTTCATTCTGCATTCCAAGGTCTGAAGTAAGAGACCTTCAAGAGGAGAAAAAGAGATTCCTGCCAAAGCACCCTACTCCCTGAATTTTTAAGAAATCAGAACAACTCAAGCTGCTAGTTAGTCCTGCAGCTAAATACTGAATAAAATAGGATACGTAAAACAGCACTGCTTTAATGCTCCTTTTTCTTCAGATTCGTAATCTCAGAAAGGTTGACTGGCTGACGAGGTGAGGAAGGGAGAAAGTTTTCTAAACTGAGGGAGAATTGTTCCAAGATGATGCAATGACATTTGCAAAAACTGAAAACCAATTTATCACAAAACATCGCTCTAGCATTGGCATGAGGTGCAAGCAACAACATCTGTGAGTTATCACCTTTGATTTCCAAAGAGCAGAATCAGCACTGTGTAACTCTTGTATAGAAGAACCATTTCAGGCACCAACAGTAGGAAGGCAGTGACAGCAAGAGCAGCTGCTTATGCAACAACTCAGCTAAGAGCTTCTGGTGCAATTTGCACACAAAGATCGCATCAACTTGTGGATGAGGTGAAACTTCGGATTACAATACTTTGCTCTCATATTTCATGGGAATTGAGTAGCAGCTGGCAGGAAGGACTCTACAGTGGTTGAACATCAGATGAGAAATGTCAGCCTCCTAGGACAAGCTGCTAAGCCTGCAGCACTCAGTCTGGATTTCAGTTCTGGAACTGAATGCCATGATGTTTACTAAATGAGCATTTACCAGACACTAAGACTCACATTCACACTGAAAGTCTTACAAGGATTCTAAATTACAGAATCACAATGGTTTGGGTTGGAAGAGACCTCAAAAGGTCTTCCAGTTCCAAATTCCTGCCACAAGCAGAGACACCTTCCATTAGTTCAGGTTGCTCAAAGATTCCTTGTTGTTTTCTCAGTGGTAGCTACTGGTTCAAGTTTTCATCCTCACATTGCAGATTCCACAGAGCTCACTGCTAAGTTTATCCTCCATGACTGTTCTTTCCTGATCTTGGTTTTAAACCTTATCCTGCGGCCATTTCCCATAGAGCGCTTTATGGATTTGCTGACACTTTCACCATCCTCTCTTCACAGTACAGACCTCAACGGATCACCAAAACCCTTTTTAGTCCTCAGCTCTCCAAATGCTGCCCAACCTCAACCTCACTGCCAGCTTCCCAACTGACTTTAGTATTCATTGGCCTCTCTTGGAACCAGCCTTTACGCTTGTCCTGTTTACCTGCAAAACAAAAAGATAAATCTCCATCCTAGCACAAATCCTGAACTTGACTCTGGAGGAAAGACACCAATCAGATCTGTTCAGCATTCAGTTGCCTGTGCTTAATTTCAAAGCAGCCTTGTGACTCTGTGCTCTCACAGAAAGAGTAGGGAACGAAATTGCTCAACACTAAGTTGCATTAACAGACACTAAACACAAAGCAGACACAAGAAATATCCTAGGAGCTACTACTGCTTGCTTTGAGACAACTGGGCTTTAGCAGAGCACAGCATGACTAGCATTAGGCAGCTGCAATGCACAGCTTTTATTGCAGTTCCAGAAGGCATGCATATATCATGAGGGACCACCACACCATGTTGTGGCAAGGATTAGCGACTCCTGCTTAGCTTGCAGGGAAACCTGTCTCAGTACTCTAACAAACTGTAGGGTTTAGACTGTCTTTATACAAGCATCAAGATTTTTCAGTATATCTCCTGCACATAGGTCTCCAAAAGAAAGCTGTGGCTGAAGACCAGAATGCTCCTCCAAAACATAATTGCTTTCAGAAGCACGCATACTCAGTAGCCTTTGATTAAAGGTAGAATTATGGACAGGAAGTAACTGGTAGGACAAGAAAATAGCAGCACACAGGAGCGTTATTTAGAAGACATGGGGTCTCAGCAGTTGTTACGATGTGTCAGAGTTTGCAGAATGTGAGTTGTTTTTACATACTAAAAGACTTCCAAGGATAAAGAATCACTTGCAGTAGAAAACCACAGCTTGCAGCTTCTTCAATAACACCATGCTATGACAAAGACAAGGCTGGGGAAGGATACAACTGAACTCCTGTCTTCTCAAGTAACTAAGCACTGGCAGTGGGTCATCCCCAGCTGCTCATTATTCCTGGCACAGGCCTGACACATTGTATATGGGAACTGAGGTCATGGCCAAAGATAGTTCCAGGATTCAAGAAAAAAAAAAAAAAATAAATAGTGAGAAAAACATGTTTTGATGCAATTGAAATTGTACCAAATTACTATCAGCAACAGAAAAAACATTTAAAGGCAGCTTTTTTGTGTTTGCTCACATCATTGGGTTCTGGTCATGTATTTATGCTTAGGAGCGATTAGAAGTAATTGAATTATAAAAAAGAAATTCAAATACTGTAGTTATTTCTGAAAAATATAACATTCTGTCCCTGTTGATCCCAAATCTAAGTAAAATCTTATTCAAAATCAAACTAAAAGCTTTTGGAAAAAAAATACTCCACTATTTCCATTTGGACCCAGCTGGCACCAGAGTGTTTCATATTTGCTGTCTAGACCGAATCCATTTAATAGGTTAATTTTTCTTTTTCAAATGTCACAGGTTCTTTTTTTTTTTTTTTTTTTTTTTTTTTTTTTTTTTTTTACTTTTTTTTTTCTTTGACAGTAAGAGGTATTCTTCAATCTATTCCATCTCAAAGCTCAAAGTTAATCCTAATCTTATCAATAGATTAATGAATTTTCAGTAGCATGTTTTCCTAAACTAGAATCTCCTCGCATTGCTATGCATCTTTCACTGTTAACTCGTGTCTGATTTCATTTCCATGAACAAAAATTTACTGAAGCCACTGAATTTGCTGCCAACACCAGTTTTCATCCACTCCTGATGATTTGGCCACCCCCAACTTCCATGTTTCTTACCCTAGTCTTCACTGTAGCTCTCAGTTGCAACTAACTCCACATAGGAACATGATGGCTGTTACACTTTGCATCAGTGCATGTTATCCATTACTGCATATTGAACATTTCATACATTTTCTCCCCAAATTCTGGATAATCCTAAACCTGACACATCACATTGGGATGCTTCTCTTAAGCTGATGTGTCACATCAGCAACACTACCTGTAGGCTTACGTACAGTGATACAAATTCAGCCTAACCAGACTATCATCACATTCTCTGCTCTGTCACCAGTTAGTCCACTATAAAAAGGTGAATTTTAAAGCATTAAAGATTTTTATTTTCCTTTGCCTGGATCCTAACCACAGTCTTTCTTCTCCTTTAAATTACGTTTTTTTCAATGATGGATTACAAGAACTCATCAGCACCAGTCATAATCACTGCAAGCCATCTACAATCCTGAAATACGCCACTCTCTCAACATTCTGGTCCTGGTATCTTATCTTATATATGCATATTATAGGCCAACTGCACTGAAGTGTAGTCCTCTCCCTGCAGTCAATGTCAGCATGATCACACTCAGGTTAGGACAGGCCAGCAGAGACTGTCACATTAAGGACAAGGTTAAGAAGTGTTTAGGTGACACTGAATTGCTTGGCAGTACTGCAAAGTTCCTACAAGGTCTTGGTGGAACCAACAGAAGCAAGCAACTACAAAGATCCGCTAGTCTGGGAGAGTAAAGGGTTTAATGGGAAGCAGCTGTCCTCACTGTTAAGCAGCCTAATCTTTCCTATCAAGCTGGTTTAAGAGTAGAGGAAAAAAATTATTATACCCTCCTTCTCTTTGCTACTGGAGCACAGCAGCCTTCAGTATGGCCTTCAGTGAATTCAAGAAAAGAGAAGAAGAGATCTCATTACCATTTTGCTGCCTATTAAAGAGTGAGACAATCTAGCTGTGGTAAAAATAAATAGCTGTATGCAATTATGAGAATCGCCAGACATCTCATTTTATGTCAGGCAAGGCTATTGCCTAATAGAAAGACAATATTATCCTGTTAGCTGTTGCCTTGCTCGGATGAGAGACAGCCTTGAACTAATTAGCTTCCACGATAGCCAGCCATGAAATTGCCAACTTTATGATAGCCATCTTATTGCAATGGGTTCTGTGCATCTTCTCATCACATAAAAACTGGTGAAACCAGCTTCCTCACTACTCTTAACACAGTTAAAGCTCTTTGTTAATGACTACCTAGGATAAGGAAGGAATACCCAGGAAAGGTTAAAATGAAATGAGAGCGTTCCCAAATCCCAGACACAGCTCTGGTCTGCAGTCTTGGTCCCATACAGCAACCTTCCCATCTTTGCTCATAGCTCATGGGCCCAAAGAGAACCTCTGCATCAGGGAACAGGCTCCATCAAGAGCACACAGCCCATAGCTCTCTGCACCCAGCCTCAGTGAGGTTTGGCACTTTACTAGTTAAAGCAGGAGCTGCTGGGGATTTCACAGATAGCCAGTAAGTGTGAGAAAGAGCACTGAACCAAGGTGTTACAGGAGGCAGAAAACGGCTTTCATAACAGCTGTGGGGAGACTGCCTAAAGTAAAAGATACGCTCAAAGACAATTATTTTATAAACAACTGGTTTCATACTGATCCTGAAACAAGTAGGAAAGACAGCAGGGATGTTGAAGGGCAAAGTGCTGTGGTTTCTTTGTTCCCTACACAACATCCTTCACAGCAGAGTGCTCCATCCCAGGCCCCACGCACACTGCCACTGAGCGCCCACGTAGCAATCCTCAGTGACTGCAAGATGGCCGCCTGCTGCCCCAAACCAGCCCCAACTTTCAGGCCAGCTTTCTGGCTTCAGTTCCTCCAGAGAAACTGTTTCCTACATCCAACCAGGACCGGCTATGGCTCAGCTCCACCCCATTTTTCGTGACCTCTGATGGCGGGCGCTGCCACCACGTCTGTCTCACAAAGGGCCGACATGACCACACCTCCTCTCTAAGCCCCCTGGGCCAGCCCACAGCCTGGCACCCCTCAGCAACCCACCTACCTGGCTGCACCATAGGTCACGGCTTGAGGCTGCTGCGTTGCAGGCAGGGCCCGTTCCTGAGGCACCTCTGGGCACATCTCCTCGCAGGCAGGACCTGTCCCTGCTCGCAGCTCCGTTCTTGATGCCTCACAGAAGAGAGAAGTGAGGCTTTGATGCCGCCATGCTGAATCTTCTGAAGGAGATGACAGAGCCAAGCCACGCTCCTGCTAGTCAAGGCCATCCCTGCAGTGGCCCTGTCTGCCTTCCTGGACTCCACAAAGCAGTGCTCTCCCCCATTGGCCGCTCTTCTGCTCAGGCCAGCTGTCCTCATGCTGCTGATCCAACAGAAGCTTCTAGAGATTTCCACATGGCCCCGCCCTGAAGTTGGTGATTTTATATGATTGCACGGCCACCCAGGAGTTGAAAATGCCATCTCCCATGAAATAGCAGGCCGTGTGCAAGCACAAACACAGGCACCAGGCCGCTCCCACATAATAAACAATAGTGGCAGCAGGAACCTGCGATTTTTGTGCCTTTAAATTTCTGCCACAGCACTGAGGTATCAAGGTATCACATTTTCAGATTTGATTTCATAACTGAGATCCCTTCCCTCCTCACCAGCTTCCCTTCAGCACAGAAAACACCTAATTAAACGTTTGCAGTGGGAATAACACGTGATGTTCAGATTAACAGTGCCACAGTGCAGCACACAGCAGGGTTTACCTCAGATGTGATTTTATTTCAGGTCAGGCTTTGATGATTTTAGATTGGGATTTCCCAGCTATTTCCATGGCTTTAAATCGCAACACTGCTTTCTTGCAGACTTCATGCTTCACATTTGTAGCATGCTATTTTAAAAATAAACTTTCATTATTTTTAGATACTACATCCAATGCACCCCTGCAAGCCAGTCCATGACAAACCCATCACTAACACAACCCTGAGAATAGCCCCGGTCTCTTCCTCAGTGGGTATCCAGGATCCCATGGGTTACTCCTTTCCCAGCAACAAATCCCCGTCACGCTCTATTTCTGGGTTCAAGTTCTTCACAAGACACTGAAATGTTTTAAAATATTTCCTGGGCACTGGACTTTTCTACTTGAAAGACATTTTTCTGTCCAACTCCAGCCCTTTCACATAATGCTTACCATGAAGTAGCAACTAAGAAAGCAGGAGAAACCTCCCCATTTTATGTTTTCAACCTTCTTTCAGTTCTGTTTAAGCAGAACAACAACAACAAAACCCATTTTGTTTCAAATGAACCTACACACTTCAAAGAAAAACTGCTTTGCCAAAAGAATTTTCAACCAGTCCAAACCAGAGTTAATTACAACGTGGTATTTAAAGGACAACTTATTTTCCAGATTCTTAAGAGCATCATGGAACAGCCTCTGCCAAAATTAAAGATCTGCTCTCTGCTGGGTTATTGTTCCAGGCTGTCTGCAGACATCTCCGCATGAGTTACACTCTTCTGACATCATTTTGTAAGTGCAGTGCCCAAAACACACGCCTGTACTATAACGTGGTCTTGACAGGACTTCACATTTCCACTCTAGTAAATTCTAAATAGCTTCCAGAAGTGCTACGTACAAAATACCAAGGAAGCATGCTGGGTAAGCAATTCATATTATCACACACTCCAGGAATCTTACTGTCTCTGAAGAACTTCCATACGTCCAATCTGCAACTCTAAGCTGGATGAAAAGAAGAGAAAGAGCTGGAGGTCAGAGGAACACACAAGACTGTCACAACTGTTGTTTTGGAGTTAGTTACCTGAGACCAAGGCAGGCAGATCCAGAAGTAACTACAAACTGAGAACTTCCAGTAAAATTGCTTGGACCACAAGAGACAACGTGGACACAATACAGGTTTAAGAACAGCAGGTAGTGCAGCAAGAGTCACATAATGAGCAAGGTCTGCAACTACAGCTGTACAGTGAGGACATGGGATCCCAGGGAAGATCTAGATCTGATCTAGGTCTCGAGAAACAGAAAATTGGCCTCACATAGCTGCAAGACAGTAGTTCCTAATCTGGTTAACATTGCAATACCACTCACAGAACAAAGAGCAATATCAAGATAACCTCTGAGCAGCTGCCATTGCTCAAAGGAATATTCTGAAGGAATGGGATTTACTATCTCCTGGAAGCCTATAGAAGGAAAGGGAAACGTTCTCTGGTTTTCTATAGAGGGGATCTATTGTAGGTACAGAAGTAGGCATCTATATTTTCTGTAACTGGGGGAAGGCAAGTCACCTCATGATTCTGTAAGAGAGATAAAGGAAAGAAGAGACCAGAGCTAGATTAAATTGAAGTGTGTGCAAATAACTTTCTCTGGGTCTAACATAGGATTTTCCCCTTGGATTTTATGCCTCTTAGAGAATCTATGCGCTACTTTGAACCTATCCTTTTCTTAAGCCCCTATTTCAAACAGGTAATATTTCTCTTAGGGAACTGAGAATGTTTTCCCCAGATACAGAGTACTCAATAAAACAACACGTTCAATCCAGCCAATTAGGAGCTTAGAGAGGAGAAAACAGAATTCATATGTATGAGAAATAAGAATGTATGGTTAGAGACAGTCAGTTTACCTAGGCAAAGGGCAGCTTCTCACATTAGGCAGAAGAAAGTCTTACCACAAGGTAAGAATTTCTATGTGCTCTACCAGCACACAAACTCCTAGAAATGGTTTCTAAGACCTAAAGCATATTTACAAACTTTATTAGCAACATTTTACTAATAGTTTTGGTTTAGCAACAGCACAGCTCTTGCTAGGGATTTTTGCATACTTACAAGTATTTGAAGAGTTGCAAATTGGCAGATTTTACACTGACAGGTTTTTAGCATCAACCTGGTTTAAGATGTTATACAGAAATCCTGGCTGCTAACTGAAGTTTATTCTTTGCAATAAAAGGCCAGGGCTAGAGCCAAGTGTCTCAGAGGCTAATGGGCTAGAGCCAGACCATGAATAATTGAGGGTGTGTTCTCCATTTATGGCATTGAGTGGCAGCAACTGGCTGTGAAAATGCATTTGTGGGAATCCTATGGTTCTTGGGCTTTTCAGCAACGAGCCCCTGCGGCTGCTGCTCCTCACCTTTCACAACCAAGGCACAGCCTGACACCAACGCTTGAAGTTCATCCTTCAGCAGCCAGCATTCAGCTTATTACCAAACTCATCCTCAATCCCCGAGCCAACACAGCAGGAACCAGCCACACCACAGCACGTGGGAGAGCTGCAGAGAAAAGAACAGCTGCTGCATGTTTCATTTGAGTATGTGCCACACAGAAAGCTTAACAAAGAACAAAATACATTGTGACTTGCGAGCTTACCCATGCTAACTCTAATGCAATTCCTTTTCCTTCTCCAGAAGGAAAAATGCCTCATGGGAAGAATTATAGCAGCTTCTGAGTTCCTTGTAATCATGCAGAACGAGGAATGTCACCAATCCATTACTAGGGGCCTTACTTCAGGCCACAGGCAGGTCACAATACTCATGTAATATTAATTATTGGCATGGGACATCTATACAGCAGCTTGTTAGTTACACACAAAATGCTTCCATGTGCTGAGCTACCGCAGAGGATGATGCCACGGGCTTTGCTACAAACACGAAACTTTGAAAAAGCCTGTATATTGCTCTGGTTTCTACTTCCAGAAGCAAACCTTTATCCCAGGAGATGAAAAGGATGCTGGCCCAAGATTTGTGCACACCTTGGGAGTAGCGGCAGGTTTTCTGCTCTCTGAAGATCTAACAAGTCTCTTTTTAAAGTCCTTTACAGAACACATTTATCAGCGTCAAATGGCTCCTTCCAGCTCCCCCCAGCCAATCCCCAAAGGAACAAAGGACGAAGGGAAACATGAAAAAGATGTGGACAAGGAGGGGGGGGGGGGGGGGGGGGGGGGAAGAAAGAAAAGCAGTAGGAGGGGCTCCTCCTGCTATCTTCAACTTCCCGAGCTACTTTGGGCAGAAACCTCAGAAGCATAATCCATATACAGTAGTAGAAGACATGCAACAAAATATCCAACTGTGTACTTCTCCAAGAGATGGATGGGAAAATTATTCCTAAAACGCCAAGCAGGAAGCACAAATCGTTTATGAGAATACAATTGTAATTACAAGTTATTTTAGCTACCCTGCTGCCAGGAGTAACGAGGAACACAAGGAAGCGATCATTGTCATCATCTCATCCCCCAAGGGACCAGCCAAGGCTGCCGGTACTGCAGAACCGGGGCCTGAGCTTTCTTGGTAGAACATCTCCCTCCAGTGGCCAAAGGCGAGTGGTTTGCACAGGGATCAGGCACCTGGGGCCCAATCTTGGTACCAGCAACAGTTCTAGCAAAATTCTGGTCAAGCTTGGAAGTTGTTCCATTAAGTTGAGCACTCCGAATCGAAGGCCCCAGGGAAGCGCTGTCAGGTTTAGCTTACCAAAATAGCCACCACAGCTTGCCTTCTCTTCAGTGGCCTTGCAGAGGCTGACAAACCTTTTTCAACAGAAGCCTGAAGCCTAAGGAAGGTGAATAGGAAGAGGGGAGAAAAAAAAAAAAAAAAAAAAAAAAAAAAAGCTAGGCTAGCAACAGCTGTATGCACTACAGGCATGGTGTGCGTTTTGTAAGTCAGCTCTGGAGTTGTGTGACCCCACAAAGTACAGAATACATAGATTTGAAGCAGTACCTTCAAATACTGATGCCACTTACCTAGGAGGTGGCAGGTGATTCAAAGAAATTACCATTTAGCCGACCCTAACTCAGCCTCACCTCACAAAACAAGGCAAATTTTACTCTAGAATACAGGAAAATTGCCACCTCCCTCTGACAGGCAGTATCTTTGTAGTCCACATCAATCTCAGCCACAGATCTCAGAAGTTTTCAAGGACCTCAGAACATACTGGCATACACTTCCTGCTTTTTGGCAGAGCCCTTGCTATCTTGAAAAAGCAAGGTGTCAGTGATCTGCATGTAAAGCAGAAGGGGGCTGAGGGGAAGGAGGGAGAAAGCACTGCAATGCAAAACACATACGCAGAGATTAAATATATATATTTTTTTAGCAAAGTCTTTATTACAGAAATATTCACTCTCTAGACTTTTGTATCTGTACATGCATTTCTTCCAGTGGGAAGATGTTGCTAAAAACAGGAAAAAAAAAAAAAAAAAAAAACACCAAAAAACACAATTAAAGAGGAAACCCATCATGGGCCCCTTTTTACTTGCTGCTCAGCATTGGCATCTGTAATCAAACAAGAATCTTACAAGTAAGAACATGTTAGAGAATAGACTTTGTACTGTGAAAGCTAGCAAGCTCTGCTGCTAAGAAGGTGCCTTCTGCTATAGCAAAGGTCAGCTTGAAGGATCTGCATAAGAGAGGGCAGGGGTCTCAAAATAGCAAAGCCTTATCAGACCTCCATAAAAATCAGTTGTCCAGTCATATCTACTTTCCCCAGTCACGGTTGAATCCATATATGAGGACACAGCAGGGACTCACTGCTGGAGCCCTGCTCCTCTGTATGGGCCTTTCTCGCCAGAAGAAAAGTTGAGTAGGTAGTGAAGTCATGCCTTTGAACAGCTAGCTACTATCCTACCAACTCCATCCAGCAAGAATAGGACTGACAGTCTGGGACCACTTCTGTAAGGCAAAGGTTCCGTCAACCAAGTACCTTGTATCAAGGCTCAGACAAGGACCGTCCACTTCTCTCCCAGACTGCTTCCTACTTCCAGGGTAACTAGAATGCAAATGCAGCAGCAGGAAATCTGTTGTGCCCAGACTACCTCTAGGACTGAAGGTTTCTACCCAGCTCCGTTATCTAGTTGGGAGGTTTTTCCACCCACATTCCTTGCTTTCTTGTGCTCTACACCACTCTTTGCTGCTGGCCAATGGCTGAACAGAGCAAACATCCCAGCCATAAAGTACACAAACCTGTGCAAGTGCAAAACCAGCTATTTCTCTGCTGCAGTGCTTACACTCAAGACCAGTCACCAGCAGCCATGGCTCCAGACCACAGTGGAGTCAGATTGGAACAAATGAAAATAAAAGCAGTTTAATCCTTGCACCTAAACTACAAAAACTAAACTGGGCACTGGTAGCAGGGATATCTCCAACATGCAGTGCCTGCAATTAAGCCAGATCCCTCCATACTCATTACTAAAAACCACCGTTAATATTTTACGTTCACAGTGGGGGCAGGGGAAGAATCCAGTTAATCACAACTTTTGTATGAAAGTTGGCAACCCAATGCAATCAACACAGCCAGCCTGGGGCTGATTCCACACTATGCAGCAGTCTCTGAAGTGTTGAAAAGAGCCAGAAAACTAGTGCAGGGATGAAGGAAAAGGAATAGAAAAACATGCAACCATCAGATCCAGAACCCAAGCAACCTATTCCAAAAGCAGGTGAGCACCACAACCAAAATCTGCCAGACCACACTATGACAGGTTGACCTGGCTCCCTCCCAGTGGCTTCTTGTCACACTCAAAGGGAAGAGCTCCACTGAAGGCAAGGCTTGACTGACTCCAGATGCAGGAGAAACGATGAAGGTAGAGCTCGGTAGTTCAGATGAGAGTCTAGGCTAGAAGATGCATAGCAGAAGAAGAATCAGGTTAATTGCAAGGCCTGTAAAGCACAACTAGTTACCACCACATCAGTAAGTAGGTGAGGCTACCAAAGCACTGGCATCTTGACAGCAGTTCTGATTCATGGGACAGGAAGTTGGTGTTTCTTTTGGAGGCCAAGGGAAAGACGTGGGAGAACAGGAGAGAGGAACAGTTATTGTACATTAGGCCCAGTGGGTTGTAGAATTGAGATATGAATAGGATGTGGGGCAGGTGGCAAAAGGTGTCTCGTGATGCAGGACAGTTAAGTTCTGCTTCTTGAAGAAGAAATAATCCAGAGGCAGGATGTGCAGGTAGCCCAACGGCTCTATTGCCAGAAAATCAGGCTGTATTGCAACTCTAATAGTTCTTAGCAGAGTGGTATCAGAAATAGGATGTCACAGGAGTAATGGTCAATGGTTGGACAGTCTGGGTACGAGGCAGGAATGTTCTGTTTGCTCCTTTCTCAGTGGTGCCGTAGTTCTGGAGTCAAAAAACTCAAGACTTGGGCACTTTGGTGTAGTCTTCACTGTGAATGTTCTTGCAGAGTGAAATGGACAGTATCATCCCCAGCAACTGGAATAAGTAATGAAAAATGGGAAGTCAGTCACCAATCAGATAATAAGGTAGGAAGAAAGAGGGGTATGGGGAGAAAAAAATACAGGGGTATCCTTCTAATGGTATCACTAAGGCAAACAGAGTTAATTCCTCCCCCAGGATGATGAAAATACATTGCTGCAAAAACAAAACAAAACAAGATAGAAAAAAAAAAGCCCAATAACTTTGTCTTTGAAAGAGTCTGCATAGAGAGACAGGATATGAATGTGTACCAGGGAATGACTTACCTCTACAACAGCAACACCTGTGCAGACCCCAAGAATGATACCAAGGTTGTCCTTCAACCAATCCTGTACCCCATCCACACAACCCTGTGGAGAAAAGACCGTCAGAGGGGAAAGCAGCAAGGATTCTAAGTATCTCAAGACTAGAGATTCGTAACACCTCTCTTCTTGTGCATGCACAGCTTAAGCCTGTTACATGCTATGCCAAATTTCACAGTAGCTTTAGCAGAGAAGGGCAAGATCCCTGTCATCCTGTTCACTAAAGTGAAAAACATTCTCCAGAGTCATTTCCAGAGTAGCGAAAACAAGACGACTTCAGTGGAAGCTTCATGAACCCCAGACATATTCACTCACCTGCTTGTGAACAGGCCAGTCAGCGTATGTTGCAGTACCATTCACCACAACATCCAGACTACAGAAGCCTGTATTTTCCTCAGCATCCTTGGAACTATTGGAGCAGGAGCACGGATACGCAGTCAAGCTTCTGTTGATAAGAATGTTATTTTTTTCCCACTCCTCTGCTCCATTCCAGCCACAGCAGGTAAGCTAATAAGCAAAGATAAAGCATAGTGGTCATAACACGCTTATGATAGCATATGATAGCATATTACACACTCGAACAAACAGGCAGTGGATGCGGTCGCGCACAGAGCGAGAACTTTTCACGGTCTGGTTCCTAACTGCGAGGTACCTCCGGAGGCAGCCTTGGCCAGCAGGGCACAGCAGCCAGCCGCCGCACGGTGGCGCGGACATGCCACCGAGCCCCGGCTGTTCGCACTCGCCTGGCAGCTGCTCGGGGCTGGCTGGGACGCAGATGAGGAAAGTTTTCCATTCAAAGAGACATTTACATTCCTATGCCCTCACGTGACAGAGCTACAGACGCCGAAGGGGAAAGCACGTAGGGAAGTCCAGCAAAAGACTACGATCTTTTCTGGAAAGCCTATACTACCACACAAGCACTGGGATCCAGAGCAGAGAGATAATCAGGTTTGAGGTGGAAGTTTAGGAAAAAATCCCTCTGCTCAGAGAAGAAACGTAGCGTTTCAGTGACATATGACAGTGGCAGTAAGGACAGCCGAACACCCACAACAGCATTAGCATTTGGTTTCCAAGCAAGTGCTGAAAATCCAGCTGAAACTTCCCATCCCAGAAAGGTCTGGACTTTAAACCCATAACTGGTGACAGCACAACTCCTCTACTCCCTTTCAAATGCAAACCGTAGTGTATTAGAGGAAGTAGATTCTTAACACTCCACTCCTCCACAGAGCTTTCTTCTTCTGTTTCTACATTAAAACAATAGCTAAAGCAGGATCTTTTCTCTGCAGTAAGCCTTCCCTTGATTCAGCTGGCAAGGAGCTACAAATACAGCAATAGAACATAAATAAATCACTCCCTCCAAAGAGGAATATTACTGGTCAGCGTAAAGAACAGACAAGAAAAATGCTATTACTTGTACTGATAATACATCAGCCGCATGCTGGGCATGTGTTTAACTCCAACAGCCAGCAGGCTCTCTGGTCCGTGGCTTGGCAGCAAACAGCTATCATGACTCCAGTGTGCTTGAACGCTGACCTAGTTGCTCAGGCATTGACCCTGATGCTAAAGCAGAAATCACAGGCAGTTGGATGGCTCCCAAGAATGCTCACGCTTGCAGAGGAATATCACAGTAAGCAGGCAACAGACACCAAGCAGCAATGCAGACAGTGCTGCTGAGTTGCCTGGCAATAAGCTAGGGACTTTAACTTGCTGTAGAAGTAGCATGCACTGTGGCTTTCACACAGACTAAGGCATTCCAGAGACACTGCAGATGATGAGCAGAAGTGTCAGGGTATCATTTGGTAGGCCAGATACATTGCACTATGCAGCAAATACTACCTAGTCTTAAGAGCCACCATATAGAAGAAAATCAGTGTCTTATCTACCACTAGTAGTACTACCTGCTAATATGCAGGCACCAAACATCACAGACAACTTCATATCTCAGCCGAATCAGTGCACTATAATGTTAACCAACAGTCACCTACGCTGAAAATGCAGCTTTTTAAAAGATACCTGAGGAATAGATGAGACATACTTAAGTCAAGTGGTACAGGAGATGGTTGCAATTCACTACCAAGAAACATGAATAGACTACATGACATCCAAGGCTACGGGGGAGCTTCTGGAAGCTGAGAATATCAAGTACTGGATGTGAGCAACTGTGACTTGAATATACAGAACTGGAAAGGCATAACAGGATTGAGGAACACTGCTAGGCTTCTTGCAATACCTGTTTTCATGTCTTCAGCCTAACTTTATAAACCATTTTTCTGCACTGGCAAAATAGCATCTTTCTTTTCCTTGCTTCACCTTGTGGCTCACCTGTTTCTGCACGTAGTCCCACGCATCTTGTAAGTTCTTATCTTCACCATTCACAGGGTCATAATCTTCAATCAGTTTTTCAACGATGCGTGACAACTCTCCTTTCAGCTGGCAAATTAAAAAAAGAGCAAAAGTCAGATTAGTCAATTCTTTGTAACTTCTTGTGGGTTTACTCTACATGACACCTCT
Organism: Lagopus muta; assembly: GCF_023343835.1. NCBI lineage: Eukaryota > Metazoa > Chordata > Aves > Galliformes > Phasianidae > Lagopus > Lagopus muta. Next base: position 21,849,282 of record NC_064438.1, on the reverse strand, counting down.
CCTTATCAGCTCTAGTCCTGCTGCTCTGCTGCTCTCATAGCAGGGAAAAACAAAGGCTCATCGTGGTCATGGACACTGAAGCACTTTGTTTTGCTCTAGTTCCAGTGAATGAGCAAAGACAAACTGCAGGTGATTACAGGCACTGTAAAAGAAAAATGAAAATGGAATGAGCAGTAGCTTCTGCTTAGCCTGTTTTCCAAAAGACCTGAAGGAGACAGTAATCTGTGCTCAGACTACCATACTCCCACAATACAGCCATTTCTATCTTGCAGCAAAAAGATAGAAACAGTAATACAATCATTGAGAAATAAGTATCATCTGATTGGCACATGAGCAGTAAGGAAAAAGGCAACAGGGCAGTGGAAAATCCCTCAGATCGACCTTGAAATAGTTTACTCTGCAGTCTTATCTATGCTTTGGAGAACAGGCAATAAATATCATTGACAAGATGAAATACAAAATGGGTTTACCAAGATAAAATCCCACTTTGATGACCAGATGGCATTTCTTGCTCAGAAATTTTTTTTTCCAGGCAGAAGTAGACACATGAAATCTACCCCAGCTTTCAGTGATGTGTGGCTTGCTGCTACGTAAGAGAAAAGTTGCTCTGGAGGAAGTGAGCTAATTTGAAATCCCCGTTTCCTCCTTCAGTCACTTATTTCAAGCTTACTGAGTGGGTGGGAGACTGCTTCCTGGCTCCTCAGAAGTTGAGGAACCTTCCTATACTGATTAAGGCATTACGTCTGCCACACTGTTGGTAAAAGACACATTTGACATCCAAAGAAGTTCAAGAATCAGACTGAACAATCATACAGACAGAAAGGGAAGCAAAGTTTTTATCTCACAGGATAGCAAAGCTGTGAAGTTGCTGGCAAATAAGTGTACTGAGGACAACTGGAGATCTACCACAGTAAAACTTGGGATGCTTAGTGACAACAACAAAGGCAAGCAAACAATAAAAATAAAAATCTACAGACTGCAGTGGTACAGTATCTAGAACCAAAACATATGGTTTAACATGTATCAGGACCAGTACAATAAGAAAGTATACATACACAGTTTCAGTCTTGAATGGAAGCTAGGACAGCAGTTTTCCTAAGCAATACAACAGTTAGCACTCCCCATTAAGTCCCTGCCTTGGTACAGAGAAGGCTATGAACCTGATGAACGGTGAGAAATAGAACTGAGTAGGGCATGTGAACAATTGCTGTCCACCACAGGTGAGAAAAAGGGGAAGGATCAGTGCAAGCTGAAGGATAACACTGTCCTGTGGACTCACAGATAATTTCTAAATTTGCACTGAAAGGGAGACTTTGATCTGGGATCTCAGCTACTGCAGTTCATCCCCCAGTACTGCTGAGGCCCTCCACCTCTTAGGAAGGTATGAGTCACTCCGCTGCTGCGTGCAACTGTTTTTTGACATACAGCCTGTGGAAACTCCTGTTTTTCACAGGGCATTGATCTATCTCTGCCCAGACTCCCGGAACTGCTGCTTCTGTATTGAGACAACATGTACTACACCTGCCTTAACTGTTCACTGACAGTCTTACAACAAAGCTCAGGCTGATCAAATAACCCCTACACACCCATTCCTTGTCCAGAGATTTATACCACCCCTCATCTTGATGAGAGGTACAAGCTACCACCCAGCAGGTTCCTCAGCCCCCTTCCTCCCTCCTCTCTCTGAAGATCTCCTCAGCCAGCCTGTACACAAGGGACAGCTAATACAGCTGTCAGTGTTAGGGACAGAGCCCTATCTCAAATGGCTCAAAAGAAACATCACTAGACAGCTAGAGTGATAGCGCAGAGTTACATCACCCCTAGCACTGGGGTTCTCCCACCTCAGTGTATTACCTTTTAGTCTGTGGTGCCACAGCATACTTCATATTAGTGGAAAAGGTTTTTCTTTTTCTATTAAGCATTGTAAAAGACTGTGGTAAAGCCAAGGACAATCAGCAACAGAAAGCAGTGCCTACTCATTTGCTTGCTATACCAGCTACTTCTTCTAGGAAACTGCAGCATGGCTCACAGCAATCACCTACATCAGGCCAGGCAGATGGGAGCCACATGATCTTCCTTCTCATGATGTCTAACTCTTCCCCTTTTAATTACTTAGCTTCCCCCTTTTCCTTCCTTTCAAATCAAGGCAGCCTGACCTGGTTCCTACTAATGAGATTGGCCTTAGATGCTGCCATAAGCCTGATCCATTACTGAATCTCTGCATTCCCATCCTCACCCTCTTGCACACAGGGAGGGAGGCAAGGAGGGACAGGGCTGTCGTCTTGCCCAGGGCCCATCTGGCCCATTTGCACTCAAGCCAGAAAGAACCAAGGGTCCCTTCTGCAAGGATCCCTATCAAAAGGAGCCTCCATTCTCCAATCTGGAACCACACCACAAGCAGACATAGGGCCAGAGTTAGATGTCCCTGATTGCAGCTGCACAGGAAGCTGCATCTCTTCTCTTCCTCTATTATTATGCAAGAATAGGCAAGAAGTCTTACAAACAGCTCTGGTTTCAAAAGCGTCATCTAAGGAGGCATCTAAGGGAAAGAAAGCCAAGGATTCTTGGGTGTTTTATGAAGTAACTGGAGAAGGTGGGGATTATTACACAAACAATGGTACAGATCTGGAAAGCACATGCAAAAATAGCTTACTTAGCTGGCAGCACAGCTCAAGGGGGAGAAAGGCACCTGCAGCTGAATGCCTCTCTGCACTGCTGTACAAAGCACAGCAAGCCTAGAAAGGCATGCTGAACTTTAGCTTTTCCCCTCTTCACCTAATAAGGACTTCTCAGGACTTCAGATGTGTGGAGCATGGCTGCTCCAAGACACTGATGCCTCTGTCCAGCATCAGAAGGAACAACTTTACCACCAAAGCCAGAAAGCAGCAGGGCTATCAATCTCCCTTTCCCACAGGTTTACTGAAGAATACAGAAAAGCTGAATGCCAGAGGCAAAAGCATACATCACTGCTTCCAGCCATCATCACAGGACGAACCAACACAGGAGTCTTCCACTATTAGACACTGCGTCATCTATCCTGCCCCTCAGACTCAAGCAGATCCTTCTCCCAACACATTTACTAGATTCTAGTCTGCATACTGAAACAGGCCCAAAATACAAGGGTGACCTCACCCCTCAGTCACTCCAGATTCTGAAACTAATGCATACCCTGGAACCTCAGGCACAAATGTTTGCTACAAACAATAGATAGAAAGGAGGGTAATTCCTAGGGGACTATCGCTCTCCTTTGCCCAAGGCACTCAGAACCAAGCTGCAGAGAACTGTGTGAACTAGGATGGAGGGACCTTATCCAGGCTTCTCAAGTCCAAAGTGTTGTGATCTAAAGAGGTGTTAAGTGAAACTTACAATGTTGCTATCTTGCTGTCCTAAAAAAAAAAACAAAACAAAAACACCCCACCACAAGTTTTCTGTAGGGGAAATGATTGTTCAACATCCTCCTACAGTGGGCAAGCCCTGGGCAGTTCCAGTCCAATGGGGCATTCCTCCAGCCATGCCCACAAGACAGGCAGAGCTGCAGCCTTCCTGTCAGGCTCAGCATTTACAGCTACACTGACTTGCTCAGCAGACTTCCGTATGTCAGTGTGGGGAAGGATTCTGACGCTGAAAGTGAACAGATTTCAACAGAAACATAGGCCTTGCTATAAGGCCAGCCATACAGGCCAGCAAGTGAATCTGTGCAATATCTATTGATCAAGAAGTGAGCAGGTAGGGAGCAGTACAATAATATCGTCTCCTCTTCTCTAGTAGAGAAATTAAGACTTCAGTAAAAAGAAGCAGAAGAGTATCATCTTGCAGCACTTGATCCAGGATTCTTTCCTTCACTCTTATTATTCCTTGTTTTATATCTAACCAACTTCCTGAAGTCAGAAAGGAAAAACAAACATGAAGAACACAATGGGGAGTGGATCCTGAGAAGTTTTCAGTCTTCTCCACTGTACTCTGAGCTGCCCTGGGATGGCATACATCAAGTGAAGCAGAGTGACACGCATAGAGTCACTGAAGCACAGCCCACAAACCAGCATGTGAGAGGTTTTTGCCAAGACATTCTTGAAATTGTCTTCTTCCCCCCCCCCAATTGTTCTGGGCAGGTACTTCAGACGATCTCTGACACAGAAGGTCTCTGGAAAAGTTTTACCATAAGTTCTGCTCACTGAGAATGGCTGCATGTGTTCAAACCCCATCTCCCCCTCCATTATTCTGATGGATCTGTACAGTTATTTCAGCTGCTCTGATTTTGCTGTCTGTGCAAAACTCTCGGCACTTTCAATCTCCCCCTGATGATTGAGGTCCAAACAAAGAATTACAGCTAAAATTGGAGTTTCCTACATTGAAGTAACAGCTGGAGGAGAAGTACTGAGAGAGGTACAGAACTTCATGACTTGGGAAGTCGTATTTCCCCAGCAGCAGGGAAATGCCGATCCTCACACCTCCTCTGCATTAGTCAGAGCTGTTGTGAATCAGCAGCCTGCTTTAAGTCTAACTTCACATATCAGATAATCAGAGTTTCAGTTTCTCCTCTACCCTCAGCCAGCCCAGAGAGCAAACTACATCCACACCACACTTGGCAAGGAACCCAACCAACAGCTGCTCACAGTCACCACAGCTACTTGCACAAAGTTCCTATCAACTACACCAGGGCAGGCACCTCCCACCTTCCCAACTTCACCGCCAACTTCCTCAACCACCTACTTTTGTAAACACCAGCAGAAAGACTGGCTTAGGAGAAGCAAGCACAGTGCTGCAGTGGTATGGATATGTGGTTATACGGCAAAGGACAGGGTTACCCATATCTGGTACTAGAAACCTTCATGCCAACACAGGAGCCAGCAGGGACAACACAGTTTTAACTTGTTCCCACTATGTGAACGTACCTCTCATCTGAGGTGGCAATTGGTTAAAAGGTCTAACCGAGCACTGTGCAGGCCAGGAAACCTATAGCCAGGACAGGATGCTGCAATGCACTGACATAGCTCAGAGAAATTATTCCCTTTAAATTCTGGAGACTCACAACTCTGTGCATACGCTGTGAAATTCCATTCCTGACAAGAGAGGCCCTCTTCAAATTGTTAAACCACTTGGCTTTAAGCTCCAGTGATAGCACAGGAACTGTCAGATACTAGGGATTGCTCTTGGGAAAGAAAGGCAGCTCTTCCAAGAAGAGCTTTATATGCAAGTTCTTAAGAGTTTAAAGGATGGAACATGATGACACAGAGTTAAGAAGGTTGGACTGGTAATCCAATATGGCAGCTGTGATGACAGTGTGATAATTACTGCTATTACTACACTCACAAATAGTAGCCTAGAGCAGGATCAAGAGGAAGTATGGTCAAAAAGCTTTTCAAGAATTGCTCTTCACTTCTCCCACAACGAGAAATAAAGCCTATATACTAAACAGTTTCCTAATCCTTGAGAAAGTAAGGCTACCAAGCCTGGCAGATACAGGAGAAACAAGCTGTACAGCAGCTACAGTGCTGGTGTGGAAGAAAAGACAATTCAGTTGTGCTTGCCAATTGTATATCCAAGTTGAAGACCATTTTTAGGTGTCTTCTGTTCCCCCAAGGTAAGCCTAGGGAAAACAAACACAGACAGTAACACTCACTTCTTCTTGCTGGAAATAGATGACCAGTCCTGCAGCCACCTGAGTTATGAGAATCAGCATGAGGCAGGTAAAGTACTGGAAACAAAGAGAGAAGACATTACCATTATCAGTTTTCATAAAGTCTGCACATAAGAGCAAAACTTTCAGTGAGACTTCATTTACAGAAAAAGTCACATCTAGCCAACATCTTTGCCTGCAGACAAGCTCAGCTATCAAAAATACTCTTCACAGTGAAAGGCTTAAGTACAAGCCTCTGCAAGTACCAACAGCAGCTACAACTTATTGACTCAGCACACTTCAGCACTTGTCTTGTTAGGCTAACAGGAAGAAGACAGTTTATGAACATCATCTGCATGTGTCACTCCAGCCAGGATTCCCTCTCCCACCCCCAGCACTGTTACAGCCTGTTTGACCTCAACTGGTTGAACTCTCTCCACCCGCAGCAAATTGGTGTTGAGACTTTCCTGGTGCCAAAACAAATGATGTGGCCATAACTGGTTTCCTATATACACGTGCTCTGAATAAGCAGTAGTATATCAGCAGGTGGAGGTTTATGAAGGTAGTTTTGTGCCATTTAACAGAAAATTTTACATAGATAAACCACTGGTTGCAGCATGCTGACCAGGGAATATAAAGTATGCAGATAAAGAATAAGATCTGAGTTGACCTGGCAGAAGTATTGTGCCCAAGGAGACTTGAATCTCAGAATACAATCCAAAATATATTTTGCTGGAGAGGTATCAAAGGGTAATCTAAAAGACCAGATGAATTCTCTCACCAGACCCAAGAGACATCGGATTTCATTGACTGCTCCAAGACAGCCCAGGAATCCCATCAGCATAGTGAGAGACCCAACACCGACCAGGATGTATGCGCCAGTCCTCACAGAGGGAGATGAGGTCTCTGCAGAGGCCAAGAGAAGGAACAAATTAGCTACTGACAAATACGACAACTGCCATCACCATTTGGAGAATTGACTCCATATCCACATAAGTCTGCTATCTTCTACAAGAGCAACACATGGAAGCATGTCAAATATGGGACAGAAGACTACTTCTGGGTCTTCTGATGAGGGAATACCACTGAAGACAACCTGCAGGTCTGTATTATCTCAAAGCCTGGAGGACTAAAGGTCACTCCAAACAACTGCACTCATTGCACACACCGTTTCAATACTCATCTATGACTCCTGCAAATAGATGCTAATTCCAGGATCAAAACAGGGATTGTGCCCAAATGTAATGCTATAATGGGATAGAAAGTACCACAATAATAGCACAATGGCAAAGTCTTTGGCTACAACAAATGAGAACAATCCCAAATGCAACAGCTGCAAACACAGAAATGAAGAAAGCGATCTGCTTGCCTTTGGGAGACCTCAGGTGGGCAGGGATCTTCAGCAAGAGATACCCTCACTTCCACTGCTAACCCCTAAATGAGATCTGGGAAGGGCTGGATCCTGTATGCATTGCATACACCTGAGCTTCCCTGGGTTGGCCCTGCCTTCCCAGCAGGTGCTCAATAACTGGTTCAGGACATGACTTAGCATTTCTGCTACATTAAATTAGCTACTTTTGCACATCCTTCTAGCAGCTACCACCCACTGTTGTCTGGAACAACTGCATTTTCTTTATTTTCAACAGCTTTTCATTCAAGCCTAGGTAATGTTATTTCAGACATGCTGGTGCTGTCAGTCCTCTCAGCATCTGATACTTTAAGCAACAGAAGAAAAAAGCCCTTATATCTGAATTGGTCACAGTACTATTTCTTGCTGAATAAGACTAGAGAAAGGCATGCATCATGGCATAAAAGTTCAAAGAGTCTGGAAATAGCAACCAAAAACCAAATTGATCATTAACAGAAATCTGTAAACCTGTGTTTATAGTTGGATAGTGCAGAATAATGTCCAGTGATTCATGCAATTAATATTTCTAGAGCTCAGCATTCAGTTTCCTAGAAAGAAGTCCCAAGAAACAGGAGAATTCCCTGAGCTCTTCCAGAAATAGGTTAAAAAGAGACAATAACTGAGTCCAGGCTAATATTCTTGCTTAGTCAGTTTCTCACTATAAGAAAAAGCCATTTCCAGCTGCAAAATCCTTCAGAGAAGCCAGAGCAGTAGATAGGCAGAGGCCATGCTCACACCTCTCATCTGCAATACGCCTTGTCTCAGAAACGTGGCCCTGCTGGCTGGGCAAGCCCTGCTCTGCTCACTGTCACTCCATGTTTTCCCCTGCGCTGGGCCAGCTGCCAGGCAAGCACAAGAGGCCCCTTGGCAGCAGGCTGCAATGCCCTGCTGTGCAGAGCTCCTCCAATGGGTTACTAAAGCAGAGGAAGAGAGGGGCAGGCATGAGAAAGGAAGCGAGGAGCAGGGAGAAAGAGCTGAGACTAGAAATTGCCAGGAAGGAAGTAAAATCTTCACACACTTTGTTATTCTGGGTAAAACGGGAAGAAAAAGAGGCAGACCAAGGGACTTGGAACATTCACAGTGGCGGTGACAACCTTAAGCCTGGGGGAGTAGCTGCTGCACAACTGGCACTGATCACATCTCAGACCCTGACAGATGATGCAAGTAGCCAGGCCTTGGTAAGCCCCTTTTCAGCTATCTGTATTCAGTGTGTTTCTGCTCATGCTCACACATTACTTACCACCACCCTTTACTAGGCTTCTCGCCCTTTTAATGGTGCAGTGTTAGCCAGATGCCACAGCACAATAAACAGAGCAGTCTGCAGTGTCTGTGTGTACTGGCCATAGTGGGGGTGTTCTCTCCGCCCAGCATCTTTCAAAAGCACTGCTAAAAAGCAGCGACTTGGGAGCAGGAGTTGGGAGATAAAGGATTGGTGTAACTGGGAACAGAGCTACAAATGCCATTGCCGTCCATTCCTTGGGCAAACAAGATGGAGCTACAAGCAGCATTTATCTAGCATCCAATTTTCACTACAGCATCTGACACTGGTGACATAAGCAGCAATTCTGGATGTAGTGACAATGAATAACACAACTTGTTAGAAGCCCCCGCTAAGAAAAGGCACAAAGGAAGCAGTTTGTCAGAGCCAAAGCTGTTGTGACAATACAGCATGTAGAGAGAATAGGATGAAATACTAGTCCTTAGGTTTAAGATGAAGCATTTGGGTAGCTGGGTGAAGAGTCAATAGTCTTACACAGTCTGACCCCAGTGTTGCAATCCACGAGACTAGCAGAAACACCATGTCTTGAGGCATGCTCCTTTTCACCCTGTTCTTACTAGAGGTTCATCTTGCCATAAACCATGTTGCTCAGGTCACGAAGCCTGCTAAAAAGCATTGCCATCCCCAAACTAAACCACTAAAACACAGAGCCCCAGACCAGAGTCAATTAAAAAAGAGAAAGATGAAGAAGAAACATGGTCTTACGCAGAACTGAAATGAAGCTGGTTTTGTCGGCCAAAATCCATATTCCAAAACCCAGGATCACAGCACCCAGAATCTGAAAGAACAAAACAAATATTTGTATAAACTAATAAGCCAGCTATAAGAGGCAGTAACCCTTATTCATATTTCCAGAGGAAAAACAACTATTCTTTTGCTGTTCCCACCCATCTCCCCCATGGTACTCCTCCCAACATAAACAGGATTAGCATGACTCCAGGAAGAGAGCTTCAGCCAACTGCACAGGAGCCCCAAGTTCTGTTTGGCAGACCTTCACATCATATCAGAGGAAGGTTCAAAACAGTCTGATGAGAAGATGCTGCTAGAATCTTGCACGAGGAAGTGCACAGCTTCTCTGAAGATCTGAGGGAGCACAAGAGCATCTAGCATGTGATTTAAAAGAATTTTTGAACAGAGAAACTGACTGTAAGGGACCAGACTGCAAGCCAGCTGCCAAGGATTACATAGCTGTCAGCTGGAACCTCCCCAGGAAGGACATCTTGGGCTTGTCAGGCTCTGCTACGATGTTATGGCTTCAGCCCACAAACACACAAAACCAGTAGCATTCCCTTTGCATGCAGGTTCCCATGAGCAGAGGGCTTTCCTTCTTCCAGAGCCAGGCTCAGGCATTTTGTCTTGTGACCCTATGTTACGCCGGAACACCCTAACCCCTCAATACTCCAGCCAACACATCTTCCCACCAACTGTTACGAAACATCAGTCGCAGCCTGTGCCTCACCAGTTTTATCTAGGGGAAGGATTAGCAGAGCAATATGTCCCTGTGAGTACTCAGCAGTGTCCAGATCCTAAATCAAGAAGGCCAGAAACATACAGATTTCTCACCTTGTTTTGAAGGAGAGAAAAAAAAAGCATATTCTGTTTCAACCTCTAGGTATTACTGTACATTGAGATCACTCCAACTCCCAAAATCAGGATTGTAACACCACTGTACCACAATGAAGCCACTATGCTAAGAAGCCTGTGAGTTTGCTGGATTTATAGGAAGCCAAAACTTGTGCAGCACGGACAATTCAAAGTTGCAGAGTGGTGAAAGTTCTAAAATACTGTAAAGGAGCAAGGGAAGGATAAAGGCAAGTGACGTGCCTCCAAAGGATATGAGCTGCAGGCAGTAGTTCTTACACCAGCAGAATTTCAGCAGAGGATGAAGCAAAGTACTGAATAAATCAACAGGACTGAAGAGAGGTGGCAATTCTGTGCTTCATTATAGAGTGTTCAGATAGACCATGGAAACGTCAAACCATCACCTGAAGCAAGCTGGCAGAGGGCCATATGGCAAGGCATTGTCAAGACATTTCCAAAGTTTACACTGTGCTTCAGCTCTTCACACAAAGATGCCTTTCTGAGCAAAGATAAAACAACACTCTGAAATAAGCTGCTTGCAAGCTTCCTGGCTTGGCAGAGGAACAACACAGCTCTGGGAGTTAAACTAGAAAGTCACCAAGCAAGTTCCCAATATCTGAAGACCAATGAAGAACGGCATCTCAGCTGTAGAAAGCACACTGCTGTTGTTTCTCAGTAAAAACAAAACAAAACCCAACAAGATGATAGTAACAAGAATCTTTGTATCACATCCCAGCGTGCTGCACAGGAGCACTGGATCTGTTGGTCAAACTGGAAATGAAAGCCCCTTGAATATACAACAGCTGGAGGCTCCTAAAAATTCCTCTTAAACTTTGTATTCACAGGAACTGCTGAATTTACAGTTTGAGGCAGTCTCACATTTAAGCCAGTCTTAATAAAATATTTGTCTTGAACAAAGATGCAAACTAGGCTTTGTGTGACATCTCTTTTGGCTCACTGACCCCGAGTTGTCACCTCGGTTTTGCTGCCACTGACAAAACACAGAACTCCTGCTGAACTGAGTTCCTGGGAAGTTATTTGTTATGAGGTACTCTGACTACCCAAGGCCTGTTTTCACTCGGAGCTTTGCTCTTGTCCACAGCTCATGTGTTTGCCAGGAGCTGCTGCTGAAAACACTAAAAGGGGGACGGCAGTGAGAAAAGAAACCACAAGGAAAAAAATACTGCTCCGTTTACAACCCTATTGTTATATCCTAGTGGGCGGGTATCTCTGCTCAATGTCTGCAGGAGTTTCCATACACAGCTTTCGCCATTGGCTTCAGTCTCTGCACATAGGAATCACACCTGATGATGCCCACAGAGTTAAATTCCTCTTCTCTGCTGCCCTACAGCCCTGAAGCAGAGCATGGATGCCTCTCCCTCACCCCAGCAATGAGGATGTACCCCAGATCTCAGCAAGATCCACATCCAAACCCAAGCAAGGAAGATGCAGCCCCCTGAAGGCAGCTCTGGCAGTTTTCCATAGCACAACTCAATGAAGAGGGTTATGGAAGAACTCTGCTGTCACTGGACCCAATCAAGCCCTAAGTTCTGAGAAGTATCACAACTGATAACTAGAGGCCTTGTTTCAAGTTGCAGTCTGTTCCATTTACGGAGGTGTTTGGGAGAACTGTTTTCCCTTTAAGGAGAAGCACCTGCTGTAGCCTATGCCTGCTATCCAAGGAAGAGATGTGTAAAGTTTTAACTAGAGAAACTAAGCTTATACCCTAAACTTATGTTTTGGCAACTTCTGAGACATGTAGGAAAGCAGTTCAAACAATCCTTTTCCCTTTAATTAAAGCAGGTCAAACCTTCCCCCGAAACAAGGCTCCAAGCTGCAATACACCAAGTCCCTGAACTACTTCAGCTAGAACAAAGGACCTCCTTACAGTCCTCAAATTGTAGAGAAAAGCTATTTCAACAACTAACTTCTGAAGGTGGCACCAGGGTCTCTAAAGGCTAAATTCATCAGCTCCAAGTCAGGCTGAAGAACACTGCTGGCAGAGGGCTGGCCTTCACAGTGTAACCACAAAGGCTCAGCTCAGTATCTTTCCAGAGGACAAAGCTCTATCTTCAGCATTAACATCCACACTGAAGCAGCATGAGAGTCTTTTGCAATCAAGTGTAAATCTATGGAATAAAAGAACAGTCCCTGTGAGCTGACAGCTTGTGGAGCACGAGCCAGCTAGGAGAGCTGCCCAGCTCCCAGCCACCACTGTGGGCTCTGGCTGGCCAGCAGCACAAGCTTCAGAGGGCAAGGGAACAGTAGGAATTTCTTGAGCTCAGAGCCAGGCACTCTCCATAACTGAGCTCAGCACCCAGTGCAGCCAGCACGAGGGTTGCAGAACCTCTCTGTGCTGGAAGCTCACAGCAGTGCTGCAGCAATTTTTCTACTGGACTAAAGCTGATCTAGAAACATCTACATTGTATAAGCTTGGACATCCCCCATTCACACCCTGAACAACTGTAACAGGAAAAAGCTTCTTGGGTCAACTACTTCCTATGGCAGCCAGATAGTAACGGATACCGCTTTTCTCAACATCAGGCACATGCAAAAAGCCTGCCATCAGCTGAAACAGCTCAAAATCTTAGCTCCAGAGAAGCAGTAAGCTCCACTGCAGGACAGATCAGCTTCAAATGCCCCCTTTCCATGGGGCAGCCCTAGGGGAAAGACAGCACCTGTAGCATAGCACAGCCATGCAGGAACAGAGAGAGAAGCTGCATTTAGGGACAGACCAGAAAGCAGTGTTCCCCTTATCCTGCCTTCTTTCCCACCTCCACCTCCCAGCTTGGCCCTTCCCTAACATGCTACACAAAGGGTAACAGTATCAGACAAGCTATTCTCTTGTTGGTACATGGAAAGTAGAAGCCACCTCCTTCAGCACAGCAATACTCCACACCAGGAGGGCACCAACACTGCCATCACTGGCCCTTTGCTCACACAACACACAGTATCTAAGTTTCGCAATAGGATGCATGTGAGAGCGTGCCCCCTTCTAGCCCCCATTTGACAGAAAAAAAAAGAAAAGAAAAAAAAAAGAGCTCAGACTGGATTACCTTTTGCTGAGGCACGTGCTGGAGAGTAACTATCCAGAGGCCTGCTTCTTTTCCCCAGCCAAGCCCTCCCCAGACTCCCCCTACCTTCCAATTCCTTTTCAAACAGGGGACTTGGACTAATTCACCTTGTTAAAAACCAGAACCAGCCCTTGAGACTGAAACAAAATTAGAGTTGTTCTTTGAAGTCCCGCCTGACCTATTTATGAGGGCAGTGCTGCTACTTGGCAGGTTTTGTAGCTTTGCTGCTCAGGGGCAGCTTTGCTGCTGCTCTAGATGTAGCAGAGAAAGAAGCTACCACGCCTCTCCATCCAGCAAAACCTCATAACTCTGGCTTTCCATTCCCATTGCAGAAAAGTAGATGTGTGCACTGGAGGCAGTAAGTGTGGACCAGGAGCAGAGCACCTAGCCATACTTGGAGTCAGCAGCTCCAATGTGCTTCAGCTTCAGGAGTTCCATTCTCTCTTCCAAAATCTGTGTCATTTAATGAACACACTGGACCAGCATCCAGAAAAAAAACCATATTTCCAGCTAATTTTAGTTCCTACTTACTCCGCAGACACCCGCAATACTTACAAGGAACAGGAGATTGAAGAGGAACAGGAAGTACTTGGTGACTTTCAGGCAGCCAGACCCCATCTTCTCTCACTTACAGGATCTACAGGAAAAGCAGAAGAATGAGTGGCTGTTAGCATCAGGTCCTCCGGGCAGATTGGACAACACCCTCACCCCATGCAGAGCTCTGCATCACACAGTAGGTCTCACAGAAGGCACACCAAAAGCATGCATTGGACAGACATCCTGAGCTGTCCTTGAGAGCAGCAAGACAGGACAACATCATCATTACAAATACAGCTGCTGCAAAGACCTCCCGGAGCTGACAGAGCTATCAGATGTTCCAGAAGGGATTTAGTCACATATACACTAATTCCATCACTATTTGCACAGAGTTTGTGTTAACAGCATCAGCCACAACACCAACTGTAGCTGCTAGTCCAGATGGAGCAAAGTGATGCACTTATCTGAAGACAGAGCCCACAAGAACAGGTCCTGTTCCCTCTGAAAACTCTCATCTCTTTGTGACCCCTGAGCAAATGAGGGAACACTGGGTCAACCTGTAAGGCAGCATGAAATCAAGCTTCTTGTGTGCATCTCTGCACTGGATGGCTCAGCAACACTTGAGAACCAGCAAGTCTACTGCATACCAGCAAGTTACTCATGTACTGCAAATTCTGCCGCAATTGCAAGACATGTAAAATTTCAGCAAGTGCCCATTTCCATAGACAACCTCAGAAGTACAAGGCAGAATGGGATGATGGATTGGGATGCTGCTGTTAGTCTGTTGCTACCAGCCACACAAGCTGTAGTTTGTGGAGTGGCTAGTAGACGACAGAGAGGGGAAGAATGGAACTGCAGTACAGCTCTTTGCCATACAAAGGACATATCTGACTGTATTCCATCTTACTTACCATGGCTAGAGCCTATGTAACCCTGCATGAGAAAAGATAGGCAAGACTGCACTCAGCACTGAGAATTTGGAAGCATATCAGCAGTGGGTCCTTATCAGGTTTTTGCATTACAGGACTTCAGGAGTAAATAGGTCTGTATAACTGCAAACTACAAGTTCTCACTTGTCTGACAGCAAAGAGCTCAGAAATTACTGACAAGGCCAGCAGACCATCATTGGGACTGGAGTTCTTCTGGGGAAGCAGCACAGCTGACTGACACATGGAGACAGCTGGGGGGGAACACCTCAAAAGTCAGCTTTCCTGTTTCTCCTTCCTGTCCCTGAACAGCTACAACTTCCTGCAGAGGGAATGGAGCTCTTAAGTTCCTTAAAATCTGCTTTGGCAAGCTCCTTGCTTCAGACAGCCCACGCTGCTGTGGTAAGCAGCAACAGTCAGAGGAAGAGCAGGACGAGCTGAGGCACTAGTCTTGCTGGGAAGAACCAGGCCCAGTGGGAAGCACGGTCAGCAGTGCTTCCAGCTGCCAGCCTGGGTGTACCAAGGGTCACAGGAACCTAGTGCACTCTTTTGTTTCAATTAAAGGCTTTTGCTTAATCTTATTAAATATTTAGGTTAATTCTGGAGCTAAACTGGTATGCAGGCCTTGTTACAACGGGCTAGTCTGCCACCAAGCAGTGGGCATCCTCCTCTACCATTTTAGGCAGCCTCCTCAACATTTAGGCAGCCAGGTCCCGAGGCAATGATGGACACCTGCTGTGAGGGATACAAGAGCTCTTCTACCTTTTGACCTAGCCATGCAATAAGCCAGATAGATCTCACACAAGCCATCGACCTTCTTACCAGGTGCCCCAACCTAGGTGCAATCCCTGTTTCTCCAGCCCAACGAGCAATTCCCAGTGCTTGCTCCCAGCAGAGAGTAGCCACGTGCTGCTTATCTCTGACTCTGCCCCCTGCTATTTTGATTAGTTGGGAAAACAGACTTGCTGAGCTATTAGGATCATTACAATAGTTACCTAAGGTAATTACATTGTCAAACAAGCTGAAAAGAGCTCCTGTGGAAGAAGCTGTGCCTGAGGTGACAGAGTAAAAGATCTGCTTTCAGGGCCCTCTATTCCCAGCTGTTTAAGGCATTCTAGTTTTAATATTTTATTAGAAACCAAAAAACTAACTGCACATTACAGCACTACATGTCACCCTTGCCACAGGGAGATACACCTCCTTCATAGCTCCCAGCAATAAAGAAACAATTCAAAGTACAGTTTTCAAGCCAAAAGTAAACCAAGTCTTTAGAGCTTTTCCCTGAGCTTTTACCATAACTACGGGTTCCACATCCTGAAATATAATATGTTTTCCAATTCTCATGTTATCCTTAATAAAACTTTGCTTCTGTTCATTAAATTAATTAAATTCCTCAGGATCCTACCTTGTAAGACTGCACAAGCAGTCACAACACAAGCAACACCGTGTAAGTAGCAGCTCAGTGGAAGTCAAGATGGGAAGGTAAGTTTGGATGTACCACAACCAGGCATACCCACAGGCTGTGAAATGTGTTTCTCCATCTAGCCGGATTGCTGAGCCCAGAATCAGGCAGGACCCATGGCATGCACAGCACAGCCCTTGTTCTTGCTCTTGCCACTGAAGAGCTGACTGCTCGCCTCTGGCAGCTGCCTAACTTTCCAGCCCCAACATCCTGCAGCAATGCGTGCAAAGGTTTAATAAATGAAGCTCTCAACTTTCTAATTCCACTGTTTGTTCACAGTTATGCATTGTTTTCTCCTTTTCCTCTCCACCCTAATTGCTTTCATCACTCAGGTTCTTTTTACATATTTTCCCCACACCCATCCTTCACTAAGCAGTCCCACGCGGTCTTTTCAACATTTCCACCCACACGCCTCTGATTTTCCATGTCACCCTTGAGAGTAATGCCAGCTCTGCAGAGCACTTCATAGAAGACCGTACAGTTGATTTCCACAGCAGAGTATCTCCCTGCCTCTCCTTCCCTATTCTGTGATGATACGCAGGGCTATTCATACCTGTCCAGCAGCTCACTACTGCAGTAACATCTCAGTTGCATACATGACCTGGTTAGTGTTGGTGTGGCTGAATCCAACTAGCAGGGCTGTGCCCCAGGATCTGGGAGAAGGTATTCCTGGGCTAGGACTTTGGGTTTCCAGCAGGCAAGACATAAGAGGAGCCTGACCAAGCCACACAGCACCAGAGATGGCTCCCTACCCCAGCACCATCTCCAGCTTTCAAGCTCATAGTGATTACAGCAGAGCCAATGTGCAAAGCACAAGGACAAGCCCAGGACATGTGGAAGGAGCAGCAGCAGAGGAGCATCATCCTCTTGTTCCACAAGAGTGGCTGTGCTGGGAGCAGGTACACACAGGTGTTATCACCACATCAGTCGAGGTGGGGGAAGGCAAAGTTAATTTTTAATTGCAATTCTGCTGCGTCAAACTAGACTCTGCACTGCCCCCACCTAGCCAGCACTGCGTGCTTGGTGCTCACTGGAGTTTATGACGCTTGGCTCGGGCTGACTGGTACGTGCCAGTGCAGTGCATCCCTGTGGTGAGAGCACAGTCTGCTGCAGCTGCAGCGCTGCTCTTGCAGCTCACACACCTCAGCTGCTAGGATCCTGCTCGCTCCAAATAAGGGGCTCATTTGCTGGTGTGGTAAAAGTGAGAAGCAAGCAGGAATAATCCTAACACAAGCAGAGTAGGTCAGCTTGTTTCTGCTCTTCACTGAAGGAAAAGCTTTGTTCTTCACAGAAACACAGGTACAGCAGCCACCACTGTCTCAGTTCTGCAGCATATTCAGTGCTCATGGTGCTTTGCAACTTACGCCTGCTGCAGCAGCTGAGATTACTGGAAGAAACTGAGTTCCCACTGGCATGCTCAGGTGGCAGAACTGCTCCCCCTAATCCACAAAAGTACCTGTGCCAAGGCGGGGGAGCAGTAGGCTGCTGACTGCATGAAGTCACTTACCTGGGAACTAATTGGCATGAAGTAAGGCCATTCTGAAGGAGGAAGCACAGTTACATTTCCAGAATTCCCTATTGCAGAAGCCAGAGAAGTCACAAACCATAGAATTATTTGAGTTGGAAGGGCCCTTTAAAGGCCATCTAGTTCAACTCCCCTTCAATGAACAGAGACACCTACAGCTAGATCAGGTTGCTCAGAGTCTGGACCAATCTGACCTCGAATATTTCCAGGGATGGGGCATCCAGCATCTCTCTGGTAAACCTGTTCCAGTGCATCACTGCCCTTGTTGTAAATCAGGGCAGAGTTTTGCAGAAGCCAGAGAGGATGAGAGAACACTCACAGAATGGTCATTTGTGCTCCTACAGACATCTGCATGCAGCAGGACCAACAGCAGGGCAGCTCTAAATGCCATGACCTCCCACAGCATGGGAGGAGCCCTCACCCACAGAGCCCAACTAATGGGAATGTTTGACTTTCCGTGCAGGTGAAGAACAAACACTTGGCAATCAAGCAGCCTCATGGTCATCTGGTTGAGAAACTTGACAGCTTGGCACAGTAGTGCCAGATAATGAACAAAGGCAGAGTTGCTGAGCCTCTTCTAGCCAAGTACAGCACTGCCCTAAGGCAGAGATCCGGTAACACACAAAGAATACCCAAGGGAGTTCATCTTGTTGACATTACAATTCAAAGGCCTTGGACTTACAGTACACCTGGGACTTACAGCTTGTCTCCAGCAAGCAAACAACCACCGAGCCAATGAAATGCTCAGGTCTGAATTCAATGAGCTTTTCTTCAAGCTCCGCTGAGATAATACCAACTGTGTAGTGACCTTGAGAGCATAAACATGGTTGTGTTCACAGTGCAGACTTTCCAAACAGAATCTCTTGTTGAGTTCCAGCAGAAAGATTGGAGGGACAACCTGGACCTGGAAGGTTGCACTCCCAAATAGGTCACTTCTGGTGGAACAGATAAATGTCTATGGTAGTGACACTGAGTCAGCTATAGCTTCTAATAAAGTGTCAGGGCAAGTTAGGAAAAAAAATTTAAAATGTTTGCATAATATAACCTTTTGAAATGGAAAACAGTGGGGAGAAAATGGTTATGGGGGGAAAATAAGCGCAAGAGTCTTATCAGTTATTACATCTGCTCTAGATATAGCTGCTCCTTAAGTAGAAACCATCGTCCTTAAGCTAGAGGAAATTGCAACAGGGGTTCAACACAAACAGCAGCATGGCTCCGTCAGCCTATAAAGGGCAGCACACAGACAAACTGCTGCTGCTTGTTCAGGGTATGGGACAGGTATGGTGACACCCTAGCACAAGTGTCTGCCAGTCATCTGCACACCAGAGGCTCAGCTGTGCTTGCTGCCCTGGAGCAAGAGGGACAGACCACAGCAAGCAGGGACGGCAGTCGATACCAGTGACAAGACCAGATTTCTGAGCAATTAATTTTTATCAGCTTACAGCACTGAAATAGATTTGTTCCCATTGCACCTGATAAGACATGAAGCTTTTCAGTTTCATTTCTGGAGTAGGCATACTTTAAGTGCAATAATCTGACCAATATATAACCCAGTGGGATGAGAGATTAGAAAGCACCCTGAAGACTATCTGTGGTCACAGAGGTCTTTCAGCATGTTTTTCAACAGAAAACCCCTGGTGCATTTTGCAAAACGGAAATATATATTTTAGAGACGTGATTCTGATGTGTGAAAGGAAGTGATCCGATATTTATAAGCCACCGTCACACTTACAAAGAAACCAACACGCATTTTGGTACCAGAGAGTAAAGCAGGTTTCACAAGTATCCATGATCCTTTCTGCGTATTTGAAAGAGATGCAACCAGATTTTAAGAACACCTGCACCTCCCACTTCAGTCAGCCAACATTTAAGTATGGCTTCATTCCCTAAAACTTGGAAACAGAAAGTTCTTTGCTATTTTCAGTCTATGCACACATGCTTGCCCAGCACGACAATATTTGCAAGACACTCCATTTCTCCAATTTAAGCAAATCTTTCCATTCAGCAAGACCAAAGATACAAACTTGCCAAAAAAAAAAAAAAAAAAAAAAAAGGAAAAAACAAAATCCCAGAATCTGTTCCAGACATCTTTTGGTTCTTCCCCTGCCAACTCCCCTGACCTCCACAAACAACCTTACCAGAAATGACAGACAGAAGAAAAAGCCAAAATATTTTGTTTGTTTGTTTTTGTTTGTTTTGCTTCTTGATTACCACTTACTAGATTGCTATTTGTGTAGCAAGGACTGCAGGTAGGGTCCAGAAGGGTCTCTGTGCTGACTACAAGCATTGCAGGTCACATCACAGCGAATACACACATTTCAGAAAACTGGTCAGGCAGCTCTGTCACTTGACTACACAGGCTATTTAATGGCTCCAGAACAGAGATCAACTCAGCTTTGGTTCCCCCGTTTCCCCGTCCTACCTCCCCCCACCCACTTGGAACTGTTATACTGTAAACAGCATCTCTGCAACAAACGCCTGCACCAGCTCCCCAGGAAGGAACAAAGCCAAAGGGCCCACCAAGCATTTGCCATTGGCATCAGGCCCACCAGCCTGGAAATCACCATACAAGCACAGTGCAGGTTCCCAAGCTTCTCATGTAATGTACACAGCTTTCCCAGAGGTCAGCAGAGCTCGTCTGAGGCTGCACAACCCCTTCCATGACAGCGTAGCTTAGGAAATACCTTCCTGAGACCTCTGCCACTCCAACTCAGTGAGGCCACCAGAACTCCAGGCACTTCCGTGGGCGAGGAGAAAACCTTCACCTGAGCTTTTATCTAGCTAAGAGACAGAGCTTCCCTGTCCCTGCACTAGGAGCCATCAGTAATATGACTGATTATATCTTTGCCTCCTCCTACATACGATGCAAGAAGTCAAGGTCAAGGACTTTCTACTGTTAAGTTCCCTTTCAAAACAAACCGGTTCTCAGTTACTTCCATTTTCTCAGATGTTAGAGCAGATAACTACAGCGTGTTTAAACTCAGCACACCCGTGCCAAACACATTTCTGAGAATTTACAGGTATCTACCACAACTGGGAACTAAGGTTTCCCATTTCCTGCGATTCCTTCCAGGAATTAGAAGGAATAGTAGGAAAGGTACAGAAATTCACTTTACAAATGTGAAGTTTTTTTCAGCTGAGTGGCTTAGTTGGTACTGAAGCAAACACACACCAGCTCCTCCCACCTCACAGCCCAGCACTGCAGGCTTCTGCACAGAGCAGTGGATGAGACTGAGAAAAGCAGCGTACCCCCAGCAGGAAAACAGCTAACCTCAGCTGTGCTCACCCTCTGCCCTCCCCAGCAACATTGGGCTTTCCAGCAACCCAGCCCTCAACTGAAGCCAGGGGAGCGTGGGAGGATGAGCATTCCCTCACACTGCAGTCCCTGGAGGCACATGGACACCCTGCCAGGACAGCCAACTGCTGCCAAAGAGCTCAGGTCCCATGCTGCTGGGCATGACCAGCTCTCCAAAGAGCTGAGGTATCTTCTGACTCCAGGACTCTCCAAAAACCTTCTCCCCTTAGGGCCCATCCATGTGATCTTGAAGTGGCAGAAAGGAAGAACAACAAATAAACACCTAACAAAGCAGAATTCCTCTGGCCCATCCTCCTGAATGGCTGTGAAGCTTCAGAATTAAGTCAGCTTTCTCCAACAAGAGATGAGACGGGTTATTAGTGTAATCATATCACATGCTCTGTATCAGATTCTTTGCTGACAGCGAGGCACTGATCCCAAGAACCCAAGGTTTTAACCCTTCAGACCAAGCAGAGCTGGAGTACTGCTGCAGGTCCAGCACGACTGGAATGCAGCACAAGTGTACTGACACAAGGAAGTGTCTCAGCTCACAAAGGGATGCCCCTGTTGGTTAGTTCCCAGAAAGAAGCTCCTTACTATTTACGATGTCAAGAATCTTGTTTTTGCCAAATGGACCATTTGCTAATTGCAGCATCCTCATCATTTACCAGCTGCTTGCATGCCTACAGCTACTGAGCCACCCTGCTGCCATGCTGCCATTTTGGCACTGGTATGTGTGACTGCAGCACAGACCACAGATGGATGGCTTTAACAATGCCAATCTAACAAGTTAACAGGTGTGGCTCAGCCAGGGATCTCCAAAATCAATTGGAAGCATTCACAAGAAAAAAAAAAAAAGCATCGCCACAGCCTCTGTGCTCACTGCAGCTGCCTGGGGTGAAGCTTTCCTCTGTTGGGCTGCCTGAGGTCAAACGGATGGGACACTGCAGCCGCTGGGGGTGGCCTGCCTGTGCTTAGATGGCACTGTCATCACGTGGACAGACATTTCACAACATCCTGAGCATGGGCTGCCCAGCACTACCAGCAGGCATGAATGAAGAGAGAAAAGCAGTACTATTTATAGGCAGCTCAAGTTGGAGTGGCCCCTCTTGGCCCAAACACCTCCGTCCTTCCCTCCAAAACAAAGGTCCAGAGAGGGCAGAAGGCAAGAAAAGCCCTGAAGTACAAGAGTTTAGAGCACAGATGTTTTGAGTGGTTCCCTTCTAAACAGAAAAACCCACCTGCAACCACATTTTCCCCTCCCCCTCAATAATACCTGTGTCACAATAGCCAGACCCTTTGCAGATCCCACCACTGTGGCAGCTCTGAGTCAGTTTCTGGAGTAGCCAGTCCCAGGAAGAGCTGCTGCAACATCTCCAAGGGTATTGTAGCACTGCCCAGCACTTCTACCCTCAACCTTTATAGATTCTAATCCTCACTCCTACAGGGAGGAATAAAGCAGTAAAATAAAGATTTTTACAACAGAGAGCAGCACCGTAAGCAGCAAAAAAAACAGCATAAGCTGTTGCAGAAGCTGCAGTGGAGTAGCTTCATTCCTGACTTAGCCCCGCATGAAGCACAATGCCACAGGAAGGAATATCAGCAGACAAAGCTGGAAGATAAAGGTGTGAGGCTCAGCCAGCTGGAGGAGAGGTTGCAGGACTTTCGGTTTTGCTGTGGCAGAAAGCTTTGGCAGCTGAGGCACCATACACCTGGGTGCACATAGTTGTGCTCCCAGCTGGTAGCTGTGCTACAGGACAGGTGATGGTGGCAGACTTCACCAAGCTGTGTGAGACATTGCTCAGTTTCAGACTTGCTGCCCGCAGTTAGAATCAGCCCTCCAAACAGAAAGAAATAAAAATCGATCCACCCTAAGAAGCATCACATGCATAGGCTGTGGACAGAGCTGCTTGAAGCCAAGAGGAACAGACATATGGGATACGTTCCCCAGGAATTTGGCAGTTAAAACAGACAGCAAGACTTCGAGAGTTGGGTCTGTTCCGGGAAAAGGAGGGGCTTCCCCCTGTCCTCGGGGATCCACGCATGGCACTGCCTCCAGCCGTCTGGAAAACAAGCTGAGTCCAGCCAGAACCCCAGCAGGCCAGGGGCCTCAATGCTTCCCTGAAAGGGTCTCCTAAATTTAGAGCACAAAGACTTTGGAAGACTGTTTGATGGAGCAAAGTTAGAAGAAGGATGGAAAAAAGCAGTTCTGTCTTTTTTAGTTTAATGCAGAAATAAATGCTCCACTTTTTGAAGGACCAAAGGAAAATTAAAAAAAAAAAAAAAAAAAGCAGAGCTCTGTTTCATCTTTAATCAGCAGACTATGATGCAGGTTATCATTACTTTTTAATAGAGCTGCAGACATTTGTTTATAATCCTTTTCTCCGCCCCACCATGTTGCACTCCCTTCAGGGAGTGGGCTTTAGGGGAAGTAATGCTATAATGGGATGGAAAGTACTGCAATAGTGAGGTGACAAAGTCTTTGGCTATAGCAAATGAGCCCAAATGCAGCAGCCACTAAGTAGAAATGAAGGAAAAGAGCTGTTTACCTCTAGAAGACCTCAAGTAGGGAGGGATTTCCACTGCCAACCCTTAAATGAGGTCTGGGAAGGGGTAGATCCTGGTGGATCCTGCATGCAGTTGAGTGCCCCTGGGTTGGCCCTGCCTTCCTACCAGGTGCTCAATCACCGGTTCAAGCTGTGACTTAGCATTCTGCCACAGGGGAAGACATCTCTACTTCCCATTAGTTCTGCAGTATCTATCAAGACAGACTTACTGATGACATCAAACTGCAACCAGTGGTCTTTCTCCTTCTCCCAGCAGGAGGACAGTCCACCACAAGAGCAGAACTTGGGTGACAGTGCTCTCCAGAGAGATGCTGGCATCAGATCAGGCAGCAGGCAAGAGGCCCCATGACTGCCCCTGCAAACAGGGTCGCCCAGATCAGCTCACACACCACCTCAGTGGCTGTTTCCCCAGACAGCTAACACCCCGTAGTGACAGAGAGCAGCTGTTCAGGCTCCTGTGGGACAACGCCGGATGCACAGCCATCTAGTTGTATACACTCCACTAGCTCTTGGTAGAAGCTGACAACTGGGTTTGTAAGAAGCTTTCCATCTGCCTGGAGCTGATATGTAGCAGGAACTCACTGTTTTGCAACAGCATCAAGTCTAAACCACCATCACAGCACTGATAACCCAACTAGCATGCCCAGCACTGGAAAGGGATGCAGAACCATCCTCTGAGACCACAAGCAGAACTGTGACATCAGTGCAGCCTCTGAGGGCATTAATGCTGCTTGTGCCATTCCACAAAATAGCCTCCACTTGAAATAGCCTCTTGTGTCAAGGCAGCAGCTGGCTTGATGCCCCTTTCAGCAAACAGAAACTCCTGTGAACCTTCAGCAGCAGGACCTCAGGCCCCACAGTTGTGCTATAGGAAACCTTGTTGCTGCTCCACACCGTGCTTTGCAAACATCAAGCTCTGCACAACTGCCTTGGAGCAGAAATCTTCCCTAATTAAAAGAGATTCCTAAGAGAACACACAGATTTACTGCACAACTCAGAGGAATTGACTCTTCAGTTACTGAGTCTTTAGAAAACCTGTGAAAGAAAGGGACCTAAATGCAAAGAAGAACTCAATCTTGTTGGGAATATCAAGGCAGCCCTTTTCTCTCCCATTGTTTTTTTTTTCCCCACAGAAATGTCGGGAATGAGCAGAATTAGAATTGCTGCCTGCCATTTGAGCCCTGTTTCCTCAAGCACAAGGAAGATGCTGTGCAACAGTTGCTACTTCTGCTTGGTCAGTGCTTAAGTCAAGGCAACAGCAGTGGGGGGTGGAGCCCTGCTGAACTGCAGGTCCCTCAACCCAAGCCCAGCTCAGCATTCTGGGTTCATGCTCAGTTAGGAAGCTTCACTCCATGATCAAAAGCAGCAGAAGAGCAGCAAGGGGACAGGAGGCAGTTTACTTGCTAAAGCCTGCACTAGGAAGCTGAGGCCATTCCAGTGAATCCACCCAGGACTTGACTCATCCCAGTGACTTAGTGCATGCTGACACATGACCAGCTCCACAGCAGTCAAAAGGATGCTCCAATTGTGACATGCTGGCAAAAGACATGCTTCAGACCCATTGCCAGAACGGCATCCTTTTGTGTAAAGAGTCTACAAGTGGCTCAATTACAAGCAGGAAGAGGATGAGCAGATCAGTTCACATGATACAGTTCAACCACAGGCATGTGGGACCAAAGTCCCAACACACGCTTGATATTAACAACAATGAACACAACCCTCCTCTTTAACTGCTGTTCACACATATGGCATAGACCTCATTTTCCAAACAGTGCTAAGTCAGTTGCAGGACCAAGGAGAAATTGGAAAGGAAAAAAAAAGGCAGAAAAGGAGTAAGACATTCTCCAATGTGGATATTTTTGCTGTAGAGCACCTAGCAACCTAGAAATGCTAAGAAAGCTACAGAAACGCCTCTGGAAAGATCTAACCTGAGTGTGCGAAAGCCAGCATGCAGCCATTTTATGCAGCAGAGGAGTTGTTCTAATTAAGTTCTGTTTCAGAACTGATTCCCGACCAAATTGCTAATCATCCATCACAGCAGACAAGCCAACTCCAGGTGCCTAGGGTTTACATATCTGTATATTGTAGGATGGCAGCAGCAGCCTTTGTGCTATTAGACAACACAGGCACATCCAATGACCATGAAGCCCTTCTCTGGAGCAGCCCTGGCAAACAGGCTCCTTCACTCCCAACAGGTAGAACTGCTTTACAGCATGTCAGTGCCCAGCCATGCAAATCACCACAGGCCAGCTCCTCTATATAATTAATCTTTTCCCAGCCACCCAGTGGGGCACTGGCAGGTGGCCATGGGAACAAGGACAGTGACTCCACTGTGGGAAGGAGTGTGTGGCTCCAGCTCTCACCTCTCAGCCCTACCTCTGCTTATACTTTTTGACTCCAGTGCAATTATTTTTGCCTACAAAGGGGAACTCTGCACTATATAGCTTCAAATTTCTGGGCTGCTGGATATCCTAATGTATGTAGCTCTTTCTAGTTAGTATTTCTCCAGTATACATTGCCACAGGATTACCATCACACTGGAAGGGATAAAGCTTACTGCCAGGCAACAGCTTTGCTGCAAAAGCTCTTTGTAACACACCTGTCTATTCAAGGCTGTGCTGTGGAGAAACTAGACTAGCAACATCCTTAGCAAATGCCAATAGTCCTTCGCCAACTTACAACACTCCTGATGGCACAGCGAAGCTGCCGAGCTCCTTAAAGACAGGCAGGCCATTTACCTCCATAGCAAGTGTCAAAAATTGAGTACATGCACTGCTTTTCTTTGGCAGTGTCCCAGTTCTGGAGCTCCACCAAGGAGAGAAAAGAACTAGAACCAGGCAGCCCGCACGTGTGCCTTTTCTCACAGGAGAAAACCTGTTTTCCTTCACTTTGCTCCCCTGTATTTACCCTGGATGAGCCCCAAGCTGCCTGGCATTCCTGGTTCTGCTGCGTTTGAGGGGTCTTACTTGGGTACAGGGACAAGACCCCACCTGCATGCTCTGGTCCCCATCCATCTTAACAGGCTTGAGTTTTATTCCCTTTTTCTGCTATCACACACAGAGCAGTCCCTTTTGCAGAACTGCCCACAGTCATGCCTCATCTGTCTTCCAGGATATCAGCTGGTTCTGAATCTGTCAGCGTGCAAGCAATGATTTCAGCAATTTCCAGCACGCAGTTCCTGGTGCTTCACTTATCACCCTGTCAATGTGCAAGTCAGCCATTAACTACCTCAGTCCTCATAATCAGAGGAGCTTTCAGCAGAGCAAACAGCCGAGCAACAAACAGGCTCTGCCACAGCTGACTGCTCATCCAGAACTGCCAGCCTCACGTCTTGTGTTATTTTTCTGCCTTGCCAAGAAACAGTCTCTTCCATATGTAAGGACTCTAGACCCCACAGCGTTACCACTACACTCACAGACAAATGAAGTCAGGGAGCTAGGAGAAGGAGGTGCAGATGTGGTGCATCTGTGTTAGAAAGGTGAAGTTTAGGCAGTTAATTCTGATGCACGCTGATTTTTTTCACACAGAGAAAGACGGGAGTAACTAAGGCTGCGGTCCCCACTTGCTGCACAGGCCCAAGGGGAAGCACTGCTGCCTCCTCCATCTCTCCAAGGCATTCAGTCACAGTTTGAGTGCTGTTGGACCAGGTGAGCAGGGAACCAGTGTCACTTCCCGCTCACCAGCAAGTAGGAGATAAGGAAGAAAGTGGCCACCATATGCCTCAAGCACCATTCAACCAGACAAATACTGACTACCCGATATGGCATGGGGCATGGTCCACCTTACAATATTGCTTTGGACTTCCTGTAACGGATCCTGACCTATTAGTGCTCAAGGTCCACGCTGCAGTAGCTCCCTTTACCTCTGCTGAATGCTTCCTGCTGTGGTACTCCCAGCAAAAAACACAGCTACTACTTGGGATGGGAAGTGCCTTCAGGCCTGTGAGTACTAGATCTGTGAAGCTTCCATACGTGCCTTTCTAAATTGAACATCTATTAAATGAACACCTGTTGCCCTAGATGACCTCCTGCAGACTTATTAGTATGATGCAAGGACAGGGAGATACATGAGAGGGATAAAACCTTTCCTCAGCTACAGCCAGATGAAGAATTTCATATTAAGATCCCTCACACTTAATGGGGGGCCTGAAGGCAGGAGTGGCTCAGGTAACAGGAGCAGGAAACTTGTATGGAGCCCTGCTCGAGTATCTCCCACACCAGCTCACAGCTGCAGGTCATGCTACACCTGTCTCTATTTTAGTACTGGGACAGACAGCAGGAATGAAGGAAGTCCAGATGAGCTGCATCACTAAAGCTGCTAAATCCTCTTAAGGGAGGAACTTAGATGGGGTAGGACAGAGATTGCCTGTGGGGGGGCTTTCTCCAAGTAATGATGTTGTGCCCTGCTCTATTTCTGTTGCTTGCAAGTAAGAAGTGAGCAAATGCTGTGCACCAGAGGTGGTTCTCACCAGATGCTTCTCCCCTGGTCTTCAGAGCAGTGCCATTGCAAAGGGACCCTGAAGTACACTGACAGACTTTCACACAGCGAGGCTCTGGCCAAATGCCTCTGCTCTGCACTTCTCTCAGCCAGCCAGCAAGCACCAGAGCAGAGGCGTGAGCCCAGTGCTACGCAATAGAGGGATTTTCTCAAGAACAAATTTTGAGCTCCAATCTCACGCACAGGATGGAAACACTAGAGCTGGTCCAAGCCATGGGAACACTTCATCCTGAACGAGCTATATGCAGTTTATGGATGTACTGAAGCCAACATTTAGATTCCCGGGCTTTTTTTTTTTTTTTTTTTTTTTAAATACTGAGTGGTCGATTTGATGTTAAAACAAACACATGCAGCAGAGATCCTGTGCTGTGGAGCAGAGACGGCACATCTGGGCAGTAGCAAGCCCTTATCCGTGTATCAACAGACTGGTTAGCAGTCACACTGCGTGGCAATTCACAGCCAACGTCCATCCAGCTGCTGAAATCCAGGCACCACTCAGAATCCTGCCCTTCAACATTAGCTTGGAAGAAAAAAGGAAAAAAGACGGCAGAGCAGGCTGGACCGGTACCACATCCCCACGGCGGTATCGCAGCAGAGCTACGACTGCCACAGCCGCATCTCACCCAGCTCGCAGGAATCAATCAGGATGGAACGCCGCTGAGGGCGGCGGGGCTGCCCACTCCCACCGGGCACAGCCGGGCGCTCTCAGCCTCCTGAAGCTGTCTTTTCCAGCAAGGACGGCCCCACAGAGCCGCACGCCGGACCGCGGAACACCGCCGTGCTCCAGACACGGCTTTTGGGGCGCAGTAGGATCCCCCGGGCTCACCTCCACCTCGTGGCCCCTGCCCCATTTGTAGCACAGCTCCACCGGCGCCGTGCCGTGAGGCCGCCCGCAGCCCGGGATGAGCCGGGCACAGCCCCGGGGACGCCGCCTGCCCCGGCCGGCCGCGATGCGAGGCGGCCTCGCAGAGCCCGGCGTCAACGGCCCCGTACAGCCCGGCGTCAACGGCCCCGTACAGCGGAAAGCCCCAGCGCAGTCCCCGGCGCCTCGACCCAGCCCCGCACTTCCACCCGCCGAACGCGAGGGAGCCGAGCCCCACGCGGGAGCGGGATCCCCGCGCAGCAGCCTCGACCCCTTCCTCGCGGACCGCCCCGCACCTACCTATCTACCTTCCCGCTGCACTCGGCGCTCCGCTCGCTCCCTCCGCCGCTCTACCCTGAGCTGCCGACCCGACCAGGGGCGGAGCCGGCGGTTGCATTCAGCCAGCTCTCGGGGCGGGACCCACCGCCCCCAGGCGGCCCGTCCGAGTGTCCCGCACCTGACCTGAGGGGCTGCCCATAACTGGGCTTTTTCGGGGTTCATCAGATAGCGTCCCGAGCGCTTCGACACTTAAGGCCGTTCATCTCGCTGCGGCTCTCTGCCAGGTGAAGCCAAAAAAAGCCAAGTTGCCCGAACAGGCCGTTCCGCTGCCCCGGCCAGCCCTGCGCGTCAGCAGCGCTGCCGCATTGTTCCCATCTAAGCCCCGCTCAGCGCCTGCTTTGCCCCAGCGATTACAGCGCTGCGGTGACAGCGAGGTGCCGGGCTGCTGACCGCTGCCATTGCATTGTTCTCACTTCTGTGCAGCGACCGCTGCCCGCGGCGGGCTCGCAGCGCTGCTTCTTTGTTCTCGGTGGGTAGAATAACGTCACACCGGGATCCTGCCGCTGTTTCCTAGGCAGAAATAAACAGCAAGAAGGCTATCTGACAAGAGTACCCCTCTGTCTCCTCATTTAAACGTGGTGAAATCACAGCAGCTGAGGCAACCCAGAAACGAGGGAAGGCTGAATGGTCTTTCTGTGAAGCTGTGACTGCACAGTGGGTGAACACGGGCCCCGCTACACTCACCTCCTTCATGGGCCTTGGGTACCGTGAGCAAGGAGGGGTCATGGGTCTCTGGAGCACAGGTACTGGATAGTGCAGAGAGAGTGAAGTGGAAGCAGAACAGGTGACTCACAATGTGTTGGGCTTCTGTAGGTGTGGCCCTCACAGCCCTCCACCCCAGGTACCCTGCCAACCACCTCTGTGAGGCCAAGCACTAGCCTAAGATCAGGATTGCTTGGGGCAGCATCTGGAAACCAAATAGTCCTAGGGAATGTCTTCCCTACCTGTTGGTAGCATTCCAGCATCACCTTTCAAGCAGTTACCCTGAGTAAAACCACCCTGTTCTCAAATAAAAGTTTGAGATCTTTCCCCTCCCTCCCTCAATCACTCACCCACTCTTTAATGGGCGTAGTCCTGCATTTAAGCACCTAGTCAGACTTCCACCAGTTGTCTATGAATACTCACCTATAAAAGTGCAAGGCCATGGGACTAGGTGGAGTTTGTTCTGTCCATCCATCTATGCATCCACCCACCTATCCACTGAGTACTCCTCATGTTTCTGACCCAAGCCTATGGGTTCTGAGCAAGTAGCTTGTTTCTGGTTCCTTTGAGTGTCCTACTTTAAGAAAGGAAGTCTGTGCTTGGAACATTCCCCCTGAGGTTTAGTGCAAAGGCTGTTTTTCTGAAAGAAATTGGTTTTAAAATAAGAAGTGATTACAAGGTGGGTGTTAATGGATGGCTTATGCATCAGCAGCTCCCGTGCCCAAATAAATTTCTGTCACTGGCATTGAGAACCAGGATATGCATTAGCAGGGCCAGCATGGAGGTATGTATGCATCAGTGACTGCATGTATAGCTGGTTATGCTTCAGTGCCACTCAGATACGAGCCAGTGAGTCTGTAGAAAAGCATTAGGTCTGTATCACTGATTTTTCTGAGAACGGGGGGGGTAGGTTTTAAAAGATAGCTTGTAGAGAGCTTGAGTTTCATTGGAAAGTCCAAAGCGAGTCACTCGCTTCTGAGGGCTTGCAACAGGGAGTTGGAAACCATGCAGAAACGGATCTGTGGAGATGCTGCAGCTGAACCGTGCACAGATGGTAAGCTAAAAGCCCAATTATAAACAGCATCTTTTACAGCATACACAGCAGGCTGGGTTCTTGGCTAGCAATAAGCCAAAAGTGCCTGTAAGAGAACAGAATGGAAAAGCCCACCACATGGCATGTAGTAGTGAGGATTGAATGCCCTTTCAAAGGCAGGCAGACACCAGCCCAGAGATCACTCAGCTGATCAGTCTCCTTTGGCCTTGGGTTATCTTCATTTCAAGCCACACCTTAGCAGATGAACCCTCTCCTTGTCATTAAGAAGAGCACTGTTTAAGAGCAAGACGTATGCAGATTCACAGTGTTTGAGTATTTATTCCCTTTAAAAAAGTATTTGAATTGGCCTGACATTACTGTTAATCTCAGAGGGGAAGAATCTGTGTGCTGACAGGGCCAGTACAGCGGGTGTGGATGAGGGAATGCAGAGCTGAGTGCTCCAGTAAATTCCAGGTTGAACAAAATGTGACCAGGCAACCTACAGTCTGCAGTCAGTGTCTGTTTAACGATACAGCACGAAGTAAAGAGATGGAATCCAAAGCACAGTAGAAGATTGCCGATTTTGTTAAGTCTGACTGTGACAGAAGTGTTCTCATGGCACCCTCATGGAATCCTCTTCTTTTATTTGCCCAAAGCTGCGATTTTATCAGAAGAGCTGGGATGGGGATTAGTTGTATACAAAAATAATGATGGAGTGAACAGCAATAAAAGCCCTGTGGTTGCTGGGACTTGGGGGAAGGAGGGGTGGAGACTATTTTAACTCATATTGGGGAAAAATGTTTATCAAAAGGTTTAATTTGAAAGCGGTCTGTTCTGTTTCAGGGCTAATTATTTATAAGAATCCTGTTTTAGATCTTCAGAGAAAACAAATCGGCTTCAGTGAATTGAAATAATGTTTCTGGTGCCCCGTCGCCCTCACCTGGCTGAAGGGAGAAATGCAGGCAACCGAAAGATCCCGGCAGGAAGGAAACCTGGGCGGAGCAGCTCCTCCTGTAGGTTGCTAGTTTGGGTCTCTGCGTGGGACCTTCATGCCAGATGAATTCCAAAAAATACGACAGTCTCTAAGGAGATCTTGCTGATGCTCCAGAGCTCTGTTCAGTACCTGAGTATGTCTGGGCTAACGGCAGCCGGGGTGTGACCTTATGAACCTTTGTGGAGGTAGGAATTAACCTGATTTAACCTCTTTGCACACTTTACAGTAATCTTTGGCAACCAGAGGTGGTTCCAAGGAGGTGGCGTTCAGCCTCAGCCCCTTTGAAATTGTATAGATGTGGACAAACACCTGAACTGAAGTGAACATCTTGGGCTGAGAGGAATGAACATTACCCAGAAATGAGAAGAGGCTTCCTTCCTGTTGGGAATGTGCAGGGACAGATGCTAGATGCTCAGGCAGTGTTAATTCCACACCCCATGGCTCTAGAGACCAGTGAGAAGTTGTCTCTTTCAGTCCAGTTAACATAAACACTTGAGAAAGCCTAGGGAAGGAGAACTCAGTTCAGAGCTTGCCAAAGGAAATGAAAATACTCAGGAGCTGATATTGGCAGGCTGAATATTTTCTCAGTGAAATTGGTGCAACACTGCATGACTTACCTGAAGGAGAAAAGTGAGTGGATCAAGCAATCTTATGACACTAATACTTCTCATGCTAGCTCAGATCCATGAGGGTATTTAGAGGCTTAATTCCTTTCAATTTCATTTATGAGGGCATCCAAGTATCCTGCTACACAGAGCCAATTTTGAATCTTGCATTGAAAGAAGCTTCTTTCCCTCTTTTACCTCTCTGGTCCTTCTCAGCAGACACATCCTTCGGTGCCCATATGGGCAGAGAGGTGCCAGAGTGCTTCCCTGGGCCACCATTAATGCTCACACAGCTGCAGCAAGCCACGTGTAGAAACCAAATCCTCGAGATCTGCACATAACTTGCAACTGTCCATGTGCTTCTCTTCCACTTGGTGTCTCTCTTTAGTCTCAAATCCGGGGCTGGATCTCCTGTATTTCTCTCTTGGGGGATGGCTATTTGTTATTTGCATTATAGAAGTACCCCAAAGTTTTAGTTTAGCAGCACAACTCCCTAGTGAGCAGCAATGCACAGAACCTCAAAACATGATATTCTCTTCCCCTCTCTTCCAGGCTGCGTAGCTTTGCTGTTCTCTCCCCATCCATTTGAAATGTTTAAGAAATTAAAATACTTACTTTGTTTGCGCTGTTTTCTCTTGAAAATAACGAATTTGTTGTCCAACTTAATCCAGTTCACATTACCCATAATTTGACTCACCCTCTTACCAGTGCTGGAGTTTGCAGGCACACAAGTGAAACACAAAGCATTACTTCACTGAATTCTAAATAGCATTTTTTAAAGGGATGAATTCAAAATAATGTCAAATAAAAATGCAGTCTTTGTTCTTGGTGCAAACAAAGGAGATGGAGGAGAATTTAAGAGCACTGTACTGTACTTCTAATTCTTCTGTGTATTCCAGTGGAAAATTCCGGGGAGGAAGGGGAGGTGATTTAAACCTTCATATACCAAAATCCAAAATCTTTATGGCACATTAGACTGACGTGACAGGGAAATCCAGAAGCTTGGCTTTCTTTTCAATTTGTACCAAGTGCAAGCCAGTTTTTAATGATATAAGCTGCCCTGAAACTCTTTGCTTTGAAATACTTCAGTTATTTGCTGCCGCACATGGAAAACACTGCAGCTTGCAGCATATATGCCTTAATGTGCCTGATTCACTCCCACTTCTGGACCTTTTCAGTTTTGCCAGTTCCTCTGAGATTAAATCTCTGGGAGAAAGTGGTCCAGATCTAATATGTTTGGCAGTCCCCTCAAATAAAAGCTCCTTTCTCCAAACCCTCTTGGTGTCTTGCTTAATTCTGATCTGGAGACCTAGAGACTAGACTCTCAGCTAGTATAAACGAGTGAAGTATACCACATAACAGCAGCTGAGGATCTGGAAAATTATATCGACCAATAACTTCTTACTTCATGTGGGTTCTACCCAAATAATTCACTAGCCCTCCTGTGGGAGAACAAAGCTCTGTATATTTCCTTTTACGAGCTGTTTTGCACATAAATGCTCTCTGCAGTCCCAGTACATCTCCACCGAAACCAGTGAGAGCAAGTTAGCAAAATGTGCTTGTAGCTTATTTTTAATCCCTTTCAAAATCACAGAGGAATGTTCATCAGATTGCAGATCCCCAACGCAAAATAACTGTGGCATGTGCCAGCATTTGCTAAAAGCAGATGCTGAGATATCATTTCATCCTCTCACTGTGCCTGCGTGGGATGAGCAGGACGTCCTGGACTTTCCAGGCTCTGGGGTGGCTGCATGAGGATGGACGTGCCATCTAGCGGCTGCTCGTCCCTACGGTGCTCCTAGCACAAAAGTACAGTTTGGAGTGCCTGGGAAGTGGAAAATTCCACGTAGCAGATTCTTATCCAAAAATAAAAAAATAAAAAATAAAAAAAATCTCAAGTTGTCTGTTGTTCCCTCAGAGCACCGAACTGGAAGGTCTTTTCACCTGGCTGGATGGTGAGCGGGACTGGCCACAGCCAATCTCTGAAATACTCAGTTGATTGAGGGTTTGTCCAGAGTCCCTTGCACTGACCCAGGAAAAGGGATTCTTGCCACTTCCTATAGGCAGAAGATTCTCCTTCCAGAAGATTCTCTCCCTCCTCCACTCATAAGGCTTTCCCTTCCTCACTGCTCATTCCCTCCCTGCCCCTTTTGGTCCCCACACAGGGGTGCTGTGGGAGTGGGAGCACTGCAGAAAGGGATCTGGAGTGCCTCCGAACCACTCTTGAACTCCCCTCCTCATGCCAAAAACTGACTGAGTCTGCTATGAAAGGGACGTTAGATGTGGGAAAGCAATTTGCAACCCTCAGGATCCTGCCTGCCACCAGCAGAGGTTCCCCAGTGAGAAGAAGAAGGCAGAGAGGCATACTGCACACTGTCTCGAGACTCCCTCCACCAAGCCGGCACTGAGCGATCCCATACATCAGGCTATATCAAATGCAACCACAGAGGAGGCTTTTACTTATCTTTTAGGACAATTACCAAGTTATACATCACTTGAGTAGTCTGAGAACTATGGGGGATTGTGGTTTCTGGTAAAATGGGAAAATCTTTTCATGGTTAGCGCTGGCAATGAAATCTGTATCCCACCTCCATCTGGGCTGAGCCACGGGTGATCATTCTCTGAGAGATGAGCTTCTCTTGATGCCAAAGGGCAAGTAAATAAATAACTGTGTGTGAATGTGCATTTCGAGGAAAAATCATGCTTTTCTCCTTTCTCCTCCCACCCCCCATTTTGCCTCGGAGAAGTTACGGGTTTTCTCAGGTCCTCAGAGAGGCTAAAAACTGTCCAAGATGTGCTTCAGGAAAGTGATCACTCAAAGTGAATCAGTTTTCAGGGTCTGCTCACCATCTGTGCGCCTTTAGGAGATTGTCACACTTTCGGCTGGCTTCATCCATCTCTCTAATTCCTTGGTTACAGTCAAAACAGTTTTAAAAGGGCTTGGTTCCCACAGTGGGAAAATAATGGGACGCTGCTTGCTAGCATCACTTCACCCAGGAGCAGCTGACGCCTCATGGAATCTTTGAAAGGCAAACTCCTCTTCTGAGTTAATTCTGCTGATGAAGATACCGTGCAGAGTCTTTCTCTGCTCCCTTCTGCTTCTGTTATTGGCAAGGCAATTTGGTTGAGAAGGAGATCCTGCTTTCCTGAAGGATGCGCTGTTTCTGATGAAGTCACAAGCATTTGTGCCACTGGTTCACCCACCCTCAACGATCTGGACTGATTGATTTTCATGCAGAAGGAGCTTGATACAATGACCATGATTTTCTAGTCTGGCATGTTTTGAATTATTATTCTGTCTCTGTTACATTTTTCACATAAGTGCCCCAAGCCACCGACAGACTGTTTAGCAATAAAGAAATAATTGTCTCCACAGCAGCTAAGAGGATGCCAACAAAGATGCTGCGCGGCTGAGTCATCTTCATGTTGCAATAATGCTGCCCAGCTAGCCACCCTACAAGGTTTAACAGGCCCAGACTTTTCAGCTGGGATAATTCATCTCTTGCAGTCTCTCTCAATAAGTTTCAGTAACTAAAAGGGTGAAAAAAAGATTCCCTTTCATTGCAGAAGACAGCTGATGGTCTCACCACCTAAGGTGCTGACTGTCACAGTAAGTGTCTTCATTAAATGTGGCAAGCAGAGAGGAGGCTTGGGAAAAGCTCTTTTATTGTCGGAGAGCTCAGAGAAAGATCTCCTAGCACCAAGTCATTTCTTGCAGACAGCCCAAACTGTTGGCCAGTATCTGGATTTCTGGTGCAGCTGACTGCCACTGGAAGAGGCCGCATTGCTGGAAATCTTTGCATATCTTTGGGGGTCAGCATGCTGGGCTTGGGCACTGAGAAGTATCAAGGCAGTTTTGCAGCCTACCACAGATAGCATGAGATGTGGACTCATCCATCCCACGTCTCATCCAGCTAGTGGATGAGATTAGAGATATGGAGAAAAAGAGAGCAGCCTGTTGTGAGTAAATGTATTGTACTGCTCTGAGGTGCTCCAGGAAGCTTGGGAGTACAAAAGGCTGATGGCTTCTCTGGTCTGCCTTGGAGGGATACAAATGAATGCTGCTCTACTGGCTTGCTTGCTTTGTTTCTTATGCATCTGTCAGAGTGGAGAAGGACTTGGAAACAGATAACTTTCAAGTTTTTAGGTTCTGCTGTCAGTCAACAGAAAGCCAGAAACAGGAAAATCCAAAATAGCTAGCAGAGATTCAAAAAATCTCAAAGATTTGGACAAAGGAAGCATGTGGGGGCCATGTTTGACGTCCAGGAGCTGCTTTCCTCTGAACAAACAGTGATTAGGAGCTACTGTTAGTCAGGACTTCAGTCCTGGCTACTTTTTAACAACCAGCACAACGTAAGAAGTCGAGAATACAGTACTGCCTGCCTGCCTGCCCATTACTGCCGGAGCACAAACTCTGGAATCTGAGCTTTATGGGAACTGTGGGCACGTTACCACAAGTCATACCAAGATATTTCTCTCATGAATGAACCTGATGCCACTGAGTGTAGAGAACTGGCTGTGTCCAGACTTGTGCAACACAGAAAGCATTGGTCTGCATGAATCCAAGCTCAGCTGTTACTGTGAGTAATGGGAAGTGTGGTTTGCAAGTCAAACAGGTTATAGAGGGATCTCTGGAATGGAATACACTGAAAGGCTTTCAAGGTGCTAAAATGCTCCAGAAATCAGGGAGTCCAACATCAGGAAGAGCTGGAAAAAGGCAGATCCCAGAGAGGAAACAGGCAATGCAAAGCAAATGAGGAAGGAAGAGGAAAAATGGGATGTAGTATTGCCCACTGCTGATAGCTAAACTTTTTCAGCCTGCTGTATCAAGATAGAAACAACGAGGAAGAAGAAAGAGAATGAAGTAAGATAAAATATGCTGAGTGCTCAAGAAGACATCTTGCAAATACATATCCTTGGTAAGTATCCGATTGTTTTAGGCATTCTTAGCTTCACTAAGATCACAGCTTTGTTAGCTTCACTAAGACTGTATCTTAGATTGATCGTGCACATAGAATCTCCTAGACATAAGTTGTTGACCAAGTCTGGGAATAGAAGTGGATCTAGCCATATGCAGCCTCCTTATCTCTGTGGTACAAAGGGGGTTAGATAGCAAAGGTGCTCACTCTGAAGCTGCTGACTCAATGGAACTGTATCCTGTATGTGTGAGATTAAGCCTGTTCTCTATTCAGTAAATAATCAAGTGTATCCAGCCATCTTGAATCTTGTTAAGTTGCTGTTAAACCATCACATTATATCTGTACTATATCAATAAATATATTACTGCCTCTCTCTTAGGAGTGAAGTGTGCCACGTAGTTGTTTCCTTCTGCAATGAATTGGCACAGTCATCAGGATGGCATGTAGGGATATCAATTGTTTACAAGAAGCATAGAATGAACCTGGGTCTGAAATTCTCACATGAATGGGCTCGTGAAAACTGTTAGAATTTAGAAGCTTCTGAAGAGCACCTAGAGGTAATTAGGGACCATAAAAGGATGAGGGAGGCAAGATCTCATCTGCAGAGCACTACCTTTGGAAGCTACAGTCAAGCAAGGGAGAACAGAAATATGCCAGAACAGGGAAGAGAAACCAAAGCAAAGGAAAATAAATCTAGAAACCTGCAAAGAACTCTCTGAAAGTGGAATAATGTGGGGGAAAAAAAATAAATCATTATCCCTAGGCATTCCTAGAGTCACAATATATAATCAGCCTGCAGGCATTATCTTAAATCTATAACATTCCAGAATTGAGACAGCAGTGAAGGAAAGGAGAGTATTTTGCTCCTCCACTGTCAAGTCCAGCAAGGAAAGGAAAACACCCCCCCCCCCTCCTCTAACCCCAGGAGGAATTGTAAGGCCTGAAATAAGAACAAAGAACAAATATGGCTTGGAAAGCATTGGGCCTGCTATTGTGGTAGCAATGGTAGTGGGAGGATTGCTGAACTACATCATTTCAAGTCATTTCCAACCTTGCAATTCTATGATTCTTTGATTCTATGATTCCAAGTAAAAAGATTATCAGTAAATAAATAAGAATAGCCCACATATATATTTATATTAATTCAGATTTTTCCTTAAGGACAGTTGGTGAAATCTATTTAATAACTACAAGAATGCAAACTCTGATGTCAACCCAACTAGGTTCTGGGAAGTGAAGCACGCAACTCAGACAGCAAAGAGTTAAGGTTACCAATGTAAACAGCACAAAATGTTGCGTGCCAAACTGCCAAAGCCAATTTCTGGCTCCCAGGTGAGAAATGTATTTCAACCACTTGCTCTGCCATTACAAATTCTCATGAAAAATATTTCAGGACTCTATGTTTTAAACAGATGACCTTGGAGTCCTGTCCTGTGGCTCAAACATTGATCCCAACCCCTGAAGAAAAAGGGAGACTGCACTGAACACACTCAATGCAGTCCCTGCCCTCCCTGAATCAAAAACTACTAAAGTACCACAATAGAGCATTTCTGTTGTGGTGGGGGGGAGTTTTTAAACTTATAGCAGATTTGGAAGACAACAAATTATGTCTCTTGCTCAGAACTGCCTATGCTGCACGTGCTAAAGCTTTATAGTTCCACCCCTGAGATGTGGAATTGCATCAGTAACTTCCCCTAAGAAGGTGAGGGAAACAACAGAAGCAGTGTGACTTCTTGTTGTCCAGCTTAGCTGCATTTACAGAAATATGGCAGTGATACTATGAATGGGAAGAGGAACTTTTATCTTTATCTTTTATCTTTAGCCTGAGTAGTTAAGCAAATTGAAAAAATACATCTGGGACAACCTGTTCAAGCTAGAAGACCTTTTAGAGTCAAAGCAGCCTGTGATGGTCAAATTACCATCTACTGATGCTGTGTTTACAATTTTAACTAAGCCTAGTACTCTACTTATTGAATAGCAGTTTGTTAAACCTAAAAATTAAGGCTTAATTAAAGTATTCACCTTTTTAATGGAGTAACATGTTTTGAATCCCATACCAAGACAATTCTCTGTTTTTCTTTTACAGCACCCTACAGTACAGCAAGTAGAAATGCTGTACCTCTGCTGCTATCCCAGTCTCTAATAATGCTACTACTTTCAACTTGTGGTCAGAAAACCTTAAAATAGGTAATCACTCATGCCTGTTTTCAACATATAGGGAGTATAAGAATAAGTTCTACTAATGAAGACTTGAATGTCTCAACCATGGTTACAAACTGAAATGAAGTACACCTACACATATACATTAATTAACTGATTGTCCCACTTGCAATGGCTGATTCAAATCAGAGAGAGCTATAGTGTGGATGGAAAGAAAGAAAGAGAGTGATTCCAGCACTGAGGGGGAAAAAACTAAACTATTTTTTAGATGTGGTCTGGAAGGTCATTATCTACAGTCATTCTGGAAGGAGACACAATTAACAAGAAAAATGTGGAGGAAAACAAAGGCACTTCATTCTGTAAGAATCAGATGTAGCATAGCATAGAAGGAAAAGATTGTAAATAGCTCGAAGGATGGAGATTGAATGGGAATTATGAGGATATTATTTGTTTTATTTTTTATTTTATTCTGAATAGATTTAGAGACATGGAAGAGAGTAGGTCCAGTAGACTGAAATGAGGAACTTCTGTTTCTCCAGGACAGAAACATCAGAGCTGCTAGATAAAAACAGAGCTAAGAAATAACATTAGAAGGAGGGCAAAATGGTATCCAGGATCTCTGTGGGAAAAGACTATAAGAAAACCAATTTAAAAGGGAATTCCAATCAGTTTTACATATAACAATGCCACAGCTTTTGTCTTTATGATAATCAGTGCTTTGGTATATAATATATGCCCAATAAATTCACTAGGATTAAATCATAATAGAACTATATTCATTAAAGTGTAGTGTAAACATAATGAAATGGAAACAAATGGATAACTGTTGACGTGATTGCATGTGTTGTATGAGAACAATGAGTTTTTATTTGTGAGAGAAAAACCACCAGTGCCCAGGATATTTGTCTTTACACTGAACGAAGTCTGCTATTTTTAAATGCATCTGGATAAAATCTCTGAAACTGTACTTGTACATCTGAAAAAAAAAAGTGTGTTTGTATGGGAATCCCTTGGGTCCCTTAGGCTGCACCTCTCTTAAACCCCATTTAAAGGCTGACTGCCACTGAGGAAGGATCTCTTTCTGGAGAACTCTCCCTTGCGGAGTTTTCTCTGCAAGCCCACATCTTCAGAGATGGGTGAGAACCTTTCCTTTTTTCTGTGCAACGTTTTTCCACGATGCTAGTCCCTTGGTTGCTATGTTACTATGTTGCCCTTCCACCACGTTGACCTTTCTGGTTGTTACAACTATGATACCGAAGAGATACCTGGAAAGAGTGAAAAAGGATGGAGAACGCTGCTGGTGGGGAGCTCATCTTGTACGGTCACAACAGCAATGGGAGTTTTTAATTCTGTACTTCATCCAGCTTTGATTCTACTAACCCTAATACTGATGTTTGCTGCTTATAGATAATAAACAATGGTACCTATAACAACCTTGATAAAGCAGTTTGATCACCACAGATCTGTCTCAAATTTGGGGGACCGAGGAAAGAGATAGCAGATGCCTGGTTCAACAGTTGAGGGCCAGTTGATAATGGACCTAAAACCAAAGTATGGCTAGGAGTCAGTCATCTTACTCTATAAATAGTGAGCAGCCCAAGGGCCCTTTGAGCTTTGCTGCAAACAACAGGCTGCCCAACAGGATTTGCCCTTGAACAGGGATGTGTCTCAAGATTATGCTTGTACAGATATCTCTTACACCTTGACCTCAAGGCATCTCGCCAGTACAGGTCCTTGATAAGTGGTGAATTGTTTTATGCTTTCTTAACTTTATGAAGATCTTAGATGTGATTGTAAGCATTGCTACCTTCGCTAAGGTTAAACCTCAGAGTAATTGTGCATTTGTAATCCCTTAGACATAAACCATTCTCCATATCTGAGACTGGGAATGGATACAACCATACCTCAGCTCCTTATTTCCTCAATTCAAGGAGTTCTGTAAGTAAGGAGGTCCACACTAAACCTCATGACTTAATGTGAGGACCTCCTGTATGCGTGTGTTTAAGGCTACTCTCTATCCAGTGGATAATCACGCATATCTAGCCCTCTCAAATCTTGAGTCTCTGTTAAATCACTACATTATACCAATGAATATATTCCTGATTCTCTCTTATGAGTCAGTTATATAGTGTAGCTGTTTCCATTTGTGATACAGTGACTGAGGCCACTCCCAGTTGCCTCGGGGGCTGCCTGCTTCATCGTGGCAGTGCAGAGCTCCAAGTGGACACTTACAGCATGGGATTTATGGCTTGGCTCATCACTGTGGCAAGCTGCTAAATAGTCAGGGTATGGCACAAATTGGCTGGAGAAGAGGCGCAAAGCCAGAGCTCCACAAGCAACATGCAGGAGGTCTTGCTGACTTACAATGTGTGTTGCACAATGATAGCTGCTACCATAAAGGCAGAGACATGTTGCTCTACTAGATGCAGCATCATGTAAACATTAATTCTGGTGTTCTCCAAATTCATAAGCACAGGGGTTTTTTTCTCTGCAAAATAAGCCACTTTACTTCTCCACTACTAGGAAGAATGAGTCCATCCCTCTTCCGCTATTTCACTCTATCCTGGTGAGCACTGAGACAAAGCAAAGAGGGAGTGAGGAGCTGGCTGTTTGAAGAGAAAAACCACTAAAATGTGGTTTTGCTCTTCAAGCAGTCTGGATGCCACATTCTCACCTGAATCATGAAGTACATTCTGGGCTCTATCTGAAGGCCAGCTGTTCCTGATGAGTTAGCAGAAGTCTTTCAGGCTGAGGAGGAACATCAACACCTAGCATTAGCTACCCACACTTCTTCCTAAATCCCCTCAGTTGGCCTGTGGTCTGACATGCCACGTTGGCACAAACCTAGGAGACAAACCTAGGCTTTTGCATCAGCTTCTAGGCCTCCCTACCACTCATTTCAACGTGTGCTGAATGTCTATGGTGATGGAGGGGATGGCTTTTTGCTTCTGGTTGGAATCCTGTTGAGAGCTGAGTGTTACCAGAAGTTGTCACCGCTGATGGATGTTGCCCGTGTGAGAGGAGCTTTAGACTCAGAGATGTGGAGCAGCCACACAGCCCCATGTTCACAGACTTAGTGGAGAACGTAGCACTGAAATTCAGGGCAAACACTGATGACTGTGCCTTTTGCTGAGATAAGAAGTAGCTGAGCCCTTTCACCACTTCTTAAGCAGTTGTTTCATATGTTTTCATATGATTTCCCTTGATCTTCCTCAGGAAGCTGGGACACTGGAGGCCCTGGGGGTTGCAGGACAACTGTTTGCCAGGAGTTACAGCTCCCTATGAGGCTCAGGCAGATCCTGGCCCCAGTTTGCTGGAGGGCAGCCCCACATTAGGGCATATCTATGTGCCTTGGCCACATTACCAATTCCTGGTATGCAGGGCCATCTCCATTCCTGTCCATCGAGATCTCTCAGGGAAGCTGTTCAGAAAGACCTCTGCTTCTGTATGGAGAGCCGCAGCAAAACACAGCACACAGCAATGTTTCCAAGCCCCACTGTGGTCTTTTGACTAGGCATAGGCCCCACAGTTCCCCTGCATGCAGTATGGCAGCCAGGAGTGTGGCTGCAAAACATCAAAGTTAATTAGCATCCAAAAGCAAATAAATCAATCAGTGCATCCCCAGCCCCCTTAGAAAATCTCATTATTGGGAACCAACCCAGGCAGGGACTCCCAGGAAGAACTACAGAGGAAGAGATTCTCCAAAGCTATAATTTTTAAGGTTGTACCACTTGGAGAATAATTATAACCAGCAAAATGATGTTCACATCTCACATTAATATAGAGTAATGACTGCATGCCTGTAGCCAGCTAACCACAGAACTGAGAAGAGACTGTCAACTCTTCTGTCCTGCCATAATACAAAGCGTCTTGGAAATGCTAGCAGCTGCTGCACGCCAGCCTCTTGTCATCCCTCCTTCTTAAAGACACAGACTGAGCAGAACAAGAGACACTTCAGCCTCCCAAATATCACTTGCATGGGAAACATCATCGTTGATGAATTTGCTTTGCTGGCCAAACTGAAAACTAATATTTTATGATTTTCAGTGGTGCGGG
Source organism: Lagopus muta (assembly GCF_023343835.1). NCBI lineage: Eukaryota > Metazoa > Chordata > Aves > Galliformes > Phasianidae > Lagopus > Lagopus muta. The sequence continues at coordinate 21,805,844 of NC_064438.1, read as the reverse complement.
ATTTTAAGATCATTTCAGACGCTATAAACACTTTATTCAGAAAAAAAAAATGCAGCTTCCAGTTTTTGGGAAATGTATGAAATTTGGGAAAGGAGTATAGTCCTTAAAGGCATCCGTACTCAAGGGGCTATCCTGTTGTGCAGCCTGATATCATGCAGGAGAGCTCAAGGGACCCTTACACTGCTTGCTATTTGTGGGGTAAGTTGATTGACTCATAGCTTGTTTTTAGGTGTGTGCTCAATTGGCCCTCAGCTGGAGAACCGGGTGTCTGCTATCAGTTCTTTCAGTTAACTCCTCTTAATGAGGGACAGTGTTATAAGTACTGTTGCTCATTAAGTACCTGAGCAAGGTCTCATGTGCTAGGCCAGGCTAAAGGAAGAAATGGGGAAAAAGTGGGGTGAGAGCACAGGTTCCTGCAGGGTGATATTTCGGAGGTGGTTTGGTCTGCTCGTGCATCAGTAACAAGGTTCTCATGCCGGGTTTTGAAAGGTTCCCTTTCGTTCTGTCTTTTGTTTGCTGTGTTTTTAAGGTCATCAGGAAGACTAAGTGCTGCTACAGTGCTAATTAACTAAATAATGAAATGATGAAAGAAAACTGACCAGAGCCAAGTTTTGGAGAAGTTAGGGGGTGTTGTTGGCAGAGATTGTGGCAAAAGTATATCAATTCAGCAGAGTCTGAGAGGATTTCTGGGAGATCATAGTACCTGCACTGTGGTTTTAATAGACTGGAGGAAATCCAGCTGCCAAACTATATTAACAGCATGAGTGTGAGGATTTGCAAATGAAGTTCTGCAAAAAATAGCCAATAAGAAATAACAGACATAATAAAAATGAATTCAACCTCAGCCAGGAGAGTTAGGGGAGAACCAGACTTGGAGGAAATTCTTCTAAGATTATCTGGAAACATGAAATTGTCCTTTCTTACTTGGGATACTGATTGCTGACTGGCCACCTGCTTTACCTCCTTGTAAGCAGAAGCTGGGACATCTTCATGCACCCTTTGTCATCTAGAGACATGCTCCATAGCTGGGCAGGAGGCCAACCAGCACAGGAGCAGCCCGCTTGGCAGACATTGAGGGCATTCTTTGGATCATCAGTAGGGATTAAAAGTAGAGGCATTCATGCTGCAATAAGGGGAGGCAGCTTCTACACTTTGCTTCAGTCCCTCTGTACCCTCCAAACAGCCCAGACTTGTCTCTTGCCCAAAACTGTCACCACCAGCACAGGGAGGAGACAGTTTGCTCCTGTCTCACTCCACTGCCCCTCCCTGAGGGACCAAGAGCAGAGAATTGAGAGTGGAAAAGTGGCCTGAGAAATTGTATTCTTGCTCCCCAGTTACTGGGAGGCCACTCCCAGGGTCTGTCAGCAGCTGATATGTTTAGGATCATCTTTACATTCTGCTGCCTGGTCCAGGGCTGAGAAGCAAAACAGAGAAGGTGTTATCAGCTGCCAGAGGGAGCCTCACCTTTGCTGGGGTTGGTGGCGTCGATGCAGGGACATCGGCTCTAATTTACAGAGCCAACAGAGAATCCAATTGCTTTGCAGTAAAGTTTCTGGGTGTCCTATGCATTCATAGTGTGAGGCAATAGGCAGTGATTCCCATTTATCTTCCAGAAATCTCAGAAAGCCTGGCAACTGCCCCGACACCATCTCACTCCCGCTGAGAACTGAGGGATTTTGCTGCAAGATCCATCAGAAACCCGCTTGAGCTTTCCAAGCCTGCTGCTCTCTTGAGGAGGGAGAAGCAGGGAGGGAGGCTTGCATTGATTAATATTAGAAGAAACTCCCCTGAAAGAATGATAGATCATGGCTTGGTTACTCCAGAATCTTTTCTTGTTTCTTTCTTTGATGGGAGGAGGGGGGACTGGAAACAAAAGGCCTAGGAAGGGGGGAATGGAGGGAGGGGTGTGTTTTGAAATCTGCTTCCTTTTGGCCACGCTTGAACTTCCAAGAGCCTGGCTTTGACTGACATCCCTAGGAAATGGAAGAGAATACTCCATGCTGAGCCGGCGCTCTGCCCAGCAGAGGAAGGAGGAGGCATCTGGCTCCAAAGAGCTGAAATAGATGCCTTCAATGCCTCTGTCATTCAGCATCACAGAGGTGTGCTTGGGTTTACTGTGGGAGCATCCTGCTCCTCCAGGCTTAGAGAGGCTCCTCACCCTGCCTGGGTCAGAGCACCTGGGCTCTGCGTCTGCACTCTGCTCTCACAACTTGGTTGGAGCAGACAGGACATATGTTGATGGCTAATGAGAAGGGAATGGAGCAGCCTTTGCAAAACCTGGCTCTATACTTCCCTGTGGTGCTGTCTGCTGGCGCAGGAGAGGCCACAGACAACCATGACTGACCTCTGAAGCATTTCAGAGACGTTTGCTTTGGGGGCCTGGGAAGGAAATGTGTTAATAAGGGTATCATGCATGCCATGCAGCTGCCCCCCTGCCTGCAGCCCCAGGGAACTGAGTTCTGTGGACATATGTGGGGCATATGCCAGAACAGAGCATCAGGAAAAAAACGAGAAAACATCCTTAAAAAGGGAGAGCTGCTGCTTGCATTGCACGGAGCTGGGATGGGGAGGTTAGAGGGAGGGAAGTGGGGGAAATAATTAAGCTTTAGCATTATCTAGAGCTTGCAAATTACCATTGAAACTACAGAAGCATTCTGCAGAGAATCGAGACAGAGTGGGTGCTCAGAACAGCACCCAGGAACACCATGCTTCTGGTTGTCTCCAAAAAAGCTGTGGGGATGCCTCCTGGGCAGGCACTGACAAAAAAAGGTGTTTTTCAGTGGGCTTGCAAGTTTAAAAATACCATCTTGCCTTCTGACATCCCTCATATCCCTTATCCAGGACTGAATTAGCTGACCTCAGGTTTGCCCTTATGGGCAAATGGAGCACTGATTGCTGTTCTCCATTAATCACACTAATCTACTGTATTGGATTCCAGCTAGAATCAGGCTTTTTTGCAATTCCTCAGAGCTTCTAGAGGGCTCTTGCCTTTGGTCTTCAGATTTCCATGTCAGAGCCCAGGATTTCTCAGCAGAGGACTCCTGAGGTTCTTCCCAGCACAAATTAAAGCCTTTTGGTGCATGATGAAATGTTGTTGTTTGTTTGTTTGTTTTGCATTGCTTTGCCTTTTCCTAACTAGATGGGGTTTTTTTGTTATGTTGTTGTTGTTTGTTTGTTTGTTTGCTGTTAGGAGGAAGAAGGGGCTTTCATTTACTGGTGATCTCCCACTCCATTTTTTAATACTTGTGGGATGTAGGAGGTCAGGTACTTGATTTGCCTACCCAGGTAATTGTTTGTGTGCCAATTTCTGCTGGTAAGTACTTTCCCAGTGCTCATGTATAACTGTATAACCTAGTAAGCCATTACTGCAGAATATGGACAAACCCTTCTAAGACAAAGTTACAGATTAGTTTGCACATAGTTAGGTGAGCCTAGTGCTTTCAGAGGGGAAGGAAGATATATATGACCATCCTGCAGAGCATGGACACATATGCTTGTCTTGTGCTGTAGTGGCCACATTATTTGCACAGAAGAACCCCCACAACCATGGACAACTGCTGCCACTGGCCTCTCACCAGGCCATGCTCGTGTACAGAGAACCCACAGCAGCCCACCACCAAGCTGGGCTTTGTTGTCTTGGGCTCACCCTCAAACCACACTTGTCTGCCAGTGCTGCCCAGCCTGGGGAGCACCAGTGGGGGACATTTCTCTTCACGGAGGAGATCAGAGGGTGCGAGTCTTGCTGGCTGCTGTTGCTGCTCCTCTCCCCATGGGACTTGCCCACCTGCCAACTGCAGCTGAGCATGCCGTGTCCCACCACCCCGCTCCAGTTTGACACGCTACTGGTGATGGATGGCAGGCAGGGGAAGCCCGTGAGGCTTCATCTCACCGTTCCTCAGCCCTGCCAGCACGCTGAAACCCTGCCCTCACTGTTGAGAGACGGTAAGCTTGTGCACGTCTGGCTGAGGACTCAACAATGATAGATAATGCCAATAAGCCCCAGAGCTGCCACAGGGAGGGGAGGGTGATTTATCCTCAGTCGGACAGCGGGGCCGAGCGGAAATCCTACGGGAGCTGTGGGGCACACATCAAAACCGCGTGTCACAGCACCCGCCACACCCGGGGCGCTGGTTCAAAGCCATCACGTGCTGCGGCTGGAGACTGGAGGTGATGCCAGGCTAATGAGCAAATGAAGCAATAAATAACCCGTATGGTCATTACGTACTCCCCCTCTTAGGCGCAGGCCTGCTCCGGCCCTGGTGAGCAAGCACTTCTCGCACCCCATTACTCATGCTGAGCCCCTCGGCCGGAGCCCGGAGCAGCTCAGCAAACCATCCATCTTGGCCAAGCACAGCCCTTTCAAGTTCCCCTGCAGCAGCCGCTCTGTTTATTGTTAAGATGAGCACACAGTTTACATGGACTGTTCTTATTTATCCTTGACTTCTACCTTTTAGGTCATTTCTTTGCACGTCCGGCACTTTTCAATGCTGTCTTGACCAAATTTGTATTTATGTCCTCGGTTTTGCTGTCTGAAGCTCTGAGGCCGCCAGCAATGGGAAGGTGAGGTGAGCCCCTGACAGAGGCTTTTTCTAGGCAGGCCTGGGGTCCCTTGGGCAAATTGCTCCTCAGAATGGAGATTTAGGTAGCTGCTAACAGGGGGGGGGCTTGTGGGGCTGCATGGAAAGGCGTGCAGGGGTAAGTGCTGGGTCCAGTGTACCCTCCAGCTGGGGTTGGACATGCAATGCACAGGAAAGTGGCAGAATAGGAGGTGTCTGGAGACAAGGTGATGGCATTTGTTCCACATGTTGCTAAGGATCTGGGAAGAGAATTGGTCTGGGTATGGTCTTTCATAATCACGTTATTTAAGTTCAAGAGGAGATCAGGTCAAGGATTTTTGTCTTCTCAGGACTGACCAGGTAAAATACCTCAGTTTGCTGCTTCTCCCTACTCATGCTCTCTGGATTTATTATCAATCTCATCACTTGCATTCTCCCTTGCCTCTTTTTACCTCAGCTCTTTGACCAGTGGAATAGCTGAAGGACACTTGCATCTCACTTGTGAGAGTGTTATGTGCTGGTGGAATGCTTCCTGCTGTGGTACCAAAGCAATGCGATGTCTTCAGAGCACCAGGAGTGTTCCCTCAGCCTGAAGGTGTGTCAGTTCCGAGCCAGCCTTTGACAAAAACACTCAGACACTGGCAGCACTAAACTCTGTTCTGAATTACAGCCACACAGCCTGGGGTGACCTGCTTTAGCTGCAAGCAAGTCTGCTGATAGGTGGAGAAGGATCCCAGTGATAGCACTGGGACTGCAGCAGCAGGAGAGGCTGAAACTTTGGTGAGGCTTCACCAGGCTGCAGTTACCAGGTATAATTGAGTTGCAGTTAAGTCTTTTTGCCTTTCCTCTGGTGATCAGAAAGGGTTAAAAAGCCCTGTGATACAGGTCGGCACTCACACCGAATCTACACCCATCATATATATATATGTATATATATCAGGTTTTGGAGGGGAGGTTACACATGTCACTGGCCATAACTCAGACTTTTATTATAATCGTGACCATATGGTTAATGGGACTTAATAAACCACCATTGACCTGGACTCTGTGTGCACAAATCTCTTGCTCTCTTTCCTTTTTTAACTCGCTTGTCTGGACATACTATGCCAAGCAGCTGCAATTTACAGATCGAAGGCACCAGTTCCAGTGGCCAGCAGCTAGTTAATTCAGAAAGAATAAAACCCCAAGAAAGCCATGTTACAGCACAGCCCGTAGGAGACAGCAGCAGACCCTCCCAGGGCAGCTGTTCTGTGCATCCTGTGAACATGAGCCTTAGAAGGGACCAGGGAGGGAACATCAGCCAGACCCTGCCCCAGAACCAAGGCCCTGTGTAAGTACCAGTGAAAGCCAGGGAATTAAATCCATGCTTCTCACACTGCAAGTGAGGAGAGCATTTAACCAAGCGCTTCAAAAAATGCTTTGGCATTTTGTCAGGCACAAAGCTTTTGATTTAATGGGAATTAGAACTGGGGGAAAAGCTATTAAATCCTATCTAAAGCATTCTCCTGGTGACCTGGTACAAGATTCCTCCAGGCCATATATTCTCTAACTCTTCAAGCTAGTCTTAGCTTGATGAGCATGTGACTCCTGCCTACAAAGTTTTTTGACCATACCCTGCTTTTAACAGTGCTGCACTGTCACCTGCCCCTGGGCAGCCAGATAATGCAAACCTTCACCAGGCACAGCTAAATATGTTCTCACTGGTAGGCTGATATTGCTGATAGTGCTTTACAAGATCTCCCTATCCCGAAATTTCCCTTAGCTCAGTTTCCTTAGTCCCAGCTGCTGCCAGCTGATTTTACAGGTGGGAGCCCAGGAGGAGAGGCTCCTCATCTTTCCTAGCGATCCAAACACACGTGCCTCAGAGGAATGAGAGATCTTGAAACCGTAGGTACTGAAGCATGTGGCTGACATGTAGGGCTGAGCTAGAGTAGAGGTTTTGCTTCATTCCTTTGATCCCGAGTTGATACTTAATGTTTTTATTATTTGATTGGTGTTTTTGTGATTACATGCACCTGCCATTAATGATATCCAGGCCCACCTGTAGGTGGGGTGCTGTTGAAATTAAACTCTCTTCCTTCTTTAAAATGACTGTGTAAACACCAATTCCAGCTCCTTGCCTCATGTTTAGAAATGAGGGCTCCTGATACTGTATTACCCTTTCTGAGCCGCGTGTAACAGACCTTGGGGGAGGCTGTACTTTTCTGTTCTGCTCTGCTCTTCTCTTCTTTTTCTTTCTTTCTTTTTTCTATTTTTTTCTTTTTTTGTCCCCTTTTAAAAATTATTTTGTTTTTATACAACCATTTTGCATGCTGTTTGGAGAACATCACATCTCTAGTACGTTGCACGCTTAGGGCTGTGTTTCTTCTGTCCACAAATAGTTCACATGGCTTCATTTAGGACCCAATCCAAGTGCTGGTGGTCACAGCTGGAGACTTTATGATGTCTTTGATGGATTCTGAAGAAGACTGAGTAGATTTTGGTACATCTTCAATCACGTTGGTAGGTATCAACGGTTACTCGTCCCAGAGCTTTGTCTGTCCTGAAATTGGAGGGATTTTTCCTAGCCAGTGGCACTCTTGGTACTTGAATATCTAGAGGAAGCATCAGAGAAAAGTGGACAGACAGACTGCATCATGACTCAGAAATGAGCCTCATTGAACAAGAGCCAGCTGTATGCCCAGGTTGCCACGAAGGCCAAAGGCATCCTGTTCAGTATTAGAAATAGTGCAGTCACTGGTAGCAGGAAGGTGGTTGTCCCTCTGTAGTTGTCTCTGGTGAGGCTGCACCTCAAGTACTGCGTTCGGTTTTGGACTCCTCTCTGCAAGGAAGACATTGAAGCCCTAAAGCTTGTTCAGAGAAGGGCAACAAAGCTGGTGAGGGATCTGGAGCACAAGTCTTATGGGAGCAGCTGAGATTGATCAGTCTGTCTGAAGGGAGGTTGTGATGTGGTGGGGGTCAGCCTCTTCTCCCAGGTAACAGTTATAGGTTGAGAGGTGATGGCATCAAGTCATGCCAGGGGACATTCAGGTTGGATATTAGGAAAAATTTATTCTCAGAGAGGTGAGGTACTGGAGCAGGCTGCTTGGGAGGTGACAAAGTTATTGTTTCTGGTGGTTTTCAAGAAACGTGTAGATGTGGTACTGAGAGACATGGTTAGTGGCATGGTGGGGGTAGGCTGGGTTTGGGCTAGGTGATCTTAGTGGTCTTTTCCAACCATAATTATTCTATGACTGTTGATTGTAAATGCTTATGTCAGAATGTAAGTGCCAACGTTCTGTGTGAAGGCTTGGCCTCCAACAGGTGAATTATGAGTGGTGAAACCTTCAACGTCATGAAGAATCTGACACCTGAAATGAGCCTTCTTGCATACTTCACCCTCAGCTCCATTCCACCTTTCATACAAGGTACCTTCCCACAGTGGTGTCCTCTCCAATGGGAAGTGCCCATCTCTTGGTACATCAGCCCAGTTCCTCTCTCTTGCTTGAAAAATCCATCTGAGCAGAGTGCAGAAGCATGCAGAGGTCTGGCATAGAATCTCAAGACACAGCCATGCAGTGCAATGCCGAGCAGCCTGCAGCATACTCCAGGTCTCTGCCCCACACAGGGGATCCGTGCACCCTGCAGAAGGAACGTGCCCAGAGGAGCGTGAGGCATGTGTTCCTTGCTCCAAAAATGCTGGTAGTGTTTACAAAGTCAGACACGTCAGCACAGCTATAGTCAGTAAAGTGAGTGTAAAACTGGCCTTGTTACTTCCCAGATCTGAGGGATACGAATCAAATACGCACAGATGGTCGGCCACTTTCCATAATGAAACACGTCTTTATTGTCCCGAGGAAGCTGCATTTCACAACATAAGCATTGGGGCTTGCTTCTTTTTTTATATATTTTATTTTCTCTGCAAACTGTGGGCAGTTTTGCCCCTTTCCTTAAATCAAAAATCACGGACGATAAAGACGTGTTTCATTACTGAGAGCTGGCCAAGCATCTGTGTGCAATGGACTTCATTTTCTTCTCTAGGTTGTTGGCACAAACATTCCCAGCCTAAGCCAGAGAGGAAACCGGAGCAAATGCAGGGATCTGAGTACTCCCAAGCTTGGGGAGCACTCAAGCTCTGTGGCTGATTTTTTTCTGGTCTGCACTCAGCTGCCACATCCCAGACTTTGAAGGATGTGGAGAAGTGCAGACATGAACTGGCACTGCCAGGTGTGAAATATTTGGGTGCTTGCACCGCCATGGATCCCAGAAGAAGCAAAACCTCACAAGAAGCGGATGCTGTCCTTTGGGGGTGACTAAACTGGCTAAGGCTGCCTTGAGTGACATGCCTAGAAAACACATCATGCTAGTGAATCCCAGGAGTTTGTTCATTCCTGCCCTCAGTGATGGGATTGCACCCCTGCTGCTGCCTGGACGTTTGGATTTGTGTCTCTGAAAGGTCTCATGAATGCTGGTGTGGAAACATCTTTTCCCAGAAGCTGATCCTGAGCTCCTTTTCATTGCCAAGGATGTGGTGTGAGGTTTGGTCTCCATGCCTTGTGCAGATCTAGGATCCTCCTAGGGTCTTACCTGCCCAGTAGAAATGATGCTGTGCCATTCTGATTTATGCTCCTGACAGAATACTTAACAAATATGCTACTTTAAAGCATTACTGTATTCAGCTTGGGAGGAATCCATTCAGAGACACAGTACAAAGCATACAGCTGTGATGACAGCTCTGGGACCAGGATGTATTTGTCTCTAGTGCAATGGGGTTACGTTTGCAAACATATATTTTGTGAAAAGTAGTGGGCTTTGATGATGCTTAAACAGCCAGTTCTCTTTCCAGGGAAGACACAAAGACTAAGAAATAAAAACAGAAGGAGAAAGGGAGAGTGCCCCAAGAAAAAGACAAGTCATTCTTACCACAAGTATAAGTATGGGGCTTCTGACCAGGCACAAGGATAATTGGACACATTATTTTAAAAGCTTCCCTATCTGCATAATCTGTTGCCTGCCTGCTGGTGGGTTCCCAAACACAACAAATGAGCTGTCTGGGAGGAGAGCAGATTGGGATTCTTGAGAGCTGTGCCTCTGATTCTGGCTTTTCTGTCTGTTAACTCATTGCAGGAGTCAGTGCCGAAGTGCAATACGTGCTTTCCCTTCGCACTGCAGCACAGATGGGCTTGGCAAGGCTGTATGGATTCATGTCTGTGGCTGTGACCACATTGCATCTTATACCAGGGCCAGTCACTGGGGCTGCAGCTTTAGCATGGCTTAGCTCCTCCTTGCTCAAACCGCAAGTGTTAGTCCTGGCTTTCGTGGTTGTGGTTTCAAAACCTGCCCTGCCCCAATGCAGAGAGCCAGCTAGCCCCCATGCCAGTTCCAGACTCCCTCTTCCTGTAATAGGGGAGGGGGACTTTCCCAGACAGTGTGGCAACAGCATAACAGAACTTCTGCATGAGATCTGTGCCTTTCAGGATCATCAAAATACAACTTCTGATGACAAATTAAAGCATATGGGTGCTTAATCTACATAACTGAAAACAAAGCTAATTGAATCACTGGAAGAATGTAGGTATTGAGCACTCTAACTGTGCTGTTGAAACGTGCTCTGCTGAATATTGTAAGCACCTATAAAATACAGCATGTGCCTGTTCAACACTTATATTGCTCATCTTGTGTACTCTTTAAAGTCCCTCTTCTTCTGTTCTTGCCTAAACAACTGGCCCCTTCAAAAGGGCTTGACCATGACAGCCATTCTGGGATTTCCTCTGTACAGCATGTTTGGAACAGAAGAAAACTCTGAGAATTCACTGTCTTGTGAATAGCTTTGTTTAAAACCCAAATGATTTCTGGGATAGATTTGAAGAGCAGCTGGTGTTTTGGCTGGGTGTGATGCAGAGCTGAATCTTTGTTCTGGCTGTCTCTGGAGGAGTCTGTCCATATCCCATGACTCCATGGGGAAGTAGGCCATCACCTGGGTAGGCAGGTGGCTGGAGTCATCCATAGTTTTGCACAGCTAGTGTATAAGGTTCTGCTGTTGATATTTCTCTGCCAGTGTGGCTTGGGAAGCAACACTGAAGACAACAGTAGCAGTACATCTATGTGATGGTCCTTGAATGGCAGTATAGACTCTGCAAGAGACAAAGTCGAAGCTGGAACCTTGAGGCAACTGGCTCTAACCTTGCAGCTAGAGCCAGGAAAACTGCCTTTCTCTCACAACAAACAAGTCATTATACACTTTTCCTTTTTCAAAATACATATAGCAGTAGATTAGACAGAGAATCCAAATAGGTCCCAAAGGTATTCAGTGTTTTCACATCACCTTCGGTGAAAGAAAAGCCATTTCTGGTGAGGGCAGCTTGCCTTTTCTTTTTTTAGCTTGCAAGCCTTGGCTAGATATAATTGCATGAAATCTTTCATTGCACTCCTTGTGTTTGCAAGATCAAAGCCCCTCAAAATGTAAAAGGAATCTACAATAATACCCCTTGGATCCTCACTTTAATAAACAGTTGCTTTTGAAATAAACCAAAAAGAAGGAAAAAAGTAATGAAACCCATGTCCTAATGGGATAATGTATTTATTTTCTCTCAGTTATTTTCAGGTCTGCAAGACAAATCTGAAAACTCTCTTTCCCAGATCAAGTTTGTCTCACAAGGGGTTGCATTTCTCAGCGATACAAGTAGAAATGGCATGGACCAAAGAAGGGATTTTAGACTGCCTTTGAAGTAGGGAAGATGGCAGCATAATTATGCTGCCACCAGTACTCCAGATGTTCAAGAGGAGCTATGCCAGGCTGAGACACACACTCAACAAGGGCTGTGGCTGCAGCCTCAGTGGTGTCAAAATTGTCCCTCTGGTCCCCAGAAAGATATGGTCACTGATGGTCCAGCACTTCTTTCTCAAATAGTTCAAAACTGTTCACTTTGTACACCCTCAGATCTTGCTCCTGTCATTCAGTCCTGCTGGAGGTGCTGAAGAAGGTGCCCTCTCATGTGCTTTAGCAACCTACAGAGTACTGCAGCCCAGTGAGCATGAGAAGAGCAGCTCTGCTGGTCTTGGCCAGCAGCTCCTCATCTGCCAGAGCTTTCTGGGAGAATTGCAGGAGTTCAGAAAACACCCCATGTCTGCAGTGTGGCATTATCCATACCCACAGCTTGGTGTTCACGTTGTTGTTACGGTGAGTAGCTTGGGATGTCAGAGAGAAAGACTGCTGGAAAAAAATTGTTGATAAATGGTCTCTTCCTCAGCAGACAGAATGTGCCTGAGTGGAAACCATAGAGAAAGTCCTTCTGCCATGGCTAAACTGACAGCAAAACATGCTGAGGATCAGGCCTTCAGTGGGTGATTCATGACTCAAGGTGTCACACGGGTTAAAGATTCTCATCTGAAGGGGATTAGGAGTTTCCAAGGAAGCACAGTCCTTCAGGGCCTCCAGCATTTCCTTGAAGCTTTTGGAGTCTCAGAGCTGCTTCAGACCTGCCTCATTATTCTGTCTCATCACGTGAAATGTCCATGCCAGTTTTGGCAGAAGGTATGGAGGCATCTCATTCAGGTAAGATAAGCATCTGCTGTGAACATGGAGCATAGGGCTGGCTGCTTCCCTAGTGAGATCTGGCCCTGTGGGACTGCCTGGGGACAGGGCTGGAGGGCTCCCTTGCCATGGTCTGCCTCCTTCTGAAACCTCTCCCTCTGCCCCTCCCTCCTTTTCACCACCAAACACTTCTCTCCCAGCGAGGTGTTTTCTGATGCTTTGCATTAAGTTCACAATGTAAAATTGGAAAGTACAGAGCCAGTACAAGATACAGTTAAAGTTGTGTGTGCGTGCCTGTGTGTGTGCATGTCTGTGTGTGTGTGCGTTTAATGCAAGGCTTTGCAAAACTATCAAGCACTCTTTAAAGTGCCGTAAAATTTAATGCTCAATAGGGAAGCCTAAACAAATGAAGCTGCACTATAAAATGTTTAGTGTTTCTATTGCTTTCACTTTGAACATGAAGACTTACTGCAACGTACAAAGAGGGACTTCTCTGTCCCTTTCCATTTCTCCCTGTGCCTCTTCTATATTTTCTGATTCGCAAAGAATTTGATTTTATAAGGGAGTATCTTCAGCACCCTGTGCTCTTTGTTCCAAAAGTCGTATCTGTCTGTCATTGAAAAAGCTTGCATGTTCTCTTTTCCCTGGGAAATACATATCTGAGCTTAGAAAAGGAGCTCTATTCTTTCATCTACACCAAAACTCACTGTAATTATTTTACTGTATATAGTGGCTTCCAGAGCAGCCTGGTACTGCTCTTATTTTTGACCTGCTTTGTTTTTTTCTGCTTTTCTTGTGACTTTGAACGCACAGAGCTCAAAGTGTAATCAGTGGAGATCCCAAGCGTGCCCAGTGATACAGGCAGCGGAGTCACTTTTTACCTGTCTAGTGAAAACAGCCAAGAAAACCTTTTTATTTTTGTCACTGAACTCAAACATGGTGTGATTTCAGGTTTAGGCAGTTCAGTGAATCACTTCTTTCTTAGGCAGTAAGGTTAGGCATCACCTGCAGCACCCTAACTGAGCAGCAATGGGCCATCCAGTGTCTTTATCTGCACCTGTACTTCCATGGTGATAGTGTTCACCTTCAGTATGAAGCTTTCAGTTCTTTCATGGAGGTTTGTGATGTCTGCCTTCTCAGGACAGAGGAGCAAGGTTCGACTCGGCAGGGAAGAGAACAACACTCTTCTAGGTGGCAGCTCTGTTTTCGCTAACAGGTAATAGGGACAAATAAGAGGCAGCAAAGACTGTATGTAAGCTTTGTCTCTTCTGGACCAAAGCACAGTACCACATGTCTGCGTGCATTCATTTTTGTCTGTGCTGTCATCCCTTTGGAGAAAAGATATAGCCAGATAGATGTCTTTTTTCCTGTGAAAGGTTTCGGATTACCCCAGATATTTAATGGCTCCTCTTTTTTCAGACTTTGGAGAAGCCACAGCTCATGGTCTTTCCTATGATTTCACCTGTGTGTTTGAGTCTCACCAAGACAACATTACATACTCTTACAGATCATAGCCTTTCCTCCTGAGTGGAACCCAGGAAACGGGTTTGAATCTCCCGTACGTGAACACAAATGGAAGAAACTTGTCTGTACTCTAGTTAGCCTTCTATCTGCCTAGGGGCCTGAACTTAGCCGCAGGTTTCGGCATGGGAAGAGGCACAAAGTTCCAATGTGCACATCTGGAATTAAGAGCTGAAAATTGGGCTCGGTGCTGATAACGCTTTATTGACAGGAGATGAAAGTCTTGATTCCAATAACTTTCCGAGCTCCAGTTCCCACTGCTTTACGAGGTGTTACACACTTTGGTACCTTTGAGAGAGAGTTTGCTTCCCCTCCTTCTCTCCCACATCTTTATTGCTTCTGTTCCACAGACTCAAGTCATTAAAATCTGAAATGCTTCAGACCAGGAGGGCACGGAAACCTCCTTTTCCTGAGCTTCAGGAAGGAAATATCAGCATCCAGGTCATCTGTATGAATGGACATGAATCGGCCAGAGACCAGGAACTCCCACAGAAAATACCCAAAAAGAGCACATAGAACATGAGTGGAGGGTTAAAACCAAAGAGGAGGGCAAGGAAAATTAAGTACTGCAAGAGACATGCTCCCACTCTCATTCCTCTGTGCCACAGGTAGCAGCACAGTGGATGAGGCAGAGCTCTTGTGACCATGACCTTACCCAGAATCAGGGATCTCAGAAGGCTCCAGAATCAGCGGCACACAAGTTGATCCCTTTGTTCCTATCTTGCAAAGCCCACATTGTATGTATTTACTGGACTTTGGAAAGCTGAGACAGTACCTGCATTCCTATTTCCCTCAGTGATTACCTGAGTAACCATCCTCTGTGCTCTAGACATGGGTTGAGGAGTTTCCTCCTGCTTCTCTTAGGCTATCTGACTGTTCAATTCTCTCTCCCACTATCTGAGAACGAGCCCTAATAAGAGTCAGCTGCTGTAAGGAACTCTGGTCTCTAAATCAGTTCTGCATTAACAGCAAAGGCTGCATGAAGGGAAAGTCAGAGGCTGCAGGCCGTTATAATTACAACTGTCAAAACACAATGTTGCTCAGATTGGGAAATATTTTATAAGGTGATTTTCTTTTGTGCAGAAAATGTGTGCTTGCCTGAAGTACCGCTTCTGAGTTTGTAAGTTTTCATTTCTTCCTTCTATTCATTTATTTTCTGACAGATACTCTCTGTCTTTAAAGTTATTTCCTGTGATTTCCTGGGTACTTTCAAATTTTCTTTAGAAAAGGCAGTGCCTGAAAAATGAAGTTAAGGATTTTCACCCCGAAATAATATATTTTATCTGAGAAGAAATGAGAAATAGGAATTTTAGCCAGTTAGCATAACTCTTCATTCCCAAAAGCCAATGTCTTCAGTTATTCATCATCACATAATTCTGTATGGGTGTTGTGGGAGTTGTAGTATTAGCCCAGCATCTCGTCTGCAGATTTTAGCAGCAGCACAAAGAACTCTCTGGCGTCCCCCATGAAGTATGGCAATGACACAAATATGGAACATTTCATAACATAAAATTGAAACACTTTCTATTTTTAAAACAGCTCAGACGAAATGCTAGCAGTTTCAATGTTAAAATCAAGCAACAGAAAGCCCCACACGCTTTCAGTACACTTTGAGTACACTGTCAGGACTCCTGTCCTAACTACAGGAAGCTTCCTTGGCATTTATTACAACACCAGGGTTACTGGTAGTGTTAACTAACAGCTGTCAGTAGTGATGGGTAAGCTGGCAGCCAGAAACTTTATCTTAATCACTTGCTGCCTTTTGCTCACCTCCCTTTTCTGGTTTGACTTTGAGCTGAGACCGGCTGCCTCTGAAGGAGTTGGAACTGAAGCCACGGGGGGGCTTCCCCCACTGCTGAGCACCTCATCCCGTGTTTATACTCGGCCGCAGCACATCTGAAGCCTGTGGAGAAGGAGGTGACTAAAAGTGGCACAAACAGCCAGCTTCTTATGTGAGTTCATAAATGTGTGCCTTCCAGCAGGTGCTGGGATGCTGCTCATCTGTAGCCCTCCCTTGCTTGCTCTGAAGATCCTTTTTCCTTTGGTGATTATTCTTTTCTGAAAGGGAGTACCAAGCCTTCTGAAAGCTCAGCATCCTCTCGGACCTCAGTGCCACCCACCCCTCAGCAGCTGACAGCTGCTCTTGCCCCTCCACAAGGGACTGTGTCCTTTGGGAAGCACTGCCACCCACACCAACCCCTTGGGGAAGGCTTCTTAAAAGGTGCAGAGTTGCCTTTCAGCTGACACAGTCCTGATGCATTTGGGAAATGCACACCAGCTCTTTGGACTGCTTTTCCTTACACTTTCTGCAAGAGCTGGTTAGCTTTGACTTGCAGCAGATATCACAGAGAGATACAAAATCTAAACAAGTCTTGTGTGTACACTGCAAAAGATCCCCAGAGAGCCTGAGAGTGGAGTCCTTCACGGTCTTCACAGCTTTTATTTTAAACTTTATAGTGAGCTTTGTGCTCTTTTCTGGACCTGAGCTGTCTCTGATTTGTCAACCACATGGTGCAGATGTCTGTACCCATTAGCTGCCAGCATTCTCCCAGGCTTTATTCTGCAAACCTCATCTCCTTGTCCGAGCCTTCATGAGTTAAGGATCCCTTTGGGGCAACATGATTATTTTCTTCTGCCTGCGATGTATTGCTTGGCATCTTGTCTGGTTCTGACCATGGGCAGATATCGGTGTCTGACCTGGTTCATCCAGAGAAGAGGATATCACGTGTAATATCAGAAAGGAGAGATGTAACTTTGAACTTCTCATCTCATGGAAAGTTCTGTTGTTTCATTTCTGTTCAAAATGACTTCTAATTTGAAACGAGAAAACTAAGAACAAGGAAAACCAGAAATGAGGCTGCATGTAGACCAGTAAGGTATGTGTGTATCGAGCTGGAGTCCCCAGCTCCCCATTAGGTGAGCCAGCTACAGCCCCTGCTGAGAAATACTCTGTCCTCAGCTGCCTATGGAGAGAGTGGAGGGAGCACAATACAAGGCCTACAAAACAGTCATTGCCAGGGCTACTCACCTTCTGATGTAGGAATGCAAGGGACTGTGCGTGCTGCACCTCTGCCGCCTGCTCCGCTTTGACTGACGGGAAGCACCCCGAAGCAAAACTAAGAGGAGCCCTGTTTATTTTGGGACTGCAGATTAATGTCAAACATGAAGGGAGACAATTATTTCCATTGTGGAAAATGTGGCATTAGCGAGTGAGCAGTTCTTCTCAGCCTCGTCTTTGTGTTTTTCTTTTCTCTAAGGAAGGTTTTCCTTTTTTTTTTTTTTTTTTTTTTTTTTTTTTTTTTTTTTTTTTGAAGAACAGGCTTGAATTAAATTGGCAGAGAAGCATTTAAATACAAATATTTGTAAACTCAGTGGTTTTCCTGAACAAAGCAGATCCAGATGACAGACAGTCTGTTGGCTGCGGTATGCCAGTGCCTGTCACACGGCGGTCCCTTTGTTTGGTCCTGGATGGGGGGACAGCTTTGTGTCATGCAGCAGGAGGGAGAGGACAGTGACTTTCATGTCATTGGCACCAAACTAAGCACCAGGTCATTGGGCAGGTAGGTCCTCAGAACCTTATGGGGTGGGGAACATGGAAACAGGAAGCTTCAGAGGGAACTTTAGCTCCTGGAGGTGTGAGGAAGTGTCCATCAGGCCATCAGAGCAGAGCAGGAATTCTGCATAATCCTTTTCTGTCTGGCATAAAGCTTGTTGGGCAGATCATGAACCTTCAGGAGGATGTGACAAAAGCTTAGTTAGGAGGAATTTCTCATGCCTCAGAAAGGCCAAAATGAAGGTGTGTGCCCAAAGGACAGCCAGCAGCTACGGTTGTCCCTTGAGCCACTGGTGATCCAGGCTCAAAGCCTTTGCTCAGAGTGGCCTGAGTCATGGAACCATAGAATTGTAGGACAGCTTAGGTTGAAAGGGACATTAATAATTATCCATTTCCAACCCCCTGCCGTGGGCACGGTTGCCAGCTGTCAGATCAGGCTGCCCAGGGCCCCATCCAACTTGGCCTTAAACACCTCCAGGGGCTGGCCATACACAGTTCTCCAGACTTTGGACCTGGTTAACTTGGGAGTTACGTTTTTGTTGTTTTGCACTGAAAAGCTCAGAAGCAACTGAAGAAAAACAGAAGAAAAACCTTGGAAGCACAGAATGGAAAACACACTTCTTGCCCACGAGGATGAATTCTTCCCCCAGGCACATCAGCCTCTTCTGGCTGTGCCAGTCCAATGCCCTCACTCCCCATTGTGGTCACTGAACGCTCCATCTTCAAGGCAGCTCACCTCTAGTGGCTGCAGAGCTGCCAAGTGGCAGGAGGGTGCCAGGGCCGGCTGTGCTAGCTGTTATTTTTACTTCTTAATAATGCCCTGAGGCTTCTGTTACTTTCCATTGTTCATTTCTGGGGGAAACTACACTGCCAAGGTCTGTTCACTTGTTCTGGCTTTTTCTGCAAAGGCCTGAAATGCCTTTATTTTTTCTATTTGTTCTCAGAAATAAAACTTCTCTGTAAATGGCACGTACCAGCTTTCCACCCTCCCTGTGTCTTAACCACAAATGTCTGCCTCCTGACAGCTTCTCCCCTGCTAGCTTGGTTCTCCAGCAGTGGCTGCCTGTGCTCCCCCAGTCTGTTTGCATAGACACAGCAGGATGTGAGAAGAAACAAAATTTTCAGTAGAGAATGTCCACATGGAGCATCCTTCTAGGTCATTGGGATGGGATCCCCATCCTTGGGAAGCTGTCCTGCACCATCTCCCTCGATCTCTGTGAGAAACATCCCCCATTAAACCGTCCATCATGTTACTGAAGGACCATTGATGTATCTGATTAGCGAGGGAGCTCTGAAGAAACCCATCTGTCTTAGCTTTTGGATGAGTATTTATCGCTTTCATGGGTTTCTTTTGTCCAAAGGAATCGTTTACTCTGATGTGAAGCAATGAGAGATCTGGTCTCCTTGGGGGTTTCAGCAGGAAGCTCTGAGCCTCCCTGAGCCTCGTTTTAATCTCCTATTGTCATAAATCAGGAATAACCTCAAGAAAGTCAGCAAAATGGAGCTTGTGAAAATCGATGTACAGGACTCGGGGCCTCTGATCTCCTCCAGCACTGGAGATGAGCTCAGCCCCTGAATGTTTTCTCTCTCTGTATGTGAATCTACTGGTCTCTGGAGGCGCTCAGACGTGGCTCTTGCATGCTGAACACAGCATCCAGGCTTTGAGAGTAGGTCCTCACATGATTTTACTGACAAGGTAAAAGGAGAAGATATGAGGACTTGTGTGGAAACTCTTTTCTTGTAGAAAGCTCAGGCCAAACCAATAGAAACAAGAAGTTCCACTGTGCAGAAAGAATTTTGAACCTACTGTCATCCTGATAAGGGTACAACAACACACTTGCTTCAATTATAATGATGGATATGGGGCAGATTCAGAAAAGAAATTGAAAGAGTGCTTGAGTGGCATCAGAGCAGAATACTTCTACACTGTGTGTGACCATAGAAGTCCCAGAAAGCACTATTTTGATCTTTGTTCTTCCTAAATGCCAGACATGGTCAGGAAAAGTGATTTAGTGATTTCTTCTCATTCAAAATTGTTAAAATCTGCAGTCCTTTTCTGTTTCAGATAAACAGACGGATTCTGCTTAAAACCTATGCTTAAATGGAGTGCCAGGATAAGAAAATATTTTAAGAGTTTGCTGATACATAAATTTAAAAATAAATAGAATTACAACAATCTGAGTCACAACGCGTCATTTTCTGATTAGTTTCCCTTCAACAATTAGTTTGTCCCAGACAGAACATTCAACTCACTTCTATAACGTGGGGAGATGCTGAGATTTCAGGCTATGCAGGAAATACCTATTAATGCCATTCCTTCTTGCCATTCCCAGGCTTTCACATCAAGGTTTGGCATGAGATCAGCTTTAGGAGTGAAACACTGTCTGTCAAAGTTTTATGGTTCTTCCAGTGATGTCTGAGCACCTTATTGTTTTTATTAGAGCTCGAGAGATACACAGAGAAGTGACCTTTCTGCTTTCATAACTTGTATAAATAAAGGCTTTTGCAAACTGCTTTTGGCAGCTCTGAATGATGGAAAGCTGAGATTCCACTTTGTGAGAAATTTTCACGTTTAAAACTGAGATGTTACTCTGAGTGGAAGTGAAAAGGCAGTCTTCATGAATTTCCCTTGGAATAAAATGCTGAAACGTTTCAATTCATGGCTGTCAATGCCTCCCATTCTGATCTGTGGGATTGCTCAGTTTTTGCAGCATCTAAACGTGATGTTGCGTGTTAAATGTGACATCTGGCATACCCAGGAATATTTCTTATAATTTGGAAATCACAGTGAAGATTAAGGACTCAACATGCTTTTGAAAATACTGTTATTGAGAGGATGTAATAAAAGCAAAATGGTGTATTTGGGAAATTTCTTCTCAAAAACAAGGAAACCTCACTTTCCGACAGAACAGTTTATTTTCAGCCATGGGGGCTCTCTAAAGCAGCACAAAGCTTTCCCTGCCCCATGCTTTACCCTGCTGACATCAAAATTTGACAACATCTATTGATGTCCATCTCAGGTGTGTATAAACTACCTGGCTAGAAGCCTTCCCTACAGATTACCTCACAGTACCCTGGTGAGTGTGCAGGCTGAGCACCTTCCAGCAGGGAGCAGCTGTGCTGGTCAGCCTGGCTTTCCCCTGTTTCACACCAGTGGTGTGAGGTGGAGCCACCCACTGCCAGGAGAACCCTGGGTCCATGGCCTCCTGCCCTAGGGGACCGACTTGTCCACACTCCATCTCACTCTGAGTGGGTCTCATCTCTTTTGAGATGGCTGTTATCAATTTGTTCCTCTCTGATTCTTCATTCCTCCCCCTCCCTGCTCATTGCGCACGCATCAAGAGGCTGCGATAGGCATGTTGGAGTAAGACAAATGAACAAAGACATTCCCCCTGTGTTTCCCACTGGATAAATCACAGATGGGCCCAAATCAACCCCCCTGGATCCAATGTGTCATTATGTATCTGCCACTATTTCTTTCCAAGAGGAAGGATGAATATAGCTTTAAATGATTAGCTGCCTTATGTATTACCATGTCTCAGAGCAACAGGGGGTAACATGGGCAAATAACTACATAGACAAGGAAGTACATGAGGGCTGAGCATTTGGGGCTCTCTAACTACTGTGGTTTCTTTATAAAGAGCAATAAAGATGGTTTTAATGTATTGTATATGATGCAACAGATGCAGGATGCCTCTGGCAAAACTCCTCTGGTCCAAAGCTGACTGAAGACAGTTTGATGATTTGCAGGGAGCTACAAATCCCAGAATGGGAATTGTACATACCTGTCAGCTGGTAATCAAAGCTCAAACTGGCCTTGAAAAAGCCTAATTAGTACTGACACCAACATAATTATATGTACTAGGGAACAGTCGGCAACTGCAGCTTGGTGCCTCTATACTGTTCTCCCCCATTCCAGTCTCATCCCCACTAAATGTTGGGGTCTGCTCCTTACTGCATGTATCCTGCACCTCCACGGCTGTGGGTCGGACTGGATGCCTCTCCAGGCTCAGCAGGAGCAGATAGTGTTGTGTTTTCTCTCTCCTCTGGCTGCCAAATATGACCACAACATCTCCAAGGTTGCAATGACATTGATAAATGCAGGGCAAGAGCAAGCTCAAGGGATAACAAAACACGTTCTGGTAAGACCCACAGAGCACATGGAGAGCAAAGCAAGAGGCTGCAGCCTGTCATCTCTCAGAAACACAGCAATGCTTCAACCTCAAGAAGCCTTATATCAATTAGGAATAGATTTAGGCTGAGCCTTCAAATCCAAACTGCGACATGGAGCCCCTGCCCCTTTCCTTTCTGTAGTGGGAGCTGCAGGCACAGCTTTCCTTTCTAGTGACATCAGTACTCAAACCTGTATTACATTCTGTGATGACTGTGATGCTTGACTTCATAAATCAATTTGTTCATTTGATTTAATATTCCACTTGAAGTCCCATCCATAGGTTTTCTTGGCTTATTTTACTCTGTGCTGCCTCTGCCAATTCCCAAATATAATCCGGCTACAAAAGCCTTTTTGAACTCCTGTAACTGATCCACTAGAAACAAATTTTGCATAGAAGCCTGGAGACCAAGCAGACTGCTGGGGGGAAGAAGGAGACTGACTGCATGCTGCTAACTGGGAAACTCCATGGAATTTTCTACTTGGGACTGAGATGAGGCCACATCTTGCTCATCCTGGTCCACAGCTGGACCCAAAGCCAAGTTTCTCCACAGATGTGCAGCTATGTCAGCCTGTAGGCTTCGAGTCAGTGCATTAGAGAAAGCTGCAGTGTCCAGATGTGGGCCAGGCTGTAAAGATTCCCCCAGTTCTGGGTGATGAAAATTTACCCACCTCCAGCATGTCTTCCCTATGCCTAGCCTCATTTATCAGAGACCGAAACCAACAGGAGCTCAGCCTGACACCTCCAGCTGCATCAGAAAGAAGGGGAAGTGAATATTTTCTGTTTTTTTTTTTTAATTTTATAACTGTAGAATGGCAAGCATGATGCTTGCAGTAGCTTGGCTGAAGATAACAGGTCTGTCAATACAGAAACATGTTTCAGGCTGATGAGTGTAATGTATGCCAGCCTGAGGATGGCTGGATGTGTCTGAGCATGGCTGTGCCAGCACATGAACTTTCAAGGACACTTAGCCGGAGCTTGGTGGGGATCTGGGACTGACACAAGTGAGACTGGGCAGAAGCAGCAGCTGCACTCCAGGACTGTATCTGTAGGTGCAGCCAACAGGATGCTCATGGGATGAAGAGTGAAGAAGGGAGTTGAGCTCTGAGCAGTAGGAGCTCCTCCAAATTCACTATTATTTGAAGACTGAATTCTAAACTATTTTTAGAAGTTTCTCAAAACAAGAAGTCAAAACACGATGGAAAGCTGAGCTTGTTTTAAAAGACGATGCAACCAGAATTTATTTTCTTTCTAAAGAGAGAGGTAAATAAGTGGGGTAATCTCAATGGTCATCTGGCCAGGAGTGACCAGACTTCCACAGGCTCCTTTTGAAGATGTCCGCTTGGCTGGAAACCACAACGGCCCTTTTGGTGCCAGGAGGGCATGTGTCCAGAAGCAGTTTCCAGACTAGAGGCAACATTGTCTCCAGGGCTCCCATTGTTCCACAGAAATGGAAGCTGGCCTGGGCTAAGAGTGAGATGGGATCTAGGACAATGCAGTGAGGTTGGTCGCAGCATCCCATGCTGGTTTGCTTCCTCCTGCTCCTGCAATTCAAAGTCCCCAGCAGTCCTCCTGTCAGCGAGGCATTGCTGCCAGCCACAGGACACAGCCCCATGTGTAAATGGTCCTACAGCATGGTGGTGACACCCACAGTGGCCTGGGAACCTGACTCCCAGGGGACCTTCTTCTTGAAAGGAAGTATGTCTAACGAGTCTGGAAATTACAACTGTCAGATGTCATCCCTGAAACCACCAAGGGTAAGCACAGTCTTAGAGTATCTCCCTTCTCTCTGAGACTAAAACCAACAGTAAATAATAGCTTAGAATTCAGTCTTCAAGTAATAGTGAATTTGGAGGAGCTCCTACTGCACAGAGCACAATTCCTTCCCCCACTCTTCATTTCATGAGCATCCCATTGATTGTGTCTACAGATAAAATCCACCTTTAGGTGTGTTAACCTAAAGTCACAATGACAAGGACTGAGTTCTGAACCATTGAAGGCAGCAGTTCATGATGCATTTACTGGTGCTCTGTGGAGGCTGTGTTGGTCACTCCCTCAGCCATACCTCTTAGGTTGGATATTAGGAAAAACTTCTCCAAAGCAGTGGTCAGACAATGGAATGGGCTGCCCAGGGAGGCAGGTGGTGGAGTCATCATCCCTTGAAATGTTCAAGAAACATGTAAATGTGGTGCTTAGTGACATGGTTTGGTGGGCAGTATTGGTGGTAGCTGGCTGGTTTTACTAGATGATCTTAGAGGTCTTTTCCAACATTAACAATTCTATGATTCTGTGAGTCTAATCCTTTCTATGTAACAGCTTGCATGAAAAACAGCTCTAAAGAGAGTAAACCTTATCCTTGTGTTGGCTTGCCAAGGGAAGGACTGGAGGAAAGTGTCAGAGAAGGAAGATGTCCACTGAGGAATGGAAAGAAACATGAGGTGCTATATTGAGATCTCATGCAAACAAGAGAAATGCTTGTAAAATCCTGAATTAGAGAAATCTTGCTAAATTTACTGGAATGCAGAAGAAAAAAAAAGTCACATCCGTTGCTGTGTGTTGCCAACTGTAACCTTGCCAGTGCCATTTTTAGACTGGAGGCAGGAAGTTACATATAGGCTCGCTTTTTTCTTTTTTTTTTTCCAAGTCAGATTTCAGAAAAAAAATATGGCTTTTTGTAGTGGAGATTAATTTTCTACACTTACAAGGCACACGTAAATCAGCTCAACACGTACAACAAGCTTGATCCAGAAGGACGTGGTCTTGTGGTGGTTTTTCATCCAAACCACTTGTGGACATATGTGGCTCAACTGCCAACATTTCCACAGCCTTTGGTGGACGGTGAAAGGGAACAGTGGTGAACAAGGCTTGTGATCTCCTTGCCTTCTGTTCATAGAGGCAACCCATGCATTCCTGACATGGCTGAGGCTGAATCTAGTGTGGCGATGCATGGGAGAGTGACTGAAGCTACAGGCTTTCAGCTTCCTTCCTTACCCTGGAGGCATCCCTCAAAGACCAGTCTAGCAACAGCCAATGGCTTCAGAAAGCACATTTATTTCTTTCTCCCTCCTCTGATTTTCTCCCTTTTTCTGTTTCTGTCCTGCTACAAGCCCCTTTCTCCTACATCTGATTGCTCTTATGCTACAGCTCAGGAAGAACTGGGAGGCTTGATTTTTTTTTGGTCCAGAATCAATCCAGCCCAGCAGGTGATATTGAGGTGATTTGAGGGGAACTTGGGGCATAATGTGTCCCTTCAGCCATCAGATAGCCATAGACTAGAACAGGAGTGCCATTCAAACAGCAGAAATCCAAATCTTCATCCAAAGCTGAGTTTGGAACAGTTTGGAAACGTCTTTATTTTCCTGCAGAAGCTTTTACAGGTTCATCTAAACATTTCCCCACCCAAACAAACCTACTTGCTGAACATGGCTGAGCATGGCTCTCTGGTGCTGTGTTCCTGCCTAGGAGCTCTGGGCATTCATGGACTCAGATCTCACTCTCTGCCAGTGTGAAGAGCAGATTTACACAGGCAGCAGAGGGACTGGGCTCCCCACTTATCACAGAGCAAGGTCCTGCCTTGTGCAGCCTCTCAACATTGCTGATTCTGCCGACATTCCTGCTAGCAGTCGTATTTGCTAGAATGCTTGTGAGAAGCCAGAATGAAAGGAGACAAAAAATCCAAATGGAAATTGCTGGTGATTTCAAGCATAACATGGGCCTTCCCAACCCCCATGCCACTTCCAGCCATAGAGCTATGCCCAAGACAAAGGGCAGGAAGGAATTGCACCCGCCAAATCCAACCTGAATGTAGGATTCAGATGTCCACAGGTGAACTGTCAAGGCCGTGGGGCTGGAGCCATGGTTAGCAGAGAGAGCCCAGCTCCACTCACAGGCTTCTGGTGAAGACCAGCCTTTGGAGGTCAGAGCAGGTATTTCTGCATCTTCTCTGTTCAGCTCCTGCTCCTGCCATGTGGGGGCCTTTATCCCACAGCACTACAATGAAGGGAAGGTGTGCTGCTAGAAGAGGGACCTGTGACAAGGGTAACTGAAGGCTTGAACAAAACAGCCCAGGAAATACAGGGCAAGGAACTACAGGCAGAGAAGCACTCTGAGCCCTGAGCTATCCTGCCTCTGGGGCATGTGGTACACCACAGAGGACAGCTGCACTGCTTGAGTTCAGAAGAGGGACAGCATCTCAGCCCAGGGCTTAGCTGAGAACAAAGCCAAGCTATCTCTGAGGTTCAGTGAGTGCTGGTAACTCTTTCACATCCCTGCCCTCCTGTGCTATTTGCTCATTTGTTTTCTTGTTTTATTTTTTGGTACTTCAGGAATAGTGGCATTCATCTGGGTTAGGAAACAACATTGCCAGAATATCCTGAGAAAAGTTTGTGAGTTATTTCTGGCCCAAACAGGAGCTGTAAGTATCTGACATCTCCCAGTGCCCAGAAAGCTTGTTCTCATGAGAACTGAGCTCCACACCACACACTCAGGAAGGCCAGAGCTCAGGGATGTGGAGAAAAAATCATAGAATCATAGAATCACCAAGGTTGGAAAAGACCTCTAAGATCATCTAGACCAACAGTCCACCTACTACCAATATTGCCCACTGTATGGTAACTGTTGAGTCATAGCCTGAACCACTGATTGAGCACCTGGAGACAAGATCGGTCAGCCCTGAGGGCACAGGTGAAAGCAATTCGCCTGGGTGATCAGAAGGGGTGGAGCCTGGCTGCACTTCTCTTAGACCTCATTTAAGATCTGACTGCCACCATGGGAGGTTCTTTGGTTGGAGATTCCTCCTTTGTGGAGTTTCTATTGTAAGCCTGGATCCTTGTGGATGGGTGAGCACTTCTTTCTTTTGTAATATCTTCCTATCACACTGGTCTTTTTGCCACTACTTTTTGTAACATTTTCCCACTGCACTGGGCCTTCTGCAGTTATAACCACTAACCATGTCCCTAAGTACTGCATCTACACATTTTTTTAACACCTCCAATGACAATGACTCCATCACCTCTCTGGGTAGCATTTTCCAATACATCACCACTTTTTTGGACAAATTTTTCCTAATATCCAACCTGAACCTCCCTTAGTACAACTGAAGGCTATCTCTTCTTATCCTATTGCTATTACCTGGGAGAAGTGACAAATCCCTGCCTTGCCACTACCTCCCTTCAAGTAGTTGTAGAGAGCAATGAGATCTCCCCTGAGTCTCCTCTTCTGCAGACTAAATAATCCCTTAGATGCTCCTCGTAAGCCCCCAGTGGCAAAACATATTGAGGTGGACCATATGGGTGTGTTGAGATCACCCTACCTGGGGCACCTGAAGAAGGCATCAACTACCCACAGCTCTTGTGAGCATGGCTCCAGGGCTTGGCAGTGGCTCTTTAGTGTTTGCTCCTTCTGGGAGCCTCCCCTACTCCTCCTGCTCCCCTGCTCAGACACTCTTCTTGGGATTACTTTTTCCCTCGACAAAGCATACACAGATGGTGTGTTGTCTGCCACAATCAAGAGGCTCAGGTGGATAATGGAGAGAGGCAGAATTTGGCATGTACTTGTTTGCCTTAGTGCAATTTTCCCATAATTGCACTTCCTAACCTTTCAGCATCTGCTAAAGATCAGCTCGTGACACAGCAAAATCAGCCTTGCACATTTCTGGACATTTCACCAGGTTAGGATTCGGGAATCCCTCTTTTGGGTTAAATCCCTTTGGAAAGGCGGGGAGAACTGGCCTCCCTTTTGTGCATGGTCAGTCCTGGCTGGTCTGTAGAGCCCAGAAAGAAAGCACAGCCCATCAGGTGTGTTTAGCTCAACCCTTTGATGTTGGAGGTTTTGAAGGGGGCATTATTTTTAGAAAGGTACAGGTAACTCTGCTGCAAGTTCTTTCAATTTGCCTCGATCTTGTGGTGAACTCACTGAAAATTGAACAAATGGGACCAGCGCAAATGAGGGGACACCAGAAGGTTCAGAGGTGCAAAGAACAGCAGAGGTTATGAAGGTGTTTTACTGTGGCAAGCAGCTCTCTCTTCTCTCTCCTTACAACTTCAGTTTCTTTCCTTTAGATGTTACCAGCCATGCAACAGGAAAACAGTGAGGAGCAGAAACAGAGGGCTGAGATGATGGACACGTCACAGGGAGAGGGCAGGACTCGGCAGCGGCTCCTTGGGCGCTGGGGCTGACAAAGAGCAGTCCCTGCCTGTAGGAGCCTGCAGTCCCTGTGATTGGAAACAGGAAACAAACCTCAGAGCTTTGTGAGGAAATACCTTCTACCCAGGCAATCCAGGAGACAGTTTGGGATCATGCTCTGGAATTTGTCAGGGGCTGCAGGTTTTGTACTGGAATGACAATCAATTCTCATATCTTCCCCAGTATATTTAAGACTTCTTCTCAATAAAACATTAAATTGAGCTGTGGGAAGAAATAATATGCTGAAATTAAACTTGGTTCTAAACACATGGAAGACCGTGGTTTACTTTTATGGAAAATTTCAGGGTTAGCAATCCTCTTACGTGTGCACACACCAATAGCTGCCATTCAGCCAGGAAGCTTTGTAATCCTTCAAATGTCCTGCAGAATTTTGTTTCTTATTAACCTCTCTCTTTTTGCCCCTGCACACTTTCAGGGGGTAGTGTAGGCTTCCTCTTGTTTTCAGATAGCAATATAGATTGCTCCAAAGGTAATGGTCCCTATTTATTTCCATGGAAATGGACAGTAACACTACTTCAGCACAGTGGAGGCTCAGACAAAACAATACCTGCCTGTGGCATAAGAGCTGCACTGAGCTGCTAGGAGAGTAGTACAGCTTCACCATCCAGACAGAGCAAAATTAGCTTAAAGAAAAGCTCTGAAAAGAATGGAATGTTTTATTTCCTATGCAGTCTCAGCACGTAATGAGTTTTGTTTATTTATATTTGGTCTTTTTTGCTTTGATTTCTTTAGGGAATACAGCTAAATGCACCTTTGAGGCATACCTCAGATGCTGTGATGCTAAGGGCTCTCAGGCTGAGGCTCACACATGCACATGCTCACAAAAAAAGGAAGAGTGCAGCTCACTGTGGCTTTTTCCTGTGGAGTAAAAGCCGACTAAAAACTAACTACTGTCTTACCACAGAGAGCTCTTGTGCATTCTGAATTGCATGAAGTCATTTGAGCTAAATCTCTTTCCACTTGAGTTATACACCAGACCTGCAAAGCAATACCCAAACCACTACTTTGTCCAAATATTCTTCCCATCTGAGGCATAGCAGGGAACAATCTTCACAGAGCTGCCTGCACTAATACTGAGCATCTGGGTATGGCTAAAGAACGATGCTGAAATCCTTTCCAAATCCTAGTGATGTGGGACTGCTGGGAGAGAGTTAACTTCTCTCCTGCAGGGGGTGAGCTCTGGACCTGCTGTGGTTTGGCAGAGCTGCCACACCTGGCGCCCACTCCAAGCCCCAGGCACGGTGCCGAGGGGAGCAATGGAGGGTAAAAGTAGGCTGTGTGCAATTCTTATTCAGTACCAGGCCACTGACAGTGCTGCTTCAACTGCCAGGTTCAGCCTGGCCCTGTATGATCATTTTGCATAGTGACAGATAACTGCAGCCACTTACTGACCCCAGCTGGCAGGGATCCTGCCTGCTATTGCATTTAAGTTAGAAGCTGATGTGTGGGGCGGTCGAGTTTTGCTGCAACAGGAGGAGCTAAAAGCATCCAAAGAGGTCTAAAAGGAAAGTGAAGGCAAAAGCTTCAGGAGCAAACCTATTTGCTTCTGAGGGGATGGGACCTTATCTCTTAAAACATAGGTCCATGAAGAAAAGAGCTTTCCTCAGGGTAAGCTGATCGTGTCAAGAGATGTAAAATGAAAAACAGGGGAGGGAACAAGCCATGATGATGTGATAGCACTGCAATCCAGACAGTGATGCAAGAGCAGCTTGAGCTCACCTCAGCATTCCCAAGTGGGATGAAAATGTTATTTCATCCTCTTTTCCTGTCCTCTGTGTCTTCCTCCATGGAAAACAGAAGTCTTTGAACACCAGCATGGACAGGTCCAGGCTTTCATGCCCACCAGCCCAACGACGCAGACAGAAGATGCGCTGTCTGATTGCCACTGCCAGTATTAGCAGATTCCTTGACAACATATGTTGCTAAATAAGACAATCAGGTGAACAATACTGCTGGATGTTCCCCTCTGCACTATCACATGCTCTGTATTTCAGATCAGTACATTCTGCTGTCTGCTTTAAAACTGCCAAACTAGAAATCAGATCCAGGTTTCAAATAAAAGCAGCAGACTGTCCTTATTTCTAAAAGCAGGACAAATTTTTAGAAGATTCTTCCACTGAAAATGGTCGCTGTTTCCTTTCAAGGGGGTTGGGTTTCTATTTGGTTGTGCATGTGGGCATGAGAGAGAAAATGAAATAGGTTTAAGGACTTCTTATATTTGTAAAGCTAAAAATTACTTCTACTAGTAACAGGCACTCGTTTTGGTTTTGTTTGAACAAAAACAAGAAATCACAAGGTTTGGAGTTTGAGAGATAACATACATTTTCCTATTTGGATGTCAGTTCTGTACATTCATTTGGCTCTGAAATCTCCTCCATCTGTATTTCTTCCCCCAAATAGAAAAAAAGAGATACGAGGGAGGCAAAAACAAATGAACAAATAGGAGACGTAGGATGGAATGAAAAATAGAAAAATGAAAATGTACATAGAATCATTAAGGTTGAAAAAGAACACTAAGATCACTAGCCCAAGCACAGCCCGTCCCCACCATGCCCACTAACCCATGGCCCTCAGTGCCATATCTACATGCTTCTTGAACCTCCAGGGATGGTGTTCCACTACCTTGCTGGGCAGTCTGTTGCAGTGCTTCGCCATACTTTCTGAGAAGTATTTCCTAATAATCAACAGGAAATAAAACAAAATAAAATTTGTTTCTTTTCAGACCTGTAGAACAAGCGTGATTTCAAAATTCCCTGTTTCCTGACATACATTTGTGATGACAGCAAGGTGTCTTGCCACTGAGCCTTTATTAACTTTATTAACTCAATTTTCTCAGAGAAAGGGAGAGGAAACCCAGCAAGGCCCTGTTCCTCAGCAGCATCCAGCCTTGCATGCACTGAATCATGTGTGTGGTAACGGAGACACATCTGGGCATCTTCCCCTGCAGCCCCCCATGCCTTGCAAACATCAGAGTGCAATGTGCAGACTGGATCCCAACCATCCCAGCCCAACCACCAGTACTGGGATGGGGTGAACCTTCCAACAGAAGCTTCTGCTGCAGAGGGTGGTTATGGAGAAGCCCTGTTAGCACTGCTGAATTGGCAAGACTTCAGAGAGATGGCAATCTCATGTGCAGGCTCACTGTGCTGGTAGGGGGTTGCACTGCGGTCTGCTGTTTGGGGCGGATTTTTGAGTCAAACACATGTATGTTTACTGACACTGGTTCCCAGGAGAGGTGGGAAACAGACAGCATTTGCATGTCACCCCAAGTCTGAGCCTGGCAGAAGCCTACCAGAGCAAAAGATCCTTTCATTTTGGAGAGAATCCAGTCAGATCTGCCTCTGCATGATTTATTTTCATAGGCAGAAGGCCATCACTTTGAGCCATCCCACAGGCCCAAGTGCCAGCACTTGCCCAGGACCATGGGAAGGTGGGCTGTGGCTTCAGCCCAATAGCCCCAAGCCCCTCAGCAGGCTGATTCGCTCCATGTCAGGCAAAACCTCACACCGGCCAAGAGTCACCTGGAAGCAATCTCCCATAAAACCAGCTCTGTAAAAGCTACAGCTACTCACTTTGATAGTTCCCAAATTGCTTTTCTCTCTCTATTTATTTTTCATAGGACCAGTAAACAGTAAATCGGTCCCCAGCAATCCACTGGAAGGAGCTGAGCGGCACTCAGGAGTGTTGTCCTGCTCCAGAAGATCTGCTATCTGCTACTGAGCTTCAACAGGGGCTGCTGATTTGCCACTTCCTGTCTCTCTACAAGATTAGCAAGGACAGCTTTTCACACAGAGCACAGGAGCCAGAGTTTGTGCACACACAGACCTGAGGAAGCATGCATATTGCCCGAAGACCTCTCTCTTAGACAGGAATACAGGAACACTCTCTTATCCTGGGCTTTTTCCATCCTCTGGTAGGCTGGGTTTTTGTGATTTGTTTCTTTGGCCACTGGAAATTTACTATAAATACCGGGTACTGAGAGCCATTGTGTACTAATATCTCCTAACCACCCTTTCTAGCTGCCCAGGGCAGCAAATGATGTGAAAATTACATACCCTGGGCCTTAGTATCTATTCAGGGTTCTGGCCACATGTCGCTTGTTATTCTTGACTTATGCATACATTCTTCTTATTTACTTTTTTGTAAACATTTGTGTATAATTATTCATTCCAGAGTTTCCAGCAATTTTCCTTGGCTTACAGATGTGGCAAAGCTTGTTCCCTGCTTCCAGGAAAGAAAGGGTTTTTTGACTACTGCAAACTGGGATCCTGAGAGATTTCAATCTGCTGCTTCCATGTTAGCTCTTGTGATACTTCGTTACCCATGGAAAGAGACAATTAGCTTTTAAAATATAAAACAGAAATAGTCCCAAGCCACAGATTTCACATCCAAATCCAAATCTGGGGCAGTTCAGATTTGGCCTGACATTTTGGGTTTGGGCCCAGGCCTGACTCTCCTTACGAAGCAGTTTGACATTTCCAGTTCTGGGAAGCTCTGCTCCCTCGTGCTGAGCCGGTCCCAGCATCCGGCCCTGCGCTGCCGAAAGCTCTCCAGCTGATGTGGGTTTTTCAAAAGCCTCTGTCTGTCATTGCTGCAGCTCATTTGACTGCTGCAGGGGTGGGCACACAACTTCCACAATGCTGCTGTGGCATTTTGGCTCCTACAAGTGCCAGAACGTAGAATAATGTTGCTCTCTGCAGTTAGGTGTTGCCCATGTGGAAACATAAGAGATTATAGAGAATTCAGGATAAATCTTTGGTCACCTATCTTTAATGCAGACCTTGCAGCCAACCTTACATGTTCAGAGTACTGGACACAGAAGAAGGATGCTAGGATTCAAAGCTCCAGCCTCAACTAAACATTCAGTATACAGCCTTCAGCTTGCTGCTCAGCACCCATACATCTTCATTCTGGGGACAATCAACTGGTGTTTTATGCATTGGCCACCTGTCCAGAGCAGGTGATGTCTCCATCTGTGTTAGTACAATGCAGTGCTGATTTTCACAACCTCAACACATTCTTAATGTCAGTGCAATTAACTGTTTACTAGAAATAATGATCTGAGCAATGTGTTGCATTTGAATGAAAAGAAGAGTGTTTTTATGAAGAACATTGAACATGAAGAACGTTGGGCTACTGTCATGTTCTTCCCCTCACTGAATGTATGATTTTTTTTTTTGTAGAGTGCATTCTGAATATGAATTTTTGTTCAAAAGCCCAAAGAAAATCTCTTCTTTGTGTATTTTGTAAGCAGTTCTGCAGCAAAAATGCTAAGTCACAGCTTGAACCACTGATTGAGTACCTGGTGGGAAGGGAGGGCCAACCCAGGGTTGCTCAGCTGCATGTAATGCACCTGAATGATTGGAAGAGTTGGAGCCAGCATCCACCCCTTCCCAGACCATATTTAAAGGTTGGCAGGGAAGACAAGGGCATTTTTCTGGAGATCCCTCTGTACCTGTGGCCTTCTGAAGGTAAGCAGCTTCTTTCCTTATTTCTGTGCTCCTGGTTGTTGCATTTGTGCAAGTCCTCGCTTGCTGTGGCCCTGCTCCTTTGTTGTCATTGTTGCAATTTCCATCGTGTTAAAAGATCTTCAGTAGAACTGATCCTTCTTCTTAAGCACTGAGTTTGATTCTTAATTGATGTTTTGTCAAATTATGTGCTACCTGTGGAGTTTAATTATTTATTTTACAGATAAGTTTAGATGGATACACCGTCATGCTCAGGTTGTAACTCATCATTTATCAAGAGTGAGGAGCTAAAAGGAGCTCACTTAAGCCAAGTTCACCAAGCTCAAAATGTAACAATCAAAGCAAGATATCTCTTTAGCGTTTGAGTTTTCAAGTCTGTTACCCGAGAATACATTTACAAAGTATTTATCTTTGTAATCCCACTGAGAGGTGATACCTCTTACCTCTGAAGGGCAAAACTGTAACATAGAGAGATGAGGTGATGTGCTCAGAATGACACAGAACTTTTTATGACAAAGCTCAGAAAACTGTTTAGAGTGTTCCTTTTCTCTTGGTTTTTTATCATCTGGTTTACAACTACTCACAGGCTCTGAAGTGTATCTGGAGATTTCAGTAGGATCCCATTTAAACTAACTGTAGTCCTAACATCAACATTAAGAACATCTCTTTAAGAGAAAATATCTTACAACTATGACAATCCAGTGAGCTTGAAAGAATTAATCTTGCTCCACATCAGGCTCCGAATTAGTTCATAGTGTCTGAAAGCATTCATTAAAGAAGGCTCACAGATAAAGTATGCGTGTAACACTGTTCTTTATAAAGATGCATTTTTATAGACCAAGTGCTGAAGAGCCTCAAGAGATTATGAAATAATCCAAAGGAAACTGCTTGAAAGACTGTTTCTTGGGATACAGAGAACCAGTCTGGAAAAACACCATGGAGACAAGACTCTGGGGATCAACCCTCCCTTAGCTCCTGGTTATGGATCAAACAAGCTTTTTCCATCTGTGTCTTCTTCCATGAAATATAACCCCTCTGGATCCAGTGCAAGGAGCAGGAGGAGAGGGGTGGTGCCACCTGTACTCAATTCCTGTTGTTTCATCAGTTTCTTGCAGCCCACTTGCAAGGCAAGGTGACACAAATGAGTTAATTTCAGCAGTATACTGAAACTAATTGAAAACAGCTCTAGGGCCCTGTAAAGTATTAAGTTAGACTGCAAGTGATAATTGCTCACCTGCTGCATGGGCCTATAAGAGGCAGTGCATTAACTGGCACATGGGGTTTTATCACTTCCCTAGGACAGCAGGGGCTGGACTCTTTCCAGCACCCATAGCACTGAGAGCAAGATGCTGAATTAAGCCTGTGGTTTATGGGCACTCAGGCAGGGAGAGCTGGCGATATGGGGCCAGATCCCAGCTTTCATTACATCCTCTCCTGGGTCACAAGAGATTCATTTTGCCCAGCGTAACTGGTATCAGGTTAGAATAAATAGCTTTCATTTGTCTTGAAGTTCTGGAAGAGTGGTTTAGCACTCTGTTGAAGGGTACAGACCTGTTATAGTGTAAGGAGCCTAAATAGTTTCTAATGATCTGGATCTTTCTATTGTAAGGACTTGAAGATGCAGAAGTATTAGAAAGTAAGTCTGTCTTTCTGCTGTAAATCTTGACAATCTTGACTACTCTTATTTTCTAGCTATTCACGTTGTCGTCTCCTTCTCTATTCCTTTTTCTCTTCTTTAGGAAAAAAAAAGCCAAGTGTATCTCAGAAGACAGAAGCAGTTATTCACTTGAGAGTGGGAAGTTAGTTTGTTGTGTTGCCCTGTTTTGATAGATTGAAAATGAGACTTCAGCAAGGAAAGCCTCTATTTACTTATTTTTGAGATGCTGAGGAGTCACACTCCTTCTGTAAACTTAGAGCAGAACTGCTCATTTCCAGAGCCTGGTGTGGTAGCTTTTCACATGACAGAATGATCAGATATATTTGAAAACTACAGAGAAATTTCACTATAAGCTGAAAAATGACAAATGAGATAGACTTTTTATGCATATCCACTGGGAGGTATTCTGGTATCATCATTTATTGTTGTTCTTCATGAGTATCCTGATGCAAGAAGAAATGGGAGGTATGCTATGCAACCCATGTGTTTCTGAAATTGATGTGAGGATCTCAGGATAGCTCTTGTAAAGCTTTAAGCCTGAAGTATGCTTAGAGTTTGTCATGGCCTGGGATCCAAGGCCAGTCAAGATTCTCAACCATGATGCTTGATGTCCATATGTCAGTACTAATTTTTGTCTTTCGCTGAGCAGACAGATGAGTGGCTCAGTTATGAGACAGATACTACCATTCAGATGATACCATTAAACCTTGATAATTCTAAGTACTTCCTAAAGACATATTAATTCCCTATTGTAATTATTGTATTGTAATTATTTTTATTTAGGAATGATTTTTCAGAACTAAGTATGTTGGTACAAAAAAGAAAGTATTAAGCAAGGCTGATATTTATCCTGAAGTAGTAGAAAAGCTGTAAATATGGAGGTAGAAATAGACAGGATAGAGGAATGTTGAATTACTAAGTAATGACCAGTGCAAATGGCAGTATGTCTGGTGAAGGATGTGTATTCTGGAGAAGGGTATGTGTGCTTGAATAGCACTGCTAGTTCTAATCTCTACAGGCGAAGTTAAATCTTATGTCAAGGTCTACCTTAAGCTTTATGCGTGATTTAAAGCAGTTTGCAGTTAAGTAGATCTGAGGTGTACAGAGACTTAGATGACACAGGCAATAACACTTATTGCTGTGTCCTCTTTGAATAGAGGTAAGTGGTATGGCTCTTCAGAATGATAAAGTAGTTATACCTTTTCAAATCAATGAAGATGATGCCAGGAAAGAATTTAAACATCTACATGTAATAAACAATCAAAAACACCAAGAAACCAGCATTTTTCCATGAGGTTCTTACCACATCTATTTCTGATCCTGGTCTTGAAATGTGAAGTCAAAACCAGGCCAACTTCCAGCCTCTTTCACTGGTGCCTTGATACTCTGGGAGTGAGCCAAGATCCAGGAGCTCAGAGGCCAGCAGAAATGTAATGCTGAGTATATGCCAGAGGCTCGAGGCAATATTAGATTAGTTTGAGCACTAGGCAAGGGGAAAAAGTTCTGAGCTATTCTGTCAAAGTGAGATGGAGCATCCTTTTCTCTGGGATATGTCATGTCCTGACAGTCCTTCAATAAATGGTATGTTCCCGTCGGGGAGTCACCACAGGAATTTAGCTCTTAGGGTAAAAAACAGATATCAGTTTCTAGCTGTTGGGAGCTGAGAAGGTGTTCTTGTCTGCACGGACAATTGCAAAGTGGAGACTGAGTCCTGATGAAGTTGTTCAAGAGTTTCCTAATGAAAATATTGCTCTTAAGAGAAAAACAAATGTCCTGTGTTTATTCACAATGAGGAAATGCTTTATGACTTGTGCACTTCTTGAGAATGGCACGTTTTTCAAATGGTCTGACTGTCAGACGCCTGATTTTGATGGATGATGCTAAGCATGGACATAATCACCATCTTGGTCTCAAAACCAGCCAGTAAGATATGGTAAGATTTTCCAAATGTTTCTCCAACAATAAAAGGAAATGTAAAGTTAATCAAATTGTCATGAGAGATCAGAGCCCAGCAAGGAGGGACTAAGACTGACGTTTGAAGTAGAAGCATTAATAAAACAGACGGCTGCTTGCTGATCCTGTCCGTGCTTGTGTTTAATTTAAACAAGTTAACAATGAATAGAGTTTGCAGAGGAGGGGCAGGGGTGCTGTCGAAATCGATGTATGTAGCAGCAATTTAAGGAAAGCAGAGAAGTGGTAAATCTCTAACTGCACTTGAATATTGCGCCGCAGTGGCGAGGCTCTGTGAATGTATCTGTTGGCTTGTTTGGAGCAGAAGGATATCCTGCTCTACTTCACCTGTGGTTCCTTGCTTCACAGATAGAAGTCCAGTAAAGGAAATCCTTTGTTCTTGAGTACTTTAAATTGATACACTGCATTCTGCTCACTAATTCCTAATAACTAATTCCTGTGCATCAATGCCATTAAGATCTCAAAAGTAAACAAGGTGAGCTCATCTCATTATCTAGCTTTCCAATTATCATTCTGATATTCCGTGCATTCTACAAGTGGGTTTGGCTGCCTTATCTCTCTGAAGATGCCCTTCATTATAAACCTGCTGGATACAAGGACCCCGGGGTGTTCCTTGGAGTAGGTAGGTGCCACTCACTGAACCAGGAAGCTGAATGTTGTCAAGATCCTGTTTGCTTTGAGCTGTGGATGCTTAGCACCTTACAGGGTGTTTGTCAGCTGGATTTTCTTGTGCCACAGTGCTTTTTCCATCCAGTGATGATGTTGAAGTTGTTCTGTACCTAGTGAAGTTGTGAGCTGGAGCTTTGTTGTACTTAGTACAATGCCCCATGCATCCTTTTTGCTCTCAGCTGCTTTACCCCAGAGCTACTTTATCCTGAAATCCAGGCATTCATTTCCTACAGAAACCTTCACCCACCACCAGATGCCAATGAGTTTCAATCAGTGCTGCCCTCCAGGTACAGGTTAGATGAGGGGCCTGGAGATGAGGAGCTGCTTTGTTATCCATTACTCATCCCTGAGCCAGCCTATGTGGTGTTTTGCTCGAGCTAACTACAATCAGGAAGCAGAAGTGCTCCTCCTGCTCCTCAGTGCCTTTCATTAACTTGCATCCCTCAAGCACTGGCAGGGCAGCAGGGAGGTCATGGTGGGCAGCTGGGGTGACCAACAGCTCAGCCCCAGCCTGTGGCCAAGCAGATGAGCTCACCCTGCTGTGCCCTGCAGCACTGGGCTCCCTGGCCACAAAGCTCTTTCTCTGCAGCCTGCCGGCTGACCCTTACTCGCTGACTTTGTGCTCTTATTCTTCTCTGCAGTTTCTTCCTTTATCAGATTAACTTTAATTAGTGAAATCAGAATCACATGGAGCAGGGAGGAAATGCTCTGAAAGCTGTGGATTTATTTTCAGCCAAGAGAAAATGAAGAGCAAACTCACATGGGGAGAATCTGGGCAAGGTTTGGTCCAGTAAACCACCAGAGCACAGGTTTGGTGCAAAGAGAACCTGGGCTCTGCACCTGGTCCTGTCCCAGCCCTATGTCCCTGACTTACTCTGGTTGCATGCACATGCACGTTGTCCTTAGTGCCTCAGTGCTGTGATTGTGTCCCACCAGTGCAAAATAGGGACTGCCATATACCACCATGATCTTCCCTTGTTGATGTTACTGCTGCATCTACCTCAGCCCAGAATTTCTGCGATGGGACCTGATATCTTTGCAGAGGGCAGGGGGTGGCCATGAGCCTTCTCTTCATGTGGAGAGGGCAGAGGCTGGGCTGGGAGAGCCAGCATGCCCCTCAGCCCTCTATGTGGAATCCCCACTGCCTAAGACCTTGACTTTTTTTATGCTCGCTTTTAAGGTGGTTTGTGAGCCTTTCACAGGTGCATCTCATATAGGAGTGCAGTAAACTGCTGCTGGCTTCTTCCAGAAATCGGTTTCAGGTGCACTGGAGTAGAACTTCTCTTCAGAGGAACTGTTTTCAGGTAGGACCTGGTCTGTGCAACTCAGAGCATTTCCTGTACCAAAGAACTAACACCTTTATTGCAACTTCTCTTCATCTTGACATGTTTCCCTCTAAGTCTTTGTGTCAACAGTTTGTATAAGTTTCTTCTTATTGTCCCTGTTCAGGTAAGGACCATGGTCTCCTTTGCAGCTTTGCTCTGCATGTCTCTCTATCCATGCTCTTTGAGGCCTCTCTTTCTTCCCCTCTGCTGAGACGCTTCCTTTGAACCCTTCTCCTGTTATACATTCCTGTTGATCGAATTCACCTTTTGCTGCTTCTGCAAACAGAATGCTTCTCTTGCTCTACTTGAAGTTCTCATTGACGCTCTTCTGACAAGAATATCAAATAGTATGGACTTGAGATTATTTTTATGATCTGTGTGATGTTGATAATGAAATCTGATTGTGCATCCTAATGCATCACGTGTATGCAGTGTATCTTGTGCTTTGCACAAGCAGCTTAGGCAGTATGCCTTCCTGCAAGAGCGGAGCTGTATTTGACAAGTGCTTCCCAAGGTCCCACTGCCCTGGTAGTGCCACGCCAAAGCTGTAGAAAAGGCCTGAAAATGTGCTCCTGGCTTTGCATCTGGCTTCTTCACTTCCTGGCAACAGGCCTTCCTCCTACTTGAACGTGACACAGAAGGGACAGCAGAGCAGTAATGTCAGGGCGGCAGCATGCCCCGTTCATCCCGATGACAAAGGGGCATCAACACAGTTGTCTGCAGGCTTCCTGCTCTCATTGGTGTTTGATACAGTGCCATAATCTACCAAAAAAAGCTAAACAATGTGTTTATTTGTCTCGTGCAGCCTTCTGCATGTCACCACACATCTACATTTCCAGTTTCTTGTAGCCAGTTGCCTAAACTTTTCCATTTTTACCCTCACTACTTCCACAGTACCACTGCACTTTTAAAGCGAGAATCTGTAAGTGCAAGGGCAAAGTAAAAGGAATGTAGCTTAATATCCAAACAATTAGCACAAGGGTTATTGTGCTGAAGGCATTATTCATTTTTAATTATCCAAAGCTGATGAAAAATTCCTAGGACTGCCTCCAATAGGGTGCATGAATCAAAGCCCACACGCAGAATAGTAGCTTGTTGCAAAGGCAAGAGGAGAAGCAGTTGGCCCACTTTCATGCAGAGCTTCTCATCTCTGGCCTGAGATGTGCAGCAATGGAGAACCAGCTGCTTCCTTCTGAGGCCTGATTATTTCTGGTGGGCATATTCCTGAGCTCATGAAAGCACGATAATGAGGAGGAAGGAAGCAGGAAATATATCTGCATGTTAAGTCACATTGGTTAATTTGGGCCATGCCTCCCCTGATTAAAAAAAGATAAGAGCTTCTGGGTCATATTTGGGGGAGGAGGGAAGAGTATGGATGGTTGGGTTTTTCAAATAGAAGTACCACCTCCAAGTTAAATATGCTTAAGAGGCATATTTTCAGGGTGTTTCACTTTAAGTGTATATTGATTCACCGCACATCAAAGAACAATGTACTTTGGGCATGTCAGCTTCCTGCAGAGAGCACAATAAATGCTATATAATTCAATAAATAGTAATAAAAAGAACGAATTATAAGTTTACATTCTTGTACAAGGCCGTAAGACCAAGATGACAGTGTACAGAAATGAGGAAGTAAAACTTGATCTTTTATTTTGCAAGTTTACTCAAATTTAGTTTTCTATTTTCTTGGGATTTTTTTTCTCTCTCAGCTGAAGAGAGGAAAGTCTTCAGGAATTTTATAGCTGTTTCTTTTAGGTTTTGTCTTTGTGGAACAGTTGGGCAGGGCTGGGCTTTGTACTTGAGGCCAGATCAAGAAAAATGGTAGCCCTGGTACTTGTAGGCATGTCTTGAACAGGGACTGATGGTGCTGAGGAGCTGCTTAAGGAAATCTCACTCTAACCCTAAATATTTCTGCTCAGAACAAGAATCGTTGGACTCTGATTCCCATCTCTTGCACTGCAATTTTCTGTGCAGTAGAACTACCCTTGCTAGATGGGATATCCATATGTTTTCTGCTTGAAATCTGTGCTACAGAGCACTTACATGTTAAAGGACTGATTTGCGCCAGGAGGATCTCCAAACCTGGCTGCCCTTAAGTGCTCCCTCCCTGTCAGCCAGGCTCACAGTGCAGCTCAGATGCTGAGCATTGTTTGGTAACTTTTGTTGGCAGCAGTTTCCATAGTGACAACATGTAAACAAATGCAATGCTTTTTGTTCATATTAGGAATGGAAGACTCTTTCTCAAGTCTCACAGTGATAAATTCTTATCCTTCTTTGCTCCTTGGAGTTAACATGCATGCAACCAGTTCTCTGTGCTCCTCCAAGTGAACAGCCCTGTGTGTTCATTCTGATTTGCATGGTTTTTGTGCTGCTCCCCACCTCCAACAGCACATCAAGACATCAGAAATTGTATATCAAACCCAATAACTTATAATTTCTGTAAGTGTCCAAATCTTG
This sequence comes from Lagopus muta, assembly GCF_023343835.1. Taxonomy (NCBI): domain Eukaryota; kingdom Metazoa; phylum Chordata; class Aves; order Galliformes; family Phasianidae; genus Lagopus; species Lagopus muta. The sequence goes on along the minus strand of NC_064438.1, from coordinate 21,764,778 downwards.
TTGTTAGGTGCTCTAAGAAGGGCGAGATGTGTTTTGTCAGCGTAACAGAAAGGGGACTTCAGAAAGGTATGGTGGTTTTGTCAGTCTCTGACATTTGTCCTTCATTAAATAGTTCATGAATGTTGTGGACACTGCAGCAATGCATCAGAACCACGTGCTGACCATCAGTGCTGAGGCTCTGCTCACACTCAGCCTGGCAGAAGGTGGGTGGCAGGAGCAGAGGTTGCTCCTCCCAGGGATTATTGTGGAGCCTTGGGTACAGATAGCAGTGTGGCTGGGAAGCAGGCAATGGCTCTTCTTCCTTTTAATACTGGCAGATGAGTGGTTAGGTTTCACATTTTCTTTCTAAGCAAAAGTTTGAACGGAGTACTATTGTTTCAAATGTTCTGCTTGCACGGGCTCTCTTAACCTCTGCTAACTAAACAAAATGTGTCTGAACACTGAATTTTAGAATGTCTCTTTATTTTTATAATTGAATACATTTTTGGGCTTCTTTTTCTGTAAAAAGAAACCATTATGGAAAAATGTTGGTACTGGAAGGGAGAGGGAGAACAGAATATTTCCTTCAGCTACAGATTTTAGCCAGCTCTTAGGGGGGAAAAAAAAAAGGCTTTTCTGAACTGTTGAATGTGGTACATCTCTCTAGCTCTGCAAGCCAAAAAACAGATAGAGAAAAGCCACTTTTTCTAAGAAAGAAATAAAAACCTCTCCTCACCATTCCAGAGGAAATTGTTAGTGACAATGAGACACGGTCTGTGAACTTAAAATTCCTTGCATTTGAAATGGTTCTTTCCCCCCCCCCCCCCCCCCTTCATGTTTTACTTCCAGCTCTGACCACCCACAAGGGAAAGGAAAAATGGAGGGGTGAGTACAGCTTACAGAAAAGATTCCTGCAATAAAAGGACCTTTTATTAGCTGTACTGATTGTAAGGTATCTCTTATGACAGTTTCCTGGGTATGTCCAACCCTGTAGATTGTAGGTCAGGAGATTATATCAACATTGCCAATTCTAGGAGTAAGTCGTCAGCATCGCTGACTGGAACTGAAGAGTCAAAACTGAAAATTACCAAATATAAGTTGGTCACTTATATTTTTCCTTCCGATATTAAAACAGGAAATACAGCCTATTATAATTATTAATGTAGAAAAATATTACATTCTGGTGTCACCATACTGGTAAGGTTGAATTTTTAAGTCCCACTCCATTACAATTCTTCTGAGTGTCCTGCACAGAAAAACGCTATTTGCAGTTGACAAAAAACTGGCATTTAAAAATCTAGTGGGAGTTTCTTCTGATCTTCATTTAAAAAAAAAAAAAAAGGCATTCTCTGCATTTCTAGGTGGGGAAAAAATCTTTAATCAATATTTGTTCACATTTTAATGAAAGATAATGAAAGGGCCTGTATCAATGCTTAAGACAGCACCTGTCCTATTGCTATTATTGCTATTATTATAATAGTTGTTATTCTGAGGGAGAGGGTTCTATCCAAGCCTCTGTAAGACCACCACAAATGAGAAAGGAAGAGGCTTGGAATTCTGGCCTTATCTTTTTTCAGCAACATTCTTCATAGCTTTCCATGTGTAACTGTGATGTGGTTGTGCTTTGAAAGTAAATTCCTGAGGAAAATGGCCTGCAGCAGCTTATGCCATCTGCAATAGAAATATCAGGGGATATTTAGGTGTGAGCTCAAACTGGAGAATTTCATGTTAAGCCTTTGGAGGTGACCAACTGCAGTGCGGTAGGAAATCCCACCTCAGAACTTTGAAAATATGATGTTGCACAGATCATCTTTTGCTTACATTTGATAAGATTAGGAATATTGGTTGCTAAGCTTTGTAATGTGCCAAAAACATTCACTTTGCTTTATTATATGGAATCCTAGAATTGCTCAGGTTGAAAAAGACCTGTGTCTCAATGGAGGCCAAAAGATAAGAGTGAATCTAGGAAAACTCTCAGCTAATGAGATTGTTTGGATGCATGAGTGACATAGTTTGTTCACTCTGGAAAAAGAGACTGTCCTCTAGTTCCTCCTGATCTCATACTGTGTTATTTTAATTGGGTTATTAAGCTAAAAGACAGTTCAAATTGAAAACCGAATGCCAGTGATTCTTGATTTTCCCTCCACCTATAAATATTATTTCCTGTTTACTATTTAACATATTACATCCCATTTGCTTCATTACATTTAGTAGAACTTTTAAATACTCTTTTTAATATTGTTATTCTCCTTGACTTCTACCAAGAATGTGGGGGTTTGGATACAGTGGAGCTCATCTCCACTGCTCATATTCCCTCAAAGAAGAAGCAAAGCAAAGAACATCAAAAAGAGAAAAAAAATCAAAAAAAGAACAAAAATCATCAAAAATGTATTAGTTACTGTTTGGTGGTGTTGGGCACCTTCTCCTGCAGTCTCTGGAGGAGCTCCTCTCACTGCCACAGGTGCAGAGGGTTCAGTTTCCCCAGCCTGTCCTTCACCACCTCCTACACTCCGTTGCTGTGCAGCAACCAGACCCAACAAGAGGCGATGGCAGGGCAGGCACCACAGCTCTCACCCTGTCATGCTCTACCACTGCCTGCTTGTCCCTGGGATGGAGATCTGTGGGACTCCACAAGTGTTTGGCACCTGCTGCCCACCCTGGCTCCCAGCTGCCTCCTGGGCGGCCCTGCTCCCCTGCTCAGCTGCAGAAAGCAGCCGCTGAAAGGTGATCTGCCTGACCTGATGTGAAAGGGATTTCACTAGCATTAGGACACTTGATGACAGGGGGGAGGGAGGATTGAAGTGAACTCCTTCCGTCTTCCTGATGCAAAATGAGTGCAGACACATTGCTTTAATATCTTCTTTGTAATTCATTTCCTCCAGTAAAGACTGAAGATTCAGTGCTTTATGTGTCTCTGGGTTTATGCCAGCAAACTACTTGCAAAATAATCCATCTGGAATAGACAAGGGGCACTAATCGTTCTGATTCAACTCGCTATATCTTCTCTGGGATAGCACTAGCCTTACACTGAGCATTGAGGGCTGACCTACTCTTCTGAGAAGTGATTTAACTGGTCATTTTCTTGCCATTAAGATCTTGTCTTCCTTGGGCAGTGTCCTGATATCTTTTTCAGATTACAAGAGATAGGATGAGATCAAATGGCCTTAAGTTGTTCCATAAGTTTAGACTGGGCATCAGGAAGAGTTTCTTTGTGGACAGGGTGATTAGGCATTGGAGCAGGCTGCCCAGGGAAGTGGTGGAGGTATGTAAAGGCACTTATGAATATGGCTTACTGGTGGACTTGGTGTTCTTAAAGGTCTTTTCCAACCTCAGTGATTCTATGATTCTATCTACTGCCAGGAAGGAGCAGTGACTGAATTCATGGGTAATAGGGTTTCCTGTGTAATCCCAGGATAACAGCTCTCACCTGTGTTTCATGTTGAGCAGCACCAGTTCTGGTAGTTACAGGCCCACCACTGATCTCTGCAGTGTGGGAGGACACTGCTTGGGCTCAGTTCTGCCACTTTTTCCCACCTCTGGAGGTATACCCTAAGTTCTGGTTTTCCAAAGTCCTCTTTGCAGACCCTGCTCCCCAGTTTGTGAGGCTGGAATCATGACTGAACCTCAAAAATCCTTGGGGCCAGAATATATGTTGGAGGGGGTGTGTGACAGACTGCTCTCTGAACTGCCACATAGCAAGAGCGTATTTGTATTGTGCTGCTATGGCAAAGGCTGCTTCAGTCCTCCTTGATGGAGAATCCATTCCAACTGCAAGCAAAGGGAAGATCAGACAAGGCTTCTGCATCATCCTTGCTCTTAATGTTGCTGCTAAGTGTTGCAGGTGACTGATCATACCATGGCAAGTTTTCTCCCAGACTTTGTTCCCGCTATGTGATTCAGTCAAGCATATGCCTGTTTCATGTAAATTATGTTTGGAGTTTATTTCTAGTCAAGAGCCTGGAGGCCATTGGGCAGGTAAGAGAATCCCATAAATGCAAGTCTATTATTAGTGTTCATAATATTGAATAACACCTGTAAGCATTGTGTAGTGTCAGCACTTTATCCCTGCAGGGAGAGGAGACTTGGTTGCATCCCAGAGCCAGTGCCATCTGGTTTGGTACTTACACAGGGCGGAAAATACAAAGGCTGCAAGTTTTCCATTAGGGGGCTTACTGACACTAGACTCCATTTAGGAGCCAGTCTTAGTAAATTGAATTTATTTGGAAATGCACACGGCCTCTGAATCAGCCCAAACTCTCTTTTAACTGCATGTGCCTGTGCTATGTGCGTTGATGGAAACATTTAACCTATTTAGCTTGCAGTGCTTTCTCCACGGACTGCTGAAATCGCAGATCCAAATGTCTGTTTATGTGTGGGGATACATCGTGCCCAGGGCTGACAGCCAGCCTACAGAAGTTCTTCTGAAATCAAACCTAGGCTGAGAAAGAAGTATTTTCTGTGATCTAGAAATGCATTGGACTGGATAAGGTCTCAAATTGTCAAAGGACTTTGAAACACTGCCAAATGTTGCAAGTTCTGCATTTCCTGAGCAGAAGCAATAATTAGAGAATCTCAGTCAGTCCTTTCAAAATTGAAGTTTCTTTTTTGGGGAGCACAGAGAGTGGGGACTGAGGTGGGGAATGGGTAGAGAAGGTTGTTACAGTTTAAATGTGTGTTTTAGGCCAGTCTCATGAAGACTTTGCATACAGCTCATTAATCTCACTGTTCTGAATTCCTGTATTTTGATTTCTCTTTCTCTCGCCAAGCAGATCAGTCTCAGTACTTCTATCCTACCAATACCTTCTCAGGCTGTCCCAAAGCTTCATGTACGTGACCAAGTACATAACAAAGTCTAGAATAAAACTCTAATGTTCCCATTTTCAGACTCTTGTTCTAGGCTCTTGTAGGAGCTTAGAAATTGCTCCAAAGGCATGTGATTAGGTGGATTTTTCTATTTTGTTCTTGGCAGCACAAACAGTTATTTAAGATTGTGATACAGTGAGAAGTGCTTCTGTTCTCAGTTTTGCAAAGTGTTTGATAGCCCACCAGCCCTGAGTCTGTGCATAATCCATCTTGTAGACACTCACAGAGGTACAGCAAACTCATTCCCTCATAGCACAGATTGCTTTATTTAGTGAGTTGCTGAAATCCAGTAACAGTCAAATTATCAGAAGTTAATGAACACTAATTGTCTGGAAAGTGAGGAATTACTAGTCCAAAATGAACTAATGAACTTGGCAAAGTTGAATCTGTCTCAGATCATCAGAAAGAAGAAATTGAGTTCTTTCACTGTCCTTTCCTGACAGATAGTTAGTTAGAGGAGGGAGGGAAAGAATGAAATGCCAGATTAGACTTATGGTACTCATTCCTGGGTTCAATGGGAACTATTACCTTGTGCCTCCAAAGGAAGCTCGAACAACACACAAAGCACCTATCTAATGTACATAACTGATCTTTGGTGGAAGTTTCTTCCTGACTCCCATGTGACTGATTTTTATGCCATGAAGCATCAGATTTGCTTATCCTAAATATAACCAAATGCTAGTTGTATTTTTAGTTAGTGTTTTTTAAAAAGAACCATTTACTGCATTTAACTAGTAACTTTCTGTGGTTGGATTTTCCACAGCCTGACTGTAAATGGAGGTTTTTGTAAATGTCAGTTTGGATAGAATTTATCAACTGAAGATGATTTGGGACGAGGAATTGTGTTCAACAGCAGAAAGTCAAGAAAATTGTTGATGGTAAGAGAAAATTTCCTCAAGGTACTCCACGTGAACACTTGTTTGAATACTTCTTTATGTGAGTTGGCTCAAAAAATCAAGTTGTATTTTGGCTAAAAAATACCTGCTTTCCTAAAACAAACCAAACAGAAACAAGAGGAACTGTAATATCACCACAACATCATTAGCCTTGCCTGTATTTGCTGAAAAGCTCTGTGATCCACTGTGAATGGTGGACTAGCAAAACTTACAATCTGGACAGCCACAACCTGCAGGAATGCTTTAGAGCCCCATGGAAGGGGAAGTAGGTGTGAGCTCAAGCTTCTTTCATTTCCTTCCCATTTACCTTTCTTTCCAAGGTATATTTGCCCCTCCTCAAGTAAAAAGCAGTTGAAAGACACCAACAGGATGATTTGGTGTTGAGCAACTTGCTCAGCTCTGCTTCAGATGTGCTGTAGCTCATCTTCATCAGAAGAGTTCCTGGCCTTGGATGTAATTGCAGGGGAATTCTAATGCCACTCAAGTGTTCCCCAACAGCTGTTTCCTTCTGTTCTTGTCTTCATAAAGTCAGAGCTGAAGATCCCAGTCAATGCTGTGCTTGTGAAGTAGACTTTCTGCCTTCACTCAGCAAATTCTTTAAATAAGTCTGCAAAAAAAACCACTGTGGGAAGAGGGAAAGGGAACATGATGTATTCTATTCCATTTGAGTAGAGCTAGGAGACAGCAGAGGGAAAGAAGACCATAAGAAGTCATCTAGTCTGTCCTGCTTCAAGGAAGTGGTACCATCTCTTAATTTGATACATAATGAACAGGCTGAAGGAGTGTTTTTCCCCCACTGGCATTTACACACACACACCACACACACAAAGTTAGTTTTAACTTCATTTGGTTTTAACCTGCTACTGTTCAAATGGTTAATGTATTTTGTTGACCAAAATCACCAGTTATTTTCATATTAAAATAATGAAATATATATTAAAAAAAAAGTAAATTTAATCCCCCAAATTCAAACTAGAAAATCAATCTTCATTCACTTTCATAAAATTTTTTTAACAAATAAAGTAAAAAAGTATTACTCTGCTTTTGTTTGTTTGTTTGTTTGTTTGTTTTTAAGATCTAAGCTCAGTCCTTTCCTATTTCTGTTTACAGTTGCCCAAAAAAGCTTTTTGGAAAGGTTTTTCTGTTCTTTTATAAACATATCTCTTGCTATTTTATACTCATACAATGATTTTTTTTCATATAGTTAATTTGCTCCTTTGATATATTTTTATTTATTCAATTTCCATACTTTTGTATTTAAGGCAGGTTAAAGTTTTTACCCTCTTTAATTTACTTACTTGTGCTATTTTATTGCCATGATTAAGTAGTCAATTGGCTGCAGCAATGAAAATGCAGCTTTCCCATCACATTCACTTATCTGCTTCTTACTGGAATTAAGATTAATTATAGTTGTCAGCACGTAACTAAAATCACAAATGTCAATTTCCCCTTTTCACTTTTTTCGCTGTCAGAATAAATTGCATAATCATCACTTAATACCAAGCTCTTGTTTCCCTAATAATATGCTGAAGCCAAAGGTTTACCAAAGGGAGCCTAAGGAAAACGTATGAATTCTAGGAGGGTAAACATGATGTGGGAAATCGGGGTCTCTGTACTGCTGATCCTATAGCCAGAGTGAAGTCTGTGCAAGGAGCTTGTGTTCTGAGGTGATGGGCTTTGCTCCAAGGGAGATGATTATTGGCATGATTATGATGAGTGTACTGGGACCAGGGCTGTGGGACTCCTTGGAAACATGGTTGATAACAGCGGCAAGAATTTTTACCCAGAAACTCAAGGTGTATCAGGTCTTTGCTGGGGATGAGAGCTGGGCTGGAAATGACTGATCTCCCACACACTGCAGCATGGCTAGTTCAGGGAGATGTTTTTCCAGCATCTTGATGTGCTTCCAGGTTTGGTCTCCTGTGGGCTGTTACTTCATATCTGACCAAATTAAAGCGTTCCTGTAACAGAGTGCCCTATCCATCCATCCTGATTGCAATGGCTGCAGGAGAGATGAAGGCTAACCTGAGAGCTAGGCCCAGTGGGGATTTGATGCAGCACTGGTGATGTCCTAGGGCTGTCTTCATCCCAGCTGGCTGCAGCAGCGTGGGTGCCTTTCCCTCATCTTCACAAAAACCCCTACCAGCTGGGCACATATTCCTGACTTTTAAGCTCACATCCTTGAGCACAAAGAGAGCTGATCTCTGAGTTAGGGTCTAGGGACATCAACATCCAGTGATCCAGTTTGCAGCCCTGAGCCCTCTCCACCCTTGTTCTTACATATGGATATCAGCACTGTAAACCATATGCCAACTGTGCCTGTGATCTCTCTCTGTGCTGTTTTATGGAGATACTGCTTCTCAGTGTTTTCTGTCTTGGAAATGTTAGACAAAATATAAAAAAAAAAATACTGTGTGCCTATGGCCTCCAGTGGAGGGAGGCAGGTGAAGTGTCTGTGCCCTTGGCCTTGTTGCATGTCTTGATCTACACGGAAGATCTGCAGAAAAAGTGGAAGTATTTTCTCCCTTTTGTTTTCCAAGAGGGACCCTTACAAAGTCATCTGTACATGTGGGTGTCTGAAATGAGGTAACATCTCCCTCTGTTTTGGATAAACTGAAATGTAGGCATCTCTCTTTTATCCTCATTCTTTTAATGCAAAATTAATTAATTAATTAAGAGATATTTAAAATAAAATCAAAGATAAAACTCTTTTATGGAAGTATGAAAGCCAGTATTTTGGCTTCCAGCTCTTAACTTGACTTTTCTTTGTCAGTTGTTTTATTCTTCTAAAGCTAGGGGAATTTACTATTTGCCAAAAAAAAAAAAAAAAAAGAAGGCTTATTTCTAATTTCAATTTCACTCGGGGGTTCAGCTCTACAAAGTGGGAAAAATATATGACTTCTGACTTGGTGTATCAATGGTAGGTTTGTATACAAACCAGAATGCTACTGCAGTCAAGGCCTTCTGGTAAAGTTACAATTTACTTTCCATTTTGCTGTTCTGAGGCTTTTTTTTTTTTTTTTTTAATCCATTGTGATTTCTCATTTTCCTTTCTTTTTATTTGTTGATGTTATTGCCCACTGATTTAAGAGGGCGTTTGCTCAAGGTACCTAATTTCAGGAACTGTATGCAGGGATTCATTCATGTGCTTACATGTGCTGGGGTGACATTTGGGAAGGTCTATGAGATCCAGAATACTGAGTGTGTCTGACTGAACTGCTTCTCATCACATTATATGTCAAAAAAAATGCCTTGTCAAATTAGAAGCATGAGACTTTTCAGTGCAGTCCAGTGTCACTCTTGGCTCTGCAGGTGAGATGACTCTTCTTCAGGAATGAAGTACAAGGGGATCCTTAGCAGAGGTAGCGGGTGCCAGATGCCCTGTTTTCTTTCTGATCTGACTCATTTGGCTTGGCCCCAACCCCATGTGAAGTACTGTGGAAGATGGAATGTAGAAGGAAAGAGGGAGAAGAGCTACGATGACATTTTGCAGCGCATGTGCTTACTTTGGTTTCCAGCTCTCTGCTTTCCCACAGACAGAGCTCTTCCTAATCCCTTTTCCCCAGTCCCCTCCATTCCATTCTCAGGACTGTGGTGTGACAGTGACACCAGCAGCACTAAGGCTGGGGAACCAAGTGCTTCCATCTCCAGTGGACTGAGCTACCCGTCTCCTTGCTCCCATCTGCCCCACAGCCCACTTGATGTACCCTTGTGCCTAGTGGGAATGGTCAGAGATAAATTACTGACTGACTCCAGCGTCTGAGGAGCATGGAATTATTTGAATAGAGGCAGTAAATCAACCAGCACAACTTTATTTGGCTTGAAATATTTCCTATGGCTTCACTTCATAGAGAGCTGGATGCATGTTTTTGGGCACGTGCCTACTAACTGCACTGCCAAGACAGAGAGGGAACCCAGAAAGGACGCACTTGCTCTTCTGCCTTGTGTCAGAGGAACAAAGCTGCCAAGATGAACAAGGACCATGTGAGAGCCACATCCTGCTGCTCTTCTCTGGGCTTTGGCTGGGGCTCAGGGTTAATGAAAGCCCACTGTCACCATTTCCTTGTGCAAAGAGAAAGTGGAGTTTGCAAGAAAGATTTGAGTTGAACACAGCAAGCAGCAAAAGGGAGGCTTATATTTTCGATTTGCCTAAGGCAGACTTGTCCAAGGGATTCATGGGTTACTCAAGACAAACCTCCCTCCCACCATTCTCTTCCTTGTTCATATAGTTGAATAATATAATTCTTGAATAATATAATTCTTGTTTTGATTTTTTTTTTGTAAGCTACTCGTTAATGCTGTCAGTTTACAGCCCTGCCAAAGCCTCTCACAACGAGTCTCAATAGCTTCCAGTTCTTCTCACACTTTCCACAAAAAGCTCTTTAAACATTTGTGATATATGAAATTCTAAGAATTATAGTTTTGCCCATCCTTGGATGATGTCACATTCACTGATGCATGCAGTAAGTTCTGCTCGTAAGAGTGTCTCCCAAATAGTGAGGAACAGTTTTCTGTCCATAGGAAGCACAATGAGTACAATCCTCGTCCTCACAGTGAGATGGACCAAGGCTGGGGGCAAAGCTGCAGTTCTCTGGCTGAAGAGCTTCCTTTTGTAGCAAGAGAATAATCACTATCCAAGAAATGAAGCAACTTCTGTTACTAATTTTTCAGTGTTCTGTGTATGCTGTTAAAATCTGAGAAATGATGGAGACTTGCATGTTTTTGTGTCTATCTCATCCTAATCTGATCTTCCCCAGTGAGTGAGTAATAGGACAGGAATCACAACAGAGAGAATCAATACAAAACTGCTTGCAAACCAGTCCTCATATTTAAAATTGGCTCTGTTAATTAAGGAAACAACAAAGCATAAATATGGATCCTATCTCTGCCCAATGCAAAAGACAAATGGTTTGTTTTGTGCAATCCATGGCACTACCTGGGAGCTCTGACTTCTGGCTCTCAGAAGCAACCTCTGGCCACAGTACCTGGTTGAGCTAGGTATGTCCTGCATGATAAGGCTTACAAACCCTAGGCATGGTAGTACAGGAGCCAAACTAGCAGGATGCAAAGCCTCCCATGCTGCCAGCTCGTGCGGACAGCTTTATGTGCTGTTCCTCTGCCTCCTGCTTCATAGACAGGATAAATGATGTGTGAGATGAGCCAAGAACACATTTTATATGAACATCATGTACTGCAGGAAACGTGTCTCTGCCATCTTCCAGACCCGGTTTCTTTTACAAGAAATTAGCCACTCGAGAAAATTCCAGCTTGTCTCTTGCCTAGATTTCCTAATCGTGTCAAGATCCCTATGAAGAGCTCATTAATAGATTAAAGAAGTGCAATGTCTGCAACAAATATTCTGGAGGAGACAGATGACTTGTGAGAAATGTGTGCTTTAACGAGGGCCCAGCCCATCAGTAGTGAGAGCTGACACAGCTGCAGCAAGGTACTGGAGCTTCCCTGGCTGGGAAGCAGGAACGATGTGTCCAGGCTGAGCCCTCAGCTTAGCCTGCCTATGACACCATTGTTTTTATAAACTTCTGTTTTTGTGGCCTTCTTAAGCATTTTCCTTTATGTAAAGGCTACTTACTTTCCCTTTATGAGGGAAAATACATTTTTTTTCTCGTCTCAAACTCATAGATTTCTGTGTAGAAATAAGAGATCTTACCAGTGAGTATTTATGGTTATGGTTTCATTCAATACAGGCACTAAAAGAATCTGTTCTGCTTTGTCTGAGGAGATACCAGAGAGATATTAAAGCTTGAACTAGCTTTCGTTCCTAGACCTAAATCAATCCCAGACTCTATTAATTTGAGCAAGTGCCCTTGGTCCCATTGCCTGGCCATCCAGAGCTATTATATAACAACTAATTGGTCTGTATGTCCCCTTTAATAACAGAATCCTGCTGCAGATGGGGAGCTGGGAATGAGCAGGACAGATGCCTGGCCTGGGGGAGCTGCAGTAAGCAGGGAGTAAAGCAGGGCCTCACCATGTTGTGTTAACCTCTGCAAAGTGGGATGTTAGGGATCTGCACTGGGGTTCCCCCAAGGAATGGAGATTCAGGGCAAGTAATGGACTCAGCAATTCAGAGAGATTGTGGCCTAAAAGATTAATCATTCCCCTTCCACAGGCCCTTGGGCCCTTGTGTTTTGAGATGGCACAAAGGGGAAAAGGGGTCTGGGTGTCCTGGTTGAGGATTATGGCTCGTTAGGGGCTGAGGAGAGGAAGCAAGGAGCCACATGAGCTGCTAAGATTTAGGAGTTCAGGAGAGGTGTGTTTGACCAGCCACACTCCATCTGAAGTGCCTTCTCTTGTAGGGGGAATCACCATGATCATAGAAGGTGAGGACTTTGGTTCTCACAGCTAGAATGCAAAGATGTCCTTGTCACCAGGACAGCTCATGGTAGGAGGCAGGTGGAAGGTGTGACCTCAGAGCTCCTGAGGGCTCAACAGGGCATGGTGCAGTGCTGAATCAGAGCTCCCCCACAAGGCTGATCCCAAAGCATAGTCTTGTGACATACCTGGTAGCATCCCCAAAGCAACAGGCTCAACACTGTCTCCAGAGAGAACTGCTTCTCCTTAGGGAGGACCACGACATAGAATCATAGAATCATAGAATCACCAAGGTTGGAAAAGACCTTCAAGATCATCCGATCCAACCGTTCACCTATTCCCAGTAGCTCCCACTAAACCATGTCCCTCAACACAACATCCAGCCTTTCCTTGAACACCCCCAGGCTTGGTGACTCCACCACCTCCCTGGGCAGTCCATTCCAGTGCCTGACCACCCTTTCTGAAAAGTAATACTTCCTAATGTCCAGCCTGAATCTCCCCTGCCGTAGCTTGAATCTCCCTTGCTGTAGCTTGACATGTGAGACATTCTGGGGTCCTTCAAGGCATGCAGATTTAAAAAACAGGGCACCCACCTCAGCTGCAGGAGGGTTTCCTGCTATGAAGCTGGGCCCAGGTTTAGGCTCCAAGTACGTAAGGAGCTAATTCCTGTGTCTTCATGGCTGTTTGTATCTGTGAACTTCCTTCCTTGTCCTTTAGCACTCTGGGGACAAAGCTCTGCCCAGTGAGGGTGTCAGAAGAGGCATATGGATTGCAGGATCACCAGCGTGTGATAGCATTTTGTCCTGGTGCCACATCATGGTCTGAAGAGGCTGACTGTGGCACAGCCCTCTCCATTTGGCCATGTCATTTACCCAAAAGAGGAGACAAAGAGATGTTGGGAATATACCCATGAATACTGACAGGCTGGTGGGCCAACATGTTGTCCATAAGGGTTTGAGGAGGCAACTTTGCACCTACCCCACCACATGAGCCCTCCGTTGAGCACAGGATAAACAAACAAACATCAGGCTGAGGGATGGATAATTTATCTATCAGTAAAAATTAAGCTCTCATCACTCAGGGGCCAGAGGGAAGATAGAGGAGGAGGGGAGGAAGTAAATATTCCAGGGAGAGAAGAAGAGGAAAAAAGGGGGAACGAAAGGTGGAGACAGAGAGAGAAGAGATTAGAAGGGAGGATGGTGGAAATGGAGAGAACAGCACAAAGCTGGCTTGCAGAGCAATGCAGTCATCCTGAGAGCAGGCAGCAGCATCACAGCCTTCCTCAGAGCAAGGCAACCAGTGTCACTGCACCTCCTCTGAGGGCTGTGCTCCTCTCCCTCCTGCTTTTCCCTCTTGCCTCAGACTTGAGAAAGTCAGAAAAGAAAGCAAGTAAAACAAAAGCCCCTTCGCCTTAATTGAATTACCCGTCCGCCCTCTGGGGTTGACACTGGGGATGCATAAGGCTTTTGTGTAATATCTGGAGGAATTCTCCCACCGCCCCCCGCCCCTCCCGGGGACAGGAGGGAGGATTTCAAAGGGGCAGAGGAGGAAGGGGGAGGGGGGAAAGCTAATAGGGATGGGAATTATTCTGCGATGGCTGGAGGGATAAGAGAAAAAAGGGAAGGAAAGCTGCGGCAGAAATTGAAAGCCGATTCCTTGGCGGCTCGAGGCGGTGCTCTGACCTGGGGTAGCTGCCCTTCTGCCGGAGACGCGGGCAGAGTTCAGGGCACGGGGAAAGCTGCGTAAATATGAAGGACACGTCAGGGGCCTGGTCCTGCAGCTATGGAACACAGTACGATGGGGGGGGCGAGGTCCCCAGGGACACCAGCGCTGTGGGACCACAACCAGAACAAGCTCAGGTCAGGAGAAACCTGCAGCATGCACGCTGGAAGGGGAAGAGCCCCCCGTGCATCGAGCAGCGGAGCTTGGGTCTGCCTGCCACGGCAAGAGGAGCAGGCCACATACCCAGCAGTTCCCCTCTGTCGGCTGCTGGGGAGGAATATTTCTGGGAACAAAGAACATCTGGGCTGTAGGCTGAACTGGGCTTTATGTGATGAAGCTTGTAATGCTGTCCCATCTGGAGAGCAGCTCCAGCGGGCTCTGTGGGGAGATAAGAGACAGAGTCAACTATAAATCCACTCCTTGAAGCATGACAAGTGTGTGCCTCATATTCCAAAGAGAGGAGGGGGAAAAGTAAGTGGAAACATTTTTCTCCGTGCTGAACACACGCAGAGCTAAAAAAAGGCCAGGCTGACTGACGGGAGGCTGGTGAGCATGGAGCACCCCCAGGGTGCCAACAAGCACAGCCCAGGGCTTTTCCTGGAGTGACAGCTTCATCCCTAGTGACAGCCAAGCCGGCAGGGAAGCGTGGGAGATGGAGCGATGCCACCACTGGAAAGTGGGAGCCGGAGGCAGAGATCCCTGGGGCAGGAGGAAGGCCTAAAGCACAGGGGTTTCACCTTGATGGAGAAATCAGTGAGCTTCTGCTGTTCATAACTAATAATGATTTACACCATTAAAAAACAATATGGAAAGGCCGGATGAGGAATCAGGCTGTGGCCATGGGGAAATATTATCATTGTTAGGAAGGAAAGAAAAGCAAAAAAGTGTAAATTATCTCCCCAAGTGAGCTACTGACATTCAGACTGTGTGCACCTGGAGGGTTGGCAGCACCTCTCCAATCAGCACCGTGCAGGAGGCATGCAGCCCTGGCGATGCTCTCGCTGCACTTTGCCCCCCGCAGCGGCATGGCCCTGTGTGGGCCACCCAGGTACCCTGTGTCTGGTGAGCACCTGTGTCAGCCGGCTCAGAGGAAGGTATGAATACAACCTCCTGTTTATCTAGGATTTCCCACTTACTGCCTTTGGCTTTCAAGAAGCCACCCACTTGAGCAGAGCAAGCAGGGAGCATCCTTGCTTCAGTCCCTAAAATTTCTTCTCAAAATCCTTTTTCTCCTCCTTTTTTTCTGATAATTTCCCAGCCTCTGCTGTTTGATTGAAATGTTTAGGGTAGTGAGTTTGTACTGGAGCTACACCTTTTGTACCTTTATGCACATCACGTCTGTCCTGTGTATTAAAGGGAAGTGAACCAGGTATGCATAGGCCTGGCAAGGAAGGGAAGGCTCTCAAGTCATTCATCTTCCTGGAGTGTGTGCTGTCTGAATCCTGCACCCAAAGTTGACAATAACTGAAGCACCACTTATCTTGGCCTTTAGTTGTCAGAATGTCAGGAGAGATTTTCACAACATGAGATTTGTGCTGGCTCGTGGCAGAGTCATAATTTTAACTCAGTATTTCCTAAGCTCTATTTTCCTATAGAGAAAAAAAAAAAGACTGGGAAGGGTGATATAAGAAAGCATAATTCTTCTCTCTAAAATGTTGCCCTTGTCTGATCCATACCACGCTTCAGCCCTTCCCCTTCAACTCCCCCCAGTTGGTGGGAAAAACATCAAAGATATTCACTGGAGTATATATGTGTGTGTGAGTGCATGTGTTTGTGTGCCATTATGTAAAAGGGAGAGGGGGAGACTGTTTTATATACGGGTTATTTATTAGAAGTTTAATATTGCCCTACATAGAAATTAAATGGAACAGCACTCAAACGAGCCATTAAAATTCACTGTTTCTTGTCATTTAAAAAGCCATGTAAGAAATTCAAATAATACTGATTAAGGTCTTGTGTGGCTCTGGGCAGCCTGTTTTAGCGGTTGGCAACCCTGCACACAGCAGGGGGGTTGAAACTAGATGATCTTTGAGGTCCTTTTCAACTGAGGCCATTCTATTATTCTATGGTTCTATGATTCTGTATCTTGCAAGAAATGGGAAAAAAATCGCCCATCAACTCCAGCTTCACCACAATATCTGCACCTAATAGCTGCTTTATTGGTACCAATCTGGAACCAGGAGTGCCTACATTCAATTTACTTATTTTCCATTTACTATGCGCTCTTCTGTTGTTGCTTGATGACCACTGCCTTCGCAATGGACTGCCTGACTGAACAGCATTTAAAGTTTTACTAATATATACATGTTCAATTCCCCAAAAATGCCTTTTGTTTCCTTTACAAACCTGACTTTTAACTTTTAGTATTTTCTTCTTTCCTTACTTTTCCTTTCTTGCTGTCTTTGAAGTGAATATGTGTGAATGTGCATTTGTTCAAACACACACACACGAAACACACTCTTTCTCCCTACTTCCTTCCTTTTCCTTACATTTACACGTACATACCCAACTTCTAGCACTTTTTTATTTTATATGCACATTTATACAAATGTTCACGTACAAAAATGCACGTGAAGAGAACCCAGAAAACTAGAATAATGTTGACAGATTTCTTTTTAGAATATGGTTTTACAAATGAATTACTGAGATGACAGGAAATCTATTCTGGGTTAAGTGGTGAATATATATTTGCTACAGCTATTGAACCTGGTACTCACAGTACAACACTTGGAAGTAACACCTCCCTGAGTGTAAGACTCAGTCTCTTGAGAATATGCTTAGAAAGTGCTGTCCAGGACCCTCTAGTAAGACGTAGTACTAAAAACTGACTTTATGTGATAGAGTTAGCCCTGAAACTTAGGAAAAGGTAGAGATGGTGTCAGCTCAGAAAAACACTCTGAAAACTTTGTCATCTGCATGATTAATACATCACACGTGGTCTTTATGAAGAGCTAATTGTGACCTGGAGATTGAGCTTGATATTTTGGATGTATAATGGCTACATCTTATGTTGCATGGTTTGCAGGCATTGCTTCAGTGAGGAAAATGTTGTAATGTTCTCCTGTCAGATAAACACTGACTGCGCACTGTCTTAAGGGAAAGTGCTCCTGGATTCATTGCCATTACGTAACAACGGAAAAGAGAAAAAGAAACTGCATGAAAGTGTAAGCCATAAAAAATGCAGCCCGAAGGAAGCTTTGAAAGATTATCCAGTCCAACAGCCTGTGCCAGAAGAGGACAGGCTCTTTCTTTGGGCAGTTGTCTGACTTCGTCCATTAAAACTGCAGCAGTAGAAATTGCACAACGTCCCCGGGCCATCTCTAGCTGCAATTTGCTACCCTTGCCACTGAGAAGGCTTAATCCTGGCATCTAACTTCGAGTCATCACCACAGTCTTGCTCTACAGTGCTTACATTCCAGTTGGATAGAATTGGGAAAGGAAGGGTATGGGAAGCAAGAAAACTTCATCTTGGCTGAAGGGCAAGTGTGGAGGTAGCCACAGGAGGTCTGCTCAGGGCAAGCTCTTCTGGCAGTGTGATTATGTGGGGCAAGATCAACAGCTGCCCTAAAGTCAGCTTCAGAAGTCATCACCAAAAGGTAGTCATCACTTCTTGCCTTGGTCTGCCCTAGTGACTAACAAAACAGAAGGTTCAGGCTGGTGGTAAGGGGACTAATCAGAACTGACCCTGATGCTAGCCCAAGGCATGTTATTTACTACCCTTCATTTTGCCTTCAGTGGGGCAAAATTATGCCAAAATAATGCAGTTTGTGTTCTACTGAGACTGTTTTGTGATGCCTCAGCACTCAGCACAACTGAAATGCCTGTTGATCTGGTGATTTGTTTGTCCTGCAAAATGTCACTGATATGAAATGATGATGTATTGTAACTACAGTATTAGCACGTAGCCTTGCTTACAGCCTGGACTTCTGCAGATCAGGCCTCAGGTATGCTGGGTGGGATGATAGCACTGATCTAGGTTTATCTGCTCGGCCAACAGCATCTTCATGGGTCTCTACCACTATAATAGCAGTTCTCTAGGTACTTTGGTAGAAACATCACCCACTAGTAAAAATAACTGCCTTTCTTTTTACAAACTGACGAGATATCATTTTGTTTAATGAAATAACTTGTTCAAACATATACATTTTAAAATGGATATTCAGTAAACTTCTCTGACACTTCTTTTTCTTTGACAACATGTGGGAATGGTGCGTTGATCTATGGGTTAAACTTAGTTACTTTGGCTAGAAATTGTGCCTTGAGTGCCAAGACAACCAGGTCAAGGAAGGAAAAGCATGAAATCAAGAAAAAAAAAACAGAGTGTTTGACTGACAAAAGCAATTCTGAAGAGATAAGCATGGTAAGGGAAAGTGAGTAGTAGAGCTCTGTTTTACACTAAAAGGTCTGCTACACAATTTAAACATTATAATTGTTGGTTTTGCTTCACCACCGACTGTTTTGCCCAGGAGGAATAGCCTGGGATGGGTATTTAATATGCATGGTAATTGTAGAGGTCCAAGCCTAATGCTGGTGGGCACAGACATCTGTCTGCTGCTGGCTACACATCAGCTCCCACTACACAGACACAGAAGCTGGCGTAGGGAGAGGACTGCTTTCCCCATGAGACCAAGAAAGTGCAGTGACAGTTCTTCTTCCTAATCTTCCTCAGCCCTCCAGTTCTCTCCTGTCTGCTTGCCTCCAGGGTCACAGTTAGGGCAATGGAGCCAAAGGCAAATAATATTTAACATGTGTTAGGTTCTGTCTGAGTAACAGCCAAGTTCAGCCTGTAGGAGTAGGGATGTGCCTCTGGAGACAAACAAGGACCATTTGAGGGAATATTCCACTTTGGGCAGCTTCAGCTATCAGCTGCCTTCCTGGGAAAGGGTTCAGA
This sequence comes from Lagopus muta, assembly GCF_023343835.1. Classification (NCBI taxonomy): domain Eukaryota; kingdom Metazoa; phylum Chordata; class Aves; order Galliformes; family Phasianidae; genus Lagopus; species Lagopus muta. The sequence goes on along the minus strand of NC_064438.1, from coordinate 21,746,094 downwards.
AACCATTTTTTGAAGAAACTGCCCCCCAGACACCCCTTAGAAAAGATGAGTTTTGTCAGAATGATTTCAGTTGCAGGAAAGTACCAATTTCAAAGACTCTTATTGACTGAAGTCCAGAACTTTGTGGAGAAACAATAATCAACCTACCCTTCTCCCAACATCTCCAGCAGGAGAAACTGATGTTTCTCTCATAGTTAATTGATATAAAAACATAGTGAAGATCCAAGCAAAACATTTTGATTGACTAGATCTGTTTGATTTTCCTGTGGTTCATGGAAATGCAGAGATTGCACAGAGCTTCCTCAGAACAGAAGGGAACAGGAGGGCATAGCCTGTCCTTATCCAGTGCCTAGCTGGCCCTCTTCATAGGCTTATACAGTCTTTGCAAAAGCAATTCTTATCTCTAAAGCATTCCTAGATCCAGGTTTTCAAGAATTTTTTACAGAAGCATTGTTTTCCTGATACCAGTATATGCCAAGCTGAGGGCATATTTTCCTCCAAGAACATTTTAGGCTTTGCAATAAGCCTTCCAAGCTCATCCAAAAGGTCTGCCAGCTCAGCATCTCATCAGCGTCTAGGCAGCAATACAAAAGGAAGAAAACCTTGGAGGGTAGGCTGATCATTGTTTCTCCTCAAAGTTCTTGTCTTCAGACCAGAAGAGTCTTTGAAATTGGCCCTTTCCTGCTACTGAAAATATTAATGGGTGTGGACAGGGGGCTGAGATTTTGTAAGCACCCAAAGAAATCTCTTTATCTCTATCCCACTAATCTTGTTAACTAAATCATTTAGGATCCTTTGGGATTCACAAATGTCTTCTGCACAGAGGAGAAGAATTATCCTCCTGATTACTTTATTAGTGTTGTACAAAGGTACAATGGCACTGAGAAAAATACTTGAGAGAAGGCTAGAGAACAAGAAATTTACTTCTGTGAGAACAGACACTCAAGGCAATACATTTTAAGTGGCTAAGAGAAAGGAGTTGCTGTAATAAAGGCGCCATTTGATTTGCAGCAGTGTGTTCAAGGAAAGCACTGATTTAACTTGTTGGGTTTTCACATCCTACACATTCCTCAGCATGTCTTTTCATTTACTAAAAGTATGATGTGGTGATTTTCCTTTCCATAGGACAATTGGATTTCTAGAAAAATGTTGGAATAGCATTAAGCCAGTTGCTGTTCCAACAATATCAAATCTTGACATCTGTCTTTTGCAATTGGATCAGCCAGAAACAAAGAACTATAAAAAGGTGTTGTATCACACCATAAATGGGTTGGCAAAGTAGGCATCCCATATGCTCTGATAAACCCTTGATGGTACAGAAAGACATCCAGACATCTCAAGACCGCAATCTTTTGTACACCAAAATGGGGATTACCACACTTGACAATAGACTTGGCTGAATAACCCAGACCTCATTTCAACCCACAATACTTGGATCTCCAAAAGACAACTTGCCAGATTTACATCTGTTTCCTCTATGGGGAATTTGGAGTCCTTTTCTAACCCTTTGAGCTTACTTTTCCTTCTTCTCTTGGCTTTGCTGCCAGATGATAAAGATTTAATTCATTTATTACCATTACAATCCATCTGGTTTTGAGCACAAAAGTAAGCAGGGTTTTCAGAATAGCTTCTGTTCCTAAGAGAAAATTAGAGCCTACACCTACTTTTTTAGTGTCTTCCTACTCTTTTTTTCCTTCTTGGGCAGAAAATTACACTATGCATCAGGGGTTATCCTTGCCCTCCCCGTGTCCTCTGTCTAATGCAAACAGCAGCGTGGACTTGGAAATGCAGAAGAGTGGATTTTATTTGTTACATCCCTCAGTCCAGGGAGCTCTGACAAGGGGTTTTCCATTTTATCTTCAGTCATGACTGTTTTAAGCTTTTAATTTATTTTTTTATTTTTCTTCAAGTGGTGTGGGACTAGACAACAGTCCTGAGTGATGAAATTTAATTTCAATAAAACAAGTGTGGTCCTGCCGTTCCTTTTAGTTGTCCCAACTTCTAGTGAACCTCCTCTCCAGACAATCTAGGAACAATTTATTTGTTCACATGCAAAGCCTCTCCTCATTGTAGATATGGTATATTTTTTTTTCCACAGGAATGAGTATTAGCACTGCTAAACACATCAGCCAGATTTAATCTACTCTACTGTAGACATTTATTCTTCAGTGAAGGCAAAGCAGAGGCTATTATTTACTTCTCTGTGTGATGTGAGATAAAAGTATTACACCTCCAAACTTTCCCCTGATGTCTGAAAAACCCAAAGCATTTCCTCTGCCTTTCATTTCTAAGAGTGCTGCAATCTCTGGATGAAAGCTCCTTGATATATGCCAGTTAATTGTTCTTATCAAACTAAATTCTTCAGTCATCCAGAGCTCTCACTCAACAGCTGTGGCACCTCCCTGTGGAACATCAAACTTTCTCCAGTCTCCAGAGCAGTTCCATGGCCAGTATTTCTATAGTGTATAAGTACACAGCACTTTAAATATTTACAGTGTTTTTTTTTTTTCTTTCCTAATACTGGAAGTCTCGGTATTCAAAGGCTAAAGAATCACAGACTTCAGTGAAACTGTACCATACTGATCAGGAATAACAGAGATTTAACTCCAGAAATTCTGATACCAACATTGAGCAACATGTATAGAAAATGCATAGTCAGATGTTCCTAATGAGGTATCAACAATACATCACAAATACAGCCAAGCAGCCTGTGCTTTTTACCTTTCAATTTATGTGCCCATTTCAACCTTAGCTGTTGAACTTTCCACAAGCAGAGTTGATACTGGGGGTTAAAGGTTACAACTAACAATCCAGGCAATACTCTGACCGGGCTGCAAAAGCAATAAATAGAGTCAAAACATGAGAAAAACCTTTTCAGCTCACAGCTTACCTGCTCCAGGGGTTTGCGAGAGTTGGATTGAGGGGATAAAAGAAAGTGGGAGGGACACAGCACTGGGGCTCAGAGCTGGAAAAAGAAACAACAGTGAAAAGGTCAACGTTCAGATGATGGTATCACATCCTCCTTTCATCCCTGCAGTTCACACGAAGGCCGGGATCCTTGCTTTGCTTTACTTTGGGGAAAACTCTTGCTTTATTTGTTCATGTTGAACTGCTATCGGAGCTCAGTGTCTCAGTGTTGTGTTTTAATAACATCAGTTTCCCTGGACCAGATACATATGAAGTCAGTTAGACGATTCTATAAACAATGGATCCAAGTCACGCAACGCAACATTTCTGATTGCAAGATAACCTTTCTGAGGGCGAAGTTAGCGAGGTGAGGGGTTGGATTCCTCAGCCAGGCATGAAGGGAAGGCTTCAGCATTCAGATCTTCTCCAGTGGGATGAAGTCCGTCTCCTCTTGTTTTGGGGGAAAGACTCCTTGGTTTGTTTTTCTGCTCTCCAGTCAGCATGCTGTGTGACTTTTCTGTATTTTGGCTGCCCAGAGCATACTTTGTTGACAGTTCATTTAAGGAGATCTGCACAGAATATTTTCCTTTGAAATCAGTTAAGGAGAGGAGTTTTGCTAAAGCTTTAGTGAGTGCTCTATCTCTTCATTTTTATTCTGGAGTTTAAAGAAAAAGTGATACATGTGGGAAGATGTTTCCAAACCAAGGAACAAGAAGGTTCATTTAGCATAGTATAGGAAAGGTCAGAGAAGAAGGGAGAGAGATGGAATTGACCAGATGGAGATTTTGGAAAGCGCTTCTCCCAATATCTTGCATGTATGGTTATTTGTTGATGAAGATATCAGTCTAATATCTATTTTAAAGCAAATTCATGCTCCAAGATCCAATGTAGAATTTTTGTCGTTTGATTTTCTCCTCCCTTCTCTGGTACCTAACACAAGTTGATGCTGTGTACGTCTGTCTATCCGTGATTTTATTTTTTTGCCACATATGAAGAGGTGTAATTTTCACATGTGTATGTGCCATGTTGTTACCTACAGGTATAGTAATTGTTCATTTCTACACTTTGCTTAGAAAAATTGTGGTCTGGAGATCTTTTGTGATCTGGAGATCTCTTCTGTGCTTGTTACTGTATGGCTACACATGTGCACATGAGCCAAACAAGCTTTTCTGTTACAAGCTATAGCAAAGTCTACAGGTAAAGTTAAATAGAGCTGAAGTTGTTGACTTTTTCTCTCTGAAGCTGTCAATCAGTTTGGAGATATGATTTTGCCTGTAACATCTATGAATATTTTGGTCTTCGGCTCACTCCTAAAATAGAGTCTAGATGCTCAGATCAGGAATTACAATTGTCACAGTTGTCTCTCCTAGAGGCTTATTCACATCCACAGCAAGGGGACCCTGGAGCAGACCCCTGAAATGACTTCCTCATTCAAGGGATATGATTGCAATCGTGAGGGCTTCCACAGTCTGTCTAGCTTCATGTTTGGCTGACAGCTCTGACCCCAGCAGCAACAGGCTGATTCTGCCAGGCATGGTGACAATTGCAAAATTCCTTTGTGGACAGCACATAAAGGACACATGGGTTGCAAGTGGCACATGGTTGCAAACAGTTGCAATCTGCACTTTGTCAGCTTCTATTTTATGTTATGGAGAAACAAGTTCATGTTTCTCAACAGTTGGGGCTTCATAGAACTACCCTGGCTGCATTGGATTATCCACAATTTCCATGCACATAGGGTCAAAACTGAGTGCAGTTCTAGGGTAAAGACCACCCTAGCAAACTGGGCTGCTGTATTTTAGATCAGTAATTACACTACTAAAGTTAATCACCAGCCCTGCCCTCTATGTGTATAGCTGTCTGTCTGCTGTTCTATACAGAAGGGGAGCTAACAACACACATGTTTGTTAAGATTTGTTTAATTAAGCAGAAATTAATAGACATAATGAGAGTTCATTTAGAGTTTCCAGTGGCTTGCTCACATAGTTGTGAAGCTGGGTTTTGAAAGAAGCTCTGGCTGAGTATCCTGGGGATCTGGATTCAATTCTTAGCTTTGCCATAGACTTCCTGTCTAACCCTAGGCAAATTGTGCAAGGCCACATCTGTAAGGTACCGAGGTATTTAATTCACAAATGCTTACTGACTTCTTCTGTAATCAGGGCTATGTTGCCTTTCTGCCTTGCTCTACCCACCTGCAAAAGAGATAACAGAGCAGATCCTTATGTACTGTGGTGAGAGCATTTGATATAAGCGAAAGCTCTTTCTGAATGTGAATTTGTACAGCAGTGAGATAATTTGGGTTTTAATCTCATTTGATTTTTCAGATACTATAGTGCTGTGGATAAAATACCCCTGAAGCACAGACAGTGATGGCGCACTGACACCAGTTAACACACACTTGTTACTTAACTTCATGAGTGGATTTTTTCTTGGAATACTTGCTGTATATTCCCCTCTAGCTATGATACTGCGCTCCAACTGCAAATGTTTAACAGTGGGAAGATTGCAGACCTTTTGTCCTGACCTAATATTAACTGAATGAATTACTTTGTTTTAACAAGAGGAGCAGTGATTTTTCCCACTTCCCTCTGTTTGAGGCTTGTGTAACTGTTACTGTCTCCCTGTTGAACTCTTCCTCTTTCTGTCTATCCATTTCTTTTCTCCTCACTGTTTGCTGAGTCAGACAGCCTTTTCCACATGACATTATGCTCCATTGGTTTACAGATTTATTGTTTAAAACCAGTATCCAGTATTCCCAATAAACATTAATTATTGCCTCAGTTGTGACATGCAGTGTCGTTTGGGTGAAATGAAAGTCATTATCATCAAGAATTCACTACCAGCCTGCTCAGCAAAGAGCAGTAATCCATGGGGTAGACATTTAGGAAAGATACTTCAGTCAGCTAGTCACTGTATTGATTAAAAGCAAAAGGCTTTAGCTATGTTAAAGACAAGGCATTCTGTAGTCTTTTCAAATCAATTATTCAACCACAGAATAATTTTGCCACCCAGGAACTGCACTCACTCCTCTTGAATTCTAAACAAAATGGCTTTTCTGTCCCTTTGCATCAGCTCTCTCCCAGGCTGGGACAGTCAAGATGAACTACAAAAGCTCAGCACAAAACCCCTTGCCCAAGTGCAGCCCAGGCAAACTTTCATTGCCACGTGTTGCTTCCCACTTCTTCTCAATGGCATTTGGAATGCTCCTCTGCTCTCAGAACTCAGCCCATCTGTCTCGATGTGGGGTTTCCCAGGTCGCTTCCTTATACTGGGAAACACCTCTGTGTCCCACGTCATACTAATGCATTTCCATCCCCTGACTTGCTCAAGCCTGTTTTGTCCTTGACCTCCTCAAACATCTTGGCAAAACCGAAAAGCAGGTGCCACAGCAGGTTCAAGTTTCTCTTCTCACATCTTTTATCTCCAAAGGGTTTCAAAGAAGCAGGAGAGTTGTTCATCAGCAGGGACCTAGCCTACTGTTCTGTCCCACTGGATTTCAAGCTCTTCTTGCCAGGCTGTCCTGGTGCTGGTTCAAACACATGTCATCACATGCAACATGGACACAATACCCTCATTCCTATGGGCTCCAGGACCCAGCAGAAGAAAGCGCAGGCAGAAGATCAAACATGGAAGGAACAGAAGACAGAGGAGCTGCTGTTGCTGTCTGTGTCTGGAACAGAAAAATGAACACAAGGGAAGAGACAGGGCAGGGGGATAATTACTTTCATCCCAATTTTATTCCCACAATTCCCAACCACTTTTGAAGCCAATTTTCCTTTAATAAAATATACTATTAATGACTCAAGTAGAAGCCTTTTGTGCAAGACAATACCCAACTCTCCAGATGGAATTATTTTGCATTCTGCACAATATACATGTATGTATATTTATATACATAAATGGAGCTATGAGCATGGTCTCCATTACTGTATTTTGCAAATCGAATAAGTTATTTCAAAATATGTTTAACATACTTTATTTCTTTGAAACTAATTCTTTCATAGCTCTCCCCCTCTTCCAGCCCTCCCTACCCCCTAAAGAGAAACACAAGCCAAACAAGAACTATTTCCCATCATTTCTGGAAGCCATTCATTTGCTATTTCTGTTCATCAGAGCTTCAGAATGAAGGAATTTAAAGAGCTACTGATGCCTTTTGCTACTTGGCATATATATCCAAAATTGTCTTTCAAGCAGCTTTGACACATCCTTCTTCTCTTTCTTCTTTAACAGCCTGTCAGAGAAACAGGCCTAATTAGTTTATTGTGGGTTTGTGTGTGAAGGAGTTATTGAGGGAGTGCCAAGTCAAAAAGTCAAACACAAACTGATTAATTTTCACAATGCACCCCTCTGAGGTGGGGAAGTTCTGACAAATCCACTGGGTGTTCACAGTTATCCTGTGCTCTGCACACAGGGGCTGGGAGCCATATGGAGAACAGAGCGCTGGCACAACACTCTCAACTCCCAAAGCTCACTCTCTGGGCACTGGGGCTGGCGCTGAAACTCAGCACCCATCAGGAGCATGGCCCAACAGACTTGTCTCATCCCCTAACACAGAGGAATGTTTGTTACAGCCCTTCTTTGAGGTCAGCTTTTCGGCCTCAGAGGGACTGCAAGTAGAATGTGCACAGCTTAGGAGTGTGATGCAACTATTTATTGGTTTGCAGAAAAGATAGCTTGAATTTAAAGAGGCATTAAGCTAAACATCCGTGTGCCCACCACCCTGATGCCCCTGATGGCTAGGCTGGGTTGGCAAGCAAATTTTCAGTACATGAAGGCAGCTTTAAAGCAGGAGAGGGACAGACATTTTACATGGACTAATAGTGATAGGACAAGGGAGAATGGTTTTAAAATAAAAGAGGGGAGACTTAGGTTAGATGTTAAGAAGAAATTTTTTACTCAGAGTAGCAAGGCACTGGCACACGCTATCCAGAGTTGTGGGTGCCCCATCCCTGGAGGCAATCAAGGACGGGCTGGATGGGGCCCTGGGCAGCCTGATCTGGCAGATGGCAACCAGCCCACAGCAAGGGCTTGGGACTAGATGGTCTTCAAGGTCACTTGCAACCTAAGCCATTCTGTGATTCTATACCTTTCATGTTGCTGTTTTCCCTACGAAATCTTTGGGTTGTGTATGGACCCAACTCAACAGTGCTACCTCTGTCCATAGTTTAACTTTACTTATATCTCTACAAACTTTCTCACAGCTCTTCCTCAGCAATCTGAGTCAAGGTTCCACAGCTGTGTCATATCACAGCTGGGCTTTGCTCCTTGGTGCAGTTCTGCCCAGGAGGGTTTACAGAGGGTGGCTACACCAGTTATTCAGGAAGGTTGCAGTCTGGAAGGAGAATGGGCTAGATCAGTAGATTTAACGTCAGTGAAACTTCCAGAAAAAATGTTCATGATCCACAGTGGTTCCCATTTCCAACCAAATACAAATTAGGCTGACCTTTAAAGGTTTGCTTAGTGATTTGTAACTCTGCCCATTGCATTTTCTTGCTTTCTCAGATGCCAGAGAATATCAGGAGGGAGGAAGGTTTATTTCCCCCAGTGGTTTTGTGGAACGCCTTGTAATGCTTTTCAGACCAGCAGTTGTTCCCCTGACCTTCAACTGAGAAACACTGATCTGCAAAGGCCCCTTCCAGCACAACGTTCTTTAATTCTAGAAATTCAGAACCTCTTGAATTTCTATTGCTTTTTCACTGCCATCAGCTACATGTCCTCTACTTCTCTGGACTATCTTTTATCACCTATTATGCTAGCTGAATAGTAGATGTAAAACAGAACATTTGTCCAGAAGAGAATTACTGTTCCTGTCACAAGAGTTTATTTGAAGCCATAGCTGCTACAGAGATGAGTGTGATGGCACTGCAACCTTCAAAGGCAAAGATTTTTCTCACTCAAAGCTATTCCCAGGTTACCAGCATAGAAGTCTGATTGAATGCAAGGAACTTTTGTAGCATGTAAAAACCAGATCTAGCTCACTTGAAAAAAATTAGCCCCACTCCTATGAACCCTAGCTTGGATTTCAACAGAGCTATTCACCTCACTCTCTTTTTCTCTGCTTCACTTGTTTTCTCCACTCCAGCATTTCTAACAGTTATGCACTTCAAACAGCATCCAAATAGACTTGGGAGCAATATTAAAAAGCCACCACAACACACCCAGTTCTCCTAACAGCTCCTCTGATCTAGCGTCTCACCTCTCTTTGGTGTGCTATACATATACACATACTGCAGCAAGTGACCAGGAGGGGCAAGGAAGCATTTCTGTAGTCAAGGGGCCAGCAACCCTAACTGTGAGGTCATCTACCTGAAGGTAGCTTGGAGCCAAGCCTGTGTTTCTATAGGGGGCCCGTCAACACCCTGCTCTGGCAGTGATCACAGGATCGTTCAAAACTCTGCACTGGCTTAGCTTTAAACCTCCATGAACTGGGTCAGATTTGCAAGAGTTGGTTTTTGTGGTAGGGCACTGTGCCGTGGCCATCAGCCTCATTTGGATTCAAACAACATTATGAGACTCGAGGGGTTTATCTGAAATATGAAAACACCATAAATATTCATTTTGCGAAAATCCTGCTCAGACAGAGAGCATAGAGCTGCCTGATTTGTACCCTGCTAATGTCATCCGGCTGCAAGTGGGCAGGGGGACCCCAATTCTGTATGTGTGTCAGAGCCATATCAGATCCATGTGGCTGGCTTGACGTCCTCCTGTTGTCAGCAATCTCGTGCTCCCCCAGGGAGCTGTGGGCTTGCACTGAGCAGCTCAGCGGTGACTTGCCATTCAGCTTACAGCAAGGAAACACAGTTCCCATGCGCTTCACGTATACTGTCTGAAATGTGTTGCATATGGGTGTGAGGCAAGCAGGATAGAGATATATAACAGCAGATTGATTTAGTAGAAATGAAAATAGCTAGACATATGTTCAGCACATTAAAAGGACTGATGCATATTGTGCCCCTGCTTACTGTTACTGGGTAATTATCTTTTGTTTTTTAAGAGGTCTGTGTCACAAAGAAGATCAATTTGTATCAGGCCCTCCCTCCATGCCCACACGTGGCTTCACAGGAGGAAAAGGCAGATTTTAAAAGAACAGTTAAATGTCAAGATAACAGCTCCAATGTCTAGAAGCTAAGTCCTGCATCAAAAAGGGACTTCTGTTTGTGTTTCCTCTGACGGCAGTGCTGGATCCTATCCCCCTCGTATGTGTTTCAACATCAGTGGTCCACAGCATCTCAGCCATCCGAGCCATCTTCAGAGGATGACAAGCAGCAGCCACCTTAATCCAATTTCATTTAAGTATGTAATTAGGGCTGTACATCTGGGATCACTTTTTCTCCCCTTCAAAACTTAAAAAGCTTTGTGAACTAGAGGCAGGAAGGAGGGTTTGATCCAGCTTTGGGTGTTGAAAAATTCCTCTCATCTCAGCTCAGCAGTATGAGGCTCCAGAGGCTTGTACTCACCATTTGCTGGCTCTGGGGGAAACCAAAAGATTGTGTGGCTGTCTCAGGACTGTCTCACTCAAACAGTTCCCTTGCTGTTTGGGCACATGCTTCCTGTTTCTCCACAGTATTCTCTTCTAGCCACTTTTTACTAGCGTTGGACTCTGCACTGTCAACAGACACTCACCTGACTCCCCAGGCTCTGGGGCTTCGCCTTTGTCAGGCACAGGTGGTAGAAGACACATGCTTTACAGGAAACATCCTCTTGCAATGCTCTGTACAATCAGTGAGCTCCTGCCATCAAAACTGGTCACCACTGGATGTCCACATAAGGCAAGAATCAAAGGGAGACAGATGTTTTCAGAGATTTCTTAAAATATAATACCTAATGCTGATCACATTACAGAAAGGATGTCCAGCTCCCTGTTTGGAGAAGGGACTTGTTTGTACTCCTATTTCCAGGCAGCTTGCAAGCTGTGTACACATCATCATTAGAGGCATTCAAGGCCAGTTTGGATGGAGCCCTGGGCAGTCTGATCTGATGGGTGGTAACCTTGCCAACGGCAGGGGGTTGGAACTAAATGATCTTTAAGATTCTAGTGGAAATGCTAAGTCAAGACTTGAAGCAGTGATTAAGGTGGGAAGGCAGGGCCAACCCAGGGCACCTCAGCTGCATGCAATGCACCTGAGTGACTGGAAGGTGTGGAGCCAGGATCCACCCCTTTCCAGACCTCATTTCAGGGTGGCAGTGGAGGTGAGGGTTTCTTGCTGGAGACACCTGCATTCCTGAGGACACCTGAAGGCAAGCAACATCTTTTCTTTTTATCTGTGCCTGTTGCATTTGCACAAATCCTCACTTGTTGTAGCCTGGGACCTTGCTGCTCTGCTGTCATTGCTGTGCTTTCCATTGCATTACAAGGTCCATTCTAACCTAAGTCATTTTATGATAATCTGCAGAAAAATATTTAGTGTCTCTACATCTTTGTTGAAGTTTATCCATGTAAACAGTTAGCTGGTACTAACAAAGGGATGGAAAACTTGGGATAAAGGGAAGAGGTGAAGAAGAAGGCCTGGGGAATGTAATGGATACACTATTGATGAAGAAATTCTCTAGGCAAAGTATGTGATCAAAGGTGTGTCTTGCTCTCCTCCCAGATTTCCATGGAAGTATCTTCTGCCCTTTCCAATAGGACAATGTTGAATCAACTGTCTGTATGGCTTGGTGCCAGCTGAGAGGCTGGAAATGCCTTAGGCAAAAGGACTGTGGGTGAAGGATATCTGACTATGCTGTCTGACATCTAGAAAGAATAGATGATACTGATCATGTACTCTAGGGCTTAAAGCCACCATTTACAACCAGCAAGTAAGAGAGCACTGAGGGAAGGCCTTGGTCTGTCACACCTGCCTGGAGTTGTTTCCTCCTTGGCAGTACAGAGGACAAACACAGCATGAGGGCCACGTGTGTAAGCAGGTCTAGCTCTTGTGCTTCTTCTTGCACTGAATGCTGTCTCTTGAGCTAGGCTCTCAGATGGAGGTTGGTGTGACCACAGGCCCACTACTTCCACCAACACTGGCTTCAAATGTGCTGAAAAAAATAAGACAAAATCGATTTTTAAAACACTACAAATTCACTGTGAAGAGATTAAGAATCACAGAGGAGTAACCTCAGCTTCTCCTTTAATACAAATCACGGAGGAATAAAGTCGGCAGTCAGCACTGACAGGAGAACTGCTCTCTGTCCTCCCACCAGAAGAGATCAATACTGTTATTATTATTGGGAGGAAGAAAGCTGGGACAATAATGCCAGTAAAAAAAGAAAATAGTTTTTTTTTTTTTTAAAAAAAAAAAGCATTCCTATTGTAAAACAGAAAAAAAACACTTTTTATAACTAAGTTTGGTGAGATTCTTTAATTTGTTATAGCTTGTATTAGAGAGTAACTTTTTAAAAAATTAGAAATCCAAAATAAACAGCGGATATTTCAATGAATCACAAACATTTTTGTATTTGTGCAGGATTTCCTTTCGTAAGGAACTTCATGTGGGGAGAGCTGCTTAGATCTGGAGCAGAAACAAATTCCCAAGTCTTGAACTCTTTCACAAAATGAACACCTCATCTCCTCCACACACCTAGAAATCAGAAAATTTGAATTTGTTGTAGGACAAATGTGAATGCTGCCTGCAACTTTCTCACTGCTTTCTAGGCTTCCTAAAGGCTAAAAATGTCTGCTTTAGTTTTTAGTTTGGGACTCAACAACCTCAGTCCCAAAGAAGTTAAAAAGAAACTTGTCTGAGCAACTTACACTTGCCCACTTGAAAAATAAATAAATTCAAATGCACTATGTAAAGGATTGCAAAATCAGATTTGGAGATAGACCCTGAAGAAATTTATTTGCAGATGGGCTTAAACTGTGGATAATAGTACTGACTCACCATTATGAACTGCTTTGAGGTCTAGGGATAAAAGGATTATGTGAATACTAGGTATTATTACGTTTTATTGTTAATTTCAAAAGCTAAAAAATGAATAATAAACAGGAGAAAAAATCTATTCAATTTAATTAGAGACTTGATAAGAGAGCCTAAATGTCAACACAATTGGCATTATGCCTGCCTCTCCAGCCTGTCGTACCTTACTGGCCTTTTAAAAACATTTTCAGTGTGGAGTGAGTCCAAAAGCTGCAGAAACGTGGACTTGCAAATTCATAGGGATTTTCATAGCCTATTTCCTCTACTCTAGTTGTTGTCATGCATGATTCTGTTCCTTGTCGTGCTGTTAGAGAGAGCCCTTACACACACCCTCACACACACGCTTTTCCTCCCATACAAGTCCTTCTCCTTAACAGGTAGCACATAAAGCAAAAAGGGGGAAGGAAAAAAGTATTGGGAAATCAACATCTGGTTCAGATAATTCCTTCTATTTAATTTTTTACTTAGAGAACTCCCATTGGTACCAAATAATTGAACTCAGTTATTCACAGCTAAAATCCTGGTAGCACCATTCCACTCTGGTTTCATGTGGTGGATCGTCACACCTAGGCTCCTAAAGCCATGTGGAGGATTTACATCCTGGGTAAAAAGAAGTGAAAGGTAGTTCCTTCTTTGTCCCCATAGCACATGGATATATACAAAAAGACACTGCCTTGCCTTCTACCCTTCCCCTTTATTATAAGACACTGGACTTCTAACAAATACACTTCATTTCATATTAAAAAAAAAAAAAAGCAGTGTAATTAGCCTTGCTTTTTTTGGCCTGCATGTGTGTGGTAAAATGTCTAGTAATAGTTGGCAAGTCTTCTGCAGAGAATGAGATTCCCATGGTTAGATCTAAAGCCCAAATGCTTGGAACAAATTAACACCAGCCAAGAAAGTGAGGTTAATTACTGGAACACTTAGAGGGGAAGGTCTCCCTAGTCTGGAAAAATGCAATACACTATCTACACGTATGGTATGTGGCAAAGCAGGATCTCTCCCTCTTTTTGTCTAATTTTTTTTTCTCACTTTCTCTTCTTTCCTTTTGTGTCCCAACTATAGACAAATGTCAGAATCACTGTGCGAGCATCTCATCCCCCTCTGACCTATTCTTCTATCGGGCCAGTGCCACCGATGGCCCTGGAAGCTACTCAAAGCTGAGAAACAAGGCCACTGGAGGCTGGCTCTCCTTCTGTCTATGTTTTCTCATTAGTGGTTTTGCGTTGTTGAAAAGCATCTTCATTGGAGGCCCAGGATTCCAGCAACATGCTGCTTTAATCTGGGGTGGGTACTGAGGCTTTCAAAAACACAGCATACAGCCCAACAGGAGAACAGTCGTCTTCCCTAATGTGCTCTTTGGAGAGCAAATCTGTAAATCCTGTAGGCCCCTAAACATCTGCCTTTGGTAACGTTTTAATGGGGAAAATTTGCCTAGTAACCACATAGCTGTTGACCTTTGATGCGTAAGGAATGTACACATCCTCATGTCTTGGCAGGGGCTGATGTGTGCGAAAACCTGTGAAATCGAGGTAGAAAAAATCACTTCAGTAGAAGCAATGTATCCGCTTGGGTTACCTGTGCACCTTTAGGAGGGCTCCCTCATGTGTTGGCATCACTCATGACACAGCTTTCTGTGGCATAAGGATGCAGCTTTTCTCCACAGGACTGCTGCCCCTCTCTGTGCTCAGGATGGATGCTGTTCGCTACAGGAACAGCTATTCAAGATTTTGTTTTCTCTTCATTGTTCAGTTTGTGACCTCAAGCCTTACTGGCTGTGCACTATTCAAACCCTGCTCTGAAAACAACATCATTCTGTTTTCTCATGGGCTTTTCTATAGCATTCATGACAATAGTATCAAAGTGTCTCATAAAGATTAATTCATCTATTTTTGCTACAGACCCAGGAGGCAAGCTGGTATTTTCTTCATTCTCTAAATGTTGAACTGGAAGCATAAACACTGCTATACAACCGCTGCTGCAGCTTGTGGGGAGGCTGAAGGCAGGGTGTCTTCTGCAGCCAACACTGCTGCCCCAGGCAGCACCCACATGGCCTGTCAGCCTGCATCTGGCCTCAGTGTGGGAACTGCATGCCCCCTGACCAGGCCTGCAAGCTTACAGAATTGAATCTGGTCTTGAAGGAAGCCTTGGGGCCTTTGGCAGCATAGACATAGAAACAGGCTTAACAGAGTGTCTACAAGATCCATGATAGTGATTGATTTTGAGTCCTGCCATTGGGATTCTTAGACCTTGATTTTAGCTCTAGCTTGTCAGTAGCCAGAGCTGCAGATGCTCAGAGCAGAGCTGCTGCCAACATCAATCCTAGGCTGGTACCCCAGATATAAAGACTGCATTCAGAAGACCCCTGTGAAAACTTTGCTGCTAACAGCTGGGCGAGATCGGACCTTCTGTTTTTTGCTTTCCTTCATGCCCCTCCCTCCACTTCCATCACCTGCAACAAATGTGGCAGGATCTGCAGCTTCCCAGTGTTGCTGAGGCATGGCTAGAGGGCTGCAGGAAAGGGCTTGAGCATGTATATATGCATACTGTGCACAAAAGAGTAGGATTAATATTGTATAGGAAGCTCTAATCCAGGCTTTTGAACGATTGACTTTGAAACTTTGCTAATATTCCCTTAATGTGAGGGTTTAGAATCATAGAATCAAAGAATCACCAAGGTTGGAAAAGACCTAGAAGATCGTCCAGTCCAACCGTTCAATAGATAGTTATCTAACCTAACTGATTTTATGCCTTAAGATAAGCTATGTGACAGCATAAGCACATAAATTTGTGGCAGCCTGTAGATATCCATAAGACTAGTTGTCACAATGGCAACTTTCTGCTGCAGCCTGCTCTGCCAGGAGTTAAGTTGACTGAAGTAACAGATCCTTCCCACATGATTTTTTTTTCAGCCTTATAACTTGGCCAAATGTGGGTAGTTTTTCACAGGGACAGACAAGGCACATCCTCAACACAAAAGCCACCTCTTCTGCCAAATATCTGATTGCACTTCCAAAGAACAGGGGTTCTAGGGTTTTCCAAATAAAAGGTTGTTTTAAAAGAAGAAAAAAAATGCTTCAAGGCGAACAATGTATTTTTCCAGGCTTCTTCTCAGAAACACTATGTCATTTTGTCTGAAATTTCAGTAAATAATTCAGTTTGAGACAGATACCCTGTGTGTAAAATTTCAGCCCAAACAGTTGAAGCTGTCAAAGTTATAAACAAGTGAATGAAGGCCTCTACAACAGGAAAGCCAGACAGCTTAGCAGTAAGCAGTGTCGCAGCTCTGCTTGTCGCTACATATGTGTGCATTCATCCACAGTTTGTATGGGTTGATACATCAGGATGACTTTGAAAGCCACTCTGGGAGTCCTGCCTTGGGAAATGGACTCATGCTGGCTGCTTACTGTGCCTCTTAGAAAAGAATATTGGAAGAAGGACAGGGAGAGGAGAAAAATAGGCTATAGTGACAACAAATTAACGAATGAAGTCTATATAGTCCAGAGGGGCTCTCCTGCCAACCCAGCCTCTGGGGCTCTCCAGCTCCTTAGAATAAGGGTCAAGAAGAATAAGGGAATACAGTGCTGAAACCAAAGCAGTCATCTAGCCCAAACCCCACATCTGAACTGGGATTAAACTGACCTATTCTTCCTGACCAATCACAAAACCAAACTTTTTCTGATAAAGCTCACAGAAGGAGATTCTCCAACCCTACTAGCCTCTACCAGTGCTTAACTAGAAGTGCTTTGATAGCTTCATTCAATTTCTAGTAGCTCATTTGCTGCAAACTGAACACGTTATATCTACCTCAGCCTAGAGTATCATGGAGGACAAGAAATCACTGTCCTTTTCAGGATAATCTTTATGTGCCACAGGACTTCCACACCACCCACTCTTTTCTCTCTCATCTGGTGGACACCTGGGATTCCTTTACTCAGTGGTTGCATTTTCTAGCTCTTGTCATTCTAGGTTCTCTGCACCATATATTTCCTGAAGTGCAATACTTAAAATTAGTGAGTTTTCCAAATGGGTGTAAATCAAAAATTGTTTTAGCAGCCCATGTGCTGCTAAAGTGAGAGACATCAGTGTCTCTCACTTAATGATGCATAAGGAAACTGCATGACTTCTGTTGAGGAACTCCTGATGAAATAGAGCCAGGAGCATAATTTATAGCTCAGTCAGGATAGCCCAGCGTTTAGGAACATCCAGAATAAGGTGAGACCTTTTGTCTACAAGCTTTACCAAGACTCTTCCAGTACTCTGGCTGCAGTAGAGCACAGCAGGGTAATTACCTTGCATAAAACATTAATTGTGCTACATTGCAAAATCTCTTTGGTGTTTTTTGTAGTAGTAATTGTTGTGCAACTGCATCATGTTGCTGACTCATGATCCTGTTGTTTTTAACCAGTATTGTGCTATCCTCAGCCAGGTCATACTCATAGATTCATATGGAACAATGCCTGCAATCTTCCCTGAAGTCACCATTTATCACAGTCGTGTTTTATTTGTGCACGCTGGACCAGTCACCAATGTACCACACTTCAATGTGTGCCATTTATGCATGTGTGTGGAGCAAAGGGAAAGGAAGACAGGAACAACAGTAATGTAGCCACTTAACCGCTTCTGTTTTCCACTTTCTCTGTAATTCTGCAATGAGGTGCTGAAGAAGTGCTGATAACACAACAGAAATCAGCATGTGCATTATCATCTGCCTTGTGTTAAGATTAAGCACCTCTGGAAAGAGAATGCTGATGCACATGTGCCCAGACTTACAGTTGTTGCACATGGAGGTGGTGTTCTCAGGCCGAGGCACACTCTGGGACTGCTGATTTAGGCACATCCCTGCAGGAGGGAAGCACATCACCTTCCCTTCTCTTGGATAGGAAAATTAGCGATCATCACTGGTAATCTGTATGGCTGGATGTGTGCCCATGGACTGACCTGCATTTGGATAAGCTACCCTTTGGCCAAGCCATAAGTGAGGTTCCTAGCCATTTTTGAATGATTGGGATAGTAATTTGGATCACTGAAACATGATAGAATTCAACCAGAATGTCTCTCTGGCTCTTGGACTGATTTCCTTCTCCTCCTGACCAGCATGGCTCAGCAACACGAAAATCTTCCTGAAAGCATTGCACCAGTTCAGATGTCACAGCCATCTTCCATGTGAATAAATGTCAGGTGAAAGGAAAACGTGGCTTTCCAGCAGTTATCTCAGACTTTGCTCCTTGCCTTGCCCTCGAGCATGGTCCAAGGGCAAATTGCCTCCTTTTTTACAATGTCAAAGTGAGTTCAGTGTCATGTGCTTCAGGGCTATGAAGATCAGCTTACAAAGTTATGGAGAGATCCTCAAATGAAAAGTGCTTCAAGAGTGCAAAGCACTCTGATATTAGTAATACTCCATAGCACTTAGGAGAGGGTAATGTGTACAATAAATACATATTGCAAGATAGGTTTTATTTCCTTAAAAAATCCTTTTACTCCATTCTCCTAGGTGTTGCTAAAAGCAAATATAATTTTATTGCTGACAGTTTAGAGAAGCTGAGACTGTTATTGCAGGACTGGTGTGAGGCAGCTGTACTTGGCTCCTTTCATCACCTGCATATGGAGAAGTTTTCGTTACCAGACTCTCTTGAAGTCCAACTCCAGTTCTCTGAACCCTGGCTCCCAGCTTTGAGAAACAGACTCCCAACACTAGTGGCATATGTGGAGTAGGGCATGTATCCTTAGTTCATGCCCATGAAGGTCTTGTCAGTGTTTTTGAGTTGAATCTGTATCTTCCTGGCTGAAATCATGAAGACTGTTTCCTGGCTGAGTTCCTTATGTGCAAAATAGGAAATGCCCACTGCATTCCCCAAGACACTACACTGCATTATGTGGATTGGGCCCTGGCTCTCTTTGGAATCTGTCCAGATGTCCAGATATTCCTCCCTTCATAAGACCTGGCAAAACTTTAAAAAAATGAAACAAAAGCCTAACTTGGACTTTGGTACTCCTGTGAGTGACCCTTCCTTTGATATTTTTAGATTTCCATAAACCTTATGGCAGCCTGCAAACATCTTTTCTTAATAAGAGCATTACATCATACGGAGCAATGTGCATTAGTACTAATTTGCTCTTTGACGAAGTCATCAGACATAGTTTTTCTACGATGCTTTAGTTAAGCCCCGCAATCTCTCTGGCAGGACAGTCGGTACTGTTATCCTCCGAAGATGAGGGATTCGAGGTGCAGAAAGTTGAAGTAACTTGCCCACAGTCATGCAATACATCAATCACAGATCTGCAGAGTCCAGGAAGCCCAGCTCCCAATCTTAAGCGTTAACCACTAGGCTATGATCTGTACAATATCAGAAAGAGCAGGAAGGACCAAGAGGCAGCTATGTAACATGCGGAATTAATTCTGCTGGAGGGATATGGGAGAGGCAGAGGAGCAAAGTCGTACTTGGCACAGGCTCTGTGATGATTGCTGCCTTACTGTTTGTGGGCAGCACAGTACGTCTCCCATTCCTGCATCTGCACTGAACTAAATCTCATTGATCCTCTCTCTCTTTTCCAGTTTTCATCTTCCCTTTTCTTCCATAGTCTCTCCAGATGTTTGCCTTTTCATATCTTTAGAAAGGAAAGCTTGTTACCTCTTCTTGAAATTCAGTCTGGGGGAGCCCTAAAATGTCTGTGGCTCTCCAGCAGCTGAGGCAGCTCACGTAGAAGTGTGGCAGTCCCCAGGAAGCTGAGCTCTTAACCACTGTGGATTTAAATCCCAGCAAGATTTCCCATTGATTTTATCATGTAGTGGTACAGTACCTCACGTTTGTGCCAGCTGGTTTTTATGGGAAATTTGAATCATAACTTAATTCCTGGCCTAAGGAAATCTAGGCAGTGCCATCAGGTTTTTTTGCAGTCTGCAGAAATCTCAGGATTTTTCAGAAGCTATATGTCACCAGGTATTTACAGGTTTCTGGAAATTCATGGGGAGTCTCGTGGCAAAGGGAAGAAACCTGTGCACTTTGATATCAGGAGAAGGACGCATTTTACAGGCTTTTCAAGAGAAGTCTCCCAAGTATGTTGCCATAAGTTGGAGCCAGGCTGCTACTAAGCAAGCGAAACTTGAATGCTAGAGAGGTGGATGGTAAACATAAAAAAAGATTGCAAACTTTAAATCTGAATGACCAGATCTCTGCAGCCTTGGTTAAACACTAAACTACTTCACAATCAAAATCCTTACTAAGGCAGGCACGACTGCCAGGGCTATAGCAGCAGGCCATGTAGACACCTGGGGAAAAAAAGGACTTGAGTGAAAAACACTATTCTGAATCTATCAATAGTTTCAATCCATACAAATTTTGATATATAGTATTATGAAATAGTATTATGAAAACTTGCACTGAAGCTTCAAAGCTATTGATAGTTTCTAAAAGAAAAGACTCTCTTTACTAGATAAAACATATTTTGTCAGGAAAAGAAAAAAGAGAACAAAAATAATGTTATTACAAGTAATAGTAATTATACGTAGAAAACTGTTCCGTAAAAGATCACATGGCCTAGAACTCATGCAGGGCATCTCTCCTGTAAACAGAGGAGGCCACTCCTCTGGATATTGCTGATCTAATAGAACATGCCTGCCCCACTCATTGCTTGTACTGGTGACTGTCCAGCAAGGCAGTGTGGTGCACCAGCAATTGCAGAGTTAACAGACAATGCTGTCTCCAGTGACTCCAGGATGCTTAAAGGAATGAGTTCCAGGACCAAATAGTTTTGGTGGTGCTGTTTCTAATGGAGATATTGCAATGACACCATTTATCAATGGTTTTTATTTCCCAGGAGGGGGAGTATAAACTGTATATGGCTATGAACTGCCCATACACTACTGTACAGATTCAAGTGGTCAGGGATCCTGCTGAGTTAAATGGAGTCTTCGATAATAGGAAAGTGAAGTTTGGCCACCTGGTATTCATCAGCCCTCTTTCCATTTCATGAGTGTCCATTAGAAACCTATATGCATGATCCCTGCATTTTGATTGTTAGAAAAATTAGCTGTTAACCATCAGGAAATGACCTGTTTCCCCAGCACAGTCACTCAGACCCATTACGGGCCCTGTTCTAAGTCCTCTTCTTATTGAACACAGTTTACAAGAGGTTCACCATAATCCCTTTAAAATTAGATTTTTGTCTTTTTTTTTTTTTTTTTTTTTTTTTTTTTTAAGCCCTTTGGATTGTTACTCACACGAAATCTTTCTGTCTTTTTGCAAAGAGAATGGGAAGCTGACACCAAGGTTGGCAACATGGTGTCATATATAACCTCAAGAGGGTTGGCTGGAGATTGGAGGTGGGTACAAAGCAGGTTTTCATCAGAAGTGGCCAATTTTCTGATTTCCAATGGACATTTCTCACACATGGGATGGTGTTTTGGTGGCAGTCAAGAAATGACAGAGGAAATCTTCACTGGAGAAGTGAAAAAGATGGAGTGGTAGCCCTGAGAGTAAGCAAGGATGGAGATCCACAATAGACAGACACTTCACCACCAGGCTTACCGAAAGCATTTCATTGTTTTTCTGTGTTTCTAAGGAGTGAGAAAAAAGGAAAAGGTAAACAAGGGTTTTGGAAAAAGCATTTGTGTGGCCTGCTTTCTGTTCAGTAATGCAACAACAAAACACATTTTTAAAGCCCTAAAATATTTTGGTTTCAGTAAGTGCTTTCAGCCGTAGCAGTTTTTGCTTCCTGTCTAGTTCTCACCAAGAGCACCTTGGGCAGCTATTCAGTCCCTGAGTGTCCCTACAGAAAAACGATACCCCTGTGGATTCAGTATGAGATACCCACCCCAAGCATGAAAAAGCACTTGTTGTTTGGTCTTGGGACCCTTCTCAAACATTGTGGAGAAAGCTGACTTAATGATTTCAAGAGCCTGAGTCAGGGCACAGCATACAGGTCAGGATTTGTGGTGGAGGAGAGATAGGGCAGCTGGGGAACATGGGTCCCTCAGGAGTGTCAGAAAGATGTAGTTATGGTCCAAGACACGAGTAGACACAGAGCTCCAGTCCTCATACCTGTTCATAACCCAGGGGAAGAGTGTAATGCCCATGAGACCCTGCAGCAGAAACACTGCTTTCATTTTAAAGGGAACAGAAAAATCCCCAGATGGAAAGCATCTGGTTCAGAGCAGAAGCCAGGTCTGCCACGCTCCTCTATCTAGTCATTGCCCTTCTGAAACTCATTTGCTATGAATTACTCCAGAAAACATCATCCCAGCAGCAGACCAGCAGAAGCCGGGTGGAAAAAAACAGCTGAATTTCAAACTATAATTAAAGGATGCTGAAGGCAACACTTCAGCAGTCAGATGCATCAAGCACTGGAAAGTTTCTCAGGAGAAACAGTGGAAAGAGTATTGCTTCAATCACAGCGACAGAGCACAGAAAATGCACACTAGGCAGAAATTTGCCTTAGCTAGTGTTGGTTATCAAAAGGCAGGAAGTCAATTCTCACGCCAGCAAATGCAGGCAGCCTGTGGTAAAGGGAAACCCATTTCCCACAGAAAGCCAGGCCTCCATGTAAGCTCCAGACCTCACCCAGAGGAATTAGGAGTCACCCTGGCATTCAGGGAGAGATGTAGGTGATGGTGGAACAATTCTTGGCTGCTCCAATGCTTAGTACCTACAGGCTCTTCGGCTCCCACTTACACAGGTAGCCTTACACAAGTCTGGCCTCCCATTTTCAGCTGCGCTTTTTTACTTTTTTTTTCCCCAAGTAAATCGAATCAGGAGGTAGCTCTCATCCTTTACTCGCTTCAAGAGAACTTAATTTACAGCTCTGATAGTTATTTTTGAAAAGGGCTTTTTTATTTGATCTGATTTTATGTGGTGTAGTTCGAGGATGAAGGGAGAAGGACTGCAAATTCAATTGAGTTTCTTTTCCAGTGTTTCCATATTTCTCGGGTGTAAGAGCAAGGGCATTTCAGATAGTAGAGAATTTGTTGAGATACTTTGTACATTGCCTGTCAGATCATGTAACTGGCTTTTGGATTTTTGGACCTTGTCCAGGAGGCAGGGTGGTTCCTTCACTCTGCTGGCCCTTAGCAATGTTTTTGGGAGCACCCATCTGCAGGATAATTTTGTAGTATTGCCACAGCCAACACTCATTGGAAGTTGCTGGTAGGTATTTAAGAAAACACAGATGCAGAGAGGTGTGGTCTTAAGTTTTCAAGCTTAAAGATAAAAAAAAAAAAAAGTATAATGGAAATTGAATAGACTGTATAGAAAATTAGCTCTTGCCCCAACATCTCCCAGGCAGAGTTACTCTTCAGGGTTTGGGTTTTGTTTCTTATATAATATCAAAAAACATATCTACTCCTATTTTTACTGTTCAAAGACAAGGAAGAAGAATCAGTGAGGACAAAAAAATGCTTTAAAGCAAAAATGTGCAGGATTTTGTTTGATTGCTTGTTTAATTTGGAAGTTCTTTTTTTTTATTAAAAAAAAAAGTAATTACTTATAAAATAGTTTTGAATAAAAGCTGTTAAGTTCTGATTTGAATCAAAATTCTTGTTGCAATTTTCAACAAAAGAGAAATGATTCATTTTTTAGACCTTCACATTTTTTGTAATAAAATAAACAAGGTGAATCAAAATCTTCTGCAAAATGTTCTTGATGAATCTTAATTTGCATCCAATTACCTGGCTGACCAAGGGCATGGATTCCTAATTAATACTTTCTATGATTACCAATTTAACCATCTCCTCCTTGGCAGAGACGAGCCTCTTTGTATGCCATCCAGGAGACAAAAGTCAGAGAATGACCTACTTCCATTGCATTTGCTTAATGAATTCTGAGCAGCTTTGTAATGCATATACTGTTAATCAGCATATCTGAATCCCTTCCCTAGTGGAGAAGCAGAAATGAATATGCAATGAAAGTCAACCAGATAAATTGCACTGAGATATACCTCAGTATTTTGATGTCTATCCTTAGAAAGTCTGCATAACTTCCAACGATTGTATGCTTTGCAAAATAGAATTTAATGTGCTTTTTGCATCTTTTTTTCTATCATCTTATCTCTCAAAAATATGGTCACTGTACCAAGATGATTGAAATTTCACTCCTTGAGAAAAATATGGTCATATCACTGCTGCCAGTTTTAAAACCCTGGCTTTTTCTTGTGCCAGACACTGGTGATGAGGAGACTGGTAAGAGCTTGCAAGGACCTCTGTGTCACCTCGTGACTTCAGTCTCCCTGTCCTGCAAAACTCAGCCACAAGTATCTCCTCTCTCTCCTTGCAACTGTTCCAGCTGGTTTCCTTTTGGTTGTCAGCTAGTCTGGCAGTAGTCTTTGTTCCTCAGCAAGTGGAAAGAAGTGTTCATACCACTTTGATGAGATGGTGTACAAACAGTGCAAGAAACACAATCAGTAGGAGCAGTTCCATCAAGCTGGGAAAATGCCCTAGGATTTTACGTGAATTAGATTTTTATTCCACAAATTAGCCAGAGCTCTTGAAAGGCCTTACTAGACCCAGTATGCATTGTCACTTTGGGAAACTGGCTGCTGATTATCAGCATGGTAAGCACTTAGGAGATGGGACCATTGCAGTAGTGTAGCCATAAGTATTAGAAGAGATGATTACTGTTACTGAACAGCATGCTCATCTAAAACAGATACATCACTGATATTTGAGTCAGGTTATGACTGAAAAATCCTAAAGAGGAGAGGCTAGACGAGAAGGCAGAGAATGAGGAATTGTGGGATGAGAGAGAAATATATGGAACAACTTTAGTTTTATGAAAAACAAAACCACAAAAAAACAACCAAACAAAAACACGCAAGCCATAACAACAACAGAAAAACAACCAGAGCAAAAGTGCAGGAAAAATATGACACATAATGAAACAAAATCCACAAATGGATTGTAAGCTAGAAAAGCAAAAAACACAAAAAAAAATATGACAATGAGCCCTTATTAGTATGCAATACATGAAATCTAATGACGAAATAACCACTGAAACATGGATTCCTATGGTATTGACAAACACTTGAAAGCCTCTTAAAATGTGCTGCTGTACCACACATCATCTGCATAAATTTTCTACAGTTTGTTGTTTGATCTCATGGATCCACCTCTCCAAGATTTTGACTGAACTTTGCCGCTGATCTTTGCTTCAAATTCTTCAGTGCCTCTGCTCATAGTATCTTGTTCCAGCTCACAGACAAAGTAAATTTTTTCTAAGATAATTTCCTCTTACTTGTTTTTCAGGTTTTCTCTATGCTTTAATAATTGCATAAAACTGAAAAATTAAAAAACAAACAACAAAAAAAAAAAACAGCAACATAATATAAGATGGAATTCAGTCATGCTGAAGAGGCTTATTTTGTATATTAGTCCTTCCAGACTTTCTCCTGCTGATGAATTCTCCAAGCTTAAATAGAGACCAAATGAATTACTTTCCCTGCAAGATTTATCACAGCATTCAGAACCAGTGTCTTTTCTTCTCCTTATCCAGAAATCTGTTTGTCAGGGAGTGCCAACCATCCACTTCCCTTGCCTTTATCTGCCTTCATCTGTCCTCAGATGAAGCTTCAGAGTCTTTACCACCACTGTCAGAAGCTCTCGGCAATGCACGAAAATGAAGAGAAAAGCAGTGAAAATACAGAGGAGATCCTGCATTGTGGGAGGCAGCTTCTTATCATAATTGTAGTAGTGTTTTTGGTTGTATTCTCTTTGGACATTTCTTCAGGGCTTTGTCCTTGATCACACAAAGCACTTTATAAACAACACTGAATTTACATTTGTAGCCTTGGTCCAACCTGGGCATGATTTATATCTCACAGTAGATTGCTTAGCAGTTCTGTAAGTAAATTAGAGGGATAGGGGGGAACAAAAAACCGTTACTCTCAGCCCCACAGTCCAGCTCTGAGCTATTACCTTCCATTGCTCAAGGAAACAAAGGCACTATCCTGCATGACATCTCAGTTTGGTGTCCAAATTGTGTTTTACTTTCTTCTGCCTCCTAAGCTTCACCAAAGCCAAAGATTCCCAATGGACATTTTGAGAAAGCATGGAGGGAGGGAATGGAGCAGGGTGGCATTACATTTTATCACCCCCTAAACCGTAATACTTTCCTTTGCATGCTCTGTTTCTTATTCACATGCCTATAAAATTCGCCACATCCGGGCAAGAAGATCTCTCCAGTCAACCAGGCGGTGTTTACGAACTGGAAAAGGCATTCTCTTGCTCCTCACTGTAGGGGTGAAACAGAAACATTAACAAGTTGCTTGCAGTTTTCTCTTTCCAGGTTGGACAATCAGACCTTTCTTAACACCCTGGGAGGGGTGTCGCAATTTAGGGACATTTTATACCTCTGAAGATTTGCAATCAGCAAATTGCCTGGAACACTTTTCATTTCCCCACCCTTCTCCCCTCCGCAGTGTCCCACCATGGAGCCTCTTGCTAGGGACATCTTGATGCTTGTGGTCTTACAGATTCCTTGCTCAAGCCAAACACATTTCTTGGAATGCTGGTTCTCAGCCCAGCTTGCTTTACATCATAAATGTAAAAATGTTTCTTTTATAAAAATAAAAAGTGAAGAAAAAAAGAAGAAACACACAACCGACCTATAAACAGAACATAAAAGCTGTTTAATGGAGTGCATAATGAAGCAGAAAGGAAACAGACTTGCACTGATTTTCCTTGACATTTTACCTATTAAATTACAAGTTTCTTATGGAAGAGCCTGAAAATGTTTTTGAGTCAACTTAAGCTCTTTAATGAATAAAACACCACAGTTGTTCCCATTGAGCTGATGTTGTGTGGTAGGCAAATATCAAGAGGGAATAGGGCTGACGTATTAAGACCCCCAGGAAAATGTACCTCCTGGTTTGAGGCACCCCCAAAGCTTTCTCACACCAGTCTGGAGACAATTCAGAAGAGAGGCTGCAGGAAAAACAGGCTGGAGAAAGCAAGACTTTTCAGCCAAAGAAAAAGAAAGTGAGACATAGCCTGCTCAGCCTTGCTGACCAAGAAGTGCTACTTCAGCCATGGCTTTGGTGAGGTATTGGAACAGGCTGCCCAGGGAGGTGGTGGAGTCACCATCCCTGGAGGTGTTCAAGAAAGGGATAGATGTGGCACTGACTGACATGGTTTAGAGTGGTCACAGGCAGGGGCTGATGGTTGGACTAGATGGTCTTATTGGTCTTTTCCAACCGTAATGATTCTACCCTTCCATAATTCTATGGTTTTGGGCAGGCTGCGCTGGTTTCCCACGGCCAGTTCTTGTCCTCCTCAGAAAAGTAGTGATGATGTTAACTCACCAATGGAGGTTACTGGAAAGATTAACTATTCTTGCAGGCTCTTTTGAAGACAGAGATCACTCCTAACATTCATCTGGAAGTCCTCATCTAATAGTTGAGAAAAACTATAAAGCACCCGACATAGCTGGTAACCGGGAAATAACGGGCTGCCCAGACTGCAGAAGTGAGACACTTAATTAGGGACAAGATGAAAAAAAAATAGCAACGCAGCAGGAAAGTGAAAAAACAATGTGGGACTCATTCCTCCAGGCACAAACCACTTGTTTAATGAAAGCCCGTCTCCCCAGTCACCGCTTTCTGCGGTGGGGCCGATCTCACGCAGGGGCAGGGGCTGTGCCAGCAGGCCTGGCGGGTGGCAGGACCAGGAGCTGCCCACTGCTTGGCATGGGCCACAGACACTCACTGGCCTATGCCCTGCTGGCATGGCCATCAGCCAGGCTGCCCCACACAGCCATGCCCTGAGCGTTGGCCCAAGGGTCAGCCATGATTTCAGAGCATGCTAAGCACTCAAATACAAGGGGACATCTCTGAGAGGCCTTTGGCTTCCACGCAAACCCTTAGCATCAGGTCGGAGCAGACCAGGACAGAGCCCCAAACGCCAGTAATAGTGTTTCAAGGACAGACAGCGTCTTAAAATGAGCGTGGTTTGGTTTCTTTTTCAGACCAAATACTAAAAATATGTCAGACTCTTTGCTGAAGGAAAGAGAAAAAATCCCACTGCCCACAGTGGTGTCATGTCCTCTGACAATGCTGATTTGCCTTGTTAGCTGCAGCTGTAACCCTGCAGAAAGACGTGCAGGTTTGAGACAAATGGCTCCACTCCCCATGACAGCACTGTGTAAGAAGTTCCTCTTGTGAGATTTGGGTTTTTTAGGGTGTAGAGATGCCAAAAAAGTATTTTTAAAAGGTCTTGCTTCACACAGATACCAGTTCTTCTCCAAACCACACAGAGAAAACCAGAGCAAATAACACTGACAGAAACACTGGTTCAAGTAACTCTATCTCTTCTTATCTGGGTTGTGGTGACTTACACAATTTCAAGAACATCCCTGTGTGCTCCAAAAACCATGCATCACGGTAATATGTCTCTTCTGGTTTGCCATGTATAAGTGATAAATTTAAGTTCCTGTGATTAAGTAACCTCTGAGTGCTGTAAATTAAATAAACTTTATGGAAAACATAGAGCAAAGAAATGTTCCCAGCTCTGGAAAGTTCATTATGTCACCAGACCAATAGCAGCCTTCTTAAAGAAAATGTTTCTGCACTTTGGAGACCTCCTCAGCCCAGCACAGAGCACAACACAGATGGGCTCAGGCACGGCTCTGCTGGTGGGTGGCATGAAGGGGAGCAACTAGAGCAAGGATACCCCACCACCACCGGTGCTGGTGGCAGCCTTTGGCACCAAAACCCTCTCCAGATGCCTCTATAGGTGGAAGGAGAACATCATAGCCATCATGTCCTGCAGGTTGATGAGGGCTCACCATCCCCAGTGGCACGGCGCAGGAGATGGAAAGCTCAGTTATGTGTCCAGGCCACTGCTTTGTTTGTTTTTGTGTAACTTCTTGAACTTATTAGGAGACTGGGGAAAGGAGCCGTTGTTTTGCTTTGGCTGTGAGGTCCTGGATGCTTTGCTTCCAGGCCTCCATCCCAGTGATCCTAGCAATGAGGACAGATCGAGTGAAGATTAAGTCAGTGCCTCAGGAAATTTACATTTGGGGCCTGGAAGAGAAGACTGTCTTCTCTGGAGAATAGAGAAAAGTGTTAGTAATGCAAGTCAGAATATGTACGCACATGTGTATATATACACACACATACACAAACACTACTTTTCACATTTCTATGTGGTTAAGTCTGTATCTGTTTATTCCTGTATTTCTCTATTTTAAGGTTCAGGTAGACAGAGGTGATTGAGGAATCATCCTCCCACGCACACCCCGCTAGCTATAATGAGGGATAGCATCACTGTAATTAACGATCGAGATTCAGTGCTTAACAGCCAGTTTTTCTAAGTGCTGCAAAAATCCACATGCTTACTCAGGATTTCTTAGAAACTGCTTGCCTTGAGGGATCCTGGGGAAGAACTGCAGTGCAGCCTCCTGTGTCTCAGGATAAGCATACTCATCCTAGACAGCACAGCAGTAGCATTGCACCCCTCTTGTGGGGGGTCCTGCACAGCTGCAGCCTGTAACTCCCCCCAGCCCTTCCCCACCATATCCCTGATTTAGGGCTCAGATGGTGGCTTATCCTCTCCGCTATGCCTCTCTTTTAAAGCACTATTTTAACTTCTCTTCAAGGTATTAATTGAACAACCAGTCAAGGGGTGGGCTCTAAGCCAAGGCAAAGGGAGAAACCGCCTTTCACCACAGGCTGCTCGCAGTGGCAAAACAGCCCTGGCACAGCTGGATAAGGCTGGTGCCGCAGACACTGGGAGGTTCAGTTATGGAGAGCAGCTGCTGCTTCCCAGGAACCTGCAGAAATTGCCGTTGCAGGCTCTCCACAGGGCTCTGCCTCCCCTCTTCCCTTTCCCATGGCAGGAGAGTTTCGGCTTCTCTGCCTGGGCAACAAAGTAGTTCTGCCCATGCTGAGATGAATCTCAGGGTCCTGCATCAAGCCAGTGAGCCCAAGTGAGTTCAGTGATGGAGTAAATATCTTCTGAAGTACCACGCTGCAGGGAACCAGTTCAGGTATCTCCACACCCGGTAATTTAAGACCTATGTAGGTGTTTTAATATTAGAGAATCTGCCTGCATGACCCAGGGGTCGTTTTAGAGGCTACACTTTAAGACCAACATTTCTGATCCCAAAGCCCAAATTTTCAAGTCTGACTCTGATTTTATGTGATTGGTATCCAGAGAAAGATCATTAAGCAGAGAGATGTTGTTTTAAAGCAGTTCAGTAGAGCTTCATGCTCTTTATCCATTCCTGGACCATGGAAATGAATATCATGTTAAAAAAAGCAAATTGTCTATCTGCAAGAACTCAGCCAAAAGCCATGAAGGAAAGGTTCACAGGAGGCTTGTCAAACCTCAGAATATTGCAGTTAAGGAGAGCAGGAAAAATTGGACTCTAGGCCAGACTTACCACATGACCTTTCTTAGAGTGACTGTAATAAACTTCAAATGATATTTTAGGGAGTATGGAAAAAAATGAGTGGAATGAAGACAAGAATAAACATCAGAAATATGTTTAACCTGAAGCACAGAGGTCTGGCGGGCCCTTCTCATTCTCACTAAAGAGAAAATCCCCAAATAAACATGGTGATGGTGCCATCATGTAATTCTCTTTTTACTCCTCTGCCACATGGAGGCCAAAAGGGCTTTCTTCGTGGTCACAACAGGTTTTACCTTTTCTTTCTGTTTCGTTGCTTTCTGAAGCTTGAATTTGGATGAATTTATTGTTACAGCAGACATGCACTACTGCTCACTTCACATATCACTACTAAAACCAAGGCAGGGTACTAAAAGCATAGCTCTTGCGCTGTGTCATTTTGGGAGGTGAGTAGAATTAGTAATTTCACGGAATTCATGTTAAACTAGACCAGAGTAATAAATTAAAATTCAGTTGTTAAGATTGAACTTAATCTACCAGGTGACAAGAATGGAAATATTAAAATAGTTACACTCTTTGAGAGGAGGAAGGGAAAATCCTAGTTTTTTTCTGTGCTCTTGAATGTCCATTTCAGAAGATCAATCCTTGTGCTTTCATTAACACGAACCTTCTTCTTTCCTTCATGCCATAAACTTCTGTGCCTTGAGAGGCACAACTGCATTATCCATCCCAGCCATAGCTCTGATTCTGCGCATGAGAGACTTGCTGTGCTGCTTTGTGTTAAGTGCATCTGGAAGTTTATAATTACACAGGTACTGTTTCTAAAGCACAGTGCTAGACTTTCTGCC
Organism: Lagopus muta; assembly: GCF_023343835.1. Lineage (NCBI taxonomy): Eukaryota > Metazoa > Chordata > Aves > Galliformes > Phasianidae > Lagopus > Lagopus muta. The sequence continues at coordinate 21,715,101 of NC_064438.1, read as the reverse complement.
AACAGACAAGGCTTTCACTTTCATTTGTTGTTAGCAGCTTCATTGCAATAGGGTATACATTCAAGTACACTGTAGCATTTCCAAATGCCTTTTGGGGAGTTTGATTGTATTTGTGGCTGCTTAGGAGATAGAGACTCCTAGGATGGTTAAGATGAGAGAGAGTTCAGGATTCTCCTTCAAGGAGCTGGGCTGAATACCAAGATACTGGAAACATGAAGGGAAGGAGGTATCCAGAAATAGTTTCAGATGGCAAAATCCATTTGGAAACAATAGGTATCTTCTCAAGAATGCCTTTGACCTGACACAAAGTTGAACCTTTAACCACTAAATTGAGTGAGCTGATTCAGGGCTAAAGGTGAAGCTGAGGCACTTCAGACCAGCACGGTTTGGGAAATTATCTAATTAGGACTTTTTAGCAGTGACGTCAAAAGCAGTTCCTGATTCCACAGCTGGTTTGTAACTGACAAGGTTTTTGTGAAGGCTCAGGAGGTCTGAAAGGTCAGCGAGTCCCTGAAAGCTGGTCTGTTCTCTTCCCTATTGTGGCCTGTGTCCCTCGATTCAAGACATCTGAGATGCCAGCAGCTACTAAAACAAACCACAAAAATAGTTTATTTATCTTTTTTTTTTTTTTTTTTTCTTTTCTTTTTTTTTCCTAATGCACAGCTAGGAAGAAATATTTGCAGACTATGGCAATTGTCAATTGTAAAAGAGGAAGTTCAAACATAATCAAAACCACTGGTGCATCCCAAATTCCCCCGGTCATGGCTGTTGGCTGAATGGGGTTGCTGCTGGCCACGTAGGCTCACAGTATAGCATGAACCAGGCTGGTATCATAGCACCAACCAGGACCCCCTTCACAGTGGCCCGGAGATGCCCACAGCTGGTGGAGAAGTGCTACAGGGATCACACTTACCCCTGCTGTGGCTTTCAGGAATGAGTATGGGCAAATGATGATAATTTCCATGGGATTCTTCTGTCTCAATTCTAACTCTCATGCCAGGTAGCAGCAACCTTGACAGTGTTATAGTACATCCATCCTCCTCTGCTGGCTAGACACAAGCCCATAGAATTAAACTGCTTTTCAAAGCAAAATCATACTAGTGACCATCACCTTTGGGAACAACAACCAATAAACCCTGTATTTCATCATGTCTGTTTGCTCTGTGGATGGGAATTTGGCTTCTGGGACAATCAGCAGGGATCCTTTGGCCAGTGCTTCATTCGAGAATAAGCAAATGAGTTATCTGCTCCAATTCTGCAAGATGAAAAATTCAGAGTTTAGGAACAGAAAAAAACCATGAAGGCAAATAAAGAAAAAAAAAACAAAGCTGAAGGAAACATCTTCCAAACAGTTTCCTACAGTGCAGCAATGGCCAGTACACTAAGCTTCCTTCTTGGTGGATCTTTCTTGGCCTTTGTACTCTGGCTCTGACTGCTCTAATTTAGGTGATAGAGTGGGGAGACACCTAAGGCTGAGTTGTATGAGATTGCCATACACATATATGAGATTGCAACTGCACATATTTACTCAGATGAAGATTTTTCTTACATGTTGACTTGCAAGGTATTCCAAAAATGTAGCGAGCTTCTTCTAAACTTCTGAGCCTCAGCCATCAGCCAGGTGTTTCTTCATCTTAAACAAGCAGCCATCAAGCCAAAGTTATATGTGTACATGGAAGGGGGGAAGCTGAAGATACACTAACAGCTTTCACCACAGATTGAACTCAGTTCAGGCCCACTTTTGAAGGAGCTGAACATCCTTAATTTCCAGTTGACAGCATTGGCCAGCCAACAATACAGAGCCCATAGTGCATCAGATGATGCTACCCCATGTCAGGTAGAGCTTTTTGAACTTAAGGTAGAGCACTGCCTAGCAAGTATGAGATACAGATAAGGAGACATGGAAAAAGCTGCAAATGAGATTCTATAGGTACGCGTGAGAGATGGGAAGTGACAAACTGCTTTTGTCTTCATGTTCAGAGATCTCTTTCTTCAAGTGCTGTTAGAGAGGTTGCTGAACCTCCTATTGGAAATTTTATTGTAAAAGGATACTACTGGGAAGCCAATTCTCAGCAGTTATTGCAGTCAAGGCAAGGATGTGTTTCAGAGTGTTCTCTGGGTAAGAAGCTCAACCAAGAATATAAATGCTATTTAAGAATATTAGCAGAACATCACCTGGCCCTCCTTAATCTGGGGTAAAGATCTCTCTGGCTTCCTACAATGGAAAGGAGAGAGAAGTATTCCTGAAATTCATCCACTCTCATTCACATGCCAGTGCACTATATGTTCTGCCTTTCAGGAGGCATTTTCAGCCCCTTTAGATAGGGAACCCCAATTGCCTGGGCAAAGTGGGGATGTATATTCCATTAAGAACTCCAAAGAAAGGCAGGAAAAATGCCATGCTCATAACCAATCTCCTTCTTTTCCAAAGAAAACAGCTCTGTGACAGCTCAGACAGCAGCTGAAGAGATACGCGTGCATGTGTATATGCGGATGTACATTTACATATTTCCACAAAAACACTCTCACCTGTCCAGTCATACTTGCCACAATATGTACCCAATTCCCAGTCCAACTGGGGGAAAAAAAAAATCTAGCTATCTTAGATGATTTGGTGACAGGCTTTCCTCATGGCAGCCTCATTCCAGCAAGATTCATGCTGTCAGAGAACATCCTCGCTGCTCCTAGGTTACAGTGCTTTTCCTGCATGTGGTATTTTCAATACCCAAAGTGATCTTCACTTTGAGGAACTAATCATACTGGGTAAAAGAGAGAGTGAAGACTGGAGAAAACTGGTTTACATCTCCATTTTCATTCCCTTTCATTTCTTTCCTTTCTTTTCTTCCCCCAAAAGGCGACACTCCCACTTACCAACCCTAAAGCAATTAAGCTGAAGCAAGATAGTAGTGTGCAGAGGGTGATCTGAGACAACCCTTTAATATCAATTTCAGTTTCTGCTGGGCATTCTTCTGACATTTCAAAAGACTGTGATCCTAATGAAAACCACACAAGCTCTCAAAATTAACTCCTTTTGTAGAAATGCGAAAGGATAGAGAAGAAATAGAAAGGAAAGGGGGAAGAGGAAGGGAAAGGGAAAGTGAAGGAATATTCTTTTCAGGTTGTGTTGGTGCATACAAGAATCATATTGTCTATCAAGCCATGCTCAGCCTCATAAGCCAAAAAAAATATATAGTTATTACAGAGCAGAAACGCTACAGATATTTCTTCCTCAACAATTTTTGTCTCAAGAAAACAAAATGAAATATGTTTGGCATTATTAGTGTAAAGTGTAAGGAACAGATCTATCAAAAAAAAAAAATAATACAGAACTATGCTATTGTAGCATTTCTTGGCTCATTTCTAAGTTAAGGATTCCTTGGTAATTTGTGGTCATAAAGCACAAACAAAATGAATATCCAAGTCAGTTAGTTTCATCTGTCACTAGATTTCCCCTATTAGACCTGTGTGAGATCCCTGTGAGCTCATCAAAAGGATGACAGCTCTGTGCCTCCCATTTCAGCAACCCCAGCTGGACAGATGCCAGCCTATCCAATGGAATTGGGTTGGCAGTTCACTTGGGCGCATGCCTTCCTTAAAGCAAGCAAACGTCTTGCCTTCTTCCACCCTATGTTCCCCAAAAGCTTTAAAATGTCACTCCTGAAACTTGCTACTTGCTAGAGTAGTGGGGCTGTATTCTGGGCACTGGTAGTTTGGTGCTTGATGACTATCAGGCTGCTGAGGAATAAATAGAATAAATCTTGTCTCTTGTTTCCTGACAAACAAAAGAAAAAAAGAATCAAGAATCGTAAGCAAATGCTGGACCTTCATTGTCTCTTTATTATACAGAGTTTTTTAGATCACTTGCAAAGAAAGCATCTGCTTTTTTCATCAATTTTCAAGGATCACATTTTGATCACTCATCTGATTTTCCAACATCTGACAGTTCTTCAAATGCTCACCTTTTAGGTCTTCATTGGAAAATGCTCAAACTTTGGTGGAATACAGGTCACTCTGAAACAATCTCAGCCCAGAGGAGGTTTGGACACAGGTTATGAACTCAGACACAGAACACACTCAAGAAATTTGCTGATGTTTGTGGATTTGCTTTAAGTCCAGAACCTAGCTCTTTTTGAGTCATCTTGTGGCTCATGTCAACATTGACAAAAAATTGGAAAAGCTTCCTTTTGTTCTTGTTTTCTAACCAACTCAAAGGCAGCAAAAGATTTTTAACTATACAATGACTAGAGACTTGTAGCAGGTTTTTGCTTGTGTTTCTCATAATTTCTGGTGAGCATAGCAGAAAACAACTTCTTACTGTTGTGATGGGCTCCGTGTCATACTCAGATTGTGAAATCTTCCAGACTTTCAACATAAGAATGTGGCAACTGTTAGCAATGCAGAGCTCAGGCTCCTAGGCATGAACCATAATGTCAAGAAAGATGAAACTGGATTGCGTGGGGAACATTATATGCACTTTCTTATAGACAGTGTTATCCACTCCAATGCCAAGAGAAACAAGGAAACTGGAGGTTTTTGGTGCTTTTTTTTTTTTTTTTTTTTTTTTTTAAATAAAAATTTGAAGGTAAACAAAATTCCCCAAAAGAAACTTCAGACTCTGGATCTGACCCAGAACACACGCTGCAGAGGCCTTGGGTAGACCTGCTCTCCAGAGTTTTAAAGAGCAAATAAGCGAAAGAAAACACATCATCTTGAGGATAGAAACTTCAAAACAGGCATTTTCTCTCTTTCCATCTCCCCCTCTTTCTGTCTTCACCAATATCCTCAGGCAGCTGGAAGAACCACCAGGGTGATCTCAGTGGTAAACAACGTCCAACATGTTTTTCTCCGCTTTTGATAATGAGTTGGTTTCATCAAAGCTTGGCCCATTTGGAGAGGCTGATGGGGAGTTCAGACCCACAAGGCTTCCTCCTTCACAGTGTGCTTTCAAAAGTTTCCAGGACAATGACATCATGAGAAAAATGCCTGTCTTGTGTTGCCTAGACAAGTTTTGGGAGAGGTGTGCTTTCCCACTGTTCTGCTTCACTTCAGGTAGGTGAGTTGGACACAGTAAGCTTGATTTTTCAGAAAAAAAACAGCAGTAACTCATCTGTCCAGAGGCGCTGTAACACAGTCATTCAAGAACTGACCTGATTTCCAGACTCTTGGAACAGTTCACATCAACCTCAGCATTCCCCCTACATATACTTACAAACCTGATGATGTAAATTGGAGGTCTTGGATGTTGAACACCTCTTTTAACATTACCTGTGGCACATGAGTTACACCCACTCAAGTCAGGGACCTAGTAAGGAGATGTAATTTTTGTTGGCTAGAGTTGCCCAAGAGCTCCTAGTCAAAGCATAACTCCTGGGACCTTTCCATTTGGGTCAGCCATTATTTCCCTGCTCTATCTAGGCTGTTATGCTGCAGACACTGCCACTCGTATAAAATTCTTCAGTGAGGGGGTTAAACAATTTAGCAGATGTACTGGTGACTGTGTAGCTGCAACAGTGTGGAACTTGTCTGGGGTGTATGTTAGTGGGTGGCCCATGCTGAGCCTCACAGTGCTGCAGCACATCCACACTGCAATGATGGATCCTTTCAAGTGCAGTAAATGAGCTCAGGGGCTCTTGGCAGCATAGGCTAAATGCCAAGAGAGATCTGGATCCGGAGCTAATCCTGGCATTTCTGCTGGTAGAAAGACTGGAGTTAGGATAGACACACCTTGCAGGACAGGGCTAATGACTTTGTTGTCACAGTAAGGGACTAGGGCTATATTTCAGAGGAAAATCCCAGCAGATAACATTTCTAACCTGAGTAATGCTGATTTTACAACAGTGGGGTTCTTAAACAGACTAAATTCTCACCCCTCAAGCCTGCAGCCACACAGATTGGGTATAACTCCCAAGATTTGTGCATACAGAGCAAAAACCACGTATGTAGCTCCAGATCTCTTAGAACTGCACAGCAGTTTGCAGGGCTGGGAACCACAGATGATAACAAAGCTCCTTCCCAGCTGACATCTAGCAGATGATTTAATTCTCCTAATAAGAAGTTGCCACATTGTCAGGCCATGAAGAAGAGCTGAAGAACCCAGGGGTAAAGAAATAGCATGCTCTGGGCCAATATCTGGGAGACATAGACTGCAACATTTTCACTTCACTGCATTCTCTCCTCGCTCGTGGGTCTCGGTCAAGTCATTTCATTTTCCTTAGTACTCCTGCTGTAAGTCAAAGACAGGAACACTCACGCCATAAAGGAAGATAGATAATCAGAAGTAACTATTTCTACAGCCTGCTGTATGTGCTCAGCTGTATCAGATCCAGAAGCAGGTGGGAGCGCTGAATCAAATAAATACAACCACTGCCTTCTGAGAGCTTAATGTTTGAGTGCTCCTTTCTTTGTTTCCTCCTACTCTTTTTCCTCTCTCCAGCCTTGACTGATTGTTTCCCTCTAAGCAGTGGGCTGAGGGTCCCCTACAGGCAGATCTTCACAGTGATTGCTTTTTTTTTTTTCCCTGATTGCCGATGCTGTTTCCAGGTAATTACTGCATTTGACTTTCTTCTGTGGGTGTAATGTACTTAAAGGCTGTTATTAGGTTTGTCTGGTCAGAACTATTTTTTTCTTATAGATTACTTATGCAACACTTAATTTCCTATTTTGTAAATTGCTATTTGTAGGTGTTTTGCAACCCTCTCCATTCTGTTTTTGGTTTGACTACCCAGATCATACTGTATCCTCTTTATTTTATCACCTCACTTAAGAAGGCTTATGCCTTCTTCTGGAAGATCATTTCTGAACACATATGGTCCCAGAAGGATTCTTGGAGAACCCTGCGGGTAACCTCCTTCTATTGTGAAATCTGAGTATTTGAGCCTATTCTTTTTCTGTTTCCTTCCCTATTACTACAAGAGAGCTTATTTTCTGTAGTTAGCCCTTGTACCTGCTTTTTTTTTTCTTTCTTTTTAAATCAAGCACTTAAGTCTGTTCGATTGCCTTCCTCCATATACTTACTGATTCTTTGAAGAATTCTGTTAGATTAGTGAGATTTGCTTTCCATCTATGAAAGCTTTTTGTCTCACTGTATTATGTTTATTTATATCAATTGCAACTATTGATTACAAAAATTCTGCCTAGAGCCTTCTCTGAAGTCTGGTGTCACGCTTGCCACTTTCAGGGGCTGATCTAAGCTGGGGACTCTTCTCATCAACGCCTACATTGGGGTGTTCTCAAGCACTTCTCAGACACCAGTGTGGATGCCAGCTCCTCTGCATCTCACTTCCATCTTCTCTTTTCCTGGTACTTTCATCTAAGCTAGCATCTTCACTTTATGCAGTGTAAGAGCTGGAATCTGGTGTGAGAACTGCTCACAGTTTAACAGAAAGTTCCTGCCTTTCCAAGATACAGCTGTGGGGTCTGACACCGTAGTGTCCCTATAACACCCTTATAAAGCATTAGTCCCACCAGCCTAGGGATGTGCAAAGTTCCCTCTTATCATTGTGTTTTTTTCCTTTGCAGCTTCTTAAATTCTCTTTAACTTTCCATAAACACTACCAAAAACTGACAGGCTGATCAATACTACCTCACAGGCCTGCTAGTATTAATGGTCCCTAATGATTCTCCCCCCTGTTCTCTAGAATGCTGGTAAATAGAGGCTGTGGTAGGTGTTGATGTGATTAGCTTGTTTCCCTTATTTGATGTTATGCTACACAAGGCCACCCCCTGCAAGCACTATCAGATCTGTCTTCACAACCCTTGGGTGGTAAATTAATGTTGTCATTCATAGTTAACCATGAGTAAGTACTCTAAAATGCAGGAGGCTGAGGGGCCCTGAATGTCAGCCGAGAGCCATAAGCTCCTCAGGGCAGAGATGGCATCTTTGCTGTGAGTGTGTAACCAGGCTGTGCAACTTCCAGCCTTCGCCATTTCATTCAGTGAAGGGGTTTGGCTGAACCACAGTGCTCCAAGATTAAACTGTGTAAAATTTTCTGCTTCTCCAGGTTTCACGCAGCTAGCTCCAACAGAAAGCCTTGTGAACCTCTGGGAGCTTTTTGATGAACTTCTGTTGAATTTGCGGATGCTCACTGAAACATAACCCTGGATATGTTTAACAGCACTTCTGGGTTTGCAGCTGAAGTTCAAATGTGATTTCTTTCATCAAAGTCCCTCTTAAATAGAAGTGATGTCTCACCATGTCTTAGTGATGATTTCGATCCAGCTTTGCCTCTCGGGTCAACACTTTGTTAGGAGCAGATATTAACATATGTAGTTCTGTGTCTGCCTCCCACAACGCAATGCTACACTTTGCTAACTTTCTCCAGACCCGGAAAGATTCTCCTTTGCTTGGTTACAGCAATGGCACGGCACGTCTGGATCTCTTTCAAGTGACTCCTTTATCTTCCACAATTGTTTTTTCCTACCCTCTCTTTTCCTCTGCTTATACAAAATCAAAGTTTTGAACATGTTGTATTAGTTAACAGAAAAAAAAAAAAATCAACATACTTAAACTATGCCGTAAGCTCCTTTCCTACTCCTCCTCTGCAAAGGAAAAACAAAGGTTCAGCACCATGAAGGCAGAGGAGGAGGGAAGGAGGCATCTGTGGGATCGTGGTCCTATGTCCTTCTGCAGATAGATGCCTGAGGATGGAAGGGAAGGAAGAAGAGAAGGAAAGAAAGGAGGAAGAAAGGAATATCACAGTAACCACAAGGGTGGGTTAGGGAGAAGGCATCTGCTTTTGAAGTTTCTTTACAAATCCTCAAACTGACAAGAATGAAGTTATGAAAAGCGCAAATTGCTTAGATACGAAGTGGGCAGTGTTGTTACATAAACTGTTCTCTCTGGGATTAACCACTGTCCTTCACAGCCTCTTATCTCAGTTTCAGAAAGTTTGGGACACTTGGAAGAAGGGGGAGAACAGATATGCTGAGACTGTGTGTCTCAGTGTTCCCCACATTTGTGGGGAATTATATTACAGCTTTTAGGTTCTGTAGACGGAGACCAGAAGAGTGCAGGAGACAGGAGATGAGGAAAAAATAAAACCCAGTGTCAAGATTTTTTTTTAATTTTTAACATAGGAGCATTGACCGTTGTCTGATTTTTTTTTTTTCTGAGCTATTGGGTTAGGAGGGGCTGAGAGATGCTGGGGGGAGCTGGTGGTTAAGTGGCAGAACAAACACATCAATTCATAGTTCATGCTACGGTGAGTTAAACAGCTCTAAGTAGCTTGAAGACTGACTGAAATACAGCCTACGGCTGTCTGTCTTCTAACAGTTCATCTTTTATGGCCAATTGCCTACTATGAAACAGAACATTTATGGCATGGCCCAAGTAAAGAGGCAAATGATTCATCCAGATCCAAGATTTAAAGAACAGGATTGAGAGGCTGGTTAAGTTTTAAATTATAAAGAAAATAAGAAAGCATGAAAAGATCAGGTGGCAGGTTTGGTTTGGTATTGAAGGCTGAATATTGCAGCAGAAAACATAGAGACAATACCCCAACTTCTTAGTGAAGTCAGTCAGCACTCGAAATCATACTACTGTCCCCACAAAGAGAGAAAGAGAGCAGTATCACTTCAGAAGAAATGGTAACAAAGCACCTCAAAAAAATATATATATATATTAAAGATCTTGTGAGACAAAGTATTTCTGTGCACAGCCTCTTAACAGAGTTGCATAGCTTCCACACGTTCCCCTTCAGCTGGCTGCTGCCTCCCCATTGTGCACCTGCCTTTCCTCTTACCCTGTAAACAAATTATGTTCTACAAGCCAGGACGTATAAGCCTCCTGTTTTCACCCATGACCTAAAATCTTGTGAGGGAGTTGTAAAAGCTTTTTAATGATCAGAGGTAAGGTGACACAGTAATAACATACCCATCCTACACTATCAGTCTTATCTGAAAAATGATCACCCACATCACAAGGAAACTAAAACAGCTGAAAATTCAGCAGATGGTAAAGGTTTGCCCAAAGATGTTGGGCTGAGGTCTGCAAAGATGTCAATGGGAGTGAGGCCCAAGTGCTGGAAAAAAAAATTAAAAAAAAAAAAAGGCTGTCTCAAATAAAAGCAGCTTCTGCCTTTTTCCCTGGCATCTTCTCCAAAAACCTACAGATAGGAAGGTCATCTCATGTCAGGGGAATATTTTTTGGTTGCTGATGCAGAGCGCCTTTCTTTGCCAATTTGGGAGGTTCAGCATTACCTTACTCATACACAGCTGGCTTATGTTCTGCTGCTCAAGGCTACTTGTCTATGTACGTTCTGATGCATTCACTGCATATCTTGACATTGTGGTGTAACATTTTTTATCCTAGGTATGTGTAGGAAGTAGCTATGTTAGACTAGCAGCTGCTAGTCTAGCCACTGTTGGGGGCTGGACCATCTAGGGCTGGACTGGTGACCAATGTGGATGCACAGCCTCCAACTGATACAAGTTCTTGCTTAGGTAAGAGATGTCTGAGGTCAGAGTGGTGAGGAATATCCAAGGTTATTGATTTTCAAGTGCTGTTTTCTTGCCCACGTTGAGGAATGCATTGTAGCCACCACTGAACAGCAGAAAATAGGGCCACAGAAACCAATGCAGTGTTTTGAGAACAAAGCATTCCAGTGTGTTTGGCTTGCAATCCCTTCTGCCACAATCTGACTGTGGCTTTCTTTAGTCAATCAAGACTTTTTAGAAGTACACCTGTGTTCTTCCACCAAAGGGTAAAGAGTTGGCTTCTCCAGCTCACAGGGAGAGAATCTGTGAAAGAACAACGTTAAGCAATGCCCTCTACTTGGAAATGCACAAAGCTTGAAATTCAAGAATACTGTAAATATGTTAATCAGCTCTTACTTAAAATTATTATGATTCCTATTATAACTTTCTATAAAGTGATAACTGCATGTAAGTATGATTTGATGGATGCTTTAGTGGGATCTTGCCTTCCATTCTAATGCCTAGTGTTATCTACATAGAGAAGACTGAATACTTACAATAAGAATATCCAGATGTCTCTCATTGCTAATTAGTGTATCTTAATGCCAGCATGCTTCAAGGCAGGCCAAATTCAAGTCACCCACTGTTTCAAGGAAAAGAAGAAATCTCTTAAATTTTAACCCAAAAATGGTCTATAAATTATTTTTTTCCCAGTTCCTTATGAAAAAGTAGGCACATGGCACCACCCAGTTTGTTCATACAGCTGATTCATTAGATCTAGCACAAGGGTTCCTACAGTCAGGACGCAGGCAAACAAGCAACAGCACCTCAGAGCACAGAGACAAAACAGCATCAGGTGGGCCATTGCCTCCAAGAAGCACCAAGTTTCAGCTTGAGGGCTTTCACCACAGTAGGAATTCAAGATCAAATCTTTGCAAGAGTGCAGGAAGAATATCTACAGACTTTTCTTTTTTTTCTTTTTTCCTTTTTTTTTTTTTTTTTTTTTAAAAAAAAAAAAGAAATGTTCATAAGAATGAGAGGCATAGAAATCAAAAACGTATCTGAATTTGAATTAAATCTTTCTCCCTTTCTGGTCTGCCTTTCATCCTCTGACCTTTTCTCCTGTTCCCATTCACCTTTTTAAATGTATTTATCAGCTGTTTTCCAGCTCTTCCCACTCTCAACTCTGCAATCCTCCTGGGCCATGTTCCCCAGTGCCCATCTGCTCTTTCTCCTGCCCTTGCTGACACTGCTCTTCTTGTCACTCTGTGCCTGTGCTCTCATGCCTAGTGCTCCTCCTCTTGGACACTCTCCTTCTGCCTAGATTTCTCGGAACAGTTTGGTTTCTGAGTTTTCAGTTGCTAAAGAACAGCAGATCAGGCCCATCACTGCTACAGATGACAGCATAGCTCTGGATCTGCACCATGTGTAGGAGATGCTTTTGAAACCTAAGAGAACCTACCTCTATTATGCAGTCTTTCCTTGCAGAGATGCTCTGTCTTGATCCATGCTCTTGCCAACTGCTCACAACTGATATCTCTTACACAGATAATGATTGTACCAGCAAGTGTGATGTGGTGCCCATTGTTAATGGGGAACATAAGGTGTAGGGTACAGCATGTGAGCATTTCCTCCTATTGGAAGAAGAGGGAAAACCATAAGAATTGTTATTTGGTCTTTTCTCTAATCTCTATCTCCTCCTTCTGGATTACCATATTCTTAGTTTTTGTATTGTCTTCTAGCTCTTTCTTCTGTAGAGGGAATCAAATGGAAGGTGACTGTGTAGATCTATTGAGCTTTGTAGTAATATGCTGTATCTATCTCCACTGATTTTCTTCAATAGCTATCTGCCTGATCCTGTTATTTCTAAAGTAAGTTATCTGTATTTCTCTTGCCAAATCTACTAGAAGCACACAACTCAAGCTGACCAGAACATGTCTGTTTTCTTTGGTGGCAGGCTGCAAACCACACAGAAATGACTGTGTGTGCTGTCAGATCACTGGCTCTGAAGTCAAAGACTGATGTGCTTCAGCAAACTCAAGAATTTCATGGCCACTTTGGTTGATGGCTATCAGTTTCAGGGGCTTTCTCAAGGGGAAAATGCACCAATTTCACGCAGATTCTGGTGAAAGGATAAATTTCACAACTTGTCCTCCCAAGAGGCATGAAAGTTGTCACAGACACGAAGAAAGCAGAGCTCTATCACTGCTGCATTGGAGATGCCCTCAAAAGAGGCAGTTTCTTTCAGGTTGGAGATGATGCCTGAACTCACTGGATACATACCACAGTACCATCTGTGCAGATGAATTGAGCCTTTGTTGAGCTGTACTTTCCTATTTAAAACTTTACCTTTCTCTTATGAGCCCAGGTATATCTTTATGTCCTCCTACGTCAGTGGTCACCAACAGAAACTCATCTCACCCAGCATAATCTTCCACATCCTTCTGAACTCCAGAAGTACTTCCTTACTATGCAGATGACAGAGCAGTAGTATGTGTTACCAGAGGAGTAACAAGTCTCCCTCCCTGACCTTCAAAAACCCCCAGAGGTGGTTCTGCACACCCTGCTCTGGGTGGCTCTGCTGGAGCAAAGTGTGACAAGCTGTTCTACACTCCATGTGTGATCAATGAAGAGAAGCAGGTGACTCTGGAAGAGAGTCTGGAGAGTTGTTCCCTTGTCTCCATGGGGCACGTATTTCAGGACACCTACCTACCTCTGTCCAGGCTCCTGGTTCAGCAGTGTCACCATCAGCAGGTGAGATGGGGTGCAGCTAAACAAGGACTTCATGTTTTTCAGACCTGAGGACCCAGAATGGTGATAGCCTCTGTCATATTCTGCTCTTCATCATCAGGCAACAAACCTTACCTCACCCTGAGCTGTTCCTACAGCCAGAGTAATCAGCAAGGCAGTGAAAGACCATCCTTAGGGGCTCTAACATATCTGCTTATCCTAGGTCTCTATATAGGATTCAGAGATTTGTACGAGACTGGATAATAATGCCATTCTGTTCTACTGGGAGTTGTGGGTGCTTTTAATTATGCCAGGGTGCTCCAGTTGCATCACCATGTCCCATATCCACCAATGGACCACAGCATTCAGCTGATGTGCAGAAGAAGAGCTATTTTCTGCTTTGGCAGATGCCAATAGTTGAGCCAGGGAATGACTAATATTCATCAGTATGAGAAATAAGCCTGGTGCACAAAAACCTCAGGGAGAGTCTTGTTTGGAGGGATGAATCCAGGGTATGACTAGGTCTGAGTAGATCACTTAGCTCAGCACTAGAGCTGAACAAGAGATGTGATTTTTAGTTCAGATGCCAAACTGAAATTTGGGCTAGGCTGAAATTGATCATTAAGTTGGTATTAAGCTCTTTTGTCTTTTAAGAGAACAACAAAAAATGTGCCCATTTCTTGTTTTGTTCCAGCTCCAAAAGCTTTCTTAAAATCAAAGTGATTGGGAGCTTTTTATTTTTCTCCCTCTTTCATTCTTCAACTTGTCGTTTTGTTCAACTACATTACAGTTCTACACTTCTAAATTGAATCACATCAGTGCAAAAAAAAGAAAAAGGTATAAGAAAGGTTAATTTTTATTTATTTATTTATTTATTTATTTTAATCCAGATCTTTCAGCTAAAGCAACTTATTCATTATCTTTGTCCTTTCAGAACTCCATTTTCTGTGTAATTCATTTGAAGAAACAGTTCAGGTTCACCCTCCTAAGAACAGCGCGTGCCCTTCAGCCTCAGACAAGAGCAGGCAGTTTCTGTCTGTCAGAGCAGTAGGCATCGCCGTGCTGCATGGCTCTGGCAATCGAGGCCAGGGCAGCAGCAGGGCAATGCAAAGAACTCAAGCTCCTGCATCAGTTTAATGCGTTGCCATCTGCAAGGCTTGGTGCTGGGCAGCAACAAGGAGAGAGGGCAAGACAAAGATTGTGTTTAAATAACCACCTAGCCCAGCTGGCAATAAGCAGGTTCTTTTTCTCTCTGATGGTTTATACCCACTGTGTGTTTCTGTTCGACCCTGCCTTTTCCTGAACTGAAGCCAAGGGATTTTTCCATGTCCCCAAGGAGTGTGTTAGAAAAGCAGTGTTTATGTTAGGGGACTTCATTAACATTACGAGTAAGTTGTAGTACCCAGAGACTATCACAGGCTCAGCAGAATGGAGCAAACGACTCCTTGTTCCTTTGCGTCATTGGCCGAAGCAGCCACCAGGCTGAAACCCAACCCTGGCTGCTTGCCTTCAGGGGAAAAAATAAGAAGGGTAAAGTAAACAAGGCCCCTGTTCAGCTTTCCTGGACCTCGATGGGAATTGCTTGTAATTATACATCAAAACTATGAGCTGGTTCTAAGCAGGCACAGCTCTGTTCCGCTGAGGCTGCAACCTTGTCCAGAAACCTCCTGCCCGCAGCTTGTAGCCACTCCGGCTGGCCTCTATGTCCCAGGCCACAAAGCCAGGGAACTCTGAAGTGTGTGCTTAAACCTGCTGCTCCTCAGGACAGTGCTGATTTGATACCCACATAGCTTAAAAGCAGGCATGAGGTTACAGGCTTTCCTGAACATGGTGGCTTTGCCCAGGCTAGGTCTCAGCCGCTCGTTATTTTATCCTGATGACAGCTGAGGTTTGGGGTTTTTTTGCCTGCAGAGTTCCCTCCTGCTCTGCATTCCCATTCCCCTATCCACTCTCCATCAGGCACGCTCAGCTGTGCTGTTCCCAGGGCATCTCCTGCCTCTGCAGTCTCTCCCTGTCAGCATACCAACAACCCCACGCCCATGATGGAGAAGGCCCAGGCTGCCAGGACAGAGAGAGCACAAGAGCCATGGATGCAGGTGCCCCAAGGTCCTCTGAGCTGCTCAATTTCTTTCTGTCCTGCTGCAGATCCTCAGGGTTTTTCCCTGTTCCCCCACCAGCACAGGTCCTATGTATATCCATCAGGGAGCCAAGTACTTTTGCTTTCCTAAAGAAGACATAATTTTGTACGTTTATAACTAATTTCTTCAAACATGTGCTTTCAGAATATAGAGGTGCTTGTGTTGCCTGTGTTTTATTTGGATTTCAGAAAAATTTTTGCTTTGGATTTGATGCAACTGTTGAAGCCTTACTTCACTAATAATTTCCTCTCCTTCCTAATACTGTGGGCTCCATGCATCCTCTCCTCTCTTCTCCTTTCCACTCCTTTAGTAGTGATGCATTTAATTAATAGTGAATGCACATCGAATTTTTCTGGGCAACTGTACGACAGCCACATTAACACCAGATGAGCACCAAACAGTTTATTGTTATTACAGTGAATACTGAGTGAATTAAGAATGACTGATCAGACGTTTATTGTGACTCAACTAAATATATGCATTTTCAATAACAGGATTTTTCAGAAGAAGAAAGAAAAATGCTGGCAGAAGAGAAGTTTCAAATACATTTGCCTCTTTTCTGTTGTTTTAAAAAAGAACTAATTAGCCAAATTGCGTGGCTAGAATTTGAAAGAAATGAAAGTATTCACTCCATTGAGTACTGCTGTTCTAACCCAAGGTGACACCTACAGAAATAACTTGGAAGTGTCACTTGACGATCAGTCAATTCCTTATGGTTGCAAACAGTTAAAAAAAAACAACAACAACAAAAAAAAAAAACTATAGCACTGAAGGTATTAATAAAACTAATAGGGCATTTAAAATCGTGCTGAAAGGCAGTGCTGCATTCGGTCGGCAGAAAGGCAGGGGCAGAATTCTGTGCCCGATGTTCCCCACACCACTGCCTGCAGCAAAGAGAGCGGAGTGTCGGCGCTTCCCTGGCGCGGAGTGCCCCCATGTTTGCCTGGGAACAAAAAGGCAGGAACCCTTATTGAAAAGATTATCTTCCCCATCAATAATCCTCCTCTAAGAGTTCTTTATTAGTAAACCCCACGGCAAAACCTGACATATTTACAGCTTGCAGTAAACTTTATGTATCTGCAACGATATTAATAATAAAGAGCCAGTGACCACAGCAAATCATTCTGGCCTTCAAAATGATCAAGTGAAAGCTTAATTGTACTGAAAAGAGAGAGCCCTGACAAGTTCGAAATCCTTCCCGCACACCCTTGCCGAAAAAAGAGAACTTTACCGAGATGAAAAAAGTGTGCCGGAGGATTGGAAACATAAGAATACATATTTAAAAAAAAAAAAAAAAAAAAAAAAAAAAAGACCAGCCTGATATCACAGGCTGAGCTGAGACAGAAACCTGATCTTTTACATGGAATGGGCAACATTTGGGTCTGTTTTATGTGAATTGCTCCAAGCTGTTTTGGTTGGAAATGCATAGATTTTAAGGTAAGGCGTACCATATAGGCAGCGCAGGTCATACCCATTTTTGGAACGCTTTCCCCATTACTTTCCAGCTGACAAAGGTAGGGTCCAAACTTTTCTTTCTTTGCTGAGTAACGTCTTTGCTTTAGCACCGAGCTGGGTTTGGAAGCAAGGCACTCGTGTCTGCTGCCTGATTGCACTTTTCAGCACTCTCTCATTCCTTTTCTGCTCCCCACCTTTGTTACAATTACCTCATTTCAGTCACCAACCTGCAGAAATTTTTACTTTGGTTGCTTCTTCCTACATCCCCTAAGAAATGTTGTTTTCCGATAATTCTGCAGACTTGTCTCTGGTGGGGAAATTGTGAAAAATTATGCTGTTTAGAATAGTATTTTGAAAGGGATAAAGCCAGAGAGCTCCAATGGGTTTTATTTGCCTTTCACTTTAAATAGAACAGTCAAGTGGGCTTTGTTTCTTATTAGACAGTATTTATGCATTCTTATTATGATTTCTTTGCCTAAAAAAAAAAAAAAGAAGAAGAACAATACCTTTCCATTTTGCCAGTCAAAAATATCTCATTGTCTTTATTTTACATAACAAAATCGTTTGCGAGATTTTCATACTGACTGAAAAAGAGAAATGTGCATGGTTGGAATAAGGCAGTAATAATGTAAGGCAACTGGAAATGCCCAGTACGGTATAAGTGTTTTTTTATAAGAATTGTAACATTTTCTGGGATGTTTTCTAACGAATCTGTTGCTGCTACACAAGCCATCAAACTTAGTTCTGTTCTTACTGTCTTAATGATTTAACACTTTGATTTTGGCAGCGCCGTCTTTCTTACAGATGCGTGCTGAAACAAGGGAGGGAAATATCGTCTTTTATTTTTGAGTGGCTGATACGTCCCATTTGTTGATCCAGACATTACCACTGAAAAACATAACAAGAAAACTATAAAACACTGTTTAATGTGTTACATATTAGTGCTGTGTTTACTTGCCACATTTTGGCCAATAGTTACGTAGCCTTTTAAAATTAAAATTAAATGTCTGGACCATGATGTTGTAATTACATGCAGAGCTCATTCTCACTGCAGAATGGCTCTGCTTTATTCTGCTCTGATAATCACCGACTGATCTCTTCGCTGCACGTTCATTTATTTTTTGTTTTCCGAGTGCCCTCTAACAGCAGCTTCTGTTTGTGTGCAAGTGTGTATATGGACAAACAAAAGCGTGCTGCTCTGCCCCATGTATATACTCGCAGAGAAAGCTCCCTGGGCACCAGGTACAGCTCAGTTTTACAATGAGGACAAGACCGCTGCGGGACCTTCCCCATTAACTCCCTGCCTTGGAGCTGTGCTGGTTCACAACTGGGGCTCGTGAGCTCGGCACACTGACTCTCTGTCTGTCCCTTCGATTTTTTATCTGTTTTAAATCCTTCTTTTTTCAGTGTTTCGAGCACGAGGTCAGATCTGATTTGTTTTCCTGTGCCGTGCTGTTGTTTTTCACAAGCCCTGCTTTCACTAAATCCATTTTGCTGCTCCACAACTTAGGTTTAAATGCAGGTCTGTGGCAGGGCTGCTGCCGAGTAGTTTTTGGCCCTCTTCTCTCTCCATAAAAATTGACAGAGATTTCACATTAAGGAGAAGGGAATCCTTTTGTTTGAAAGAAAAAGTAATACCCACAGCACAGATCTGCCGTCTGCTGCCCCCGAGAAACTGCTGGACGAGGCTTAAGGAAAAGAATCAGCTATTTGTGCCCTGTGATTCTCTTTAATTTATTTTTATTGTCTATTATTATGCAGAGATGTATCTGTGTATAAATAGATTGTGCTACTTGCTTTCCAATATAACTGCTAATTGAATCAACCTCAAAAAAAAAAGAAATATTTTCTTGTCACGTCTTCAGCTTAACAGCATCAAACTTGGAATTAAATACTGTTATAATTTCATCACACTCAGAAAACTCGTGTTTTAAAAACAGTGCCATTCTCTAAACTTATCCCAATTTTTCTGTAGACCGAGATTTCTAATATTTTGAATGGCCTGTTTGGTGATTTTCAGAAACAATATCTCTGTAAACACAGCTTTTGGTGCATACACACACACACACACATATATATATGTATTCTAAAGATAAGTTATAAACTGCACCAAGCTGGCAGCCGGCAGGAAGATTATTTGTGGAGAGAGTACTTTGGCCTAGGGGCATAGTGGGCTCTTAATAATAAGCAAAGGGGGAAAAATTACTGTTTTCTTTAAATTAAGAATCATGCAGGATTGTTTTAATGAATATCTGGAGTTGCAAGAGTGACTTGCAGCCTTGAGTTTGCTCCTGCTCTAAAAAATTTCCTTTGTGCCTTTCACTGGAAGATCAAAAGGAGCCAATTAACTTTCCTATGAGGTAAACAATCCCATAGCTGGAAATATCCTTTGTCATTGTCTGGCCGGCACAGCCCAGCCTTTTCTCTGCAGCCCACTCTCCCTAGAAGAAGACAGCCATTTTCTGCCTCATCAGGGAGGGGACAGGGATGTCCCTGCAGGTCTGGGGTCCTCAGGACTGGCTGCTCTTCTGCGCCAAGATGAAACCCCCAAGAGTCTGTGACCCTGCCAAGCTGCGGGTGCTGGGGACGGTTCTGGGATATTGCTCCAATGCTACAGTCCTGTCCTCGTGGATCTTCTCTGAGAGGAGGAACATTCGGTTTGGGAATAACAAGAAGAAAAGGGAGCAAGGTGGATAGCAAGAAATGCAGGACACCTCAGGCCACCCCAGCTTTGGAGGTGCAAGGTGCTCCTCACCACTTAGAGGAGAACATAACCCACATCTGTATGTGGGGAGTGAGTACATTTCTCCACACTCCCTGTCCCAAATGGAGCCCATTGAAGCTTATGGAGTCCCATGTGGGGAAAGGGCTGGGACACAACTGTCTGTGGCCATGCTGCAAGTCTGTCTGAGGAGTAAGAGGATGCATGCCATGAGCACTGCCCCAAAATCTGTGATAGACAGCAGCAAGTTCATGGGCAGGAAGGATGGGGCAAGGGTGGGAGAAAGAAAGCATGAAAAGACTTTCAGCTGTAGCCTCTGAAGTTCTTTTTGCAAGTCATTAAAAAAAAAAAAGCATGCACACACACAAAAATATGCAGATCCTCACCCCCAAACCCTGCTCTTTTTAATTTGTGCTGCAGAGGATTTGTCCTGCTCCCCAAGGCTGCCTTGCTGGGGGGGTTAAGCTGGGAACAGCTGCACTGCTGCTGGGCGGGGGAACAGAGCCCGGGGATCTCAACACCACAGTTACCCTGCTGTCACCCTGCCATCACCCCGTGCTGCTGGCTGAGGGGACAGCCCGGCTGCTCCCTGGCCCCCATTTTCAGGAGCACCAGCTGCACTAATAAATACAAATGGCTGAGTGATACCACCTCCCCTGGGGGCAGGGGGGAGAGAGGCTTTTTGGAGCTCTGCAGTTGTGTTTAAGCGGAGTCGCCATTTTGTCTTGGCTGTGTCAGATGGCATGGAGGCAACTCTGAGAGTGCCCACGTGCTGCTGTGGGGATTGGGGCTGTGATGCCAACCTGCCTGGCCAGACTACAGTGCCTGCAGCCAAGTTCTGCACAGCCGAGCAGCCCTTTTCCACCACAGGATTGGCTAATGGTTCCTCAGAGCTTTCAGAACAGGTTTTCCTGATCGTGTCACCAGCGAGTGAAATTCAGAGCCTCTCCCCTGACTTCCATCCCCCACATTTTCTTGCCAGATCTCTGTGGAAGGGAAGGAGAGTTAGCAATATTCACAGATCCCAGTCATTAGGCCTTTCCTGCGTAATTTCTAAAATGCACTAAGAGAAAGGGGTGAGAGGAGGGGGAATAAAGAAAAACTCCTTTATTGTGCTGAAGCTCATAAATTCACTGCAGGATGATTTATAGCAGCAGAGCGTAGCACCTAACTCAAGTCAATGCAAGAGGTTAATATGAAAGGTTAAGGAACTCGGTTCTGGCTGATTTATGGCTGGTCTGTCGGCTTTTATCCTGACCACAGCTCTGCAACTGTAGCCTGGGACTCTACAAAGCACAAGAGGGGGTGGCGGTGTTAAAAAAAATAATGTGTATTTAGACATTATCCCTGCCTATAAAATAAAGACCCCAAAACACTTAAATGACCGAGGAGCTTTCGTATCACCATATGCCACTGCAAAAGCCAAGTGCCTCCGCTTCTTTACTCACAGGCTCTGAGACCAGCAGGGACGGCTGCGGCCACTTGGCTTCCTGTATTACACGGGCAATAGGGCTTCCCCAGAAGCTGGGCTGGAGCACGTCCTGCAGAACGCCACCAAGCGTGCCCGAGAGTCTTCGAACTCCACGACACCCCTCTTTCCCTGACAGGCAGCGCTGCTGTCAGAGGCTACAGAAGGATACCTCGCTCCAAGGGTGTATTTGTTTAGCTCCAGTTTCCAGCCTTTGCAGCTTAGGATGCATTTTTGCTTGCAGGATGGAGAAACCCCGTGTGCGTAGACATTTCTGTTTGCAAGTATCTGCAGCTGGTGATCCCCAGCCTTAGTCTCCAATGGAATCATTCTCTGCACAGCTGCCCACTCTTAAGATTTCCTTGCTGATCCCACCTTGCCAGCACTTCCACTGCCAGACAGACAGAGCTGGGTGTAATGTGTGGTCTTACTGAGGGTTGTGCAACATCTGTCCCCAGAAATATGCAGTGCTCTACTAGTGTCGCCTATGCATTAAAATCCATGAATAAATTCATTTCTAAGGAATTCTGTTTTAATCCCATATTATACAAGCTTTCAATCTAGAAGTGTTAAAACAGATATCATCAAGGAATTCTAGTTGCCAGTTTGAATGTAAGTTGACTTTGTCAAGCAGGCCTGTATTGGCGTTTGGAAAAAACAAGCATTTATCTTACAGGGCTAGATCCTGTGAAGCCATGCACAGGCAAGAGACTTCTGACGATGCAATTTGCCATAGCCTCTGCAGTGTTTAATCCATGACCAATATCAGACTACCCAGCCTGTAGCTCCCTGAATCTTCTTTCAGACCCAGACTTGGTATTGTTTATTCTTGGAGTCTTGTGGATTTATCCTAGATTTACCTCTGTAACTGAGAGCCTTGCCCGGGCAATTTGGAGCAGCTCTGAGTGACTGTATGTGCTGAAGAAGGGACATAGCAAGGATACTTTCACCATAACATTTAACAGTAATGATCCAAACCCACAAGAAATTCCTGTGCCTGAAAGTCTATTACTTTGTTAGAGAAAATCGGGTTTGCCCTTAGATTTTTTTTTTTTTGGAAAAGCATCTGTCTGTCAGCAGTCTGGGAGGTTAGATGTATCAGTGCTCCAGCCCAGCATCAGCCAAGCTATTTTCTCATTCAAGGATGAAAGGGGATTGAGGCCACCCTCATGCAGTGCAGCACAAGGGGACATCAGCTGCCCCTGCCAAGCCGCAGTGTCCTCACAGGGACTTCTGCAGCCTATGGCCGTGGTGGTCTTCACTCATGCTGCTCACCACATGCCATTGCTGAGCTGCTCCTCCAGCACAGCACAAAGGATGCTCACGTGCCAACACAGAGGGGACGGTGTAGCCGCCTGTTTGCAGATGCTCTGTGTGCCAAGGAAATGCTCCCAGTCAAAAATAGCCAGTGGGTTCACACGCGTTGACTAAACAAGGCACAAAGCTTTTAACCCTGCCTGAAACCCGAATCTCCTGAGGATCTCTGATCAGCGAGAAAGGTACCATTATGTGCTAGGAAGAGGCACCGTTTGTTTCTTAGCTGTGTAACTAAGCTTTTTGTCTTCACTTGATTTTCCTTATGGTCAATTATGGTTGAATGAGCTCAGATTTTAATATCAGTGTGTTTATGCTACTAGTCGCTATTCCTGCTGCTTCTGGAGAATGGGGAAGATTGGCTTATGGCCCGTATGAGCACAGGCTGAGAGGGAGACAGACAGACAGAGAGGAAAGAAAGTTAACTTTGGCTGCAGACTACACTTTATCCAGTTTTCTAAGAACAAGTAATGGGCATATTCCTGCTCTTGGCTCTCCAGGCATTTGAATAATCCCCGAAGTGCTCAAGATGTACAAATACCTTCGAGAGCTCTTGTGTTAGGGTGGAGTACAGAGTGACTTAACTGAGTTATTCTAATCTGGGAAGGTGGGCATTCATATAAAGAACTGGACATTTTGTACACAACTAGTAACGTGCTTAAACTTTTGCTATGGAGTATTTCAAGCACAAAAAGATCGAGTCTCTCTCTCCTCCTGCCTTTCCTATCACCACTTGACATCAGTGATTATGGACCTTGGCAGAAAAACTAAATCACAGATAAAAAAAGTAATATAAACAGAAAGTCTAATCCTGCTGCCAATGAGCTGAACAGCAAAACTTTTATTGACTTTAGTGCAGGCCAGACTAGGCCCATGCATACAAAAATTAGGACAAGTCACTGTCTATACTGTGTGAGCCAACATGATGTGGGCTTGGGAGGCCAGAGAGAATATTTCTCATTGGAAACACACCCACCCAAATGTTTGAAATACTGCAGTTTCACATGAACTAAGTGAAGGACGCAATTCCCAAAACTCAACTTTCCTCACAGACCTGGGAGTATGTTTCCTGGACAAAAATGATATATATATGTATATATCTTTTTAGCAGGTTGAAAAACAAACTTAATGTGCCTATAGTAGTTGCACTTATGTGCATTTGTACTTATGCTGGAAAGATGGGTTAAAGAAATGAGGTTTTTGAACACTTGTCAAGACAGTTGGCATGTTCTTCCGACTTTGAGCTCAGATACTTCTTTAGACATCACTAATTTAATACCACGAGCAGCCTCTGTTGTAGAAAACCAGTGTAGTGTTTTACTTCCTAACCAGAGCTGTACGAATGACTACAAAGACATTGGATTGTTCCATAAGGGGCCAACAACCAGGGCAGGAGACAAAGAGGTGGATCCGGATAGCAATGGTTCTGTGTTTAGCTTTGCTGGAGATACTTTCTTCCAGTGGGCTAATTTAATTTCCAGATAAATTTAGTGACAGTAGTTCCCCATATCTGCAACAGAGTGTAGGGACGCAATCTTGCAGTTCCAATCAAAATCACCCTTTTTTCTTTGCTACTGTCATTAGCTAGGGGTCTCAAAAAAGGACAGCCTAAAAGGATTCACTTAGTGAGCTCAGGCAGCTCCTGCTAGCAAAACAAGCAGTGCTTGGCAGGCTGACAGCTGCTGTGTAGGTGTGCAGAGGATGTCAGGGTTAGAAATCCAAGGGGACACCAACAAACTGTCCCCACTGCTTCTGGCAATAGGATTTTTGGGCACTGCCTCAGCCTACCAGCCTCACGCCCCTGGTAACCCAATAGGGCTGATTGTGTGGAGAGGAGATAGATGTCAGGCAAGGGCTAGAATTTCACTTTATCCTCAACTCTGCAAGGAAGCAAACCCTGGTTTCTGTGATATCTGTGAGGTCTCTGTTCATCTGTGCAGCTCAGTGATCTCATCCTCACTGCTTGTCCCAAGGTAAAATATATTTATGGATTTAAGGTGACTGAAGGTTTTTAAAACAAATCTCTTCTTATCCCTCAAGAAATATATATATATAAAAAATCATATCTCAGTTTTCTGTTTTGTTTAAATGGCATCACACTACTTCATTGCCCTCGTGGAAATATCACCCAAGAGCTGCCTCAAATATAAGCTAGAAGAGAGCTGAGAGTTGAAATAAATCATACCAGTCATCCAGAGTGAACTGTTATTCCCATTCTCCTTATAAAAAGAATATTAACCTAGTAAAAAAAATAATAGTAATATAGAATAAAATGCTGAGTTTCTTGGAACTGGCTGTCAGTCCACTGGGTCAATTTAAAGTTTTTTAAAGAATATATTTCCTTCATCCTGCTTGAGGCCTTGAAGAGGAACTACTATGCCTCTTCCAGTATTTTGCAGTGCTGTGTGCTGTATAAAAAAAGGACTCAGGTGGACATATCCCTGAGCACTCACTTCTTGTCCAGGCCTGCTGAGAGTCTTGCTGATTCTCAGTGTTGGAATATAACCAACCTAAGCCCATGCAGCCCTCCTTCTGAACAGCACTGTCCTTTTAAAACATCATTGGATTTCCCCTCTTCTGAATTGAAAGAAAAGGTGTGGAGTCAAATGCCTTGTACAAATCACCATGATGTATTTGGGGCCGTGTTGATTTGTACAGGTTAAAAAACAGCCTGGGTATTCAGTGTGCTGAGCCTGCTGTAGGGAATTCTGCAGGGAAGGAGGATGGGAAATATCTAACAGGTAAAAAGATGGAACTTAACCACTCCAAATACAACAGGCTCACATTTCAGACCCACGTGACCCCAGACTGATGTGTTTCTTAGAATGAGTCCAAAAGTTCCAAAAGCTGTTCACTGAGAGGATCACTCCTGCTGACTGCAGATACATGTTCCGTTAACGCTGTTGTGTTGTAATAATGAACAGCCTTGCCCTTCAGGCCTATAGTCTGCCCAACTATGTTTCTGTTGAAGAGAGGAAAGAAATGGAAGGACCGTGTTTAGGTGTAAAACTGGTGTTACCATCATTGAAACCACTCACCTGCACTGAAATCAATAGAGCAAGCACAACTTGAAGGAAAAGTCCTGGTGCATTTTCTAATCCTTCTGTGGCTGCAAATACAGTTTTGACATAATTGGCAAGGAGATAAGAGCTTTTTTATCACTGTGCCTGGTATCAAGCCTTGATATTTGTTTCATGCTACTGAAATGAACAGTGGCTCACTGGAAGATACCACAAACATGTGTAACGTATTTTTGGCCCACTGTGATCTGGTTGTCTTTTTTTTTTTTTTTTCTTTTGGCTGCTTGTTATCAAGACAGAATTCAGTTCCAAGAAGTTCATTCCACATTGCAGCCAATGCAGAAGTCCATTCCAACTTCCATGGTATGGAAATTTCAGAGAATCACAAACTGCACCAAATCCTTCTTAGAAGCCGCAGCCCTCATTACTAGTAAGGTGCTTGGACACCATTTGTCTTTTACACTGAAATACAAGAATTAATGTGAATTAATGAATTAATATATTAACAGATCCCTTCACTTCTGGAAGTCATGACCGTAGTGTCTGGTTTATGAGGTACGACTTGCCCCATGCACCTCATGTCCTAAGCCAAACAGCATAGAAGAGGTTGAATCTACAGAGTGGTTTTCTCCATACACCTTGTTGATTTTAGACCAGAGTTGCACGTGAATTTAAGAGTGAGATTAGCCTGCACTTCAGAAGGGATTGGATCACTCCTGTGCCATCATAGCAGAAGTGGATGGCAATAACCCAGCGTTCTTGGCCCAGGGCACAGAATCTTTCTGATTTTCCTGCTGAAAAGTGGGGAAATATGAAGATTGTGTTTATGTAGTCAGAGACCATAGAAATCCCATAAGAGAACACAGATGAGCCAGTGAACCTTTGGGGACCAGTGCTGTTTGGGCTAAAGGAGGGTGTGCTGGCCCTGAAAATTCAGCGTAACATCACAAGAACAGAATGGAGAATCTCTGGACCTGCCTGGGATCTAAGGAGAGGACAGAATCTGGGCAATCCTGCTCTGGTAGCAACATATGAAAAAGTTGAAGTGCAACCATACTTTCAGCACAAGGGATGAAAGTTGAGATGTGCCTTGCAGAAAGGGCAATCTCAGACTTTTCTGCTATATTTAAATCTGGTTACTCTTTAAGCCCATTTGCTTCTCCTGGTGTGTCACAAACAGATGAGCTTCACATGCTCTGAATGTGAAGGTCTCCAAGATCAGCCCCAGTGCCCTTTGCAGGCAAGTGCTCAATGTACAGATGGGACACATCCCTCATTAGTTAGCAACCTGGCTATGTAGTGTTGCTGCCCTCAGCACATTTTTTTAACTACATCTGAATCAAGTCAAATTCAAGGGTTGCTACTTCTGGGCAAGCAATCAGAAGTTTAAATCACATCTGGGTAAATATTCACCACTGTATGAGGGTTTAAGCTGCTCTCAGCAGAGTCAAGAGTCATCTCTTGCAGTATGCACTCTGGCTGGGAAATGTTCTGTCACATCTGGATGTTCCACCACCTATCCATGGGGTTTCTTCCTTTCTCAGTGGAATGCGTGGACTTTGAGCTGGTGAAAGTGAAGGACTGGTGGCTTCACAGATAAGCAGGTGCTCTGAGAGGTTCAGATAGTTCTGCCATTTACCTCAGACATAACTGGCTCTACCCCTAGTGTTCTGGCCTTGTGTTACGTGGCCAAGATTCAATCTGTAACTTCCAGACTGCTGTCTCAACCTCAAGCCCCCAGAATTCTCAGTCCCAATGTGGAACTTTGCTTGACACAAGTACAGCTCCCTGGGGTGCTGTTCAAATGTGCCAGGGATGAAGGACATAATGAGAACCCACGGCAGGACATCTGCTATTTAAGCCAGGACTGGAGCCTAGGCCTTGGCAGATGTCTAGGAGAATCTTGCCCAAGTGTGCTTGTTTTCCTCCTTTCTTTTTCCAAGTGTTTGTTTCCCAGTTTGCACTAAATTTTATTGAAAACATCAGGCTAATAGCAATGGGGAGAGTGGTTGAGTAGATTTTGCCTCTTTTTCCCTTTTCTTTCTGGAATGCAGCCATCAAAATAAACATTAAATACAAAATCCTGGGGCTTGAGTTATTACTTGTGAGGGTGCTGGGAGGGAAATTTATAGCAACATTACTGTGTTTTGCTAGAAATCTCTTAATGCACCAAAGTGGAGAGGTGTGTGTGTTTTTTATTAAAATGTTACACTCTATAAATCTGAGCAGCAGGGAGGACACAGGTGGCCCTGGGGCTCAGCTGAGTGGACTGTCACTGCTGATGGGAAGTTCTGGCTGTCCATCCAAGCATCGGTGCAGCCACAGTTCCTGGGATGCAGTGGCTGTGGAGGCACTGCTTTTGTTTCATAGACAATATCATTTTTGCTGTTGGTTGTGCTTCTTTTTTTTCCCATCCTTCTGGTCTGTAAGCCACCAAAACACAACAGTTCATAGCAAGTCATTGTTCCTGCTTTGGAGGTGGGTTCGCTGGTGGTGTCACTCAGGCTTTCCCTCCCCAGGCCTTTTTAGTTCCCTCTTTAGATGATGGGGAGATTTCATGGGTGGATGATCCCTAAGAGCTGATGGTGGCTGCTGATGGACAGAAGTCATTCATTCCCTGTGGCTGAGTGAGATTTCTGGCTATGCAGTTCGGAGGTCAGCTGCACATAACCAAGGTTTCTGACTCAGCAATCTAAACCAGTGTCCAGCCATCCGTCTGAACTGCTGCAGCTTTCTCAGTCTCTAGGAGAAGTTCTGGACCTGGGGAAATCCCAGCCTTCTGTGTTCCTGCGAGTCTCAGTGCTCTTACACCCAAAACTCACCTGTGAGAACAGTTGATGCTGTTTGCTCACGGGATAGAGCTGGCAGAGACCAGCAGGACTCTGGAAGATTTTCCCAGCAGACAGCAAACTCTGTGGCTCTGTGTGGGTTTGAGCGATTGCTTGCCTGAGCTTCACTTTCCCTGCCTCAAAACGAGGGCATGAGATTTTCCAGTAACTGTCATCCCCATGCAATGTACATCCAGGCAATCTCACTGCCTGCCTCACTGCCAGCAACATTTATTGGGTGCTTTCCGTAAGAAAGAGAAATCCTGAAGCATCCTGTGGAGAGGATCTGAAAGCCTTGCGGATCCACATCCCCCCATTCAGCACAGCACTGACACTATCAGCACTGATTGGATTTTTTTTTTTTTTTTTTTTTTTTTTTTTTTTTTTTTTTTGTGGGAGCTCAAAAATAAAACAAAACAAAAAAAACGGAAAAGCAGCGTTCCTGGAAGGCTTAAAAAAATAAGCAAGCAAACGAGTAACAGAAAAGTGAAGGTCGTAGCTTTGGTCAGAAGGCTCCAGGAGCGGCAGCGAGCCTCGCTAGGAACCCGTCTTGGGACAGGATGGGGAAGGGGGAGGCAGCTGGGCAGCACAGTGTCCCGAGAGGAGCCGAGAGGAGAAGTCGAGCACGTTATTTCCAAACGCCCTTTGCATCCTGGCGCTGCTCCTCTCCCTTGTCGGGACATTCTTGGACGGGGCTTTTCGACGCCTCTCCTGACCTCCTTCCCACGCAAAAAAAAAAAAAAAAGTCCCTAAAAAATAATTCCTATCCATTTATTCCCTCCCCGATTGAGCCCGATGGGAACCTCGAAGAAGGGGGCGATCCCTCCGGGGCTGCTCCGTGGATCGGCGCTGCCCGCAGAGGGGTGAGAGCAGCACAGTGCCGCACGGAACGGGCCCGAGCCGTGTGTGGGAGCTGCCGTGGCCGCTGTGGCCGCCCTGAGTCCAAGCTCCGGCTCAAATCACACAGAAAATTGTTTGCCCTGGCAGCCTGGTATGTTGCTGTGATTTCTCTTATGGGGATAGAATTATAATAAGAAAAAAAAAGAAAAAGTCTTAACGGTTAATATTCTTAGCAGCGGGTTGAAAATTTCTTTATTCGTCGGGCTCCCGTCGTGTTTGTTCTCGGGATGATTTTCGGTAGTTACTCAAGAAAGGTGGATTTTTTGCGAACGACCCGGGAGGAAATAGCGGTGCGAGATGGGGGTCAGGGGAGCCGCGAAAGGGACCGCCGGCCGAGGGGACGCAGCCGGGGCTCCGAGCGGGGCAGCACGGCAGCGGGGAGGATCTCCACGAAGCCCGGGCTCTCCTCCCCTACCTGCCTCTCCGGGAGAGCTTTCCGTCCACCCCGCAGCGGGCACCGGCTGCTCCCGGCCGAGGGATGCGGGTGGTGGGCGGTGGCGCAGGGGCCGAAGCAGAGCTCCCTCCCCGCTGCCCCTCGACGCTTCTCCCTCACTCGGCCTCTTCTCCCGTCCCGTCCCGTCCCGTCCTCCCCCCCGCCGCGGGTCGTCCCGGCTCTGCCCGACTTGGAAAGGTCAGGGGGAGCCGCTCTGACAGGTGCGCCGAGTGCCGCCGGCTGCCTTGCGCTCGGAACCCCGTCCTCCGCGACCTCTTTGTTTCGTGCGCAGGGCAAAGAGGACATTCCCATGAGGGGAAACGCCTCACTCACGATACATTGCGGCCCCTTCGGGGGCTGCCCTCGCCCCGTACCCGGGACTCCGTGCCGAGGGTCCTGAGGAACCCAAGGCGGTTCCGTGCCACACATGGGCTGAGGATTCGATCAAAAAATAACCCCTGACTTCAGAGAGAGGTCTGACGAGGTCACGCGCCAGTGGAAAGTGTCGAGGAAATTAATAGCAAGTGGATTTTTGCCTGCGGGAAGGAATTTGCAGATAGCCACTGATAATTCCGCTCCTGCGATGCCCTCCCAGCTGACGGGCATTGGTGCTCGGCAGCGCACTTTGGCTCCCCAGGCCGAGCCCTGCGCTGCCCACCCGCGTCCCGCAGCGCGGAGAGGGGCGCGGGGCCGCCCCTACGAGGCTCTACCATTGGCTCCCGCCTGATGGCGTCATCGCGGGCCCCGTGATGCCAAAGGCGCTGATTTTCGGTTCCGTGATTTTCTGAGAATAATGGAGGTGGGGAAAAAGGGACGGAACGTTCGGGCTGGGCCCGGGCACGGCATCCCGGGAACAGAGCGTAGAGAAGGGTCCATAGTTTCACCCTAGAGCGACTCGGCCTTGAATTGAAAACGAACAAGCAAAAAAACAAACAAGAAAAAAAAAAAAAAAAAAAAAAAAAAGAAGAAGAAGGAAAAAAAAGGAAGACTCAAATAAATTACCATTATTAATAATATATATTTTTTAAGTTTTGCTAGGAACCGGGGCGGGGCGGGGCTGGGGGCCGTGCCCGAGGGCTCAGGCAGGTGCCAGGTTCGGATGCACACAACGCAGACCCGGAGATCGGTCCGGGGCACGGGGCTGAGATGCAGCGGAGGGACTTCGGAGTGATGAGGCGCTGTGTCTGCACGACCCCAGGGGGGCAGGGGCAGCTCGGCCCGGCCCGAGCCTTCTCTTGCTCTCTCCCTGGGGTCAGCTCTATTCCAATATAAACTCCCTCATGCCGCCAGGAACGCGTTTTAATAATGATCGACATTACACGGATAGAGGCAATGTGTGTATTTTACGTGTACCTCCGAGCACAGCCCCGCCCGGTGCCGGGTGCGCTGCAGAGCCGAGAGGTGCAACGGGGCTGTTGCTGGGCAAAGTCCGCTCCTGAAATAAAGACTCGACCTTCGCCCCTTTGGAAAAATAATAATAATAACACTAATAATACAAATAACACTTTAGGAAGCCTAGCACAAGGACTTTTTCCCCTCTCTCCTCCTTCTCAGTGCCGTTATAAATAGGCCACCTTCAGATTTCGGTCCGGTACAAAAGGAGCCCGCAGCTCTGAAGTGACCACGCCAAATAACTCAATGAGAAAATAAACCGGAGACGGTTTCCAAGAGCGAGGCTCTGACAAAGGGCGGGGGAGAGGGGTGAAAGGTGCCCGCGTCTCTGCAGTCCTTCCGGCGAGGTGAGCCCGCTCCTCGCACACCGCGAGGGGCTCCAGGAGGGAGCAGTGGTCCCGGAGCGGCCCCCCGACCCCCGCTGTGCCTCACCCTGGGATTCCCCCGGCGTGAGCTGGAAAAGCGGAGGAGCGCATTCCGAGCTTCTCCCCACTCACGCGGCGGCACCGGGGGGTGCTGCGGCCTGCGGCCGGCCCGTGGCACACGCCGGGGTGGTTGAGTGGCAGGAGACGGGCTGGGGTCGTTTTCGCAGGGGTCGCGGTGTAACATCCACCCGCCATCGCCCGCCCCTCGCCCTGCGCCTCACCCCGAGCTGTACCCGCTCCTGCACCCACGGAAAGCGAACGGCCCTCGGGAAGGATCCTGCGGGGCCGCCCCCGGCAGCCCGCTTCTTTCGGAGGTTTTGCCGGGAGGGGATCACGCACGGTCTCCGAGGAGGACGCGGTGAATGGTCCCGACACGGACCGGTCTGGGGACCGCTGCCGCTCGGAGCCGGATCGCTCCTACCTGGGCGTCCCCGTGCGGGAGGTGACCCTCGGGAGTGCCGCCTCCCAAACCAGCAGCGGTTATGCCCGATCTAAAGCACACACAAAAGCACGCTTCGTGAATAGCCCAGCGGAGCTCAGACTTTTCGGCCGCTCTTCCGCTTTTCCCTCTTGTACGTATTCTTTGTAGGGACAAAGCAGATTCGGAGATACTCGAAGGAAGAACGATGGGATGGGGTCGCGTCCCTCCCGCCCCGCGCCACCTCTCGGAGCCCCGCACAGGGCCGTCCCGTGCGGGATGGGCGGCGGCAGGGAGAGGCGCCCGGCGGCCGAGCGTCGCGATTCTGTTCGCGGGGCTCAGCGCACAGGAACGGGGCTGGCGGGTCTTCCTCAAAAATAGCCGGGAGGGCTTCAGAGAAAACTCACCTCGGGAGAAGGAGAACTCTCGGGACAAGCGGTTTCCCGTTATTCCCCACCACCACCACTCTGCCAGGTATTGGCGTACGCCTTTTCTCTCGGTAACGATTCCCGTGGTAACCGCCCGCTCCCAGAGGCACAAATCGGCCATTAGAGAGAGGGGTTTATTGCATTCCTTTCCGCGGGCTGCGCATCAACCTCCGTCGGGACCCAATTTAGTTTTCGTTGCAGCCCGGGGCTAGGAGGGGCCGCGCAGCGCTCCCCGAACCGACCCGTCGGTAGCCCCGGAACCCGCACCCTGGCGCTGACGAAAAGATAATAATAAAAGAAAATTCATTTCCATCGTTTCCCGCTCCATCCTGGAATCTCCCCCTCTCTCATTTGTTGCTGTTATTTCAGCATCAGCTTCGCTGAACAGAAATCGCCACAGATCTGCACGGTTTCTTTCGCAGAGCGGTGTCTCCACAGCCGCACAGCCCTCACTGCCCGCACAGCCCTCACTGCCCTCACCGCCTGCACTGCCCGCACGCAGCGCGCACGGCGGCCCAGGAGGTGCTCGGGGCTCCTCCGGCTGCGGGCAGCGGGCATCGGGAGCGCCCCACTGCCGCCCGGCTCCAGGGCTGCCTGGCAGTGGGGAAAAAACGGCGTGCGTTAAGCTGCTTTGCTTTTTATTAAGTCGTGGAGAGGAAGAGAGGGAGCTGCAGTGGGGGAAAAACCGGGAGGTAAAGAGAAAAACGGAAAAACGAGGAAAGAATTAAGCAGGTAATAAAGAGAATAAGGAGGGAAAATCCTCTGGAAGCTGTCTTGGAACAGAAACCTGAGGGAGCCCGGGGCGGACGCACGGCTCTGAGAGAGAGGAATGATTCGGGACCAAGCGCGGGTGACGCGGGGGGAGCCCCGTTCTGTCAAGGGCAGCGTCGAGCGGTGACCCCCCGGCTCGCTCCGTCCCCTCGGCTGCTGCCTCCCCACAAACACGCCGGGGGAGGCGGTTGCCTCAGCCCGCCGGCCCCCCGAGCCGCCCCCCGCTCCCCCAAATACATACAAAGAGATGAAAGCCGAGGGGCTGCCCCTCTCCGCGCTGGGAAATGAGCCGGGGGCAGCGGGGGGACACGCGGGCTGGGCTCGGGGGGGACTGCTGGGGACAGGGAACCGCCGGAGCCCCCGATCCCAAAGGAGTTAAGGGCCTTCTTCTCCTTCCTTTCCTTTTTTCCTGTCTTTTTTTCTTTCTTTCTTTTTCTGTTTTCTTTTTTCCTTTTTTTTTTTTTTTTTTTTTTTTTTTTTTTTTTTTGACTGAAGAACTGTGGATGCAGTTTGCGTAATATCTTTATTACTGAGAACTTCAAGGTAAGTGGGCAATAGGAACCAGATGTGGGGCCGGGAGGAAGGCAGGGCGAGGGCGAGGGGACGTGCGAGGGGCAGCGGGAGGTACCCGGGGGAGGGGGCATCGCTTTGGCTGCTGGGGGGGCGGTGGGCGGAAGGTGCGCACTGATTTATTTGTAAGCCCCTTTTGGGCCGCCATTGACCTCTCGGAGCAGTAAGGCCCCTTCCAGACTCCGCTCCTTTGCAAGTTCACGTCTGACCGTCCCAAAGCCTATTCTGTGCTCTCGGAGGCCCCGTTGCATCCCCTCCCTGCCCCCCGCTTCCCCCCCCCCCAGTTAGTTACACCTGGAGAGAGCGCGGATGTCCGGAGGTAAAAAACCACGGCCGGGTACCCGCTGCCAGGAGACGGAAAGGCTCCAGGAGAGCAGGGAAGGGGTTAACGGGGCTAGAGGAGGCCCAGAGGCCCGCGGGGACCTGCTGTAAGGAGCCCAAGGGAGTGGGGGGGGCGTGGGTTAGGGTTGGGGGTCCCTCAGCTGCGCCGCTCGGCCCAGGGTAGGAACAAATGGAGCGTGGCAGCAGCGCGAAGCTCCGCGCATCCCCGCGCCTGTCCCGAACCGCGTTAATGCCATGTGCTCGTCTGCTTCGTTTTCTATTTTTTAAACATAAATAGCTTTATTTTTTCTAATGAGAAAGATACGACCCCCACCCCCCTCTGCCTCCACACCCCCATCCGCATCCACGCACACCCCTACCCGGGCCCCCTCCCCTCCACTGTCATCATCTCCATATTAATTGGGGGAGAGGTCTCTCTTTTTTTTTTCTTTTTTTTTTTTCTTTTTTTTTTTTTTTTCCTGTGCGTGGGGGGGAAAGCGACGAGAAGAGCCTCTTTGGGCGGCGGAGAGTTCGGAGGGAGAGAGAGTGTGGGAGAGAGGGAGGGATAGAGGGAGGCAGAGCCCCTCTGAGATCGGATCGGGGCCGGGCGGCAGCGGCTGAGCCCTCTTACAGCTCCCGGCCCCGCTGTGGGTGTGCGCGTATGCGGGAGGGGGAGAAAGAGAGGCTCCTGGTGCCCCTCCAAGCGCATTAAGGACACTCGGGCCTTTTAATTTTAGGAATGAATGCTGATACTTGTGTTTCTTATTGTGATCCGGCTGCCATGGATTCCTACTACAACGCAGCCTCCCAGGGCGCAGACGGCTCCTCGCCTTTTAGGGCATTTCAAGCGAGTGACAAGTTCGGCCCCGCTTTCCTGGCCGCCAAAGGACAGAGCTTCGGTGACAGCGGCGCGAAGTGCCGGAGCCGCTACAGCCCGCAGGAATGCCCGTCCCTGGACGGCAGCGGGCAGGCGCCGGGCCCCGCCGCGCCCCCGCCCGCCTTTAGCAAATACCCGCAGCCCCAGCAGCAGCCGCCGCACCTCTACATGCAGCGCGGCCCCTGCAAGACCCCACCGGAGAGCAATCTCAAGCTGCAGGAGAGCGGCAGCCACAACGGAGCCTTGCAGGTCTCCTGTTACGGTGAGTGCGGGCCGCGCGATGGGGCCGGGCCGAAGAAGGGCTCCCGGGGCCGGGGGGGCTCCGGGAGCGGCCGCGGCTACCCCTCGCCTCATTTTGCCGTGGTTTTGCGGCTAGCGCCGGGGCGGGAAGAGGCAGAGGCTCGAGGAAATTCTGGTAAATGGAAGAGAAAAGCAGTGCGGAGAGCCGCTCCTTGCTGAATGCCACCGCGGGATGGCTGCGCTGGGACAGAACTTGGGGCGAATGTCTCCGCGCTCTGCCCACGCCGCCGCCCCGTCCTTCTCCCCCGCACGCTGCTGCCCGATGCGGCCGTGAGCCGGCCGGAGCCCTGGGGCCGCTCCCCACGCGTGTCCCGAGAGCTCTCCGGAGGGGGCGAGCTGTGCCCGGGAGGTCGGGGAGCGGAAAAACAGGAAAGAAAAAAATAGGAATAAAAAGAAATCAAATCCGCGACCATCTATTTTTTCAGAAGAAGGGAAGGTGGAAATGAACTTCTCCCCTGGTCCCTCGGTGCACTGCGGGCAGAGCGGGGCTGCGGTGCCCCTGTCCAGGTGCGCCCGCCGTGACCCTGCCGGGCAGGCACGGGGACGGTGACACGGACAGACCCTGCCGGGTGCGCTGGGAGCACAGGGAGGGCAGCGGGGAGGGGTGGGGGAACTGTAGTATTGAGACGAACTCCAGCTCCCGCTTTCCCGTCTCCCGCCGCCACATCTACGGCGGCTTCTGTACCCTCTTTGCTTTCTCTTTCTCCCCCACGCACCTTCCTTTCCCTCTCTGCAGGTGTACGAGCACGCAGACTGACCTCCCCAGCCCCATTCGCCCTGAGTAAAGCTGAAGGGATCCCCGCACCCCTCGTCCCATGGCCCCGGGCACAGCTCTCCTCTCAGCTGCTCCCCCGTTATTTACTCTGCGCCAAGACCCGCTCCCCGGTGCCAGCCGGGGCCGCTCCCGTCACCCCATTTTGGTGCTGCACGCCTTCCCGTGGGAATGGGCCGAGACCGGCGGGTGGCCATTCCGCATCCGCGGAGGGGCAAAGCGGGGCGCGGGGGAAGGCCGGTGCCGCCCCACCACTAACCGGCTCTCTTGTTTCCGTAGGCTGAAAAAGCCCCGGGCGCCAGCTCAGCTCGCGAGGGCGTTTTGCAGCCCAGGGCAGAGCCGCCCGAATCTGCCCCCGCCGTCACACTAGCGGGCGGCCCCGATACATCTCTAAGGGGATTTCGGATGGAGCTCCGGGTCGGGAGCTGATGGCCCGGCGCGGCCCCGAGCGCAGTGCGGTGCGATCGGGATCGGTGGGGCTGTAATAGGAGCCACACGGCTCCTCGAGGATAATTAACAGCAACACTAATAACGAGGGCTAACGATTTAGGAGGGCGTCTCGTTAATGGTAGCCACGTTCGGCTTCCTCGGAGCGAAAGCAGCGATGGCGGCAGCGGGCTGAGCTCCGCCGGGCGCGCACCGCGCCGGGACCCTCGGGGCGGTGGCGGAGGCGGCCGCTCTGCTCCCGCGGATCGCAGAGGACGTCGGAGCGGCGGCGGTTCGCTCGGGATGGCCGGGATAGGCCGAGGCCCCGCGGCTGCTCCGCTTGTCCGGCTCTCCGAGCCGCCCACTGGAGCTCGGTTCTCTATTAAAATAACCCCACTCAAAATAAAATAAAATAAATATATGTATGTACGCATATATATAATAACAGCGAGAAAAGCACGAGGCCGTGGAAAACGGAGCCTCTCCCCGGCGGTGCTCTCAGCCTGCTCCTCCCAGCGCTCGTTGTACTGGGGCCGATGCCCGTTCGAGCCTCTCAAACCAGCCGGGGGATTTCTTCTTTAATTTTAATTCCTTAATAAACACGTTCCGAGCTATAAAAAGCCCCCGCCTGCCGTTTATAGCTCCCGGCGTCTATTTCCAGATCGAATCCCTTCCATTGCATTGTACGGATAAATATAGGCAGGGAGGGCAGCGGCCGCACATCGGCGCAGGAAGCGAGCGGCGGTGCTCGGGGTGCTCCGCGGGGCTCCCCCCGCTGCAGACGGCCGCGCTCGGCTCCAGCTGGCACCGCCCTAACGGGGGGCTGCGGGTCGGCCTGCGGACCGGCAATTAAAGAGAAATCTTCAATAAAGCCCCGGAGCGGGACACATATCGCGGTTCTCAGATGATTGATGCGCCGCGGTGATTGAGCTGCTATTTCTACAGTGCGGAACCGGAGTTAAGTTGTGTGTCCTGAACTTATGTGCGTCTATACCCGTACACGGCAACGCGCGCGGAAGTACGGGCTGGAAAAAAAGCTACGGGCGGTGGAATATGATGGGAATATGATGGGGACGTGTACCCGCGGGAGGCAGAGAGAGGAAACAGCCTTCTTCGTGCTGAGGAAATCTGTAAGTGCGGGGTTAAGCACATAACGAGCATTTCTTGTCTTTAGAGAGCGGCAAAAAGCGCAGTCTGGAACGCGTTGTTGTTAAGCAGAAAGCGAGTGCCGTAGGAATTATTTGTCCGCTGCGCACTTTATTACTGTTACTATTATTTTAATTGACACTTCTAATGTTTTTCTCCTCCCCTCCTCCCCCCGATGCACACGGCAGGCCCCCCGCCTCCGGGACACGTCGTGCCCGGTGCCCGCCTCCGCTACCGCGGTGGCACCGCTCTCCCGGTGCTCCCTTCGCCGGCCCCAAGCGGGGCGATGCCGCGCCCCCGCCCCGAGCCTGGTTCCGTCGGACCACCGCCTGCCCCGGTGCGCGCAGGGCGTACGGTACCGCGGGGTTCGGGGTGCGCCGCCGCCCCCGTCCCGGCTCCTGCCCCGCGGCCGAAGGGAGGCGGGCGGGGAGAGGGGGAGCTGCTCGCACCCCGGGGGCCGGGAGGGGTGGGGAGGTGCTGCCCCGGCCCCCCGCTATAAAGGGATGCCGTCGGGACGCGCGGCGCGGCGCCAGCGGAGCGGGGACGGAGGAAGGAGGACGGAACCCCGGGGAGGAGAAGGGCGAGCGGCCGCGCCGGCGCTCTCCTCCCCGCAATAGGATCAACAAATCCGCCGCTCAGAGAGAGGAGGGAGCTCCCGCCGGGAGTCAGGCCGAGGCGCTTGGCGGTGCGGGGTCTCCTCCGCGGGAGCTGCGGGACCCCCTCGGCCAGCGGCACGCCAAGGTAGGGCCCCGCTCGTCTATCGCCCTCGGAAGGGCTCGGTCACCGCTTTTCGCGGAGCTGCGGCGCGCTTCGCGTGGCTCGGTCGGAGAGCTGGCTGTGGAGACCTCGATAAAGATCCCGGCCCGTGTTGTTTATACCGCTCGTGTGTCAGCGGAGAGGAGCTCCCCCCGGGAAGGTCTGTTTTCACGGGAGCGCTGTTTGTTTTCCATTTGTCCGCTGCCGAGCGGGTTTAGCTCCGCTTTGGCCCCGCGCTGCTGTTGCGCACAGTTGTAACCTTACCGGAGACGGGACGGGTGCGGAGAGAGAGAAAAAAAGACTTCGACTCGTCCTTGTCTGAATTGTTTTGAAACAAGACGGGAAAAATACCGATGGGGAGAGAGATTTGGAGATGCTTACTGCGTGCGTCTTTTCCTAAGGGTTTGATGTGTTATTAACAATATATGCTGATGCCAGATAGCGCAAACGAGCTGCTTGTGTGTTATCTGGGGCTGCAGGCTGTTTATTTTGTGCTCCCTTTGAGTGCGCTCTTGGTGCGGTTGCATGACTAACCGGCTGCAGTGATTCACTGGCTGCTTTCTGGGTGATTGCTCCAAACAAGTTGTGAATCAAAAGAGAGTTCCCTGGCTGTGGTTTCTAACCTCCCAAGTCAAAACCCGGAGCGGGTTTAAGGGGAGCTGATGAGCAGTCTTCAGTCCTTCAGATCTTGAAGATTTATCCCCCTTCCAAGCCCTGCATTCAGAATCGTGATGAGTTTCCCTTGTAAGAGAGAGGTGGTGTCTGGGAGGCTCGCAGCCAAGCTCTGCGCTGGAGGACATCTCCAGCCACAGCCCTTCAGCCCAGCTGAATCTGTTCAGAGTCTTTCAGCAGCTGTATAATTCTCAGGTAAGAAGCATGGTGCGCTTTGGGCAGCAAGTGACTTCTCATCCCATTTTTCAGCTGGAAGAACTGAGGTTCAGGATGCACAAACAGCTCGTGCAAGGCCAGGCTGCCACCACGCAGTGGCATCAGTGCAGTCTTCCCCAGGCCCAGCTCCAGCAGCAGGACTCTCCCGCAGCTGGGGAAGGATTGGTGGAGTTACTGCAAAAACTCAGCAGGAAGAGGTCCCTTGGTTTGATTTTGGAGGGGGTGAGCTTGGCTTTCCTGAGCCAGGCCCTTGTTTGGTGCAAGCAGTTGTAGCAGTCGGTGTGTTCTCATGTGTCTGGGTGCCTCAGCACAGAGCAGAGGCTCAGCCTGCCAACCTGCATGAATGGGCTCAGCTTGGGCAGCTCAACAAGCGGTGGGTTGGTCACTGCTTTTCAGAAAAAGCTGAGAAATCCCTGCCACAAGAGTAGTGTGTTTCTAAGGCATTTCTCCTATGCCCCTGGAAGGAGAAAAAGAAAAAAAAAAGAAAAAAAAGAAAAAAGAAATCCTGATGTAACTGTTAATCAGTTTGGAAAGTAAAGGTCTTACATATGCATAGAGATATGCCTCCAAAAGGAAAAGAGACAGCTCTGGATGAGGAGAAGACTGAGCTGTGACACAGCTCATAGAGGATGCTGTGATTTGAGAATCATTTACAGAGGGGTGGATAGGAAGAGTTCATATGAATAAAATGTAATTTACAGTTTATTTACAGTTGACAAATTCACAGCTGTTCTGTGTCTGTCTGCTACCCCAGCTTCTTAAGTAAAAGTTCTGAAGTAAAAGAGGAAAGCTAACATGTATACGAAATGGACAACCTCCTCTTTATTTTCTGCGTGAGTTCAGGCAGATCAGCATTATTACACACACTGACTCTGCTGGGCTGTGCTTTTGTTTGTGCTCACACACAGCCTTTGCATTTTGACTGTCACTGCTACAGGCACAGTGTGAAAGAGAACTTCTGGTCAGCGTAGTGTTTTAGGGGCACTTTTCTGTTGAAGAGAGATGGAGGGAGAAGGGATCAGAGACAGAAGAAAGGAGGCAGGGAAGGGAGAGCTGGGAAAATTCGGAGGAGTGGTGTGTGGTGGCAGACAGCTCTGTGCAGAAGGTGGCCTGGGACTGATTTTATAGAGAACACAAACCCACCAGCGTCAAATTCTTCATCTCTCCATTGGGGATAGCTGTGATTCAGCAGTCAGTAGCTGCTGCACTTGGGTCTCTGCAGGGTCTGACTATGACAAGCTGATATGTCATAAACTGTGGTCTAGCTTTGTTTGCTAAAGACTTAGCTCAGTGGTTTAAATGTCTGTTGAATCTGATAATTACCTTTTGGGGGAAAATGTGAATTAAGGTTTTACCCTGTCAATGTTTATCTGCTTGGTGGAATCAGTACC
Source organism: Lagopus muta (assembly GCF_023343835.1). NCBI lineage: Eukaryota > Metazoa > Chordata > Aves > Galliformes > Phasianidae > Lagopus > Lagopus muta. Next base: position 21,674,799 of record NC_064438.1, on the reverse strand, counting down.
GTTTCTAGGTATGTTCCTTATTAGCAAGATCTGTATTCATTAGGTGTGAGGCAAGTGCTTTAGCAGGTACCAGAGTTGGAAGGGCAAGATTTTTCAGTCAATGATAGGTGTGCTGTACGCTGAGGTGGTGTGAAAATGTCATGTTACCTTGAAGACAGCATCTGCCTTTGTTTGGTAAAAGTCTGTGAGCAGGGATGTTGCTGCAGGAGGGAGGGACTCAGCAATGAGAGCCACCATGCCAAGCAGAGCCACAGAGGGCTGTGGGGGCCTTGAGATGAGAAGGTACAGCAGTATAATGAGAAAGCTCATGCAAATCCTCCACACAGTTCTGGTGGTGAGATATGTGCGTGCATATAGGGCAGAGGGATCACAACCAAAACCAAATTTGAGGAGTCAAAGCAAGACAAGGCTGCTTATTCAATGGAAAATGAGGAAACTGAGAAGACAGAACACTTTGGGCAGGCTTCTATCTGGGGAAAATAACAGGCACTTGTAATATCAAGCCTAGAAATGACTCTTGTTCATTCTTCTTGCATTTAAGGAAACAGACAGGGCTTTGCGTGCAAACACCACTGCACTGAAGAAGCACCTCAGGTCTCACCGGTTTCTCCCTGCACAGAATCAGCCTCCACAGGCCCTCAGATGCTGCTGACTGCTTCAGCTGAGACTGCTAATGCTGGTATCAGGGTAGGGCTTGGTTTCCTAAGGGGGAAACAGGGAACTGCATATTATTTTGGTGCAAGAAGGATCAGGTAACGAAGGTGCATACTGAAAGCCGAGCTAGTCGGAAGCAATAGGAAGTGAAAGGAATCCAAACAAGAATAAAAACAAAACAAAGCTGTAAACTTCAGCGAGTGAAGGGCAATGTTGGGAGATTTCCCAGCAGTGGTTGAAGACAATGTGAGAATGACGTTCTGCAGGGACAGTGTGCAGGGAGACCCGTGAGCCTGGCTGCAGGACTCCGGTTTTCGAGGTGATGTGGAACTTGGGGAAGGGGGGAGGTTTTAATGGGACAGAAGAAAGAGAAAAGTGCTGTTCAGCCTCAACCACAGCAAGGGCTTCTGAAGGAATGGGAAACTATCTCAAACTGTAAACTGAAGGATCACCAAGATACCGGTGTGCTGGTATTGGCTGCTGGCCCAGTGCCGCTGGGCTGTCATGTAGGGGTTGGTCACCCATAGGATCATCCATTTCCAGCATGTGTGCTCTGTAACACAGGAAAACATCAGGGATTTCCAGCCCCAGCAATGCCACTGGCAAAAGGACTCTGTAGGAGGTTATCACATGTCTATTTTCCAGCTGGATGGAGCCTGGCCTGGCAGCACCGATCCACAAGGAGAGCATGAGGCTGAGCACTGAGCAGGTGTGGGCTGCAGCCCAGCCCGCGTGCCGATGTCTGGGTCAGAAGGCTGCAAGCCCTCCTAGAGCACTGAGTGGTTCTGTTCCAGCCTCTCCTCTGATGGTGCATGCCCAGACCTCATCCTGGAGTGGAGTCAGGAGCACAGCTGTGGCAAGGACCCATACCTGAGAGCTGAGAAGCACTCAGTTATAGACATAACCTGGCTTATCAAGATTTGCTCTGAACTTTTGTAAGCAGATTGGAGCCAGATATCAGTCTGAGCTAGACAGGACACAGCCAAATGCTAGAAGGCAAGAGGAAGAGGAGACCCACCTACATTGGCAAAAGACCTGCAGACATTTTGTGCTCCCCACGTCTCCAGATGCCAGTGAGGACTTCCAAGATAAATAGCCGGTGGACCAATTGCTAGACATTTAGGCAGATTGTGGAGAAGGAGGAGGCCAGAAACACTCTGTGAAGCTGTGGGATTTATGGCAGTTAAATATTGCATTTCAGCCCTTCAGCAGGAGTCAGAAAGCTGCTACTGGAAGAGAGGGAAGCTGGTTTCTTTAAGTCATACAATGTCCTATGCTGGGGAGAAGAGTATTTTCATCCAGCTCATACCACTTCAAACTATTAGAAGGACTTCTGCAGGATAGAGAGCAATGGGAGGATTGGCTGCAACATCAAACATGACTGCAGCGGCTGGGTTAAGTGTGGCTCTGGTAGGGAGTGGAAATATGGGGAGGCTTGTTGTAAATATATAGCTAGTCAGGACAGAGCCTCGTAAAACCTACTGAAAGGCCTAAACTCCGCTCAGGAAGCAGGGGCACCTGGAGCTGTGCATACTGAGCTGGGTGATGCTGCTTTTAAGTTAAGGCTGAGGCTGCAGCAAGGCTTTGTGGTGCCCAGGGCCGGATATTAAGTTTGTGTTCAGACCAACCCTCTTTTAATTTCCTTTTAGGAGGGGTACATTTGTGGCTGATTCTATGAAAAATCCCCTTTCCCTTGGCCTTGGTGGCAAAAAGTGGTGTTCTTGATAATATATCCAATTTGCCTGCATTTGGCAGTGGTCCACTTGAGAGGGAGGTCCATGCAGGAACCCAATCTGCTGTAGCAAGAGAGGGACTGCTGCGTGTGTGTAATGTACGGGCACTGCAGATGCTTGTTCAGGTTCTGCAGTTGTTAACCCGAACTAGACAGTGGGAGACAGTGGGGCAACACAAAATGGAGCAATTCATGGGTGGAGGAGAAATTCCAGCGGGAGACTGAGCCTGTGGGCTCCAAGAGAGATCCCAGCAATGCTCAGAGTGCAGAGTGCTGAGGATGGTGTCTGATCACTGAGTCTTTCAATGCCTAAAGACATTGCTCGTGTTAAAGAAAGAGGTTTGGGCAATGTTTGTAATGCTTGCTTCTGTGGGCAGGTCCCTGAGCTGTCTCTTTGAGCTACCAGCCAGCTCTTGGGCCTTGTTTCTTGTCCTCATTGGGAGAAAGGCCAGCAAAAACTTCGCTGTGCAAATTATGTTAATCAAAGGATGCTTGTGCCTTGCCATTAATAGATAATATCTGGGATTTGCTGTACTGCATTCATTTTGGTTTTCACAGTGGATCTGTGGAGGTGAAAATGGCTTTCGTGCTGGGACAAGTGCAAAAACTGTGGCATGGGTTCCCCAGCACCTGTGTGTGCTCAAGAGACTAACAGAGCAGGAAATGCATGGCTGGCCACACTGTTTCTGAGAAAACTGAGGGCATCTCTGTAAATGGTGACCTTCCAGGGGAAATCCCCAGTGTGAGAGAAGAGCGACATGGCACTGGATATTTCCCCAGCCTTCACAGCCCTCTTGGGCACCAACCCAGCTGCCAGGGTCTCATCTGCAAGCCTACAAGAGTTACAGAACACCACATACTTGTTGCAAGAGGGGAGTTTCTGCTGCACACAGACTGGGACAGGCACTGCACTGACATGAGACAAAGTGTACCTGACTGCAGGTATGGAAGTGAACTCGTGTCCTGGCATCGCATGGAAATACGAAGTATTCTTATTTCTTCTTTCTTTCACAATCTACAGAAAACTCTTCTGCTTCATTCAGTAGATGTAGGATTACAAGGAGGTTCAAGGAGCTACAAACAGCCCTCAGAAATGCTCCCAGTATCAAAGCAGGGTGCGATGCAAAAAAGATTCATTCAGCAGACATGCCTGCTTTGTTGTGTCTATTCTCTTCAGAGTAGCTGAGGAGAACCTCTCTGGGAAAGCTTAGAATTTGAAGACAAAATACTGTATAGGAGACAGGGAAATTGAAAACCGAATGATGAGTGCTCGTGAGAGTTCATTGTATCGGAAACTGTCCAAAAATAAGAGGTTCTGAGGTTTTGCTATGATATCAATACCACTGCATCCCTTGAGGTTGTGTTCTCTCTTAGGCCAAGAGATAACTAACTGGTTGTAGCAGAAATGCTAAGTCAGAGCCCGAACCAATGATTGAGCACCTGGTGGAAGGGAGGGCCAAGCCAGGGAAGCTCAGGTGTATGCAATGCCCCTGAATGACTGCACCCTTCCCAGACCCCATTTAAGGGTTGGTAGTGGAGGCAAGAGTATCTTGGAGGTTCCTGCATACCTGAGGTCTTCTGCAGGTAAGCAGTGGCTTTCCTTTGTTTCTGTAACCACGGCTGTTGCATTTGAGCACATCTTCATTTGTTGCAGCCTAGAGTTGTGCTACTATGCTGTTATTGCTGCCTATTCCATTGCATTACACTGGTTTTGGGGAAAGCATAGAGAGGTAATGGATAAATGCTACAGGAAATGTGATGAGTTTCTTGGAAGGGCTGTATCTCAAAATAGGTTTCCAAAGATGAGGAGAAATCCTATTGAGCTGTAACTTCTGGGTACATCACTGCCGTTTGTTGATGTTGTTGGGCTTTTGCCTGAGATTGAATCTGATGGACAATATTTGTTGGTAGCTATGGATTTCTTTAGAAAATGTCCTGAAGCTTACCCAAAAAGGAACCAACAGGCTATGATAGCAACCAGGCTTCTAAGGGATGCATTTTTCACCGTATTTGGGGGTATGGACATGATGGACATGAAGAACATGGAGCAAAGCTGATGCTTTTTGGCCAAAGTATTTCATCAGGTTTGTTAGATGCTTAAAAATGTAGTAGGAGTATTCTATGGCTGGAGGCTTGGGGAAGATTTGGCTAGTGCTGGGAGGAGACACTGATTCTGGCTGTAAATTCCTCATGCTGGCACGGATGTTCCCTTGTACGCTGCCTGGACTTCTGGTGCTGATCTTAAAAGGTCTGGGTTATCTTGCATAGTACTAGGAACCCAGGAGTGGGTTACCTGGGTACTTCACAGAAGAACAATAGAAGAACCAGGACCAACCCAGTCCTTGGTCTGTTCTGTTTGTTTTAATGACTTTCAGAGAAGTAGAAGGGAAAAGCACAGCCTGATCCCAACTGTCCTCTTCAACCATTACCCAGGAACCATAGCGTGCTCCTTACAAGCAGTTCCTGAATTTGGGCCATTTGGCATGCCAGTCTGGCCTACCTAGACTTGCAAAAATCTCCCAGTGGAATGGTTTGGGTATTTCCAGGGGAAAAAGTGAGTTCTACCTGGGGTAGAATAAACAGTCTCTGAGGTAGGTTCATATGTAGACACCTGGTTGATCCCTTCCCATCCCTGGAGATAGACAGCTCATAACTTCATTTGAGCTGGAAGGGACCCTTTAAAGGCCATCTAGCCCAACTCCCTGCAATGAACAGGGATACCCACAGCTACATCAGGGTGCTCAGAGCCCTGTCCAGCCTGACCTTGTGCCTCTCCAGGGAGGAGGGGGGGGGCCTCCTGGCCCAGGAGGATCTGTCAGAGGGTGCTGGGTGTCCCCTCCAAGCCATGAATGTTGAGTCTGATGGGAATTATTTCCTTGCTGAGGGGATAATGAGGAACGGCCAGGTTCATCTAGGGAGATAACAGAGAACAGTGATTTTTCTTTTCTGTTTAGCTGAGGTTATGTTCTTGACAAATTGCACTCGCACACACCATCTCTCTCAGCTGGTAGTTATTTACAAAACAGTTATTACAGGGGAAGGTTATTTATTCCAGTATGCACTACAGCCTAAGTGAACTTGGACTCTATAGCAGTTGTGAGATCCATATTTATAGGCACCAGCTTCATCTGCTGTAGGAAATGACTGTGGGGTTTGACTTAAGCTAATTCAGAAAGCTGCAGGCCCAGCCAAAGGGCTTTTTGACCCCTTCTTTGGGTTGGGGAGCTCTTACTGCTTTTGCTTGGCACTAATGCCTTAATGCTAAAGCCCTGGCTTCTTGCAATCCACAGCTTTCTGTGCTCAAGGAGTTTTGTAGCTTGGAGAACCACTATTTACATCTGTGTCTTTTCCTGAGAGTTTTAAGAACAAAACAAGTTGTTTCAGCAATTGCACGTGCCTCTTATGTGTGCTGCAATGTTATGACTAAAATATGCAGTCAGATAGCAAATCTGAGAAGGTGTTTTGTAGGAAGCTGGGTTTGAGATGAGAAGGAAGAAGAAAGTAACCTGCTGTGGTCCAGCAAGGTCTCCTCGCAGACATCTTTTCTCATCCAACCCAACGGTTAGAGATGCCCCAGGAGATGAAGAACAGCCAGTTCTGTTCCCTGTAGCAGATGCCCTGAGTCCTTGGATGTTGGAAACTGAAGTGATCCTGGCTCTACTCAGCAGTTAGCACATTAGTGTTGATGGGTTCCTGACTCATGCAGCCAGAAGGTGATTTGTGTTGGTAAGCTGCAGGTGGGGATGTGATGGACTCATGGAGTCTTTCCAGGTGCCTGGGTGGGTGAGCATCACTGCTGGAAATAGATTTCTGGGGCAAATTCTCCTTTTCACAAGTTCCTAAAAACAATTTCTGTAAATATCTGCTAATGTTTACTTGACATTTACAGTCATGCATGACAGTATGATCCTATTCTGGAATGTTAACTGGAAACAAGCACGAAAATGGGCATGAGCACCGTTGATGTGAGTGCAGTTTTTAATTTAGGCTGATTTTCATGGTCATCATCTTTCATATAATGACCCACTTCTGCTGAGAATTAGTGGTGCTGCAGGAGTTTTGCTGTTTTGAGGTGCTGTGATTTTGTTGTTGTTGTTCTCTGTTCAGAAGCACGATACCAGAGTCTCTGTGTCTACTGTCTGACACTTCCTATAAAAAGCTGCCTCCAAGTTGCCTCTAACTTAATCTAAACTTTTTGATTTAGGCTAAAATACTCCCACAGTATGTTTGCCTCTGACTTTTTTTATAATACTGAAGTTTTTTAATTTCATCTGAATCTACTAAGCTTTTTCCAAGAACATAGCTAAAATTAAGTGTATTTTTGTTTTCTCCATGTCAAAAAAAAAAAAAAAAGAAAAAAAAATCTGACACGGCCTTTTGTCAAATGTGGTACATGGTGCTGTGGGGAGCACAGTGGAGCTGGGATTTGGGTAGAATGTGTGCCTTCTGCCTTTCCTCTGGAAAAGCTGTCCAGAAACAAGACTGAAAGAGCTGTGGTTCTCACTGGCCTAGTAATGACTGATCTTTGACTCTCAAACCTAAATACACAGCAGGTTTCACGTGCTCTGGACAGGGTTACAGCCAGCTCTGAGTGTACTATTCTTGTAATGGCCATTTCCTCCTGTAGATGGTCCAACCTTCCTCAGGCCTGGGTGTTGTAGGGGAGCAGGTGAAAAAAGCTGTCCCTGGGGAAGCAGCAGAAGACCTGGGATATAAGATTTTATGGAAAAAGCTTGGTCTGAAGGCTGGGGAGTGTACTGCATTGAATGGGGGCTTTTTTTCCCCTCTTATGGCTTGGGTTGTGCAGTGCTCTGAGTTATGTGATATGAGGAGTTTACCCTTTCAACAATTTGTGGCTCCCCTTTCATAAGTAAGAAACATTTCTGTTGAGGCTTTCCTTGTTCAGCATTACCTAATGGATTTTTTTTTCCTTAATAACTGTCATTTGCCCTGTGCCTTGCTATTCTCAAATGAAAATGAAAAATGTCAGTTGCCAGCTGTGAACAGCATCCATTATTCATTTGCTAAAGGAATCTCAGGCCCATTCATCCAATTTCCTCTGAATGTCTCATCAATAAACCTTTACCTTGCTGCTTCTATAAATCATTTTCATCCCTTTGCTTTGCAAGCTAGGTGCTTGAGGTCTTGCACAAGCTTCTCACGAGTCGTGGGTCACATCAGGTGGTGGTGTTTCTACTCCTTGGTCAGCTGGTAAAACTTCATTAAGAGGAAATCATTGGGCTGCACATACATATGGATGACGAAAGCATTGTACTGAAGCAAGCAGAGGAGAAGTTGGGCAAAAGTTTCAGCCATCCTTGCCTTTCTCTTTATGACCCCAGTGCAAAATTTGTGTGGCTGATGTTGTAGCAGCCTTCTTGGCTGAAGGCACAGTTCTTCCTCCATGGAAGGCTGAGTGCTACTGCCATGTCCCTGCTGCAGTAGATACTCTTGGTAGTGGATGCTGTTGTGGTACATAGGTACTGATGTCAGGGAGAGGCAGGGCTGGCAGCCACAGAGGCCAAGAGCTTATTAAACTTCAGTCAGAGCTGAAATACGTTCTTCTTGTGCTGGGTAGCAGAGGTTAATGAAGCCCTTATCATAGATGGTTTTATGACACTCTTTTGGGATGCACATAAAAGGACTGAGACTTTTGGAGCAATTTAACTAAATATTTGCTTAGGCTGTGTAAGGAGCAGCTTGAGTTTCCAGGCAGGTCAGACATAAATGGATGTTCGTTTATCTCCCCTCACCTCTAGGAGCTGGGGTGACCGGTCACTGTGGTGCCTGTAGCACCATCCCCTGATCCCATGGAAGGGAAGATGTTTGGCAGTGGGTGAGCCAAGCAAGGAGGGGTCTGGAAGCAATCAACCTGTTGCTGCCAGGCTTACTGTTATTTCATCTTCATTCTTGGTCAGCAAGTTCCCATTCCAGCTATACTGCTTTTTGCTTCAGTTTGTGATTTTGCTGCCCTGCTCCTCTCTGCCAATAGAGTTGATCCTTGCCTGCCTCCCATCCCCACTGACTGTGAATTTTGGTTTGGTAGCCAGAATCCTAATTTCATTCTGGAGTGCCTACAAAAGCCTGGTGGAATGTTAGCAATTCCCAGACCTGGCTGGCCCTGAGTTTTGTGATGTGCAGTGAGAATGGAAACAAGTTCTGGTTGTGCTTCCAAGAACAGGCACGTTTGGTAAGGGCCGAATGTTTTCCTTCCCTCATCTGTGCCTTTCTTTACTAATCAGCTGTATAAAATTGAGAAGCAGCAGAGCAGTTATGCTGAAGAACCTGGCCCACACTTTGGTCCAAAATTTAAATTCAGCCTTTTCTGTGGTTCAGTGAGGTTCAGCCAGCTTTGGGTGTTTTCTGTTTTTATTTCAGCTTTCCAGTTTCCAAGCATCTCACAAACTGGGGAGCCCAGCTCGCCTCACACTGGGGTGCCTCACTTACCTCTGAGGGTCTGTGGACCCTTTGGGGATGAAATCCAAATAAATAGCTACTGGTGGGTGTGCAGGCGTGAGTCTATGACTGAGACAATGTGGAAATGCTTTGGAAGAAGGAGACCACTTCTACAGGTATCAAATTCAGGGCCAAAAGGAATCTGCAAGCCTTTCCAAACTGTCTGCAGGTTCTTTTCTGCCTCATCTCCCTTCCTGAGCAAATGTTTGTTGGTGATGGCTACGTTTAGAGTGGCAGGGTAGATTTTGCTACAGGTGCATACTTCTTGGAGGAGATTGCGAGTAGGATGTAGCACAAATCCACAGACATTCCAGTTGGACTTTGCATATAGCCTGGAATACTGGGGATGTGGGTTAATGGCCATGATGGTGAAGGATTGATGGTTGGACTAGGGGATCCTAGTGGTCTTTCCCAACCATTATGATTCTACAATTGATAGCCTTCACCATTCTGAGCACTGAGCTATCTCTGTGGGATCACCTGGGTCTGGCTGCCCAGAGCCACACACTGTTGACTGTCACTTCCCTCCACTGCCACTTGAAAAGCCATCCTTCCTGCCCCTGATAAGGCGGAGCAGCATGTCCCCAGGGTGCTTTTGTCACTGCCATCAGTGTAGGTGTTCCAACACTAAAGATAAGAGAGCCTGGTCAATGAGAATACACGGACTCATGAAGGAGAGGCAAGATCCCCAGCTCCAGTATCTAGCATATACCTTCATCTCCTTTCACCTTCAGAGGTGAAGCAGCGGGCATGCAGCCCAGCAGTTTCATACGCTCCCAGCAAGGGCAATGGCTGTGCATTCTCTTGCTCCAGTTCTTTTCCTGTGCTGCATTCTGGTAGCCAGTAGGAGAGCTGCAATGGCGGCAGAACCATTTCTGTGCTTTCCAAATCTGCTGTCAGCTCTTTCCTGCTCTTCAGATGGGTGTGCCTCACAGAGAAGGATTTGGGGCATAAACTGTGCCTTTTTGCTCCAGCCACAGCTTCCATTCAGAGTTGATGAAATAGATTTATTTCTGTAAAAGCCAGTTTTGTTAGTGTCCTTTAAATATCATGAGAGAGGAGCAGGCAGTGCGTGGTGCACTCTTGGAGCTGATGCTGAGCTCTGTGTATGCAGCCAAGGGGTGTGCAAATTCATCTGCTCAGGGAATAAAGCACTGTACTCGCATGCAAGGCTCTGGTCTGTGTGATAGGTGGGTATACACATGGGGACTGCTCAGCTTCATGCAGGCTCCAGGGACCTGCAGGCAGGCTGGGCACAAGGAGCTGTGCTTGTCCTTATCTGGAGTGGGAATGGAGGTGTTCCACTCAGTTCCCACCAGCAGCAAGGGCACTGCAGTTGTTATAGTGGTAACTCCTCATGTGGACTTCCACCTCTTGCATTTAGGAGAGGGATGATGCTTAGTGTTCCACCTGTGACCCAGTGTGGAGGTTTGGTTATTTGCTCACTGCTAATAAAGTCGGTGATTCTAGAGCCAGACACAAAATTCTGCATCTTTTCTCCATCTTTGAATCCATCTTTCTATCTGTAGACCTCAGAGTGATTGCTCCCTTACTGGAATAAACCTCAAGATTCCTTCCTCCTAATGAAGGATAAAAAGGAGCAGCTGGGCTTCTTTATTCATATCTAACCCCAAATGTGAATATTTTTTTAAATGATAGCCTTGTGCTTCTTGGGCTGCAACAGCCAACCTGGAAAAGCAGCAGAACAGTTACACCATGTATGGAGAAAGATACGAGGACTGTAGCATTGCTGCTGCTGATGGGGTCCTGAAGGTTTGCAGTCTGAATGGTATTGCAGCTCCTCCTCAGTAAGAGATGCAGCCAGTGCTGCCTATGCTAGGACTGAACTTCAGGGCTGCTACTGAAGCATCAAACCATATGCTGCCAACAGAGTGCACTGGGGAAACAGCCATGTGCCAGCAGTGTTTGTGGGTTGTGCTGACCATGTAGGTGTCTTGCAGCCTTGTGGGGTGCTTTGCTGTTTCCCCTTGTGGGGATCTGCCTTTGCTCAGAGGAATCCCAGCAGATGCTGTGTGAAGGAGTCATTGCTTTGAGCTGAGCCCAATGCTGCTGTGCGCACTGGAGACGCCCTGCTCTCCCCTGCCATGTGGATGTGCCAAGCTGAATTGACTTCAAATTAAATTTCATGGTTCTGTTTGTATACTTCACATCCTCATCTTTCCAAAACAGCCAGTTAGGAACAATCCAGATACGTGCTGTGAACCCACAGTGTGGCTAGAAGCCTGTTCCTTGTGGGGAGGGATCCATAGACATACTGGGATCATTGCAGGGTCACCTGGCCACCACAGTGCCCAAGCACACAGTGTGCTATGGGTTCTCCCACCTGAGGTCCCATAAAAATATGTGCTGGCACCAAAAAGACATTTCCCTTTGTGCAGGGATCCAGAAATAAACTATGGCAGAGCATCTCAATGCTGGGAACACACAGGCCTGGCTCTCCTATGCTGCATGCTGGCACCTCCGGTGGGTGACTCAGGCATGGCAGTACTGGTGGCACTGCAGATAGATGAGGCACTGGGAGAAGACAGCAAGTTTCCTTCCACCACAATGAGAGTGAGGGGGGAGCCAAGAGTAGCAGAGGAGGCACCGAGCAGCTCTGTCAGGCTTGTGAGGGTGTAGCAATGCTCGCATTACCTTCTTGTCATGGAGATCTTCATAATATGTAACTCAAGGTCTCGTTAGATTTGATTAGAAACAGACACCCCGAACTTTGCATTGAAACTTTGAGGCCATCTCCAGTTACAGGAAGTCTGGACATATCCATATGCAGATGTATGCAATTTGTTTCACTTCAGTCTTTAGCATGACTGGTTTGAGGTCAGGGATCCTGTTCCCAGGGAATGGCAGTTGCTCCTCTGGATGTGGAGCAAAGAGAGATGCATGCCATCCCTGTGGGCCACCTCCTGCCCTTCTTCTGCCTGTGGACAGCCAGTGGCTGAGCACTAGAGGTGAGAAATAGCAGGGAGCCACCAATGGATGGCATCAGGGCACGTGTTTCTGCTGCAGGGGTCTTGGGAGCACTGGAGGCAGCCAGCACGAAGGCATGGATGGAAATGCACCCAGCTTCATGACCTACTAAATTAAAAAAAGAAATGAAGGTAACAGTGATAGTATGAGAGAGAAGGACTTCAAGTTGTGCCAGGGGAGGTTGAGGTTGGATGTTAAGAAAACCTCTTCAGAAAGAGAAGTGAGGCATTGGAACAGGCTGCTCAGGGAGGTGATGGAGTCACCTAGAGGTGCTCAAGAACCATGTAGGTGTGTCACTGAGGGATCTTGTTAGTGGGCACAGTTGCGATGGGCTGACTGTTGGACTTGGTGATCTTAGTGGTCTTCTCAGGCCTTAATGATTTTGTGATTCTATGAATTAACAAGTATCATTGGTATAGCATGTGACTGATATACTCAGTGTCCAGCGTGATGAATCCTCCCAAGAACCATACCAAAGCACAGAGAATGACAGACGACATGAAGCTTGTTTGAGCACCTCAAGAGTCTGAGAGAGCAGCAATAAATCCTTCTTCTGAAAAGCCATTACAGTGGTAGAGGCAAATAGCTCCTACACCTCCACCATCAGTGCCAGTCCTGGCCACTTTTCTGCACTAATTAGGCAATTTCTTTCTCAAAGTCCTTTCATGTCTTATCCTCCCACAGTCAACTTTCTGCCTTTATGCCCAAGAGCATTAGCCACATTTCATCCCAAACAGCAAAACTACATATAAGTGATGAATAAGGCTGAATGAAGTTGTAACAGAAGATAAATGCTGAAAAAAAAATAGGGATTTCCAGACACTTTGGCAAAGGTTTCTGGATAAATGACCTTGGAAGTGACACTGCAAAATTATCCCAAAGGAAAGCTCCTCATAGGGTGGAATTGTTTCCCAGAAAGGTTGTTCCTGGGCACATTTAAAAGCAAGCTAATACGAAATCTTAAAAAGAAAAACAAGCAAGGTGTTGTGTTCTTTCATTGGTAAGGAGGGTTTGAGCAGAAAGCATTCCTGCAGCCTTTCTCTGTAGGTTCTGCAGGAGATGAAGGTGAAGGCAGTGTTTCTCTATCTTGTACCAGACTGGGGCTTTCTGCAGGTGTCCTACATTAGCTCTCTGTGTAGTGATGGGTGCTGCTTTGCCAGCGGCAGTGTGAGTCCTCACAGCAGGTTGTGGGGTTGCCTGGAGTGCAACCAGGATGTGTGGGGGCACATGCTTATAGTGTAGCACCCTTCGTACCCTGTCCCAAACACAGACTCTAATTTTCCCTGTGTCTTCTCCCTGTCACCTTCTGTTCATCTCTATTAAAGGCTTTTCCCATTGTTGGAGCTCTCAGTAGAAACAGTCAATCAGCCATAAGGTTTATACACATTTTCTCCTCTTTCTCCCTCCAAACAGGTAAGGAGAGCAGCTTGGGAGAGGCTGACTTGCAGCCCAACGCTGACCCCTCGGGCATGGACAGCAGCTACCTCAGCGTGAAGGAGGCTGGAGTGAAAGTCCCTCAGGACAGGGCCAACACGGACCTCCCCAGCCCCATGGACAAGGCGGACTCGGAGAGCAACAAGGGCAAAAAAAGGAGGAACCGTACCACCTTCACCAGCTACCAGCTTGAGGAGTTGGAAAAAGTCTTCCAGAAGACCCACTACCCAGATGTGTATGCCAGGGAGCAGCTAGCCATGAGGACAGACCTCACTGAGGCCCGAGTACAGGTAACAGCAATGCCTCGAGCTGGGATAGGGGTAGGTGAGCCTTGAGCCCCTTGTCTTTGAGCTGAAGGGGCAATGGGCTGGGTGAATCCTTCTGCCTCAGAGGGCCGGGAGAGATGAGTGGCTGTGATGCAGTCTCACAGCTGCCACCAGCAAGGTGTCAGCTCCCTGCTGCTAACCTGGGTGTCCAACCCAGCCAAACCCCGAAACAATAGAGTTTAAGTGCTTCTCTTTCCCTTGAATCAGTATTAACCCAAAGGCTTAGCAGAGCTTAGAAGCATAGGCAAAACAGAGAACCACTGCTCAGAGCAGATATCTATAACTCATGTTTTGATGGCCACCTAAGGCTGCTGGGAAGCTGGGATATCATTTTGTCATCTGGTTAACTCTGTGACTCCTGTATTCAGGTGTTCATTGCACCACCACTTCTACAACTCACATTAGCATCAGGAATATCTGGAGTGGGAAGAAATCTGGTTATACCTCTCAAACCAGGAATCCTGCTTGCTTTCTGCTCTGAACCCTGCAAGCACTTGTCACAAACAAAGCAGCTAGGCCAGCATCCCTGTGCATATTAATTCTAGGTTCATTCCTAGCTGCAGGACTTTTCTCACCCACTTGTCCAGACCAATCTGCAGGGCTCCATGTTCTTCCCTACAGCTGTTTCTCTTCATATCAGCTGTGGCTGTGTCTCAGCAGAATGCAGAGAGGCTCCTGTTAGTTCTATGGGCTGGGGTGGGCACCTAGCAGCATCCCCATACTTGGCTTTCCTCCATATCCAGGCAGTGCTGTCCCTCCCCAGCAGCACCATTCAGAGCCCTGGCAGAAGGGATGGGGCAGGATGAGATGATGGGGATTTGTGCCTGGGGAACGCAATGCCTCCTCTATCCACCTTCAGGGCCAGCACTCTGATTGCTAGGACTGCTAAGGAGATCTTTTCAGTGGTGCCCCTGTGATGCGGCAGGGGCTTGAAAGTGAGAGGGAAATGTCAAACTTGGCTGTAGAGAAATCACTGCCTTGGAGAAGAAAAAAAAAAAGAAAAAAGAAAAAGCAAAGCAAGAAGTAATATATCTTGATCCCTTTTCCCCCATAAAACCCTGGGAGGCTGGTGGAAGGAGCGGAAAGACTGAGCTAAGCCTGCAGGAAATTAAACATGAAATGAAAACAAGCTCAAGTTATTCAGTTCTCTCATCCCAGGCTCCAATTTCCCATTCCAGGCCACTGATAAAATGGTGTCCAGTTTCAGCACTCAGAGATGAATTCTGGCTCTGTTCTTGCAGGCTGGAAGGCAAAGGGCTGGTGACCATCTCTGGCAAGAGAGCACACAGCCTGGCCATCAGCATTGGGATAGGCCTGGAGACAGACAAACAGCAGAGGCAGGAAGGGGTAGAAATGGGATAATGGCCACTGAAAGGGGAAGATAGGAGGGAGGGTAGCTTGCTTTAATCTTTCATTTGGCATTAGGACTGAAGCAATGGGCAGCCGTGGGGAACTCCCAGGCACTAAGTGGTGTTGTGGCTCCAGCAGCCCAGGGGGCAGCCACACAGCAGCACCAGCTGGGCAGTGGGGAGAGCAATGCATTTCATTTCCGCTGTGCTGCCTCCATGGAGTGTCAGAGTGCGTGCATATGGAGTGAGGTACCAGCATATGGCCGCATGTTTATGGAGACACGAAACGTTTTCTGTTCTGTAGATCTTTATAGGACTGATTGGATACATTGGGGCTTATCAAAGCACTATCTGCAGGAGTCAGATCCACAACACTTGCCCACAGTCCCTCCCCACTCATTCACACCAGGGCCCAGTGCAAAAGGAGCATTCTTGCAAGCACCTTCTCCCCACTCATAGACATAGCCCCAGCTACTGCGCCCCTCGGTGCAGCACCATCTCTCAGCTGAAGGTGACAGGTAATGAACAGAAAATGCACACTTGTTTTTTTTTCAGTTTTTTTTCTAGATTTCTTCTTTTGGTACCTTCTGAATTCAAGGAAGCCAGGGGAAATCCTACAGGAAGATACCAAGCAGCCTGAAAATCATTTATTCTCAAGGAAAAATGATGGCTTTTAAAAGTGGAACAACTGTTTGGAGCAGTTGATTGCAAGAAGCAGTGGGGCACAGAGGGCAGGGAGCATCTCCATGCCCTGAGCCCCCAGCACCTTGCCTGCAGGTGCCCTTCAGCCTCACGGGGTCGCGCAGATATTTTGCCCCAGCCTCCCAGCTTGCACTTTGAGCCTGGTTTAAACCACTTTGCCTGGCCATTGCTGGCCCCTACTGGGGTCAGTCCCTAGCAGGGCAGTGCAGGTGAGTGTGCTTGCCAGGAGGGATCCAGCCACATGTGCTGGGCATATGTCAGCCCCAGCACCGTGCACAGCCCACGCCACGCTGCCTACCTGCAGGCACCCGCTGTGCACAGCAGGGCCCCGCCGCCCTGGGAAGAGCCAGGTCAGCACCGCTGGCTGTGAGCCTACAGATCAAAGCGGAACGATCCCAGCCAGCCCTGGGACTGGCTCGCAGCTGGGCTGGGGTGGCCGTGCCAAGATGAGGCAGAGGAAAAGCAGACGGATGGATGCCTGGGGCACCAGTGTGCTCCTGCAGGATGCTCTTCATGTGCAGCGCTCTCAGCTGGCGTGATATTAGGACTGTTCTGCTGAACTGCACCCTCTGGAAATCCTTGCGGGGTGGAAATTGCACTCATAGGCCATCCTCAGAAAGCACAAATCCTTGTGCTGGTTTCTTCCTAGACTAGTTTCTAGCTGAGCTGACACTGCAAATGCTGTTCTAGTCTGAAAGCTGCACCGTGCTCATTGCCCAGCTCACTGAGCACAGGAGCAGCCCAGAGGGGCTCCTCTGTGCTATCACTGAAGTGAGATGCCAGCCCCCCAGCTCCAGTCACCGTGCAAAACTTGAAGCAGAAGCAAGAAGCTTCCTTCATGTGCTGGCGTGACCTGCACACCCCAGCCCCTGGTGATCGCATGCATCGCTCGGTGCCTTCAAAGCAGCTCGTGATTGATGTGTTTCCCTGACTCACAGGCTTCAAGAGGCTTTGAAGACACTGGGCCAGGCTCTGATCTTTCTTATGCTGATGCAAATCAGGAGCAATGCTGCTGACAACAGTGCAATAATCCACACTGATGTCAAGCCAGTAAAAATAAGAGCAGAAACAGAGTTTTGGTCTTTCCACTGCCTCAAAGGCATCTGAGCAGTGCTGTGAAGAGCTACAAGACCTGCAAAGCAGAGGACATGCAACTCATAGAAGTGCACTTGTTTCCAGAAGCTAAGACAGAAAGGAGCACTGAAAACTTTTTTTTTTTTTTTTTCTTCATTTTTTTTAACAGTTAATGAAGACTGAAAGTTCAGTAGTAAATAGAAGTTCTCAGCCAACAGCATCTTCACAGCCAGGACTGAACCTGGGGAAAGCCCCAGTGCTGCAGGTCCCAGCCTGGCACAAGCACACACAGATGTGTTTGCTCCTTGTCTGAGCATGGGGGAGCTGGGTCACCCCAGGGCAGAGCTGGCTGCAGGGCAGAGGCCAAGGCTGGGCTCCTCCTCTAGACCAGGCTGCTCAAAGCTCCTGGCCCCATGGGCTCCCATGCCCTGTGCTCAACAGCCCCACACCCCTATCTCCCCACAGGTCTGGTTCCAGAACCGACGAGCCAAATGGCGCAAGCGGGAGCGGTTTGGCCAGATGCAGCAGGTCCGGACCCACTTCTCCACTGCCTATGAGCTGCCTCTACTCACCCGTGCTGAGAACTATGCTCAGGTGAGCACATCTCCTGCCCAAATCCATCTGTCTGTCTGTTCATCACTGCCCTGCTCCTGGAGCCCCTGAAGCCATGCTTTGCTACTGGGGTTCATCCCCTGCCCACGGGTTGGGATGCAGGAGCATGGAGTTGTGCCATTGAGCAGCAAAGGCACAGCAGCTGTTCAGGTGGGCGCCCTGTAGTGCTCCTTTGAGCCCCGTTGGATCACAGCTACCACAGCAGCCACCAAGCCCTGTTGGGCTTCAGATCCACTGTGCACTGTGTTTTCCAAACATCCCATAAGGTCCAAGGTGTTGTCCTTCCCCACGCCCTGATGCATCTTTTTCCCCACAGATCCAGAACCCCTCCTGGATTGGCAACAACGGAGCCGCCTCCCCTGTGCCCGCTTGCGTCGTCCCCTGTGAGCCGGTGCCCTCGTGCATGTCCCCCCACGCGCATCCCCACGCGGCTGGCGGTGTCTCCGACTTCCTCGGTGTCTCCAGTGCCGGTGGCCACGTGGGCCAGACTCACGTGGGTGGCCTCTTTGGCACAGCTGGCATCGGCCCCGGCCTCAATGGCTACGAGCTGAACAGCGAGCCAGACCGCAAGAGCTCCAGCATCGCGGCCCTGCGGATGAAGGCGAAGGAGCACAGCGCCGCGATCTCCTGGGCGACATGACAGGGCTGCCGTCCAGCGCCTCGGCACACCACGAGAGCCAGTGGGGAAGCTGGGAGACCTCCAGCTGGGATTCCAGCCAGCCCTTGCCTCCTCGGGGATGTGAACGCAGCACTTTGAGCTACCCTAGGTGTATAGAGGACGTGTGTGAACGTAAGTGGCGTGTGCCCAGCACGGACATGGGAGGTCCCAGCCTCCCGGCACTGGGTCAGGGCTGTGGGGCAGCGCTGCTGTCCTCTGCTCTGGGGGTGTCCTCTGCTATCGCCACTGCCTCCCCGGGGACTTGGATGCCTTTTCTCCCTGCTCCTTTTTCTGACACCAGATCTGCCTTTCCGGAGAGCAAGAGCCCACCAGCATCTCCAGCAGCTGCCCCGTCCCTCCACATGTACAGCTCTTCCCTCCTCAGAACCCATCTGCCTTGCACAGGGGACAGGATGGGGACTCTGGCACCAGCAAAGAGACGCTCTTCAGACTGCTCCTGCCTCATGGGAGCCATGGCTGAATTGGGTGAGGGGATACTCAAGGCCAGAAAGGTGGCAGTGCTATCCCACTTCCTTCCACCCAGCAGGAGCTGAAGTACGAAGCTTAGGGGCCTCTTGTGTAGGCACAGTGCCACCACTCTGCTGTCTTTGATGGCTCCCCAGCCATCCAGCTCGAGATGTGCATATGAAGTGATGGCACCTTGCAGAAGTCACACCCCCATGAGCACTTAGAGGTTGCTCTGTTATAGTTGTGGCTGTTGTGTCGTAGCAAAATGTCTTCCCTGGCTTTTACAGGACTAGGAGTCACTACCCTCTGCTCTCAAGTCCAACAGGGCCCCCAACGAGGAACAGCTTGAGCAGAGCATTCAGCCAGGGCTGTGTGAGGGCATCCTCACATTGTCCCTAGCCTGCCCCATGTAGCAAAGTCTCTTCCCATCGCCTCTCATTCTGCTTCCCCAAAGCCACCTGCCAGCACCTGCCTACACCTCCTCCAGGGCAGGGGAGGGCTGGGGATCAAGGGTAGTGGCACTGCCCCATCTCTGGCCACTCCAGTTCACCCTCACCTAGCAGAGTGAAGGAAACAGCAGAACTTGTTCTCTCTCCTAAAGTCCCACCAATGGTTTTCTCCCCATGTGCTCCCACTTGCACAACTCTGTTTAGTACAGTCTCCTCTCCAAGGCCAAAGCTCTCTCAAGCCATTCAGTGGCGTCATAGCACCAAGAATAATTTCAGAGTTTCCTTCTGCCCCACCGAAGGTCACCAGCAGCCATAGAACTCAGCTCACATGCTGAGCTCCAGCTCAGTGAGCAAGAGAAGTACAGGGTTTTGCCCCATACAGCCATCGCATCATGCTCCATCCACTCTAGGTCCAGAGAGATTTGCAGCAAAGGGTTGCAAAAAGGCTACAACCAAATGCCATGATGCAGGTTAACTGCATGCCATATAAAAATATTTCTACAGTGCCTAGGCATTACCATACACAACATAGATGATTATATCAATGCTAGATCAAATGTAACACGTACTTATTGCAATATGGAAAGACCTGTAGTGCTGTATCTTGTCTCAGAAAACACACTGAGATGCCTGGCTTGGTGCTCCTCAGGAACAATTTGCAGTCAAGCAGATTATGCAGATGACCTGGGCTTTTCCACAGAAGCAAACCAGACTCACGTCCCAGCCTGAATGTTCAGCTGAGTTATTAGACTAAAATGTGCTTCAGGTGCTGATTACTGAATGGCTCTGGATCACTGCCCTAATATCTCTTTTCTGCATGCACTGGCAATAATGTTTAAACTGCAATGAATACCACCTTGTACCTTACCCCAGACTTCCTCGCCCAGAGCCCTTTTCCCCCAGTGCAGAGGGAAGGGTGTCATTCCGCTGCAGTGCTCAGCCCCCAGAACTGAGCAGGGTGCAGCAGGTTGAGAGGGTGCATGGGGATGGATGCTGCAAGGGCATGGGTGCTGCTGGCTGTCCCACTGTGTGGCTATGGGCCGTGCTGGGGCTTTGCTATGTTCTACTGAAGCTGAAGGGCATTCCTGCCTCACAGGGCCAGGATTTCATCCAGGCTGCATAATGGCTCATGAGATGAAGAGCTGCTTCCTTTCCTCCTCGTGAATTGGCCTCAGACAACCCTAATCACTGCCACGCATGCCCAGCCCTGAGCTGCTGGGTGCACTGTAAGTGCAGAGCTCTGCTCCCGTGCCCCACTCTGCTGCCATTCACCAGCATAGCCCCTCTGCATCTGCCATTCTGCTGCATCGTCCTGCCAGCAACAGCCTGGACATGCAGCGACGCAGGCAGGTCTCCAGCTGTGTGCATCTGTAGTTACACATATTTTTTAATTAATTTAATAGTTTTTTTTAAACTAGCTGTTAAATTAATAAGAAAACCTGTACAAATATATATATACACACACTTAAATATATGTGTGTATAAATATATATATTTTAATCTAGCCAAACTGCAGCCAATGCATTTTTAAGGGTCACAGGGTCAGTGCTGTTCTTGCAATTTCAAGCTACCACAAGGATGCCTTTTTAAATAATAATAATTATTATTATTTTAATACCTTTCAACTCTATTTATGACTTTCTTCTCTATTTATTTCTTCTTTAGTATTTCACTCCTGTCCATACACACAATTGCAGTTCGCTGGCTGGGATTTAGATGCCTGTGAAGCTGCAAGTTTTGCACCCCTCCTCCCCAGCCATGCTGTATCCTGCATGGTGCAGCACTGCAGCCTCAGCACCCTGAGCTCCCCTGCTCTCAAGCTGCCCTTTCCAGCCTTGCAGAGGGAGCAAAGGAGGCTGGCTTACATTGCCCAGGGCTAGAAACACATGAGACATCCCAGATTTTGGGGCTAAGAAAGGCAAGCAGGGAGAGCAGCACAGTTTCCAACAGGGGCTGATCGGTAGATGCGTGCTGCAGGCTGCCAAGTGCTCAGAGCAGTTGTGCATGTATTGGCAGCAGCTGCAAACCAGTGGTGAACATCCCACAGCTCCCCCAGTTGCTGTCCCCTCAGCCCTTTGACTCCTCTGAGCATCTCCTGCTGTGTGTGCTGGAGCACATCTGGCCCTGGGATACGGGCAGGGGCACTGCAGTAAAGCCACCCGCACGGACACCGCTGTGCGTGAGGAGGCAGAGCTGCTGCACACGTGCGTGGCACCCCCTGCAGCACTCCCCTGGGGAGAGGGATGCAGGGGGCACTTTGGCAATGGGGGCTTTCTGGGGGTGGGGAGGCCGGGTTCCATCTCACAGAGCAGAGCAGCGCCTTGTAAAACGTTCTCCAAACAAACAAAGCCAAAAAGGTAGTTTCCTGGAAAAGGATTTAAAAAACAATCAGGCAGACACAGAGATCCGTGTTTATTTTGCTGCTCTGACTGACACAACAGAAAGCAAACAGACCGAATTAGAAATTAAACCCAAATGGGAACAGGGGGAGGAATTGGGCTGAAAGTCATCCCCAGCCCTTGTTGGGCCGGAGGAGGAGGCAGCCTGGTGCAGCCTGGCAACCCGCTAGCTCTTTGCTGGTGCCCCACTCCCCACATTGCTAGGTAGGTAGGTAGAGCTAGGACTTTTGTACTACTGATTTTTTGAAGGACAGTTTTCAATGTGTAATAATATATCGGTTTAGGTGTGCAGTGTTTGAAAGAGAGACTGGGAGAAAGAAAGAAAACAAACCTCAATCAATATTATTGTTTTTGTTGTAAGATATTGTAACCTTGTATAAACACAAATTTTTTTTTTTTTTTTTTTTTCCTTTAGCTTAAAGGCCTGGGGTAGAACGTATTAAAACAAAATTTAAAAGTTTTTAAAAGTTCAGGAAAAAAAAAAAAAGAATAAAAAAAAAATCATTAAAAACATTGCCATGTGAGGTTTGTGCCATGCAATGTTAATGCCTATGCAGCCGTGTATTAGCAGTTCATTACAGTGGAACATTAAAAAAAAGAACAAACAGACTTGCAGCTTGGTCCTTTCCATGTTTTTTTTTTCAAAGTAAGTTATTGCACTTGCAGCTTCCATTTTATTTTGTTTGTTTGTTTGTTTGGGGGGAGGGAAGGGCTGGGATTTCCGGGCACTAATTTTTATTTTTCCAGTTTTTTAAAGGGGTGCAATTGCTGGGAAGGCCCCCGCTCCCGAGCCCCCGTGGCCGCGGAGGTACAAGCACTGTTGTTGTTGTTTTGGTTTGCAATAAACTCCTTCTCTTCTCTCCTCTCAACTGGAATCTGTCTGTTTTGTTCCTGACTCATGACAGATGAAACGCGATCAGAGGGGCCTCCAAAATCTCACGTTAATTGAAGTTGGCAAAAAATACTAACAGTGCCCTTTTGAACTGCTGACACAGTGCAGAATGGATTAGCCGGGGGTAGATTAACAACAGGTGGCAGCTCACGGGCCCGCTGCCCCTGCCCTACAAAGAGATGGCCGCCAGCCCGTAGCCTGGTGCGGCAGCATCCCAACAGCCTCCCCACGTCCACACCAGCCCACATGGGGACTTGCTGGGCTGTAGGCAGGTTGAACCCCCAGGCTTGGCCTCTCCCTCAGCCCCAGAGGTTCTCCGCACATACCCATTCCTATGTCCCACACCTCATCCTCAGGTGGGGAAAACTCCACAGCACTGGCAGAAGCAGATTGGGTAAAAGCTCAGGCCCCCGCATCCAGCTGTGTACCAGAATGTGCCCCCTGCGCAGGCAGAGCTGAGGAGGCACTCAGCAAACACCAGCAACCCAGTGAGAATAGCCGAGCTTTCCATCAGCTGGCGGGGAGCTCCAGCTCGGTTCAGCTGGAACGGGACTGTTTTCCATCTCACAGAGAAACGGATAATGCAGGTGCTGTTGCAAGCTTATCCATTCCTCTCACTTGCAGAAGAAAAATTCCTTCCCTCCCCAAGCACTCAAAGACAGATTCTCCAGATGTTGGCAAAGCTCTGACTATTGAGAGAATAAAGCCAGTTTCAGTAACATCCTGCTTGTATGGGTTTACATCAGAAATCGCTCCTGGCCTGAATGCTGCCAAAGAACTAAAAAGTCACCTCATTAACTCTACAGATGAGAAGCCCACCACCTTTTGCTGCAGCTACATTTTCCCACTAGCTTTACAGAAGTGGCTTATAACACACGGCAACATTTCTTGCTGGGAGATGTGGCTACAGCACCCAGGTTAACACGTTCCTTACCTGCTGAAGAATATGACTTTAAGGCAGGGCAAAGTTCAGGCAGTTTTAATGAAAAACAATTCTTTCTTCCTGTAAACTAAACAGATTTGCCATTTTTTTCTTCCTTTTTTTAAAAGCGGGTTATTAACCTTTAAGCAGATGTATGTACAATAATCTTCCCCGGCATGAAAGGTAACAGCCGTGCAAGGTGCACCTATTTATGGCCAGATGGAGCCCACATGTAAAGGTGTTGCATTTAATCTGAGGCAAACAAGTGTTTATTATTTGTGAAAGGATCTTCCACTTTCGCCTGCTTGTCAGTTCGTAACTTACTCACAGGGCAAAGACACATGCTCTGAATTAGCAATGAGCTCCTTCTGCTGCAGCCTCGCTGAATTCCTGGATCTCATTTCATGGTCCTTTCTGCTTCCAACCTTTTCCCCTGTCTGTCTTTGTATGAATTGTGGCAAATGGGGTATTGCTCCCCACCAGCCCTCAGCTGTAGGCACCCAGAACTATCTATAGCATGCAGCTGAGACCTGGCCCTCTCTTCTGAAGAAAGGTGCCACAAAGAAAGGCCAGTGACTTTTCAGATGGCCAGACCATCAGGCAAGAAGCAGCATTTCTCTGGACTATCATCTTTCTAAGGGAGTCATCTCCCAGATGAGCGGTAGAAAGTGAGATGTTCATCCTGGGCAGGTGAATATCCATGAGCAGCACTTTACCATCGGTCCAAGCTTTGTCATTAACTGTCCAGGTTCTCACTGCTGCACAGAATAGGGGCGGGGGTAAAAGAGCTAAGATTCATCCTTAAAAGCAACATTAACAGCAACAAACCTCAATCACACACCAGAAAAAAACTTACATGGTTCTGTATATTCTAAGCATTTCACATCTGCCTGTCAAATGATCCAGCTTTCATCTTTTTCCAACCCTCCAACCAACTGATATTTAGGCTACAAATCCAACAGATGATATCATAATTCTTCTAGTATTTTCTTATAATTCTGCAGAAATAGTCACAACACCAATTATTTCTCTTTACAGATACTTTATTCCCACATGCCCATCTTACCTGCTGTCTTTCCTGTTCACACAGCCTAGTACTGAGCACTGATTCAAGATTATAGCCTTAATGAAACCATGACCAAGTTGCATTGATCTTAGACTACAGTTATTGTAGAGCTGTTATTCTAGACTGAACAGGAACACTTCCTATTTAGGCAAGAAAACAGGCAAGTGGAACAAGTAAGAGAAATTTGAAGTGGAATTACTGGATCCTTTTCCAGACAAATGAAAACAGCAAATAGGCAACTTTGCAGGGAATAACTTTGAGCTGTGCTGTCTGTTTTCAGTCGGAAAACTCCCTGTGTTCTGCTAGCTCCACGCCACTCCACTTAATTGCATCAATTGTCACTGTTATCCTTTAATGGGAAACATAACTCACGTTCAAAGCAACCATGAGAAGCTGCAGACAGGGGAATCCTGAAGATCAGCAGAGGTGGGACTGCATTACAGCCTTTTCCATCAGGCTGAAATTACACAGAGTGCAGCAGGAATGTCTCTAAATGGCTTTAAGCCAGAACAGGCTGAAGCATGCTGACACTCTAAGTCAAGGCTAGCAGTCCACTACCTTGGTATTGAGCTACTCAAAACTCTAAACAAACATCCCAGACACTGTAGCAAATTTGCTAAAACAGAGGCTTAGGATACTGGTGTTCAACTCTGTTTTTACCCACACAACCTCCTAAGGCCATGGGTACACAACAGCTTCTCTCCATTTGCTTATCTACAATACTAAGATACTGGTCTTATTCAAGCAGGAGGAGCGCAATGCTCCACTTGTCGTTCTGCTCATACAGCAGTGATGTGCATCGCAGAAACAGCTTGCTTACACCGTGTATTTGTATGCTCACAACAGCATGAGATACAACCAAAACACTTTCAACTCATCAGTAAACCAGAAGGTTTCTATTTCTGCTAAGCAAATGCACGTCTCCATGTATACCAAGGTTTGCAAGAGGGTTGAAGTGACCACGTGCTCACAGGATAACTTTCAGGTGCTACAGAAAGACACAAGGTCAGAAACACATTTTCTGAACCTAATAGTTAAAAAAAGAAGTCAATATAGGTGGAATACTGTTTAGTATTTACTCTGCTCTTCTCAACTTTTCAAAGGCAGTTAGCAATTGGACCATCTCAGTTTCCAGCACACATTTCTTCTATAATGGCTTTGCAGAACTTTCTTTTTCCTTGCTCTGAGTACATGGCAGAGATTCTATGACAGCAAGAACTACCTGTACAGCACAGATGGAGCTAAACTTGTTTACAGACAAATTAGCGTGCTTTGCAGTAGCTCCAGCAAAATTTTAACATGTGAATCATTAAGAATTGTGAAGAAATTCATACTCACTCAGTCTTATCTCTGGCTAAGGCATTTAAAATCCTTCCTCTCATTGGTACTGTCAATTTGTTTTTCTTTCTTGTGCTGTAGTCTTGTTATGACAGTAGCTTCCATGTGAAAGGGCTGAACAGGAGACTTATGCGGTACTAATTAACCATTCTGAGATTCTTCCTGATCAAAACATGTTTTACCTGTTGTAAGTATGCAAGTTACAAGACACTCATTATGGAGCTTCCAATACAGGGAAGAACTAGTTGCTGCAGTAAGGCAACTAGTGTTTGAACTGCACCACCAGAAACAAGATAGGCAGCAGGACATCCAAGAGCAGGAGATGGCAAAAGAGAACAATGCATGTTAGGGCTTGAATTGGCACGTCCTGCAACGAGTCAGTGTGGCTGTGAGGAAGGAAAGAGTCCATACAGCACATGGAGAGCTGGTGATGCTACACATATACTCTTAAGACTTACCATGACTAGGAGGGCACACGGGGTTGTCCATCATACCCCCCTCTACGCACAGGTAGGAGGGGTGTTTCATTCATAGGCCATTTTGCACTATGCTCAATACAGAATGTGATGGAACAAAGTGCTGCTACCACACCAGTGGATTCCACCATTATGATGATTCAGTCAAAGCTCTATTCTTGAAATCACAACTCTTCGAAATTTGCTGTCTCTCTTCACGAAAGGAGAAAGGGTCTGTTCCCTATTTCTTTAAGATAAATGCTACTGTCAAATCTTGGCAGAAAATAAGAGTAACAATGATTTGTTCAAAGAAGGTGACGGGGATATATTCATGCAGAGCAAACTTCTGCTTCAAAGAACCATCCATTCTGCTTATGGGCAAGACAAAATACCAACAGGTCTTGATGACATACATGGTGGAAATTCAAGTTCAACATAGACCTGTGTAGCAAATTAGCTCAGCACTGCAATTCTCCATTGTAAATGCATTCATACTTCCTTATGAATACCAGTGCAGCTCTGAAAGTGAAATACAACAAATGCTCCTTGGATTTACCTTTTAATATATCAATATTAAACTCTTTTGATAAAATATATACAATGAAAAGTTAACAGTGATCTTAATTTAATGACTAGCAATAAAACCATTCCAGTTATGTAGGTACATCTTACCTTTATAGTTTTAGCATCAAGAACAATAAAACAATTAGAAATGAAATGAGGAAGTAGGTAATTTTACACCTTTTTTTTTGTCTTCGGTCAATTGCCCAATTTTTTCCATGGCATCAGCAGAGAAAAACTACCATTTAAGTGAGATAGAGTTACTGGGCATTTCGAGGACAGAGAATCCACTCTGACACTCTGGGATGCAGACACAAATACCTGCTGCCTTTTAACAGACCTGAGACCATAGACCAGTTTAGAAGGGTTGGTTAAGTTGTCCCCACCCAAAAATATTTGACCAACCAGCTGAAATCCTCCATGTCTTTTTACACTTTGAGCAAAATGTGTAATATTGGCATTCCTTAAGAAAAACCAAAAAATCACAGCTTCACAACTCTGTACAATGTGCAGTTACACTGCTAAGCTGAGATCCAAGCCCCAAAAGAAAGACTAAAATTCAAGTGACCACTACACTGTCACAGCCACCCTTTTGAAGAAAATTTCTCAGAGGAAATATGCTGTTATCTCTTGATGCTCAAGCACCATGACATAAACAGACAGAAAGATGCAGAAAGAAACTTCAGAACACACAAGACTGCAAAGAAGAAATAGAGAACAACAGACATTCCTATATCTTGTGATACCCACTGTGCAGCAGCAGATGTTGTCACTGCTAAAGCTATCCTCCTAACTCCCTAACATCCCTCTCACAGCAAGTCAGGAATGAAACAAAGACTACAGTGAAAAACATTTACTAGTAATTAAACGTTCCCAGAGATTTGGACGATGCAGTTTACAGGCACGTCCCAGCAGAGTTATGAAGTGAAGCATCCCCTCAGAGCTATTGTTCCAATATGATTTTCATTCACAGCATATCCACTGCGTTGGGCAATAAGATAAGTCTTAGTGGGGGTGAGACAAATAGGAGCAGATGTTTCCTGTTTCTTGCCTGACTTTCATTTGGTTTCTGTCATTGCTGCCTACCCAGCTTAGGAGAGGGGGTGAACTGTGATGCCTAACACTTGTCCTATTGTTTGAGGTTTGGCAAAATCTGAGAAATAAGGTTGTTCACAGTGGAATGGAAAAATGGCCCAAAGAGTAGGCTAACCCTGTAACTGGCAGCAGTGGACATTTCAAAAAAACAGTTAAATCACCCTTATCTGCTAACAGACATTTTATCTGTGGAGCTGGAAAAGAGATTCTTTTCTCAGCCCAACTTGAGATTATCCTTAATATCAAAGGACAAGAGGCAATAGTCCAGGCAATTTTATTTCTAACTTTACTGAATTTAGTTTTCTAATTCAAGTTAATTTCAGTGTTGAGAAATATTGCCAAGGCTTGCAAGAAATGTAAGGGATCTCCAAAGCTCTATATTTCAATGGCAGCCTGCAGCAATGGGTTCCTTAGTTAAATTACAAACTAAGATCCAGCAGTTTTTTTCCAGCAGGTTACAGTGTGCATTAATAGTACCTTGCACATGCACATAACCCTGCACATTAAAGCTGTGAGTGAGAATTTCTGAAAATTGAAGTGGTTTACAAATCAGTATTAAAACAGACTGTTTGCTGAAGAGAATCCAAACATTAAACCTTTACTTTATAGCTGCTGTTGCAACATACGACCATGATGTAAAATTGTTACCTGGTTGCTCTGCTGAATAATGAAAAACAAACATAGAGAAAGACACGTTTCTTTCTGTACAATACAACTAGTTTTGACATAGACTCCCAGTCTCTTGCATTGATGCAGCAGAAAACCTGAGATTTATGCAGAAAGGAAGGCTACAGCAAGTGGAGTTGTATCCTGCAGCTCTCTGCATTAACGACCATCCTGCTGCATGCCTCAATTTGCATAAAAAAGAAAATGCTTTTTTAAACCACGTAGCAAAATTCTGATTTTTGTTGTTGACATTGTAAAAGAAATAAACATTTGTCCCACTAACCAGAAAAAAAATGTTTGTTACGTAGGTATGTAAGACCAAAATTAAGCAGAAGTCCACCAACCACCCAGAAAATAGGCTCTCCCAAAAAAGCACCACACATGCAGAGACAGTTGCTTCAGATGGATGGATGCTTACAAACCAGAGGGCCATAGCACACTGAATTGAAGAAGACAGTCACACCACAGAGAGAAACTCAGTTTTATTCTCCCAGGTGCACAGCCTCCTTTGCTGTTTGTTTGACAGTTCTGATAGGACTTGTCAATAGATTCAATCCTCTACGAGCAACAGAGAAGGAGTTGTCCAGCTTTCCACTACATCTTAGTGCAATATAAAAGGAGGACAGTGCACCAGAATACATTAATTGCCATCTCCCTCAGATGTAACCCACTCTCTAGCTTTTTTTTTTCCTTTTCCTTCTTTCAGAGCCCTATATTCTTCTTAGTACCTCTTCTGCTGGTGTTTTCAGTGCTCAGGTTTGTCACACAGCTGCCTTTACAAGCTGCCGATATTGGGAAAGCTCTTCAGTTTCTCAGGAAAGTCATCTTTATACAGAACAGGATCAGCACGGTGCTCCACCACTTTCAGAGGCATGGTCCCAAAGACAGAGGCAAACTTATTGATGCATTCAGATCTGGTAAAAGGGAAAGCAGTGTGATTAAGAACCGCAACAACCAGGCTGGTTACCAGCTCCCACACCAACATAACTTGTAGAAAAATAACTCGGTAACCTTCCCTCATGTGTTTGGAAGTATTTTAGCCATGTTGGCTATCAGTTCTCTCATCACAGAGAGAACTGAAGAGAAGTTGGTGTTTTTTGATTTATCCATTTAATCACAGAGAAGAGCAAGGGGATGCCGGCAGCAGCACATGTGCACATGGAGGTCAAAGCTTCCCCTTTCCCTCCCCCTAGAATTCCAGTCATTCTTCAAGCAATGTACATGCTGTAAACCAGAACAGATTAACTGCCAACATGTCTCTTAAAGGGCCACTATTGGGTTGGTTTGGCTCCTAACGAGAGTTTTGCAAAAAAAACAAGTCTCCCTGAAAATGAATTTCTACAAAAAAATCTCATTTTTTTCAGACTTCTTCAGAAGCTTCCCAGAAAAATAAGCATGCTGTATTCTATATGTGGCATTGATACATATACTGCAACTCAAAGGTAAAGCTGAATAAAAACTAAAACAAAATCAACTAGCTTATTTTCCTTGTCTAAATAATGACATTGAGCAGTGAGGCACCACATTAGCACAAAGGAGATCAGATCACTGACAATACTTCCAGTTTTAACAATTTTAGGTGTCAGTAATGCTGTGAAAGGGAGCAGCCATGTGTTCCAAAAGCCAAGCAAACAGATGTTTAACCTTACAGTGCTCCTTTAGCTGTTTCACTGAAAGACGTGCTACCTGTGGCAGCAAGGCAAGGAAAACGTGGCTAATCTCACCTCAGTCGGCACTCAGCTAACATTACCTGCCTACTTCATAATGAAGCTCTTAAAAAATTCAGACAATTAGAACCATGATGACAGTCCCCAAGATGTAATACTACAACAACATTTCTGCTGCCGTTCGGAAACGAAGAGAGAGGAGTGCTCTGATTCAGCTGGAGAGGCTGCTGTGCTGCAGGCATCCTGGAGCAGGCCTCTCTCTCTGGAATCACTGCTTTCCCTTCCCGACCCCTTCGGAGGGTTAGGGGGTCACGATGGCTCCGAGATCACTTTCTTGAGCAGACCCAGTCAATCACACCAACTGAGTGTGACAGTTTTGTGATGGAGACTGCTCAACACTGATCCAAACACTCTTTTGAAGTAGATTGGGACAGCAAAAATGCTTTTCAAAATTAATTCCTCTGCCTCTCAGCCATTCCATGGCTCTCTCCTTAGCTAGAGCAAATGACTGAAAAACACAGAGTTCAAGTTGTTGAAGAGCTACATCTCCACACAGCTATTTTTAATCTCCTCCCTGGCCTGAGTCAGAAAACGACGTAATGGGCGACACATGAATAAAACACTTAATACAAACAAATACAGATATTTCCCTTTCTGCTATCTTCTTGTGTCCTCACACTTCTTCCTACTCTACCTCTGGGTTCAAATCCTTGTGCTAAGAAATAACCAAAAAGGAGCTCAGAGAGGAAGAGGAAACCATGCAGTGGCAAACTGCAGTCAAAGTTGTTTCATAACAGGAAAGCCCAGACTTCACAGGCTAGGAGGTAGATGTGCATATGAGAAGCCTGCACAGCTGCTGTGCCTCACTGGTTTCTGGAATACAAGGCCTTTTACTTCTACTCCACTGGTTCAAATCTGCCTCTGCCAAAAATGACTGAAAGACATTGTAATGTAACAGCTGCTTGGTGGCCTGTGTGAAATGAATTAGTTATCTCAGCCTGCTGCCAGGTTGGCAGGTGTCCATGTCACAGCCAACATTGTCACAGGCGGAACTAAGCAGCATCCTCCGAGCAGAACATAAAACCAATTAGACAGTGGAGATCCAACTGTTCTCTTCTCCCAGAGGTCACAAAACTAAATTGAATTTGAGGTCTTGGAGAAATACTAAGATGGACACCCTCTACAGCCAAAATCATTTCATGGTAAGACCAGGCATACCAGTACAACATCTTTCACCAATGAGAAATCAACACTTGGTTGTTAAAGAAATGTTAAAATGAAAAAATGGCAAAATAACTACATTCTAATCAGAAAAGTTAGTCCTCAAGAAACATCAAACTCAAATAGCAGAGGCAGTTTTTTGGGTGGAAGAAATGTCGCACGCAAACCACAACATGTGTTTGAAGGAAAGTTGCCTCTTTCAAGAAAAATTCATCTCCTTCACTGAACTAAACCACTTGAATGCTCAAGTATTTGCCACTTTCAGATAATATAAAACAGAAAGGACATCTAGCACATTAAACATTCAGAAACAGGAAGCCAAAAAACATAACATGTTGTCTTATATGGAGTGTAGGTGTTTTTCTTGGCTGTGTTGTTAGCTCTGCAAATTCACACTAACAGAAGCATCTTTTCTTCCCACAATTATTCATTTTTCCCTTGCTCTGCTGACAAGGTGCAGTTGCACTCAACAAGGAATTCAGTTAGTGTGAACCAAGAAACTGGGAGCCCTGTTGTCCCTGTCAGACTGGATCAACTTCGTACCTGTTAAGGTCTCCCAGCTTCCTCAACTTCGCAACTCAAACATTTTTGGTGAGGGTAACTCCACAGCCACACTCTTTGGGTCTACTATCTGCTCAGTTTGCCTCTTGAGGGAACGTTGTACTATTTTGACTTCAATAAATAGAACACCACAGTCATCTTTGCTGCAGAAGCACCTCAACTCTTTGCTACATTTACTGTACATACAGTTACCATCCAAGCTGCATTTTATAAAGTTCTTAATTTTTTTTGAAAACCAGGTGCAAAGATGCTAAATGCAGAAAATTTGTTGCTGTTTAAACAGCACCTGTACGTACAGGGATTAAAAGATCTTTCTAAAGCTTCTTCTTCGATCTGATGTAGAGGCCAACCTAGGGCAAGCAGGTGACTTGTTGTTCAAAGCTTTCTTGAGCTAAAGTATTTTAATGATGGAGCTCAATAACCCTGTGGTCTGAAGTCTTTTATTTATTGCAGAGAAATTACATAGCAGGAAGAATAGCTGTGTTGCCTTTCCAGTTATTCACTGTTAACAGCCATCTGTATTAGTGGAAAGAAAAAAAATAAAAAAAGAGAAAGTTCATCTGTTGTCATCTTTCCTTTGTCTCTGCTGGGAGCGACAAAGCACTCAACAGAACCGACCTTCCTGGACAGATCTCCACAACTAAAATCTCAGCCCTTTCTTCACTTACAAAACAATCACCAGGCAGTTGCTGTGCATCTCTTGCTATTTCAGAAACAAAAACCCATTTGTTTCACAAACAGCAGGATGATCCCTGGATATCTGGGCAAGAAACTAGCTCAGGCTACTCACAATCTGTGCATGATAATAAACAAGAGCCAGGCATTTGGAGAAGCTGCAAGTGAAGCTGATAACTGCTCTTTGCCTGATGCCCCAGGCATTGTTCTGGGTATCCAACATTGTAATGTACCAACTTATTGTTTCATAATATGACAAGTATTCCCTGACACATATACCTTCTCCATTTACCCTCTCAACTAATAGCAGAAATAACATATTTATATGAACATTACTCAGGAAATAAGCTATTAGGAAAATTTGCTTTAGAAGTCACTACCATTTTTATGCACTTTAAATGAAGAGTTAGCGTAGAAGATGAAAGAAAAATATAAGAAAAAAAGGAAAAAAAAAATTTCAAATTTTCGAATAACTTGCACAAATTGAAGGCAGGTAAAAATAGCAATATGGGATGAAAAGCTGCTAGGTGTAGCGTGTGCTCTTGGAATTATGATTTTCACAATGAAGCATGAATACATAAACCGTATACCACCAGCTTTCTCCTGCACCCAGACCCCATGGCAGTATTTGCACCTTTGAAAGGACGAATAAAACATGTGGTTGTGCAGTCAGTGTAACATTTCAGTTACATCTCAGTTACTGTCACTGTCAGAAACTACGGTGGAGAAGCAATGCAACAGTTTAAACATGGTCTGGATAAACTGTCAAAGATACTTTACTTTGAGAACACAAGAATTGCCGGAGACATGGAAAAATGACCTTTACCCTGCATCATAATGCACTCTGAGGAAAGATCGCTTTTTCATCTTCTGTTTTTATAGTGCTAACCTTAATGAGAACCTACTTCATGACTGAAATTCCTACACACTGTTGTAATGCTAATAGCATGATCATAAGAAAGCTTACCTGGGTTCTGGGAGTCTATTCTGCAAGCCAGCACAGAACAGCTAGATAAATGACATCCTCCTGTTCTTCTTTCAGCTAACATTTAAGAGCCTCCTGATCCTTTCTAAAGGAGTCCACTGCAGAATAATGTTTACTATCTCCACGGGTACCTTTTACAACTGACTTCCAGATTTTTATTTTTCATTTTTTTAAGCTAGCCTTATTATACATCCAGTCCAAATATCTAGGCACTAACTGTGGTAGTTACAGTCTTCAGTGCCTGGCACCACACTTGGTTATTAACCAGCCAAACTATGTTTGTACTTGTGTGCACTGTGCAATGCGTGTTTATACATTAAACAGATGCATGCATATACTCTTCATACAAATAGGCCTCCAGCCTACTAACCAGTTTTACATTAGTTCACTGGACACATTTCAATATGTATCAATTCTATATCCATGACAAGTAGAATAAACTACTTGTTTCACAAAGAGCAGGATGGTCCCTGGATATCAGCACACGTAACTAGCTCAGCCTATCTGCTCACAATTCCCCCAGCAATTGTATGGCTGCACAAAATTTTTCCACAAAGCTTGTGGAGGAGATGCTACAGGCTAAGAAGCTTGAGGGGAAAAGCCTTTGTCAGCTGCTGGTTAATTTTACCTCATAATAATTAATGTACATCTATTCTCAGCTCTTTTCAAACAGCAACTCAAAGAGCTTTGTGAAAGGGAGCAATGTTTTCCTTATTTCAAGTATTTAGTAGCCAGTGTAGAGGGAAACTTAGTGCTTGGCCGTGGTTAGGAAGCCATTTTACTATAAAGAGAGAAATGGAACTCTTACAGTTATCCAACTTACAGTATTTCACTAAGCATTCGCTGCCCTTTGCAAACACATACTTCATTTCAAAATAAAATTCTCACAAAATATAATATTACTGCCATTGTTAGAAAACACCACATGCAATTGTGCAGACAAATGCCTTTCATTAATGGAAACAATGCAATTCAGAAAGATAATGTACAAACAACAATGCAAATAACATTATTAGCAATTTATATCCTTGTTAGTCAACCATTCTTCAGTAAGCAAGCAAACTGGCTGGATTAAAAAAAAAAACACCTCATATTCATTACTGCTCCATGATACAATTACATTCCCTGACAAAACAGAAACGTGACATTACTGAAAACACTGCAAACAACCTGTATTTCATATACGACCAATACACTTTACAGCAAATCTGCTAAAAATAGTACCCTTCCTAAGGTTCTTTCTTGCATTACTCCACTTTTCAGTGCCCCATTATCCACTGTGGGAATGACTTATGTTGATCAAATCCAGGAGACATTCTTTAAAAATAGTATTTTACAGAAATACAATCAGCGAGTGTTTTTGATCCTAATTTAATGCAACTTTGGATAAGATTCTAGCAATCAGAGGAATAAAGAGTGGTCACTCACCTTTCCACCATGTGTGTCTGGTCCAGTGATAACCCATCGATTGCTGTGCATTCTGGACATTTGAACTTCTTCCGTGGGGTCACCTGCATAAAGGCATGCCAGATACCATCAAATATCAACAGAAGGGACATTAATCTCCTTGCACAGAGAGCAGTGCAATACTTCTGAACATGCCTGCAGTGTAAACTGAGCTGTCTCATAAAGGGAGGGGGGGAGAGGGGGGGGAATTAAAAAAAAAAAAAAGAAAGAAAAAAAAAGAAAAAAAAGAAAAAAAAGAACCACTCCATTCCCCCATTCAGCTCCATCTGGCCTGGCTGACTGCAAAATTCACAGGGGCCCAATAAAAACGGCTTGGAGGGGTTTTTCCTTCTGTAACTGAAAAGAAGTGGCGATGACAAGCTCCTTAATTCCTGTTTAATGACTGTTTTCTCACTGCCAAGGTCCCTGTATAAACACCATTTGTTCTTGCAGCCATAACAGCGATGAAATATAGCTTCCCATACTTCACCGTAACGTTAATCCAACAGACGCTCTTTTGCTCACTCCAGTTAATAGCTGACTGGCAAACTCTGCAAGGCTCTCCAAATCGCACAGAGGTGCCAAATTACTCTGCTGTGCCCTCATACAGCTCAAAAACTTTTTTCAGCAAAAACGCACGCTTTATCTTCTAAAGACTTTTCTAGGAAATGCAGCCACCAGTCCCAGTAAATGATGATGGACAGAAGGGAAAGCAGACCCTGCTAATTGAAGTAACGCCTGGTGGCCTCTAAATCTCATTCCAGGTTGACACACTTTGAAATGAACGTACAGAGTGAATGTCCAGACTTGAAAACGTGTCGAAACATGTCAGGAAATTAATTCAGGGATAAAAAGTTCATTTAAAGCTGATCTTGCAATTAACATTCTTGCAATTAACATTCCTATAAATCAGCTGTCGCTAGACCAGGACAGAGAGCTGCAGACAGTTGGCTGTTTTTTTCCTTCAGTGACCTCAAATAGTTAAATTGCACGCATGTTGGCTGGTGTGTATGCATATATATAGCTATCATTTAAATTACCTTCTTCATACCTCATCTGGTTGTTCAAAATAACCACCAGAAGCAAATGGTAAAAAAGAATTCTATGTTTCCAGTTAGCATACATTTTTTACTAAAAACAGCCTTTCCTGCTATGGAAGTAGAATCAGGAACCATACCACAGGCAAAGGAGAGAAGAAGATTGAGTAATATTCAAATTTCCTAAGTAAACTAAGAATCACAGAAACTTTTGAGTTGGAAGGGATACTTAAAGGTCATCCAGTGCAACTTCGCTGGAATGAACAGGGACACCGACAGGTAGATTAGGGTGCTCAGAGCCCTGCCCAGCCTGACCTTGAACATCTCCAACGATGGAGCTTCCATCACCTCTCTGGGCAAGCTGTTCCAGTGCCTCACCACCCTTATTGTAGAAAAACTTCTTTATTAAGTCCAATGTA
This sequence comes from Lagopus muta, assembly GCF_023343835.1. Classification (NCBI taxonomy): domain Eukaryota; kingdom Metazoa; phylum Chordata; class Aves; order Galliformes; family Phasianidae; genus Lagopus; species Lagopus muta. The sequence goes on along the minus strand of NC_064438.1, from coordinate 21,638,492 downwards.
AATCTCCCCTCATTTTGTTTGGAACCATTTCTCCTTGTCCTACCACAGCAGCCCTGCTAAAGATTTTGTCCCCTTTCTTCTTACAGCCCCCCTCTAGATACTGAAAGGCCACTATCAGGTCTCCCCAGAGCCTTCTCTTCTCCAGGCTCCAGACAGCTCTCTCAGCTTGTCCATGCAGAAGGGAGGTGTTCTATCCCTTGGACCATTTTTTCTGGATGTGCTCTAACAGATCCTCAGTACGTACTGAGAGCTCCCCATCTGGACACAGTACTCCAGGTGAGGTCTCACCAGCACAGAGCAGAAATGCGGTATCACCTCCCTCACCCCACTCATCACGCTTCTTTTGTTGTAGCCCAGGATATCACTGGCTTTCTGGGCTGCAAGAGCACATTGCTAACTCATGCCCCACTCACCATCTACCAATACCCCCAAGTCCTTTTCAGCAGAACTATGCTCTATCCTTACATCTCCCAGCCTGTACTGAGAGTGGGGATTGCCATGACCCAGGTGCAAGACTCTGCACTTGGATTTATTGAACCTCATGAAGTTCACTCAGACCCACAGCTCCAGCATGTCTAGGTCTCACTGAATGGCATTCTGTCCCTCAAATGTGTTGCACCATGCAGTTTGGCATCATCCAAGGTGCACTTGATCCCACTGTCAATGTCATTGACGAAGATGTTGAAGAGTACTGGTTTCAGTACTGATCCCTGAGGGACACCACTTGTCACTGATCTTCATCCAGACATTGAGCCATAGACAACATTCTCTGGGAACGATCTCACAATCAGTTCCTCATCCATCAAACAGTCCACCATCAGATCCATATCTTTCTAACACGGAGAGAAGGATTTATGAGGAACCAGTTGAAAAAACAGAAAAGAGTTCTGCTTCTCTGCTCATTTCCATGAGTGCCTGAGCTCAGAGCCTCAGCCTCTTTGTTCTACTGTGAAGGCTGATGCTTTTTTTAATAATCAATCTCAAAGATTAAGTTAGATATAGAGAAAAAATCTTTTACAGTGAGGGTGGTGATGCACAGGAACAGGTTGCCTAGTGATGTCGTTGATGCTCCATCCCCAGAGACTTTCAAGGCAAGACTGATAAGGCCCTGGGCAACCTGATCTAGCTGCGGTGTCCCTGATCACTGCAGAGGAGTTGGACTAGATGGCCTTTAGAGGACTCTTGCAACTCTAAGGATTCCAGGAAGAACCATGTCAAAGGCCTTACTGAAGTTCAGGCTCCTCTCTTGTCCACTGACACAGTTAACACCATCATAAAAAGCATTAAGTTTGGTCGGGCAGAACCTACCCTTGATGCAGCTATGCTGGTTATCCCATATCACCTTCCTCTCTTCTGTTTATCTAGCATAGCTTCCAGGAGGATCTTCTGCATTATCTTCCATGATCTTCATTTACATGAATATGTACATGTTTTTGAACTTTGTAGAGTTAAACTGTGGAAAAGTCTTACCTTAATGACTGATTTGCCAGTGACATTTGCCACTAGGAAATTCATGGCAATATCTTCACAGTTCATATGGGCATCCACCCAATTCTTGATATCTCCAGGCATTTTGTAGGTGTAAAGATAGTTGAAATACTGCAGAACAGATGGAAAAGGAGAAAAGATAATTTTAAATACAGATGCAGTAACTATGAGATACTAAATCTTTCAGTCTCTCAAACAGCAGGCAGCTAAGGATGGATTATGGACAAACTGTGATACCGCCTTCAGCCAAAGACTGCTCTAGCAGATGAGAAACATTTTTGGATATTTTAGGTTCATAATTATTCCATTCCTGAGCAGCACACTGATTCCTGTACAATTAATTGTGGGGTGGCAGTTGTGTGTGTGTTTTCTTTCCTTAAACTCCTAGTTACAAAGCTACATTCATTGCAAAATATGTTATGTTCTTACTGGTCAGGCAAACCAACAACAGTTCTTCTGTATCTTTCTGAAAGTAACAGTTGTTTTTTTTCATAGAAACAAACCAGTTGTTTCTACAACTACACGAAGAGTAGAAGTCTTAGGAAAAGATGGCAACTGGTTTTCTGTTTGTTGCAGAACACTATTATGGCACCACAAGACACAGAATACAGTTAAGGAGTGGTTCATGTTGTATACCATGAGCTGCATGTTACAGATACCTTGTGATAAAATGCTGCCCCAGTGAGCACCATTGAGACTTCATTGGTCCATTCAGATTCATATTTCCATTTGTTCATCTCATGGTCCCAAAGATGCAGTCGACCTGGATATCCAACCAACCTATCTGGGAACTCACGCCAAACCTAAAGAGAACAAGAAGAGAAGAAGAACACTGTAGTAAATTTTCTTGCATAGCAAATATGAATGTCCAGATGAAAATGTCTACTTCTGGGAGGGTGCCAGTACCGTGGGGCAAAGACCATTTCAAATCTCATAAGTCCTAATTCTTGAAATCAGAAGATGACTGGAAAAAGTACAAAAATCCCAGAGTTTGCTCTGGAAGGACCCAGCACTTCAGGGATGCTGTAGTTCAGAGCAAACAACCTCTAAGCCATATGACTTTCTTCTTGTAGAGAAATGCAACCAATTATTCAAAAAGATTTTAACACTAATTAAAACCAAGCACGACTAAAATGGAACTTCTGATGTTAAAATCAGTAGATACGGCTGCAGTCTAACTACTTTCACAGCTGGCTTTGGATCTAACCAACCTGCTTCCTTTAATAGGAATAGGCTTAAAATCAACTTATGTTTTAATATTTCTGGTGTTCTTTAATGGGTGCTTGGATGGATCTACTGCTACATGGAGGGCCTCTTTGCCCTTGACTTGTTCCAAACAGCTGGATACAATCAAAATACCATCCTTGTCACTTCATACATTATTTTGAAGCTGACTACAGGATCAAACACAGTAGACAAGAACAAGGAGAAGGGCATCATTAATGCAACCTCAGTTCTCTACACTTCTGGCCACATTAAATAATGGATAATTTTTGCATAAGAAAAAAGAGAGAAAGGATTATGATTGTTAAGAGGAGTCTGAATGCTGATTGCTTGCTAAATACACTGCATGCCTTTTAATAATCAATAGCAGAGTCAATATTTATCTGCATTATTTGTAGACGAATTATTCAAAACATGTCCTTTATTTTGATCCAAAGAACTGCTAGATTTGTTGGGAAAATGTGTGTCTGGACTCTTCAACACTCAGTGTTAAGCCACAAGAGTTTCTGTTTCAGATTGGTAATGCGTAAGTAAACAAACACATATCCAAATTTCACTGAGTATGCCAGATCAACAGCAACAATTCCCAAGAGTCACTTTACATGCAAATTTTTTTTTCTCTGAACAAAACACCAAGAAACCCTACAGTTGAATTTGCGGTAGAGAAAGCGTCATCTGGAATTCCACAATACTGCAAACCTAACTTTGCCAGCACAGTTCACTGAGGGCACTTGCCATGTGCCACTATGTTTCAGCTAGAAGCCTGGATTGTATAGGACTCTGTGCAAGCGTATCCAGTCAAAGCAACACAATAATCAGCATTAATTTACTGCTTCTGTATCTATGTTTCTATGCTTCTGCATTAATATATACCTTTTCATCTGCACATCTCAACACATTTTTATTGCTGTCAGTTAATATAGCTTCAGAATCCCGTGATGAGAGAGGTTATTATTTCAAACATACAGATGAGGAAACCTGCCAAAAAATTGCATGGGAAACAAGAATGGGAACCAGATCTTCTGACTCTCTGTCTTGTACTTTAACCAGAAATCAATCTTTCTGGACAGTTCTAGGGCACAGGTACTGGGACAGTATTTAGATAGGACAATCATCTAACAGATGGCTCTTAAAAGCAGAGACGATTTGGAACTCATGAAACATTGTTATGTTGTAATGAATCGTTGCCACCAACTAATCATAAACCAAGAAACAAAAATAAGAAAGAAATCCAGAGAAGACAGTGAGGACTTGAGATACCTATTGTGACAAGACATGACACTAACAAAGAGCAAAAAGACAAAGGTATAGCCACTCTCTTTTTTGAGATTTTATTCCTTACTCTCTAGGTCTAAAAATTTAATGGTTATATTTTGCTGGTTTTATTATTATTGATTTACTGTTAAAACCCTCATTTCACAGCTGTTAGAAGACACCACCACCAAAGCTACTGAGGATCAGCAAAGAATTTGACAGAACACTACAGATCTGTACCACACCGGGCTAAGAATCCTCGTAAAGGGAATGACACGCATATTAAATGCAGCTGAAGGAAAGATTAAACTCAGCTACTGCTCCCCAAGGGACTTCAGTGCCTTCACAACACTCAACAGCAGATTCATACTCTTTCCAGTTTTAGCTCTCAGTGTCATCTCAAAGAGTCCAAACAACATAAAATAAAAGCCGATAAAATGCATGTTACTAATACAGATTCCTTTGTATCACCATAAAGCTCAACATTACCCCAGCTCTGGCCTCTGAAAATTGTCAGTTTGATGCACTTTAAAATAACTTAGTTGTATTAAACAAAGATTCCTTTTAAAAGTAATGCTATCTAAGTCAGTGGAAAAGCTTGGCTTCTTCTTAATGCTCATCACTGGCTCATTCAAAGCTAACTCTGGGAAAGGCTCCAAATAGCTGCATCCAGCTCACTGCCCAAACCCATACAAATGTTTTGTGCCAAAATTATTATGTACGGCTACTGCTTATAAGAAAGCTTTCAGAATAGGAAAAGTGGTAATTTTTCTTATACTACTCCCTTTTTTGCAGTCAATTTTCTTGTTTGATGGTTGCCTATAAATTTTTAGTCTGTTAGGAATACATTCCATGGCAGACAGTGATCTTATTAGCTTTCACAGGCTAAAGAAGGATGGCTTGAGTTAATACTGCTAAGGGACACAGCCAGGGAAGAACATATTGCCAAGTGAAGAGGAGGTATACTTCTTTGCAGACAGTGCTATTCAAAGACTCTGCTGGACAACAGCAAAATTAAATATTTTTGGATGAACCATCTCCCAGATTAAAAAAAAAAAACAACAAACAATAACAAAAAAAACCTAATTGAAATTCTTAAATTTTCTAGTTGTATAAACTGAACACAGCCACTGTTTCCAACGCTACCCAGCAACACTTTAAGAATGGAACACTGGCTATCCTCCACAATTTAAAGAAAAATTGAGCTCTGAGACAGATAAGATCACTGAACGGTTTTGAACTAAAAGAGGGGTGATCCAGGTTAGATGTCAGGGGAAATTTTTCAGTCAGAGGGCTGTGAGGCCCTGGCTCTGCTGCCCAGAGAGCTGTGGGTGCCCCATTCCTGGAGGTGCTTTAGGCCAGGCTGGATGCAGCCCTAGGCAGCCTAACTTAGTGGTTGGCAAACTTTCTCGTGGAAGGGGGTTGGAACTGGATGATCTTTGAGGTCCATTCAATGATTCTACTTACAGTAGGCAAAAAGTTTCCAACAACAACAACAAAAAAAAACAGAAATGTAGTAATGCACTAAACTATTTTCTCTACAAGGAAAATGCACTCAACAATCCCAATTTTTAAAAGATTTTTTTTTTTTTTTAATATTGTTTTAATAAAAATACTTCGTAAGGATACCGAACAATAACTTTGTAACTACCTAATAAGATATCTTCATGAACTTCGTACTTGGAAGCCATTATCCCCTTTTTCAGATTGACATAAATGCCAGCAATCTGCCCTGGGGCCAGCTGAGGCTCAGAGGTGGGAATACTAGAATGCATGCTCTCAGTCTCTCATTCAAACACCAAACACTTTAGGAGCAGCCAACAATTCTGCTTTAATTTTTTAGGATTACGATATTTTACATATTTGCTCCTTTTCTTGGCTCTCTGATACTCTCTCTGTGAAAAACAAAGATTGGTAATTATGAAAAATGATCCAGCCCCAGCAGATTATTTCCAGTGCCTCAAGCCATGTCTGTGATTTCACTATGTAACGTACAGAAGTAGTCTTTTTTCATAAGTCAGAACGTCCTGAGTATTCTTATGCTACTTTAATGCAGCAGCACACAGGGACTATTTTTCTGCTTGCTCCAATAGATTTACGCTCTGCAATAAATCACTGTACCATAATAGCTCACTTTTAACAAGTAAAAAATGTCTGACACTTTGAGTGTTACTATAATTTTTTATGGCTGAAAGTGTACCGAGATCAAAGCTTCTGGTTTTTTTTAGGCTTGCCCTGTACATTCAGACAAGTCTGTGACAGAGAGGGTTTGGCCATATGTTTAAATGTAAGGTCTAAGGATGTCAGGAGGAGAAGAGAAAATTACAAAATGTCACGTTTCCAACCCTTCTTGTAACCAAAGCAGAAGCAGAAAAACTTTTAAAAGAAAACTTTCTAGTAACATTATATGCTGCTACTGTTCCCTCTGGATTCTGCTGCAAATGAGTCAAGAGTCTGAGAGATACTTTTCTGGTAACACACATAAACAGATAAATAAATTATCACAGGCTGAGGACAATTCAAACATCTGGGAGCCAGCTCAGGCTTGTCAAACAAGTCACAGACACTCAGGGACAGGAAAGATCAATCTTCAGCCCCCGATTTCTGTGCCAGAGAGTAGGAACTACATCACTCACCCTTCTTAAGAGGAAAACTGTATATTTATAAAATAATCCACTGTGCTTCTGTATTCAAAGACATTTTTACTCATTTATTTTACGGGGGAGGGGGGAGGAAGCAATCTCAAAATGTAAGAGTTTAAGCTTCCCATGGGTTTGTCTCGACTATCAATAAGACATTTCAATTTTCCATCTACGTGGCTGTGTACTAAGATAAATTCTCAAAATTAAAAAGGAATAAGATTTATAATAAAAAAGTTTTTATTCTGCCAGTGTAAGCAATTACGTGTCCAAGCAGACACCAAACACAAGGCCTGTTGCTCGGGCAGTGCCTGCAGCCAACAGGTCAACAAATCGGCCAGCACAGCCCAGCAGTCAGGTCCAGGGACGTAGCTGTCACCTTGTCACACTGGCCACAGGGCAATTCACTTCAACTTTCTCTGCCTCATCTTTTTGCAAGAGGATAACACTTTCCTGCTTAAGGCACCAGACTCAACATATACGAAGTCACAGATATTCTCGTTAGAGGATGTTCTAATTAATGTTTCAGACACCTGAGCATCACAGTACTAATTCATTACTTCTGGCTGACACAACTGTAACTCAGCTGCAGTGGTGCAGTTGAAAATTCTGCTTCAAAGCCCTCCAAACCTGTTTTGCCAGTAGTAGAGATTCATTTGTAACTACTTACATTGTTGCTTAGGTTTATTCTTATTTACTTCGAGCCAGCTCTAGGAAAATCAAACTGGAAATGGAGCCAGAATTCACACAGCATGCACGTTATGATTTTATTATTTTTTTTATCACACCAGTTCACCCTCAAAGTAGTAGTTAGAAGCACCAACATGGACAAAAGTAAAGTGGCTTGCAGAACTGCCAACACTTCATTGCTTTGCTGCTGTAATGCAGTGCTTAAAATGTTCTGTGGTGTGACCAGAGTAGAAAGAAGAGGCATATGTTGCCGCAAAAAAGCCTCAACTCAGTTGTCTTCCCTTCATTCCATCTTTCAAACTTCATGCACTAACTCATTACTATTAACCTGGCAAGGGAAGTATTTCCTTTCTTGAGACACACAATAGATTAAACCTCTGCCTCCTGTTCCTAACATCTTTGTTATGGTATCAACATACCTGCATTACCACACGCAAATTCCTGAGTCCAGAAACTTGTTGCTTGCTAAGGCTCTTTGACTTGAGAGTGAGAAGCATCTTACCACATAAATATTCACATTGAATACTTCCATCATTTCTGAAAAAATATCTTCTTTTGTTAACAAATGCATTTGAGTATTAGAAATGATACAACTATCACATTTCATTTGCTTTCTGCCCTTTTGGATAGTAGTTTCCATTATTACACTCAACTTACGTAATTGTTTTATGTTCTAGCTCTCATATACAAAGCTCAGTGTTGTTTTGCTCTTGATACTGCAGATACAGGTGTGAATGATATATTCTTAAGCATAACTTACATTCTGTAAAGTTTATGATTTATTCACAGAGCATGTTTGTCTTACACATGTGCAGGACAGTCATGTCGTATTATGGACTGTGTTACATACTCAGAAACTGAAGGCAAAATTTATTCCAGTCAAAGTTTTGCAAGGAAATTAACAGAGTGGCTTTCAGCAAGTGTACTTTTGGACGAACAACTAAAACGTGTCTATGAAGACTTTCACCTCTTCATACTGTTATGGGATTTGGAGAAACCTTCTCTTTGTTGACATCCTCATTACAACAGCAGCTGTTGAAGTTTTGCTATTTCAAGCATATGATACATGTATCTCCTTGACATTCTTCACTTCTTCTTTTCACTGCACTCCACCTTACTTTGGCATGTCCCCAAGAGACATCCTCTGTTCCCAACACTTAATCTCTCAAAATTGTCCTGTCTATCAATGTGATGGAAATGTACCCCTACCAACACAGAAAATGCTGCTTTACAGTAAGGAGGCCAATGAAAAGCAGTTATTTTTGTTTTAAGGTGTATGAATGTTAACAGCTTGATAATGGGACAAGCGAACAAATAATTTATTTTAAGAGACTACATCACAGCAGCCAGCAAGGCAGAGTCCAAAGGTATGGAACTTCAACCCTTGTAATCCCTGCTAAATCTCCTCTGAAATATCTGAAATATTAAGCTACACAGCACTAAAGTCATCATATCAGGAAACTTCTTGAAATTGACTAAATGAATCCTATTCACAGTTTCCAGACCACTTCCATTACAAATCTACACAACGCAAATTAGGCAATGCTTTCTAGAAGCTCTTGGTTTCACTGCGCCAATTACTGAATTTTTTCTGTTAGCGGGCAGTGTTTTCCATGAAGTAATTGCAATCTGTAAAAACACGTCAGAGAGCATTGAAATGCCACAATAAACTGAGATGCAACAAATTGAATCAGCAGTACCCTTCCTTCACTTTAAAAACACCGTGTTGCAATGGACAGTGTAAGAGAAGAGAAAAAAAAACAGAGTTCTCTTACCTCATAGCCAAATTGGAGCTCATCTGAGGTTAGCATAATGATATCATCATCAATAGCCAACACTGCTTCTGTTTCGATCTCATCATAGGGGAAGAAGCGGTTACTGAGTTTGTTTTCTGCAGTCCTAACAACTTTCAGAGGAACACGAATCTTTGGCCAGAGGGAATCTAGAGAAAAGTGTTAGAGGAAATATAATTCAATATGATAACTTACTTCTAAACAAGTCTGCACTTCTACCTTTGTTTCTCTTTATGATCTACTTTGAACTCAAAAATGCAAATATATGAAGGCAAGAGACAAAGAAAAGTCTCTTTTGTCCACTGCAGAGAGCTGCACTAAGCTGTTTGGGGGATAGCTTGCCCCAGACAGCAATCTGAGATAGTTACATAACAAGAATCAGTGAAGCCCCATATTGATTTAGGATGTACAGCAAGAAAACATTTTACTCATCTGCAGCTACTTAACCATTTGAAGAAGCAGTATACAATCACCGGCTGCAGCCCAGTCATAGAGAATGCAAAAAGCAATGTCAGTACAATTAAGTACTCACAAAATTAAATTTTATTTTAATAAATAACGACCTAGATGTACCTAAAATGCTAATCACTGTTAACAATTTAGGAGAAGATCCGTGTGTGTGCGAGTATACTTGAGTAATTTCTTTTATCTTCAAAGTTCTAAGTGACAGTGACAAGTAAGCTAGTAAATGTATGAAGAGCCTTACTGTGCCTGACATCATCTTTACAAGTAGAACATAGCACTAGAGTACAGAGGGATTAAAGACCTCAAGACAAATGGTGTTTTAATTAGTCACAAGAAACTGTAAATATAAAATTCACTCTAGAATGAGTTACATTTCCATTTCTTGCTGTTTTCAAAATGTATCACTTTTAAGGTTGCATTAATGGTCTCTGCAAACTATTAAATACATTGAAAAATTTCATAATCATATTCTATTCCTAAAAAAGCATGACTGGAAGCTTAAGTATAAAGCACCAAGCTAAAGTCAACAAAATAGAATAACTGAATATAAAATATTAATTCTAAATGCACTCATAATCATTTTCCAATACAAAATATAACAGTTTTTATTACAGTTTGATTCATCACAAAAACATCAGCTCATCAAATGGTAGCTTAATAAAAAGATAGACAGCCATCAAGTACAAGAGTGATACGTTGATTTCTTCCTGCTCTCATAGTGAACATTTATTTCAATAAGAGTTTGAAGGAAGAGAGCTTGGGTATGGTAAGAGGAGCCTAAGTATTTTGAAAGGTACTACTGCAGACAAGAGACAGATGAAGACTTGAGTTTCTCTCGCTAGTGAAATGGAGGGGCTGACAGAATGGTATATGAGAAGAAAAAAAAAAGAAAATACATTAAAAGAACTACAAAGAAACTACTAACAGATTTTGTCAGTTGCTCTCTGTGTCAAATCAAAATGTATATAGGTAGGGTCTGCAAGAACTGACACAGGGACTGAAATTTTCATCAGTGGTCTGAAATAAATATAAGGACTGGGGACATGAAAAATAGTGAGTACAATAAGGTCATACAGAGTACTCTGGACCACTTAGTAAATTTAGGTATATTTAAAATAATAATAATAATAATAATAAAAATAATTTAAAAAAAAAAAAAGCTCAACACAAGATTAAACAATTGGAAAGGCAACTTTTTTGGTTTTTTTTCCCCCCTCTAAAAGTAGCTACTGAAAAGAATTAAGAAGTCAGAATGGACAGCGTTCTCAGAGTGATCCTAGGGGAAAATAGACTGATGTAGCTCTTGTATGTGTAGATGGGTAAATAGTAGGAAATGTTGGGGCAAGAGTGGAAGGCAATTAAAAAAAACAAAAATAAATCTGCTTCTGTAAGAGTTCTTAGAAGAATTATCTGAAGAATTAAACAGGAAACACCAAAAATAAATGAACTACAAACTGATACTTCCAATTCCGTAACAACCCAGAATCAGTTCTGTGTCCCAAAAAGGTTCGCCCTGTTTCCACTGTCATCAGGAAGACAGACAGACAGCCATTTTTGGAGAAGAACAAGAGCTGCTTCATTCCAACACGTACAACTACCAAGGAGCAAAGTGTCCACACTCTCCCTGCCAGCAAACCCCTCAGATATAACTGCTTGCCCAATACTCTTCAATAAAACACAGAGCTACATGCTCCTTCAAGACTTTCAAGAGCTGCTTCATTAGGAAAACAAAATCCTCCTTCCAAACCACAACAAGAGTCTTCAAAAGTCAGTTTTTTTCGGAGCTGTTTTTTAGAAGGAAGGATTGGCCCGTGCGGGTGGCCAGAAGAAAAGAGAAGAAATTGATATTTAATGGCAATATTTTAATTCAGTTTCCTATCCTGGGGTTATTCCTGTGAGACTCAAAAAGTGACCATAAAATCTACCTTTATCTGGGTGGTTATGTAGACCATGGCTTCTACCTGACATGCATGTAGCCTCTTGTTGAGTTTTACTCGTGTATTTTTCCTCTAGCAGAAACAGAACATTGCTTTCTTACTGGCTTGCCATACAAAATGCAAGCTGACAGATCTGCTAGACAGTTACAAGTGCCTTACAAAGACATACATCACACCTCAAACTCAGTAGACTGTTTAACATTTGCAAGCTACTTAAAGACCTTAGGCTAATTGCCAGTAATTACCCAATTATCAAGTGTGTATTGATACAGAAGAATTTTAAGTAGCTTGTGAGATCCCCAAGAGATTCCCCTGCCAACTTTTCAGGAGCAATCAGAGCTGTTATAACCATGTATACATATGTACATATTTATTTATAAATACCAAAAACGTGTCTCATTAATAAATGCTAATTAATTTTTTATTTGGGATTGTTTTCTTCCTCTTGTGCTTTCTACACATACGAAGAAAAAAGAAAATGACAACCAAACTGCAACAGATCTTATTTCAGTGCAGGAACACTGTGAAACAAAAATTAAAACCAAAAAGCCAGTGAGAATGGGAAACAATAATTCAGAATATCAAGCAAGCAACAACACTTTAAGCTTTAAGCTCTTTGGAAAATCAGCTGCTTGATAACTTACTAACAGTTATGGCATGTGCATAAAAATATGGCAAAAGAAGGAAAAAAGAAAAAAAAGAAGAAGGTGAAGGTGTAATATAACTGTAATTGGCACGCATCTCAGATGTCAGCAAATCCTGTTAAATCCACATGATTTAGCAAGGTCTTGGAAAGTCTCTCAAAATGACCAATTCTCAAAATGAGGTAAGTTACTCTACAGCAGTTGTGCTTTGAGAAACATAATACAAAGTGTTCAAATTTGAGCTGAAATGAACAGAAAATACCAGCATTTTGGAGCAACTCCGAGGAATACATTAAGGTATCAATTACCCTGCAGTATGCAAAAAGAAAGAAAGGGTCAAAACTACTTGCTGCCTAGAGGCTGATCAGATACTAAATGTTGTACAGAGCTGGATGCATATGGGAGATGTCAAGACACAAAATAACTTGGGCTGCCACTATCCTAAGTACCTGAAGAAGAAGTATCATTACAAAGGATAGCAGGCTTCACTCAGAGATACAAAGTATTTCTAGTTCAAAATTAGCACTGCTACAGGAACTCCAATGTAAGTGTGTAATCAATAAAAAGACAACAGTTTCTTCAAAAGCCAAAGTTTCCGAATTCATCAGGAAGGTTAAATTTGTCTATAATTATCTTAAAAGACACCAAAAGATGAGTGTACTTCTCCTTTGTACACACAGGAGGAATGAGGCATAAGAAGTCTGAGGCAGGGTCTGACACCACACTTTTAACTTTGAGATCCTGCTTGGAAAGGCAGCGTCCTGAGAAACCTGAGCACTAGCAAAACACATATGGGAGAAATCCTCATTTTAGTAGGCTCTAATTACAACCTAAGTAAAAGTCTGTGCTTTAATTCTTATTGTAAGTGGGCGCAGTATCACTTAGCAGAGTAGGACAAAGACAAAAGAAGCCCAAGATGAGAAGTGATGGAAAAGACAGACGACACATTACAAGATGATATGAGGACCTTAAAGCATACAGAAGTAAAAATGCAAGTTTGCACCAGGAAATACTCTTACCTCTTTTAAATTTAGCGAGGGCTTTCTGTGAATACAGCAGAAGACAGAGGTAAAACATTAAAATAGAGCTCCCTGCAGTATACAAAGTTTATCTGTACGTGGAGACTGAAAAGAACGACAGGCACCTCCTGTTGTGTATCACACTGAAATAATTATGACAGACTAGTGTTCAAATAATACTCACACTTGCTCTTTGGCAACAAGACTCCGGGCATTCTTGGCAGTTTGCACTATTCAAGACTACTGATCTACTGACTGCAGAAGCTACCACAGAAAACAGCATGTGGTCTTCTGAAAACAAAATCAGCTCTTTCCACATTTTTCCAAATGCAGCTTCCACTTCTAATAGGCTTACAATCCCTAGCAATATGACTGCAGTTCTGGCCAGCCCACAGTTCTGCCATTAAGTCCTGTAACTCCGCATCTCACAGCAAATTTTTCAAGCATGATTTCAAGATGATTTCCACAAACTACAGGATTAAAATCAGTGTTTACCTCCACTACTCCAAGAAAGAAGTGCTGTAATTATGCTCCTGTTTAAAACACTCCATTAATAATGAAGAGCAACAATAAATAAATAAAAATGATAATTTAAAAATCCCCCAAATACACATTTTTCTACAATTTTCAATTACAGGAAAGAAATAGCAAATAGAAGGGATGACAGTTATGAGAGTCAATTTTCTCTCCCCCTATGAAGCTTCCTTTTCCATATCTCTCCACGTTTACCATCTTGCCATCAGATGTCTGTAACGAAAATGTACACAGGCTTGCAAAACGTGTAATAATGAATTACTGTTCTCAAATCCAGACCTGTTTCTCAGCTCAGAAGGAACTGTTAAATATTATATAGGAGAGAGAGATCATAAAAAAGATAACAGACAATGATATTTCCATCTAGAAGTATTATCTCTTTCCAAAGAGTGATGGCAACAGCATCATTTACTGATTCCTCACTTTTGAGAAACTGGTAAGTCTTTTAGCAGTACATATGTTATTTTCTATCTTATCCAGAGGGGAAACAAAAAAAAAAAAAAAAAAAAAAGACTGTCTGCATAGGAAATTACTTGCTCTAATTTTTAGGGACTATCTAATTTCTATTTTCAACGTTCAACCTAGGGAACAAGAGTCAGCTATTGTAAAGAGTTAAATAATATTTTTGGGACACTCACATTCAAAAATAGCAAGCAATATTTAAATGAAGATGGTCTATTGCATTTCCAGTTGGAAGGAGCAGACAGGGATAGTAAGGAGGAGCTGGAAATAGAACACAGTAAAAAGCACCAAGTGAAAAGCTCAAAGTAAAGCTCAAAGTAGAAAATTCAACACTTGTCAATAGTAAGAGCAATTTGACAAACTGAAATTTAAAAAGAAGAACTTATTGGGTAAAACAATGGCATTTTGATGACTTGCATAAAGGCGCTCATACAAACATGTTCATGCAAACATGCTCTGTTTTATTTTCTCAGTAAGAACAGCCAGGAGAATCTCATGACTGCAGATTACATGGCACCAGAGTATTAGTTCATACACAGCTCAGATTTCCCACAACTCCTAAGTAGTCCTCTGGGAACTGCAAAAAGGAAAAACCTTTCAAGTAGTTGTGCAAAGTAGACAAAGATCAATAAAAAAGCTGTCAGAAAACATCTCTAAACATGCTTCTTTGTATGTATCTGTAATTGCTCAGATGCTCAACTCTTAAATCTGATCTTTCACAAGATGTTTCAGTTGATAATCATTCTAATTGGCCTACAGTAGTTTGTGAGAATTCAACCACTTGAAGCTGATGAAGAAAGCCTAATGAAGAATGTTTTCCAGTCTGGACTTAAGGACAGAACTTAGCTGGTATCTGAAGTTTCAAAAAATTGTCAGAATTAGCAGCACGTTACAACTATTAACTACCAGCATTCCTTCAGCAATGGCTTACTGAAAGTCTGTTCAGGTAGTTCAACTGCTTAGACTTACAATAAACCATCTAAAAAAAGTTGCTTCCTACCAACATCACAGTTCCTGTGTTGGTCTACAGTAATGCGCAGAATTCCTCTCATATATAAAGAACAGATTACTGGTTTCTGGGACATTACTGAGAGCCTCTGCTCTGGTTTTGTTAAAACTAAATTTCTGGACCTCTTTCAGAAAAAAACAACCTTAAAATGATTCTTAGAAGACTAGAACAGTCCTCAATTAGTGACTTAGCTAATCAAAGAAAATGGCATAAAGTACGCTGTGAAGAAGACAAATTAATTTAAAGCCTAAAAAGAAATTCAATAGAATATTCCTACCAGTGCCCAGTATTAAAGGCACAGTACGATAAGAGCTGTCATTTAAGGCTTCTTCTTTTTTTTTTTCCCTTAAGATACAGTGATCTATAGGGCCCTCGGGATCTTTATCCCCAATGGTTTATATCAGTGTTGTCTATTCATACTATCAAACCAAAAGAAAGACATGGTTACTGTGGTAATATACAGTCTATACCTTATTCTGAGTTTATCAACAACTTAGGTCCAGGAAACTGTGCTTACAGAACTATGCAGAAAATACACATTCTTAAAATATACTTTTTATTTTGATAAAAATGAACCTAATGAGGAATCAAACTGTAGGACATGATTTCTAGCTTATTGTGCATTTATGAAGTGTAATGCATTTATATACCATTTATGTGGTAGACAAGATGATTTCTTCAACTGTCTGAAACGTGAAACACACGATGAAATGTTAGTGGAAATTACTATCACAGACTATTTTTCTGAACATCAGAACTAGTAATTTAGACAAATTCAAATGAAAGGGCAAAAGTATTTGGCTGAATTGAGAAAATAAAAAAACATCCTGTCTACACAAATATTCCCAGCAGCAGACACTTGGACCACAATGTTTATTATATTGGATGCAGAGTGAGTGAGAGAAAATCATTTTTTCCTATAGTATTTCAAAGCTTTTTTTTTTTTTATTAATATCATACATGGAGTCATGGGATGTTATGGCTGGGTTAACAGACTTCTTATACAACCCATATGGGTGAGTATATATACAAAACTGAGCCAAAGACACAGAACAGAGATCACATCCCCCCACATTTAGAAAACACTTAAGATTAGCAAATTTATTCCCTAAAGCACTAAAATTCTGGATTAAAATTATTATCATATGCAATACTTCCTCTCTGCTGTTTCACACATAAGATCCAACATTTTTACCGCTGGCTCTGTGAAAAATTTGAGATGCCTCCACAAGACTCCTGCATTGCTCATACTTGCCTCTGCTGAAGCTTTTTTTTCTTCTCCTAAGATACCACTCATATTTTGAGTCCAAACATAAAATTAGAGCCTTGATTTCCAGTCTCACCCATAGCACAGTGGTCCTATTTTGGTGCACACATTGAGCAATTATCTCAAAATATACAGTAAAGCTTCCACCTCTTCATTCACATCCACGTCTACATATCTCTCTCAGATAGAAAGCAGGGGAAAAGAGTGCTTTCTACCAAGCAAAAGAAAGACTTAATCACAAGACCTTCCTGAATCTCTTCATTGCTCTTGAGTTGAGTGATGGTGAAGATGTCACCTCTGTGACCTCAGTTTCTAAAGCTGCAAAATGGGAATAAGCAGTTAAAATAGATTTTTATTAATGCCCTAAAGGTTCTCAGATGAAAATCTTACTGAAAGCAGTTTCCTCTACTTCTTGATTTTGATGTAAAAGTAGATTACAATTACAGATTTCAGCATCTTCTTAATAATAATGCCATGAATAATGCTACTTACACAGCAGTTTTAAACTACGGATCTCAGTGTTGTATGGAAAACAATATTGTTGTATTCATTTTACAGCCACGGAAACTGAGGCACAGTAAAAAAAAGAGTTTCTCCCACTGAACAGGTAGAGCATGTGTGTCTGGTCAGTGTCCAGCCTTAAGAACTATATGCCTAGGAAAATTAATTGAAGCACTGTTATTCAGTGCTCACTAACTTATGTCTCAAAAATCTTGAGAGACAAGATATGTGTTCCTCATTGCATTCAGGTGCTTTTCCACATGGAAAAACAAACTGGATTTAGAGCAGACAGCTAAGTGGCTAAGACCAGTCATTCAAGTTTGTACTGGCCACCTTAAATTTCCTTCACACTCAGTGAAAACAAAAGGGTACTTCTGCAAGGATGCTTTATTTCATTGTAAAATAAATGTCATGCAGACCTGATGGAGGTGCTTTTTTTTTTCTCGTTAATTATAAAAGAAATGTATAGTTGTGAGCTCAGACTTGCACATGAAGCTCTTAAACATTTCAACTTAGGAGTCATCGTCACAAATTCATAGGACAAGGGGAAAATCGCTCTTTAATTGCTTGTGCATGTATGTGTGTATACATGTATACATATGTACACTCTTTATCTCCAACTTATAATTTTGTATTTTATTTGGGTGAAATTTTCCAGTCAAGTATTCAATTTATCAGTTGACCTCTGTTACTTACATAAGGCAGTGTGATAAAGAGTTTGCCAGTTTGTCAGCCATATCAGAGCTGCATTAGCCCCTGACACAATTAGATCTGAAAAGCGTATGCTTTATGTAGATCCCACACTCCTGCTTTACTGACAAATGTACCTCCTAACTCAAAATTTACTAAATATTGAAGAGAAGCAAAAAAGATTTCAGTCTTTATGGAATTATCCATTTCTTGAGGGGAGTAGCTTCTTAAATTTCACACAACGTTTTAATTCTCTTCTTAAGTTCTGTATTCACTGAATTTTGCTTACATAAAGGCATTATTACAAGCATGTAAGTATTCATTTTTTAAAAATTAAATACCAACATGAATTCTAGAATTTGCAGGTGTTTGAAAATCTCAATTCCCAGAGACAGATTCTCTCTGTTTACAACACATACTTGTTCTGATAAAAATATCAAGTGTAACTGGTGTCATTTTCAATTATAATACTATTCCTGTGATGACAAGGCGAAGGAGCAGCCCATGTCATACTTGTGCAGACTGTGCCAGCTCCATTTCAAGAGATTCAAATCCAATTCACAATTCACTGCCTATAATCAGTGCTAAAGACAACCTTGATGCTGTCCACTCAGCCCTCCCTCTTGTACACTTGGAACAAAAGCAAATCACAAAGTGTTGCAGTGCCAAAAGCCAAGACTTGCTTCTGTACAGAAATGTCCTGTATATGTAAATGATCAGGAAATACAGCTCTGGGTGCTTGAGGAGGTTAAGCACCTCAGCTTTACTACAATCAATTAAAAGAAAATGGCCCGAAAAGCGCAGATACTACTGTAGGGTAATAAACTAGACTTTATCAGTGACAGTGGTGCACATTACAAACTTCAAACTCATTCCTTGCCTTAATCCATCAGAAACTTCCTGGCTTTAACAGGCTATAAACAGCAGAAGCTTTGAAGTCCACGGATTAGAATCACTAATAGACAGACTGAAGGAGAGACTGGCTGAAGAGCCAAGTGGAATGCCCTGCATGGATCTGAAATGAAACAAGTTAATTTAATCAAACTGACCTCTCCTCAGCCATAGCCCAAGATAATAATGGTTATAACAGCAATAAGGAGACAAGAAGCACTGGAAACAAATGGTTATTTACTTCGATGCAATGCTTAGTCTAACATAAGGGCACAACTTCCTGGGCATTCAATTGCAAGTTTATGCTTAGAGGCAACAGCAGTTTTTTCTGAAGCTATTAGACTTCATAATAATTAAGATAGAAAAAATTAAACACTTCAATTCTCAAGAATTTCTAAGTTCAAGATTAATATGAATGATTTAACAGAAAAGATCTTGCCAACGTTTGTTTCAACTCTCCTATTCTTCTACTTTCCTTTTCACTCAAAGCAAAACATGGAAACAATCCATTTGGGTCAAATCCACCTGCACTCAGTAGATGTTCGCTCACAGCTTACATAACTGAATGAGTGTAACATTAAGCATTTCAACTTTCAGAGAAAAACTTCTAACTGCAAAAATTCCAGCATCAATTTATATGCAGCACTTCTCACTTCAAAAGTTTGCAAAGCATTTTATAAACCACTAAATTCTGAGATGTTTAGAACAGCAGTATTACAGAATGCTTTTCAAAGCAAACAATAAAGCTACTTGCTTTGAACTGCAACAAGATGCCAAAATGGCAAATGAGCCAAGTGGAGGGTTGCAATAGTTTGGCTCCAGAGAAGCTGTCAGAGCATGGCAGATTGAGACAAGTGGTCAGGGATTAATTTTTGCACTGCATCTTACCACTGTGCCAAATACCTAACTCTGAAGAGTGGAAAACTGCAGCAGCTGAAGCTTCTGCAAATACAGTTACAAAGCAAGGAGTCCTAACAGACTTCATTTGCTCCAGAAGACAGATGAATACACAAAGTTCTGCACCACCAAAGTTAGCATTTTTGAACACACATTCCTAGAAGAAGGCATTTATTCTCCCAGAAAAATATCACCTACATTTTCAGATGAGAATAACCAATTCATAGCTATGACATACAGGAAACAAACTCATTTACAAGTACTGTAGATACAGGCTTTCATTAAGAATGAGAAAAGAAGACTAACTGCCCAAAATAATGCTCATGTCTTTAGTACCAGTGTTTAGAACTTATGAAGATGGTGAAGGGCCTGGAGCATCTCCCCTATGACAAGTCTCCCCTTGAGACTGAGAGGGGACCTGATCCAGGTCTATAAATATCTAAGGTATGGGGGCAGAGTGGCGAGGCCAGACTGTTTTCAGCAGTGTGTGGAGACAGGACAAGGGGAAACGGCCAGAAACTGCAGCATAGGAAGTTCTGCACAAACATGCGCAAGAACTTCTTTACAGTGAGGTGACGGAGCACTGGAACAGGCTGCCCAGGGAGGTGGTGGAGTCTCCTTCTCTGGAGATGTTCAAGACCTGCCTGGATGCCGACCTGTGCGACCTGCTGTAGGGAACCTGCTTTGGCAGGGGGGTTGGACTCCATGATCTCTGGAGGTCCCTTCCAACCTCTACGATTCTGTGATTCTGTGAATGTCACCCTACATAGCAATGAGCACAAAATAAAGGTCTGTGAATGTACCCTCATTTTAAAATAAACACGGATTTCAAAGTTGGAGGGATCCTGCAGCTTCCATCAGATTCTGTTGTGCAAAGAGAAACACAGTATCATATGTGTTGGAAACAAAAACATTTTAATCAAGGCCCATATGTCTTTCTACAAAGAAATAAAATCAAGCATTGACAAAACAAATATGAGTTTCTCTTTACCTCTCTCCAAAACAAAGGTAAGGAAGCCAATGTCTCTGCAACTACTTCATGTTACCTTTGACATTAAGCTGGCAATAGAACAACTGGAAGGTTTCTTTTCATCTACTTTGGCCCTTCTCATTTCACTTTCAAAAGCGTTGCCACAAAAATCTCGGTTTACTGTTTTGAAAGTAACTACAGAACAGTTTTTGAAGGCATGTTACTCCCAGTTTCACCCTCCTCCACTACACCTAGACCAAGTCTTACCTTCAGGTGGATTCTTGTTCTGGTTGTTCCAGACAACGAGCAACTTGGACAGGCTGGGCACTTTGGACACCTCGGTGATGACTCGGAAAAGACTCTCCACCCTGTCATAAGTCAGAACAATTGCTGTGAATCCTTGGGACTGTGGTGGGATCAATGGAAGGAAGAGTGGATTGCTCACACTGCTCCATTTCTGTGAAGGAAAACAATAAAATAATTCAAATAAAAACAAGTGTTACAGCAGGGAGTAATTCACATAGTCAGCATTCAAGCATCAGAGGTGAAGTAGGCTCAGAGTAGACAGAATAATTCTCTAATTTCAGCAGAAGTGAACTTCAGCAATTTCTCAAAACTTTCATTCCAGCTCCTCTGTTAATTCAATTTTCATTTTTGCCTACAGGCAAAATTGCATACAGGAGTGGTTTTAGGGAAAAATCAAGTGGAAGAGACAGACAGAATTTGCAGAGAAAGAAAACTATGGTAAATTTTGAACTCAGACACCAAGAATCAATTCTCATTTACTACTCACTATTTCAAACACTTATATTTACAGTCAGAACTCATTAAGCAAACAGAAACCTGATCAGCCACACAGCTTCAGAAGTGAAAGCAAACAAAAAAAAACAACCAGCAAAAAAACATAAAATGGGAATCAAGGAAAAAAACACCAAAACAGACACTAGGAAGAATAATGTACTAGCTCCCACAAAATTTGGTTTGTTAAATGGGCTGAGAAAACCTATTCTGCTTAAAAAAAAAAAAAAAAAAAAAAAAAAGCATGAGATACAAAGATGAATTTCAGAGAGTTATTTACCCTTCCTGAATTTTAACTAGGGCATCCCTCTTAAGACTTTAAAGGTCTTATTTCAATACACTGCCAGCATAAGGAAGCCAGCTCAACTGGCAAGAGACAAGACAGTGAAATTCTCACTGCGTGTGCCAACCTCGTTTGGAACCAACAACGCAGGGGAGGAAGCAGTGAAGGGACTGCTCAACAGGAATGAAAGCGTCGGTGTTCTAGTCTCAACTTTTCCATTCCAGCTGACGTTCCAAGCAGATACCAAGGGTCAGAGAGAGAAGCAAAGGGAAAAATAAGACCCTTTGGGATGAGGTGAAAAGCAGAGTTGGGAAAGCAGAAACTGAGCAATGCTGTTTTGCAGGGAAGTTCTGAACGCCAGCCTGTAAAAACTATGAACACTCATAAGCAGCCAGTAACTGCCTGCAGGTTACAGAAACCTTGTGAGGATCTCCAGCTAAACTCATAAGTCTGTTTTTGTTAGGAGGAAAACAAGTTCTTGGTTTTTGTGTGTGTTTTTTTTTTTTTTAATTTGTAACAAATCAATAAATATTGCAATTTTCCATGTTCTGATTTTGTCTTTGGGCTACTTTTCTTCACATGCTCTACAGTCACCCTCCTCGTGCTCAGTGGTAAGACATTTCTAACTAGAATGTTTTCTAACTACGAGGACAGGGAGAACTGAGCCTATTTTGCTCAAACAGATCATAGCATTTTTGACTATTTTAACAAAGGAAAAAAAAATACAGTGTGAATACTATTTACTTCTACATACACATCAGCATGGAAGGGAGGATAAATACATGAGATAGAAAAGCAATTTTACTTTAAGCACAAATATTAGCACACTGTTTTATCTATGATGGTCTAAGGACATGTTCCAGGCAAGAATCTGTCAGTAGGAGTAATATCAATTACTAAACTTCTCAAAACAGCTGGAAAGACAGATTAGTCCTCAGCTGCAGACGCCCTTTATCATGTCTCGTGCAAGTAGTATTTGGTATACAGTGTTGCTGAGGTTCCTAATGGAAAAAAATGCAGTTTTTAGCCCACAGACGTAATAGAAATAGTAACAAATATATTCAACTTCAGTTCACGAAAGGGACGTGGCTACCTATGATAGCAGAGTACTACATTCAGTAACTCAGAATATACATATTCATTGTTTTAACAGTGGATACATGCTGAGACAAATTTTGCATGCCAGTTATACAAGTGGGCTAAGTGTCTGATTTTATTCCAGTTTCAAAAGTTCCTACAGCAAGTCACAATCACAATGCCAATAGAGCACAATCCATCCCATTAAAGCTTTACAAATTCATTTCCACACAACCAACCACCACCCCAAAATGATACTTGCATGTTGAGAAGCTCTTTGAAACAACATTCAGAACCCTCTTTTCATTAATACTTGTAGCAGAGGTTTAATTTCATTGTCAGCAGGCTACCAAGAAAATCTTATGTTTCTGCCCTACAAGGAGAAATTACTGGTAATCTATGTATTTATTCTGTATTCTATGTATTTAATCTGTATTTATTATTTACAGGTGAGTATTGCCACTTAAATTAATAGTCCCCGCTTTTTCTGTGGCCATAGCATCTGCTACAAAATTACTTGCTACAATATCCCTTGAAAAGGAGTATACTGTTTATATTGTTCTAAGACTATTTCAGTTACTCAAAGAAAAATTAAAGATGCACATGTACATGTAGCCTACAGAAATTATCATAATTTCTCTTAAAAACCTGTGTTTTATGTACATTTAAATTCCTACTTTTACTACTTTCAGAAAGGCACAAACATTTTCCCCTGTTGTTTATAACTTAGGAAAAATAAGACAACATTTCAGGTGTTTTTGCTCATGCATCTACTACTAGATGATGGAAAGGAAAAGCCTGTAGACCCACACTAATGGATGGGAGAACCAAGCCGCTCATTTGAGAAAAAACATTTCAAAAAGGCAATTAAGCATCTCTCAAGTGCCATTAAGAGCCAACCCCCTGCTGCCTGCCTGAAGAGTGTGTCTACAGTCTGAGACCTATTGACCCTGCTTTCTGCAGGAAATCGGGCAAATTCAAGCCTCCATAATTTACTAAAGTCTTCCAGATTTCTCCTCGGGAAAAGCAAACCATGCAGGCAATTAATTCAACAGCAATCTAATTAAATCTCCATTATGGCAGCAAAGTATGAAGTGGATAATGACACAGGGATGGGTTTTCCTAGTCGTTGATCAAGAAACCAAGGGTGAAAGAACATTTGCTCCAGACCCATCTTTATTAACACTCATGATGGAAATTCATAGGGACTTTCACTCTCAGAAAGAAGAGCAAGCAGCAGCATTGGACTGATTATCCATCACCTCTCCTTGACAAAGTGCTGACATTCAACTACGGATAAGACAATCCTTCACTCTTGCCCTCACAGCTAATATAATTAGAGGAGCCAGGATAATGAATCTAAGATTAATAGGTTGTTTGTTGTGAATCATTTTTATGGGCAAAACAGATCAAGTTCAAACACCAGTTTCCTTAGAGTAATTTCATGTCACTTAGGCTTGGCGGCCCTTTGCAGATCACATGAACAGCCAAAGTAGTGGGACCTGAATAACAGCAAGAACTCTGAGATGGCTTAATGCTGGGGAGAGAGGAGATTTCAAGCTTGGATAAGTATTACAAGGAAGGATTCAGGCTACTGCAGTTGTGCATGCATACTTGTATCTTAGAAATAAAGCAAGAACTTCCCAGACATTTTTTAGTGGGAAAAATCAGTAACAGCAGTTTGGAATGAAATTTCACTGTTACCATGAACAAGACAGTGGGTTTTCCTCCCTACATATTTTATTTTCAATAACCAGATTTAGTTCTTGTTTTAGTCAACATATTTTAGAAATCATACAGCTTGAATGACTACAATTCTCAGTTAAAAGCATAGAGACAATGGCAATAGAATGCTGAACTTATACAATAGCTAAGTAGTCTGTCTATACATCTAAGTAAAGCAGAGATGCATCCCTTGCCAATGTAAGGCTTTTTCAGCTGTGTTGTTCAGAATATCAATCCTAACCTCAATGTGGTTTCAATTATGAATCACTAGACCAAAAAGGCCTTGATTTATTCTATTTTTCTCCAATTATTCATGATAAGCTTTTATTGAATACTTTGAGAAAGTATTTCATCATGCTTCCCATCCTTGAGTGGTCATAGGGCAAAACCGAAGGAATTAACCTCTCTCCTTCTCTGGAGCCAACCACGGCACTTATGCTCCGCAGAATCACAAGGCAAGTTGCATGCCCAACATTTCACATTCTGATGAAGATTACAAACCTTCCCCAAAATCATTTTAGCTATGAGGCACACAGGAGTTTCTATCTATTCCTACTTGAGTGATGAAATGTGATACCACGTGAATCACAGATTACAAATGCCAAAATATATCATGCGACTATAATGCTAACTTATTCAGCATCTTTTTTTGCTTAGCTGCTTAAATTTTATTAGCTGTCCGAGCCCTTCTGACACTGAATCTATTGGCTGAACACATCTTTTGACATAAAAACTTAACTTCAGGTTCATTTCTTCAAGTCTTTAATTTTAACAATTTTCAGTGAGAAGAAAAGAATTATCAAGAATAAAATTTGTGTTCATGCTTTCAATAAGGCAGGTAGGTTGAAGAATCAAAGGGTGACAAAGATGATTAGAGGGCTGGAGCATTTCTCCTTTGAAGAAAAGTTGAGGGAGTTAGGCTTGTTCAGTCTGGAGAAAAAGCAGCTTCAGGGGGACCTCACTGTGGCTTTCCAGTACTCAAAGGGAGCTTAGAAACAGGAGGGAGACCAACTTTTTACATGATTTAATAATGACAAGACAAGAGAGAATAGTCCTTAATTAAAGTAAGGGAAATTTAGATCAGACGTTTGGAAGAAATTCTTTAACTCAGAGGGGGGTGAAGTGCTGGCACAGGCTGCCCAGAGAGCTGTGGATTCCCTATACCTGGAGGTGTTCAAGGCCAGGTTGGATGGCAGCCTGGGCATTTCTCATTTACAGGTAAATAAGTTCTATAAAAGTGTATATTGATATTTGGTTAATGTTCTGAAGATACCAGAATGTTAGTACAACTATAATATTGGCATCATCTGGGGAGTATGAGCTATAACATACTAGTCAAAGAGCTTAAAAGTAGTTTTAGAAATCATTTATAAAGTGTGATCTGCCTGGTAATTGGACAGAGCCCACAAATGAACATCCAGCATAGGATTTTCTAAAGCAATGGCATTTGTTGCACAAAGTTGTCTATTTGTTTTAGTTTAAGCCAAACGATGGTTCTGTTTCCTGTCTCACTGGGAAAAACTAAATCTAGTATGTTTAATAGTATGTGAGGCATGGTGATATTCTCAAGTGATTTATTAAAGTCTGATCTACATCACCCAAGGTCAAAACTCAAAAGCATCTACTTACAAACAAAACCTAATGTTTTATAGGCCTATGTTATAAACAGGCTTAAAAGAATTTCAGCAAAAGCAACTAAATAAAAACTGGAAAAAACTCATCTGACACATTTTCCAGAAACCATATATGTTAGGAAGGTATGTAGTACAGTAAAAGGAGAACTTAAATAATCACAAAATAGCTAGTTTGTGAAGTGAAAAAGTAATTTACCCCCATTAGTGCACAACAAAGTTCTTAATTGAAGATAACAGATCATGTCTCAAATCCACATCATTAGTTCTAATCCAGCCCAAATTGGTAACAATCAGAATGAACAGCATATAAGTAGCCATTTTCTGGCTTATTTGAACATAATAGATTGCTGCTACCCCATGGATAATGGCCAACCAATACAAAACACCACTTGCCCTCTCCTCTAAAAGGCAAAAACATAGTGTATTGCTATTGAAACTACTACTTCATTATGTATCAGCATGTTATACACTCACTGCTCTTCCACTTCCTTAACAGTATGAGTAGGAAACTACAAGTAAGAAAATCATCCGCTTTTCTTTAGAAAAGGACATCAGCCTTCAGTCAAATGATATGAACACATAAAATTGTTTGGATCCCATTGCTCACTCAGTGTATTAATATGCAATTAACTGCACATGCATTTATCTTCTGTGTACCTTATATCCCCTTCTGCTAGAAAAACACCCTCGCACTGCTGCTGTGCCCACATGGTGGTGAAGATACTCAGGCAACAGCCTCACTAACATTTTGAGCCAATATAAGCCAAACTCATGCCAAACAAAGCAGCCTTCCAGACACCCACTCCCTCCTTTGTTCCTTCCCATCTTTCTTTTATTTTGCTGGGTAAGTTTTACAGAAGGAAACAGATTTCAGTTAATTCACCACAAGTGATTTGGAAAATTCAAGAAGGAGGTAGCACAGGGAGAGGAAATCATCATCCAAATGTGGAAGAATGCAGGACTGCTTCTTTTGGCAACAGTATCTGCTTGGAGCAGTTGGAGTGTTTGGGTGACTACAGATTGAATACATGGTGGTGGGATGGTGTTTCTTTGTGCCGAGAAAGGAGGAACACCTGAGGGTAAACTCATATGCGAACCTCGTTATGAGCATGCCTCATTCATTTTAAATGCATGAACATCACTTCCATGCTGACTGTCCAAATTAACAGCCATCCCCTCAGATAAAAACAGCAAAGTAATTTTGCTAAAAAGAGAACATAACCATTATTACGTTTGTGGATTTTCTAGTTCCTGATACCAGTTATCAGTCAAGGTAAAGCAAAGAGAAAGTCTTCAGAAAGCAGTTGCAAGTCCTTAACAGTCCTGCTTTGCAAATGATGTCAAACTTGAGGCAGCCCTCTGTGAATGATGCACAGCTTCACCTTTACAGCTACTGTAGTTCCAGACCTAATCAAGTATATCAGGCCCCCAAGAACCTTTTGTCTATCATACTTAGAGGCTAACTCAAAATAGGCTTCATTCAACTGCACTATAATAAAAACAATAAAAGGCCAGCAATATATAAAATCATAGGAAATAGACCGAAATTAGATGACAAATCTTGTAACAGGGAAAATTCATGAGTTTGCATCAGCTCAACAAAATACAGAGCATAATACATACCTTGGACAGTTATGAGTTACTCTAATTGTTGAAGCAGAAATGCTTTCACTGCTTTATTTTACATCTGAAGCAGTTGGAACAACTGTGCAGCAAAATAACTAACAACCAGGGCATTTTATTGAGCTCTAACTCTCTGTTAGTTTTCAGGACTTTCTGCTAGAAAGGGGCCATTCTCCTAGCAATTAAGCACATGTAACAATTAATACAAGCCATTTCTGTCTGAATATTCCATAACCAAACCTATGCTGTCGTTTTCAAAACCTTATTGCTTTGAGCTCATTAACAGCTTTGTGCTGATCAGAGGAATCTCTAACTGAAGCAAGCCTGTTGCATTAAAATTGTGATTGTACCCTCTGCACCTCCTGCTAATCTGCCTACAGCTTTTACATACTCTTTCTGCAACTCTGCACTCTATTCCTATCTAAACCGTGTAATGGGAACAAGAGAACATATACAAGCACTACATTTAATCCTTACTAACCACAACATCATGGTGAACAACAAGGAGAGCTAGAGAACTGCATGCTGAGCCAGCCTAGTTCAAAGGGAAAAAATAAATGACAAGTTCTGGAGGTACAGTTCTGGCCAATAACACAAGAATTTTTGGCACTGAGTTACTTGCACATTTCACTGTGATATTAATGTTAACTTGCAGGTGCTTCAACAGTTACCTATATCCTGACCCTGAGGCCAACGTGAAATAACTTTTCTTTAAATGTTTCAATCTTGGAGTTTACCTAGATATGAATATGGCAATTTTCTTGCAAATGAGGAACACATTCAAGTCATCTTTAGTTATTTTGTCTTCTTATCAGAGTTTGAGAATACAGTTAACATCTTCGACTACCCCAAAAGCACACATGTACATTCTTTCCAACTACCATTTTTCATCCAGGCTAACTAGAGATCACAACAGTGCTATGAGTCCACATTAGGCACAAATTTAGATGAGAAATATACTTGGGCTCAAGTAGATTCCTTTTTCTGCAATGAGCAGAATTCTGACAACTGAATAACACAATTATTTTTTTTAATGTTCTAAAAGATCTCCACAACTTATTAAATTTACTAGCAGATATTGTATATATCATCACCTTCTAAACTGTCTGAATTCAGAAATATCTGAGTCCTGGAGAATATACTCCCTTATAGATCGCAACTGCAATACATTCTCATCTCAAAGAGATAAAACATAATATATTCAACTAACAAATAGTCTCAAAAATGGGCTGGAAAAGGCTCCTGTTATTCAATTCCATGGAAAGAACATGGTTCAAGACCCAACAGCATTAGCTGGCTAAAAAAAGAAAAACACCACAAAAAGAGCCTGATAAAATGAAATTTTCATGCATGCACAGAGCAGCTATCAAAAAACACAGTTAAAGATATCACAGGGTTGTGCACTTCTGTTCTACAAATTTAACTGCTTTTGAACAATTCCCAGTCTGAATTCTATTTTCTTTAACTGACCCCATGAGAAAGGGTCACAGGCACACTGTGCTGCTGGCTAATATGGAGCTTACACAGCCCATAAAGGAACTTTTTTATGATGTTTCTGTTTCATATTGAAGTGAGAAATGTATTCATGCACATATTAAGCAATTTTCATAGACTAGGATAAATATCAAATTCTTTCAACTAAGACATAAAATCACCAAGGAACTGACCATGTATGGCACGAGACTCATGATATGAGGTGTTAAACTCCAATATGCTGGACAAATTCCAGCCTGTCTAATTGCAGTCAGCCCTCTAACTTTTCTTAGCCATTACATATTGATCAAACATTCCTGCTTACTCCCCTGCTGCCCTAGCATGACACTGCTGTTATGTGTTCCACCGCAGCTTCAGTGCTCTGCTCTACACCATGCTCTGTCTGTGGCAATAAACCTGCCTAAGAGAACCTCTAGGTTGAAAAGCTAAGTATAAATATCTTTTTTTCGAAGAACGTATTTAAGAAGGATTAGAAAAAGCCTGCTTGTTGCCCAGACTTAAGTATAACTTCTCCAGAAATGGCTTCCAGAACAGAAGAGAACCATAAGAGCTTTTTGTATTCCTTTTAAAGCCTCCCTAAGGATATCCTCTTCATTTTACTAGACGCTTCTAGATGCTTGACCTGCTAGCATAATCTGAAGGTGTTAAGATACTTTGACTCCCCATTTATAGAACACATTCTTCTTCTGCAGCTAATTTGTTGCTTAAGAACTGACAATTGTCACATTTGTTCTCAAGTCAATGACAAAAGTAGACCAATGCCTTTGGCTAGGCAGCAGAAATTTGTCTTCTAGCCCTTCCTAACAACTCTTCACACTCAATCAGCCCGAGGAGTTCGAAGTAAAGCACGCTACTCTTGAGCACTCCTACACAGCTTCCAGAGAGACTCTCTTTAACTTACCATAAAGAGAGACAGTTAACAAGTTCGTTTTTATTAGTAACACAGAACTATTTTTTTATATTTTAACACAGAGAAAATTAACTGATTATGAGTGAAAATCATCTGCAGCCTTTATATGGTAAAAAATCAGAACCAGCTGCCTGGTGCAGAAGGTTAATTAATTCTCCAGCATTTGTTCTTAACAGAGGGAGGTTCAACCAGTGACACATTTAAAAAATAAAAATAAAAATAATAATAATAATTAAAAAAAAACCCCACAACCAACACCCCAACAAAACTTTGATCATCGGTTTCTGTTCAAGAGAAATTATGTAGAAAAAAGCACGGAGAAAATTGCAGGCACAAGACTAATCAGCTATTTCAGCAAAATTACGTTAAGGACTCTTGCAAATTAAGATCGTCAGTATTTCCCCTGACTATTTCCACTGCAGTTATTCAATCTTAGAGCTCTAAACTGACCCTAAATGCAAAATAAATAAATGTGTGTACGCATGCATGAAAAATAAATAAATATACAAATAAATAAATAATCAAGCATGCAATTTGGAGTGCAATAGCCAAAGTTCATATTTCACAGCCAGGACATAAAACAAACTGCTAGTTATTTTGCCAGTTGTCATAAAAATATATTAACTTCATCTGTTGGAGTTACCAACACAATGCATACACAAACACACACAGAATTATTACCAAGTCTCATTCCACATACCTCTTATACGAGGAAGAAAAAGTCATTTGTTTTATGAGTGAATCAAATGAATTTACTTACCACAGCTGGGGGATCATTCCATTCTTCATAAGAAATGGCAGCATATGGATAAATTCTATCATTGATAATCTGAAGAGTAGCAAGAGCGATTGCTTTCATCGATCGAAAATATGCTTCCCAGAACCACCTTGCCTGCAAAGAGAATAAAATTCACTTTCCTACTGAACAGATCCAGCACATAATAATCAGTTCAGGCTTGACGCACACTATCTGCTCAGTGTAGCCAACAAGTCAGGTGGAAATTAAATTAGGAGGCATGCTTACTCCTACTAGGATATTTCTGTAGTGCCAGCAGACTTCAAACTCAGATCCACTTCCATGTAAAAGAAGACTTACGGCCAATAAAAGGAAGCAACAGCATTACTTCGCAATTGATTAATAAGAATGAAAAACCTTGCAAATCCTCAAAGAAATCAGTCACTTTCACATTCTTATCATCAGTTTTCCTCTTGAAAAAACATCAAAAGCAGTTTGACCACTGAAAATAAGTTACTGTTATACTCAATTTTTCCAAAGCAGAGGGACCCACCGTGCAGCTAAGCAGCCTAATAAAGGCATGGAGCATAAAAGGTGGAACTTAAGTCACTTTTTAACTAGATCAACTGGAGAATTTTAGTATTCATGATCTCCATCAAATTAATAAGTCCCCTAAACTGCCAAAAAAAAATTATAAAAATAAATATCAAGATCTTTCATAACAGTCCATGCACTTTGCTTATTAATAACAAACATTCATCTGGGCCAATTTACAACAAAGGAAGTGTAAAATTGCATGCTGAAATGAAGCATGCAATTTCCTTGTACCCAGGCACACGGGGTTTCACAGAGAAGCCATTCTCAAGCCCTGTACGGTAAGTTTAAATCTTATCCCAGTTTCCACATAAGACACAAACATTTGAAGAAAAATAGGGTTTCAGAATTGAAAATGCTCACTTCTCTTATTTTCTATTAGAGATAAAAACATATTTTTAAAATGCCTAGAATCATCAAATGATCCTGAAGGATCACTTCCAACCCAAAAGGAAATAGGCATTGCCAATAAAAATAGTTCAAGTGTTTTGGCCCAAGAGACGTGACATTTTCCAACCTGATTTTTCTTCAGGAAACTCCAGCACCTTGAAGTGTCCAGAAAGTAATTTAATTTAAAATCTCCCTATGGTTCAGTATCAACATTTGTATCTAGATGGTAAAGCAATTAGAGGAAAACAGAGCAGAATGCAACAACTGAAGGAAAAAAATGTACTAAGTTGGGCAAATGCTATTTTACTGTTACATATTTCTTAAACTGCACAAAAACTCTACAGAAAGGCCAGTTTTAGACATGTGATCTGAGAATATTATTATTTAGAATATTGTATTACTGAAGCAATACCAAGCTTTTGGAGGTACAGACTTGAAGATATAAGAAAACTATAGTTTTAACTATAATTGTAAGTCACTTGTGTGTTTCTTTATGCAGGCTGTTGCCTTTTAGTAGAAGACAAAGAGTGGTTCCTGCTTGTATAATTTGTGCTTCAGCATCCATCAGCTAAAGAGTGGTGCAGAAGAAAGATTATGGAGAGGGAAAATGCAAAAAAATCTTTGGCCAGGATAGTGGCCCCAGCACCCTGCTCTGTGGGGAGTCTGTAAGACAGGCTCTTCAGAATAGTTTTGGTAAATATTTAAAAAGAAAAAAAATTCACGTTCCAATTTTAAAGAACAGCAACAGCAAATCTGACAGGAAAAGGGAGAAGCGTACTCGAGCACTGCCTTTATCACGAGAAGACATAAACATACAAGCGTGCACCACAAAAGATGATTTCAAAGTTTTACTAAGGAACATATCCAAAACGTTACAATTCTCTCTGCAACTCATCATCCAGAGAAAATGCAAAGCAGTTTCACTCCAGAACAGAATCACTCTCTCTCCCCTTGGTAAGGCTTAGTAGCTGGGTAACAGCCTGATAGTCTGACCAAGAACACACTTCAAAACAAATATTATATCCAGCTGTAATAGCAGAACAATTAAATGAACACATTAGAATAAGTTACATCTGAACCCTTAAAATATCAAAAAGACAGTAAATAAAGCAAGCACCACATTCTAAGAAAAAAAAAAAAAAAAAACATTCTTTTATTCCTGCCCCATTTCTTAATAAACCATATTATACACAACTCACTGCATGAGACTCGGAAAGAAAATAAAATATAAATTGAGAATTAAGAGTGACCAGATCAGCAAACTGAAGAAACTGAAACACAGAATGAATAGAGATTCCAAATATCATTTTCATATGAAACAACAGCTTGAGAAAACTACTGCTATAAGCAGTGCTGATCATGAAGTGGAAAGTGTTTTATGGAGTCTTTCAATATGCAACTTTGTGAGTAGATGAGAATGTGTATTTCACTGTTACTAAATGACAACATTCCTAATCAGTTCTGAGATTATTTGTATTGTAACTATGATTATTCAGCTTTGTAACAATCAACTCTTTAACTAAACTGAAACTCCTTTAGCACAACTAGGATGGATCTGATGTAGCATCTCTTTGCTGAAAGAATGTTTGTAATGTCAGGTAAGACTACACCTTAAAACCAGAAGCAACAGTGGAGAAGAGGGCAGAGGGTATTTATCTTTTAGGGACTAACATATATATAATTAATTTTTTGTAAGGAGCTAGAAAATGTTCCCACAGTTGGCGGTAATTTTTTGGAGTGTGTTTCTTTAAGGCAGAACTCAAAACCTTCTAAGGGGATTCTAAGTCCCCAAACAGATGTTTCAGGGTCTCATTACTTCCTCCCCACCTTGTTTGCTTTTATAAAGCAGAATTGATTAACATGGTTTGCCAGTCTCTGCTGCTCAGCATGGTGAGTTGCTAAACATTTTGGGAAAGTTCTCTATTGGGAAGATGTGTGTCAATTCCATTTGAAATGTATTTTCTGCTCTACTTGGTGTGGTTGAAAAGCTTATGTTGGAATGTAATGAATACCTAGGGGGAATAAAAATCCTATGAACGCAGACAGGGATATGGGAGAGAAAAACAAGAAAAGCAGCACTGAGATCTGTTCCTGCCTCCTATGCCAACTTCCTCAGTATTCTTACACAGTTTTTCTGAGCTGTCCATTTATCTTTCCCTCATCTGTGAATTCAGGAGGACAATAGTTACGTTCACAAGAGTAGCTTTAATATACTGGGAAATAGTTCTAAGTTTTAACAATTACAGTGTGTTGATTGTTGTCACAGCTGACCTGAAAAGGCTTAGAGAATCTTGCAGTAAGTGATCCACATTTACAGATCTTGTCTTTCACACAGTATTGATTATACAAGGTCTGCAACTAAGATACGGTCAGGATACTATTCCTTTCAACTTGACTGAAATCAACTAGTTCTTTAGGAGCCTGCTTGATTAGGCTTTGGAACTTTCTGAGAAAACACCTTATGTGGACCACAGACTTGGAGGAAATGCTAAATTTGTATACACCTAAATATTGCTCAGGTCACAAGCAAGCTAAATTATGAACAGAGATCAAACGTGTACTTGGTAAAACTGCCAAAACAGCACAGTTGAACACATGCTAACCTATAGCATGTTACTCTGGGTGTACAGCTTATCTGGAATTGCAAACAGGTATTTGAGAAACACAGCTTCTTTTCCTCTTCTGAGTTTCTAAATAAATAGAAAATATGGGATAGATGCAACACAAAAGATGGAAAAGTACTGTTTTCTTTAACTGTTTTACCAACATGCGGAAGAGTCAAGGAGGGGGGCTGAAGTATGTGAGAGGTCCCTTCCAACCCCTACAATTCTGTGATATGGAATGACTGACTCGATAGGGAATGAGGAATACAAGATATTATTGGGTTGCCTGATGGGTTTGAAGTGACTAGCACATCATATGAGACAACAGATTCCCCATTTAACTAACTCGTCTGAATCAGGAGAAAATTTCACAAAGCCAAGACCAGCTCACTGTAGAAGCCAAACACTGAAGGTACTGGAGACCAAACCCTCACCACTCTTATAGAGGTAAGATCTGCAGACCAAAGTCACAAACACAGGCATGCTAGGAAGAAACGGCTTTAAATTGTCTCTCTTTCCCCTTGCTTCTTTGAAGGATAAAAATGCTTCCTGTAATGTAGAGGTATTAATGTATCTCTACAGCTACATGTATACACTTTGAGTAACAGTTGCAACATCTGTAACAGTACTTAGGTTCTTTTAAGAAACTTGCAGATAGACTGAAAAACGTGGCATTTCATCAAACAAATCTTGCTGTCAGCTGCAGAGTTTTGTACAGGTGGGATATGAAGAGACCAGGCAGAAAATACTGAGCATATACTGATACAGGCAAGAGCTTGGGACAGAGCCATTTGCAGCTTTTTTTGTAGGAGACAACAGGAAAAGTGCAACAGGCATCAAGATTGAAGCCTAATGACAGAAAGTAACATTTATTTAGTTAAGGTGTTATTTTCCTAAGAAGTAAACACACTTGGGGGCCTAGCATCTCTTTATAAGCTCTTTACAAGCCAGCACAGCATCAGGTTACAGAGTCCATTCATATAATGTTTATAAGTTCTAGTGTTAATGCTACTAATGGTGCTCCAGAGTAGAGTGCAAGACAGATCAATGTAAATCTTCTGATTGGTTTGTGGAAAGAAAAACACTAGGAATAAGGAAAGGAATACTTTTTGTAACGTTTAGATTAAAAGGAAAAATATTCCTCTAAGCAAACTTTTTAGACTTGTTTTTTTCACAGCCTATGACTTGGTGGGAGTTAGGAAAATTAGTAAACAAGAAAAAACAAGATTCACAAAAGAACAGTAAAAGTTAACTGCCTATAAACCACTACTTTTCTCAGCTTCTAGGTCAGGAGCCATGACACCGTAAGATTTTGCCCAGTGCAGGAATTCAGTGTTCCCAAAATGCCTTGAAAAGGTTTATGATGCCTTTGAACATTACCATTTTCATACTACCTGACGTGACTCTCCTTCAGTGTTTTCCCTTCTTGATGGCTCCTAGTGTTCCTGGTTTTCACACCCTGATCAGTTGACTTAGTGAAGTTCTGGTGAAGAGAACATGATGTAGCTGCTGCAGTAGTTCTGGCCTTGAAAATCATATCCAGGTGATATGTGATTGTCTTTTCCATCTTGGTTCTGTTAGTTACTTTCAGCCAAATGTTTCACATTCATTTGATCCTTTTCCTCTACTTCAGCATCTCAGCAGTGTGTCTAATATCCATCTTAGAGACATATTGAGATGCAACTTTTTCAGACCTTTGTAAATTTGGGATTGGATAGAACCCAGCTTTATCCTTTCATTATTTGTAAAAAGAAACTTGAAACTAATAAAAATTATGTTAAGCCAAGCAATGCTTCCAAAGCAACTGACTGCTGCAGCCCACTCACAAAAATTGTATATCGGCAGCAAAAACATGCAGCACAGTCATAAAAGGCATTACAAAGAAATACCTACATCTCTGCTGTGTATCTACCAGCTCTAGTCATGGAAGTTCAACCACAAGGACCTTCAGGCTCTAAAGCTGCACAATACTGTGATAAAACGGAATGCTTTTTAAGTTACCAAAATCTAACTAATTATTGCCCATTAAGTAAGCTATTGTAACTGCTCACATGCACTTCATACCCTTTCTGTTGTGCAGTAAGATCAGATAGATGACTGAGGTTCAAGATAAACTGAATTATATATTTGCCTCATAATAAAGATGCATATGAGCATAGCTGATGCTATTTAACAATCAGATAGAAAGCCTGAGCTCTCACTCCCCCACTCCAGTCTATTCACTCAAGGTAAAATGGGACTAAAGAGATAAGACATAAGATCTTTTGCAGAAACAATCATTTAGTGCATAGTTTTCTAAATGAGATCTTGGGTTCTGATGGAGGACTCCAAAACCCCAAATTCACACATTTTTGTTTCCTCTTTCTGGACTACTACTTCACTGTGTCCACAGCTGGTTCCCTGCTCCAAAAACTGTTTTGCTACTCATATATACCACTTCTTCAGCAAAGCTGATACCAGCTGGGTCTCAACTAAAAGTAGAGACATCCTTGCTTCTTTAAATGGGTTTACTGAAACAAACTCAGAAGACTTCATGCAACTAAGAATTAGATGGCAATGTATTGTTACTGTACAATGATAATGATAGGAATTTGATTCTGAATGAGTGCTTGTTTGGTAGGGCCCTTGGGAGCAATATCATACAATCAAATTCAACAAGTCTAAAATTGGCTGGATCACTCTTCCCTCTCATCAGTGGGGGAAAAAAATGGGTTCTTCTGAGAGAAAGTGAGAAGTCTGGTGCTTTGAAATACATCCTGGACAGTCTGTGCCTCTCCTTTTAAATAAGTAAGAGAGGAGGACAGAAGTAAGCAAAAAATTCAAAATTGCAAAATTTATCAGGACACCTTTTTCCCAGGTACACAAAAAGATTTGACGTGAGGAGAAACAACAATGCATGTTTGTCAAGCATAATTTATGGAAGAGAAAAATCAAGCCAGCTCTAAAATCATGGGAGTCTTTTGGAATGCCAGTATAATTATGCCCAAACTCAAGATAAACCCTTTAGAAAACACAATCTGAAAGTGAAGATTTGATTACTGTCTCTACAACCAAGAATTTTAAGGAATTCTGTGGAATACTGGTAAGCAAGCATTCTTTTATATCAAATTGAAAAACTGTCCAGATGATTGTTATGTTTTATAGCAGATTGAATTAAATGCCTTTTTCAACTCTGACCTATTCTTATTGTATAGTTGCCATTTGCCAGCAAGTACCTATCTAAAAAAGTAGTTGTGTGAATATCATATGAAAAGCACTCACAATATCAGCATGCCATTTTAAAGGATAAGGAGTGGTTGAGAGCATCTAATCATTTCAGGCAAAAACTAATCCTCAATTCAACACTGAGTTTTGCCAAACCTCAAACTAAAGGGTTCTTCAGAAGTAAAAAGACAAATGAATAGTAGGACAATGCAGGGCACGTACATTTGTTTCCAGATAACTAAGGTTTGCTTCTATTGGAACATGATGTTGTTCCTTTAATATTATTCTGAAATTCCATTCTACTTTTGTTTCCTAATTGTGCTTGACTCCCAAGTAAACCTCCTCAAAATATTCATCTATTTAACTCATATAACCTTTATGATATGCCTATGGAGAAACATTTGTTAATGAAGACACTTCTGCAGGCTC
Source organism: Lagopus muta (assembly GCF_023343835.1). Classification (NCBI taxonomy): domain Eukaryota; kingdom Metazoa; phylum Chordata; class Aves; order Galliformes; family Phasianidae; genus Lagopus; species Lagopus muta. The sequence goes on along the minus strand of NC_064438.1, from coordinate 21,600,618 downwards.
ACCAAGCAAAACGTTTATATCATTACGGTCCTACATTTAAAGAAAGAGATTCTGGATGGACATTTTGAGGTGCTGCTTGTCTATTGTAATTCAGTCTCAAAAACCATCTCTTCAAAAGTAAAATAGCTTGTGAATTTAATCCCTAGATTAATACTCTCAATTGTAGTAATTTCAAGTCCTAAAGCAAGCATATTTGCCTACTTCTGATACACTATGAAAAGTAGAACTAAATCTTTCCACTATCCAGATTTTTTTTTTTTTTTATTATTATTATTTTTTTTTTTAAGCTGCCAATTCATAAGGGAACAGAGGCCAGAGTTCAAAACGCTAGTCTTACCCTTCAGATACCAGCCACTTGGGAGAAGCTCACTTATACAGACTCTCAGTTTTATTGCTACTAAACTACTTGACAAATGCTGACTCACAGGAGCTAACGGTAAAGGAAAATGTTAGTGCAAGAATAGATACTAATGTTAAGCTTCTTGTACTGCAGTTTTCTTCAAATTCTCCTCTTCGGTGCTTTGAAAAGAATCGCTTATTACTTATAACCTATATGTAGAAAAAACACTATGCATATGTAAATGGTTCTCTGATGCACACCTGTTAAAGTTAAAATTTTAAGTCTTGCTTCCATACTTGTAGATAATTTGTGGCTTGGCTTCTATTTCTTAAAGTTTTCATCTGCTGTTACGAGCAACAGCCTGCACTGCTTAAAATCTCACTCAAATATAAGACAGAGAAGAAGCTATTCTAATAGAATGAAATAGTAACATTTTACATGGTTTTGAAATCCTACATTACTAAATAGATTTCCAATATTTCTGGTCCCAACAATAGTAACTGGATTCTAAAATAGCAAGAACGCAAAACTTACGTAGGTAATAATACCACTCAACACTGATATTTTTCCCTCCTACCGCAGATTTCTTCAGTCCAAACTTGCTTTTTGACTAAGGATTATGTCAACCTGATGAATCTCTTGAAGAAGGCAACATTGCACGAGCCAGGAAACCTGATTTTTCTGCCCTGGCACCCTATAAAGCCATTGTCAAAATAAATTTCAATGATGGAATCAAGAAATGGATATCAATGCTATGAGCAGCACAGAACCCATTCAATCTCAGCTGTAATTGGGAATACTGTTGCAAAGCAGGGAGACAATCAGTAAAGAAAGGAGCAGGTTTAAAAAAAAAAAAAGTTCAGATTAATGAAGCACTTAGAGCTTTAAAACAGCATGATGCAAAAATAACCACCATTTATTCCATTCCCTTTGCTCACAAAGAGTGTTCAGCGCTGTCCTCCTATTTACAAGTCAAGATGTGTTGTCATAACAGATATGAGAGAATAATACAGATGCTCAACTGGTTTCTAGATATCTGTGTAGTCATTGATAATGATGTAAAGACAATCAGTTCAGTTTCCCTTCAGTTTCCAAGATTTTGTAAGGCTCTCTAATGACTCCAATTTCAACAGGCTGTTACTGTGAAGGGGCAGGCATACCTAACCTGAGGAGCAGACAAAATGACTTGGGTGTGCGTATCATCCTTTCTACAACAGCTGGTCCTTCGTACACTCCCTGTTAACTGCATGAAACCAAACAGTGGTAACTTAGGTTTATGCTACCATTGATTCTACAGCAGTCCAGAAAAGAATAGAGAACAAATATGTGTATGCAATTGTAGAGAATGTTCAACTACACTATGTCCAAAATTTGGGGGCTGCAGGAATGTTTTAGCTGCGTTTCTTGACAAATGATGGACAGCTCCTGAAACTGAAAGCAATAGGTTTCTAGTCCCAGTGGTATTGCCTTCAAATATGTCTATGTTCTCAGGGTGGATCAGTTTTCCCTGCTGCAGGCATCCTGCTGAGAGGTGAGGTCCCCAGCAAAACACAGGAATCTGACTGCAAGCCTTTGAGGTGGCAGGAGCCAAGGGGGGTTCAAAGACAAGGCTGGCTGGTGGGCAGCACCTCTGAGTATTGTGGAGGTTAGAGGTTAGTAAAGCAGGAGCCACTGGCCAATAAAACAGTGTTTGGAGAGCCCACTCTACAGATAAATTGGGGATCTGTTTACACCTTTCCCAGCTTTCTGAGTTACACACACTGACGCTTCCCACTGCGATCTTGTCCTACGTCCACTAGCATCTCCCCTTCTCAGCAGCTGCCCTGTTCTCTGCTGGTTGGCTTTGTAACATGGCTAAAGGATGCTTGGAAACTTTTAATCAGCATCCAGCATCAAAAATAAATAAATAAAAGCACAAGCGCTTTTATTTGTGTCAACTGCTGCAACAAGATCTGTCTTGTTTGATATTTCCCATGACTGCTGTACTAATGCTGGGAGAATAGAAGCTTAAATTCCCTTGATTAGAGAATTTAAACATAAAGCAAGCCCAATGCCAATCACACACATGAAAGGACAGCTTTCTGAAGCAAGAAAAAAAATGATCTAGGTAGAGTTACCACCACATTATAGCATTCAAAAATCAGTGCATACCTCACTTCAGAGCTTAAGCCCTGTATGAGGAAGAACATGTCCTTTTGATGAAGACACGTTTTCATGTTTCCTGTAAGCTATATAGCTCTATTTTAAGTGAGCATAAACATATATATACCCCGCTCAAACAGTTCTAAACACTGAGCAATTTTAAGTGAGCATTACTGCTTGCTTTGATTCAATACAAATGTGTCTTACTAAATTCTATGAGGATAAAACCTGAAGGACTCGTAGTCGTGTCATTTTTTTTTTTTTTTCCCCACTGTGCATCTATAGGAAAAAAAAATCAGTTTACAACTTGGTGTTGACTTCTTCCTCAACATCTTAAAAATTAAGTGACATAACCTTAAGCTGTGTAAACACACTTCATCCTTTGTGACTCCATAATTGCTGGCTGTGTTAACACTGTCAGATGGTCACATTGCAAAGGAAAGGGGTTGAAAATAATTTTACATAAACAAAAGAGTTGATAGACACCAACTAAAGTCTTTCATTTAATCTTGGAGAACATCTGAAATAGTGTGCTACAAGAGGAATGTTCCTTACTACATGAAGTGGAGTTTGGAGAAAAAAAAAAGTAATCATAAAGATAAGCATGAAGTCTCTTCACAGAGTCCCTGCTATCTCAAAATAAAGATGGAAAGTACACCGCTGACCTGTGTTTGACTATTCATTCTGTATTAGTAAGAGTGTCAGGAAGTAGCTATTGTTCCCCTCTTGACAGATATGTAACGTAGCATCTGCAAGAGATGGAACTCAATTCTCAGGGGATTCCATAAAGCACTGGTTGCTAAACACAGGTAGCAATAGATCAGAAACAAATGAGTAGTAAGAGGAAGAGTGCACAGCCCAGGTTTGGTGCTGCTAGCTTACTGAAGTATTTCAGACAATTGGTTAACAGGTTTTTCACTCATTCTCAGGCTTAACCTAATCACCAGATTCAGGATCAGGAAAGTTTTTAACCAGTATCTCAACCAAGGACCATTGACATTTTCCTGTTACTGTTTGCTACAGTGTTGGGAAGCATCTTACAGTAGACTGTGCTGTGTGAGGGAACAGAGATGATGTATTCCATGGATCCTGTGAGACTAGAATTCCCTTACCCAGCTGAGTCGAGTTGCAGGAAACTATTTTTGAAGCTTAACAGCACTTTAACAAGAGGAAAGAACCAACCCTCACAAGTATATAATACAAGTTATACTGCTTGTCAGCTAAAAGGCATTACAGTATATTTCTAGCACAGTCCACTTCTTCAGTCCTAACAAAGATACACACACAGACATCTAAGTAGCTCTTAGATACATCTGCACAACTTAGGAAGACTAAAGGAAAAGGTATTTAAAGATTATCTGGCAGCAGGTTGCCTCTACAGAACATGCAAAGCCTTTGTAACTTAAAGCCAAACATTTCCACTGTGTTGCAAGATACATTTGATGTAGTCATTAAAACTGGATCCAAGACTTTTAAGTTCCATTATTAACACTGTAGTTTGACCTTGGGAAAGTTATTTATATCTCTATCCACTCATCATGAAAATGGATCCAAGACAAAGTTGTATTTACTATTAGCGTTTAACACACTCAAATGCAAATACTACAGTAATACAGAGCATTTACATCCTTATAACAGTTTGAATAACGAAGGAAAGGTTTAGAGAAGCAAGGAAATTTGATAAAGAAGTGTGATGTGATATAGACTATGCAGAGGGAGAACAGAGAGTAGTGAGAACCAGTGGAACAACTAATCATGTATAGCTAGCTACTTTATTGGTACAAAACAAACCACTCTCTAATACACTTTTAAAAGAAGTTCACGCTTCTCCAATTTTTGGATCACCTGGGTTTTCTGCAGGATATTCAAGCTGTGTATAGTGATCTGCAAGGGGTAAGTACCACAGGCCTACTTTACAAAAACATAAAGACAAACTTTTTTTTTTTTTTTTTTTTTGAGTCTTAAAATAGCATTATTTTGCTTCTACAGTTCAAGTTTAACCTTTTTTTGTTCAGAGGCTACAAACCTAGATACTAAAGCACCACAACTGCATCCTAGAGAAATTACTCAATATGGTGTTGACGGCTCTCAGTTTTCAGAGCTCTTTGTCAGCTATGCCATGAAGCCCACTCTGTAATAAAGCAAGATTAAAAACAGTTTTCTTCGTTCAAAAAAGTAATGGCAGAAGAAACAATAGGAAAAAAAGTCTAGGATAAGAATACTCGCTACAGCAAGTGAAGGGCAGGGGGGGAGCAATGAAAGTCTCATACACAAATGCCAAGGATTCTACAACTCCCCTGGTGACTCTGGCAGTAATCCAGGAAAAAGTTTTCTCTTTCCTTTGCTGTTTGCAGCAACAAATCTTTCCTCTGGAGGAGGGGTGAGAGGGCTGCAGCTAACTTCACTGCATCTGATAAGATGGCAAATTGTCCAGGTCTGACATTTATGGGGGACCTGGAGCTCCACTGAAGCACTCTGGGAGGATTAATGCAGGGTTAGCCTCTCCCATCACACTCCTTAAAATGCTACAAATGGCAGACAGATGAAAGTTCATTTAAATTTGATAATGATGAGTCTAAAGAACCCGAGACAGAAGTTGTCCCCTCTCAGGGAAAGAGCAGCAGCTGGAAGTTGAGCATTCTCACTAAAAGAGTTGTAAAACCTAACCATACTTGAAGAACTTCCAGTGTTTAGATACTGAAATGAGGTTCTGATTAATTGATTAATAAGAACTAAATCCCACCTCCTTCATGTGAGCTGTACCACCCACAAGAGAATTCCACCATCCATTTGCCTTAACTCTATCCAGGACTGTTTCACTTGAAGAATGGGAAATTTCACGCGCCTGCACTCATTGCCTGGAGCCAGCAGAAAGGCTCATATAGCTGTCAGCAAGCTGATAAGAGCTGAAATTACTCTGCAGAGCCCTCTTTAAAGAAGAGCCAAAGAAGTACATTAAATGAAAGGGAGGAGGGGTCAGAAAAGCCAGCCACTCATGTTGTCTTAACGTGGCACTAAAACAAGTCATTGATTTATGGATGTGTCTTCAGCTCTGCTTGACCTGGAGTCTGAAATTTTCTTTAAGTCAGGGCTGTGGGACATGGCACAGGCACCACAAAAAACATAATAGCTTGTCCAGATATTCTGACTGTGGGAAAAAACACTGCAAAATATATGATTCCTATTCCTAACTTCCCTTGATTATTATATTATTTAAATTGCACTTTATTTAAAAACTAAACTTGTATCTTTTATGAGCTTTTAATTGTCTACCTAGGCTGAAAAGACAAAAGATTGGAATCATCTAAACAATTAATCAAAATCAAGAATGTCATATTGCCATTATTTGAGGAAAATACCTTGAGGGACTTCAGGAAAGTGAGTTACTGATTTACGCAAAGGAGGAAAACAGACATCACAATCAAGATTTTTTGTCACTGAAGTGCCTGACAGTCACTGAAGTGGAGATACATTTTTTTTTCAAAAGAAAAGCACACTGAAAATCTGCAGAAGTTATTCCACAAGGCAACACAGAACCAAGGTCTCTGGCAAATCTGAGCCCTGAAGCTGGATCAGCTGCAACGCATCCAGCTGTTCCCACGTTCTGACAGCAGTCTGCAGCAGGTAGGAGCTCTCACCTACAGGCATCCCAGGCACAAGCCACCACTTTCCTAAGTACTCTCTAACTGCCATAAGTTTGCAACTTATGTCCTCTGGCTTAGGAAGTTCCTGTCTTTGCATTCATCTCGATTGATTTTCCTTCCCTGGATTTTTTCATTCACTCCCCTAAGCTGATTAAAATCCTTCACTCACAAGGTACTGAAGCAACAAGTCCCACAGACTACACTGAAGTTCTGTGACAAGGCCATCTCCTCTCATGTTTTTAATAGAACAGATTCTCAATAGTAAAATCCTAGGGCATGTCAGATGAAATTGTATCAAACAGTGAGTAGTCTTGGCCATTCACTTTACGCATGGCACTATATTCTAGCTCGCTATCTTATCCCCTATCATTCATGTTCAAGATGAAGAGTCTGGACTACTTGATTATCCTCTCATGAAAATTCTCATTGCCCCTGCTCTCATCCAGATGGGAGAACTGTAACTACTGCAGCCTATTAAGGGTGCAGGCATTCAACAGATTTATTCTGTGGTGTTCTCTACCTCTTTTATAAAAATTCTTCGTCATTTTTTTTTAATCACAGCTGACCATGGAACTTGTATTTTCATTGAACTGCTTATCATAGCTATAAGAACTCTTTCAAATGACTGCACCCAGCTGAGAGGCCAAAACTGCATATATGAGAGCTATTCTTCCTTGCACAAATATTCCTTTTTAAATCTACACTGAATTTCATTTGTCACTTATCATTCAGTTGTGCTGTACTCTAGCTTCTTTGGCCTAAGGAGGTACTATTTCCAAATAAAATATTTCCCAAAGAACAGCCATTCATGAGGAGGATGTGCAAAGAGCTTTTGCTATGAGCTTGAGCTGCAAGTTTTTCCTTAAAAGTAATGTGATTCCAGGATGCTTACCTTGCACAAAGTTATACAATTTTGTGGAATTTCTTATCTCCAAGATTTCCACCACAAAGTGAGATTGGAAGAAATCAGACAACAACAGAAATCCAAAGTGGAACGAAACAGCATTCAGACACTATGATCATGCCCTTGTTTCCTCAGGAAACCAGGATGAAGAGACTTCCTTCCTTCAAGAGCTCTAGCTAGCTCTTTGTTCTTGTACTGTTAGAATACATGAAGTCATTCTGCCTTCCAGACTGGATATTAATTCAAAAGTTTTACTTCTGGAAGGTGGAAAAGTGTTACAAAGTCACTAAAGAACACACTAAGCCTTCTCTGGAAAATAATCTCTTTACCTGAAAACCATTTTCCAAGAAAGAACATCTAAATAAATGAAGGAACGACTCTTCTATTCCCAACACTTGACTATTTTCATATTCTGATCTCTTAATTTAATGAGGCTTTCTGTGTTAAAAGACTTCCAAGTAGGCTGATATTCAATGGGGAAAAACATTAACAAAACACCTGTATGCTGGGACATTTATTTCAGAAAAAGAAAGGGGATAAAATGAAGATGGTCAGATTTAAGGTGTGGAAAACTGTTATACAAGTTGAAGACATTTCTGTATCAATGACAGTACTGAGGTATGTTTCTGTAGATTAGCAGACTTTCAAAGCAACAGGTTAGAAATACCTTAGCTGACAGGGAAACTATACAAGGCATGGGATAAGCAGACATCAGCCAAGTTTATTTTTGCCTTTTCTTCCCACCTATGTCAGTCCTACTGTTCAGGACAAAGAAACTTCTGTTCTCACTCTATTACACACATCTACAACATTCACTTCTATTTCTTATCACTCCACTTCTAGGACTTCGCTATTAAGTGGGTGCTGCTTTGTGGTGCAGGCAAAATGAAAGCATAAGGATGTAGTGTCAAGTCTGCTGGGTCAGTAGCAGTGCAGCTGAGTTGCTCATCAACTTGCCTCTGGGCATTTCAGCCAGTATTTCAGATTCCATATGGAACTACTTGTGAGAGGGGGACTGTTCAAGGAAGCTTCAAAGAAAACGAGTATGACAACATTACTGTACAAAGGAGACAAGACAGCAGTCCCAAAGATGGGCAGATTTCATCCAGACTGCTATTAACTTCAGAAGCTCAAGCAGTGGGGACTTTTTTCTGATGCTCAATGCATTGGAGAACTAAAACATGTTAGCTTCCAGTTTCTAGGAAATCAAATCAGGAATTGTTGACAACAAAATGTTCCACAAGTTCAAACAGTAAAAGCATATGTTAACATGGTTAATCTTCAGAGAACTCAATACAACCATGTATAATTGCAAGATTTCCCACACAGTAAGCTCTGTTCAAATCACTAAATGACATTTACTCTTTTTCTGAGCTGATACTACACACTGCCTTACGAAGCAACTGGACAAATGAAGTTGTTCTATAGGAAATCACAGCCCAGGTCATACCTGCAGTACATCCTCGCAGGTAGCTCCAAATCTAAAGCACCTGCATTAAATCCTTTCCATGACAGTACTTTCTGATGCTCATGGATCAGTGTACAAAGTGCAAGAAAATCTTTTTGAGTACGGGTTCCTATATACTGCAGTGGCTTATCTTAAAGTGTCTTCTTTACTTCAGCAGATGCATGGCTTAAAGTGCCAAAAACAAAGCAAAAAATACTTTACTCCCTAAAAGCAGTCAGTCTATTTTAACCTGGAAAAACAAAAAAAACAAAAACAACCAACCAACATTTGTATATATATCCTTTTGAACTAGCCTAAGCACCGGTCTCTTCAGAAGTTTCATTCCAATTCTAAATTCTCTCACCTCCTAGCATCATTTCATCTTTAGACTATGAATCTTTTTTGCTTTGTCCCTGTACACTGTCACAGAAATAAAGTCAAGACATTGAAAAAAACTGGCTGGGTATTTTGGCCAGTCAAAACACCCTACAACATTTTTTTTTTTCCTGAGTCATTCAAATTGTAAGAGAGTAAGTAAGACATGCAACTGCTCCCTATTGTGAGGCTGATGAGGAGGAAGGAAACAAATCTGTAGCACAGGTGGAATATTACTGCACATTTATCAATGAGGAAAAGCAATCAAGTTATTGGTAGTCAGCACAATATCAGTCCATAAGTAGCTTTTCACCATATGAGATTTCTAGGACATAGAACCACGTACAGCAAGGGAATTTCACAGGTACTTAGACTGAGATTCCACCTTGTAAATAGTGCTGACAGTGCATGAAACATATGGATAACATGCTCAAGTATTCTCAGTATACAGTCAGAAACAAATTGAGGAAGACAAGAGGAAGACAGACCTTATAATTTCATCGCAGTATTCTCAACACCAAAACATAAAACTATATTCCCAACTAAATTCATCAAGATGTGAGAGCAAGCTTTAGAGGTACTTCTCACCTCCAGTCAATTGAATCAGTGTTTCTGTTATATTCAGTGATGTTTTGGATCCAATGACAGTGACCAGTACAAACCACCTACAGTTCACAAAATTCTCTCCAGAAACAGACCAATATCATATTCTGCTTATTAAATATCTTCTATTTTAGCTTAAATTCAGGAGTTACCAATGATACAGATAATTTACTTGAATTAAGGTTGCTTAATTGGTTTGCTACAAAGCATCTGAGAAATATATATTGTGAATGCAAAGGGAAAAGTGAAAGAGAAAAATATACAAACTAGTGAAGTTTCCTGATTTCACACTTTAAATTTACTGTTTAAAGCACCTTCTCTGTAGGAGAATATTATCTTGATCTGATTATTTTATGACATTAGTAAAACGGACAAGAAAATCAATGTATGCTTTCATGAACTATTCATGTCAGTTCTAGTTTTATCAGGCTAAAGACCCCTGCGTTAGTATTTTTATGTTCAAGTCACAGAAAAACAAGAAAAATCAAGCAAAATATTGTTTCTAGGAGTTGCAGTTATGAAGCTACTTCTGCACTTCTCTGCAGCAAATTAGTGCTGCCAATGGGCCCTACCAAAACAGTTCATTTGTCTGTAGGGACTAAAGAGAAAGGAGACCCCTGATGGCTGATACGATATTTGCAGACACTCAGAACAGAGAAGTCAAGCTGGCAAAAAATCTCAGGCATGAAATATAACTACATTTCAGAGTAGTTTCTTCACCCATATCCATTATTAACGTAACTATGCAAATTTTAGCACTGCCTAGGTAGAAACAATTACACTAGTATTACAGGCCACAGCCTGAGAAACCATGCCTTGGGCCACCTTTTACAAGAATCACACAGAAGATGACTTCATCAGTGACATGCAAAGGGATTTCAGAAACATCTCCAAAGCCTGTGGAGAAATCTGAATACAGAAATCCCATGCATCTTTAAAAGTCATCTGAAATCAAGTGGTTTACTTTTTTCCCCACATACCCAGCACTTAATTATTCTTTGCCTCAGCTCCTCATCACAAAACCAGAAGCCCCCTACCATGCACTAAACATCATGCACTAAACATCTATCATGCCAATAAGGTGACGAGGATTACAGATCCTAGTTATGCGTTTACAATACATGCCAACATCTTACTGTATTCATCTCTGGCCCCAAAATGTGATCCATATAGCACAGCGATCAGAAGAACATGGCTGAATCCATGTAATTTGACAACAAAACTTTTCACACCATGAAAACCCTCACAGTGCCAATTCTGTTCAGTGTTGATATGTACGAGCTCTTGAGTTAAAGGAGCTGATGATGGCTGTGTCCACAGAAGCAAAGTTTTGACAGTAACAAACAAGAATCAGCATCAGCTGGAGCGAAATAGTTTCTTTTGCCTCCAACTACACAGAATTCAATCACAAGTTTGGACAATTTAAGATCTCTGCTCTTCAAATCACAAAATAAGTAAAGTCTCCCTCTCACAGCAATCATCAATTTAGTTAAAATATTTAAAACATTTTTCACTTGATATATCCCTCACATTTTGGAGGATTAAAATTTATCTACAAGACAAAGCTCCTGGGACACAGGTAGACTCAAATACTGTCTTTCAGACAATTTAGTTACTATGTAGAAAAAATACATATATGCTATAATTTCATCAAAAACATGTTAATAAATTAGAGTAGGTATTAAGTCTGCCTTCAGGCAGAGCCTCCAGCCCAGTGTGTATTAGGAAGCAGAAAGGAAAACAAGAAAGAAGTTTCTGAAAGTTTAGTTTGACTGGATTGGTAGGAACATGCATTCCCCACCCACTGTAAAAATCTTCATATGAAAAAGCAGGTTGTCAAAACATCAGTTTCAATTTCAGATGTGCTGCAACCCAGGATGGGGAGGCTTTGATCACTGTGGATACTGAGAATCCTATAATATATTTCACAATAGCATGTAAATTAAAATAGGTTGGTGAAATTCCAATCTGAGTAACTGGAATCTGCCTACTCAAGTGTTCTTCTGCAATTGCAATCACATGCAGTATTCTTAACTTCCTGACCTGAAGGATAATGTAGTACCGCTCAACAGCTGCTGTTTAACAGATTTAGCTGCATCAGTGAAGGGTAAAGATAAAATATTGAAAAATAATGGTGAATGCATATGCTGAGCATAAAGAAAGAAGGTAGAATAATCAAAATATTAACATGAGAGAACAATCAATGCCTCAGCATTCCAACAAATTACACAGTAAGGCAGACATAAACCCACATTAACTGCAAATAAAGGATAATCTAAATACAGTTCATTATTTTACCTGTCTTTGCATCTCTTCAATCTGTCGTTGGGGAACACTTTGCAGAATACTGTACATTTCAGGCATTTTTTCTTCAGGAATGACTACAGAGGCCCTATAAGCAAACAACCAGAAAAACAGTAAGATGAGAAAAAGTACATTCCACATTAAAAGAGATCAACAGCTCTTTTAACACAGAAACTTGTTCCACATCTAATATGATGTGCTCAGAAGATATCAGTAGAAATAAGCAGTATTGTCCCAGTGTAACTTATTATTCTGTAGCAACTCCCTCATGACCACAGCCAGCCTGCCTACAGATGACACGACAGAAGTCTATGGACTGATCTGCAAATCAATTTAGAAAATATGGAAGGGACGGAGACACAGAATTCCTGAAATCCCATCCCTGGACTGCCACTGACTCACTGACACCTTCGATCTTTCAGAGTGACAACTGATAGCACTTACAGTGTTATGCATACTAACTAGTAATTTTGTATGTATTATCCTAAGATCACATAACTGAACATTGTGCACATATGGAAAAAAAAAATCTAAACTCTTAACACAGTGTACACAACTGCAAAATAAATATGCTTTTCAGTCTCAAATGAACTTAAGAATCATGATAAAGTATAATAAATTAAGCATCCAGATGATGCCATTTTTTGGCACATTCTGTTCTTAAGAGTCTAAATGCAGATCAGTCATCATTAAATGCAAGCTTAAGAAAACAAAGCTAGTCTGCCTTGGAAAAGACATCATTGGCTACAGGATAAACAAACAGCTCAATCAACTCTGCCTCCTTTGTTTTCCTCTCTTGTTCTCAATACATGAATACATCAAAGGCCAAGACCACATTTATCTTATTCAGTATTCTCTTCACTGTAACTACCAGTGCTTTTGACTTATTACAGCGGTTTCACTCAAATCACTGAATACAATGGATGTCTCTTAGGTGCAAACTGGATGTACAGCAGTTATGGTACAAACCTCTTCCAGTCCAGAACCTCAGAGAAAGGCAGGATGTAGGAGTCAGCAATAATGACTGGGACACAGCCGGCTTGAAGAACATCACTCAGTACAGCCTGTCCGAGGCGGGCTCCACGTAGAACAACACAGAATGTAGCTTCCTGTCAACAAATGACACCCAACACAATGATGAGGGAAAAAAGAACAGTGTTAGAGTTGAAGTAGGTATGTACATATATGCCCTTTAAATTGTCGGGGGGGGAAGGCAAAAGGAAAACAGGCTTGCACTTGCACTGCGCTACCAATGTATTCTGAGTCACCAATAAATTCAAGTTTATCTACAAGTGGCTCATAAATATTAAGTGGAAAGCAGAGAAATCAGCTAACGAGATTATTCTAAGCTTTACTTTAATGTTCTAATTTCAGAATTCTAGTTGAGAAAATTCAGGTGGAAAAAATAAGTTTGAAAGTTGGCATAGCAAGATGAGCAAAAAGCAGTGCGAACTTATCAAGTGCAAAATGTACAATGCCAAACCAACTTTTTCCACTAAAAGGATAACAGGGACATAACAGATTTCATAGGCAATCTTAAAATGCACTTAGCATCTGATATTTTCATACGGAAATTAAAAAAAAATATCATGAGATTGATAAAACCCTTAGAGGCTTTATAGTTACAGAATTCTACATAAAAAGCAGTTAGCAGTGGCTCACAGGTAAAAACAAAGTGATGAATCAAGAGTTCAAAAAAAATTTATCCTGGTTGCAGCATCCAAAATGTCTCTTAGTTAAGGGAGGAGCAAAATTAAGACTACACTACTTATTATATGTGGTGATGGTTGACATTTTTTGGAAGATTAAGAAACATAATGGATAACAAGATTAGAGTTTGACACTACATGGAGAAAATGACTAAAAATACACATATAGCCTTCAACATTTAGGTAAAAATCAACAGCACAAATGTAGAGCATGAAATAATGGGCTATGTTTTGCATTTTGCAGAGAAGGATATTTCATACAAAAGGTATGAAGAATATTTATGTGCAACAACAATGTTATGCTACTGGAAAAAAAAAAATTTAAATCGCTCCACCATAGGTTGTAAAAGAATGTAGAAAGAAGCACAATCTAAGAGAATGGCAGTAATCTCTCACTCTGTTCAGTATTGCAGAACTCCAGACATCGCAGCATATTTAGTTTTAGGCAATGCACTTCCAGGGAAAAGAAGTATGATAACTTATCTCAAGAGCGTGACCAACAAGACTCAACAAGACTACTTATTCCAAAGGGGTACAAATGGGAGGAAGGTGGCTAAAGGGAGCTTCAAAGATATAAAAAGATTCCACAAAAAAGAATATTAGCAGCTTATTCATGCCCACGGCACACAAGATGAAAAGCCACAAGCTGAAACTCCAGCAGAGAAGGTATCTTGGCTATGCTGCAGATACGGTATTTAGTTCACTTCAACATTACTGAGGAAACTTGCTACAGATTCAAGATGACAAAAAAAACATACTTAGAGGGTTTAGCTCTACAAAGAAAAACTCCAAGTCAGTATTATTGCCAAATCTAAGAAAGAGAAATCAAAGTTGACACAAGGGCTTGCACAGATAAGAAAATATCTTTCCAGTTAACATTCTGTGGCCTGATGAAAAGGAGCCAGGAAGGCAGGGTAGAAAAACATGAAAATGAAACTAGGAAATACAACAGAATTTGCTGGATCTTCACTCGCTTCCTAGTGCAATTGTGAGCCTTGTGCTCATATTTGTAGAGTACTGAAGAGTCTGAGAATCCTGACCAAGAGAAGAGTGCTAACAGGAGGCAATCCAGAAGTCCAAGAGCCTGGCTAGAAAAAAATCTGTACAGGCAGTGCTGGAAAGGATGAACAGGGATCAGTCCTCAGGCTTCCTCCTTCCCCTACTCCCAGACAAGAACAGAAGGAAAAGAAGGGTGGGGGAAAATGGAAGGAGCAGAGAGAACAAACACACTTTAACCATTCACTTGCTGGATCACAAAGAAACAGGTGGAAGAAATCCTAGTAAGGTCTGGGAGAAGGGGGTGGGGAAGATAAAGAAGAGCCCAGATGTGGACACAGATGCTCATCTGCCCAGATAACCATTTTTCCTGTCTAGACAAAGGTTACTATAAATACATCTCCTCACATCACCACTGTTATCAGCCAGACATTCCAAAGGGAGATGCAGGGCTCTGCTAAGGAAAGTATTTTAACAATCTCTGCATGTGCCAGCTCTCTTCAGAGATATAAAATAATACATAGCAAGATATAGATACAGATCCTCTGACTTGCTATCCTTGAGCTATCCAGTCAGTATTTAAAGAAATACAGCAAAGAGATTTTTTTCCTCCCCTTTTGATTGGAAGTTTAGGACTCATTGTGACCCGTTGTTCCCTCTCCCTCTCCCCCCCCTCCCCAAGGAATTTTAAACATATTTCCTTCAAAACATAACAGGAGGGGTGGAAACTTTGCCTTTCTTCAGCCTGTTTGTTATTTTATCATCATTTGTTGAAGTTCAAAGACAAATTATGTGCTGGTGGCCACAGACAGAGCACAGTGGCCTATGGCATAACTCACTTCACCACACCACATGCCAAAGCACCTCTCTGTTAGAGAATTGCCAAGAGACCCAGGGGTCTGAGAACGCTACCTAGTTTTATCTTCACTGACACATCAAAAGGCCTCTGGAAGTTGGGCCAAGGCCATCAAACACATTTCACCTAGATATTTTCATAGTTGCATGCTGACAAGTCTTCTAGCTCAGTCCATTGTGTCTACAGAGAGTATTTTGTAGAGTTTAACTACTAAGTTGCATACAAAAAATGCAACCTGATGAACTGTATTTGTAGCAGTCTTTTTTTCCCCCCCAAAATAAATATATACGTAAGCTCTGCAAAGTTCATTTTAATCTGTCCTGCAACTAACAAAGCAGGCCACTGCTCTAAGCTCGATCTAACAAGACCCGAAGAATCGTTAAGAAATCAATTTCAAACTCATGCCTACTGAAGGCCACCTTACCAGTCATTCTGGAGGTGTAGATTCTAAAGTTCTTCCCTAGTTTTAAAGCAATCAATTTTGCCTGACCTTCAAAATTTTCACCTCTCATTACAGCTGGATTTTGTGGTATCTGCACATCCTTATTTAAGTTTACACCATGTTATCGTGTACTACCACAACCACCATGACCAACCCCATTAAGTTGTTACACTTAAGCAGTATTTCAGACTGCAGTGTATCCTCTATACCAGCTTGAGTACACGGTTCTTCATTCCCTTAAAAATCAGAATAAAGTTGGGATATAACATCCCAGCTCATCTAATGAACTGTGCATTTGCAGAACATTAAATGAAATATAAGCAAGTTCTCTATCAGGGCTAACTAGGAACAGCTCCACAGCTAAGACAGTCACCAAGAGAAAGAGAAATCTGCAGAAGAGACAGTCTTACCTGAAGCACTTGAGGATAATCAAAGATTTGATTGTTGTGACAGCGTTTGCGAACAGCAGGGACCCCATCTGACAGATTTGTACATTTGTCAAGGAGCAGCACCGATTCCCCATTCTCAGCCTGAAGAGCTTCCAACTCAGACTGGTATTCTGGGTGCAGAGACATTTGAGATGACAGAATGAAATACCTGCGGGGACTGAGAAAACACAGCTAGTTTACTTGACAGCAATGCAAGTTTACTTCCAAGGTGCTCGGCAACACCCCTTCCACTCTAGAAAAGTTAATCTCATTCTGCTAAATGTAGACATAGTGCCAAAATTGGATTTTCAGACAATGCAGGAAAGAATGCAATATAATTAAATTTTTGATATTAAATGACTTAGCATTATTTACAATATCAAATAAAATCATACACAGAAAAAGTGCTTGTATGAATAGGCACTTGCATTATAACCTCTTTTATAAATTGAGATTAATGTTACTTGTCTACATAATAAAACAGCTTGCTACTGATGCTTGATGTCTGTGCACTGTTACAAAGCAGACAGGACACAGAATGCTGCTACTGCTTTCCCCTCCCATATTATTTTTCTTTTATCAATTTTAATTGGAAAAAAAATGCTGAACTGTCTGATCTTATTCCCTCTTAAGTCCTACCACATCCCAAAACCACGAATATTCAAGATGTGCTTCAACACTGAATTATTTCACAGCTTTAATTAGACCTGGAGGTAAAACACACAACAACAATGACAGATTAGAAGCTCTCTCTTTAAAAAATGGGATTTGTTAATGCTGGAATATATCATGTCACACAAATGTTATACTCATTTAGTCTGATTTTTTTTTTAAGCAGATCGGATAAGTCAAACTACTCTACTGCTTCCCATTCGAGGGAACACGCAGTGAGAGCGTGCCCTCACGCAGCCAAAATAACGCAGGAAATAGGCGGCCTGAACTTAGGATTCCAATTCTGCTCCACATGATACTATTTTTAATTTACAGCTTTGAAAACACACACAAACACACACTTTATAAAGTCAGACCTTTCCTGCTGCTCTTCTCACCTCTTTTACTTATTTCCCTGCTGGCCACTTCAGCGGATCCAATTAGCAGAGAAGACTTGAACAGAATTTTTTTAAAGCCACTCTTGTTCCTAAGCCTGCAGCTGCTACCATCTTGCTACAAACAGTTTTAAAGAACATATGTTTCTTGCAGAGTTGGATTTAAAATATTTCAAATTATCCAACTCAAAAGGCCAGTAAATCACAAACTCTCTGTTCAACTCTGTAAGAGGAACAAAAATAGGATTTGCCTTTAAAAAAGGAAATGCCACCACACACTAGTGATAATGGACGTTTACGACCAGTGAAAGATTGTGTGGGATTGATTGGGCGTTTAAAATCAAATTTTGCCTTTAAACCTTCATCATCCTATGACACCCAAACCCAGCTATCAAATCTTGTTACAAAAGAAAGTAGATTGCAGCTAGCAGGCAATAACACTTCAGTGTAATGGAATGTGATTACTTATCCCAATCAAGCCTGAACCTGAGCTTTGTTCTCTTGTCACTGTCTTCCAGCATAAAGCAAAGAAACCTGTGAATGTTTCAATTAGTAACGCTAACTGGCCGCTAGATGGTACTCTGGAGACTGCAGTCTGCTCCTCACAAAAAGTTGTGTGTGTTTGAGAACACAAACCTCCCATCAAAAATGGGCTGACACAGCATTTGGTTGACTATATGGACACAACCAGTATGACAGCATCTCTCTCTGCAACAGATTCTACACATGCTGAAACTTATGATCATGTTTATACCTTCCAGATAGAAATACAAAGCATGCTCTCAGTCTACATTGGGCCATAATACTTGAGACGTGACGAATCAGTTAGGATTCAACCAGGTGTCCCTACACCTGCCAGGTCCAGAAGCATTATAAACAAGAACATAATGTGTGTGGATAAAATAAATTTCTACTGTACAGCTTTGTTCTGTAACTATGATTCCTTGCTCTGGAGCAGCCCAGAGCAATAGCAAGAATGTTGCCCTTACCAGAGGGGACAACTGTAGCCAAAGCTCCAGTTTTTGTCTGTTATCAGCAGCACCCTTTCAACAACAGTTTTCAACTCTGATAAATCTGTATTCTTTAGAGGACGCTGTTAGAAGAAATCCCTAAAGCTTCTGCGTTTCCAATCTTGAGATTCATAATCAGTAAGAGCACATTTACCCCACTGCCTCAATCTGCTCAGCTTTTAAACCACAACACTGGTAAGAACCTGCTACAGGGAAGCTTTCAGCTGTGTAATTAAAAGGCTTATTGAAAATGCTTCTTTTGTCTTTGCTATATATACAATTTATTGTCATTAGTTTGCTTTTAAGTATCTTAAGTGATCTGAAGGTATAATTTACTAGGGAATCAGTGCTACTTGGAATTACAGCTCTGCTTTACCTAAACTTTAAAAACAAACATTAACAACTATTTTTATTTATTTTCTGTAAGTTGAAAATATATTCTAGGTATATTGAATCTAATGCTGCTAGAAACACTGTTGTCCTGTTTCACAGTTCAGTTTCTGGAGTGGATCACCAAGAAACATTGTCAGACTATCACCTACCACACTTTAGTCTCTGAAGTGGGAAGACAGAATCATCTCCCCTATACCCCCAGCTCATAGGTAACCCACACCCTGGCAGATTAGCCCAGGCTACTAGCATCAGAACCATCACGTATTTTAACAAGAAGAGCCATACATGAGCCCAACACTTACACAAATTGACCCAGCCTGCCAAGATGCTAGCAGATATGTTTGTATTTTATTTGTATCCATATCACATGCAATATTCAATGTACTTTGCCAATTCATTGGAATCACTTTACCCTGGTCCTCTTTCAGGCAGATCCACTTCTGCAGACAGAGGGCTGTACACAGGAATACTGACATCGTAGCCTTGCCGGTAAGTCCACGTGGAAAAGCCTCCACCAGCTAGCAGAGCTCTGAAAAATACAAGAGACTATAAACAGAGAATGTAAATCATTCAGACTCAGAGCATGATTTACTGGTTATCATTACCAGAACAGCAATAACAGTTACTGAGATAACAGTTTTTCTCCCAACTTCTGTCAGTGGAATTTTTCATGCAGTTTTTAGATTCACTTCAGCCTTCCTGAACCAGGCTTACTGCCAGACTGGATACAGTCATCAGTGGAATGTTTGCAGTGGCATATGATCACTGAGGAAAGGACCATTTTTGCATTCTTATAGGGAAATGGAATCTATTGCTGTCATTACAATCACCCTACATTTTTTCAAGCTTACATGTGTCAAGTCCATTTTAATTTAAGGAAATACTTTCTTGATTATTTATATCAGTTAACATATTCCTCAATGCCTGCCCTAAAACAGTGCATAACACAGCTCTCAGAGTGTCAGACAAGCTGTATTTCGGGTACAAGTCCAGATAAAATACAGCATTTTGTCAGCTTGTAACAACTCAGGACTTCTATGGCAAATAAAATTAGTTTACATTTTGTTCTCAAAGCAACTGCATAAACTTTTAAGTTTCTTTTCACCTATCACAAGAAGAAATGCTGTAAGCAGAACACACCACAGCGAGAGCTCAGTATGCTCTGAATCCAATCTCCAAGAGTAGAGGCAGCTTGGGACACTGCTAGAATGCATGAGAATAACCAAGGATGGATAAATTAAGATCAATTTTAACTCTTTAGAGAGATGACTCTGTCTGTGGCCTTTCCTAAATGGGACAACCTTTCATAACATAGAGAGAAAGAGCTTTCAGAAAAAGAAGAGAACCATGTGTACAGAAGAAAGCAACGCACCATTCACAGTGCCAGAAGAAACTAATGTGTTATTATCTCTTATCCCAATTCCAGCTTCTTTGAACAAATGATTAGAGGCCAACAGCTTTTCAGTTACATTTCATCCCCAGTGACCAGGTGGCACACTGAACACATCATCTGATTCCAAAATATGCTCTCATCCAGCTTCTTCTGAGACTCCTGAAACGTCTGATCATACTTTTAGTCCTTCGTCACCAACAGCAAGGTGAGCTATTCCTAAAGTTGCCCTAGAGATAATGTGTTTGTCTTAATTACCACTTAAAGTAATTTGCAGAAACCTGTCTCCAGGCAAAGAAGACCAACACAAATACAGCTCTACTCTAGGCAACACGGAAAGGGGCTTGAGGAACGGTACCCATTGCAGCAGCTACAATTACAGCCTGCAGCCTTACCACAACCTTGCCCACTGTCACAGTTGAGACCGGAGCAGGCAGGTCTCATCAGTAACATGAGAAGAACATCAGTATGAGACCAGATGAGATGCTGAAAATACAATAGGTGAAGTAGTTTCCAGCTATCACTGAATTAAATGCATAGTATAGTGTTGAGAGCAGTTTTTCTATTGCTCTTACACAACAGATTATGATTTTACTTAGTTATCATCCAAGACTAATTATTTTTTCCCCTCAGAACTCATCAGCCTGGTTAAACACCAACATGTTCTGCCTCTTCTAACTCCCTTCAAGGTGTTCTGCAGGATAATTCACTTCCCGCTTTAAATTGCAGCGCAGCCATTTAGCATTCCTATATCCCATTTTGGTACAAATAAGACTTCACTAAATGTCATTTCAGAAGCTCTTGGAAAACCGTAGGCTCTGGATTAGAGACATATTTCAGTTCGATGACAATTACAAACTCAAACACTTGCCTTTCATTACTCTTCACTCAGAACACAAACCACTTGTAGACGCAAACTATTTGTAGCAGCAGAAATCAACTTGAGAACAGGACGATAAATCAAGAACGCGTCGAGTGAGAATTTACGATCCAAGTGCTTATTTGGGATTCCTTTCCAGTGCCTCCCCTTTGGTGACATATATGCGTTATGTGTATATTATGAGCAGGTCTCACCCTTGAAGCTACATGTTCCAGGGCTTATCCATCAACTCAACTACCAGCCAGGAGAAAAAAAACTGGCTTACACATTGCTGTTCTTGCACTTTACAACCTCCTCTTTTTATAACCCCCCTAATTGGGAAACTACAACCAGATTGTTTTAATTGGATCCGGTGAAAACATGACAGCACCTCATCAGCCCTGAGAAAGCAGGTGTGTCATACAGACATTTACTTAAATAAACCCGCAGGGAACCAACACCAGCTAAATAACTCCTCTCAGATTTTCATTCTGTGGTGCAGTGAGGGAATAGAGATATTAACTCCTAATATAGTCAAGGTGAATAACCTTCAAACAGCACTAAGCAATGAGCCTGTTTCAGAGCAACTTTTCACCACTTCTCAGATACTGATCCTGCTTGCTCTCCAGGAAGTGCCCCAACCGGTCTGCACTCAAGTGTTTCTGCCCAGCTGCCAACATCACCAGTTTTCTGCCAGATCTCACAAGTCACTGAAACCCAATTTGTCAGCTGAAGCAGAAAGAAAAGGTATCATCATCCCTACGTTCAATTCTACGGCTACAGAGTGGGTCAGAAAAAGAAGTCTCTTCAACCACACTACTATACTAGATTTAGTAATACTTATTAACAAATAAAGGGCTTATCTTTTAAGCTTTATGGCAGGAGATTACATATGTTACAGCAGCTAATATCAGCAACATAGGCTCCACACCCTCAAGGGAGACTTGCATTGTGGAAATTATGGAATAAAGCGCTTTTATCTGTCTCCTAGTAATCAGATTTAAAGATTTAATAAACAGTCAACTTCTCAGTGAGCTAGCTTAGCTAAAGACTTCTACAGACATAAAAATAATACATAAATCAATTCCCTTTTGTGCATAAGGCCTTTACCTGGATTCACATTCTGCAGCAAATCAGCAGAACATGATTCTATCACATCCATGATCCATTAGCGCTCAGTATGAGAAGGCGGGCCACGCTCCCTTAGGAAACTTCACAGATACTACCTGTGTATTTCACCAGTCACCCACAAAATCCCACACACCCACTAGTCCTTATGGAGCTCTATCTGTACAGTTCAGGCCTGTCATTCAAAATCCATCAAACTCTGCCAGAATACATGTATTTCAACCTGCAGCCTCACACCTCACAGCGCTACCAGTGCTGCATACTTTGTTAACTACCCATTCTGTACTTTGTGGATGTATTCAGATGAAGAAGGCATGCTGGGTTCTCCTGTTCTGTTAGATATGAGGTGAGACCTCCAGAGGTCTCCAAAACCATACTGTAACCACATGTGACAGCACTCAGGCCCTTCCAGAACTAGATCCTCACAAGTGATTTTGTCACAGATCATTTATTTTCACACCTGTGGCCAGGATTTACACTTAGTACAGTCTGACAGCTGGCTGCCTACAAAAAGGTATTTCCACCTTTTCCACCTCTCAAACATTGTTGCCTCTCTACTGTACTAGAGCTAGTGGTTATGCAGCTGCAGAGCAAGTCAACTCAGCAAGCTATGGCAACAGCCGCTTCAGAAAAAAAAGGTGTTCTTTGTTTTTTTGGTTTTTTAATTCAAATGACATGAATTCCTGTAGTAGCTTGGGAGACACTTACAAAAAACATCTACCAAAATAATGTATTTTCTGCACCCTAAGCTAGGGTCAGACATAAATGGACATTTGACAGAATTTTATTTTAACTGCATTGTGTAGTAAACCTCCTGCATTCACTTAATAAGTCAGCTTTTCCTATGGACACAGGCAAGCAGTCCAAGAACAGTCCATCCTGCTGAAAAGAACATTGTTAAATGAAAACCCTTGTTAAGAAATACAAATCTTAAAGAGTTTTGTAGGAACAGATTTACAGGTTTGGTTACACAAGAACAGTGCTTGGCTGCCCTCTTCAGGATAACCCACATCCATGTAACATATTCCATACGCTGGCAAAAACTAAGAAATCACTTCACAATCAGTGATGTGATTACAAAGAGTAAACATACTCTTCAAACATGTCAAAAAAAAAAAAAAAAAAAAAAAAAAGACAACAACCAAATGTATGTCTTCTGGTATTGGAGGATAATGTTTTAAACCATCTTCGGTGCAAAGAAATCAAGATAAGCTCTACACTCAACATTCTAAGTTACAATTCCATATCTCAGGGAAGATTTTGTTGACAGAGCATTCAGCAGAAGGCAGCTAACCTTGATCTTCAAGGGAAGGACTGATTACATGGGATCCAAATCAGCAAAGCTAAACGTGCATAAGCTAATCCAGTAGAAACATATTCAATAACAGCTTCTGAACTAATAAAGTTTCTCTTATTCCAACTTGCATTGCCTTACAACTTCCTTTTCTCCTTCAAAAGTAAACTGTTCTGCAAGTGAAAATTAAGCTCAGGAACCTTTTAAGCTCCTGCCAGATATCTTAAAAAGACAGAACAGCTACAAGAAATTGCCCAATTACTAGTGCAGTGTAACTGTTGAGATAACAAACGTTAATGAAAATCACCATAGTTTTAGTTTTGTCAAGTTTTATCTGTTTTAGAACATCCCATGTAAACGTTCTGACTTGTATCAGAAAGTTGAAGCTAGGGGCAGTCTTTGGATTTCTACTTTGCATCACATGAGACATTCTGTAAATACATCAGGTTTTGTAATACAATATACAAGCCTAAACTGAAAATTCTCCATCGTTACAGCAAGCAAAAGAGCTAAGACAAACAAATGCTACAGATCACATTGCCTGTAAAATTGAGAATGGGAATAAACTGTTGGAGCAAACACTTGGCCTGTACAAGACAGGGACTTCTCTACTTCTCTTGACAAAGCCATATTTCAGCTTTGTAAAAGCTAAGGAGCTATCAGCTCCAGTTCTGAACTTGCTGCTTCTCCAAAGGCATTTAAATAGAGATCTCTGCATTCAAACACAGTAAGACTCATACCTATCTCTAGGAACATCCAGCGCAGTGTTGTAATCTGGTGGCCCTCCAGGCAGCATATTGAAGAGTAAGTGATTTGTGCCTCGATCCCATCTAAAGCAAAAGAAAAAGCAGACAACAATTAGAAAGATGTTCTCTGTAAACAGATGATAAGTTCTGTCCAAGACTAGCTCCAGCACTGACTCACTGGATCCTCCCTCCCCTCCAACATAATTTTATTCCACTTGAGTTCTGCAGCGTCCTATGTGGAAGTTTCAGCAAGTACCTGGACAGCTGTGCCAAAGCCTGAGCTGTCTCCTTGATACGGAGTGTGTTCTGATTGAGGACATCTATGGATGGCACAAAAAGGCAGGCTCGGTTGACATCATCAGTGTAGTATTCACTGTCAGAGATGGCAGTCAGCAGCTCATTGTATTCCCTGGAAATAGTATTGCTCACTGACGTCCCATACTCATCCACATACTTTTTCAGTGAGTAGATGTATACTTTGATTTTGTTTTTGGGATTAAAGCCGCATCGATAGACATCAAAGCAGGTGTGCATCCGGCAGCTGAGGTCTCCCCGCTCAGGAATGGGGCTGTCAGCAGGAAGCTTGACCACAGGCACATCGTGGACACTGCGTTTTTCAACAGTCCAGTCACTGGACGACTCGATGGAGTGAGGCCAGAACTGGAACACTCCTGTGGCAATTAGGCCAAGCAGAACTATGGAAAAGAGAGTGATGTAGTAAATGCGATGCTTGGTTTTCATTCTTGGGATGAGGGCTGGACCCCGGGTGTTATATTTGGCTGACGCACACATAATGGCATCAATTATCTCTTGTCTCTGCAAATTAGAAAGAGAGAGATTTAAGGCTGAGCTCTGGAGGAGACACAAAGTTATCACTGTGCAGAGAAAAACATTAACCCATTCAAGACAAGCTCTTTGCCTCAGCAGATTTACAGTAAAACTCCTTCAGATGCTCACGTCCCTCTGGAACATAAGATGCCAGTGGTTGGTTATATGTTGTGACTGCCACTTGGCAACGACAAGAAGCCCACCTGAAGCTCTGATTCTGCACAGGTGGCACTCTGGAGTGTACACACAGTGAACACCAAAAAAACCATCACGCCCAGCTTAGATGTGAGTGAAGAGACACAATGTGGATAGCATGTAACAAGCAGAACTTGGTATCAGGATACTGTTTCTAACACCAAGTGACCTTCAAATCAAATTGCACGTGATCGACCAGAAAAATGCCAAAGAAATGGCATTTCCTAGAATGGAAACCAACTCAAAATGAAAAAGCTTTGCAGAATTCAAACTAAATGATTGTGTTCTAAGATCCTCATCCATGGAGACAGCCAGGTACACAAGCTTATTTACCCATAGCTGAGGCTACCTTAGAACTGACATTTTATCTCCCAAAAACATCCGATTGTGCAAGCAATCGTATTCTGGCACTGAAATAATTACTTCTGGATATCAGTTAGGAAAGAGGGAAACCTTACACATTTTAACAATCTCAAACCTCCACTTCCCCAGAAAGAGTGAACATGCATGCAATTACTACTACAGGCATTATACCAGCCAAGGGGGTTAGTTGGCTGTAGTCTTAGTGACACTTTTTTTACAATAAATACGACGTAACATAAAGTGTCACAAACACAGTCACATCACTGCTGCCACTGCTGACTGTTCTTTAAGCTTTCACATGCAGAATCACAGTTCCAGCTGTATGACTGAAGGATCAGCTACTTGTAGCATGCTGAAAGCTGCTCAGGTCATCTGCTCCAGCTTCCACATTAAGTAAAAATCCACGGCTCCAAGCTGCACAGCTGGTATGCTTCCATGCTTGAAGAAGAATGCAGGTGATGTAATTATACATTCTGGACAAAGATGGGACATTTTCTTGCCTTGACAGCAGTCAACTGCACAGCAGACAACAAATATGAATAAAAGAAGTACCACTAAGCACAAACAGTCATAATGAAATCGGTTGACACACTGACCTAGCAGTTGTTGACAAAAGGCTGTCAGGACAGAGTAAGCGAGCCGCGAAGCAGCTGTTAAAGCCCACCGTACAAAGTAACATCCCCGCGACCCCCCGTCTCGACGACCTTCGCAACCAAAAGCTTTCCGTATGCTTCTGACCGCTCATCCCGTTATCCCACGCTGGCCGTACCGCCCTCGTTACCTTCAAGGCCACACGTCTGCAGCAAGCTTTGCGTCACCCGACCCCACAGCCGCGGCACCTCCGCTGCTCCTCGCCCATCCGCGGCTCGGGGACGCGGGCGGAGAATGGCAGGACGAGGCAGGCCGCGCCTCCGGCCCAGACTCACCTCCGCCCGCAGTCTCTCGGGTGCGAGCAGCCAGCCCGCCGGCTGCCCCTCAGCGCCGGGCGCGCCGCCCGCCGCTCCCCGGGCCCGGACCGTCGCCACGCACGCGCACGGGCCGCCGCCAACTCGGAGCAAGAGAGGCGCCGCCCTGCCCCGACGCTGTGAGAGCGCCTCTCTGTGGCGGGAGGGCGCCGCTGCAGCGGCAAGGCAGGCTGCCGTGGAGTTCGTTGAGGCTTGCGAAATTGGTAGCGAAGAGCTGCCGCCGCCAGCCTGCTTTTAAAGCTGTCAGCTCTTGCTCGCACCTTGTCCAGAAGCGTATCGTGCTTCTCCCTCAGGCATCTGGAATTGTTATTAAGCACTGAAATAGGCTCCCCAGGGTGGTGGTTGAGCCACCATCCCTGGATGTGTTTAAAAACCATCTGGATGTGGTGCTCAGGGACGTGATTTAGCAGAGGGTTGTTTGAGTTGGGGTAGAATGGTTAGGTCATGGTTGGATTCGATGATCTTTAAGGTCTTTTCCAACCTGAGTGATTCTGTGATTCTATGATCTTGCAAAGGAAGGCCTGTATAGGAAGTGAGTGGAACAAAAAGCCCCTATCCCAAGGGAAACCATGAGCTCTCCTCCTGACAGGGCATGATAAATCCGTGGCACAAAACTCTGTGCCAGAACCACACACACTGGTGGCATGCCAAAAAAACAGGTGTCAATGAATTGCCCCTTTGCCAAAAACATGTCAGTGCTGCTATATCCCCTCGCATGATCCCCCTTGAGACCCTGTCACCACAGAGCCGTGGGGACAGCCCCTGGCAGAACCACATCCAGGCTTTCCCCTCACCCCCAGTGCAGCCTGCTGGGGCCCTTTGCCCACCCATTCAAAATGGCAGCCCAGAAGCACTTGCTGCAGCCCAGACACATGCCGGCATGCTGCCAGCCCCCTGGGCCGTGTGCTGCAGCCCATTCCTCCCTGTGCCGGGGGACATCTTGACATGCACGGAGGCTTCAGCACTACAGGAAAATTTGGGTGGTAGTGCCATTTTATTGAGAGCTTAGATTGAAAAGAATGCAAGCAGCATCAGCTTTTTTTTCTATCCAAACAGCAAGAAAAAATGGAGGACGTAGTCTGTCTACCTCAGGGAGCCCATTCGTATGCTGGTGATGCTGCTCAGCCAGACAAGTCTGCAGCACGGCACTATTTTTAGACTCTGTTGCCATTTATATCCGGTAAAAATATTCATCAGCATCTTGGGTAACAGGCTATCAATTTTTATAAATGTAGAAGAGAGGTGGGATATTTTACCTCACTTGCTTTGCCCTCTTCTGTCTCACCTTATCTGACCCTCCTGAGGTCGTGTGGGGATTTGTTGCTGAGTGCTTTTCCATCATGCCATACATTCACTGTCTGTCACACAGCCCCACGGATTTTCTGCTGGGACAGAAAGAAATGGCTGCAGAGCCTTTTGTGCTGGGTCTCCTTTCACTCAAGGCAGCTGCAGGAGAGGCTGCGAGGTACCTGGTGCAGCCAGTGCTGGAAGCAGCACGCTCTGAAAAACACTTCTCAATAAAAGATTGTGCTAAAAGGGAAATATGAAACTCAGTGTCTTGGGGACATCTTTTCCATCTTTGCTTTCATTCTATGGCATAGCATAAGTAAGTCATAGCTCATACTTCATTTCTGAAACACTCACTAACGGCTACAACAAGGAATCAAGGACCTGGGATGAATGAAGCAATTTGGCTCTGGTGTAAGAAAAAGCAGGATTTTGTACCAGCCAGAGCATTCCCTTTCAGCTTATGTCAGAACTGAACAATGAGCTCAGTGACAGCATTCAGCTGATGCCTGGGCTGAGCAATATCTGCATCCAGCATCCACCCGCACAGCTGCAGCCTCCTGAGCCATCGCACACCTCCAATGGGGCTGTGCTGTGCCCGGTAGCACTGAGCAGCTTGTAACATGCCAACCTCTGTAACCTGAGGTCCAGCCTTCCCAAACCCAAAGAAGGAAACGTGAAGAGACTCCAGCAATCTGCTGCTACAGCTCCCGCAGCAGGACGCGAGCCATGAGGAGATTCGTTCAAGCAAGCGTTCCCTGCAAAGAAACCCTGCTGTGACAGAAGCGCATGGATAGGGATGCTCTCCGTGTGCTTCCCTGTCCCCAGAGCCCTGAGATGTCATGCCGTGCGGAGGCATTCATGCTTCACCGAGCAGCACTCCCTGCACCGCGCTGCCTGCCTGCTCGCACCTCACTGACCGGCAGCGCCGAGGGGACGGAGCTGCTAAAAACAGCATTTCCTCACGGTGTTTTTCCAGACTATTTTTGATTCCCCATTTTGATAAGGTCGACTGGCTCACTGCTAAAAATAACCAGTCCTGGCAAAGCGAGGACAAAAGACAGAGTATTTATAACCACCTCTGAGTGAAGTGCATTTGTCGCTGGCCGGTTGCTGGTTTTATGTAAGCTGCACAGAATTAATTGGAGTGAAGAATGAGCACACCTTGCTCCTCCGAGCTTCTCCAGCAGGATACGTGTGTTTTGGTACATATCCTCGTAAGCTACCTTGTGCTTCACAGTGTGGCCTGAATTGCCTCCGGAAAAAATCCAAACCAATCCTCTCTTATGGGAGCCTCTCTCACTAAAATGGCTGCATGTATAAAAGCAGCTGGATTGGTTTGCATGCTCAATACTTCAGATGCAGGTATGGCTGGGGAGGGATTCACACAGCTTACTCCATGAAGAAGGTTTTTTTCACTATCTTTCTGATGAAATATAATCCTGCCAATGGCAGAAAGGTGTACCGTGCAGGAAATTACCTCCTCTAGCTGGAAAATTCTAAACATCTCTGTGGGATAAACGTGCTGGGAGGGGGGCTGAGAGGCTGGAACTGCTCCTGGCAAAGGCCAGAAACCATCCAGCATCCTTTCTCTGCTCAAATGAGTGGAAACAGGAAAACAGAAATTATAAGCAAAGGCAATTCTATCACTTATTAGAATTACAGTGGGTATAAACATGAAGGCTTGTACTCATCTTAATGTGTTATACTCAACTTGATGGCCTTGCATGTTTTATATTAAATGTTGCTTTATTTATTTATTTTAATGTAGCTCTGAGCAGCTTTATCATTTCAGATAGTGCTCTGTTTGCCTATTGCTGGAAAAAGAAACGCAGGGGGCATTCAGACCTTACTCATTTCTGTATGTATTTATTTATTTATTTACTTCTGCCATGCAGAAAAGAAACCAAAAAGTGTTACTGATGCTAAGGAGCAATAGCGTGCACAGCACGTATCTTGCGGGGAGGCAGCAGGGGGAAGGAAACAGTGACCAAGGAGCTCTTGCACAGAGGAGCCCTGCTGCAGCTCCCTGGAGCAGCAGCCATCCTGGCAGGGCGTTCAGGTAGCAAGCAGCAGCCTGCCATTGGGATGACTGAAACCTACTCCAGCAGTAGGCTCCTAATGCCACATTTCTCTACCCTCATTTCCAGTTATATTCCGAGTTTCCATTATCAAGCTAACTTTACCCAGCAGGGAGTTCCTCAGGGAGTTAAAGCTGAAAAAAAACCCATGAAAAACAGTCCAAGCAACAAAATATTCATCTCCCCTGCTAATTTTAGTTGCCATAAGCTCAGATAGAAGTGGCTTTGCATTGCAGTATGATAGCTGTGAGAATCTTGAAAATGTATTGCAGCCTCTGCACTGCAGAGAGGTGTGTGTTACTAGTCTTTTCCACACGGACAGTACAAAAAATCCACTTTCTGAACAGTAAAACTCTACATCTAAGTGAATGCTGGATAGCAATACACTCCAACCATTGGGATGAGTGGAAAGTCTCATGAAAAGAAAGGAGGGGGCAATTAATAGTTTGAATTTGTCCTAAGAGTCTTCTAAAATGCAGTTTCAGCAAATGGCCGTACAGTCTGCCTTTGTCATTTCAAGGAGCTTTCTCTGTACGTTTTTGTTGCTCAGATCCTCCACAGGATAAATAAGGGGGCAAGTCAGTAAGTCCATTTGCATTTTGGCTGCACGTCTCACCTCCCACTCGTGTAAGGACAGCTGCTATGTGCTGTATCTTTCTCTGTGGACAGTCAAGTGCAAATGCAAAATAAATGATAATAACCTCAGAGTGTGCTTAGAACCATTTTACATGGAAATGTAACAAACTACTAAGCAAATAGGATGATTCCATCTCTCCACTACCCTTGCCTCCCCTCACTGTTGTTGGAGATGGAGCAGTCCCTCTACCCACAGCACTGCTTGCTCCTCAGCCCCTCACTTTCCCCATAGACACATCACCAAAGTGCAGCTGCAGCACTTATTTGCTACCTATGCTGTGGTAACTCAAATTACGATACAGACACATGCTTTTGTCACTTTGTCTTTCTGCCCAAACCTACAAAGCCCAAGAACAAAATCAACAGAACCATAGAATAGTTGATCACTGACACATTATCTCACAAAATAATTGTAAAAGGAAAGCTCTTTTCCTTGAAGACTGGACCAAAGAATAACTTGAATTATTTTTACTCTGAATTTTGTCTTTCACCTCTCTAACTCATTATATTCAGGCTCCATAATGCTACCAAGATATAACTTGGTACTGCCAAGTCACAGGAGGAGTCATGGGCTTCCATTCACCTTTTATGGACCATTTCCTTTAACTCTCAATTAATAAGTATGCAGAAAAAAAACTTCCTTTAAGATATCAATAAAAGTAATATTCAAGAAACTAAACATTTCTGCATCTGAGCAAGAAGCTTTCCAACAAAAGTTCTTTGTCATCATCATACAGTGTCCTTCAGAATGGAAAACAGAGGAAGGACAGGAGACCAGAGAATACAGTTTAGTCAAGAAGGCTACTTTGCCAAATGATAGACTTAGTAGTTCAGGTAACAGTGGGAGATGCCACCTTGAAAGCCTGTGGGCATCAAGTAGGCACATCTAACACAGAGGTATAAGGAACATTCTCAATAGTGTCCTGTGAATAATCTCACTGGTAACCAGAAGGGATGATCTCAGGAGTTGAGAGGCTGCAGAGAGAATATTGTCTTTCCATCATCTCTCCACTCTTAGTTCTTTTGTGGACATAGTGGGCTAAGAAGCCAATGGGCTCTTTTTATTTATACAAAGTGAAGGACAAAAACAAAAACAGGCCTTTTACCAGCCAAGGGGGTTAGAGACTGTCTGACCTGAGAATAGAACGGAAACCAACTCAAAATGAAAAAGCTTTACAGAATTCAAACTAAATGATCGTGTTCTAAGAGCCTCTTCCACGGAGATGGCCAGGTACGCAAGCTTATTTACCCATAGCTGAGGCTGCCTTAGAACTGACATTTTATCTCCCAAAAACATCTCTTTGTGAAAGCAACCATACTCTGGCACTGAAATAATTATTTCTGAATGTCAGTAAGGAAAATGGAAACCTTACACATTTTAATCTCAATCTCAAACCTCCACTTTCCCAGAAAGAGTGAAAAGAGAAGTGTAAAAAAAACGACACCACAACACCACAGGACCTTATAAGAGAGTTAAGAGCACATTCATTAGAAATGAAATACAAAATACAATGATGCAGCAGGATGAGGGGCAGCAGGTGAACAAAACCCCCATCATTCCCTACCCTCACCCCAATCCAAGGAAATCACCTATATAATACAAATCAGAGACATCAAGTGGGGTAGAGGAGGGGTTTTACAAAGTGATTTTCTTGCTATACAGAAAATATATTATTTGCTGGAAGTCAATGCTGAGCTGCTGTTAGGGGCCCAGGGCCATTAGTGCTCAAGAACATGCCTAAAGGTACACTGGCCCCTACTGCTTTCCCATGAGTTTGTTGAACATGCTGTACATCTCTGGCTTTTTCTATGCAAGCTGTTCTGCTGTGTTTTTCTGTAGCCAATCAGATGAACGCATCTGCTGCTGCAGGAGGCCAATAAGGTCACTGAGATTGGAACTACCAGCACAGGAAGATTCCTGGTGGCGGGATACGGAAATGACTTCATCTGTGCTATGGGCTTTGCCATCCTGATCTGACTGACAAGGCTGCTCCTTTTCCTCAGACAATATCTCCTGCTCTCGTTCTTCCAAAACCTTGCGGATCCGCTGCATACCTGCCATGGTAAAAGGAAGGGAAACATTAGTGGGTAAGTCTAAGATACAAGGGTCTCCAAATTTCTATCAGATCCAGAAAAATTTGGAGAATTGAAGGGAGAAAAAATGGAAAGACAAGAGGATAATAATTATAGGGTAGTTTAGGACTAAGGAGAGGAGGAAATGGTGCTGCAGATTCTCTAGCGGAAGGAAAAACAAAAGAAAGCATCACTCACCCAGCTGTAGCCGGTGGGTCTTGTCAGCAAAGATGATGCGGAACCATCCAGGTTCACTGCACTCAAAGGCTTTGCCACACGACAGGAGGACCTTGTTATCAAGAAAACGCCTCCAGAGCAGCATCTCCTCCTCAAATGTTCCTGTCCTAAGGTACTAGGAGAGTCACCAGAAGGGCCAGAGGTTAGTCACCTATAGGCTAATTCACAGACACCCTCATCAATCTGTGATTCCCATGAGGTCTGCAGAGGCCAGGGAGACACCTTTTACCTCTGAAATACAGCAGTTGTGATAAAAAGGAAGAAATGGAAAGGAGAGTGGCTTGAGAGCAGTAAGATTCCTGCAAGGAGGGAAATGTACAGGCAGAAAAAAAGGAAAAGCATGCACAGAAATACCAGGCCACCCGTCCCTCTGCTCATCAGACAACAGATGGGGCTTTAACAAAAAGCTTATCACAATATTGAACTTTCCCCTGGACAAAGCTGCACCATGAGGCTGCCCTCAACCCAGGAGAAGCCTCCTTTCCTAACAGACCAACCTTTCGGAAATCAATCCAGACAAAGAAGCCTGCATTACGGTTGAGGAAAGGAACCCCAAGTGTCTTCAGCTCATCTGTCACATACGTATGGGCAGCTTTCAGGCGGGCATGGTTGGCTCTCAGGTATACCTGGTTGATCCATTCTAGCCAGGAGATTAAAAAAAATTAATCACAAAGTGACTAAGGATAACAACCACAAATTGACTAAGGTTTCTGAAACAGTCACAGGGCCTTTTTACATTTCAACCTTTTACAACTCCTTTTCTGTTTGCTCAAAAAGCAGAAATGGAGACAAGAATTCTGTAGCAGTTTCATGCATGTACATATCTTCTTTACCACGCTGCTGCGCTCGTGGCTGGAGCGCTAGCACCCCAAGACCAGGACAAAGCTACAAAGTCCCCTCCCATTTCCCTCTTCATAGAAGGTTGAGTTCCCTGCTCGGTACAACATCTGCTGCTTTTACACATATAGCTATCACACTTCTTCAGAGCTGCTCTTCCTGCTGATCTGCTGATATCTGCTGATGAAGAACTCTGCTGAGAGTTCCTCTGTTGTTGAACTGCCAGCCACAGCTTACAGAGGCAGCTTCAGGATAATGGACGGCTGCTGAGCACACAAATAAGAGAGCATTGGGAAAGTAAAGGGACTGAATCTCCTGAAGTACTGAGATAACAGGATGGCATGAGGATCCTACATTAGCTACCAACTCACCTCTGTCCCTAAGTAGCTGTGCAACTTTGTGCTGGACTGGTCCACAGACCCCATGGAAATAACACAAGGAAGCCACTGCATTAGCAACATCTTGGTTCTCTGTATACAAAGTACCAAAACGAATCCCAGAGACAGCAAAATCCTGCAGAAGACACATAGAGACTACTGTACTGAACAGGAAGTTCAAGTAGGAATGGGTTCCTACCAACACTATTTTCTTCCTTATAACCCAAGGAGCCTGAGGACAGCAGTAAGGAAGCCAAAGCACAGCAGCAACTGGCACTCACCTTACTTATTCCCCACATCACGTGAGTCCTCTGTGGATCAGGCAATCTGTATGTAGAAGGATGCAGATGGGCAATTAGTGTCATGGGTGCTGAAGTTTTGGATCACCAGTGCAGCATTGCAAAAATAGAGAGGCAGCATTACACAGCGGCAGTGGAGCACAGATCATCAATCAAGCAGGGAAAATCCAAATCCAACCTGTCCTTAGAAGCAAGGAACACCCAGGAACTAATTTTAGACACCATTTTTAAGTATTTCAGATGTAAGTACTTCAAATACTCACGTTAAGCGCTGTATTTTTTGCGCAGATTTCCTGCACATACAGAGTTTGCAAATGTAATACTAAAAATTGATACATTTTCTAAGATTTTGAAGTAATTTTCTTTCCTTCAAACAATAATACCTTGAAGAAGGATATTCATAGTCACAGAATATCCCAAGTTGCAAGGGACACACAAGAATCATCATTAATACCTAATAAAACCCATTCTCAAACCTCTAATAACACTGTGATCAGTCACTACTCTATGAAAACAGAATGTAAACAGCAACAGAAGGTCTTTACAGTCATCAACAGAAATAAGAGAAAGACGTAGCAATACTGGGGTAGGAGAGAAAAAGGCTCACTTTCAAGGAATGAAACAGCCATTTCCAATTTTTTGGGGACTGTCACAAGTGAATACGAAAGCACACACACACAAAAAAAACAAACAACAAACCAAAACGTACCATAACAGAAAATTAACCCACCTTTTTCTTGCTAGAATTTTCCCTGCACTTGAAAAAAACGCATTTGCCATTCGGAAATTATGAAAATAAAAAACACAAAAAGAAGCCCACGATATAAGGCAGATTCAGAATTTGCTAGCTCACGACTTAACTTCCAGTCACAAGTTCTCAGCAAGGCATCATGTTGAATTGTCACTGGAAGATGGCCAGGGAAGTAGGAGCTGGTTTTACCTGTCCATGCCCAGGACACTGTGAAACGTGGCTGATTCATCAAAAACTGACAGCATGTAGATCTCATCTACTATCACATGCAATTCGTGTCTGCAAAAGGACAAAATGGAAGTTAGAAAAGAATTCTCTGGCTGAGAAGCAAAGAGAAATTCAGAACCCTGCAAAGGCTACCTTTATACATCAAATTCTGCAACACAGAGTATTTTTTCACAACTCAGAAGGTCTATTATATTGAACTATGCACACTGAACTGATTGGAGATATATCCAGATAATTGTCACCCACTGCAACTGTATAATGGGATAAAATTTCAGTCATTTCCAATGTACTTGTGAAAATTAACTCCTATATGTACGACCCCTCTAAACTACATTGTGTTGTTGTCCATTCAGAATTGGCCAAATTGCAGAGAGCATCCAGTGGTGAAGATGGGCAGCCATATTCAACTATTTCTTATTCTCTGCACATACAGAGAAAACGTGAGGAAAGAAAGTCAGTTTCCTACCAAATAGCACCACAGCATTTGCTAGGACTGTCAGTAAACCTGGTAGTATTCCTTGATGCAAGTCGCCTTGTCCCTCCAGCCCACTGGATGGTCTGCACTCCCTTCTCCCCACCAGCCCACTCTCCTCTGTATGTGAGGAGAACAGGTGTTTTTTTTCTTGCCTGACTGAGAAGATATTCACAGATAGATTAAGGTACAGCAAGTAGACCACCAGGCTCTGAAAGCCATCTCTGCCTCTGGTTATCTCAGCCTTCCAAACTGGCATACCTTTTAGCAAATTCCAGGTAATCCCATAGCTCTGACAAGGAGTAGACGTCCCCAAGGGGATTCTGGGGATTCAGAAGAATTAAGGCCCTTACAGTTACACCCTGCAGAACACAAACAACACGATAGGAAGAGAGCATTCACCATGGGATAAACTTTCAGTCTCTCCAAGGCGCAGTGAGCATATCACAAGATTCCCCTTCAGCCTCTACTATGACTTTTCACCTCAAAAGTGACATTTGTATGAAAAAGCTGAAGGCACAAATGACATTTTATAATGATGGCACTTGCAAAATGAACTGAGGAAAATATTATAGAATGAATCTGTGAGTTTGAAAATGGTGAGTCTGCAATCATATGAGAATATGCCTTCTCATATTCTCAGCATAAAAGAGAATTCTCTCTGATCTGTATCAGCATTGTTAAGTAGCAGATTACTGAAGATTGCCCATTAACAAGGCAAGAAAAATAGCAATTTGAGGTACATGGATGTGAATTGCTCATAGATAGAGCACAAGTGGCTGGAGTCAGAGCTGCTAATGATCTAAAGATGAAGCTAAACATACACTGAGTTTAGGATAATCTCAAAACTTACAGACTAAATATTCAGATAGGTAGCACACATCTGAATTTACCTTCTAGATTTGCCCCTCACTACCTCCTGCAATTCGTGCTGTTCTTAGTGGATAAATCTGCACTGCTGAGTAGAGCAGCCCATTTTGGGTAACCCAGCTGGCACTCCTGAAGGAAAAACCCTGCAAAGACCCTACATTTTAGTATGCATGATACAGTGGGATTCCTCCAGGAAGTGCTGCTGAATATTCTTCCACAAGAGCAGGCAGGATTTGCAAGCAGCCTGACTTCAGGTCTATAAGGACCACGAGAAAGCCAGGTGCTAGGTTTTGAAAACGTTTTGCTCTTCAGGTCACATCTGAGACCAGCCATCTCAAACATACTGTAGCCTTGACCAGTAAGGTGAAGCTCATCTATGCTCACCTCTGCCTGGGCATCCTGCAAGGCCTTTTCCAGTTTTTCCACAGTAAGCTGGAAAGGCCGAGTGCTTGTTCCAGTAATCTGAAACACACCACAAAGATAAAATTAAAAAGGCCAAGTTATTTCAACAATCTGTCTCGAGTCATTTCACAATAAACAAAATAAAAACCCGGCAATAATGACTGGCATCCATCCCTTTATCCCTTTATACTACAGAGAGAATAAATACATAAAATCAAAGACATTTTCACCATAGACTGGTCACATTCAGAGAATTCTCTGGGAATCCTTAATGACTAAAGCAATGTCAGACAGCCATGCGTTCTTACACCTCTGGGACAGACCATCTCCTGTAGGACAATACATATGTCTGACACCAAAATGGTCATTTTTCCCCACCAGGAGTCATTATGAGATATTTATAGGGACAAGACACAAGAAAAGGACAAGACTGGAAACTAGATGTACGGCCTTCAACAAGTTTCTTGAAAACAATGTGTCCAGTTCCCCAACCATAAATGAAACCACAGGCTGCTGCCTGGCCTTGTTTTCAGTCCCCAGAGCTTGGCACTTTCCTGTGCCAATTGTTTTTTAACTGCGGAGGTCGCTATTCCCGTTCCTCAACTCTTACCTTGCTGTCTAAATAGGCATACACCAGCTTGACGTTGCCATACAGGAAGACGCTCTGGGTGATGCCACCATAAAAAGGAGTAGCAATCAGAACAGCTTCTGGAACCAAGACAACAAAACTTGTTAGCAACAGATAGCTGTCCTTCCTTCTCCTCTAACGGACTTCAGCTGAGCATGAAAAGCTTTTTTACAGTTATGCATTTTGCAAATATTTTAATGTCACTGTTCTTTTCTCCAATTTCTTTCTATATCAATTCTACAATCTTCTGCAAAAACTGGGACACTGTACACCCACCCTCAGTATTCCAAGTAAGCATAAGCGTAGTCTACATTTCAGTAGATCTGTGCTAATTCCACACTACTTCACCTCCACAAAACAGTATTTAAACTAAGTAACACATTAATTTCCGAGCAACAATAACAAAAAAAACCATTAAAGATATTTTCCAGCAAACCACTTACCCCCTGGATCACACAGGACTGTAGCTAATGCAGAAAACAAAGAGCCACAACCGTTCAGAACAATCACCTAGAGAAGAAAGGGAGAGGCTAGTGATAAGTATGTCCATAGAAACACCACCGCAAAATTTCTCACAAAACCAACTAAATATATTCTCTCCCTAATCCTCTAGCATGGATGTTCCCAGAACTTTCCTGCTGACATCTCACTTCTATCAGAAACAACATCAATCCTGGACTCTGTTTCATGATACTTTGTCCCGTTGCCTTTTTATTATGTGTTATCTTCTCTTTGTGGTAATAGCAGCTCCTACCTCCCGCCAAATTTGTGCAATAGCATAAACAGAAGCACAGAAAAGCAAGTCTGTCTCCTGTTTCTAGAAGACTGATGCACAGAGGCCCCAGGAGTTTCAATCCAAGCGTCAGGTAGAATCTGCTGCCTTGGAGAGGCAATGATCAGCAAACTGATCAGTGATGACTTCAGTTCATGTGAGACAACAGTTTCTGCTGAGTTACTGCAGCCAGAAGAGCAGCAATAGTACTGGATCCTGCTGCCTCTAGCACCCAGCAAAAGCAGGACTCATGCATGCACCAAGCCCAGCCCGCAGCCCTCCCAAATCAGAAAGTCCTGCAAAGACTCAGGTGTTGACACCTTCCTTATAACACCATCACAAGTTCTGAAAATATCTGTTCTTGCCAGGTGAAACTACCGTTGGCTCAATGACAGATTTTGCCCTGAGATGCAACAGCAGAATAGTATGAAAGTAAAGTCATCAGAAACAATGGGCACTCTTTGTCAAGGCTGAGGGACATGAGCGCAGAAGGTCCCAGAGCTGAACGGGGAGATAAAAACACAAAGCCTCACTGGGAGCAATGGAATGAGGAGCTGGCACATAGAAGCAAAGAATAAGGCAAATACGCAGTAGAACTGAAATGTTTTCGCTGATGTGTGCATCAAAAGCAACTAACATGGCTATGATCCAATCTCATTTACATGATAAAAGGCTTCATTCTACAAAATCATTTGTTTAAAAAATAAAATGAAATTGTTTGATAACAAATGGCAATACATTAGAATATACACCAACGGAAAGTGGGTTACCCACATTTTCTGCCTTAAGAGGTGCAGGGGCCTTGCAGTAATAGGTCAAAAATCGAGCCACTTCCTCCCGTAAACTGAGAAAGACACAAAAGCAAATATTGATTCAGCTTATTCTCCAAGAGGCTGGGCTTCCCCAGGTCCACATCTCAGGAAAATAAAGCCAGGGCACATTAAAGTCTGATGCAGACAGCCCATGTCACAGATGTGACTGCTACACATGGCAAAGGCGTCACAGACAATGGCTATGGCTGCACAGACATTTCTGAAGAGCACTAAAGAGAACTGAAGGATTAAAGTCCTCGATGTTAACAGGGCTTCAAGGAACTTTCCTGAGTTAGCTCATCTGTTAATGTATAGAAAATTAGCATCTTCTCTTACATAAAATGATTTTAAACTGGATTTTCAAAGGATTTTAGGTTGGATGACCAATTACTGTTTTGAAAATAAAAATATGATTCTATGACCTGGAAGAAGTTTTAACTACTATGTAAGAGAAGCAGTTCATACTCATCCATTCTGTTTTCAGGCAGGTACTCAAACAGAGAAGCATTACAGAAATGAGAGGACTTACAACATGTGTCCCTTCCAGTCAGGATACTGAAGCAGCAGCGGTTCCATGAGGTTCATATCGGTCTGTGTCAGCTGTGAGCAACAGGAAGACACATTAAAAGCACAGTCACCAATTTCGGAAACAGAGAGAGACAGAACCCAGGGGCAGGCACATTTCTGCATGGACATGCACACACAACACTTCAAAGCCTTAAAACTGGACTGAGAAAGCCACTGGCCATCAGAATTAAGGCAGCTCGGAGGGGCCAAGAACAGCAAGCTGACCAGTGATAACTTCAGCTTATAGGAAGTGGGGGCTTCTGCCAAATTATTGTAGCCAGAACTTCACTGCACAGAGATCTACAAAAAGGATGCCAAATAGTTCATTCTGTTCTTAAAGTCAGAATCACCCAAACTGTGTGAAAGCTCCACAGCCCCTTTTTATGTTTATGTTTAGATAAAGTATGCACATCGCTTTTATCTAAACATTTTCAGGATTGTAATTTTCAGGGTTTCACATAATCCAGTTCTATGAAGTTGCAAGAGAAAGCGCAGTCATGATCAGGGAATAGAGAAGAGGACATTTTATATGAACAAAAAGGGAACAGACAAATGTTATGTACAATGTACCTTGCAAATATTTGATAACTACCAAGTCTGTGAGTTAATACTAAAAGGACATGACAAGTAAGTGACGGTGCAGAAGGGGAGGGATATTTAACATGCAGTGCAAAAGTCTACCACGTAATAACAAATCCACAGCATTCTGTATCAGTGTTTAATAACTTGTGCTAAGCTCTAGTGTTCAAAGACACTGTCCTCATCCCATCCCATGCAGAACTGCAACCCGACATATGAGATTAAAGTTCTTTCATTCACCTGCAGATGTTCTTGATACCTGTGTAGCACAGAACTACTCCTTAGACTTCCCTCCTAAACTTATCTAGATAATGCAACACAAAACTATCAGCAGACTTGGCCAAAAATGTCTGTGCAGTAATGAAGAGGAGAACCCTTAAGGATAATTGTCTAAGGACTAAGAAACCAGATGGGCCAGATGGGATCAAAATGAAGATTATCTGAGATCTCATACCACAGACTGTTAGCCAATTTAAGGGCCAAAAGTTGAAGGCAGAAATCCAATACATTACTTTACTCTGTGGAAACTGAGTACTTACTGTCCCCAAGAGCAACAAATTATTTCTTCTTACAATCTCAGCTGATGCTGCACTCAGTGAACCCTTTCTGTAACTCTGGGCTGTGATGAAGAAACTGGAAGCAGTAACTTCTTGCCATCACGCTACAGCTCATTTCCACGACAAGGCTAATGAAGACAAGACTTGCTACTGTCTCCCTCTGCACTACTTGCTGCAGACACTGTGTTAGTTTAGGGAAAGGATGGTGAAGGAAGGAAGGCACAATCTACGCAGCCCATAGGGCACCTTCTGAGAGCACAGCCACCAGGCAGCAGCTCTGCCTTACCTGTTCCTTTAGCTGGAAGGCCGAGCGGTGGGGTAGCATCCCCAAGTCAGTGGTGTGGGGGGAAGGAATAAAAGGAACATTTTGAGGGTGGGAATTGGTGGAATGGGAGTCACAGTGAGTTTCAAACTGCAGAGACCAACTGTCAGACACTCGGCTACCTTCCCCCCCTCAGGCAGCTGCAGCAAGGAAAAGGGCAGCCTTCCCATCCAGGGGGCTGGATCTGAGTAATAATCTTAATGAAAAATCAAGAAACACCCCGGGAAGGCACAGCTCTGTTGTTGTCTTTTGCCTTTTTTCTTAATAAGTTATGCCATTTGTTTCATGGAACTGAACAAAGCGTCCAAGCAGCAGCTCCCCAGTACAATTTCAAGAGATATCATGAGATATCACATTTGCTGCTGCCATCCCCTCAAACTTTAGCTGAGTTGCGAACTGGGTGCTCAAACTGTGTACCTTCACAATGGACAGAGTCAACGTCCTCTGTCCCAAGCTGTGAAGATTCTTGAAATTCAGCAGAGTCTGAAGTAGTTATCTCCGTATTAAATAAAATACTGTCAGTAGGAGAAAATGAAATGCACCCTATCTTCATTTAAGTACTGTCTTAAATATCTCAATGAGCCAAGTACACCCCTCCAGGGAAACGCAATGAAAGGGAACAGAAAACTCCCTGTTTCTGTTCTCCTGGGAAAACAACATCAATAAGTGTACAAATAGCTGGATTCA
This sequence comes from Lagopus muta, assembly GCF_023343835.1. Taxonomy (NCBI): domain Eukaryota; kingdom Metazoa; phylum Chordata; class Aves; order Galliformes; family Phasianidae; genus Lagopus; species Lagopus muta. The sequence continues at coordinate 21,558,737 of NC_064438.1, read as the reverse complement.
GAAGTGGCTTTCAATAGTAAGAAATTCATGAGGAAAAATTTTATCAGAGAAACCTCAAGAGCAGCAATAACCCTAGGAAAGACACTGAGGAGGAACCACATACTATATTTGGTATTCCTCTTAGGAACAGGACTTACCCGTTTGGACATCAGGTCAAAGCAGAGCTTATTCTCACTGGTGCCAAAATTAATTATACCCTAGAAAAAGAAATAGCGTGTCATTTATGGACACACACACACAAAATCAACGTGTATGTACACCATCTTAGCTATCATTCCACTGAATTGCCCCCAGAAAGCCTACCAAGGAAAAGTCACAGCACAGTTCATGAAATAGAATATAATTAGAGAGGTATATATGCAGGTGTGTGCTCACAGACTTAGACACTCCAGCTCTCAGGCAATAAGCTTTCTACAAATGGGAAAGTACTAACAGTTCATTCTTCTTTACAGAATGTTTAACTTATTCTTGAATTCACTCATCAGTGTGCATCTACCTGCAAATACATGTGAAACAGTTCTGAGAAAACTGAGGTTGATGCTTCTGCAGTGGTTTAAAGAAATGGTTTTGAAACATTTCTTCACCTAAATTTAGTTGTTTATCAGTCCTGTTCCACTCCACTCACTCTTTCAAATGTCACATAGCACACAGACATGAAGAGTGGTTAAAACATTAAGTTTTCCCCTCTGGAGAGGCAATTCTGCAACTGCAGGGCCAGGGTCCGGCTCTGCTTATTTAATATGGCATTGGGTGCTGAAGAACTCCAGTAAACCAGCACATGCTCAACACTGGAAGAAGCTGGATAAACAAATTAAAAATGTACATAAAATGAAGATTAAACAATCGGACATGAATGGTTCTACTAAAAGTCGAGTCCAAATTTAGGTGTTTATCTACTTTTCACATCGTTAGTAGAAGTTAGTAGAAGAGCTAGCAGTTTGTGCCTTATAACACATCTCTTATCAAATAATTACTGTGCTTTTGGATCTTAATCTAGTTTGCACCTCCTCCCCCACACACACCATGACTGCAGTTAGGGGTCAGAATAAAACATCTTGACATTTTCAAGTTGTTCAGGATGGAATGCTGGATCTGTTTAAAAGTAATCCCCAGATAAACCGCGATTTCCATTCACTCTATTCGTTACTCATTCAGTACCGAACGTTAACATTCAGCCTCTGTGCCGCCAGGGGGTGTGCGAGGAGCTGCGTACCGAGCAGCGGAGCTGCAACAGGCAGAAAAAGTGCCGAGCGGTAGTTAAGAGACACACTCACGTTGGGGTTCGTGTCTTCATCATACTTGTCAGCGTGGTACGCTTTGTACCCCTCGTCGTCAGAGCCCCGGAAGATGTTGGCGACGTTACCGCGAGCGGAGAGATACGGGCTGCGCCGGAACCCCTCCGGAGGGCAAAAGCCACTCATGTCACCCCGGCTCACGGCCAGCCCTCCAGCCCTCGGCCCCCGCTGGTCGCCTCCTCCCACCCGGCCCGTCAGTTCCGACAGCATTTGGCTGAAGTCCAGGCCTCGAGGCACGGCAGGGGAAGGGGATGCGCCGCCGTGGCTCCGCTTCAGGATGCTGAGCATCTGGGCGAAAACGTTGAACATGCGGAACTCGTGCTCCCGCTCCAGCTCAAAGCGCCGCTGCTCCAGCTGCATCCGCCGCTCTTCCACATCCAGGTCCCGCTGGAACCGCCGCTCCTCCATCTGCAAGAAACGCTCCTCCATGGCCCGCTGTGACGTCAGAGTCTTCAGCAGGAGGTCGTCGAGTGGGTCCTTCACGCGCTGGCCTTTCCGCTTCTTCCGCAGGCGGCGCAAGGCGGAGAAGCCGGGCCGAGGAACTGTGTTCTGCATCCGGGATGAGTTGGCCATGCTGGGCTCACTGAAACCTGTGGTTGTGTGAAAGCGGGAAAAAATGAAACACGAGGCAAGTTAAATGGTGGGGATGTGCTTTGCTGCTTCCCACTACCTGACCTAGAACACACTACAGCAGCATCTTTAGGAAAACAGTGAAATCAGTCAAGTATATCTTGGAGTTTGTGACTTTGTTTGCCGTCTCTGACTTCACATGGCAGGCTCAGCACTGTGCTGCAAGCCACTGATCTGGCTCTCACTTGCTTTCTCAATTAACCCCAGTGATCACTATTGGGGTTAATTCAAGGATCCTGCCCTTGCCTACCCACGCACTCGCCATGGTGAGGAAGACATAGCTCAGAATGACTTGGGTTGGAAGGGACCTTAAACAAAGTTTGGTTAAGATCACCGTAGCTGCTCTTCCTGATCTCAGAAATGAGCCTCATACTGACTATCACTTCTCTTCTTCCCAAGAAGGCTGTACTCTTCCATCAACCTATCCTAGACCGGTTGGAAATCACCACAATCTCTACAGTCTATCTTTCTGTGCACCCAAATAACGGCCAAATGTACTACCAGCACAGAGCTCTCATCTCCTCTAAACAGAACAGCTGTTTCTACCAGTGATTTCCAAAAGTGTCTTCTTTCCAAGTGCTAATTAGCAGATTAGGAAGCCAAGCAACGATTATTCCCAAGTATTCTCTGTTGCTGACTATCCTAAAAGATGAGATGCGGAAAACATTCAAGTAGAACATATGAGAAGTTTCACCTGCAGGTTTACAAGTTGCAATGGAAGAGGAGGGTCTCCTGATACAATTCAGCATGAGGACTGCAGACAGCCCATGTCGCATTCAGTCAATACCAAAAAGCTTATAATTTTTTTTTTCTTTCTTTTTTTTTTTTTTTCTTTTTGAATAACACATGTACTGTCTGCATTACACAGAGAGATCTAGCACAAATGCCTATCCCAGCTCAGAGTAGATGCTCCAGTCCTTTGGAGTTCATATGCAGTATTTAGCCTAGAGCAGTAATTTTAGATTTTATTTACCTGCGCCAAGACACGTGTCAGGAACTGCCAAAAGACAATTAATGTTGTTACCAGCATTCTACTTTAAAGCTTTTTGGGGCACAAAAAACAAGGATCAGTGAAAAAAAAACACATCTCTCTGTGCACCAGAACAAAACCCTCTCTTTCTGGGAAACAAGGCAGCAACCGTATGCTGGAATGCAGAAGTCTATCCCTACCTGAAGGTGAAACACTGGTTTCAATGGGGATCTCCACCCTGGAGATGGGAGAGTCATTCTGGGCCCTTTCCAGGAAGGCTCTCTCCATCTCGTGCTCTTCAGGGCAACCCTGCTGGTAAGAAATGGCTGCCGGGGGCTCTGGGCTCAGGCAGTGCTCATCAGAATTCACCTCCTCGCATTTGATCTCCATCAGTTCGGGGTGCTGGGAGTGCCCAAAGGGCAGGGCAGGGGCAGCGAACTGGTGGTGGTAGCCATCCACCATGCCGCCTGGCAGCACCTGGCTGGCCATCACACCGCCGCCCATGGGCCCGTAGGCCAGCGCTGGTCGGTTGTTGAGCACTCGGTCCATCACGTCGTAGAACTTCCAGGTGCGGCCGCCCCGCGGGGCCTTGCTGTTGTCCTTGATGCGCCGGTACTCCAGCTTCATCTTCTTGATCTTCTCGCGGCACTGGTCCCCGGTGCGGTGGATGCCCTTCTCACGGAGCACCTCGGCGATGCGGTTGAAGACGTGCTGGTTGCGCAGGCAGCTCTCCAGCTCCAGCTGCACCGACTCGTCCGCCCACAGCTGGAGCAGCTCCACCACCTCGGGGTCCGACCAGTTGCTGCCGCGCTCGTACTTCTTCCCTCGAAAATCCATCCCTCCCGGGGCCGCGGGCTCGCCCTTCCCCCCGGCTCTCGGCGCCCCGGGCCGAGAGGGGCCGTGCCGGGCGGTGCCGGGGGTCGCTGCCCGACTCCTCGGGGCTGCCCGTTGGCCGGAGGAGCCTCTCGCACCCGTTCTCTCACGGTTCCTGCCCGTCCTGGCCCTTCGGTGGCCACGTACGGCCGCCGCCACCGCGCTTGGCACGGCTCGGCTCGGCACGGCTCGGCCCATCCGCTACAGCCGGGCGGAGCGAGCTAGTGGGGAGCCGGGCCGGCATGTTCACATCCGGGGTGACAGCACATGCGTGCAGCCTTATTCCGGGATAACTTTAGTCCGTGCCAGTCTCTCGCCGTGTTCCCGAGCCGCGCCGGGCTGAGCGCAGCGGCACGGAGCCTTTTCCACGACCCCCGCCTTCCTCCCTCGGCTTGGCTCGGCTCGGCTCGGCACGGCTCGGCTCGGCACGGCTCGGCTCGGCTCGGCACGGCTCGGCTTGGCACGGCTCGGCTCGGTTCGGCACGGCTCGGCACGGCTCGGCTCGGATCGGCACGGCTCGGCTCGGCACGGCTCGGCTCGGCTCGGCACGGCTCGGCTCGGCACGGCCCATCCGCTACAGTCGGGCGGAGCGAGCTAGTGGGGAGCCGGGCCGGCATGTTCACATCCGGGGTGACAGCACATGCGTGCAGCCTTATTCCGGGATAACTTTAGTCCGTGCCAGTCTCTCGCCGTGTTCCCGAGCCGCGCCGGGCTGAGCGCAGCGGCACGGAGCCTTTTCCACGACCCCCGCCTTCCTCCCTCGGCTTGGCTCGGCTCGGCTCGGCTCGGCCCGGCCCTACCCGGCCGGTAGGGGCTGCGCTGGGTCGGGCCGTGCCAAGCCGTGCCGTGCCAGATCCGCCCCGCCTCGGGGAGGTGCCCGCTCTCCCAATCCCGCCCGCCGCCCCGCCCCTGTGGCCCCGCCCGGCCGTGCCAGGCACGGCTCGGCTCGGCCCGGCCCCTATGGGGTTGTACGGAGCGGCCCGTTTTGCTTCAAAAAGGAACCCGGCGGACATCACGGGGAGCTCCCAGAACGAGCCGCGCCGTCCGCGTTGGGGTACGATGGAGCGCGGAGTACAGAACGGCGCAGAGAACCCGCGCGGCACCTGGCCGTGCTGCTGGGGCACCGGGTGCTGCGGCCGGGCCCTGCAGGGGGTGCTGCAGCCCCGCCGCGCCAACCCCACCCGGCCCGGCGGGATCGCAGCGCCCCGGCGGTGCCCGCGGCCGCCGTCAGTGCCGGGCTGTCCGGGGCTCCGCGCACTGCCGCTGTGTTAGTGGGCAGAGCTTCTGACCGAAACCCTGAAATCACAGAGAATCCCTGAAATAAAGCACATCGACCAAAACGAATGCTGGACCCGCGTCCCCCAAGGCAACCCTTCCTATTTTTTCACTCATTCTTCCATCTCTGCCACGCAAACCTTTACAGCTGCCTTCTTCTAAGCTCCTTATTACGTCGGAAGCCAAAGCAGGTGTACCGTTTGCCTGGTGCTACCAGGTGCCTATTTTAATAAGCAGACTCAGCATACGGCCGTGAGAGACGCCGAGCTATGGAAGAGGCTCTGTTCCCGACACACGCCTCGAGGCTGCCCACAGAGGGCAGTAGGAGAGCCTCCAGAAACCTTTGTAAAGCAGAGCTGGGCAAGGAAGGGAAGGGATAGAGAATCGTGGTTATTAAGCACCTTGTTATCCCGAGACAGACTTCGGGGGGGGGGCTGGGGAGAAGGAGTTAATTTTGTAACCAATTAAACAGCACGTTGGGTTTTCCGTAAGTTGGGGCAGGAGCGCAGGATGTGCCCAAGTGCTGGGTGTTTCCCACCCTCACACTCAGTGCCCTGTCTGCACAAAGAACAGGGGAACAGTGTTTTTCCCATTTTCTGTGGGAATGACCACGGTAAGAGGCAGGCCTGCATACTCACACAAAATCCCATTAGTGCATCCCACTAATGGGGTTACCTGGAGCAGGAAGCAGTGGTGCTGTGGGGGACTGTGTCGAGGGCCTTATTGGAGTCCAGCTAAGAGACATCAGTGGCTCTTCCCTTCTTCAAAGACATCTAGGTATCTCTTTCAAAGCTACCTGGATTCTTGTCGGTCCAGCTGTCATAGCAACATTTCTGTGGGTTGTGACTGACTACGGGGGAAAGCCATGATGAAGAGAGTGGAAGAAGGTAATGGCTCTTACTGGTACATGAGCACTCTAAGCTACTTCCCTTTTGACAAGCTGTTTATATTAGCCCCTCGTGCATTTTTATTTGTTTGGTTTCTTTGCTTTTTGGCCACTGCTTCTTCTCAGGCTGGATCCGGTCAGTACTGCGAGTTCTTTGCAAGGAGACATGCAAATGTTTTCTCCCTGCCCACTGCCAGAGAATGATGCGACCAGGTCAGGGCCCACAGACACAGCCAGAAGCTCCTCAGCTGTCTGCAGGCCTTGAAGCCAATAGCTGGGGATCTCAGAAATCCCAGCTTGATACGATAATTTGATTGCTCTCATCACAGAAAATTGTGTTTTCTGATGTGGTTATCCTTTATTTGTAAAGAGACACTAACACACTAGGAAATCGCTTTGGGAACAGTGACAGCCTGCAAGGATATACGTGTTTCTTTGCTCTGCAAAGTCACGACATGCTCACACTAAAACTGCATCACTGAGGCAAACTCAAGTGATAAAATTTCATAGGCAACCATGCAACAAACCCAGGTCTCAGCCTTTCTCCCTCTCTCTGGCTGCACTGTCACTCCACTTGCTGCAAGATTTTGCCCCTCCAACTTGCAAGTAATGCATACTAAGGATCTGTCACCATTTGCCTTAAAAGAGAAAAACGAAAGGCGAGGAAAGGAGCCAACTAACTGGCCCTTATCTAGTGGTAAATATAGACACAGTGATCTTCCTTTTTGGTCTGGTAGGGAAAGCAGTTAGATATAACCATGGGTGAGAATCCTCCTGTATTTTCATTTATAACAACAAGCAGTTTACATAGCTCACGTAGTTATTTCAGGCAGAAGCTGAAACTGGGATCACGTTTCCTGTAGCACGACCTGAGCAGGACCTGTTCATCCATAGTCTTTCCTAACCGGGGGTCAGAAATGCCAGCAGCAAATATTTTTGCAGGGGAAATTAAGTGTTTATGTACAGTGGGAAACTGAATTCATAACAAAACCTTTCCCACACAGCTGTAACGCTGCCAAGGGTGTCCTTGCTTTGCTCACGGCTCAGTGCAGCTCAGCCCCATTCTGCTGCAGCCTCGCTGCGCTGATGGTGGATCGTTGTCCTCATCCTGACATTCTTTTCTGCTCTGCCAGGCCTGAGAAGAGCACACTACTCATATTTATGGGTAGCTTTGTGCCAGAGGCTGAGGCCACAAAACTCGTATCACTGTTTACTCACTGAACAGAGAGCTGTGGCTGTAACATGCACGTACCCATCAAGCTCAGCTGCACTCGGCTTCTTCCTGATCCAGGTGCAGTTCCCAAAAGGTAATATTCCCCTCACATGTTGTCAGTTCTGGCTACCTTTCTGTCTTTTTCCTTTTTGCTTGTATTTGTGGCCAGACAGTGAGAGCTGCAGGCCTTTCTGTTCTCCCTCCCTCATTCTCCACATCTTGTGCAACAGCTTCAGTGATGTTGCCCTTCTGCAAGAACTCTGCAATTGCTCTTTGGATTCTAGGAACATGGTCTGTCCTCCTGTAACTATCAGGGCATTCAGAAAGCAGTCTGAATTACAGTGAGACAACATGGTCCTGCTGACCCCATTACACCATCTGTACGACGTCTTGGTGCCTCATCCAACTAAATCATGTTTTTCCAAACTTGGTGTGCAAATTCCAATCTTCATAAGGCAAACTTTTCAAGGAGGTTTGGAGAAATCACTGCTGAGTGGTTGTGCAAAGGACAGAATGACAGGGAAGCTTCTGAACTGCCTGAAGTCAATTTCTAAGCAAGCATAAAGTTTTTGCCAGCTTATCATTTCAGTTCAATTAACCACACTGAATTGATTGCTTTCTGGAAAGTAGACATGACCAAGAGTTATAACAGCATCAGTATCTGATGCCAGTAAGTAGATGTTTGTCAGTCTGGATTCTTGTAGAATGCAGATTCTGCTAGAAGCCTGTATTCCCTTCAGAGTAGTGTGTGAACAAAAAAAAAAACTGATTGTGGAAGGAAACACAGAACTGGACAGGATGGAAGACAGTTCTGTCAAGACTGCAAATCCTTCCACTTTTCCTTGTGGATGCAAAATCTGAACCTGACATTCTTCTAAAGACAGGAGCTTCCAGGCGCTTAAATTGCAGCAGATGAGAGGATCCTCTTGCCCTGATAGACATGCAACCTGTAGTTACTATTTGGAAAGTAAAATAAGGCTGAAGTCATCAATAAATGCATGCAGGTACCTCTGCTATCTTTGTTTCCAAAAGAGCTGCAAAGCTTCTCTCATTACAGAACATCATCTCTTTGTTTGGCATGGACCTGCAGTGGCGCAGCCCAGACCACTGCAAAGCCAGATTATCAGCAGCTTGAGACTGGAAGTGGAACCTTTTGGCCCAAAGGACCGTCTGGTTTTTGCAGCTATGCTGTCTACACTCTCTGATGTGCTCTCTTGTTATTTACTTCCCTACCTACAGCAGCATTACTGTGACACAGTTCCTGGAAGACACAGGCATTTTGTATCTTCAGTTAAAAACTCCCCGGTCTCCCTAAGCAGTGTACTCCCTGCTCAGTATACTCACTATGAGAAAGGTTTCCTAATGTCCAGCTTGTATGTCCTCCACCACAGCACAAGGTGTAAGGGAAATTTCTTGTCCTATCTACCACCAAGTGAAAAAAGTCTTCATTCTTTTGCAGCAAGTGAAGAGGTTAGCATGCAGTTTTCTCAGCAAACTCAAAAAAAAAATAATAATAAAATGTAGAGATAATCCTCTCTAGACTTCTGATTATTTTTGTTTTTCTTCTCTAAGCTCTCTCATAAACCAATCTACAGCTTTAGGGAAATGTGGTTGCTACAGTCAAGCATAATACTACTGACAGAGCTGCATCAGTGCTAAACAGAGAGAAGAGGCTTTTTCAGGGACTGCACTCATGTCCATCTGTCCAAGGATAACACTGCTCTCTGAACAGAGAAGTACATTCATATTGTGACCTGTTAAGACCATTAAAATCTAAAACCTTCCTACCTGCTCTCCTACAAGCTGTTCTCTAACTTGCATTTCTTCAGTGGATTATGTACTTCTGTGCTGTGCCTGTCCGTATCAATTCCTTTCCTGTTTGGTCCCCCAGCTTCTGAAGACCCCTTTGACTTCTGATTCTGTTCCCCATGCATTCCCCATTCCTCCTAGCATGATACTTTCATCAGGCTTAATGAACATCATCTCTGTTGCATTTACAAAGCCACTAACAATAAGACTGACCAACCTGGGAGGGTCCCCTGCAGCTATCTGATGCAAAACCCTAAGGACTTTCTTGCAATTAGGCTTCTCTTTGAGGCTGTGCATCCATATTCCACCAGTTTTACCCAGAGCGTGTATATATAGCTGGTTTGTGAATATCATGCAAATGAGTGTGAATAGCCTTACTGTAGTGGGAATAAAGGACATCTCCTTTTTCTTCCCTGGTTGCTTACTCTGTACGGAGGAAAAAAAAAAAGAAGAAAAAAGGAAAAGGGCAGTCTGTTCTGGTAGGATTTCTTCTTGACAGTCCTGTATGCCTGCAACTTATCACCTTGTTATCTTCAAGACTCTTACGCACAGATCGTTTGTTCTACTTTTTCCAGGAACTGGGATGACTTCTGTTAGGTTCCTTTTACCTCTTTCTCTCTCTTTTCTTCAAAGGCAGTTATTATGTGCATCCTTTTCCTACATTTTGGAATCTCATTCATTTCCCATTATATCTCAGCAATAATTCCTAACACTTATGCTGATGTCTCAGCCAGTTAGTTCCCTAAACACTGGACTTCATCAGGTTCAGTGAATATGAAATATCTCAGCAAGCTCCAATCTGTCAGAGATTGTTCTCCCCAGTGCTGCTTCTGAGCCAACCCATTCCTCAAAGCAGAACACCACACATGTTGGGTCTGACCTCGTTACCTTTTCCAGACACCACTGTTCCTTCACACTCGCACTGCAGAAGCGGCACACACTGATTAGCAAGCAAAGACTTTGCATTACAGTGGTGCAAACCCAAGCAGGAGGTTCTCACAAAGTTCTGCTGATCCAACAGGCAGCTCCTGCACCCCAATACCCAGTGTGTTCCCCCCCACCAGCCAGATCATGGTGAGCTGATTAACAGTCATCTGACTGCACTGGTACAGTTCCAAAAAGAAGAAAAAATTGACTCAAAAATCTAGCTAGTCATCCCAGTATTGACTTCTACTTGGAAATACCTCATGAGTACTTACGAATGTAACCCAACAACACAGCTGTGCAGCTGGTTCCCAGCTTACTACTATAAGAAAGAAAGGCATGGAACAATTCAATCGCTTTCCAAAAAGGACATATACAAAGAAATGCTGATAGAAGATGCTGGTTGTTTTGGCCAAGTTCACTGCCCCAACTACAGCAGACTCAGTTATGAACATCTGGGCTACACCAGAAATGAGCCAGACCTGTTATCTAAACCTAACTTTATTAATATTTCTTAACAATTGGAGCTCTAAAGCAAGTCTCCTAGAAAAGGGGAGGTCAGGGTGAATGTTTGTAAACATTTGCTAATTTGTTGTCTAAAGCAAACCAAAACATTTCCCAAACCTTATAGCTGAAGCAAAACACAGCTGGAGTAACATTTTGCGCTTACCTGTGGACTTAGCCAGCAAAAATAGGCTTTCAGTAAGTCAATCAGTCAGATGTTCCCCTAGGATCCTAGGCACAGCTCCTGTTGTATCTCTGACAAAAAGGCTGAGGAAATGCTCTTTTTCATAGCTGTTTACTTTGTCAGGTGTGCTCATTAGACCTGGATTGCATCAAGGAGCTCCCAGAAAAGCATGTGGGAGAATCACACCCTCCTCACAGGCTTTTCCCAACCAGAGGGCATGTCCTTGTGCCCTCAGCTAGAGTCATGTGCCTTGCCCTATTAAAGAGCAGTATGTGCATTAGTTATCAATCAATGGGCACAAGCTTCCTGGGGTGAAGAGAACACTTGGAAATTACAGCTATTGCTAGAAATTTCTGAAAATGATTCTTCTCAGGCTGACGGGGGGTTTTATTGCATTAAGTAAGAGGACAGAGTTTGTGTTGCTGCTTTTGGCAAACCTTCCCTTTAAGAACTCTGTTTCAGTTCAAGCTGTACTGTCTTCAGACATTTTAACTGGATGATGTTTACTGAGCTGTTCTCAAGCAGTGATTCATTCTGAAGAACTTCAGAAAAGTTCTAAAAACATTTAAGAAAACATTTCTAGATTTTCAAGTGAAAGGCAGTTGAGCTGTTCTCTGGTCCAGACATCAACAGCAATCAGACATCAGTGTCCTGAGGAACTCCAGCACACACTCTGCTTGCCACCCCAACATTCAGATTTGCAGCGATCTGAGGGTTTCTGTAGAAATCTCTTCCTAGCCTGAGACTGCCCCAAGCAAATTACTGTTCCAGAGGTTGAAGCAATGCTTGAGACCCTGGCTTCCAGTGCAAGTTGAGGCTTCTTTGCAGGGGCTCTCAAGCCTGCTGAAAACCAGTCCTCACTGCTGACATGCTGACACTGTTTTTCCAGTGCAGTACATGGTGGCAAAAGAATCTGCTGTTTTTGTAAGTGATTTTTAAAAATAGTTTTTCTGTTAGTGAGTCAGGGTCATCATGCCCCAAATACACCCAGAGGAGGTGTGCAATGCTCAGAAGCAAATGGAAACTTTCCCCGTCATTGCTGCTCATCTTGGTACGGGTAGGTGACTGCAAGAGACGAAAGAACATTTTCAGTCTCTATTTCAGTCTTCAGTGCATCTGGCAAAGCTTCTGAGAGGCTTTTGTGCCACTAGAGTTGCACAGTGGGCACGGAGCAGAGGTCAGCTCCACTCAAATCCCCTGTCTGGGCCACCAGGAGGTGGCCAAGATCACCACCAACTTCACTGGCCCAGAAGAGGGAAAAGAGAACACCAGTGTTAAGAGGTGAGCTGAGTGGCCTCAACATGGGGCAGGTGTCTATAGCTAAGCCTGTCCTCACAGGCCTTCATCCTTCCTAAATTAAGGACAGGTGAGGAGAGAAAACAGTCTGACTCACGCTCCTATCAAAGCCTTGCAAACAAAAGCCTTACATCACATTCCCACCTTCAAATCCTTTGGTCAGACCTGTGCACATCAGGAGTGTATTCCCCACCTTTAAGAGACCTTGCTTTAACGTAACTCACATTTGAATTGCCCTTAAAAGATCCCTTGCTGGCTAGACTTAGTTCATTTCCCTTCACCCTGTCACCTGTGGTTTTGAGTGCATTGCAACAGGCTGAAAAGTATAGTTATCAATAGGGTAATTACACCTGCAGACCTTCCCTTTGAAATGTGTGTGTTATCACCATCTTGCTTTCCTCTGTTTTCCCATGTTTCAGTTTGGCTGGAACTGCTTTAGTTCAGAAGGGACCAAGATTACAGTAACTTTTATGAAAGAAATTAGTTACATTGCAAGCCAGCTATTTAGAAATGATGAATACCACACAGAAGAACCATTAAGACTGTTTCTGGGCCAGAGGTCGTAACTGAAACAGGCTGTTTGTCCCACAAGGAAACCTGTTTTTTTTCCCACTGGAAGCAAAATCTATTTTGGCAAGCAGAGGCATCATACATGGAAAGGTATCCTGCCTGTGCCCACACTCCTTCAGTCTGATGGATGGGATTTTACTAACTCAGTCTCCATGAAATTCCTTAAAGTTCACTGTATTACAACATGTGAAAACAGAGAAATCAGAGTATAATTATGTTCAGAGAGACAACAGTGTTTTTCAAGCCAGCTCTCCTCACTAGCATACTTTGAGCCTCTTTGCAGACAGATGGACACATTTTTCAGGAAGCGTCGGAGTCTGTTTAAGCTACCAGCAATCTGCTTTGATTAGCTGTAGCCAGTTATAGACCACTCCAAACCCCATTTGCATCACCAACCTTTGAGGCAGGAGTCTTTGCTGAAGGAACGTCAGTAGTTGCTTGGTGCTCAGGAGGCAGTGTTGTCTCTTGCTTACATGTCTCCAGAGGGCACTGGGGTGGCAAACCTCCCGTCACGCTGGAGTCACCTCCTAGCCATGTTGGCTTTTGTTCCAAGCCACTGGGGAAGAGTGAGAGAGAGCAGCCTCCCTCCCGAAGTCAGGTCCAAGCCACGTGGCTGTCCCATGTGGAGAACACACCAGATGCTCCCCAAGTGATGCTGGGGAAAAAGCACAGGTGATCTGCTGAGTACACAGTCAAGGTCTAGCCTCTGGTCCAAAACCAATCGTAGTTATTTATGGAACAATTTCCAAGAAGGGAGGAGAGAACCAAGTTTTACTTATAGCTTTTTGTCGATTTTTATCACCTCCACTATTAAAATGAAAACTGTAGATATTAACACACACAAAAATATGTCATTCCCTGAGGTCTGGGTATCATCCAGTCTGATTCATAAAACCAGAAATTAAAACCAGCCTGTTTTCCACCGAAGACTTTATTATCAGTATTACTGAATTAGCAGATGTTTAGAAACAGTCATCTTGACCCACCTTTTTCCAGAAGACTTGCTTTAAATTTCCTTTTTTTGGGAGGGGTGGGAAATGATAATAAAGTTGGGTTTTTAACTCAGGATGTTAGTGATTTTAGGCTCACTCAACTTCTACCTTCATGCTGCAAATACCAGAACTAGGAAGGCACTATCATAAATATAAATTAATACACACTGATATGTCTACGGAATGGGGGCATTAAGAAAAGTGGCAACAATCACAAGGATGACGGAAAAATCCAGTCTTTGGCAACCCAGAATAGGCCTGCTTCCTTTCCTGCTTGTGTTCAGTCAGGCTGTTGACTTCAATCTTGTTCTTTCCCTCTCTCTCATTCACTGGGAATATATGGTTGTGTATCAACAGGCTTTAGAGACTAACCCAAAAAACTCTGGGAAATTTTTCAGAGTGGTCTGGGGTTAGAAATGAGTTGAGTAGGATGGTGGCACCTTACCTGGAATGAGCATAACTGAGACGGTATGTTGATCACAAAAGTTGATGGTTTAAGTATAGGCCTTTCTTAGCCTGCTCCAAGACTGCGCAAACTAAGTTCATCTCATTCTGTTCTGAGAGATGCTCTGAGCTTTTTGGTGACGCATCTTCATTGCTTTCTCCTAAATATTTAGCTGTGCAAGCTCATGTTCAGCTCCGGAACATCTCAAGATGGAAGAGGGAAATAAGCCTGTCTGGAGATGAGCCCAACGTTTCTCTGGCAGATGTACATCAAATAAAACAAAGCATTTTCAGACGTAAATAAAAGATGAGAGATCAGAAGGGAGGAGGAATGGGAAACCCAAATCTTTCTTCTGCTGTGTCCAGCTTCAACTCAAACGTAAATACTAGAGTGGGAGAAAGAGAAAATGATACACAGGCAATAATATGAAGAAGCTCTGTGTTCCAGCACAATCTCATACTTGCCAGGAAGACCATCGAGAATGAACAGGTAACAGTGTGGTGTTACTTCTAATGAGAAATCTTCCATTTGTAGGAATTCTCTTACTTTCTGTATGGCCGTGTCTACCTGGTCTTTCCCCCAACACTGGCTGATTCTGGATTCACAGATCCTGCCTACAACTAACCACAATTAATCAGAGTCATTTTGCATCTCACACAACACTGCAGAAGAAACCTAAGACAGGACTACCAGGAAAAAACTCAGAGCTATGAGATTCATTTTAAGAATAAAATTATCTGTTTTAAACCAGCATGCTTAAAGCAAGTGGAAAATGATAGAGCTGCTCATCCACAGATCAAAGGGGAATTGGTTGCATCTGTCTTTCGAACTTCACTTTTCATTCTGATGTGGTGAAGAGACAGCAGCTTGTGGTTTTGGGTGGAACATCTGACACTCAAAAGTATCAGCAGATAACATGATTGCCATCACCTCAAAGCAACAGTCAAAGACATGACAGAAGAAAAAGGATCTGGTTTCACTTCACAGCTGTCCTAAGATAACAGTGCTTTCATGGACTTTGAGACAATGTGTTACGTTCTTTCAGGCAGTTACAGCTCTATTTTATTTCATTTTTTTAAAAGAAACTAAGACATCACTGTTGCCATATTCCTACTAGAGAGCAGGGATGGGATGTTGAGGAGTTGCTGCTGCAGTGCTTCCCAGAGATATGTAAATTGATGATGATAATTTTTTTTGGTTTCCCCATAATTAGGTGAATATTGGAATGGGAATGCAAATCCAGATACGTTCAAAATACCCATTTCAGCAAGAAGGCGACGTGGGCATCTAGAAAAAGCAGTCATTTTCAGCATGGAAACAGGTAAACTAGAGCTGGTGTAATTTACTCAACACCCAGATAAGCCACCAGTAAGAGCCTCAGAAGATCTCAGCTGAAGAGAGAGCTGTGCAATGGGTGGCTAGGCAAGATGTCTCGAGTGGCAATTTAAAAACAAAATTAAATCACTTGTGAGTAATCCAGGAGAAAAAACAACATCGTTTGGTTCGGCAGCGGCCAAAAACAATCAATCTCAAGGCATGTTGAAAAGATCACAAAATGCTACCACAAATACAATGCAATTATAGAAATGATAGCAGTCCGTCCTGTGTAACAAATGTCTTCAATTTTCTCTTTCAACAGAAACAGTCAACTAAAATAGAAAAGAACCAAGGAAGCATGAGCAAGTCTGGGAAACACAGAAATATATGTCTATACAAAATCACAGAGAGGGCTGCAAAGAAACAGATCCAGAAGATAAAGAAGGCAGGTGAGCAGGGATATGGGAGGGCAGATGCAGGAATATTTGTGAAAGAGATCACTCAAGTGTACCTAGTTCCCTCAGTATGCAATTTAAGAACCATGGAACATTCAGAACAGCTCCAAGCTGAAAGCTGATTCCCATGCTTGGTTCCTGTTAGGCAGAGCCTACATTGAGAAGGTGTGCTACACTGTGGAAGACAGCTCGTTGCCTGAGCTGCTGGATCTCTGCTGCCACAGCCTCACATTTTCAGGAGATACTGCCTTATACATCAGCTCTGTTGGAGGGAGGGGCTGCCGCCATTCACTGTTGGATTTGAATTAACAAAAGGGCTTCTCTATTCATCGTTATCCAGCAACGTCGGGATTGTCAAGAATAGAACAAATTGTAATGATTGAATTTCTGCATTCATGATAAACTAGCACTAGTGAAGGGGGTAATTAGTCAGACGAGTGTGTCTAGGGAGAGGGAGCCAATCTGGGACACGTGTGCTTGTCAGAGCAATCGCAGAGCTCCGGGATGGTGGTGGGGATGTATTCCAGGAACTGGGAATTATGGAAACACTCAGAGCAGTGAGCAGCTGCAGTAATAAAAGCACATACCAGATGCCAGGCCACTTGAACTCAGGAGGAAACTTCAGGCAGGAATGGGAGAGCAAATGAGGAGTGGGGAGCTGATGTCACCAGGGATGCACAGGACTGCTTCTGACCCCCGTACAGGCCCACCACCATCACAATTCCCTCTGCAAATTCCCTGTGACACCCACCCCAATCACTAGCCTCTCATGTTAGAAGACTGTAAAAGGCCATTCTCTGCTTTGTGTCCTCTTGCACAGATTCCCTCTTCCACAGCAATTAGGCACAACCAGACTGTGCTGCTCTGAACACAGCAGCGGAGCAGAACAGAGCCTGCTGAAGCTTTGCTGGTTTGGGCAGCAAAGGCCAAGTCTGCTCGAGTTCACTAGTGCCTTGTCAGTCTGGGCTGTGCTTTGATCTTAGTACTGCATTTTGACCAGAGCAATTGAAAAGAATCCATCCAAAGTCCCCTTCCACAAAGGCCTGCATCAGGGTGGCAACAGAGCCTTTGGAGAAGGGTTTGAACTCAGCAAGCTCAGCACCACCTCTAGGTTCTGGTGTCAGCTAGCCCAGACCCTGCAGGAGGTGGCAACTTTACCACAGCACTAAAGTCACAGGGGATATTATCTCTGCAGAGACTGAATTCTGTTGAGTGCATTGCATGCAGGGCTCTGCAGAGCTTACCGCAGAATAAACAGAAAGCAGCTGGAGTCTGGGGTGCCCATGAGACTCTTCCAGCTGGCAGTCTATGGGAACCAAAGAGGAAGCAGTGAAGCTGCTGTCCACAGGAGACCTGCCACAGCCCTGTCACCACTGCTCCGAGAACCTGGGGACCTGGGAAGAGGAGCTCAGCCCACAACGCTCAACCTTTGCCCTGTGGGATGGACAGGTTGGGAAATTCTCCCTCTTCTAGTCCTTTCTCAATAGCCCAGCCTCTCCTGTCTCATTTCTGTTCTCCTTCCCTTCTCCTCTGCTTTGGACATCACCCAGATGTTCTGCTGCCCCACAGCATGCATAGATTCATGCTCTCAAGCAGCAGAGATGTACACAGGCAATGCTTATGCATGTGCACTTCAGTTTAGCAACAGAGACTTGTGCTATCTGAGGTGCTGACTTTAAGCTCAACAATTTCTTCTGCAAATGATACACAAACTTCCAGAGAATATTCACACACACTATGTAGTTGGGCAAAGCTAGAGCTTGCAATGGCAGAAGCTACTCTAGATCTTCCAAGTACACCAGTTTCAAAGGGATTTGTACTTAAACCAAGAGGAATGGTTATTGTGAGGATTCAAAACACAAGAAATAGGACATAAAAGAAGTGAAAAATGAAAAAGTGGGACAGGCATATACTTGACCTACTGTATTATCTAATTGCTCGGAAATTAGAACATTGCAGCCTTTGTAATCATTTGCAATGCTCTCCAAATATTGCACAAAATATAGTGCTATAGTTTTCACCCACACTTTCAGAAGTTACAGTGAAAGAAAGGCCTCTGTATATAGAAAGTGACATCCCAGCCAACATGGGAAAAAATCTCTGCACCGTGGGAAGATTGAGCTGAATTTAAAAAATAAAAAAATAAAAAACAAATTACTGACTCTAGAAAAGAGGGACTGAGCTGCTTTTTCCATGAGAAAATGAATAGAGAAAAGGGAAAAAAAGAAGGAGAAGTAGAACAGAGATCACAGGGGAGCACAGTAGCCAACCTGCCTTGCCACTGCTTTGGCACAAGTGCATCAGAGGTCTGGGACCCAGTCTGCTGTCCCCAGGGGTCTCTTGTCCTAGATCTGGCCAGGTTAAAGCCTTCCTGAACTACTCCTCAAAAATGTCAGATCTATGTCAGCATAGCGAAGAGCGCTACTCTAACAAAATACACCATGGTCCAATGGAGAGAGGGGGTAGTCCTTCTGGCTGAGGTCTGTGGATGATGACCTCTGGGACGTCGCTCAGTAACAGGCAGCACATCACCAGGAAGATGTTGCTGAAGTGGGAATTCAGGAAAAAGGGAAAAACCCACACAAGAGAGATCCGAGCAGTCAGAGCTGAGTTGTTCCTGCCACTTGGCTGAGAGACAAAGCAAGTGTGCTGGTAAGCTTGCAAATATGGCAGAAGAATTTTTTATACACGTGAAAAGAACACCTAGAAAGAAAGGGGAAAAAAAAAAAAAAAAAAAAAAGGTAACAAAGAAAAACTATGAATACAGTAATTCTGAAAGTTTCATTATGGGAAAGAAAATGTAAGACCAGCACTGTATCCAGCTTCCTGCTCTCCAAAATCTGTGTGTTCTCCCATTCCCAGGGTGCCCAGTGGATGCCCTCTCTCTAGCCCAGCCTGTGTCCCACTCCAGCCTGGGGTCACTGGCCTGCTCTAGGGCTCTAATAACGTGGAAGCACACATGACCAAGGAAAGGTTGTGTGAAGGCATCTTTCATCACCAGCTCTGTTTGCATGCCCAGTACTTCTTCGTGCACTTCAATCCTCTGATTGAATCCTGACCTGCCATAAACTGTGGTGTTGTTTTTTAAGATCTTCCAACCAAACAACACAAGTAATCCTGCTGATTTCAGCATACAGGAAGGAACCACTCAGTGCAAACAACAATTGGGACCTAAAAGTTCAGATGGAAGCATGTCAGACTGTGCTACTGACTGACTCAGCTAAGTGACTCCTTGGTTAGGACACGAACAGTGCAGTACTGCCTTCAGATGATCTTTGCGTGTGAATGCTTTAGGAGAAATGATGTGCTATAGCATCTCACGGAAGCACAGAGAAAACCTGCAGCATGTCAGTGTAATGGGATAGGAAAGTTTGTATGATGTGATTTCTTTGCAGGGTTTTAATCTCTGTGAAATCTGCTGCGCTGTGCATCATACCAGCTCAGTCACATCCAGAAGCCTGCACTCAGAGTCACTGCAGAGCAGTGCAAACCCCATATGTTCAAGGTTTGGGGCTTTGGAGAACCCAGATAGCAAGAGGCTGAAAAAGGAAAAGACCTGGGAAATATGGGTTACAATACAGGGCCTCCAGCAGAACATATTAAATCACACAGGTCAGACGAGAGTATCATAATAAAATAAAATTAAATCATTAAATAATGAACGGGGGAAGGCTTGGGCAGCCCTGCTGAGACCACGGAGCAAACAAAAACAAGGAATCCTTGGCACAGGGCTGAAAGTACAGGCATCCCAGAAGCAGTGTTTGGGAAAACGAGACCCACATCACAAGAGAGCAGGCAGGGTGGTGGGTCCCCCAGCCCTGCAGAGGCCATCACACACTGTGCAACCCTACAGTGGGGATGGGAGACGGGAACAAGCAAAGCACTGTGCCAGCTTCCACCAAGAGGGAAGAGAAATGACAAAACGAGAGCCCTAATTGCAGAGCAGAGACGTGTCATTCCCTCCTCTCCACACCCCATAAGGATGTTCTGTGCAGCTGTCTCTGGCTGGAGTGTCTGCCAGCAGGCTTTGCAGAGGCATTGTCCCTGCATGGGGACTGTGTGCTGGCAGAGAAATTACATCTTTCATGCACTTATTAGCTGCAGTCACAGCTTTACGTGCCTCGCTTGTTAGAGGACAGTTTGTTCCTCCTTCCACATCTATCCATTCTGAGAAGAGCTTTGTCATGGGCTGAATAGCAGATGAGGGGAGGAAGGATGGATGAGTAAAAGCACAGATTTGACATTCACAGCAGAGGTGAGAGCATCCCTGTAACGTGCTCATCACAGCCACAGGGCAACTGGAGAGCCAAGGACAGCAGCCGTGGGAGGAGGAAAGCAATCAAGGGCAGACCTTCACTACGGCCTTCCTTGGGCTCTTTCAGCAGTGCCATACATCCCCATGCCAGTCTTCCCAAGGCTGCCCTGGAAGCTGAGACTGCAGTCATGCTCCAGAGGAAGGGCTTTGACGGAGGCAGCACTGTGATGCTCTTCCACCATGCCTGCAGCAAGAGAGGGGGTGGGCCCAGGAGATGATTAATTCATTTCCCTTGTGGAATTGAAAAAAAAATGCAAATGTTGTTGCGAGTCCCTCTGCGATTGACGTATGTTGGAATGTAAGGCAGATTGAAAACATTTGGCTTCAGATGAAGTGGTTGATTAGGTGGGAAACAAGTGGTTTCCCTTCTGGGGGGGGGCATTTTCTGCCAGAGGAATGAGAAGAAATGGCTGTAGTTTCTCCAGCTCTGGGGAACAGACACAATCCTCGGAGATGCAGAAAAGGAGGTGCTGCAAAGCCTGTCTCAAAAGCCTCATCTACCCAGACCCAGAGAGTGCTGTGGGGCAGAGCACGGGCCCCTTCAGCAGATATTCACTGATATGCTGGCGTAGCCCTGGTGCTCGTTGTGCACTACAGATGGAGGAACCCTTTTCCAAATCTGATGTTTGTAAGCCAGAACGTGCAATTTTGTCAGCTTACATCTCTCATTACCCTTCTCATTGGAGATTCCCTCATCAAAGTGGAGAACGTGCTGCCTGTGCTTTTCAGTCACATCTTTTGGAGTCATTCCACCATTTCTATAACAAAACCCAACAGAGACAACAGAGCATGGCACCAGGTGGTCGAAGCATCCAGATGTCAGCTCTCTCAGAGGGAGGCTTGGGCATGGCTCTCATACACCAGAGGCTTCTTCTGCCTAGGGAGCAGATGGTAACCCTGCAGTAACAAGGAGACAGTTTCTCTCAGGGTCCCGGACGAAATCTGGAACATTTTGTTACAGAAACACCACAAATCAATCAGTGTGCACCTCACGCCACAGATGGCTAAAACAGTGTTTTTATCTAAACTAAATTATTTTCACCAAAACTAATCAATAGCTTTGAGTAAATGGATGCTGCAATTTTTGGCAAATGAATGCTACTCAAAAGGAAAACAAATCTGCTAAGATAAAGCTGTGAGATCTGGTACCAGGCAAGGGTGCTGCAAACCCGAGAAGGAAGGCCAACCATGCCCTGCAGAAACAGCATCAAGGTCCTTTTGTACCAGCAGCCAGCGCCTCAGAAAATTACCTTGCGCCAAGGATTTTGGGGAGAGGAGCTCAGCACTGCTTTCTAGCTTCCTTGACGTAAATGCTTGCAACACACGCTTACCGAACACGCTCTCCTCCTGGGTCAGTTTGTACTTGTTTTAATATTTTTCCAAAATATCTTACCAGGGTCATGGGAAGTGCTACGCAGCCAAGTCAAGTGACAAGCATCAGCATGCTGTCAGTGCATGAAAGCAAAAACAAACCTCTCCTAGATAAATTAGAGATTCAAATAACTGAGCTAGCAAGAAACAAAGCCAGACATAATGGCAGTGGATGAAGGAGAGAAACCTGAGTGTTTCACCTCTGTCGGTGAACCTCACAGCACCCCAGTGTGCCAAGCCCAGAGGAAAGCAGCAGGATGGCCGATGCAAAACACACCATTCCCAGTCTTGACCAACCAGCTTGTAATTTCTTGCACAGCTCCAGATAAAGCTGGATCCCTGCCTTGGCTCTGCAGGAAAACAGGTGGATCTGTTGTACTTCCAAACTAACACCAACCACCTGACCAGCACATAAAGCCGGCAGCAGAGCAGCTGACATGAGCCCAGCTGGTCTGTCCCCAGGCCACGTCTTCAATCCTTAGCTCTCTCCTCCCAGCATGACAATTTAATCTAGAAGGTAAATACTAAGGGCTGTGGGTGAGTTCTTCTTTTCTCTTGTGCAATTGCAGTTCTTGGAACTTACCTCTCCAAGATATCTCTTTGTTTACAACAAAATTGCTGCACGGAGAAACTAAGCATCTCACAGCTGTGTAATTTCAATACCTCATAAAGACACTTGGAAATGGATGTGGTATGCATGCCATGGCTTTAGAGATGTAATATTTCAGATCTTATTCTAGACTGTAATAGAGTAAAATTGTGTAAACTTGTGACATTGGGTCTCCGAAGGTAATACTCAAAATCCTCAAAAGATTTGGGCTCTTGTGGGTGTTGTTTTTTTCTAAACTTTAAACATACCTGTGACCAAATTCCCAAGAGAGTAACATCTCCTGCACAAGAAAGCACTAACATTTCTTGCTGTTGATCTTTGGGTTTGTTCTGTAGATGCAGAACAGAGAAAATGATTTTACAGGCTCTGAGGAGTTATTATTATATCCTTAGACAGAGTTCTAGAAACAGCCGAACCTATTTTCCACTGGACGAGCCTCCAGAGCCTGCGTGCAAAAAAGGCTCAGAGTGCACTGTTATTTATGCTGCAGTACATAACATACATGACAGCCACTGCTATCTAGGAGCAGAGTGGTTGTCCCCACAGCTCCAGTCAAAATCTCAGTTCCAAGGGGGCAGGTGTTTGATCTCAGGATTCCCTCCTGTAGAAATTTACAATTGCTTGAAACGCAATTTCAAACAGGCATAATAAAAGGTTTGCAAGTTTCCTATGAAACATAAGTTCCGCGAAATTTAATTTCAAAAACGCTGATGTGTGGTATTTACAAAATATAAGAGGTAGCTCCAGCCATCAGTAGCTGTTAAACAAAATTGCCAGTTGTTTTTTTCCCCCGGTATCACTGCAGCTTAGCGCAAATAAAGGCAGCAAATTGATTTGGGAGTGAGCAGCAACAGAACTGAAGAGTTTTATCAACGTTATTGAAGAGCCAAGCTTCCAGCTTCCCTGGACCAGGAGGAGTTCTATCTTAGCCAGCCAGAAAATGCCAGGACCACAGGGCAGTAACAGAGGGGCAAACCCTGGAAGCTATGTTTCTGTGCACACGTAGCTCACACATATGGTACAAGTGAGCTGTCTAGCAGCAGAATACTGATGATTAAGATTAGTCAAACCACGTATGTTTCCACAAAACATTTCTGCTTTACAACATACACATTTTCTAACTGCGTCATCCTTGCTGAAACATTCTTAACAAGCTCTATTCAGATCTTCTTGCTCCAGAAATTACAATTACTCCCCAAACAGACAACACAAGGACTGTCATTAGGACACTGTCAATGCAGATTCTTTGAGTACACAGATGGACAGTCTAATTCTGTCACCAGTAGCATCAGCTGTAGCAAATCATACACACTTGCTTCCTTCACTGATTTGTGACAGCATTTAGAAACACACTGGGCCACAGTGAATAGATGGCATCAGCCAGCTCTGTGTGATGACTGTGGACCCAGTGTAGGTAGGGAGAGGGTATACAGAGGCCAGCTTTGCTTTGAAAAAGGCACCTGAATGGTCCATAAAAGCTAAGACAGACAGATACATTTAAAGGAACAGCTAACAACTTATTTCCATGGTGTTGGATGTATTATGCGGAGCAAAGCATAGCCCAGAGGCTGGAGCATTTAAACAAAAACACAACCCAGCACAATGAGAAGCTATGAAAGGAGGCAGTGCATAAAAAGCCTCATTTCTCTATCCTATTGCAGTATCATCTATGTCATCTAGGAACACAGAGTACTTGGTACGGCCACGGCTTGAAGGCCGTTGAGCTCTCAGCTGCATGAAGTGTCCGAGGAGGCAGAAGGTCCTGAGCAATGACTGAATTCTCTTATCGCTTATTAAAAGTAGGCACCCTATTTTCCACACTCAGAAGGGTCACATCAGTGGGCAAAGATAGGCAGGTCCCCACTGTCACAACTGTCAACTGTCATTGCTGGCAGCCAGGGATGTTGGGACCCAGAGAAAGGCAGGACAGAGTGGTGAGGCCTCCCAGATGCACGGCTACACCTTCAGATGGTGTGAGAGCACCTGTGAGCACAACCTGCCCTAATGATCTCTCACAGACAGCCCCAGCCTGGTTGCAGTGGCCTAAAAACCATCACCATGGCATCATTGCCCGACAGGATAGCAAGCTCCACCCGCACACACTGGTGCAGCCCATTTGAGGCACTGCACTTCATTCCACAGCAGGAAGACAACTGCCATGAGATATTTTCTCTTCTACAAGTTCAAACTTACAAGAGTTAAGGGAGAAAGGGCCTCTGTCCCAGCTGCATAAATAAAAGTATTTCCACGCAGAACAGGGCTGAAATGGAGGTTAGATAAGCAAAGCCTTGGCAGCAGGAAAAACAAACAAAAGCCAATCCCTGCTACACCCACCTCAAAGCAGCCTGTTTTGCCATCAGCAGCTTGTCACATAAGACCTGCAAAGATTCACAGACAGACAAGACCAACTCAAGGAGGTTTCTCCAAGCCCTGCCAGGAAGAGAAAGGGCTGTCGGTTGGGTGATCTCAGGTTCGATGTTCCCAGCATTGAGACAGTGCAAGGCTGCACCCCCCAAAGCCAGATAGTTTGGCATGAAGAGAGAGAAGCCCCTGGCTCTCACCTGGAGGCCACCCCAACTCCCGTGCCAAAGGCAGGCAGGTAGTGTCGGCTGAGGACAAGGAGCCTGTTCAGCTGGACCTGGCAGGATCACAGTTCTTAGCACGCTTTCCTCCACTGAGAACCCATCTCAGCCTCAGCTGGTGGTGTGCAGGTTGGCTCCTTCTGCTGGGAGCTCAGCACTGTATTGAACACGAGACACTGGGGTGTCTCAGTGCTCCCTGCTACACTCCTCTCTAAGGGAACCAGGGCTTGCCAAGCTCAAGGGCAGAAATGACACAGCCACACACAGGAAGCTGCAGCCGGGGCCACCCATGGTGCTGGCTCTCCCCACGTGGACACCCCAGCCCTTGAAGCGAGGTTGGGCTGAGGAATGTCTTTTTGGCTGTGGGGATGATTTGAGGCAGTTCTGGTGAGGGCTGTGCTCATTCTACCAGAGCAGAACGGAGAATCTGCTGCTGAAGCCTCTCTCTGCCGCCCCAGCTCTACCCCTCTGATTTTACTCCCAGAGTCCAAGGACTGCTTTTAACAAAGACAGTTGAGTCATTTCCCAGCCCTGATGTGCCATCTACCAAATGCTTCAGATGACTGATGCCTTAAGAAAGAAACCAGCCTGTTCCCTCGCTGCACTTCTGAAAGCAGCTGAAATGGAGCAATTATACCCGATTTCTGTGACAAAGAACGAGGAGTCCTGTCATTATCTTAGCTTCCCCTCAGAAAGACGATGGGTGAGAGGAAGAAATACACAAGCAGTGTCACAACAAGAACAGGCTGACGCACATGGTGCCTGCAGCAGGCTGAGCCTGCAACGGGAGGTGCCTGCACGTGTGTGGAAGGACTGGAGCCTGTGAGATTCACCTGCACTCCCATATGACTCACAGCGATGCCACGTCCTCTCATAGCCTCCCCCTCTCCCCTCCCCCCGGGATCCTTTCTTCCACCTCAACCCGTGGTTGTTTGAACCATGTGGCCTGGTTACACCTCAGTCAAGTCTCCCTCCATCTCCTGGCTAATTGGCTCCAAAAGGCAGAAACTAAAGAGTGAGTAGAAGGGGCTGAAATGGAAAGCGTAAATGTAAGCAAAAGAAAGGTTTAGACACACACTTCTGTGCCTGGAAAGCTACATGTTGTTTATACTATTGGCAGAAGACTGACTTCATGAACAAGTCAGTACGTTCTTGTGTATCCAGGGTAGAATATAGACTACATCCCTTGGATGACACTCATGCAACTCCCAGCCCCAAACAACAGTTCCAGAGAGCAGTTACTGCAGTCACTTTGTTTCCTTCCGCAACAGGAATATCCTTGGAAAAAAGTCACCATCTCTGCAGCAGGGTCCCTGACCCAGCCTTGCCACACCCACAGCAAAGCTCTCTTTAAAGCTGAGAGCTTCTCTCCCTGGAGCAATTCCCTGCCCCTGACACCAGTGGCTGTCAACTCATCTCTCTGCTGTCATCTGAAAGAAGGAATAACATGTGAAAACCATAAACCGGGGTGGCCTGGGAACATTTTGACAGCCTGACAAAAGGAAAGCAGAGGAAGTTTCTATTTGTTTATACTTTTTCAGATCTTAGAATAAAGATTTCACTGAAAAAACATCGTGACTTCCTCTAGCCAGATGAAGAAAATGAGATGTCAGCTTGTATCTCATCAGATTTTTCTGGTATAAAAGCTGAACCAGATATTGAGATAGATGATGCCATTCATTCAAAATAACGTCCCTTTTGTGAGGCACAACCTGCATTTAAATGCACAGACTAAGCTAAGCCTCTAAAAGAACAGAGAGTACAGAAACCTCCAAACCACCCACTCAACCTTGCAGATGCAAAACAACACAGCAAGCAAAACAAGCAGGGATAGCAGTTGAAGACACAGTGGTCATGCAGAGGTGGCCGAAGGGTTGCACAAACACTGTCCTGGCTGCACGGTCCTACCCCTCACCCCCAGAAACCACTTGGGGAGATGGTGGGCTTCAGCTCCTGCAGCAGCTGCTGAAAGTGAGACCCACTGATGCCCATCATGCCTACGTGCCCCAACAAGGTCATTACCACAGGGAAAGCACGGGGAGCAGCGGCCTCCTGCCTCTGTTGGGCTTCTCACCTCCAGCTCCACAGCACATTTCCCAACATGTAGCACAAACAGAAGCATGCTCACAGTGCTGCAGTGCATCCCAGCCTCCCTTCATTTCAGTGAGTGCATGCTTGGATCCTGCTAATTTAAGGACTTTAGGACTGGCAGCAAGACGAATGAAGGAAATGGAAGGGAAACATTGGACTAGAATAAGGTAGATCTCAATAACAGATTCAACAGCAGGATGTGATGTCATTGTTGCAACATGCACCAAGGGAATTTCCCCTGGCTATTAAGCCAGAAGACAACAGATATGGGTGGCCAAGTAGTGCAAACAGGCACCTGGAGAGGCCATGGGATCACTCTTGTGGTGATCCTCTGGATAGAGGCTCGAACAACACAATATAACTTTGAAGTTTGCCCTGCTTTGAATGTAGGGGAGGACCAGGTGATCCTCAGTAATCCCTCCCAATCTAAATTGGGCTCTATAATGGTACATGATCGCAAGTTACCATTAAGCATTGGAATAAAACAGAAACATAAAGATGGGTATTTAGGAAGGGAGCATTGATGAAGCTGAAGAAATCAAAGGCAGGAAGATTCAGCGCCCAGAGTCAACCCTCCTGTTCCCCACCACCTCAGAGGCCAGGACAGCTGGGCACAGGAGTGACCTCTCCTGGAGACTGCCAGCCCTGCAGTCCCACTCCTTAGACCTGCAGCAGCCACCCCAGGCTTGGGTCACCTCCTCTTTGCCAGACTATTACAGAAAACCCTGGCAAATCTCATCCCCCACTGAGCCCATCATCTCACAGCAGGCACCCTCGGCAGAGCTGCCAGCCCTCACTGGCAGGAGAAGGAAATATTTTTCACTGGGTTTGTACTTGGCAAGAGCTGGGTCATCTGATAATAAACTCCTTTCTCTTTTGCCCATGGAATTCTTTAGGCATATGCTGGTATATAAAACATTTACATTTGCAGAGTTGACTCAGTTAACCTGTCAGTGGAGCAGGGTGGAATGCAGGAAGGTGAACATAAAGGACAGTGACAAGCATTAAAAATAGCAAGATAATTAGCCACGTAGTTACATAATTACAGAATAATTTGGGTTGGAAGAGACCTCTGGAAGTCAGCTTGTCCAAGCTCCTTCCCAAACAGGGCTGATTAGATTTGTCTGTTTGGGGATTTGTCCAGTTTAGCTCTGAGATCTCTGGAGACAGGGGTTCTCCCTTCTCTCCAGGAAGTCTGCATGGTTTTCAATGGGAAGCAGGCCTTGTTAAAACACACGTGGTCCCATATTTGATGAGGCCACACAGTCTTTGTGACGAGGATCACTATATCAAAATGTTTACCTCAAGAAGCATTCTACAGCCTCACTCATTACTCTCACGTAACAACAGCATTCTGCAAAATCAGTATTGCTCACAGGAAAGAGGTGTCATTTGAGAGCAGTACAAAATGGGTGGGCTTGGAAAGACAAGGAGCACGCTCAGCTGTACAAACCCATCCACCATGACAAATTCATTTCTGCAGTGAGGCTGTTCATACACCAAAATCCAAGCAGGGTTCATTCACGTAGCAGCAAAGGATGGTAATGGCTATAGGTGCACCATGGATGACAAAGTCTTGTGAAGCAGCTCTGGGAAGGCTGATTACGAACCTGACTCTGCTTCAGGGCACTTCATGGCACACAGATAAATACAGCCCCTTAACAACACAAATTGTAATGGGGTCAAAAGAGAACTGCAAGAAAGATTCAGCATCTGGAAGACATATTTCTTGCAAAAAAAAAAACTTAGGAAGGTCAATCCAAGTTTATCCAGCAGAAGGTCAGAAGTTGTCTCGAGCACTGTTAGTAATTATCAGTGCAAGAATAAATGATTAATAATAGGGCTCTCTAATCAGGCAGAGAGAGAACATAACAGAAATATAATTTGTTGTGGTGGCTGGAAACAGAAGCTAAACAAATTCAGATGAAATGCAGGGTGTACTGTTTGATGAAACTGTTCACCTATAGGACAATTTACCTAGGGACGTCACAGACTTTCCATAATCTGAAGTCTCCAGCTGAAGTCTCTACAGTCTTTTTTAAGATTCATTGTAGCTCAAGAGATGTTGAAGCAGAAATTATTAGGTGAGATTCATTGTCAGAACAGATAATCGTAAAGTTCTCTCTGCTCTGAAGAACATGAAAAGTGCCCAGGAAGAATGGCCAAGGCTGCTGAAAGTGCTGAAGGGCACCGCAGCAAACTCTGCTGCTGTAGATTTCTCCATTATTACAAGTTACTGTTAGAGAAGGTGGAATCTTCTTTATGAAACCATGTTCACCTTAATAAAGGTGAAAAATCCAATGAGATCCCTCTTGCAGCTGCTGAGAACTGAAGGAGAGAGAAAAGCCATTTCTAGGAAAAAAAAAAAGGGGGGGGGGGGAATGCAGAGCAGCATTCCCTTCTGTGTAAGTTAATCACACATCCAAAACAAAGTAAATTCAGATTTATTTTGGCGCAATGGAGAGCAGAACCAAGGCTCTTCACTGAAGAAGACACAAATCGATACCCTCATGAAATCAAACAGGAAGGTGCAAAAATTCCCATCTGGAAGCTGCTGCACACTGTGCCCAGTTGCTGGAAGCCGGCCTTGTGCCGCCATCTCCACAGGGGCTGCGGGTGCCGCGCAGCAGAGCAGCACCAAGACAGGCATGAGGTGCCAGTGGCAGCTCACAGCTGCAGAGAAGCACACGGTTGTGATGTGAAACCAGATGGTGTCTTGGTGGTGGTTTGCTTTTCACTCACATCCAGAAAACTCAGGAGGAGGCAAAGTATAAGCAGACAAAACCAAACACAGCTAGCGAACAAAGCAGCTCACGCAAGAGCCCGTTGTATGGCCTGAGGAGGGATGTGCCCTCGTTGTGCCCGTGCTGGGACCCAGGGCTGAGCACCATGCTGTGAGGGGGGGCACATGGACAGGAGAAAATTTACAGACCCGGTTCCTCAGACAGATGGGAAAGGAAGCAGGAACTCAAAACAGAAAAATGCTTTACAGAAGATGGTTTTTTTTCTAAAACAAATCCCAAACAACTACCATCTGGTTCTCATTTCAGCCCACAAACGAGCAGATTTCCAGCTGAAAACCAGCAGCAGATGCCTGGACGTTGCTCTGCAGGACGTTCAGACTCAGGCTGAGCAGGCGCTGGGCCGGCTCTGCTCTCACGCACTGCTGTGTGGGCTGGGGGCCCACTGTCCCTCGGGAACAATGGCAGGGGCATGTGGAGGATTGGCCCCCACTCTGTCAGCCAAGCCAAGGGCTCCTGGAACCCTCTGAGGTTGTGAAGGTCAGGGTGAGACCATCCACAGCCCACCCAGTGCTGGCCATGAGAGGACCCTCCAGTTCCCCAGAGCCCCCGTAGGCAGCTGCAGTGCCCCAAGGTAACCTAACACAGAGAAAGAATCAAGATGTGAGGAAGCAGCATGGCACTGGTCTGGAGGCACAAGGACTTACCTCCTCTTACAGCCGTTGCTGAGCCTGCAAACACTTCCCTCTGAGCAGAGGCTTACAAGGTGGCCAATTAGTGGTTCCTTCCTTTCAGCCTATGAGCAGGTAGCAGCAGGTGGGCTGAGGCTGGGATGGGGACACCTGTGTGTGTGCGCTTGACATCCTGAAGCCTGGCTTATCATTCCTGCCTCTTCCCAGGGCACCATGGGGTTATTTCACATCTGCAGAACCAGAGTCAAATGAGGAGAAGCCATTCAGGTAGAGGCTATCGCAGCAGGATAGTCACTGTCTTTAGAGAGGTCGCACAGCCATTCCCACTGTGTTGCAGCCAGCATCCTGCAGGGCCAAACTTCTCTCACGAGCTTCCTGGGATGGATGCCACATGAATTTGTATATAAAACAGAGGGAGAGCATATACACGCTTTATATAAACAGCTGTCGGTGTGAGGAACTCTACCACAGTTAACATATCCTCAGGTCAGCTGTAGTTGTTGTTATGATTGCAAATGGCTTTTCAATTACGGCTCTTCACATCCAGGAATTTGTGTTTTAAGTATTTTCAAAGCGTTATGCATAAGCACATGGCTACATAAACAGCACACACGCCCTCAGTACTCACACGTTACATTTGCCTCTCACATGCTCAGCCATCAGTCTGCTAAAGGCCCGTGCTGTGGCACAGCAGCCAGGACTTGCAGGTAATGGCTCCTCAGCTCCTTGTGACAAACCAGGAGAAGTGATTAGCTCAGTGTGGTTCTGAAGAAGCAGGTTATGGTCTCTTTGAGACCCAGTAGTGCCATTGAGCAGCCTGATGGGCAGAGTGCTGGTGGAGGTGGTGAGGCGACAGTGAGGAGCAGACAGCAACCCTTGCACTTGTCTTGAACTGTACTAAAAATAGAGGCACTTGAACCTGTTTCACTGTGTGAAGCCTGCATAATTCAGGCAACTTTTACCAGTAAATTGCAGCTATAAAGCAAAAACTCCACAACCTTAAAAGGTCTCTTGAAGCCCATCCAAAAGAGTGCTCGGTCCAAGTGCCTTACACAAGAGGGTGAAGGAGGAGGCTGTGGGAAAGCAAATGCCAAGTGAAGCTCAGGGCTGGCAGGGAGAGAACAAACTTTGCCCCCAGCCTCTGTGCTGTGCCTACAGCCAGGACAGCATGTTCGAGAGCTCGAGATAGAAGGGTGTCCTCTGCTCCCTCCAGCTCCCTGCCACACCTGCGGGGAGATGCCCTCCCCTCTGCTGTTTGTTGAACCTTGGTGCTGGTGTCCCCATGGATGGGGCTGGATCCAAAGATAGGGACTGCATCCCTGCTGCCTTCAGTGGTGCAGCTATGGCCTGGGACAGCTGCTGTATCCCATGCCAGGAGGAAGCGCTATCAGGGTTTCCCACTTGAGGCTGCAGCATCACTGCAGAGCCACTTGCAGGATGCAGATCAGGTTTTTCTGTTAAAGATCCATCCAGAAGCACTGCAGGGAGCACAGGCAGGGAAGGCAAGCATGGTGCCGCTCAGCAGAGCAAAACTCTTCCAGCCTCATGATAAACAAATCAGTGCTCAAGCAGCGAGCAGGAGCACCCCAGTGTGAGTCAGCCTGCACTCTTCTCTCAGCAGTGCCTGAAGGCTTCCCACTCGGCATCCAGAGATGTCTGTGGGAACAACGAGTGAAGCAGAGCTGACAGGAGCTGCGGAATGAGGCCAACATTCAGTTTTCACTGGGAGCCTCACACAAATAAGGTGAAGTATTTCACTTAGAAGCATAACCGCCCTGCTGGAGCTGAGAGGATGTCACACAACCAGTGGGACGCATCTACAGGCATTTTTCAGACAGCAGTGCCCAGGTCACACTATGCTGATGGCACACTGATGAAGGCGAGCAGAAGGCACATGGATGGCCCAGTCAGCCTTCAGCTCAGAATAGTGGCACGCATGCTGGCTGCTCGCCTCCAGCCCCGTGTCCCTTCCTCTCTTTTGGCTACAGCCAATGGGAAAAAGCCTGGCTGTTTGAAGGCTGGCTTCTGTCTACATATTAACACATCTGATGCAATATGCAGTTGGATCTTAGGTAGCAGGTGAGAGAGCAAAATGGAAGGTACCATTGTATTCTTGGAGTACAGCAGTTTTCCTCAGTGCAGCCTGCTGCTGTTCCACATTAAATATCACACCCTCAACAGGCCTTCTGCACAGAGCTTTCTCACAGTGCTCTTTTGACCTGCATTTCAAAGTCCTGGTCTTGCATACTGAGATATCAGCAGGTCAAGATCAGTCCAAACGGTCTTCAGAGTCATTCTAGCAAATGGTGCAGGACAACAAGACATTGCAAATGTATCAGTACATTCCTTAATTTCTCCTGTGCCAACCTCTCTCGGTCCCCAGACCTCTGGTGGTATCTCCATCCTCCTGTCAGATCTTTTCCTTTGCCTGTCTCCTCCTGCCCAGAGACAGCAGGCAGTAGGCCACCACCACACATACTACTCTTAGGATATTTTGAAACTGATTTAGTACTGTTGAAAGATCACAGCCCCAGAGCCCAAGCCAGAGCACTGAGCTGAAGCAGTAGGGCAAGCTGCCCATATGCTGCCCATTATCAAAATGCCCTCAGTGAAACTGGGAGTTCAATCTTCATGGCCCACTCCTGGCTGCTTTCCTGGGAATGCCAATTAGTGCTCAATATTTTCTAAAACGTAACTTTGAACAGTTTGTGAACTCAGCAAAGACTGCAAAGGCACTGCAGACCACTGAGTGGCTATGGGATCCAGCCAGCCAGGGTCACACTCCCACCAGTGACCGGAAAATGAGTGGATATGTAACCTTTTTCCCACCCCCTTCCTGCCTCCTAATGACTACTAAGCTGAATCTGAAAACACTGACACCGGTGACAGGAGCAGGAGCTCTGATTCCTGGGAACAAGTGCTGATGACAGGGGAATCACTAGCTGTAAGCAAAGCCTGGTTCCCGAGCTCTGTTCCATCAGAGGAATCTTTCCTTATTATGTCCCCAAAGCCTCCCGGGGGGAGTGGGGGGGGGAAATGGGGGGGGGGGGGGGGGGCGGAGAACACGCAGTAGGAGCACAGTCAGTTATTTTTCAGAGACTTTCCCCTCTGGGCAGTCAAAAATCTGAAGGAGTTGGCATCCAGCCCAAGCTTATTCTGATAAACGCTATTTGCAACTAAAAGATGGATTAAAATAACCTCTGAGAGCCTGTCTGAAGGGGAGCAAGAAGTCTTGTTCAGCAATGCCACTAGCAGGAAGAGGTGGAGAGAACTATTCTGAGGGCTGCTTATTTTGGGTTTCACCCCACTTTGTCATTTGCCCTGACCGAAGCAGAATGAGAGGTCTATAATTAGCACTTGGGGCGCTGTTGGTGGGAGCAGCGAACAAGTCCTGGCCAAAATTCAGACCCAAGGCTTCTCCAGTTCTTTGCCCCTTCCTCCCACAAAATGGAGCCAGGGAGCCTGGGATTTGGCACCAGTAGCATGGGTTCACTGCTGACCATGGAAAAGCAACACACCCATCTCATATGGAGTCCTCCTTTTGGCACAGATTTGCAGCTTGTGGATCACTGCACTGGACTCACATTCATCTGCTGATATACTGCAGCCCTTCCAAACAGGAATTGAAATTTCCCTTTCTAAATGATGGGTGCAGACAGGTGAGAATTAAAATCCTGTACTGCCACATGGGTAACTTGGAATCCCAGAGACGACAGAGCAGAAAAAATGCAGATGTCACTGTGAAAGCCACAATGACTCCTGTAAAGAAGAAGGAATATGGAATGCAGTTGGTTTTCCATTTCCTTTTAGCTAACTGTAATAAAGTCACAGAGATGCAACGTTCATAAGATGGGTAGATACAAAGGGTTGTTGAAAGGGGTAGATAACGGCAAACGGTTGTTTGAAAGGGTAGATAACAGCAGGACAAGGGGAAATGGTTTTAAGTTGACAGAGGGAAGATTTAGGTTGAATGTCAGGGGAAGTTCTTTATTATGAGAGCAGTGAAGTGCTAGAACAGGCTTCCCAGAGAGGTTGTGGATGCCCCGTCCCTGGAGGTGTTCAAGGCCAGGTTGGATGGGCCCCTGGTCCAGTATTAAATGGTGAGGTTGTGGCCCTGCATGTGGCAGGGGGGTTGGAGATTCATGATCCTTGAAGTCCTTTCCAACCCTGGCTATTCTGTGATTCTGTGATTCTGTTGTTACAAAACCTGTTTGACACCTATTGTCAAAAATACTGATGATACGCTGAAACTTGTCTTCTGAAGGGGCTGTAATCAAAAAGTTTTTCATCTGGCAAAAGGTTTTTCCACCTGGGCAGCTCTCAGAGCCATCCACTCCATAGATGCACATTCTCATGGATTCATCAGGGGATGCTGCTATGGCCATTAGACCTACCAGGGCTGCATGATCCCTGCATGCATATTCTGCTGCTGGGGGACAGGACCAGCTGATGATGCTCCTTGCTGCTTAGCTCAAATGCTGTGTGACATTGAGGTTTCATGGCAGCAGTAATAATCTTTGTCTTGCAAGTGGCACAAAAATTATCAGAGGTTGTGTAAATAAGAGCACTGGTAATAGGCAGACAAACTAGCCTGTTACTGGGTCACACGATTTTTATGGTTGAGCTTCTAGGAAAAGGTTCTCAAGGACAAGATTATCATGCATTACAAACAAAAAGAATCCTACAAATATTCCCCAACCTTCTACAGGCAGAGCAGTTCCCCCTTCAGACCATCCATCATCACTGTGAGAAAAGAGCTACGATTGCTCTCCTGCAGTGAGGCCCCCATGTTCCCACACGGACTCCCTCCAAGATAAGACTGCTGAAAAGTTATACTTAGGTCCTAATAGTTGATGCATGTCCCCTCTCTTTCCCCTAGCCTATGGAGAATACTGGAATCCCATTTCCAAGCTTCTTCTTGCCATAGACAGGAAGAGTGGGAAGTGTTATAAAAGCAAAAGCAGAGATTCTTGCCAGACCAGAGGCTTCCAGGAGCCAAGATAGTAAAGAAAAACAACAACAACAAAACCCCTCAAAAACAGTAACAATAAAAAACAAACAAAAACAAACAACAAATAGCAGGAGATTTACAGTTCCACTGCGGAACCAGGAATGCAGGCATTACTGTGCCATGAATCATCACGAGTACCTGCACGATGGCAGCCCTCCCTGCACACAGGACTGGCCAGGGTGCCAGCCTGGGGGGTCCTTCAAGGCAGAACATCCCTGAGGCACAGCTTTGCCACCAGAGACCAGAGCAAGTGACTGAAGTGGGAAGGAGAACCTCCCAAACAAATGTCCTCTCCAGGCCAACCCCTGCATGCTCATGTGCAGCCAGCTCATGCAGCAGCATTGACGCAGCCAACTCTTCCAAGGTGGAAAACCAATGCAAGAGGCAAATGCTCACAACTTGCCTGCTGTACCACCCACGGGGAAGCACTTCATTCTTCACTGCTGTGATGGCTCTCCTAAAATGTTTGAGGCATAACAGGATACATCTCAACATATGCACCAGCATAGGGCAATTGAGCTCCTGTTGGCAGACATACCAGGTAACTGTCCCGTACCTCTGCACTCTGTGTCTCTGTGTCTCTGCCCTGGCCCCTGGGCTGGCAGCTCTCACCTCAGAGGGCTCCTGCATCAAGGAGGCAGGATGAGAAGTCAGTGGCAAGAAATGCATAGCAAGGGGAATATTCTGAGAAAGGCTAAAAATAGATCTCTAACCCTGCTCGTTTATATATAGCCAGGTCTATACGTGCACTGCCTGGTAGCAAGGCAGCATAGGGGCAAAGACATCCTGCAATGCTGACGAAGAGCTGAAAGAGCAAAACTGCATGGTGCAGCAGCCAGGCAGCCCCAAAACTGGCAGAGGCAGCAGTATGAAGTCCCAGCCAAGGTGGTGCTGGCCTTGTAACAGGGTGGAAAACTCAGTTCTCCAATAGGAGAGGCTGAAAGAGCTGGGACTTTGGCCTGGACAAGAGAAGGCTCAGGGGGATCTTGTCAATGTCTGTAACACCTGAAGGGGGTACAGAGAGGATGGAGGTGGGCTCATGTCACCGGTGCCCCGTGCCAAGACCAGAGGCTCGCGTGCAATCAGGTCCTCCATCCTCCTGCCCACATGGGGCCCTGCCACTTCCTCATCATAACAGCATTAAATAAGATGTCTTACCAATGCACATAAGAAGCCTGAAAACTCTGACAGAGGCACTGGAATGATTTTTACGTGAGCAGTTTAAAAGGTTACCCCTGACAGCTGCTTGTGCCGGTGTGCAGCATCATGCATCTCCTCCTGTGCTTCTGCCCTCATACCCACGTGTGGGCACTTGGCTGAAACCAGCAGCAGCTTTTGGAGCCTGACAGGAAGAGAAGTAAAAACAGTCCCCTTCTGGAAAATGGTTGTCCTCCTGGCAAAAAAAAAAAAACCCAAAATTTCAAAATCTGACTTCAGAGGGGTCCCTCACTCAGACAGCTCACATGATGCCCCCACTCTGATGCAGGACAGATGCTGTGGCCAAACAGTGCAAGTGGGATGCAGCCATGAGCTCTGCCTTCAGACCCATCCTACCAGCAAGCAGGGGCAGATGGTAAAAATAACAACTGTTTTGGAAGTGGGGATGTATTTGCTGGGTCTGACACGCTGACCTGCTTGAGCATGTATTGGGTCAAAGGAGAGATAGCAAAATGGAAAACGTGAGTGTGCTGGGGTTATGAAGGCAGGCAGCTCCGTGTGATAGATCAGAGCTGTGAGTGCAAGGAGGGCTGGGGCAGGCAGCGTGAGCATTAAGTGGAGTTATGGCTTTCTTTGCAGTTTGTTCACCTTGGGGCAATGGCAGAAGAGCAGAACAGTGTGTGATGGACAGAGAGTACTGAGGTGGGGAGCAGCACTTGGCTTCTTTGGGCCAGAGCTGGGAGCTCCAACAAAACCGCTTCACAACAAAAATGCACTGGGGGAGGGCTGAGCTAAGCAGCTTCTCAACCATATTTCTATCCTGAGGAGCACGGCCAAAAGAGGCTGCTTTCCACCTCCAGCAGCCCTACTCCCAGCACAGCAAGGCCACAGAAGCCTCGAGGGCAAGTGGGAAGCAGAAGCCTCCCAAATACCAGGGGACTGACAAGGGAGCCCTGGCATTTCCTAACTGTGACAGCATTAAATAAAATTCCCAACAGCACCCTAAAAGAACCGCCTGGAGGCTCAGGCAGGGGCAGTGCCTGTGAGAGCTGAGCAACAGGACCTGGAAACCCAAAGCATGAGCACCGTTGGAGCCTACATGCCTGGCAGGCCTGGCCCAGCCCGCAGATAAGCAGCAGGAAACACGTCAGGCCATTGCGAGGCCCAGCCACGGCCTTGTGTACGTGCATGGGTTCATTTGTGCGGGAAGTGGGGGCATCACATGGCGACAGGAGCTTCCAGCTCGCTGTACGTGAGCTGGAGACATACTCAACAAAAATAGGCACCGCACACTTGGTAACAGCAGGGAAAAGCACAACCCTGGCTTTTCATGCATAATCCCAGTCTACCTGTTATTATTGTCCGGGCTCCAGCAGTGGACCTGGAGCCAAATGCTGGAGTGATTTATTCTTTGCTCAGTATAATTCCATTTACTGAGTGGAGTTATTTAGTCATTGCAAAATTCGGCCCAATTATTTTTATTTGGACATTCGTCTTATTTTCATAACCGTGCCCCCTGAAATGCTAACCCTGCTGCCTCCAGAAAGAGCCATTTTCTGCAGCAGAGCTAACACGGCATTTGGAAAGGAATTGTATGCTGGCACCCAACTTCTCCTGCATTATCTGGCTGCGTTCTGGAGATGATGCTGATGCTCACTTGGAGATAAGCCCCCAGATGTTTAGGCAGGCATCGAGCAGAGGGCAAGAGATGGAGCACACATCCATAGGGACACAGACATGGGAGGATGAGGAGTGAAGTATGATTCCACTGTTCACTGTAGAAGAAAAGTCTTTCCTTTTGTTTGCCCTAAACCTGCTGTCTGCTAACTCATATGGAGCTCCAGCCCTGTATTCTCAGAAATCATGAACAAGTTCCTCATCTTCTCAAGCTGTTCAAGAATTTCTGCAACTCTCTCCTACCCTCATTTTATTTTCTGAACTGTAAGGCCCCACACTATTACATCTCCATCCTGCAGTAGGAAACACAGATGCCTTTGTTGATGTACCTTTTTTTGGAACTAAGTGAACCAACACAGAAAAACAGTTTTTCTGATACTGCCTTATCCTCCCTGAGGATTCTTTTTCTTCCCCATTCCGAAGAATGGCCAAAGAATTCCTAGTGAGCTTCCTTCATTCAACACGTTCAGACAAGTTTCCAGCAGCAGATTCTAGCCCATAGCATTAGCATCCATGCCCCCTTGCAGTCATTTGCCAAATATGTATGAAGTTCAATGACAATTCTCATTAGTTTGCTGTCTACCTCATCAGCTCTCCCAGCCTGCAATCCTAAACCTAGTGCTGCATTTAAAGCCAGGCAGAAATCTGGGCAGTTTTGTCTCTTCCCTGCTTCATCTGTATGATAAAAACACATAGGGACACTTTACCAACGTAGACATAGTCATAAAATTAATAGTTGAACTCCTAAAGCTAGCAGATTGGTTATTTGGGACTGGTTTTCTGGGAAAGGGAGGAGCTGATTGGTAAGTCTAATGTTTATTTTGGGAAGCAAACAAGAATGCCACAGCAAAACGTCGATACGCTTCCTAATTAGAATAAGCAGGCAACACTGCAACTCGTTTCCCTGGATCCCTGGGTGCTCCCCATGGCAGGTCACCCAGAGCTGACTGTCCCATAGCAGAATGGCCACATGCAGCTTCTCTCAGAGGCCGGGTATTTTCACCGCCAAGCCTAGTGGTGCAGTCGATACAATAGAAGGAAGGGATTTAATCTAGAAGGAACTGGACAAGCTTGAAAAGTGGATCCATGTGAACCTAATGGGGTTTAACAAGGCCAAGTGCAAGGTGCTGCACTTGGGTTGGGGCAATACCAACTATTAGCACAGACTGGGAGAAACGCTCTTTGAGAACAACACTGTGGGGAGGAACTTGGATTTCTGGTGGATGAAATCTGGAACCAGCTTATACCCAGAAGGAGGACAGACTACTTTTTGCATGGTCTAATAGTGATAGGGATGGTTTTAAACTAAAAGAGCAGAAATTTAGGTTAGATGTTAGGGGGAAATTCTTTACTCAGAGAGTGGTGAGGCACAGGTTGCCTAGAGAGATTGTGGGTGCCTGATCTCTGAAGACATTCAAAGCCAGCTTGGATCTGCAGCCTGATCTGGTGGGAGGCAGCCCTGCACGTGGCAGGGGGTTGGGACTACATAATCTTTAAGGTCTCTTCCAATCCAAGCCTTTCTATGATTCTATGTTCTTCCCTCCCATGCTTCCTCTCCCCACACTTTAGTTTGCCTTTACTTCAGATACGGTGAAAAAGCTGTTCTGCCTTGCTGCTTTTCCCTGG
The DNA here is from genome assembly GCF_023343835.1 of Lagopus muta. Lineage (NCBI taxonomy): Eukaryota > Metazoa > Chordata > Aves > Galliformes > Phasianidae > Lagopus > Lagopus muta. The sequence continues at coordinate 21,519,225 of NC_064438.1, read as the reverse complement.
AGCTGGCTGGAGAGCAAAGCTCAAGTTCCCTCAGCCATTCAAGGCTGCTGTGAAAAGAGGCAGAAATGGGTCCTTAACAAGCACGGTCAGGACCTCCAAGCATTTCTCAAAGGGAAAACACAGACTTGCCAGAAGCCAGGACTAAAAGTAACAAGCACATAAACATCATTCATGCAGCTCTGCGCTAGCCAAGAGCCATTCCACAAGTGAGCTGTGTTCTCCCCCTCCCTCACTGCCTTTTTGCCAGTCCCCTTCCCTCCTGCCCAAGAAAGGTCATTTTCTTCACAGGCAGGGAAATCTTCCACAACAACAGGGTTTTAAATCAAGCCAAGGAAGAAAACTTCCCTTTCACCAACTCCTAATAAATAACTTCAACATCTTCGATGCAAGTATTTCCAAACAAAGAATCCCTGTTCAAGACAGAGCTGTAAATTACTGCAGCCAATCTTGTTTTGTTTGAAATCAGACTCAGGCGGACTTTACTCATCTGTGTTCCAAAGCAGTCTTCTGCTTCAAAGGTCTTCTGCTGCTCTCTACCAGTGCTCGGTGGCCGAGGAAAAGCCCTTTCCCATGTCCTTCCAGGGGCTCTGCTCCCCAGTGCACCTGAGAGACATTTGCAGGGCATACAAAGCTGAGAGGTGCCCTGGACATTGCGGAATTTCATGCCAGCATGTGAACGTGCTCAGAAACATCAGCACAAAGCTCAAGCTGCTAAGGAGAAGGGACCAGAGCCAGGCTGGCACCACCACAGCCAAAATCAGGAGCTGACTCTATGCTAACACCAGGGTAAAATGACCCAGGTCACAGGCTCAATAGCCCTGAAGATGGTTCTCCAACAGTAGAAGCACCGATGTGACTCTGACACCACAATTAGGAGCTGTGCAGCTTTAAGGCACAGTTCCCTGTCCCCTGGCACCGGTTACACTAATTGCACTCATTAAATACCCAGAGGTGCTGTGCTCCATGCTCACAGGCTCAGGCAGCTGGCGCTGAGGCACAAAGCCGGCTGGAGGCAGCACCAGAGCTGTGCTCAGGGCCTTGCTGGTGTAGCTCAGAAAGCCCAGGGCCACGCGCTCTGCTCTGCTCTTTCTCTCCTCATGCTCCCCGCTCCCTCCCACACACACGCAGCCTGCCAGTGCCCATTGGCTGCATCCCAGCTCTACCACACAGCACCTCTGGGTGCTTTAGGCTGTGTGCCTATGGAACGGAACGGAATGCTCAGCCCACGTCTGCAGCCTGGGCAGCGGGTGGCAGCCTCAGCAGCCTTTGAAGCAGTCTCAGTGAAGTGAATTTAATGCAGTGGTTTCGCAGCCCTTACAGGATGGATGTCCACGGTCCTAGAAACCATGGCAAGAGGAACCTTCTTAATTCACAGCAAGGCGGTCAGGCACTCAGCGTGGCCTCTTTGGGACAGAGCTAAAGCACTTTGTGCTTCTCTGCTGCACAGGGCAGTGCTGGGAAGGGAAACACCAGCCTTCACCTGGGCATCTCCTGTTTGCATGTCATTTGCTTTGAGAAGCAGCAGCAAGTTGTTAACAAGGAACTGCTGAAGAGGAACTTATTCAGCCTAGCCACTGGGTTGGCATTCTTACCTCTGTATTAACATCCAGTCCGTTCTGTCTCTCAAAAGCATTGTTTCTGACCACCCTGCTGCTTGAAGCTGGATCTACAGGCGCAGAGAGCAGTCCTGGGTTGGGCACTGAGGGCAGCTGGAGGTCACAGGCTGATGAGGGAGCAAGCTGGAGCTTACACACTGTGGGCACAGCTTACTGCTTACAGTTTACCCCTCCTGCCCAGCCAGGCTGGCTCTCGCATTGCACAGGATACTGTAAGACTCTTCTGGTACTCAGAGAAGTTGTGGCAGGACCGGCCCAAAGGAATCTTCCCCACACCACTGCTGTCCTTCAGTTCCCAGGCAGAGGCAGCTCTGAGCATGGCTCCCCGTGCTGTATGGGTCATTACACCACACCAGGCTGCATACACCACACCATCTGTCACAATCACCTGCACCTCTGCCACCGAGGAGCGGCAGCGTGGGGTGCATCAGTGTGGCAGCACCCGAAGGTAGGATGCAAGGAACCTCCTCTCCACCTCTCACTGTAGTGATATTGGTCAGAAGCTTCCAATAACCACCTGGGGTAACCCCGGTAACTGGGATGATTGCAGGGCCCCAGGGGAGCTGTCAGCACAGGGATGCTGCCACTGGACTGAGAAATTATGGCACGGAGATTCCCGGCCCTGTGATTTGCCTCTCGCTCTGCAGAGAAATACATGATCAGAGACTGGGAAGCCTCACAAACACTCATGCACCCCAAAGTGCCAAAGAATTCACTTGTCCCGCACTAAAACCCTTTGCCCATCAGCTCCAGGTGAATCTCAGCCCTCGCTACTAGATGGCAGCTATAGGAGCCCACATCGGCCCCGGGTACTGAACCCGTGCGCAGCACTATGCAGCTGTGGGCAGGGAAGAGGGGCGGGAACCCTCGGGTAAGAGCAGAAAGTCAATGCACCGAGCCACGAACTACACCTGCCTGTCTGCGGCAAAGCTTTTGGGCACAGCCAGTTCCAAGCAGTCCTTAAGCATCAATCCAATCGAACACGACCATCTTAACAAAGCAAACGAAGTTGCGTAAGGTCAGTCCGCAGCCCATCTCCGTCCCATCGGCACCTCCGCGAGCGGCAGCAGCAGCAGGGGGGCAGGGCACCGCAATAAGGACGGCCCGGGGATACTGTGCAAATATATCGGATTTTATTACTCTTTTATGGAAATAATAACAGACATTCAGGTAGAAACATATTAAATTAATGCAGTCGACAGTCTAAATGCAAAAATAAATATAAAGTCCGGCAGCTCAATGCATCTAAAACAGCTCATTTCTTCTAACGGATAGAAAAGATTTTTTTTTTTTTTTTTTTTTTTCTTTTAGACGGAGAGTTTCATACGATCAAATAGAAACGAAGGTACAAGCGCTTTCTCAGAAAACACCGCGACCCGGCAGGCAGCGGAACCTCCCACCGCCGGGTCCCCGCCGCCGCCGGGTGCAGTCCGCGGGCCGGGCCGGGTCCCGCCGAGCCGAGCCCAGCCGAGCCGCCCCTCAAAGGGCCGAGTCCGAGTCGCTGGAGTCGAGGCTGTTGCGCAGGCGGCAGCTGCCCAGGCGGTCCCGCTGCAGGCTGAGGTTCTGGGTGCTGCGCCGCAGGCACTCCAGCGACTGCAGGAAGGACTTCTTGGCCTTCTCCTCCTCCATGGGGGACACCCCCTCCTCCTCCACCTCCTGAATCTCGTCGAAAGTCACCGGCTGCGTCTTGAAGCGCGACTGCCGCGGCCGCCGTGCCTTGCCGCGGGCGGGCCGGGCCGGGCGGGCGGGCGGCGGGAACTCCTCGGCCACGCAGACGAAGTGCGGCATCACCGCCTGGTAGCTAGAGCAGACGCCCAGCAGCTCGGCGGGTTTGGCGGCCATCCTGCCGCCCGCGGGGCCGCCCGCCGCGGGGGCCGGGGCCGGCGGAGCGGGGGGAGCTGCCTCGGCCGTGCCGGGCGACGGTGCCGGAGCGGAGAGGGAGCGGGAGCGCCGCGGAGCCGAGGAGCGGTCGACGAGCGGCGCGGTGCCGAAAGCGGCGCGGTGCCGGGCGATCCGATGCGGTGCGACGCGATGCGATCGGAGCGCGTCCCGCCTGCCTCATCCGAGCCGGCTGCGCCCGCTGCCGTTATATAGAGCGGCGGTGCCCACGCGGGAGCACGCTCGGCGGCGGCGGAGCCCACCCGCGGCCCCGCCGCCTGGCACCGCCCCGGCCCCCCGCCCCCGGCGCCGCCTCTCCTCCACCGCCCTCCGGCCGCGGGGGAACGGGGCGCTGCGAGAGCGCGGGGCGGCGCGCCCCGATCCGCACCGCACCGCCCTCGGCCCCCCGACTGAGAGCCGCGGGTCCGGCGCTCAGCCCCTCAGCGCTGCGTTCGGGACAAGCCCAGCTCCGGGCCGGGATAAGGCACCCCAACGCCACAATAAACTATGGAGACCGCGTAGCACCACCATTCAGAGACCATCGCACAGATCTCCTCCCACTTCTGCCCCTTTTGATGCGTTTAAGCAGGGTTAAGTACCTGCTTCGGTTGACCCTATGTCCACTTATCCGAGGGATCCTAAAATTTTCCATTCCCCGCAGTCTTGGCCACACTGGTGATGCACAAACAGAGCCACAGACAAGAAATGGCATACACGTAGCACTGAGCTGAAATAAATGCTATAAATGAGCAGAGGCTGCAACCACACCTCAGAGCCGCTCAAGCCAAGGGGTCACAGAATAAGCCAGCAGCATAGGGCATAGGGCAGCATAGCATAGGGTCACATAGGGCAGCGATGGGGACAGAGCTAGGTAGAAGCAGAAAAGGAAAGAAGGAGGGAGATAGAACCTGATGTGGCTCAGCTGTTCCCTATGCAGGGCAAATGTGAGAACAGTCCACTCAGACACCCTCTGGCAGCTTCACCCACACAGAATATTGCTGAGGCCTGGTAAGGAGCTGAGCAAGGGCAGTCCCACTGCAGCCTGGCTCCAGAACATGGGGCTGGGAGTGAGGTATGGGCAACATAGGGCAGCACTGCCAGCAACGCTCCAGCCTCGATGTGAGGAGACATCTGGCTGCAAGCATGTTCCTTGGCTGCTTGCAGTAACCTCAAGGCCAGGCTTAGTCTGAAGCCTTTGTACTGGGAGATACAATTAACTTAATAAGAGAAAAAGCTTTTGGTTGATCTCAGTGGCTAAATGCATCCCCTGAGCCCAAAGTGCACAACAAGGCTTAGAGTAGACCCATCCCTGGATCTCGGCTCTGCCATCACAACCACACCAAGGCCAGGGCCTTCGTCCATGGGTCTCTGGGGCTGAGCTCTTCCCTACAGCAACCCAGACGTGCTGGTGGTGGGCAGGGCACCTCACACCCACACCAAGCCCGGTGAATGCATCTGTGCTAGCAACAAACTCAGCACCAGAGGATCCCAGGCCTTGCCGAGAAATTCAGCATTAGCAGCCCCAGCTGCCCTCCAAGTATGTTCAGCACAAACACAAAAGTTTCCTTTCAGGTAAAACCTTTCAGGTACCTGAGCAGGCGGGATTATAAACGGTTCCGGGAAATTTCAGTGTTGAGCTGGGAGCAACATCACCATGGCAATAACCAGGAAGCCTGAAGTTTTTAGTTGAGACAATTTGAAAAAAAATATCCTGTGACATAATCCCCCAAGTTAGGCCTGCAATGCGCTAATGTAACAACTATATTTATTCCGGCGGCTTAAATCATGCCTTTAATCTGGGTGCTCCTGGTGCTGAAACGCGACCTCACCGCCGGGATGGCAGAGCCTGCTGCCAGGGGGCTCCCATGGTGGGGTGGTTGTGTCACATAGTGCAGAGCTGAGGTCATCCTTGTGCACAGGGCCCGGCGCTGCTCATCTCTGATGAGGTGTGCAGGCTACACGAGGCCCTTTGGAAGCCTGATTAGAGCCTGTCAGCTGGAGGTGCACAGCCACTGTCACCTGTGGCAAGCAGGCAGCAGCACCCTGGCTGTGCTGAGTCCCAGCGCACTGACCCTGCTGCTCCCTCAGCCAGCCTGCGGCCCAGCCTGACTTCTCATGTGCTTTGTGCCACCGTAACTTGTAATGCTTCCTTCTACCCACTGGACAACGTAGAGACCAGAAAGTTTGAATGCATTAATGCTCCTCACAGAAATACACCGCGTTATTCTTTGAATTATTTTAGTTATAAAGTCATAGCTGAAATGAAGCCAGTACTTCAGTAGCAGCCACAGGATAACAGCGTTTGGCTGTCATCACTCTACTTCTAATTAATGGGGTAATACAGCTCATTGTTTTCAAGAAGAGCTGCAAAATGTTCCCTGACGGAAACTGCTATGCGAGTTTCCTCTGTTTGGGCTGATGGGGTCAGGGCAGGCTGCAGCTCCCCCAGCACCGCTGCAGACGCAGCAGCACGCAAGGATACACGATGGGAGCATGACTCGACAACAGGAGCTGATATCTGGGGGGATCTGCTGCTTCTCTCATGTTTTAAACACTTCAGGTTAAAAACCCTAAGCTGGGATCCACCTTTCCAACTATCAACTCCCAGTTCCTTCTGTGGCTACAGCCACTGCAGAGAACCCACGTACTTCAGCAGAACAAACTTGTCCTTTCCTCTACCCTCTCCTTTTAAGCCTGTTTGTAAGTAATTAAGACAAAAACCAGCTCCATTCTAAGGATAAAAACACCGGCATGTGTTGCACAGGCAGGAATTGCTCTTGGTTGAGTACCATCTGACTGGGTGATCCCTGAAGTCTTGCTCAGCCATAGAAAACCCTCCTGAGCAATAGGAGCACAAGCTGGCTCTGTTCCTCTTGGGGAACCTAAGCCAAGTGGCAGCCTTGTGACGGACCTCTGCTCAGTTTTCTGGTAACAGCCTTCAATTTGCTCCCCACTTCCTTCACTTAAAGCAAAGGAAAGATGCACCAAACCCATCTTCTAATGCACAAAGACACATCCTCATCGTGTGGGCAGCCAGAGAGCTGCCAGCCAGCCCGGGTGCTGCTCTCACAGGGAGATCACACAGCGATCTAAAGCTGCACAGAATGGTGCACAGGAAGAGGAGGTAAATCAAACAGGTCAGCAAGCGAGGAAGCCCACATCTGTCATCCTACTGAGCGATGGCCCTCTGGGAAGGGCCCACGTTTTTACAGAGACCTGCTGGTGAGCCACTACGCAGTACTCACGAGTCACTCCCAGGTATGCCAAGAAAACGAGTGATAGCTGCAGGATCCCAGCAGCAGTGAGGTGCAGGAGGACAGGCCGGTGAGCTCCAGTTTAAACAAATGGCACCAGTTGCTATGGAAACCTTGAGCATTTACAAAAAGCACTTCAAAAACAAAACACAGTGAGGCAGATTTCATATCTAATCTGGAAATGTTTATGACCAGAAAAGGCAAAGCGGGTGTTAAATGCTTTTTAGCTAAGTCAATAGCAGCAGTACTTGACAAGGAGGCATTATGGATTTGCAGCACCCATCCCAGAGCTCCTATCTGAACTCCCCAGGAGAACAATCTTCTGCACTCAGCCAGTGCTGCAGTATGAATCTTCTGGCTCCTTAACTCCTTCCTGGCACCCCATCTCTCTCTGAATTGCCACTGGCAGAAGCAGATTTCAGGTAACTCAACCCGTCAGTCACGACAAATAGAAAATATATAGCTGGATAAATCTGATGCAGGAGAAATAAAATTATGGATTGCTTTAAAGTCAATGAAAACTATAAAATGTAATATTTTTTTTTCCTGAAAGAAGTGGTGAACATTGCTGTTGTTTTTAAACAGAACGTGCTCAGATCAAGCAGGTATGGCCCAACAGCACAGTATTTATTCAGCTGTACTCCAGCCTCATCAAGAGCTTATGCTTGAACGTTCAAGTATCCCATGATTAGATGTTTACTGCAAGTAGTGGGGTGACACAGATTCCTGATACCACTGTGGTTTATTAATAATGCCACTGCTTATGTATGTGTTAAATGAACAAAGGGTTATATATTATTGATGGAACAACCCTGTGCACCAGTCACAAGGAGGTTGTTTTTTTTGGCTGGCTTGTTTTTGTTTCTTGTTTTCTGTTTCTTTGTCAAGAACGGCTCCATTCTGCATATTCTCTAGGGGCAAAAGACAACACTCCATCCTTCTATTCACCTACTCCTTACCATCAGGACTGAGAGTTGTATTTTGGAAAACGTGGCAGTTACTTGGAAAAGGCAATCTGCTGGAAAACCACAGGGAATGAATGGTTTTGAGGAATGCAATTTTTCAGCTTTTCATGGAAAAGACATCCATACTCTGCTGAAAAACAACACGTCACAATGAAGAAACAGGAAAAAAGTAGAAGCGCAGTTGATACCTGCTGCATCACACACCTGCTGCAGGGAGCGTATGAGAAACAACCAGAGATAAACATGAACAAATAACGTAGTAGTGGGACTGGGACAGCAAATGGCTACGAAAGGCAGTTTGGGAGAGATGGCAAGAATACGGGGAAATAAGGAAAACAAAATCCAAGAGTGCTCTGTAGGCAAAGCGGCTCCTAACATCTGCTCCACTGCTGGTGGATTCTGGGGAGAACAGCAAAAACAAAACTGCCCAGGAAAAATCCCCTCTCTGAATCCTTTGTGTACGTAAAAACATTCGGTTTTGGATAAACCCAACAGCCCTGCAATACATTCTACTTTAAATTACTGCCACGAATTCTGAGTTTAAAACTTTTTCAATAAGCTTTTGGCTGGGAATGCCGTACTGTCAAAACAATTCTAGGAAGGAAGTAAAGCCTCGTGACTGGAAAATAAACCTCTGGATAGTGCTTTTAGAGGCACTGCTTTCAAATCCACATAACGAGGGAAAAATTTCCTCCAGCTATAAGTTGGACACTCTACACATTTACCATCTTAAACGAACATCACGCTGTGCACTTGATTCCAATGGCAGAAACACCCAGATGTACCACCTGAAATTTGCAGGCTGGCTGATTTCCCATGAAAAATCAAGCCTTTTGGTATCACAAAACAACACCAGGAGCAGGAATCTTTTAAATGCTACTTCTGCACACGTTCACTTTGAGAACCACAAGAGTGCTCGCAGCATTAAGGAACAAATCTCTACAAAGAAAATGTCCCTGCAGAAAGACCTCCTGAGGAGATGTGGGCTGAAATCTCCTCTGCTTTAAGCCATTTCCTGCTGTTCCGGCAGGCAGGAGGCTGCAATCTGCTGCCACCTGGCTAGGGGACATTTTGGGAGGAGGTGGGGGGGAGGAAGGAAGGACCCACAACACCCAACACCCCATCTGGCGTGAAGAAACCTGACCTCTATGCCAACTGTTCCCCTTGCAGGACAGGGGAGGAAGGACGCCACACGCCTTCTCCCCACTGCCACTGGTGTGGAAAGAGAGCAGCACAGAGGAGACAGCAGCAATAAAACGACATCACCCCAGGAGAGAAATATGGAATACAGCAATTCTCTTGTAAATTGTTTTATTTTGGGGTAAACCTTTGTCTTCTCAAGGCTCAGAGCAAATAAACTAAACCACAATTTGCCAACATCATAAACTGAAGCTGAGAAAGTAAGCAAAAAACTGTTTTTCCTCAGCACAGCCCTGCCATCAGTCACGCACCAGGGCTTCATTGAATTCAAACCAGTTGCCATTTCCATAGGCTGAAGTTTGGGGATTTAAAGGTTCCCAGTAGTCCCCACTCGTTCTAGCAGCATGACTACAGGTAACACAGTGTGAACAAAGGTAGCTTGTCTGAGCTGACAGATGCTGAAATGTTACCTTGTCAGAATACCTGGAGAAGTCTGCAGAGCTCCTTGGTTAAGGGAAAACACTCTCTGTAAGAACTGCCAAAACGGGGCATGCACATGGGGTAATAAACAAAATATCAGTTACCTGAACAAAATAAACATTAAAGGAAACGGCTGCCTGCTTCAATGCTCGTTCTCAGGAGGTGCATCACAGAGCCGAGAACTTAGGTTCAAATTGAAGGAATTAGCATCAAATTGAAAATATATTTCTAAAAACATATTTCTGTATGAACTGGGATGAAAGAGGAGACATTATTAGATAACAAAGAAGGTTTTCTAACAACTTTAATTCCTTTTAGAAGAATAAGCTATGTCTAAAGCTGTTTGGTAATTTAGATAAAGAAGCTGTTAACAAATGTGGCTGATACACAGGGAATTAAAGAGCTCAACAGCCTGTCCTGTAGGTCATCGACACCTTAACATTTGGGCATAACTGAATATTGACAATCTGACCACACTTGTCAAGTAACAAACTTAAAGTACAGAAAATGCTGACTAAGAGAAGACAGACATCTTTCCAACACCAACTTACTCTTGCATTAAGAGGTTTTCTAACATGTTACACAGCATGGAGTATTTACTCATGCTTGGATCCTACTTGAAACAGAACATGAAGACACACCAAACCAATGTTCTAGGTCAGTACAGCGGGTTCCATTCAGCTGCAGCAAGAACCAGGCACACAGGGTACCTGGCTTAACATTGAGGTAAGCAATCACCAGCTTACTGGTTCCTAACAACAGGTAGGCCAGGCAAACTCTGGTACAGCAATCTAGAGCCAATTCTGAGCTGCTGACTGCTCTGGTCAGTACCTCTCAGAGCTTCCATGTTAAGGATAGTTATCCTTTTGCAAACCAAGTGTATGATTTAATATCACCCGAAAGCACACCACTTCTGAAAACAAAACAGCACAGCTTGCATAACACGTAACTTCTGACTGTCAAAGATCTTTGTGACATCAGTTCTCTTCCCCATCAGTCATTTCTCAGAACTCCTTCCTGTAGGCTTCTTTTGAATCTGAGGCTCTTGATCTCCTGCGGTTCACATTCAACAATGCCCCAAGTGCCTCTTCACTTCCAAACTCCATCAGGTTCCGGATAAATGATCCTAAAAGTCAAGTTTATACGTGCGTCTCTGGAATGGTACTCCTTAGGTACTCGATGCTGTGAGCAGCATTATGGAAAAACAAACAAACATCCATGAGCTTGTGCATCTAAAATACAGGTAATCAACGTAAAGAATTCTAATATTCTGTGATGGCTCTTTATTTACCTTTCTAAACATTCCAGTAAGACAAGATATCCACATTCTGACTACTGAGCCACTGGGGAAAAAAAAAAAGGTCTCTGCAGATTACTGTGGGTTGTTAAACTAAACTGCCATTCTTTTTTATGTATTCTAAATTCCTAAACTGATTGTACTCTTTCATCTGCAGGCTGTAACTTTCACTGAAGACCTGCAATGAACACCTACATGGTGAGACAGTTCTTATTATCACTTAGCAGCTGAATAAAAACCCATAACTTTTTCTGGGGGGTACTCTGAAATTCTGAAATAATATTAGCACATACTGAAATATCTGTTCCAGTAGAAAACATGTATTCCACATCTTTACAGGAATGCCTTGCACATATTTAGAGAACTGCACTGGGAGTAAAGCGCAATAAGCAGTGCCAACGAATTCTTACCTGCCAGTCCTCCTGGGTAGCTCCTTCCATCATCAGCAGAGTCCCATGATCAAGCGGGATTCTTAGTCTCTCTACATAAGTATAGCCTCCATTCTCTTCCTAAAAAGAAACAGTGCACACTGAAGTAGATGAGTGCATTTGGCAGAAAACCAGACCTCTGTAGCAGAGCTTAAAAAACAGGGACATGGGAGGAAGAAAGGAAGCTTCTGCAGGATCAGGAAGTCTAACTAAACTTCTCAGCAACCATATTTCATAGAGAGTTCAGGAGCTGAGCATTTTAAGGATGAAAGAAAGCCATATTACATCTCACTGTCTGTACAACACAGTTCAACAACTGCTTCCTACATCCAGTGCAGAATCCTGGCTGTGACTCTTTTGGAGACATCCACACAAATTAAACAGTTCTGTGTGGAAACATTCTGCAACCATAATGGCAATGCCAATGGTTAAGTACTTCATCAAAAATGAACAATCTCCTTTTATTCTGAATTGGTCCCGTTTCTGATTCCAGACATTTGCTGGTACAGTGCTATCTGCTACATGAAGAGTTCTTTCCCATTAAAAAAATCTTTTTCCTGTAGTAGTTTGTAAAACAAGTTCCTTAAAACTTCATTATCATTAAGCAAATCAGATTGCTAAACTAGAAGACATCCATCAATTGCAAGACTTCTGCTGAGCTCCCAGATGACATATGAGAGTTTTAAAGGATGAACACTTCAACTAAATGAAGCTGCACCACAGCCCTGGCCTGACACACATGACATCATTCAGAACAGGAACTCCTCATCTCCAATTTTGCATCAGACCAACACAGGGCCATTGGCACATGGCTCAGGGAAGCCAATTACACTAACATACTTGTCTTGGTCAATCACCACAGTTACCCCCTCACGAAACCACACTGTGCCTGGCACCAACTGTCTCCCATGCCACATGGGCAGGTACAACACTCCATGTACTCTTCTAATATTTTCTGGTGTTAGCCTTCAACAGTTGCAAAAATCTGCTACAAACCTTAAGCAACTTCTATTCAGCATCTTGCCTACTTACCCATGGCACTTTAATTACTCATCTGCATTGAAGTACTGAGTAGGAAAAACACCATTTTTCCCCCAGTACAGAATCTAAGTACACAGTTGGCACACTGAAGATGTCTGCTGCCAATTTAGAAAGCTGCTTAGGAAGAGTGGAAAGCAACTCTCTGAAATGAGGAATTCAGAGGTTTCAGATAGAAAATTGCTTTCAAAATACAGGGAGAGGGAGGGGAAAATTTGTACACTACTGCATCTCTGGAAGCAGAAACACAGGTTTTTTTTTCCAAACAGATCGCCAAATCAGTTTTTTCTTCATGCAAAAAAACCTTGATTGAGGTAAACTCAAATCCCAGTAACAAAAAGCATCATCTGACATAACTGATTTTGCAACTTCTTGTTCATGCCTAGGACTGGAAGTTGGGCTCAGTGTGACAGAACGTGGTTATTCATTCACTACTGCTGGTGCAAGGGGCAGCGCTGGCTGGCAGCTCCATGTTTGTGCCTCTCTTGGTGATACCCGCAGGCCTGAGGCTATTCCAGCAGTTAGTTACGCTCATTAAACCTCCAACATCAGGGAGTGCTGAGGGCACTGAGAACCACTTGTAGTATTTTCTTTTTCAGAAGGACAACGTCCATTTGCAAAATATATTGCCGAGCTTCTGGAATTATTAGGCATTTATCTCACTCTATTAGAAATACTGCACAATGCCATTTATTTTTTTTCTTAAACATCTAGGGAAACAAGGAAAGAATTTCAAGAACAGATTTCATAAACATGACTGCTGATGAAAAGCAGTGAAATATCACTGCATGGCTTCTTTTTCATTTCACAGGATTGCACCATTTCAAAGGACAACAGTGGACTTATTTTTAACGTCTCTTGTCTGCTGATCATAATTAAAATTAATCTTTTAAGATTCAGGAGAAAACATTCTTTTGGCTTAGAAAAACCAGTATGTAAAAGCAGCAATTACAAAATCAAAAAGGAAAGATAGAGAAAAGATCTGGAAGCCAGAGTGCTGGCTTCTGGACTTCTGCTTTTCCTATTATCTTGAGCATGATAATTATCCTTACAAACTTCAAATCTTTCATATTTCAGATTCCCATCCCTCTTTTCCAGTTTCCTTCTCTACCACCAATTGTGGAAGCTCCATTTGTATCTCCACAACAAACAGGGCTCATCTGTGAGGGCTGCTCCAAAAGTAATGCCTCCCATATTATTATGTTGGCCCATGATGTTCAGAGGCAGATTGCAGCAGAGGTTGAACCTTCCCACCAATATCCCATTACATTTGGTGCCGTGTGACAGATGGCAGCAGAGGGGCACTCTGACAGAATGACGTTGGACTTGAAAGTGTGTACGAAGCAAAGGTGTGCCACTGAATTTCTCCTTGTGGAAAACATGGCACCCATAGGCACTCACTGATGATTCCTGAACATTTCTGGAGACCAAACAGTGGATGCGAGCACAGTGAGGCAGCGCGTGGTGCATTTCAGCAGTACTGACAGTGGGCCACCTCTGCTACTGCAGACCATTACAAGTGTTCATTGCTCACTGCTGGTGAAAATGCACAGCTAACGGTGGTGACTCTTGAAAAACAGTGTTTTGTAGCTGAGATTTTACTCTATCAAATAGCGTTGTTATGCTTTTTGTATCTGTTGTAGTTTCCACAGAAACAAACAGAAAGCATTACTTTCAGAGCGCTCTATGCATCAATCATTTTGCATTTTTGCCTGTTTATTCTCACCACCTTGCTGACGTCCTCAATGCAGCTCTTTTGTGCATTCAATGAGAAAGAGTATCAGTGCTATTGCTGTTTCCTCATGTAATCCCCCTGCCCTCCTACACAGGACTATCTTTAAACTCCTGCTGCTGACCTCGCTTTCTGCAATTGCGGCAGCCTGAAGTTAATTGCCTCTTCCTCTCTGCTTGTCTATAGCTGCTCAAGCCCTGCCAATACCAGCAGAGAAAGGAACCTCCTCTACAGCTGCTGTTGCCCACAAGTCTCCTTCCTGCTAATCCACTCATCCTAATCCAAGCCTTGGTTTCTACTGTGCTCCATGCACTGCCATGTCAGTCTTCAATGGCTGCAAGGACACCAAAGCTTATTTTTCTGCTGTTTGCTGAAGTAGCTGACTTCCACTAGAACAGATACACAAGGGCAGCAGGACCTTATCTTAGCGTTTCACGTGAAGGACAGACCCACGTGAAGGCAGGATCTCAGAATGCCACCAACACTGTTACCTAACATGCACAGAACTCCCTGCAGTACCCAGCACCCCCCAGTTGCCATGGTTACCAAGGCTCATAGCTGGCAGTGACTTAGCCCAGGCCTCTGTGCCCTCAGATGTGGGCACAGGGGGCTCCTGGAGCATCACGTGGTGCCCTTTGGCTGAAACCTCTCATGGTTCCCACAAGGACCCCATCAGGTACCCTGGCACTGCCTGAATTGAGAAGTGATGAGCAACAGTGAAGCGGTCCAAACGAACAGAAAGGGCTGTATTTTAGAGAAACAACGCTTAAAAAACTCCAGTGGGTAAAGACAAACAGTGTCTGGCATCGTGTGAATTTCCATGAAAAGTCCCTGTAGCGACTCTAGTAAGACATTTGCTTCCAAGAAACAGATGAGGCTTTTCTCCTTCTACATGTGCTGGGCTGAAATCTGAGTAGGAATTATCTTCTGCTTACTCAGAGGGGAGGCGATGCGGATACAGGCAGGCTCTGCATGCCTCCCTGCACTCCTTCCCCACCTATTACATGGTGAGCACTTATTCATCCAGTACAGCAGGCACCAAAAAGGAAAAAAACAGAGGACTGGACCTTTCCTTAAGCTTACTCTGGAATCATTTTCGAATAGAAAATAATAACACCTGAAGCTAAATAGCTTCCCCCTTTCCTTCCACCCCACCTCAAAGGACATAAAGATTTCCTTTTGTGGCAGCTTCAGAGTGGCCTACGTAAACTCCATCAAATCTCTCCGGTGCACATGTAAAAATCTCACACAAACACGCAATAACAGCAAATGCAAAACAACCAACTCAAACAGACACCAACGTGACTTGTCTTCTCCATAGGTGATTTAGGGAAATAGGTTTTTATTCTCTAATAAGTCCATCGATGTTTCAGGAGGAAATATGCTTGTACAGATGCACCCTAATACAAAGCAAAGTCTGCAAAGGCCCTGCTCTGTTGTTCCCCAATGGCAGTACAAGGTGTTACTGACTTCTGGTACATGCTGTTTTGTACCCAGTACACAATCACACAACAGGGAATTGCTTTTACTCTTTTTCCAGCATCATTTACCACAGCGAGATTCTACCACAGTACTTCTCACCCTGTATTTTCATTATGTCTTCCATCTCAGAATACTTAAAAGCACTTACCTGAACAAAGAGAAATGGCCTTTGAAATGCTAAGGTCAACATTACTAGAATGCTGGTCTCAAAGAGTTTTAACGTGGGGAGGAAAAGGAATTACTTCCTCTTTGCCTCCCAAGAGGAGACTGCCTCCAGAAAACCTGATGCACAACTAATGGCAGATTTCAAGCCAGATAGGAGCCTGAAATGCCTGCATTGACTGCTAGTGCAGATTCACCCTTCCTTAGACTACATCCCTACTGATATAATTTGCTTTTGAACGAAGCAATGATCAAACTTCAATTGTCTGCAGTCAACTTTAACTTTCTCTTACTTAAAAGTGAGAGTGCTACATTACAATAGAGCACAAAAATTACTTCTTTGCTGGTACAGCCTGAAAGGTGGTAATTTCTATCAGAGACTCTAGTAACTCCTACTTGGCAGAGCACCTCGTGCCATAGGATGCTCAGAAAATTGCAGGCTTTTGGAACGCACAAAGAATACGTAACATGACATATAATGTAAGTACAAATTCCCTTAGGCACAGGATATACAGCTAATAGCAGCGTGTTCAAACATCACTCTGCATGTGGGCATCTTACTTCAGAAACAGGTATGTCACAATTGCAAAAGGAATACTTCAGATATAACAAGAGTGAGCTAGCCAGAAAGAGCAGATCAGAGACACTAAAGAAAAAAAAAATGAGGAGACCTGATGAGTACATGTATGGAAAATGATCCAGCTCAGGAAAAAGAAAGGAAGAAGCTATCTATTACAGACCAAAGAAGCTGGTCAATTAAGACTGGGATAGATTGAATTCCCCCTTTACTCATAGTGGATGTCTTTTGAACAAAAAGAAAATGAAACAATAGACATCTCGCCTAAGAACTGTGCCTAGTTTTTAAGCATAAATTGCAGAGTTTATACTGAAACCTAGGTGGCTTAGATTCTGATCCATTGAAAGGGAACACATGCAATCTAGAAACGAACTCAAGCACTATTTACAGCTTCCCAGAAGAATGAACTTGCCAGCTGACATTTTGTTAACATCACAGCATCCAAGACACTTCCTCATGCTATGCCCAGTGATACAACGCACTGGTCATGTGATCTCCTGCTCAAGGACCACTGGATTAAACTCCTTTCACACAATACGGGATCTACAAACTGGAGAACTGGTGAAAAACACAAGTTATTTAGTTTTCCAATTGAAATTGTGATCCATTCTGCTCAGCTGGGTGACCCACGAGAGGCAGATTTCAGTACCTCAGCGCACAGTTTTCTTACACGTTGATCATCTCCACCTCTGCTTTCTGAACTAGTTTATTCAGAATTAATAATGACATAAGAGCAAACTTCTTCCCTAAGATCCAAAGTGCTTCCCAGACTATGTACACATATATTTAAAAAATAATAATTACTCTAACCAAAGCTCAATGCAAGCATACTGCTGCATAAAAGAAGACACACAAAAAAGACATCTGAAGCAAGATACCCTAAAGTAAGGCTTGGGTTCTCAACAAAGGAATGTGTGATTCCTTTACTTCAATCAACACGCATTGCAGAACTAGTGTGTGAAGCTGGCCTGTAACAAAGCATTTCATCTAGAAAAAGTATTCCTTACAGAATCAGCAACTAACCCCCGAGAGGATGTTCCACACATGCTTCCCATCCAAGTAATGATCCCTGTTTATTCTGTGAAGTGTGATACCAGAGTTTGGTATCTTAGGGGAAAGAAATGAGCAGTTCCTTCCTGCTGTTCTCTCTCAATCTGAACATACACAAGTCAGAATGCAAACAATGCAAAGGGGATTTTTACTTACAAGAGCAGTCAGAGCTACTCTGCATCCCACGCATACTATGAATTACACAACGCTTACAGGAGTTTAACAAAATGGTATCAAATCTATGGTTCATTTACACAGTGAAAGCACCCTTCTAACATTACTGATGACAAGGAAAGGGAAAGGACCTGCTTATGGCAAAGCAATACCCAGGCTGCAATTACACTGCTGTGCATTATTTCAGAGCCATTCCATTCCCACCTTGAAATTGTCACGTTCCACGCGATGGACTTTTTGCTTCCTATACTTACTCCACAGAACTTCCACTAAACGTTTCTAGTTATTAAATTATATAAACAGAGGGAAAGCACTGAAGAAATGACACTGTTGAGTGTACTCACAGGGGAGGGTTTCTTCCTCATCTCAAAGATCCGGGTGGCACCAAAGCTGAGTGAGGCAATGACGGGATTTTTTCCCAGTGATGGCTCATCATCACTGTGCCAGTCCACACTATCCTTCTCATTTCGGTACAGGTTGCAGAGAAGGGAGTTGAAGGTATGGCCAGTGAACTCCTCTATGTGCTCCTTTAGCGTGGTCAGCACAGGATGCCACTGCAATCGGCACAGGGGAAGTAAGATAAATGCAACGAAAGCAGGCCAGCATTAGACACGAGAGGAAAACTACTCTTGGATAAGAAACAAAACACACTGCACTTTCACCACAATAAATTTGAAGCTGAACAAATACCTCTGCACAAACCTCACTGAAATTTTAGCAAAGCTTTCTGCAAAACATGCTTATGTTACCCTATGGCTCAATACTAAACCAAAAATATGAAGCCAGTCTGCTTTTCACACTGATGTTGGCAGCCGCCTCAATTAACTGAAAGGTGAGAAAGTCAACAGAGTAAAACCTGTTTGATCTGACCATAAGCAAACAGTAACAGCTCTGAACTAAAACAAAAGCTATACAACTTCTCCCATTCATACCTCTCTTTTCAAATTTTCTGTCCAAGCCAGAACAGTTTACCATATGGGTCTGACAGCATCTGACTGACTTAAGCACTGCTAGAAAAAAGTTGGACTTGGTGACTAAATGACACTCAGCTCCCTGCAGCTGACACGGATCCAGAGACAACAGTTGGCCAAACACTGGCACAGCACAGCCTTCTGTTCCAGGTCTATTGGCACTGCTTGCTGAGCCCAGCTCATCTTCTCTTGGGGTTTTGACTTCAGCACTGTAACTTTTCAGTGGTTCACAAAAAGAGTATCACGGGCCCTGAATTCCAGCCTTTCCTTTGCTGATATCTTACTGTGTCCATAGCCTATGGCAGCTATGCACATTCCATTACAACTCAGCCCAGTGAATCATTACTCAATGTTACAAACTTACATCATGGCTTTCATCTGTCAGAGTGCTTTTAAGCACGATATAAGCTAAAAGAAAAAAAAGGCTTAAAGCAATGTAGGCCAGAATCTTTGCCCATTACATAAGCAGATCAAGAGAGGACAAAGAACTGACTCCAAACCTCTGAGTGAACACTGGAAGGAAGAAGAACAGGCAACAAGAATTAATTCCCAGTACTAACCTCAAATAAGCAGGTATGAACCCCCTTCCTTCCATGCTCCCCCACATTTGGGGGTTTTTAACCTATTGGCTACACTGCAGGAACCTTCAACATGTCATCTTTCTGTTTGGGGTTTTTCTAGCTAAGTCACCCCTACAGTGACTAAGCATCCTATGAATAATTAACTATACTTGAACATGGCTTGTAGCTATGAGACATAGGGAAATCAGTAGCAGATGTCAAAAATGCTACAGCTTGTACTTAGTTGGGTTGCCTGAAGGAAATCCACTGGATCTCAAGTACTGCAGTATGTGGTGAACATGCAGTGCAATGACAGAAGAAAGCAATGAGAATTATTGAAAGCACTTTTTAGTGACCCACTGCACCGGGTTCCTTCAATTCCTACCACAAAAGTGGTATGGGTGAAAATGTTATATAGTCAATTTTACAGTTAAGTGGAAACTTCACTATAAACCAGCAGCTGTGGAAGTCATGCTATTATGAAACATTACTGCTTCTCTAACTACATCTCTGCTTATAAAGAATTGTTCCCCAAATACCAAAATTCACTTAAGCACTAGCACTGCATCATACTTAGCAGTGCTGCCATCACACTCATTCTTACCAAACAAAAAAGGAGGGTCACAAAACTAATTACTCCTATGGACCAGAAGATCAAGGCACGTAACTGGCTTTGGCCAAGCTGCATATCAAATTACATTTGATTTTACTCAGGATATTTCTGTGCCATAAATGCTATTCCACAGGTAAGGGCAGTGCTATGTACACCACCCACAGCTTCTTCAGGCTGCAGGAACTTGCACCTACAAAGCTGAATAAGACATCAGAGTGACAAAATGCAGTCTACCCACATATCTGTCTATGGCTGTTCCCATGGGCAGTTTCCAGACAGTGGCAGGGCTGGTTGCCACTTAAGTAAATTTGCTGGTGCAGGTCACTTTCCTTTTCACAGTAAAAAGGAGAATGATTCAGGGATCAAAGACTAGGTCAGCATGTATGACTTATTTGGTCTTTGCATCTCCGGGATAAGAAAAACTAATCAGTGTTCCACTGAGTGCTAATTCTCAGCTTCACATAAACGAGACTGAGACACTGAACTTCAGGGCACATGGGCTCTATCTAAGCTCTAAGCAGCAACAGCTTCCACAACAGGCAACTCTGAACTAGATTTAAATCATTAGCATACAACAGAATGATTTTGTTAATGCACTTGAAAGCCCTAAAGTCATTCTGCTTCTAGAAGAGTCCAATTAAAATAACACGCAGTGAGTAAGCAAAAAAATGCCTGTTATCCCACCACAAATTCCACAGGCTTCCAATTATGGAATTTCTGAGACTACAAAATCTTCATAACTCATCTTGTTAAGTAACACTTTCCTGCCCTCAAACTGAGCTTTGCTGGGGAAATGTTCCCACCAACAGCAGTTCTGGGACTCGGGACACTTTTTGCATGCCATACAGCCTTCAACAGTCACAATTTATGGTTCAGAACACAACAGACTACTGTCTTGGAGCTGTGAAGCAAAGCAATACCAAGAAATAAGCTGATAGGACAACATGCTGGAAGCCAGAGAGAGTAACTGAACAGGAACAAAGCGTCAACCTGTCACTTGGAAGGTTTCTGACCATTCCAAAATAGCATGGGAAGTTATGAACCATCTGAAGCTGCTGAGCAAGCACACGATGCGCTGAATTTCATAACATTCACACAGGAATCAACAACATGCCTACATTCTCATTTCAGCTGTGTTGAATTGTATTGAAGTGTTTCTAAATGCAAATATTTCAGTATTCAGTTGATATTATCACGTCTTTACAGTAAAAAAACTCAGTATGACTGCATATGCTGTAAACTCAGTACGCTACATGCTACATGTATGCTACAGTCTTCAACATTACGATGCGTAATCACACACAGCAGTTAGGAGTTTTGTCCAAAGCTACATAGCAACCCAAATCCCAAACTTTGAACTAAACCAGAGAAATTATTCCCTTTTCCCAACTTTTGGTCACTCTATCATGTTTCTCTCAACCAGTCCACCCATAACACTTATTTTACATAGTTGTCCACATTCCACTACAGGCTGATCACAAAGAAATTCTGATATGTTCTAGATAAAAAGAAGACAGAAGAGATTGATTGACTCTCGGTCTCTGCAGTGTTTTTATTTTGCAGACAACAGTAAAAGGAAACTGTGCACAGATACATACATGTGGGTTTGGCTGCATTGTTATCCTGGAGTAAGTGTAGGGAAGCTCCCCATACCAGGAGGTAAGCCGTGGCTCCTCAAAAGATCCTTCTGAAAAAAGAAAAAGGAAGGCCTCTCAGTTGCTGTATCACAGGCCTTGAAAATAGAAAGATGCAATTCTGCCACAGAAACTTCATCAAAAAGGAATGACCATCCACTCTCCTTAAATTTAAAAGTCACCCCTTAGAAATCCCTGAGCCTTACATAATGAACCCAAGAGAAGGAGTATTACTCAAGAGCAGGCCTTGTGCTACACTTTTGATCCCATGCAAAAGGGATCATCTTGCAAAAATCTTGGAACCACATCAATTTTCTCATCCCTATGCCAGACAGGGCATATTAGATAGTAGATAACAGCAGGACAAGGAGAAATGGTTTTAAGTTGACGGAGGGATTAGGTTGGATGTAAGAGGGAAGTTCTTTACAGAGAGAGTGGTGAGGTGCTGGAACAGCTGCCCAAAGAGGGGCTGTGGGTACCCCGTCCCTGGAGGTGTTCAAGGCCAGATTGGATGGGGCCCTGGGCAGCCTGGTCTGGTATTAAATGGGGAGGTTGGTGGCCCTGCATGTGGTAGGGGGGTTGGAGATTCATGATTCTTGAGGTCCTTTCCAACCCAGGCCAACCTGTGGTTCTGTGAAATTAAAGGTAAAATTACACTGAAATTTCATTTATAATCATAGGTTGCTTTGGATTCTCCCAGTTCCAGTACCCAATACACTGACCTCAGCTGCAATGTATAACCACAGCAAAGCATGAAGTGGAAAGGACTGCCACATCAGTGGGATTTTACAGAAGCAGGAAGCAGCAAAGCTGGACAAGCTGTCACGTTTTTGTTAACTGCATATGCATTTCGTGGTGTAATAAAAACACCAGGTATTTTCAGCTTCTGAAAAGACTACCTTGGTTGCTATTTCTCATATTTGATAGGTGGCATTCTCCATTAAACAGTACCTTTATTACCAGCTAATAAACACAGATGTTGAAGAAATTTTCCAGCCGTGTTCAGTAACTACTCCAATATATTCTTTTATATCCATTGCTGATTGGAAAGAGAAATCTAGATAGAACTAGTGCCCCTTAGTGAACAAATCCAGAATAGCAGACTCTTACTTACCGAGTATGCCACCAAAAGTCAAAGACAAGGGAAAATAAATGTGCTCTTCTGGGATTTTAAGTGAAAGTGGAAAAAAGTACAATTGGTAACAGAGCACAAAGAACACAGTTTTTACATCATACTGGGAGATGGTAAGAAGAAATGGAGCACAGACTTAAAGTAAAAAAAAGAACAGGAAAAAGAGCTGGAGACAGCACAGAAAAGAAAATCCTTTAGGGTTTTAAGATAGAAAGGCACCCTTACTTTCTCTTCAATTTGAAAAGATCTGATACAATTGTGTATAGGAACATGGTGATGTAGATCTGAAAAATAAGCAGCAGTACACCTCAGGTATGCACCGAAGACCTGGAAGGCAATGTGCAAAGGCAATACATAAATGAAAAACAGGCAATGTGTGGATTTTGGTGCAGAAATGGTATGGAGGTGACCTGAAAAGTCAAGCTACACACCTTACCCTGCCTGGTGTGAGTTCTCTGACCCCATGGTATGTCTTGGAGGAGTTGTTCAAACATCCAGTCTGCCTGTTCCGAGTCAATGAAGCCAGGAACCAAATGAATCCTAAGGAAGAACATGTATAAGAAAACAAAGGAATAAAGGCTTCTATATATGCCTCGATAAAATATTCTAATTTACAGGATTCCCAAAGAAGGTAAGAATGCCTATAACACAAACAGAGAAGTCAGCAAGAGCTCCTGCGGGATCTTCCTCTAACCAACTACGTCTAATTGTTTTTCAAACCTACAAAACATGATGACGATAAGCCACAGTCAGCCATGTGCTGAGCAAAGAACAGCATTCTTATCACACTCGATAAATTAGATATCTCCAATTATGGTACTGCCATCAACACACAGTAATTCCCCTTTATTCCCCATGTCCAGGAGCACTGGATGTCCTACGCAGCAGACGTTAGAGCTGCGTTCTTCTTTTTGGTGTTGCTCAGAACTACGCGAGTGCCTGCTGCTTGAGAAGCAAATTGCTCGCAGAGGTGCTCTGAGCAGATGAGCACAGAAGGGCAACGCGCGCCTCCTACAGCCGGAACTATGCAGGGACCAGATTGCACAGAGCTGCCTCAACACCCCACGGTTCAACACAAGCACAGAACAGGTTTCTGAAGGTGTGTTCTCCACTTACCTAGAAACACCGGTTGGACCTTTGCTGAGCTCATACACACCGGGCTTGCTGGGGGTATAGAAAAGAAAGAGCCATCAGACCAGCCAGCAAGAAGAGATCTCACACCGAACAGCACAGACTGTAACTGCTGTAATCTTGTGCTAGGAGAGCCTTCTTCAAAAAACAGCAAGAAGGTTTGTGTCACTAAGGGAAGTAAAAGTGTTCTGAAGGGGTGATCAGAATGAGGCAGCAAAGGATGCAGCAGAAACAAATGAGTTTGTGCCCGCTTCCTGCTCCTCACTCCCACTCTTGTCCAGGCTCAATACACGGTTTTAGGGCTCTAGAGGCGAGTAAATGAGGGATCCCACCAGGAAATGAGACACCAACAGGACTGTAGTCTGAACACTATTCTTACAGTTATGGCTACATCAAGAGCATGAGTTCAACTGTAGATGCAAAATAAACAGGTACCAATCAGAAGACAGATACCATTGTCCTGCCAATAGCAAAGCATTCATCTGTCTGCAAGACACAGAGAAACCAAACCAAATGTATGGAAACAACATTTTAACCACTGAAACAGGGAGTAGAGCAGTTCTTTCCTCTGTTGCAGGTGATGCTACTGTGAAGTATTACTTGCTCTCAAATGAGCTGCTTGTTTCTGCCACTACGTCATTTTTCTACTAATCTAGCTCCATACTTTATATCCCTTTTTGCCTAAACATCCCATAAGTTAGTCACTGTCCAGCACTGCTCCTCTGTCAAAACAGTTGACCAGCTCTCTCAATCATCACAACCTGTTTTGCATTGTGCTGTATTCCAGAAAGTTGAAAAAACAGAATTCTGTGACCTCCTCTGTCCTGCACATACAATCAGAGCATAAACCTTACAATACTACCTACAGCACACTGTCTTAATGACAACAGCATCTCAGTTCTGATTCCTGTGTATTAATTTGTAAAAAATCAACCAACAAAGAAAACCAACAAATCAAAGGTCAGTGAATCATCTCTGCATGTTTTAACACACTGAATTTGCTTAGTACATAGAGGCTGCGTTACTGCTATTAGCAAACAAAAGAACATATGGCTGTAACATCATATTAAGATGGAAAGTTAAATCATGAGAATAACTGTTACAACGTCTAAGAGCTTCTGGGGAACTCAGCTGCTATTTCCACCAATAGTTTTGTGAATCTTGACAGAAACACCTCTCTCAAGAAATAGCTCTACTTAAGGGACTGTTCACTGCCACACCAGTAGTGTGAGGGCTTTGCAGAACATCTCATCTGAACTGTCTGCTCTGCATGGATACCCACCAAGCACCATACCTGAAGTGGATCCCTCAGCACATAAATGCTGGATCTGAACAGCTGGATCTGTAGCCTGCCTCACAGGAACTGCTCATTAAGAAAATTCTCTCACGATAGGCAAACTGAAGCAAATTTAATTTTGAAAGCCTTTAACTTCACCATGGACCACCACACCTTGCCACACTTCATATCAGTTCTACTCCGGGAAGATCCCCATTCTTACACAAAGGAAAAGTGACCCACACCACTTGAGAATCTAGCTTCACTATGACATTAGCACGTACTTTTTAAACCTTCAAAGGAAGTGCTGCTTGAGTTGCCATGCCAGCTACATACCTATATACCAGCACATCATTTCCAGCATAGTTTACCTGGCAGTTTTCTAGGAAAACGTACACTGTTAACCAAAGCAGACGTGTTAGTGGTTCTTATTCAAGAATCCCCTACTGTTTCATTCTATATGAAAGCTGCAGTAACTACTAAGACAGATATGAATTCTCCTAACTATTGCCTCAGCTCTGGACAAAAAGGTTCACATTTCATACTGAAATTTCTTTCAAAGGTATGAATGTTATAAGTGGAAAAGGAATGCTTTTTTAGCAAACTCCCCCCGTTGAGCAGGGCAGAAAAGCTGCAGGAAGGGCAGTTAAGTCTGCTGCATACTCACTCTATCACGCCTGCCTCTGGAACTCTGCGTTCCACCTGAAAGGTAATCAGACAACACAGGGTGAGTACTAAACGTTCACATACCTGACACACCTCAGCCAAACAAAGCCCACTGCTACTTCTGATGACTCTACATAGATGAACACTGTAGCACCGATGAGAAAAACACCACTGCACACCTGCTAAGCTGCAATATAACCTCTCCCCTCCAAACCCTCACATGCAGCCAACCTTCCAGACTGATTTTAACAACCAAACGCCCCCTTAAAGGACACCCATTAATAAATTATTCGGATCTCTGCAATACTGAATTACAATTTAAAACATTTTAGCCTTACGTTCTGAAGTAAATTTTAGCTTTACATTCAGAAGTAAAACTACAGAGCGAGGAGAGGAGAAACAAACAAATCTCAGCCACAGTGAAGGAGCACAACATAAGGCAGATCAGACCGCAGGAGTCAGCGGCTTAAAAGGCACCGTGGGATGGCCGTTCTTAAAGGCCAGTTGTTTAATCCAGCCTAGATGAGCATTCTGGCCGCCCCGGGGATGAATGCTTCTCTTCCCCGAGCTCAGTGCTGAGACACGAGGTGGTTCTGACAGCGAGAAGCAGCACACAGCACTACGGAGGAGCCAGGGCTCTGCCTGAAGAAAGAGAATCCTCCCAAAGCACCTCCAAACGGCTTCGCAATATCTCTGCCTAGACTGAAGCCAAACGAATGGGCCACACGATTTCAAACTTTGCTTGGTAAACATCTCCGGACGTTCAGCTCAGCTCCTCATTTGTTTTCACACGTCAGACCGCAATCTCAAAGCCCGCAGTTTTTCGGTTTATTGTGGAAAGTTTCAGAAAGCTTGGCTAGAAACCGCTTCGCTTTTACCTCTGACGGCTTTTCAAAGACAAACTGATTCTGAGAGCGGAGCCGATCTCTCCTCCCCCACGCCTGCCCGCCACCTGCGCTGGAACGGCCGCCGGCCTCGGGCGCCTTCGGTGCTGCGGCAAAGGGCAAAACAAATCACGTGAAACTGCGCTCCAACGCACGGAAAGCGCAGCGCTTCTCCTCGCGGAGCCCTCCGTTGGGCACCGGAAGAAGGGAGCCCTGCCGAAGAGCGGCTCCGGTGCTCGGCACCCAGCGCGGCCGCCGCCCCCGGCTCTGCCCGCCAGCCCCAGCCGCCGCCCCGCCTTACCTGCCAGCCGCCCCGCCGGCCCGCCGGCCCAGGCGCCCTGCACGCGGGCCTGCCGCCGCCTCTCCGCCATGGCGCCGCCGGCCCGGCCCGACACCTCCCCGGGCTCCTCCCCGAGCCGCTCCTCCGCCGGGCGGCGAGCTGAGTCGCGTGGCCGAGCTCCTGTCTCCCTCTGGTGGCTGCAGCGGAGCCTGCAGGGCTGCGGCTCGGCGCAGCGGGGCCGGCCGGGGACGTAACTGAGTAGCTCCGGCTAAGGGCTCATTGCGCTGCTTCAGTGACCGGTTTTAAGAAGGAAACCGACACGCCAAAGATTCAGAGTGAATGTCATTTTATTTGTTTGACCAAGTGAAAACACACACAGATCAGTTAGTCCAATGCTTCCACGTCACCTCCAGGCTTACAGAACTGGTACCACCAGTCTCTCCATTGCTGCTCCAAAAAAGTAGTAATGAAGAAAACTATGGGACAGGATCTTCAGCTCAGATCTGAGCAGCACCATTGCATCGGTATTCAGGTTTTCTTCACTGTACAGGAATGTCAGCCCCAAATCGTGTCTCAGTGCAACACTTCAAAACCAGAGCTCGGAACTGTTCCTCAGGGACCAAAACCAACCTGCAGCCACTCACCACTGAAAACACTGGTACCACTTGCCATTCAATCTGGCTTGGAAGTTCTGGTGCATTTCACACAGAAAGGAATGATAGGAACCACATCTTTAGAGATCAGGTAATAGACAACAGCAGTGCAGACCTCTCATGTACTCTGACCCATCTCAGAGCTTCTATAGAACAAATCAAGTACACTGAAAACAGAAAAGTTCCACGTTTAAAGAAGTTTACTGGTTCTTGTTTGTAAGTAAGTCAAGAATCACATTCTGAAGGGCCTCATCAAAAGACGGACTGATGTACTGCAGAAAGTGCTAAAGGAAAGTAACTCATCTCAAGCTCTGCTTTTGAAGTGCCAGTGGTCTCTTACATAGCAACTAGCAAGTAACACGTAACTCGACATTTAGCCACGCTGTGCTATCATCCTCTATTACAGACAGCAGGCACTGAACTTGTAAAAACTTTACAAATCGAAGCTACATACAACTGAAGAGTTGACTTCATATTCAAGAAGCAAGAATTTAAACACTTACTGAAATGTTATTTTATGTATACATTTGTAGATGAGCAATCACACTCATTTGGGTTTGTTAGGGTTCTTTGGCTCACTTCCCTCAAATTCATAACCAAAAGTCACACTGAACCCTTGAAGTTCACATAAATGACTGCTCAGGTTTTGGTGCAAGAATCCATTTCAAGACAGTACCAATCCATGAGCAGACTTCTGAAAACATCACGCTAAGGACCATTTTGTGGTCATCCTTCCCAAGTGGTGATCCTTTCTAAGTTACACAGAAGTCTGAAGTGGAGGTACTCTTTTGCAGAGAGATGACTTCAACATAGCCAGAGTCTGCCCCCCCTGCCCATGGTGTCCCAGTTCCTTCGACTGGGCCATGTGGCAGGGGAGCACTTGCTAGCTGGCTGACAATGATGAATCCTTGCAAGTATCCTAAACCCAAGCTGGGAGAAGTTACACTCTGAACAGAACCAGGCTTCCTTTTCAAAGAAATACACTTCCTTCCCACACATCCCTACCTCTGAATATGCCAGAGAACTACTATTGTTCTGCCCGTCACCCACAGTCATAAGACTCAGATGTGATGGATGCTATATGACCAAGCTGTTCTTCAGCAGTGCAGTGTCTGATCAAGTCTGTTTAAGTATTTCTTAAAGCATAGCGTAATTTTAGTCCAAAACACTTCCCAACTCAATAAACCTATAAACAAATAAAGCCTATTTTGAAATCAGTATTAGAAGTCAAGAATTTGTCTGTATTCTCTAAACAATACAGTTTTGCTTATTAGAAAGCACACTTACAACCGCAGTTGTTTA
Organism: Lagopus muta; assembly: GCF_023343835.1. Taxonomy (NCBI): domain Eukaryota; kingdom Metazoa; phylum Chordata; class Aves; order Galliformes; family Phasianidae; genus Lagopus; species Lagopus muta. Next base: position 21,490,850 of record NC_064438.1, on the reverse strand, counting down.
AAACATTAGGTCTACACAGTGCTGAGGTGCAGGCATGGAACCTGCAGGAGTTCCAGGCTTCTGAGATCTAGCTGCTTGCTATTTACTTCTCCTTCAGCTTCTTCAAAAAACGAGCCCGTATTTGTTTGTTTGTTTTCATGACTAAACTCTTGGCAGCAGGTGTAGGTAGAATAGAGAAGATCCAGGCCTTGAAATCAAAGGAGAAAAGGCTCAGTTTTTACAGGCTGTACGAGGCTAAATCAATACCAGTACTTGTAAATGTTACAAAATTATGATTACAAGTTAAATAAAATCCATTTTTGTTCTTTACTATTCTAAACTGCTCTTCTATCAGGCAGATAGAACATATCAGATCCTTGTGTCTCCCGAGGTGACTTACCATGATGGCATGGGGCAGGCACCCGTTGGTCTGGGACTGCAGGCCTACTGTGCCTATGGCAGCTCGCACGAAAGTTTCAGGACTGGGCTTACTGAAGGTTGGCTTGCGGATTTTGGACAGTTTTGTTGCCACGTAATATGGGAGAACACTCTGCAAGTAGGAAAGATCACAATAGGCACAGAACACTTCCAAATTAACTTACAGATTCAATAAGGAACCCAAACCACTAGCAATCAGGTAACCTACACGCTGAATTTTGAAACACACTAGCTTAAATTAGACTTCTTTTTAATTCTGATTACAACATCCCAGCGCACAGTACTAACATTTTCCATCAGCTATCCTGTAACACACCTCATAATGGGCCCACAAGCCATGCCTTTCGCATGCTTACTTTCAACTTCTCAACCTTGGCCTCTGAAGTAGTCAGAATGCCACAAACTGAAGCTGTTCAACCAGATATTAATACCTCAGAGATCTTGCAATCTTACAAACATTGGAACCTTACCAGCACTTTGAGAAGGATATCCAAAGATAAGCACAGTCCTACAGCTATACCAATGATTCAGTACCTGCATTTGGCACAGTTTGCCCCAACAGTGAGCACCACGAGTTGCAAACCTTTATAGCAGGTATCTGAAAAGCATCCTTCCCCTTCTGCTACACTAGTAGATCTCAGAATAAGAACATCATCTCTAAACTCAGCGTACTTGGGCAAGTTACACTCCAGAAACTTGTGTCAAAATATTTAGTCTTTAAAAGAACAGTGACCATATGATCTCAGAAACATCACCTTCCCCAGCTCTGAAGAGCGTAACGTGAGTGAAAGGAACAACTACAAGCCTCAGAAGCGTAAGCATTCACCACTGACTTAAAGTCACCGAAAGCTTTGATAAGAAAACTATTCAGTGTGGTGGTTTTGCCTATACACATAGCTAAGCTTCCTCACTTCATCTCCTTGAAGAAAGAAGAGGAGAACAGGGGCACTGAGGTTGAGGTAGGGACAAGATTGCTGACCATTATGGGCAGAACAGATTCAACCTAGGGAGATATCCAATAATTTATTGCCTATTACTAACAGACTAGAGAGTGAAATCTACAAACTAAAGACACCTTCCTCCCACTCATCCTCTTCCACTCCTCCATGGGTGCACACGGAGATCTGCTCCACGTAGTGCACATGGGCTGGGATGCAGCCTGCTCCACTGTGGGCCTCTCTCTGACTGTAGGGAACAGCTGCTCTGTGCCTGGAGCACCTCCTGCTCTCCTTCTGCACTGACTTCAGTGCCTGAAGGACCGTTTCTCTCCATTTTCTCACTTTTCCTTCCCAACTGCAATTTCTCAGCTTTTTTTTTTTTCTTTTCTTAAATCTGCTCTCCTGGAGGCAGAATAAGCATTGCTCATGGCTCAGCTCTGGCCAGCAGCTTGTTCCTTTTGGAGCCAAATGGAGCTGGCTCTTAATTCACATGGGGCAGCTTTCCTGCACTCTGCTCACAGCAGCCATCCTTGCGGCCTCCCCCTCCCAAAACCTTGGTACATAAACCAATGGAGTCGGACACTGTAATATCAGTAGGTGTCTAGTTTAAGTTTTGTCCACTTTTTGTTACGTTTCTGAATTGAATCTATTATCTATCTATTAAAACTGGCCAGCCCACAGAATTGCATTCAACATCATATGGATTCAACAAGAATGATTTCAGGCCCTGAGCAGAAGTTTCTTCTAATTATGCTACAAGGACATGAACAAACCAGAAGTCAGAATAGCTTGTTTATGCATTTCCATTTCAGTTTTAAAAAGAAAGATCTGAATTCCCATGTGTTTCCCCAGCAGCATCTAACACTTCAACATAGTGAATATAGTTGAAGAAAGCAGGTAACAAAAGTTTTCACTGTTCCACTTCTGCTATGCACAGTAACCAAATTTAGATGCAAAATGCTGATATTAACAGGAATTTAAAGAGTTATCAGTAAAATAAAGGGTTAAAGAACCAAGCAATGTTTTCCAACACTCAAAGAAAGTTTCAGAAAGTCTGCAGAAACTTTCCATGCAGAGATTTTTCCAAAAGATGATCAGGAGAAATCCTTGCAGTCCTTCCCACTCCTTTCCACCTGATTCTTGCTACAGTTCCACACCCCTCCCATACAGATGTAAACAAACACAGAATTAACCCTTTCATACGGTGAGCCCAACTGGAAGCACAAGCCTGAAATTAAAAGCACTACATTTCTGAAGGTCAAAGCGATGAATTTCAAACAGTCCAAAGTGAGTGCAGTTTTCCTAATGGCTCCAAGAAGATTCGTCAGCTAATCTTCACAGGAACGCACTTGTAATATTCATTAGTGGTTTATAGGAGCTTAGGAATGAGAAGACAAGGACACAGACTGCAATAAAATTAGCATAACAAATTGAAGTTGTGACAGCTATTGGTCATCAGGCTCACCTAACCCAGAAAAGCAAAGCACTGCCTACATTTAGGGACATGCTATCTGGAATTCAGCAGTCTTAGCCAACAAGCGAGTTACAGCTTACCATCACCCATCAAGCTTTCTGAAGGAAAAGCATATTTGTTGATACAGAAAGCCAGATTTAATCTTCATTTATGTTAATAATGTAAGGTACTGAAAGTATTTTCATAGCTTTTTTATATCCTAATCTCAAAAGTAGTTCCTCCCCATACTGTGTGTTCATACTGCATTTAACACCGTTAGAATAGCATGTCCTACTGAGGTTTTTTTGGTTGTATTTTTTTCCCCTTCATCTTTTCAGTATGCATAGATATTCTGTAATAAGCTGAGTCATAAATGAGCAGCTCCTTCTTCATTCTCCTCTTAAAGCAACAACACCAGTTAGAAAAAATTCTGGGAGGATGATACCGCCTGGTTACAAACACAGGTAGGTACAGCACATCTCAAAGGTACAACACTTCCTTCTCCTCCAAGCACTCATCTCTAAATACTCTCACACTGAAGTAATTATCAGCACGTTTATGCTTGTGAAGACAGCAGAAAATAACGATCAGACATCCTAACTTAAGGAGGGATTTTCCCAAATGAAACACAGTATCTGAATCAAACTCCTCCAGGCTGCTCTGCAAGGCTTTTCAAGGATGGACATACCTTCCACAGAAACCACTTATGTTGCCAGAGCTTGTTTCAGCATGCCTGTAAGTAGCAGGTACTCTCAGTAGCAGCAAAAAGCCACAGACCTCATGGAAGGGTGGGAGGGAGAAATCACACCCAGCTTGATTGCCACGGAGCTGTGTGCCAGTAAGTATGTTTGAGCAGGAAATAAATCCTATTAGATGACTTACTGATCTTATGAATGTAGAAAAGAGAATCAGTATGCTTTATTAGGAGAATGAGGTGTTTTCAAAACGAAGAGCTACCTGATGTTTGTACTTCAAAATATAAAAGATTCAGCTGAATGTCCTGATCTGAGTTGAGGGCAACGAGTTCTAGAATTAGACAAGCCAGGACCTGCTACCGTTTGATGAAGAAGTACCAAGAGGTGCTGCATCTTGTTTTAGATTTTAGATGATTGAACAAGATAGGATTAGCAAAAGGCTGGATCTTCCCATCTCCAGAATCAAAGACAAATGCAGTAAGAATCCCAGAAACACATTCTTCGCTAATAACTCAAAGCAGAGTCTAGAATTGTGTAATTACAAGTCCAGAAGACAGTTAAGAATGTCACCCATCCCACTTGAGCTCCACCTGTCTGACATGCTTATTTAAGAAAGTCACAATACACAGAGATACTCAGTAGTTCAGTTTCATTGATAAGCTTCCTTCCGTGCAGGCTGTTGTTTAAAGATACTGCATGATGTTCATTTTCACCCATATGCAATGGCACCATACATAGTAGCAAGCAGGCAGCTATGCTTTCCAGGCTGCCTCAAACTCTATAATATTATTACATAAGCCACACTCAGAGGACATTCTCCCCATGCAAATGAGGCATTGCTCTTACCCACGTGAGACTTCTCACAAAGAGGTCAGCACAGCAAACCAACACCACCAGTTCCTTCAGTCTGAGACACTCTGAGCACAGATTAAAAGAGGGCCATATTGTGCACTGAAGAAACAACTGGAAGGACAGCTGTGTTACATGAAGATAAATCTACGATATAGAAATTGAATCCCTCAGGGGAGAGGGATAACATGTAATACATACAGAGTAAAAGTAATAACGCTAAAGAGCTTGCACTAAGGTAAAATTGTTGCAGGGGGGTCTGGAGCTGAAGACAGGAAAGGCCTGGAAAGCCTTCTGAGTAAAGAAGGAAATGAGTAGACAAGACAACATAAGAAGCTCTAGTTCAATCTGTTTCAAGACAGGAAAGCACACAAACCACTATGTAAACTGAATGTGAATCTGATCAGAGTGTCAAGTTTTTATGCATCCACTGTTGATGAGAGAAAATTGATTTGGCTGAAGGAACATCTCAGGGTGCTACTGCAGTGTCAAGCAGTCCGAAAAGTTATGCTTTGAGAGCTCTAGAGCAAGGTGTAACTTGTTACCCACACAATGCTAATGCCATCTTATCTGACGTCAAGAAGTTCTAGAACAACAGTGGTTAGAATGCTCTCGGGAGCTTTTTTTTGCTAGCTTACTCTCACCCCTTTGCTAACAGGCCCCAAAATAAACAGCACCCTTTAAGGTGTTTGATAGAGGTTTAAATAGGGCTGCCATTGAATGGTCAGAGACTGCGTGGGAATAGCTCAGCCGGTAACTTTCTTAACAGGCTAACACAATCCTCTCAGGAATTGGGACAGGACATTTCCTAGTGATGAGTTCTTTTCAATAAATACAGTTGAAAGGAAAACAAAAAATCCAGTAAGTCAAACAGTAATATAGCCTTGAGTTTTAAAACCTTGTGTTTCAATACCAACAAGAAGAACCGCACTCTCACGCTTAATGACTGCAGAAATTAGACAAGCATCTTTGCTCCTTACTCTCACAGCGCCCCTGGAGTCAGGTGGCTTTGAAAATCACTGTACAGAATAGGAGGAAAGCAAAGACAAAGGAATGGACATGGGCTAATACTGTTTGTATGAACCCTAACTGAATATTAGAAGATTCACAATTGTCTCTGCAGTACAGGTAAAATCTTCCACCACTTTTATCACGGCTGATCATTGCTCTTGAGAGCAACAGATGTAATTACTAATGAAGAACTCAGCAGCTGTGATCCATAACGGAGTCTGGAAACTTTAGCAGCACTTGGGAAGCAAACACTAATATTAATGCAAAATCCCTATAAAGCCGAGAAACTTTGCTCTAATATATATCTACAAAGGAAAAAAAAAAAGCCCAAAAAACCACATGGAATGTGAACAAGTGGGACAAAACAAAACTCACTATAAACATGGAAATCAAGTACTGCAGAAAATCTGTATCAGCCTATTGCATATTAGGAGTCTAAGGTTTTTGTTCTTGTTATTATGCTTATACTAGCAGTTGGCTCACTGACACGTAGGGAAGGGACTGCTACTATTTCAGTCTTTTACTTATTCAGTATCTGTATGAAAGCAGTTCAAAAGTAGATTCCAGAAGATTAAGCTGCACAGGTGTACCTTAAAGAGTAGCACACAATCTTCTGCAATGCATTATACCTAAAAGTGTGATCACCAACTTTAGGTAAGATATATATATATATATATTTGTTATTTCAAGATGCATTGTTTCAGGTAACTTAAGAAAGCTGCTAATTATCAAAGGAAATCCTCATCCCTAATTTGTGTCATGTTCATGAATAAAAGAATATGCTGATTTCCTTTTGTTACCAAGACACCGATGTTGCTGTGGTAACCACGCTTACATGAGAAGCTACTCACCTGCACAATGATGCCCTTGCTCTTGTATTCTGCATGGAGGCCTCGAGAGAAGTAATCCACAAAAGCCTACAGAGAAAAGAGAAATATGCAGTATGCTGTGCATTAAAATGGAAGCTATCGTTTGGAGCTTTATGTAAGCATATTTGATTTACTATTTATAGCTCCTGTTTTCAAAGTGAAAAACCTCAGGCTTTCAAAGAAACTTTGCAGATTACAGCAATGTCATCTCAATAGAAACCTCACGCTTACGAAGCATTTTTACAGAAATGAGACTATCTAAACAAATAAAACCCTTTTTAATTTACAAGGAAGATGAACTACATTTGTTACATAAAGTCCAGTTAAAAAAGGAAAATAATACTGAGTTCACATTATTCATTGTGCGTGTCATCTCCTTAGATTTCTTTTAAAAAGAGCAATTTAAATTTCTCCTATGCGAGGTTTTTAAAACGTGTTTAAAAACCCCACCTTTTTCCTTTTAATATTTAAGAACATTAAGAACATTCTGTGATGATGTTTTTTCCAAGTCTCTACCCATAAACTGTCCACTATCATAAACTGTCTTCCAAACTCCTGGAAGTTTTTAGAATTTTCAAGACCAAATATTTAAAGAAGGAAGCAAAAGGGCTGAAAGTTGGATATGTGAACCTGCTGTCACATCTGATACACCACCACCATAACTGGAGGCCCACTTGCTGCCCTCTCCCTCACCACTTACTCCAAGATGCACACCTCACACCTCGATACAAAAGTACTGACCTAATAATCCAAGGCTACTCAGCAGTTCAAACCAGCACAGATTCCCTCTCCCTTTCTTCTAAACCATCTTCTCTCCCCAAGTCAAATGAAACAAAATGTTATGTTCTACTATCATTTCTTGTTTTAGAATAATGATATGGCTCAGTAGGATAAACAGTGCCCTCGGCTGAAGGAAGTAAAACTGTTACACCCATAACTGAAGCAAAAATAAATACATAATAAACCAGTTCACGTATTTAAGAACAACAGAGAATCACAGAATCATTAAGGGTGGAAAAGACTACTTGGAAGAAGATGTAGCTGTAGAGAAAAGAAGGCTATTAAAAATAGCAGCTTTTGCTTCAGACCAGTGCCAGAACAAGCAGCAAAGCTCTAATACTGCACCTACTTTACCATCTTCTTTTGCTGGCCGTGTCATTAGTGGATTAGCACAAGTTCTACCTGAAACCAGTGCTTGAAGTTTGCAGTGTCCAGTGTTTTCCCTATTAAGACCATCCTACTGTACTCAGCCAATGCACAAAGTAAAGAAACACTCCCACGCTGCTGGACTATTTCTATACTTTTCTAAGCATGCACAAGATGTGAAAGAAAAATAGATTTTGCTGTGTAGCAGATATGTCTTTTTATTCTTCATCTTCAAGTTACATGTACCAGCTAGAAGTAGGCTCATTAAATCAAATTAGCTTATCTTCTGCACAACTATTCTTTTTCTCTTTTCCTCACCAGTGTAAGTTCTTAATGAAAGACAGTACTCAGCATCAAGTCTCTGAAAATCACACATAACAGCAAGGATTAGTGTGAGCTAGCAGTGTTACTGCAACAATATGAGGAACTCATATGTTTGCACAAATGGTTCGGTGCAGGCTCTGAATGCTGTTGTCAGATATACGTGTGATAACCACACAGCAGAGTATATCAGTAACCTATTAAGAATAAACAAAACAAACTATATTCTGTTAATCACAAAGTGCTCTGATAATTCAAAGTTCTAGCTGCTTCCACATGACAGTCCTGAAATCAGTTACTGCTTCAAATACGGAGAGACCGTATAAAGAGAGTCATCTCTACAGCTCAGCGCGAGCTGTGCAATAAAGAAAATGTTTGTTTTACCTGAGAAGGAACAAGCAACTTCCAGTTTCCAAATAAACACTGGATTTTTTCCTTCTTCAAGAATCATTTCAAGAAAAGCTAGTTTTGTTTGTTTGTTTGTTTTTAACCTCCAGATGCTCAAAAGTGCTCCAAAAACTGTCAGAGTTAACTAGATCAATCTAAGCCCATGACAGGGGGGCAGTAGGCCCATGGTCCCCCAACCCTCCTGGCCCCACAGAATGGGAAGGGAAAAGGAAAAGGGATAGGAAGATGGGAGCTGGGCTCAAGGAAGGAAGGAAAAAACAGCAGAAACGATCTATGGAGGAAAACTTATTTTACTAACTATGATATCAGAATGCAAGATAACACAATATAATACAATCTAATTGAAATTGAGACTGATAAATCAAATAAGATAGGAGAGAGAGTTCCTGAGACTGAGTCAAACTTGAAAAGCTTGGAATGGCTAGGAAAGCAGCCTCCAGCACCCACTGCCAGGCAGGAGGAGACTGCCCCACCTGGAAGGGCCAGATCCCATGACTTCCTATGTATCCCTCATGTACAGGGATAGGTACCTGGAACTGGAGCATTAACACTTTAACTCCCAGTGCACTTCATGATGTTATGATGTGGAATACTGGAAACCAAAAAACATAAAACCATGGCAATAGCCTATGACTTTAAAAAGTCCTAAGAATGATCTCCAAATAAGAACCCTCCGAATAAGCAGATAAATGCAGCACACAAGAGCCAATTTCCTCTCCTTGGATATCTAGTAACAAATCCAAATACTTGAGAAATGGTGGGGAAATAAAAAACAAACATCTTTCACTTTGCATTGGTATTAATGCAGGTAGATAGGGAAGCCTGTCAAAAAGCAGGAGTATGATTCCTTTTAAAGCATCTAATAGGGAATTCTCCACATGAAGGTTAAAGACTTGGACTGCTTATGTTCCTGACAATTAGCCAAAGCCATTGACTTAGATCCGGAGGATACTATACTTTAAAACCCCTCTATATAGATGAGGAAAAAACCCTAGAAACTGCAGATACAGTCTTTCTATAGCTACATTAGTGGAGTCACTTTCATGCTTACTAATCTTTCTGTGGTAGAAGACGAGCAGTGCTGAGAATAGGCAGATTACTTAGCCTGTAATTGAGTTTCTTAGGAGGAAGGGAGGAATATTTGAGATTCTAATTGAAAAAAAGACTAGGCAAAGCAGCCTAAGGTATATTATCTCTAAAATCAGAAGCTCACATTATTTGATAAAGCTGAAGGCAATGCCACAACAGAAGTGACCTTTCACATTAAAGCAGAAGCGTGCTGTCAGAAAATAGCTATTTCAAGAGCAAATTTTATCAGCTATTGCTAATTCAGGCTTTCACAATTTCTGAACTTTAATATCCCTTACTCGCACTAATATTTCTTCAGTGTAAATAAAAAAAGCATGCTAACTTTTTCTTTTGATATATGAAAATTTAGCTGAGTTTAAAGGAAACACAGGTCTGTTCTGACATGAATACCACTGACTGAAAGCACCTATGTTCCATCAAGGTTCTGGTTAAACTCTGAAATTCTTTAAGTATTGAAGGCAATTGCTGGTTGTATCTAAATAAAACCATAGTGCTGTACTGTTTGAATATCATGTCATATATACCTCTTGCATTTATTTTTGTTATGTATACTGTGAAGCCATGTTTTGCCTTTGGGTGTTAAAAGGAGATGTTTTAGTTGAACATTTCAGAAGCTCGTACAGATACCTTGGGAATAAAACTAACCCTGGCTGCAGAAAGACAAAACTGTTCCAGATGACACAACGAGAAACCGGAGCAATAAATTTAACATGAAATGTAGATTTAGAGTAATAATATACTGTATGTCTTGAGAGCATATATTTGATATCATCTTCTTCGGCGTTCTCATTTGGAAGTTGAGCAGATATGTGCTGAAAGGACAAACTGCTGGATAGATAGAAAATTGTCTGGACCACCTGGCTCAAAGGGCCGTGATTAATGGCTTGACATCTGGCTGGTAACAAGCACAGAACCTCACAGATCAATACCAAGGCCCATATTCTTCAATATCTGCCATCAGCAACCTAGATGATGGCACATACTACATTCTCAGCACATTTGCAGATGACAAAATTAGATGGAGTGGCTGACACGACAGAGCTTCAGTCCAGAGGGACCCCGTTCAACTTGATGATTGTTAAACTTCATGAGATTTCTTGACAGGCACAGAGTGAAGTGCAAAGTTCTGCATACCAAGTAGGATAGTCCATGTCTTAATGTTGGCTAAGTATCAGTGCTGTTGCAAAGAACCTGGAATTTATGGTGGCTGCTAGGGAGAAGGTAAGCCAATAACCCACCCACTGCAAGACAAACAAACTACACACTAGGCTACATTAGCAGGACATATGGCCAGCAGCTCAAGAGAAAATAATTATTTGGTGCTGGCAATGCACTAGAACTCTATTTTTTTCTCTTAACTGAAGCACTAAACTTAAAGCAAATAATCAAAAACGAAGAAAAATCTTTGCTTCCTGCAAGCACCAGAAGAATCCTACTTAAATACATATGTACATACATCCTTATCATATGTATTTATCTTCTTTAAGACTAGACAATGAGACTTGCTTCAAAGTCTCAAAATAAGAAGTTGTACTAAACTCTGTCAGCATCCTTCCTTAGCCTCACATTAAGACTGCTTGGTACAGTAACACCCTTTGTTGTGTGTGATGCAGTATATAAAATTGTCATGTGATGTAATATATAAAATAGTAGTTTCCACACCAGCAAGCCTCTGCATTCATTTTTATACTGACCTTCCAGTTTCCACTATTTGCAAATTTTAAGTTAGAACTTTTAGTTCATGAAAGCACCACTAGATGGACACCAAAACATTTATTTCTGTAGAGTTAGCTCACATTTGACACTTGATTTCAGCATACAAAAGAATATTTACCTTGGTTGCAGAATAAAGAGTGAGCAGTGGAGTTGGATACATCCCAGCAGCTGATGAGATGTTCAAGATTACCCCTTTTGATCTGAAAGTGAAGATAAATTCCAATGACATAAGCAGCAACAATAAAAAAAACAAAACAAAACACCCTTTCATGTTTCATAAAATTACTGCAAGCCCTAAGAAAGTCTTTAGGATGCAACTGAGATAATTAAGACGTGTTTAAAAACTTCAATCAAATTCTAAACTGAAATTTACTAATATCCCTTCAAGCACAATGTAAATATTCAAGTAGCTGGTATAAATCAGGAATAACTCCAAGGTCAATACAGCAAGAGAATCCAGCTCCAGTATATGTTTATTGAGCTCAACTATGCAAAAACCAATCAAGAGAATTTGGCATGAATTCAGAAGGCAACTTTTAAACCTTGGGTTAAGGTGGCAGAAATGACAAGTTTGTAACATGGATTACACTTCGATAACTCCTTTTGTCATAAATCTACACATCTTCCAAGTGCTACCTTCACAACGGATCTTTAGGACAGCAAGCATTTGAATCTACTACTTAAACACAGCAGCATTTTAATACAGTGTAGAAGATATGCAGTGGATGACTACAGAAGAGTTATTTTAGAGGTGTGTTACTGTAATATTTCAGGTATTCCGCTATAATAGTTAGCTAAGAGTACCTGAAACTAGCTACCACCAGCTCCATCAAGCACTTCTAAAGCATTTGCCACGAGGACAGACACTCGGACTCCTGGATTTCCCAGTCACTATTTTGAGTATGTCCATTTCTATGACTAGTTCTACGTACAAAAGCAGACCTGTTACTTAGCGCCATGTAGAAATCAGAATTAATTAAAAAATTTAGGGCAAGTAAGCTATTAAGAGGATGATAGCAGACTGTCCAATACAGGGGAAGCTGCCTCTGCTTATTCCTACCCTACAGCAGACCTCAGCCAGTTTGCCTGAACATACCATAAGGTTTTCTGTGTGCCGTGCAAAGAAAGAACATGCACACAGGTCATCACACAGCTCAGCTGCTGTAGATTCACAAGTTTCTTATCACATTTGTTCACCTACGCATAGCCTATGCCACTGCTGCCACAATGAATTAAGAAACCATCTTAAAAACAAACAGCTGAGCTTAAGCAACAATTAAAAAAATTTTTTTTGATTCTTTGTGACAACAGATTCATGGCCTCTGCCATGGTACAAGTGGGAATTAATTCCAGAAATGAGAGTTGACATGTCAGAAAATAAACATTTCACAGTCACTGAGGTCTTCAAACACTTTTGCTGAAGTTCTTGAGTTCCAGAGTTACCTGCCAGGTTCTGCTGATCAAACAAAGTAGTAACGTGGATCCAAATATATGGCATGAAGAAAAAAAGGCTACAAAACCATCATGAATTTTCACAACAGCAGAAGGCTACCAGTGGATGCTACAGGTTTTTCATATCGAGGCAGGTGGTGCTTGCGATATTTATCCATGAGCTCAGATGAGGATTAGCAGTGAAATGAGTATTCGTGCAGTTTTTAAGAGATTACCAGATCGGAGAATACCACAAGGAACTTTTTATAGAGCTCAGAAGGCTATGTGAGCAGACTACGGAATGGCTGCTGAAAAATCAATATTAACAAAACCAACCGCACATGCTAAAGAAAATAATGTGAATTAATCACAGTCTTTGCAGAATTCTACATCAACTCCTCATTCCCTTTTAGAATTCAACTAAAGTCACCAAGGAATTGGTTCTCTTTTGTGCGACTGTCACCAAGAGCAGCCCAAGGGGAGATGGGCAGGGAATGGCAGGGACACGTCTGTCACATTCCAAGTCCTGCCAAGTCTGCAGAATGCTTCTCTGCCCAACACAGGACAGAACCTCATGGTTTGAGAAGAGAGAAAAGGAGGAAGAAAAAAAACTGGTAGGTGAGCGAGGTGAAAGGGTTCAATTTAGATATTTAAGAGACTATTAAGAAGAGCCCACGACAAGAGTACAAAGACTAATGAATAACAAAGATCAAGATCTCCATTTATCCTCCCACGATGCAAATAGGAAGATGACACGAACTGAAAGACTGTGAAACGTAGACCTGATGAAGGCAGTGCTCTCCCCACACTCATGCTGGAGGAGTCACCACCACAACACGTAACAGAGGACGAAGCTTGATGGGACTGGATGACGATTAAGCATTTCTAGGGTCAACAAGACTCCCCTGTAAAGCCAAGAAGCATGCATGGAGGGGTGCACGGGCACCCAGGGGAACATTTCCCATTGCTTCCAACCTCTGCAGCGCTGCAGAGAGGACCCCGAGGGCAGCAGGCCGCACCCAGCCCACCCTGCTCACTGCAACCCGTGGCTGCAGTTATATTTAGCCGTCCTGTTGCCGCGGCAACCAGCGCCCGCTCCAGCTGCACGCCGTGGAAGGAGCGCTTCCTCCCTAATGTCATTAGACACTTGCTACTTCCCCAGCAGTAAACACCAGAGTTGGGAGTTAGTCTAGAAATGGTCAACCGAGTTCACTGCTGTGTGCCCAAAGACATCAAGGCTCGATGTACGGTTCTGTAAAGCCTCTCACCAGGATGCTGACAGAGGAACTGCTCATTTAAGTGGACAGGAAGATGCAGATTATGAATGGTCACTGTAAGAGTCCAGAGCGCAGGAGAGGAGCCACAGAAGTGTCCAAATGCCATTACCAAAAATGGCAGTCGTCTGATGCTATGGTACTCATCAAAAATAAGAAGTAAGGGACACATCAAGTTTTCTGCTAACAGACCTGGATGTAAAGCACATCCGCTCAGCTCTGAGGAATGCCATCCGAGGAATGCCATCCAGCCAACTCCAAGTACCCCCAATCAAAGCACGCAGTGCAGGTGCAAGATGCAATGGTGCACTGCGTGACCCCGAGTGCTCAGCACACTGCCCTCCCTGAACACGCGAGATGCAGCACATTTTGCATCCACAGCTTCGACTCAAACTGATCTGCCATGTGAAGTGGCTCCACACAAGCGGAACCTTTCCAAATGTGTAAACCCTTCTATTATTTTGATCACCCTTTCTTTCCAAACTGCTGCCCTTAGGATTCCCAAGGTGAGCCAGCAGATAGGAGTTGTGAGACAAAGAAACATGATTGTTTGCTCAAGGACAGTCAGAAGCAAACCTGGGCCCTACTGTCATTCAAACCACCTCTGCTGCTGTAATATCTAACAGAAAGATGGACATTCTGCAGGCAGAATATGATCACTTTGCTCTGTGAAATGGAGGAGATCAATCTCAGTCAAAATGGATAACTATGATGTTTCCTTAGACAAAGAAGAAACTGAGGCAAAAAGTTGCCATTAGAGTTCCAAAGTTCCAAAAACTCGTATTGAGAGTACTTAAATCCCTACAAAGCAGGATGGCTTTGGTGACGTTGCCCTCTTCAGAAGGACAATGTTTTCATATAGGCCACTTGCCATTATCTGCCATGTAGAGGACCTGGGCAAGACATAACATTTGTCTTCTGAACCTTAACTACCATCACTGCAGTGCAATCTTCAGTCTAGGCCCCATCTTTCTCAAGAAATATCAATAACCAGCTCTCCCAGATTCTGGAATTTTCTTTTCTACATCAAGTTTTCTCGCATGAAATAAACTTCTTTTGCTTCCACTCTTATCTCCAAATTGTCTCAACTAATGAGTCTAAGCTTGCCATCAATCTGATGTGCAAGGTACCAACTCCCAGAGTGGCCACTAGCTGTGACAGTTTGTACCCATGAAGAAGCTTCATGTTAGATACAAAACACTTGCTCTTCATCTGTGCAACACTAGCATAACTGAACCCTGATCTGCAGTGAAGACTTCCAGATTGTGAGAGAATACAAGAAAAAAAAAAATCTTTTCCCCCTCTTTATTAGTCATATTTTGAGGTTTGCCCCATCTATATGCTCCTACTGTATTACTCACTACAGTATCCGCATTGGAGGTAATACCACAGTGAGTATCATGCACAGTCCTATGCAGCCTTACTCAATATTATCATAGAATCCTTAAGAGTTGAAAGGGATCTTTAAAAGTCATCTAATGCAACTCCCCTGCAATGAACGTGCATAGCTAGATCAGGCTGCCCAGGATCCTGTCCAGCCTTGCCTTGAAAGTCTCCAGGGATGAGGCATCAACCACATCTCTGGGCAACCTGTTGCAGTGCCCCACCACCCTCACTGTAAAAGACCTTTTCCTTACATCCAACCTAATTCTACCCTCTTGAAATCTGAAGCCATTTTCCTTTGTTCTATCACCACAGACACTGCTGAAGGGTCTGTCTCCTTCTTTCCTGTAGCTCACCTTTAGATACTGAAAGGCCACTATCAGGTCACCTAAGGGCCTTCTCTTCTCCAGGCTGAACAGCCCCAGCTCTCTCCTGACCTTGCAGGAGAGGAGTTCCATCCTCTGAATCATTTTTGTGGTTCTCCTCGGACATCCTCCAACAACTCTATGTTGTCCTGTACTGAAGACTCCACATCTGGATGCAGTATTCCAGGTGAGGCCTCACCAGTGCAGTGTGGGAAGATCACCTCCCTCGACCTATTGATCGTGCTTCTTTTGTGCAGCCCAGGATACGGTTGGCTTTCTGGGCGCCAAGGGCACATTGCTGGCTCATGTCCAGCTTCCTATCCACCACTACTCCCAGGTCTTTTTAGGCAGGGCTGCATTCAACCCTTTCATCTCCCAGCTTGTATCGGTAGTAAGGGTTGCAAGAGCTTGCATTTGGATTTGTTGTACCTCATGAGGTTTACCTGGTCCCCACTGCTCCAGCCTTTTTTTTTTTTATGAGTGCAGCTCAACTCTAACCTAAAGCAATCCCCAGTGAGCCAGCGTTAGTGCTGCAGCAGACAGCAAACACCCTGCAGCAGTCAACACCAGCTAGAGAACAGCCTGGAGGGACCGCACCAAACCTGGGTGCCTTTAGTTCCACCCGGGAGCTGCCTAGGAAGTCAGTACACGTCTCCCAGCAATGACAGTGGTGTGCATTAACTCCTTTTTTAAAGAGCTGGTCTCCAATTCTACTTCACCAAATGATCACAGACTTTCCTCAATATACCTCGTACTGTATAATGAGAACATACTCTTTGCATCCATTTTACTTACAATGACTTAGAGAAATAGCCTTAAGAAGGTTATTCCCAGGAACTGTAACCACCCCCTCAGAATAGCAGGTTGTTGAGTTAGTGCTGATGAGTCAGACGGGCTTTTTAATTCTGTTCTAAAAGGAATCACCACAACAGTGGAGAAGGGAGAGGAAAAATAAAAAGGGAATCGAGTGGAAAAGGCTTCCACCGTCTGATGATTCATGCACCATCAGCGTGACTCACCCAGCATTACTCTGCCATTAAAACATGGAGACCAGGCTGATTAGTCACAGTAATGAATTTTTCAAGAAAGGATTCTCCCCTATAAATAATGATGACTTTGTCTGGATAGTGGTAGTGTGACTCACCTTTCCAGCATGCCGGGCAGCACCAATCGTGTCATCTGCAAAAAGAAAACATTCGTGATGGCTGAGAATGCAGGCACCACACAGCCAGCGACAGGGAAGCCTCCCTTCCTCCCAGAAGCAGCTGCCACCCCCTCCACCCCGGCCGCAGCTCAGGGAAGCAGAGACCATACTTTGCGTAGGCAGTTTATTTTTATTCTACCTGGATAACTTGGCTCTGTCAAGCAGTGTGTGTACTGAAACTGGTGAACCGAGCCAGCTAGCAGCATAAGTACAATAAGTGCAATAAGAATAAATAAAAATGCCTCCACCGCCCTGCAGCATCCATGCCTTCTAAAGAAGATGGAAATACCAGAGTACTATGATATGTGTATGATCTTCCTCTCCCCAGAAAAGGCATCTATATTTCTTATGATTGACTAAATTTATCATCGATGCCAATGCATTTTAGCAAGTCTTACTAAACTGCTGATTTTAAATTTAAAAAACACCAACACAACAACAAGAAACCGTGGAGCAGCAAGAGCACTGGACAAAAGCACTGGAGCATTCTAGCTCTGGTAACCATGTCAATCAACTCACTGCTCCAACATATCTCCTTTATTTTAGAATAAAGTATATAAAGCTTACCAGCATTAACATAGTAAGAATCATTGCTGTTAGAAGGCAGGCAAAAGAAGTTTAGTTTGCTTCTGACAAGGGCTGCTTTTGTGTAAGAGTATTACTATAACAAGAACAAAAAATAAGCTTCTATGGTGCAGCTTTGGTACCAAGTTCTCAATAGCCCCAGTTTTTCAGCAGCTTGCTATAAATATTATGTTGCATACAGAAAGCATTTAGGAGCCTAGAAGCTTACTTTGCTGATTACACAGGTGTCTGCAGTAAGAACATTTTCCCCATGCTGAGGAAAACTTCCCCACTGCTCTGCAGACTCTGCCTTCACCACGGCTGTGAGCAATCCATCTATAACCCAGTTGAAAGATTCTCCACAGCTGTAATCCTAAAAACAAGCTTCCAACCACAGACCAAGCAGCTGTGGCAAAGGAAACAAAGCACTGACCCAAGCTTAGATGAATTTTGAATTTGCAAGAAAACTAGTCCTAATACTGTTACTATCCTTAACTATGAAATGATTCCAAAATCGCTGCCTATAAAAATCATAAAAATCATATAGTCAAAGTTCAGTTTCTGCCAAATACTACCCTGCTCCCAACCAACCCTGTTTGTAAGTATCGTGACTGACACCAAAGACAGATCAGACATACAAATTATCACTTCTCACATCTTTAAACAAAAATATTTTCCAAACAAAACAAAATGCTTGATGGCACCAAAATATAGCAATATTCCCACTAGCACCAAATTACCTCAACAGATGAAAACATGAAGCTAAAACAGCATATAGAGGAGAACAAAACATCAGTAAGCACTTTTATTAAAAGAAAAAATCTGACTTACTGTAGCAAGCTATGTTAGTATTACTGTTGCATGAACACTTACATGGGGTGGAATTTGGTTTTGATGTTATTTTTTAGTTGTGAGCTCTCAGACTATCAGATACACCGCATGACAGCTATGGCAGGGCATTGCACAAGCAGGGGTTGAGCAGACCTTACAGTCGTAGTGTGGGCTGCTGGCACACGCAACTCCCAGCATTGCTGCAGAAGTCAAACTAAGTTTTTCCTGAGGTGGTAAACATCACCGAGCTAACCAGGTTCAATGCAACTTCAAAACTAACTCTATGCAGGAGCTTTCTCACACACCAATACTACAAAAGAAATGTGGAAATAACCACTTTAATATTAAAAGATAATGAGTGATTCTGGCTGATTTTAAGGCTAGCTCAAGAATGGCAGATCTTTTATCTGGTACAAGCTTTATGATCTCTACCACAGATCTCTTGGCAAGAAGTGGCATACTGTATCTTGCCTATCAGGGTAAGATAATGCTGCACACACTTCTCAGAGATCGACACGGGGACAAGGATTGTAATTGCATCCCCTTAGGGAACCCAAAAATGGTTTGAAAAATTAGTACAGCAGCTCCACTGTAACACAGAGGGAACCACATTTAAAACTTTAGTGATAAGTCCCCACTTCTGCATTTAGG
Source organism: Lagopus muta (assembly GCF_023343835.1). NCBI lineage: Eukaryota > Metazoa > Chordata > Aves > Galliformes > Phasianidae > Lagopus > Lagopus muta. The sequence goes on along the minus strand of NC_064438.1, from coordinate 21,472,235 downwards.
GTCTCAGTCCCAACTGCAAGTCACCAAACAGCTCTAACTTACCATATTACAAAATTTCTGGTCACTACTGATATCCCAATGAGAGAGTACACACAAAAAAGCTACAGTGATTAATGTTTGATACAAATTAAGAAACGATGAAGTCAATGACAGCAGAGACATTGCAGTAGGTACGTGACGCAAGTGGAAATCACAAATGCTCTCCCCTGTAGCTCTGGACACCATCTGTGTCCAAAGTTCAGCTGGAAGGGCAAGTGAATCCCCACCCCCAGAAAACACCAGTGTTAAAACCAGATTTCATACTCAACATCACCTCCATTTGTCTCCATTAAAATGAGTATCTTGAGAGAACTTCAAAAATCTATCAAAAAAAGCAAAACTGTTATTCCTGTCTGTATTTACATCTTGCAACATATCAAAAGAGATACTTGAATATTCAGTATCTTCGTGCAAATCTTTTTTTTAAAAGAAGTAACTAACAGAAGGCAGCCCGTTGAGTCAGTCTCACCTCACCCAGCCAACATACTAAGGCTGTTCCAGTAATGCAACAGCACTACTGTAAAAATGCTGGCAAAGCATTCCGTAGGCATTTTCAGATTATCTGGCAAATCTGTATGTTGTACACATACATAAAATGGCTCCAGCACTAATTCAAAGAAAACAAGCTTTAGCAAGAATGAATTTTTACCACACATGATTGTTTCCAATTGCTTGCGTGATCTTTATCCAAAAGAGCCAATCTGGTTAACATCCTTGTCTTCAACAGCTATAACTACAGACATGGAATTCCAAAACAGGCAGTTCAACAACAAATAGATGTATAGTTGAATACACTTGTCCCAGATAAAGAATCCAAATGTTTTGCTTGGTCTGATTTATAGACATACAGTTCTGCAATAATGTCAATTTAATAAATACCAATGCATTACAAGTCTGAGTCCACAGGACTTCACGTGTAGGACATGGGAGAACTCTCTGTGAATACTTCTTTCTCTGAAAGCAATCTAATCAAGGACAAAGTGGTAGGAGACCTAAAGGAGAGGTTGGGAACTATCCTAAGAAGATTGCCTTTGGCTGGTGGATACTGAACTCACCCCAGCTTTCTGAATGAAATGCTAATTTTCACAGAAATACACATGCTGTGGTTGAACTCATGAAAGCTCCAAGAGTCTGAAAGCTAGGCTAATTTCAGACAGAGCAGCCAGACACTAAGCTATGGAAAACCTGCCTACTCATACAAGTTTCTTATTTCTTTCTGAAAGCTTGAATTAGAGAAGAGTGTGAATGCATGTATGTGCCAGAAAAATTTGCTCCAGACAGACTTCTTAGTGTCAGAAGCTGTCAATACTTTACAGCTTGCATAGATTGGTAAAACATATTGCACACAACTGTTAAATACTAGTAGTTGGTGTTTTTCTGCCTGTTTTTCAATAATTTCGCATACACAGGTAAATCTCTAAGTAAAATTACCAAAAAGTTTGGAGTCTCATTCCTCTGTTGTGGTAGATAAAAATAATGCAGCCCTGATTCACACAAGCACTCAGCCACCTCACAAATAGCTAACTGACACTGTGACCATGCACAACTCACACGCAAGTCTTACTGTTAAAGAAGCAGGGAACTGTATTCCTGCACTATTAGTTAAATGGATCACGAAGGCTATTATCAGCATCTACTGCCAGGTTCTTACAATGCATCTCAAAAATCATTTCTTAATGCAGCTCGTACCCATCTGCCACTTTTTACAAGACAAACCATTCTCGTTTGGCTTGGGATAAAAACTAATGTCACTTCTATAGAAAATAATGCAATAATCTTTGTGGCAAAGTCCGTAAGCAAAAAGGGGCACACACAAGGATATACAAAGGGAACTGTGAACTTAATATGCTGCAAGACCTGTCCGCTGCCAGTGACCTTCCATTGAGCAACATTTCTAGGAGAGTTTTTTTAATTAGAATCTCAAACTTTTAGGCTCCAGCTTCCAAGTACAGTTCCCTAGTTGAGCATTTCCCTCTCTTTCTACTTTCAAGATGTGGAATCTGTATTTGTTTAACCCCAAATATTAAAAACAAAAAAAAACAAAAAACAAACAAACAAACAAAAAAAAAAAACCACCAACCAACCAACCAACCCACCCCCATAACCAACACAACTAGATTTTCCTAAATTTCACATTGTTGTTTGTATTCAGAAGAAAAATCCTAAGTGCTTCTTTCACCACTGCTGGAATGTACTTGTCAGTCACATTTTCCTTGTCCTACTTGGCTGTGTATCATGCTCTTAGGTTCAAAGTCAGCAAGGTGGGAAACTGCAGCATCTAATTTCCCCCTGAGGAACATTTCATTGCTACTCATGACCACCTTCACAGTACACTTACTTCCCTTCCAAGTACTGGCAACTGTTCTCCTCTGCTACAAACTTGCATTATCTTTTTGGCTAAGTCATCAGCTCCCCCTTCCATCATGACTTTGAATATAAATGTGATAGTTATCCCTTGACCAGAGATACGGTGTACACACACACACACACACCTCTTCTCGAAAGCCGGTGTTGCCACTTCCCTCAGAAATACGTTCTGCTTGAAATTATCCAATATACACAACAAATGCAATCCTTTTATGCACAAGTCTACAAAAGAACTTTTCCCCTTTCTCAGATAGGCTAGCTCTCCTCCTCACTTCAGTTTTGCATAGGTTGCTATTTGTTTCTCTCCTAAACTCCATTTTAGACTTCTCTGGCATTGCTTAGAGTTGCTTGTCTTGCCAGGTGTTCACAACTTGGTGCAATTTACCTTCCCCTTCCACTAAGAGGCAGCTGACACCATATCTCAGTTTAACACAGCATGTTTATGTTTTTGTTTGTTTGTTTTTTATGATTTTGGCAAATCATAAGACTCTCAAATACAGTAATGAATAAAAATCTTGATCGTGTAGGGCTGTTGTCCTTTCACATTTAACACTCAGTACAGAGCATAAATAAGGCGATGATGGCAAAGATTAGCACAGACAACAAGGCATGTAGGTGCATGTAATTTACTCTCCCCCTTCTTCCAATAATGCCAATTTCGAACTGAAGACTGGCCTGTAAGTCTGAAAACCACATTCCCCCTACGACATAATGGCTTTCAAACCAATTCAGCTCCTTGCTTAATCAAGCGCCAAGCCAGCACCCCCTCAGCTATTTAGTCCCACTCATTTTTCAGAGCACACGTTCATGCCACACTCCCAGTGCAATTAGCATACTGTGATCCTGCAAACAGAGACAACACACTCGCTATTTGTTTCTCACATACTTAGTATCTTGTGACAGGATACCCGTTCTCAAACATTAGGGGAAGTTACACTGCATTAGAAACTTTACTGCTGAAAAAAAGGTTGAACAGGCTGTTAATTTATCCTGTGAGGTGAACTTTGTGAGTTTCTCATGCAAGAAGGGAGATTTTTAAAAACTAGACACAAACATATGCACTTGGAAAAGAGGTGATATGGTGATATCTCCATTACACACCAAAATAAATGCTTATGGGATTCTGTCCCAAAAATATAAGTGAAAGGACACAGATTTTTCCTAAAATTACTTTTCCCTCTATTTTTATGGATTCTTCTCAAGAAAAAAAAAAAAAGGAAAGGAAAAAAAGACTTACAGATGGTACATATCTCTAATGTGCTCCTCTCCCCAAAACAGTAAGCATCTGGCATGCCTACTGTTTAATTACACAACAGGCTCATGCAAGAGGAACATTTTCAAGCGTGGAAGCTGATGCTCAGCCTGCGATTATACCCAGTAGCACGAGCTGCTCATGGTCAAGGGAAGTTTTCAAACAAACTGAAAAGCACTAACATACACTAGGTCTCAAGGAACCAGATAATAAATTTTTACATGCGTGGGAACAACCACGTTACAATGTGAAGAGGCTGACACAACACAAAATTTACCAGAAACAAAATCATACATTTGCTAACTGCAGTTGAACATCACTGATTATAAACACAGAGAAACAAGCCACAAAGCAGCACTAGTTCGTTCTGGAAACCAAGATAATCTGGCTGCATCTCTCTAGAATTTTAGCATACCAAAGTAGACCTCAAATTATTGCAGTCTATCATCTTCAGAAAAACATAATAAAGTAGTTCAGCTGTAACTCTTCTGTTCTGACAAAATGTTTCTAGGAGGATCAACACCCCAAAACCTTTATTCACTGAATAGTGCACTCCCTCTGCTGGCACAGCACAGGTGTCACACCGCAGCAGTTTGCTGATTATACCTGGTGTAACTGTGTTAACACCTGGGAGAGGGGGGTGCTTAGGATGTCTGCTAAATGGCTTCTACAAGAGAAACAGTAAAAGGTGCCCACTAACAATTGCCTTCCCTGGTGCAAATCTTGTAGGTGCCCAGCAAGACCCATGGGCCACAAACCTCAATTAACAGAAATTGGAGTTTGTCAGGTTTGCTGTGTTCTTAAGCAGAAAAGTTGGAGAAGAACCACTCTAATAACTTTTCCAACTTCATAACAAGTTGTTCTAATGTACCACATAAATACACAGCAAAGTGAGAGCAGCAAACTGACATCAACAATACCTTCAGTCACGTGAGGGCTGCGCTTTTCACTGTGTGCTGTTGTTCAACCGAGGTGTACAAATCCTAGAGAGGGCTTAAGGGCTTATTTTCAGAGGTCCTGAGCCTACTCACATGGCAACAAGACACCTACATTTTCCACTCCCTGAGAGCACCGTACTAAATGGATTCAGTAGTTGACCTCATCAGAACAGCTGCAAGCCAGTCAAATCTTTCAAGTCACCTTTGAAGCACCTAACATTTGGGCTTGGAGGGAAAAGGTTAACCCTCAGATATTGGGGATGCAAACTTTTTATCATGCAGAAGAGAAAGTTGAGGCTCAGCAGTGAATAATCACAAGGAATTTCTGCATCTCTGTCTGCTAACACAGTAATTAACTCCTTATGTCATGTTAAGCAGCTGCCATTAGCTCTGGCCTCTGTTCAGCTTTGAAATATCAGGATGAAAAACTGTTCTGTGAATGGCCCTCATTTTAATAAAGGCAACAGTTACACTTTTTAGCCTGAAGTGCTATGCATTTCTTCCCAACAACAACAAAATTATACACACACACACACACACACACATATATATATCTCAAAAAGGGAAAGCATTTTATTCCAGAAGTTACGACACAGCTCTGTAAATTTGGGTTTCCATGTCACAGTAAGTATAACTGTGCTTTCTCACAACAGCATATGAAAGCCTTACATATCCACTGATCAGGGTACTTACCTCAAAGAACACAGACACAGAAGGCTTACAGGAAGGACCAGAACAATAAACATAAACACTGCTATGTGTACGTATCACACTCTTCTAAATAGCTAAGAATTATCTTTGTAACAAATTGTATTTCAATAACAATCTGAATAATCTGCTGCAAGAATCATAAATTCTGAGTTACACTAAGATGAAAAGTGAATCTGTGGTCCAGTAGGTGAAAGTAATGGTTTGGGCAAGTGAACTTGAATTGAGTTAGGATTTCAGGAATATGTGCTGGCAGCAGGGCTCTTACCTTACAGACAGACATGATGTTAACGTTGATCATTTGGTCAATCGTCTGCAAGAAAACAAGGATTTGCATTATGTTCTAAGTTATTTGAACAAGATTTACATACTGCCTGTCGTTGCAACTGCTGGGATAAATTGAACCTCGCTCTTCTACATCCACATCCAGCTTTACTCCACACCTTCTTGCTTCAGTATCAAAAGCTGCAACAGACTTTCAAAGCACTCTCCAAATCGCTTCAGTCAAATTTCATTCCACACAAATAAAGAACATAGATATATCACATTGACACATTGACATTTCTCCACACCATTTGCAATTTGGTAAATTCTGGTATTTCAGTCATATGCCCACATATTTATGTTTATATTTTGCTCTTCACCATTTTATAACACTGTTTCAGTCACTCCGTTCATTCATCAGGTTAATTTGATTTTGTTTGCTACATGTGTTATAAAGTTTAGTGGATGATGTACAAAACAAAAGCCCCAGGAGATACGTTCACTAACACTGAAGCAGAGAGCAGAATCCTACAGTGGATACAGTGAGCTACAGGGAGTTTGGAAACAAAGTCATGGTGAAAGTGTTCAAAACAAATGATTACAAAGTACTCAAGTCAACCACAACTGTTTCTACAGTACAAAATGTATCCTCTGGCCCTACTTAAATTTACAATCACTGTTTTGGAACAGGCAGCTTCCACTCATGAAATTACTTACATTCCTTCAATCTCTTAAAAGACCATCCCACCTACTAAAGCAGATCATGCTGCTTATGTAAACCTCTAAGAATCCTTCTGGAATGCTTTCTAAACAGGAAACTTTGCTTTTCTGGGGGTACTTTGACCAAATCTAAATACTTTTGCCTTATTCATGAAGTAGAGAGAGCAAACATTGAGAACACTGTAAAGTAACAGGAAGAAAAAAGAAAAATCACTCACTTTATCCAGGTCTGGAACATCAATAAAGTATTCCGGATAAGAATACGAAATTCCCACGTTGTTTACTGAAATGAAAGCAAGTAGTTTTTATGTAAATGGTTTCAAGTATTTGACTACTGATGTTCTGTAGCACTCTAGAACTGCTGCATTTGAACCATTTAGCCCTTCTAGTCAAGTTCCCTTAGCTGTAAGTATATAAGTATATACATACACATAAGCAGAACTCCAGAACAAAAACAGGAGCCACTCTGAACATGTGAATGTCACTTCTCAGCTGGTTTGAGCACTGAACCCTGACACCCCGCAGCCCCACAAAGAGCTCCCAGGGGCTGGCAAGACAGTCAGTGGGGCTGTTTGACAAAAACCAAGCAAAAATAAGGTAAAAGAAACATCCCAACACTAAGTTCCCTCAAAACTTATCTTGGACATTGGCCCCTTCCCCACGTGTTGCAAGGTGTGCAGGTTCAGGATGGCCTAGGGACATGCTCCAAGGCCTTCCTCAGTCTTACAGTAGTACAGAAAAACAACCTGCATGGTAGGTTTTTTGGCCCAGCAGAGCATTAGGAAGGAACTACCCTGCTGCCCAAAAGGAGAGGACGAAAGAGGACAGGAGAAGATGAGCAGAGGACAGTAGGTGGCAGCAAGAGCCCAGGCGTGGCTGAGCTCCCCGAGAAGCTGGGGGAAGAAGGAGGCACTGCTCACAGCAAGGAGAAATCACATTAATGACAGGCTGCGTACATTAAGCAGCCTGTGTTTTTGACAGAGAGTCTCTGCCTTTAGAAATGGTTCCTGGTTTGCCTTCCCTGGGCTCGCAGCTCAGAGACCCACTGCAGCACACCACTCTCTCAGTCATACCCTCATTCTCCTCACATCTGCACAACCCGTCCCCAGTGGCAGCATTTCAAATTAACTGAGATAATATATTAATTTCCAAAACCTGATTTTTTCCTGAGCAACGCTTGCAACTGGCAAGGTTTTACCCTAGGACCAGAGCCCGGTGCTAATCCTCCAGGCTCACCTCACCCCAAGTAACACTAAACTTCTGGTATCATCAGAGAACAATGCAGCTCTGCAGTCTCAGTTTCTTCAAACTTAATAGAGCATATTGATATGGAGACCAAAAAATAAACAACAAAAAACAACCAAGCAAATGGGATCTCCGCTTCTTGAGTATCTGTTGTTCATCTTACGCAAGTGAAACTTGTGACATTTGGTTGCTGTGGCAACATTTTACATTTCTATAGTGTCTTACACCCCGGAGAATCCTGAAGTGCTCTATAAGCTCAGCAGCACTGCTCACCTCTAGGGCAGCAGCAGGGTAAGAAACAAGGTTCGATGGTACTGATGCCCTTTTTGTGTGGCAAGTTGGGTTTTGGTTTGGGGTTGTTCTTGTTTTTTAAGCCCCTACACCTCTGCCAAAGGCCCTCATTTTAACACCCAACCCGAAGGGTATGTAAACATCACAAGACATTCTGGACATACAGGCAACACACAGAAGGGATTCTGGCAGAAGTCTGCCAGCTTCATTCAGGAATCCTCTCAAAGGACAGCACTTGTAGCCCCGATCTCTTCATGTATTTATGGAAACCCTTAGCTGATTAGTCAGGTTGTGATTAAAATTTTAACTTTTGGACGACCTTTACAAAGGTTTACAGGGAGTTTGGCAAATTCCCAGCAGACATTTGCTATATTTAGAGAGAAAAGTTTTAAAAAGGAGGAAGGTCCAATCTTGCCATTTCCAGAGTAAGCCAGAAGGTATTTTCCTAATTTTCATCCTAAATTAAGCTATTCTTCAGTTTCTCCCTCCGAACAGGATTTTTGCATGAACTGTGGCAGAGCTTTGGGACTGCCCCTGGTTGGTCCTTCCAAAAGCAGCACACTGCACATGATCCACGCTACAGAGATAGTCACACAAAATTCACACCAACTACTAGAAACTGCCACCCAGATACGTACCCTCACAGCCTTAGCCATCATGTTTTTTTTTTTTTTACCAGGTCGTATTTTGCTGCAGTTTGGAACAGATTTATTTATTGATTTTTTACAAAAGATCAACTGGCAGTTTGTGAAGGCATATTTTACCTCAGAAGATCCAGATAAGAACAGGGTATGATAACTGCCCAGCTCTAACTCCTTTTGAGACTCACAGAGATTTAAGAAGAGCGAAAGAAAGATTTCCCACCTCTGCTTGTTTAACATATTGCTGTAGCTAGCACATGTTCAAAGTCACTGACAGACGCTGTTTTGAACACACAGCAAAAACATTATGCAAACTCTTTTAGCCTCCATACGTGGGTGAGAAGAAGCTTCCAAATAAGAAGTTTACAAGAATTCCAATCTGCAAGTACTTTAGTTCAACTCTGTGCAACTATATAATCAGAAGCTCCATCTCCAGCTGTATAGGTGGAGACACCCGTGTCTAAGTGCAAGGTTCAAAAATAATTTCCTGTAGGTCACCAGCAACAGTGCTACAGCATCAAGGGTTCTCACAGCTATTGCTGCAGAGGAGACCAAAAGAGGAAAATACACTGTAACCTGAGAGCCCATCTCTCATGGTTGTTCTCAGTGAAACCCACTCCTTCCTCACAAAAAAAATGCAGAACGCAGAGTAGTAAAGCCTGTATTCCAGATCACAAAGAAGCTACAGTATTTAAAATATAAGGCAACAAAGCATGAAATCAATTGCCATGAGAAATTAAAATATCATCCTTCCAGAGCACCCATAGTCTGTGCTGAAAAAAATGACACTGACAAGTGGTTTTGGTTAATGCAGCTATAGCTAGAGAAAAACCCTATGCATCACATAATCTGATGATCTTGAGCACGAGACCTACTAAAACTGGTGGTGAACGCCCTGCTTAGTTAGACAAAACATGTCTGTAAAGCTGTGCTGGCCAGCGCTGCAAGGAGATGGTGAAAGAGCTCAGCTAGAGAGCACACAACTCTCCAGCATTTTGGTGCTATTTTTACCACGCTCCTAGTCAAGGTGCTTGTGCAAATAGAAGAGAGAAGCAGGCTCAGCTTCAGGAGTGTCGTTCTCCTGTAATAAGCTTACACAACTTGAAACACATTCACTGCTTTAGTGCCCAAAGTCTATAAAAAGTCCAATTTCCACGATTCCATCCTCACCAAAACTTTATCACATCTAACAAACGGAAGCTCTTTTAGTTCGGATACGTACCTCACATAGTTCACTATTCTCTAACAATTACTTAAGGACAGATAAGAATAAACATTAATTTTAATCCCCAAAGCTTCTTTGGAAATTTTTTTTTCCTTCAGAAAGGGAAAAATCAAGGCATCTGTAGTCAACCACTCTATGTGCAATGTCGTAGAGATGGTGGCACCTACTGTTACTCGATTTTAGGTAGATTTGAATTTTTACAGCAATTAAATGTTGGTCATCATGAATTGCACACACTCAAATCTGTCAGAAGTATCCGGGAATGTTCTGTGCTTTATCATTTAACAACTGCATTTTTACACTGAGTTTTTTTCTTGGGGCATTATTTATGGGCATCATAAAACAAGACCCATCTATTAGAAGCAAAGCTCAGCTTCTGTATCATCACCCATGACAAATTTATTTTGAAATACGCTTTAAAACAAAAAAACTGGTTCCAATGACTGCACTTTGGGTGAACAAAATTAGTTTTGCAGCACCAAAATGACTTCAACAGATGACATATACTGGCAGGCATCTGAGCCACAAGACTTGATAAAAATGTCATGCCTTATGTTGAGCACCACAGGTTCTCATCCCCATTCGGAGGAACTGTAGAAATATAGGTTATGCACTCATACATATGCGCTTCTACAGAATAAACCAGAAAACTGATAAGAAACTGCCTTTGCTCCACAGTTCAGGTAAAAGGTAAATTGCTTTATGCCAGTTGTTTTGTGGCACTTCAGTACTATGCCATGCAATACACCTGGAGGGATCACCATGTCTTCTCAAGGACTCCTGCAGCACCCTACAGCTCTGTGCTACCACAAGCTGTGCCAGCAGAACACCTGCAGCGCCCCATCACTATCAGAATGCTCTCAGAACTTTTGGAGCAGGAGTCATTTACTTGATGCTATATTCTAATGATTGAATTTCCACAGCTCTTAATTAAAAGTTAACTGTCCTCCCAAAGGACTCTGCTGTGAAGTTCAATCTAACTACCTGGAGTTAGCTCAGATTCTGAGATGACACAGGGTCAAAAAACTGTGCATGCAGTCACGAGCTGAAGGAGCCTTTTAACAATTGCATAATAACGCACTGAAGACACCCAATAAGCCTCTGTTCCTAGAATTTGAGCACACATGCAGGCAGTGGCTTGTGCAGCAGACAAGCAGGATACCAAGAAAGCATACTGAGCACACAGGGACAAAATTTTAGTTAGGCAAGCCATCAGCTTTTGTGAATTGCTTTCAATAAACTTCCAAACGTGAAGAAGTCAGTAAACACACTGGGACAAACCACAGCGTAAGGGATTTATAGAGATGAAAAACAAACCCAAAACGCCGATCTCCAGGCCTTCCAGTCCTGCTTTGATTCTGTTGTAAATGTCTCCTCTCTCTCCAAAGTCCGCCACAATAACTTTTGTTTCCACTTTGTACTTCTCCTCTAGAAAAAGAAAAGGGTTAAACAATAAAATGGAAGCAGCTGAATGAGCATTCAAACACTACAAATCTGTCAGTTATGGCTTCGTAAAACAACATTTTGAGTAGCTAATATTACACAGAAACATTTTTGCTTCTTCAACAGGAATCCTTGAATTTTAACGCAACCTGCTCAAGAAGTTTGCAACGTTAAGCTACTTCTGGAGAGAACATTAATTCCCAAATGATTCAGCACGTTTTGTTTGTAAGGACCATGAAGGTGGCAAGAAAACAAATTATACAGGTTTGCACAGCAGGCAAAAAATGCTGAAATCAGGAAACACACATACACAACAGCATCCAAGTACAACTTGACAAGGACACTGCTTTCCCACCTAAGGCAAATGGTAAATGAGTTGCTTCAGATCGAGCGAACCAGTTCTTTATTGCCCCTCATTTCCATTTTCAATTCTGATGCCATAAAATGTTTTAAATATTCAGTATTTCAAACATAAAGGGAACGTGTGGGTGAACAAGAGGAGAACTGCAAGTTCAATCATTCTTAAACCGTTCTGATGTGCTTTTATCTCCTTCCCTAATGGAATGGGAAAAATACATATAACCAACCGCATTTTGAAACAGAAAAGGGAAGTAAGTACTAAAAACGCCTCATAGAAGGAACAATTCTACTTCCATCAAGCCAAATTAATTACACTTAATTAGCGTCAGTACAATGTCCTCTTGGACTTCAAAAGGACAAAACGGCAGCTTAACAGTGAAGCGTTTCAGAAGTTTGCTGCGCCCAGATTCCACCCGTTCCTTAAGTGCTCTGCATCCATCCGGAGAAGGCTCTTGCAGCATTTTGCCCCCACGGCCATTCATACAAGTAGTGTCAATTTGAAGGAAAAGAATCATTCACAAAAAGATTAGGAGCAGCCTGCTTCCCGTGATGCTCTTTGCCATTCAGGGAAAGCCGCAGCTCCTGTGATGCTGCCGTCCATTCATGCAGAATCATGAATCCCCTGAACTCGCCGGGCTGCTCCCCACCCCCCTGCAATATCCCTAATGGCAGATGGGATTAGTTCTCCTCCTTTCCCTCTCCCCTCCCTCAGCCCCTTCATCTCTCGTGAACAGCTGCATTGTTTGAAAATCCCCGGAGAGATGTTGCTATGTCAAATGACGACGTAAATAGCATTAAGCCCCTACTGCAGCAGCAGCCTTGTGATCGCGTCAGAAGAAAATCAAGTTCAACACTGGGGGGAGGGGGCGAATGAGTCTATTTTTAGGCACAGCTGTTCTAATATTTAACATACACATTCAAATTCTTACAGGACACCGAATTATAGGCAGCATTATAGGCATATCAAATATGTACGAGGGGACCGGTCAGGCAAAGCCAAAGCAGAACACATCCACACACACATGCCATTTTTAGCTGCTGTACAGTATCTGCAGCTGTCTTCGCAGCCATTCAGATGCTTTGCAACGTGCACGTAGTTTAAAGGGCCCAAACACCACCCTCCCCTATCTGTTCTGTTATGACCTTTCTAACTAAGCACTCCTCATTAGAATTGTTAACGATTTATCCTCTAAACCTTCTGAAGTTACTGCAGAGATACTGAGAAGGGTTAAGACAAAAAAAAAAAATATATATATCTTAGGACCTAATACTGGAAATAGAAAAAAGGAAGTGCTCACACTGCAGCTCACGTAAGACCTGCTCCTCCACCCTTCAGAACACTAGGTAACGCCATTACATGTAAGGCAGTTGAGCAAGAGCCCTGTACAAAACCACACAGCACCCTTTGTGTGCTGCCGGCAGGCAGCAGAATGTATGGAAGAACACAAAGAACAGAAGTCTCCCCATACGGTCAGAGGACGTGGTCACTGCTAGCACACAGATTTCCCTTCCCAGCAGCCTCCCATGCAATGGCCTGACTCTGCCTCCCCACCCCGTGTCAGCAGCTGGCCATTGTGTCACTTTGGAGAAGCCCATGCTCTGCCCCCCAACCTGCAACAGACGGGATGAGCCGCCTGCCCAGAGAAAAGACTAGCAGATAGATCTGATAAAATGACTCTGTCAAACAGCAGTGCAAACAGCATTAGGTCACTTCTGCATAAGCTCATACCAGCAGTCAGGGCACAGGGTGCTGGGGAGAAAAGGTGTGCTCTGCTCTGTACAAACAGTGGGAAAGGGAGCTTCCTTCACCCTACCCAGAACTATGATGCTCTCTAACAGCTGAGCTAGAAGAGACAGTAGAACTTCGTTTTATCTCCCAAAGAGACTGAGATAAAGTGTAACAGAGAAAGTAACAGGAGGCAAAGTTCTAACCCAGGATGCCCAGCAGCAACTGGACTATTCTCCATTGAGGAAAAGAAAAAACTGAGCTTGGTATTGGAGCTTCCAGCTTGAAGACCCTGAGGTACTCAGGGGCCACAAGGAATGAAAGGAGGATAGCAAACCATTTTTTGCAGTTTCAGAACATTTGAAGCATCTGATAATAGGTGGCTGCATGTCCAGAATTCTCAATGATTTATTGACAAGTGAATCTGACGTTTCATCTTCAAACTTGGTACTTTTAGCAAAGGACTGAATACAATCCATCACATTATAGCAGCAGTCATCACCCAGCCATATGGCCTCAGGGATGGGAAGGGTAGCTCAGTAGGTCTCTTTGTGTTTTTCAGCAATGACACGTCAGTGTTACAATAATTTTCTCCCTCCTCATTTACTAAATATCTCAGGTGAGAACAACCTTGACCCTACAAATGAAAGGTTTTAGCCTAAACTTGCACTTCTCCAGCTGATTTGTAGGGCCCAAGACTTCTGTTAATTTAGTAACAGACTGACAAAGCACAACGGTATCTCTGTAGACTGATAAGAGTACATAGGAACTTCAGTAAACATTGTCATTTGGGAAGTAAACTGCTGACCTGAAGGTGTAACAAAATACCTTCATGGCTGTGGGAAAGCTGAATGAATCAATAGAGGGGGACAGAGCAGGGACTGAGCAGAAATTACATGAAGAAGCAACCTTTGAGAAGTCAGCCCAGAATCAAGAAACAAATCCATCTTACACAAGTTCATGATTCCTGTGATGAGTACTGTCTTCCTGGTTAACATATAGACTCACAAGGAATCTCTACAGCAAGAGGTCTGAAAACAGTCTGCTGTTTTGCTGGAAATATGATGAGTAGTCCAGTAGGCAAGCTCGTACTGGAAGGAACTACAAGAAGAAACCACACTAATTGTATGTATACACTCACAGTTACTTTATAGTATGTATATAGTAGCATGTATACACAGGCATACTTTCAAGAATAGTGCAGTGAGCAGGGCTAGAGAAGTAATGCTGCCCCTGTACTCAGCACTGGTGAAGCCTTACCTTGAATACTGTGTTTTGGGCACCTCAGTACAGAAAGGTGCTTTGAGGTGCTGGAGTAGGTCCAGAGAAGGGCAGCAAGGCTTGTGAAGGGTTTGGAGAATATGTCCTATGAGGAATGACTGAAGAAACTGGGGATGTTCAGTCCAGGGAAAAGGAGGCTGAGGGGAGACATTATTGCTCTCTTTCAATATCTGAAAGGTGCTGACAGCAAGAGTGGGGACTGTCTCTACTCACTGTTGATGAGAGGAAATGGCCTCAGATTGCCTCAGGTCAGGGTAAGTTTAGGTTGGATATCAGGAAACACTTCTTTACAGAAAGGGTTGTTAAGCACTGGAATAGGCTCCCCACAGAGGCAGTGGAGTCACCATCCCAGGATGCGTTTAAAAAACATTTAGATGTGGTGCTCAGGAACATGAATTAGCGGAGGGTTGTTAGAGTAGAATGGTTAGGTTGTGATTGAACTCAACGATCTTTAAGGCCTTTTCCAACCTGAGTGACCCTATGATTCTATAATTAAAAGCTCTAACAACATCACTGGCAAGATGACCAAAGCAACTGATTACAAACTAGGCAAGCAATAAGGAGCAGCCTCAGTTCTCACTGAGACATTATACACCAGATGAACCTTGTAGGAGTGATCTTGGCACATTCCAAACTAACACCAGCCACAACACCACTGTGTACCCAATGTGTACCTAATAACATGAAGCCTTATTCTAACATGGAACCTTTGCTGGCCGAGCTATTTCAAGGATACAAAATAGGAGGCAAAGACTCAAAGCAGAGAACAATGTTAAAGATGGTGAGTCAAAAGATGTTTGAGCCAAGTGCACACCTAAAGATCACATTATCTTCCTCTGGACGGACCATCCAGAAACTCCTCCCTATTTGATGTGAAAGCCCAAAACTAGCTTTTAAATCTCATCAGCTAGTAATACTGTTTAACAGCAAACTGACAGCACAGTACGTTCAGAAAGAAGGCTTCTGCATAGCACTTCTCAGACATGCACACCTTTCTGAGCCAGAGCAAGTACCTGTTACTTGGATCAGATGATACAGATGTTGTACGGGGAAAAAGGGAAAACAAAATTTTGTAGAAGTTATTGGTGTGGATTAAAAGATGCAGATAGTAATCCAAAAACAGACAGATTACAAAGTTGCAAGCATCAAGACCAATACCTACAGAAAAACGGTTGCAGTGCTAACAAAGGCAGTATTACAAACAAACCACCATGTGCAAAGTTGCCATGGTTTTGTTTTCGAACCTGTCATGAGCAGAACTGATCAAATTTCAAAGCAGTGTACCTGGATTCATAATGACTGCCTTACACAATATTAAATTTATGAACTGCCATCTCTTCTTTCTCAGTCAATTCACATGACCATATTTTTCTTCCCCATTCCTGTCACTACGGATTGGCTGACAGCAACCACGTCAGCGTAGCATCACTGAAGAGAAAACGCACTTTTCTTACTCCTAAATTTTGAGCCAGAAGACATTAAGATGTTAAAATGTACTTGCCTTTATCTTGTCCTTCCCAGTTTCCTCTGCATGTCAGATTTCCTGGTGACATCATCCAGGTTTTCCCGAACTGGAACCTGCCTCTTTCAGCTTTTACAAATCCTAACTTTATTGAACTTCACAAGCCTAAGGATGGTAGGATGGAGACAGCAAAAGCAAGAGCCGCATCTATCCTCCCTGTTCCCTCTAAGTGATCCTCACCATGCCTTCAACATGGTAAATACACACACTGCCTGCAAAGAAACAATGCATTAACTATGTGTCCAGATCTCAACAGCCTTCCTAAAGCCTTCTTTTCAGACAATGTCTGTATGCAAAACTGAAATTTGCCAGGAAGTTCTAGCAAACAAATGTTTGGGGGAAATTAGTCCGATGTATGAAAATCAGAAAGTAAACTGGCAATTTAAGAATGTTCATTAAAAGGATACTCGTGTACTCTCACATGACTTAAGACAGAACTTAGTTGACAGGGAAAATAACCTCTACACCCATACAGTGGTGACATTACTGCTTACTTATGAACACATGTAACTACGAGAGCAAAGACTGCTGAAGAGTCCATGAAACCCAAGAGGCCCAGTTCTACCTCCGATGGAAACAGCACCTCCTGTATCCATATCCATAGTCAGCAAGAGCAAAAGTGAGGAAAGCTCCAGCATTTAAGGGGGTACTACTCAAGGAAGAGAGTGATGGAGCTGGAAGCCACAAACTGCCCAAACGGAGGGAACAGAGTGCACAGAGACAGGGCATCCCAGAAGTGAAAGTAGAGAAAGGAAAACTCCATGGCAGGAACAGCACCAGCATCATCCTGAATAGCATCTGGAAAGACACACAGCCTGTCTGGTTTCTCATCTGCAGGACAGTTAGTTACAACCTCACTAGGAGAAGCAAACACTATTATCTATTTTTAGGTAACTCCAAAGGCCAGACAGAGTAATTTACAGATAATGCATCCAGTGTCTTGCCATGCAGGGAAATCTAAATGCATCTGAATGATAAAACAAACTGGGGCAGACCTTTATTATGGAAAAAGTCAGGCAATGTGGCACCATCTTGCACCTAGAGCACTAAAAAGCAAGCATAACACTGGAATTTGAAAAATGGAAGTTAGTAGTTTCTAACAGTGATCTATGCCCTAAATACAGCTAATAAAGAATTTGAAAGTGGCTTGGAGGAAGGCTTACCTCCTATGTCACTGTTATGGAAGTTTAAGTAACTCAAAGCAGTAGCTTTCCCTCCCCACCAAACTGACATCTTGGTTAACACGCTGGAAAATGCTAAGGAAGTGAAGTTTTGACACCCAAATAAGCTGGACTTGAAAGAAGGTTCTCCCAGACAAGCAGTCTCATGAACACTGATGCAAATGAAAGGAGACAGAAGCCTGGTAGTCAGGAGAAGCAGCTCTGGTGGCATGACAGAGGGAGTGTCAGTGTTAATGGGGTCTGTAGACATAAATCCCACAGAGAAACAGAGAAACTAAAAAGTGATTCCCTAAAAATAACATTCATACTTGCACTGCTGCTTTCAAAATGGCTGGATAAAGCAGCTTGAATTTATGCTACATACATTGAAACAAATCCAGTCAGCTTTACAACAGAAAGGTTCAGGATAATGCGCACGAGGTCCACACTGCAAGAAGGAATGGGGAACACTTATTTCAAGCTCAGAGAAAGTGCATTAAAAACCTTTTGCTAGAACTGAAACATCTCTTCTGCTTATATTCAGAGCCTGATAGAAATATTGCCATCACGACGACGAGGCAAAGAAACAGCCTGCAAAAACACAGAAGAGGTGTCACTTGGTCTTCAGCTTCTGAATGGCCAAAGAAACAAGCAAAGCAGTAGCAGGAGAAGAAAAATAACCCTCCACTCTTCAACATACAGATAAGAAAAATTTGGTTAAGAGTAAATCAATTCAACTGTATTCACAAATAAAGACCTCATCTTTTCAGTTTCGTGGAAGTGGCAAGACTCACACTGATCCAGGATCCAGTCTCTGGAAACAGTTTGTAATAATTTGATAAAGTGAGATAAGTAGAGAGATGAAAGCTAAAAACTCCTGCTTTTTAGTGCCATGTCTATGCAGAGCAGATAGGAAGAATTAAAGACGAGAATGGCTGCAGACAGCTCTACAGTTTAGTTGTTTAGCAAGAGACACCCATTCATTTGCAGAATGCATCATGTTTAGGACTTGCAAAATTTACAGACGTAGCACATAGAATGTTAAATGTGCACTGAATCTGTCTTCCAGAAGAACCATCAAATACTTTGACAGGCAATAGCAGATTACTGTTCAATTTGTTGATACTTTGCATCATATAGAAGGTTATTAAAATCAGCCAAGTATAAGAAGAACTCACTTTTTCTGATCATTTTGTAGCAACTTAAAATTGCAAGAAATCTGCTGTTAACTATGGCTCTGAGTTTCTCAATACCTAGGACTTGATTAAGATGTTTCGAAGTGGGATGCAAAAATCAGTTGCAATGTAATACAGGATTACCAAAGGCACATGGGAACATGTTGAAGAGTGGAGAGTTATTTTTCTTCTCCTGCTTTGCTTGCTTCTTTGGCCGTTCAGAAGCTAAAGACCAGGTGACACCTCTTCTCTGTTTTTGCAGGCTGTTTCTTCGCATCATCGCCGTGACGGCAGGAGAAACAACAAAAAACCTTGAAGAAACTGCAACAGCTTTCAGAAAGGAGACCACAGTAGCACAGATAGAGAGAAGGTGATCTAGAGCAAAGACTCTGGGCTCTTTCGCCACCTGCATTTATTCATGTTTCAGTTACCAAGCCCACTAACATACTGAACACCAGAAAGGATGAATCAGAAGAGACTTCCTATTTGTGCAGCTGTGTCAGTCCTTCTCTTGAAGGATAGATCACACTACCCATTTCTGTGAAAGGGGCAACAAGATCAGCCTAGAAGATGGGTGTCATCACTGCTGACCCTAATCCAGAGGGATTCCACAGAGACCCAGTGGAAGAGAACGTGGGTATTCAGAAAGGCAGCAGATAAGCAGCAATAGTTAGGTATCCAAACAAAAGTCCTACAGTAAGTCACAGATATCTCTATAAAACTCTGAAGCAAAGTACTGGTCATCTAAGTAATAATAAACTAAGCCACACCTAAAAGAAAGTTCTGCAAAGCTGGGTGCAAACAGAAGTTGTTATGCAGGAACACCATAGTGTATCCATTTCTGCAGAGCATAATGAGATGTCTATCTACAATTTAACATAATTTGCTATGTTAAAACACAGTTTATAAGCATTTATGTATACACATTTGATCGAGTACTAAGGACTAGATCTGGACTCCTCTCATTCTACTTCAGAAGCAGCACTACCAGGGAATTCCTTATAATGCACTAATTGCACAGTATGCATACAATGTCCTTCAAAAACAGTAAATACTTAAAAATCTAGTCATGTAAAAGTGTAGAACAGGTAAGAAATGCCAGATCTTGTTTAAAATGTTAAAAAGGTGTTAAATAGCTTCAAGTTTCAGTACATATGCACAAATCGATTCTTCACTTTCGAACATTGAAAGAGACAGCAGAAGATGGATCTCTAAAGCCATAGCCCAAAACCCTTCCAAGCTACATGGGACATCTAAGCTTTTAATTTGTGTGAACAGTACTTTTACTAGAAAACATACAAAGGAAACACATTTTATTAACATTTGCCTCTGTTTGCAACTCAGACTCCACTACTACTATATATTATTGTCTCTAAGATACACTTATTAAGTCAGAAAAAACATTCTTAGCAACACACAGGATCAATCAATGAACCCATCCACTCAAATTTAATGCTTAATACTGTAAGCTTTCCTAAATCAAGCTTATCCTAAATACAAGCTAACTAAAAGCACAGCACCAGGCAGCCTGGAAGCAGCTGCACACGCAAACAGCTGGGGCTGTGCAGCTGAGCTGTGCCAGCACTTCCCATTGGCAGCACCACGTCTGCAGGCAGGCCAATGCTCAACACACACAGCCCTCCATCCAGCTCCCCGCAGTGCATCTGTGGGTAATGCAGGAGATGTGCCCCCAGATGCAAAACAATCTGCCCTTGCTCTTAAGGCAGCTTTGGGACATTTGAGCTGGTTGCTACATGAATCGCAACCAGCAGCTTCACAGTCATTCATTATTATTTGTTAAGTATCTGCTAGTTTCATCTGAGTTTGGCACCCAGTGAAAAAAGTGCTATTAGAAGCCTGTAACTTGAAACACAGTCTTCAGGGTTCTCCAAAGTGTTAGCTGCAAGGGAAAATGCATTGTTAAGTAGCCCAGTAATTGCACAGAATACAGAAAGCAGCACAGTGTCCAGTTGAGGGCTGGAAGCATGTTAAGAGAGCTTGCAGCAAGCACAGCACACATGTAGTCATTAGCTGAACCATCTCAACATCATTTACTGTTCATATTCATGTTTTGTTTTGTTTTTTTTTCTCTAAAGAATCCATGGTGAAAAACAGACGAGTCTCCTCTCTCTGTGAACTAGTACCTGGCATAAATTGTTTTCCTCATCACAGCATATTCCTGGAAAACAGAGAAGTGACCATCAGCACTTCTTAAGCAGAGCTAGAGATTTTTACAACTTCTACAGACACAAAGGGCTTGGTGTAATGGAATTTAACTTACTAAAAAATGTCACCTATAGAGCAAACCTGTAGAAGGATACAGCACTGTGTGGATCATCCAGTGCTCTCCTTGGGTCAGTTTCCTAGAAGTCCTGGTTTTACATCTCTCAGGCAATCAGATTTCTACCAATTGCCTTACAATAGATTTGCAATGCAGACTTGCACTTGTGAAAACAATCTAGCCCTTATTTTCCATGTGATACTAAATTTACATTATGCTGAAAGTGATAAGCAATATATTGCAACTTCTGCATTAGCAAGGTGACTAACAGCCTGGAGAGCAGCACAAGAGCTCTGCTTTTTGGCATCCACTAAAGCATATGTAACAAACAGGGGTTATTTAGTAGACAGTCATTAAGTCCTTGTGCAATAAGGAAAAGGTGAGCTTTCCCCCACCAATAAGCTATGTTGCAAAGTTTCAGTGAGGAAAAAAAAAAGCAACAAAACACAACAACAACAAAAGTGCATAGAAGAAGATGGCCCAGTGGGAGAAAATACAGAAGCAGAATGCTTCGTAAGGAAAGAAAAACCAAAAACAGTTAAAAAGAAGTTCCCTTCCTGATCACTCTAACTTTTCATGATATGTTGATCATATTCAGGGCTCATCCATTTTATTTACTGACAAATTAATAACAACTTCAGCTTGAATCCTCCTTCAGCTCTCTACACTACGTAACAACTGCTCTGTTAAGTATCTGATCCCATTCAAGGCAAACTAATTGGAAACTATTTTCACTCCATTGCAGCGAAACTTCCTCCGAAGATGAATACCAAGAGTTCATTCTGAATCAAAGACTCTTATGCTACAACGTTACATGTTGCCCGATGCATTAAAACAAGTTAAAAATATTTGAAGCAATTTTGTCAAGTCCAAAAAACATTGGAGAACACAGTATGTCAAGCCAAAGCCAACTCAAATGATGGAAGGCTGCAAACATTAATTTACCTTGAAGTAGATCACAAAAGGTCAGAATAACTGCCAGACACAGTCAGCCTTCAAGTTAAGCTCAGGAAAGTGAACCTTGTCAATCCCCATGCAAGGAAAGTAAAATGATGTTCCCTTCCTCAGATCAAGTGTGTCTGCTCTACAGCCTCCTTTATTAAGTTGAAATGTTCTTCCTCGCATCTCAGAGCTGGTGGGTAAGATGTACAAGAGCAGGGGGAGGAAACTCAACTGACAGGGCAGAGATCATGAGACTAAGTACTCCAAGGTAGGTATATGTGAGGTGCTGTCTGGGAGAAACCCTGTAGAGGACAGATTTGCTATGGCAGGTCATCGGCCATTTGCACCGGGAGACCACAATAATACCTCAGGCAGGAGCAAAGTTGTCAGCATCAAGCCTGCTTCAGTGTCACCCATAATTTTGTTATCAAGAAAGCAGGAAAAAAAGCAGCGTGAGCTATCTGCCTAAGAAATGGAGAAGGAATGTTCCCGGTTTTGGCACCACATCCCATTCCTTCCTTGTGCATACTTGCAGTCACACCAAAGGGTAGCAGGCGCATGAGGGATCCCATGTCTGAAGATGAAAGCTCTCAGTTTATGATGCAGTTCAAGTATATGGATCAGTGCAGTTCAAGAAGGTTAAGCAACTTCAAGATCACTATGTGCTAAGTAAATAGTCATCAAGTGCAGATTTTAATTTTAACAGAAGGTTGTGCAGTGACATAACTAGCAGAGCCAAGACAATTCTAAAAAACAGTCACTAAAGGAGCAAAACCAGTAATGTTTTGGACAGTAACTGGTGAATAGTGTTAGAGACAGACTGACGATGAGTTGCTTTTTTCTTGCCTCCTCACAGCTCACACACAACACTACTGCCTGTCCTGGTCAGCCACCAGCTAACAACATACATCAAGACCAAACTCTTCTTTTGACAAATTTCCATTAAGGAAAACTCTCTTTACAGCATTCTCCCCACTCAGCTCGTTTTCACTACATCCTTCACATTTCAACCTCTAAGAAGTGCGTTTCTTTGGAGTTCTTTCCCAAGCCTGCTCAGAACATACCTGCTGGCAACAGTGCAAGTGTTGCCACTTATTGCACTAGCAATAAGTGAAGTTTTTCTACTTGCAAATCTGTGATGCTTTTTGAATCAACTGCTGGCACTGAGCACCCAAGATGGCTTGGGCCATACACACTGCTGAACACAGCAAGCAAGGGAATAGTCACTATAAGGTATTCAAAAGATTGACTCCATTCACAGAAAGGTTTTCTTTCTGAACACTTAGAAGTGTTTAACAGTACAATACGACAGACATCTTAAAAAGATGGTGAAATACTGATGTATTGTGAACTAGACCAAGAACTTTGTGGAGCAAATCTAGAAAGTCGAGTGTTTGTATATGATGCTTTTTGATTAACAGAACTGTGCAGCTCCATGAGAGGCAGTCCACAATCATTGAAAATAATTTTCAAAATCCTTTCTTCATTCTGTGACTTTAGACCTAATTCTGTGAGAACACAAAAGAGAATTTCCTTTTTGAGGGAAATCCTACAGGCATTCTACAAACAAATTTAGAGACTTTAACTGCTTGTTGTCCACTAATTTTTGTTGCTCAAACTGAGTTATAAGTTCAGAACATTGAGTTATAAGTTCAGAACATCTGGCTGTCTTTGTAACACCAGTCCAACCATGCGCACACACAAGAAAAATCACATCCAGGTCATCTGGTATTTACCATTCAAAAAGACCTATCAGCACTTCTCTTAAAACGGTGCTTATGCAACTTGCATTTTGTACACACATGTCACTCCTAATTAAATATATTTGAAGAGTGCAAGAAAGGATTCATCTGAACAGAATAAATGCAGCTGATCCTTAAAAACCCTCCCATTGTAACGGAGAGCTTCTAACCCTTTGCTAGAACCAGCAGGACGGTGATCACTGAAAACAAGGAAGGAACAGAAAACACACACACAGCTCATACAGTACAAAGAACTGTGATTATCCAGAGCTAAACAGCCATTCTTCCTTCAAGTGAAGGAAATGATCAAGCTCAGGTCTGCAGGACCATCATGAGTAAGTGTAAAGCTACCTGAAGAACCTGAAAGGGAAACATCCAAGTAGTTACAGCATTACAGTTTAAGAAGAAAAAACATACATGCCCATCTTATACATGGCAATATCTGAACCGACTGCAGAGACCACATGAGAAACTGTTGTCTAGCTAAAGCCTATTAGGATCTGAAAGCACTATTCTGATTTGCTTGATTATTCAGACTATCCTAATCCTGTAGCATATGCTACAGTGAACAAAGTATACATTTCAGTAGCTCAGCGTTGTCAAAAGAATGTTCTGAAAACCCAATATGAGTCATCTCACTTCAGAATCATTTAGGAAAGAAAGCAGAAAAATGTTTGGGTGAGGCCTAACAGTAATTATGTATTACAGGCAGCTCTACAAAAGTAGATGTACTTTTTTTTTCTTCCTAATTTGAAAAACTCTCCCAGCAGCCATCATTTTGGTGTTGAAAGCTTAAAGCAGTAGATTTGTCTGTCTTGTCAGCATCACACTCAAGTCCAAGGGAGAAAGATATTTCCAGACTGGTTCAGAAAGGGTTATGACCATTTTCAGGAAGTTTGTCACTTCATGCTTAAGAAAGCATTTGTTTCTCGAGCAAGATATTTGCAGATAACTTCCAGCAATTCAGTTTTTACTTAGGAAGATACCTGTGTTACGGTGTAGTAAGAAATGCAACTGCGTGCCCACATATGCAGCAAGCTATTACCCAGCTGCTGCAGTTAACCACCAAAAAGACTGTAGCTGCAACTTCAGTATTTGCAATTGCAAAGCTTCAGTACTCACATGGGTTACCCAAGCAGTGATATCTGTACAGCTGATTTACCCTGCTGCTACGTTGACAAGATTAGTGTATCAGAGGTATGATCAGACACTGCCGTGACATTCTTAAATGCAGGATGCTAACGAGCAGGGACAATTACTTCCAAACTAGAAGCCAGGATCTGATGCCATCTGAGTTCTAATAAGGATGTTCTTTACCATCTAAATATACACACAAAGATTTTTGTCTCTATAAAACAGTTTCATATGTCGTCTTACGACAGACATGAAAGTTACATACAGTGACATTTAAACTAATTTAAAGAGAACTGTATGCCCTATTTTTCTCAGCAAACTAGTAAAATAGTCATTAATAAGCCTGCTGAAGCTCTTTAGTGATTTAGTTATCATTATACTTAGCAGTTCACTACAATGGTACAAAATAGTTTGTGTACACTTCCTTCCAGATTACACTTTGTAGTGAAATGGTGCCACTAACAAATTCAGTGGAAATTTAACCTGCATTATTTTGGCTTAACTCTGCTATGACCTCTGAAAGAGAGCAGCTTTTACAGTTACCTGTATTATACACACAGACCATTTTAGGAAAGTCTAAGCAAAACAAGTAACACAGAAGACGGATCTTAAAGCTTTCATTATCCAACATCATTATGCTGAGAAACATGCTTTATAGTACACGACTCCCACTCCTGCTTATCGAAAAGCTCTACACACAAGGCTACATTTCTTCTTTTATCTTGACATACTACACATAAACTAATAAACTTGCATTAAATCTGCCCTAATAAAAGAGATGTAAATTACATAAAGAATTTTTCTGCATTATGGTTATACCTCGCTCTAGTAGGAAAATAATTTGTCTGCAAGAGACATAAGGAAACTAAATGACCCCATGCAAATATCGATTTTACATTTGTGATTGGAACACTGAAGTTACTCCCTTTTGCTTATATATAGCTATTTACTAGATGCTTACTAAAGAAACAATCCCTAGCATAAGCTCTTAAACTTGCACATCAACTCATTGCCCACATTCCTATGACTATGAACATTTGTTACCCTAATAGAGCTCACAGCTCTTTACAATGATCTTTGAGTAGTTTATCCAAAACAAAATAAAATTGGAGAAGCAGGAGGGAAATAACCACTCATATCCACAATAAATCTGTGTGCTTTGTTAAACAATGAATAAAATGACAAACAAAGAAACCACCTTTGTGGTTGAAACCCATGAAATCATACTTGCTTCAAGCTGAGGTAATACCCGGGTGAAGTAACAGCTACATGTTTCTCTCCTCGTTACCATTCAAAGATGCCTATAATGACAATCACTGGTATGGGTTGGGTATGCAATGCTAACAGTTTTAGAAGTACATATTCATAGAATCCTATCACAGAATGGCTTGGGTTAGAAGGAACCTAGAAGGAACCCTAGGATCATCCAATTCCAACCCCCCCATGCCCTGAGCAGGGTTGCCACCCAGTAGATTAGACTGTCAAGGGCTACATCCAACCTGCCCCAGTGATGCAACATCCACAACCTCTTGGGCAACCTGCCCCAGTGCCTCATCACCAGAATTAAACCCTAGTGTTCTCAGAAGAAAAAGAGGGACAACTGAAAATCATTCAGCAAGGCCTTTATCACTTATGTCTGTAATATTTGCGCTGTGGACAAGAACTTTTATTTTTTATATAGAGTTGTATATATCAGCCTGTAGGAAATTAACATGCAATCACATTTATTTTATTTATAAGCACATATGTGAAATGTAAGGAAGAAGTTTTTAACTCACTTATTTCACCAGCAACTTGGTCCAACTTTTCTTTCGACCGACTGATTAGAACCACTTTCATTCCACGTCTTGCCAACTGAAAAAACAAAGAACAGGAGACATAAGGACAGTCATACATCACTTCCAAATCAGCATACTAGTTATTGCAGGGATTGGTCAAATATTGTAACAATGACCAGCATTTTGAAGAGTTACAGTTTCCACACAGAGATACGGATGAGAAAAACAGGACAAGTACTTGCACACACTTCTTTCTTGATTTCCCTCATGGAAAACTTAGTATATTCTTTGTCATCTCATGCAGGTGAATAAGCACATGTATACAGCAGATAACCAACAGCAAGTATTTTACTGTCTTTCCACACTTCTGAAAGTCCCACCAAAGAAGCTACTATCTATAATTAAGCTCAAAATGCCCAGTTAAGATATCCACGGTCACTTCAACACCTGTGTTGCAAAATTACCCTTGCACTCAATGCCTCTTTCCTTTAGCAGCTTACTTAGGGAGAACCCAGGCTCTACTCTTCCTTTGCCTATTCATGGGTAATAAAGGTCAACTTAACTCACACAGTTCTTTTAAAGAAGTTATCTGTGTAAATTCAGCTGGGTCCACAACATATCCTGGTCATCAAGTCAGACCTAGTTCTGCATGCTTGTAATGGGATCTAACAATTTAACAGATCACAGAAAGACAGCTACATACCTGAATTACCCAGCAGTGGAAAATAAACAGTCTTTCTTTTGCAAATGCCTATTCCAATGAAAAGTAAAAACATGTATCCTATCGTTACAGGCAGCTAGCTTTCTGGAACAGTTTTTTTTTTTTTTTATAAAGTCAAGCAGTGGGCTTTGGAGATGGCAGGAAGAGAAGAAGGGATTAAGATAGCTTTCTCCCATTCCACAAGATCAAGAAAGCAAAGGCAAAAGGTTTACCTAAAAGTATCTCTGCCTGTGATATTGAGGACGACCTGACAATAATCTGCTTACTGTGAAACAGCTGAGGTACCAAGGGGCAGGAAAGCCCTACAGCTACTCCTCGTAGGTGCAGACTCTAGACTGCTGACACACAGCTTGCTTCTGTCAGCAGTGAGCTCTGGGCTCACAGATTGCTTTAAGCAGGTACCTCAGCTTACACAAAAATGCCAAACTGTACCAGTCCCAAAAACAGATCAAGTAAAGTCACATTGCTACATCAAATTAGCAGACTCCCAGCAAATCTGAGAACTTCCACAGTAAAAGCAACTTGAGAGAAATTGCTGCCATGTTGACACTGAAGAGTTGCGCTGAGAAGCTCATCTCAAATCTAGAAATGGAAACCAAATGGCAAGAAGAATCATCTAAGTACAGAGCATGAAAAATGTCTTAGAAACAACTTGTAACTAGGAGTGGGTATCAACTAAAAGAAATAATATGTCTTAGAAAAGATACAGTGCATACTGACTGATGTAACCTGATAGAGTTCTGCTGTGTCTGAATATTCACTGATAGAGGCCTAGTGAATTGAAAAAAATCACAGCTGTCCAAAGAGAAAAAATCATCCTCTGAGGTTCCAGTATAAGGAATGAGGAAGATCCAGTTACACCGTAAATAACTTGCCATTAAACTTGGATCTTTGGCCATGACCTCGTCAAGATGAAAACACCCAATGAGAGGACCTAAAAATAATCAGAAAAACTAATCTAGAGTAGCACAATGGGAAGATTCTCCTGCAGCAAAGGATTAATTGATGCAAGCAAAAGTCATCCTTCTAAATTGAGTTGGTGGATGTAGGTGTCTAATTTCCATAAATCCAATGTTAGTAACTACCACATTTTCCACTTTGATAGCAAAACATAGCTGCTTTTAAAACTCTTTCTCTCAAAGAATGGGTGTGATTGACAGCTCTCCCAAAAGCAGAGTTAGAGCTCTTGTTAGAGCAAGTACAGCAAGAGCAGTACTGAAGAGATGCAGATACACATCATCACGCACTCAACTGTATCACAACCTGTAGTTTATCATCCAAGACGAAATTTCTGCTGTTTGCTTTTACAAATCAGGAGTACAGCAACAATGGGGCAATAAATAGCTAGTCCTGAGTATATCCTTATTAAAAAACAAGGGAGAAAGAAAGCGTGTTCCTCTGGAACCAAAGGCAAGCATTACTTGGGCAGAGAAGAACACGTGCATTTGGCAGAGCACTGTTTATGAAGGGGTAGCCCCGTCATGAAAAGGATATCAATGCTGAGCAAGGAACAAAGATCTTGTTACTACAGGAATGAAAAGTGTAAAAGCAGCTTATTGCTTGGAAAATAAGGAAAGCAACCACAGCAGAATACAACCAGAGAATTCACTAATTTTTAACATTCTCCCACCAATAATCAGAGATGATACTGAACTTTTGAAGAGATCTCAACACTTGCATTTCTCACTTTAACTCCTCCAAAGAGAAAGAAATAATTTGCATGATTATATTCACAGCTGTGAGCACCCAAGCAGCTGTATATGCCAGCGACATTTATAGTAACCTGAAGGGAATTCCTGGTAGAAAGTCAAGCCTCTGCTAGCAGTCTTAGGAAGACAGACAAACCTGGAGTTAACTGAAAGATTGAGAAATCTTTTAAGGTATTTCATATTTCAACCTCTATTCACTTGATGTAATTAAACATCCATCCACCTGAACATTCAAAGGGGAAAGTACATCTTTTTTTATAGCTCAAGAATGGCTGCACCCTCTGGAGTGCTCTGTGCCCACAGTAACACCAGCAAAAAAAAAAAAAAAAAGCTGAAACAGCCCATGTTTCCCATCAGGGCCTCATACTTGCAAATCAGCTTTCCTACTAGCTGTACATGTAATAGGGATCTGCCAGCAGCACACATTTGTGTTCAAAGGCAGCCTAGCTCTCACAGACACCAGCAGAACATAAAGCAAAACTGTAGTTTCACTCACCTGATAACCTAACATACAGAGCCTGAAACCAACAACCCACAATGTTCAGGGGGCATCTCGCATATCAGAGGGCTTCCTCCCAGTAGCAGTATGCCCTGGGCACAACAACCTCCTTCCACTTGCTCTAGGCAGTTATTTAAGTGTTGCATAATTTGCTTCAGGGCCATGTAACTGGCATAATTTGGCATGTAGGAGCTGTCAGCCCTGCAGAAGAATCAGGTGCTCTTGACATCAGCCTCCCCCCTTAGTAGGGGTGGGTGCTCCTATCTGCAAAACAGCAAGGAGCCTAGGGGGAAGGACTGTATGTGCGGGGACACACTAGGATGGAAGGGGAATCTGAAGGGTGAGGACTACCCTCAATGAGGCCTGAACGCCCTGCAAAAAAGAAAACTCCTGAAAAGAGGACCCCTCACAGATCATTACCTCACACAATCGTGTCTTGGAGAAAACAAAAAATGAATACAAACAGGCTCACTTTGATACTGATGCTGGAGTTAAAAGTTATTTTTGCTATAAGTTGCTGCAGTCAGCAATATTTGTCATGATGTTCTCTGGGCGCATAGGCTAAACTGCCCCATACTAACAGGCACTTTCTCTCTCAAAACAATACACTGCAGTACCATGTGTGGAACCCGCATAATATGCATCAAGAGCAAAAGCACAGTAAAAGTGGTAGAGATAAAGCACCAGCTTCAGAGACTTGATAAACCATGGGGAATAATTGGAACACAGTGCAGGCAGCTAGAAATGCCATTTAGCCAGTGTCTGGAAATACCAAATGAAAATTCCAAGGCTTGGGGTAGGTGAAAATAATTACAGTAACTAAAAATGTTAAAAGTAAAAACTGAAGGACAAGGTGAGCGCTGAAGACAGAAGAAGTCACAAAATAAGTGAAAGGAGACTTGATTTTCAGCTAGCCACCTGAGGGAAGCAACACAAAACATCTCAATCTCCACGTATGTGTTAAAACAAGATGAAGGGACAAGGCCTGCTGATGACAGCTTGCCAAGGATCAAGACAGCTCCAAACAACAAGAATTCTTACCTCTTCTGCATAGGCTTTTCCAATCCCATCAGTAGCTCCTGTGACCACTAGGAAAGAAAGATGGATATCCATTAGCTACTTCACAGCAATAAGTACACTAAGTGTTCATTAGCAGGCTACTGAAGTACTTATTCCAACCAAGAGACACAATGTCTCTGGAATAGGTGTACAACTTGAAATTTTATTAAAGGTCTCTCAGGAAGCTCCCAATATCCTTTCCACGTAGAGAAAGAGTTATGGGCCTAAATTCTTGCCTCAAGAATCGTGTTCAGCATCTCTTCTCATGCCAGTTTTCTGGCCTGCTATGCTACTTCTGACGTTTGTGGCTTAGGAGATTTCTAAAAATCATACATTGTACGCAGCAAAATAAAAAGCATCCTAAAGCCTGTAACAATTCAGTAATTTGTTACATGGGCAGAATGTAAATTCTCAAAGCAGAAGACATCTTTTTAAGACTCTCCAGGAGCTTTTAGATCCCTGTAATGCGGTGCCTTGCCACCAGCAAGTCTGACTGACCAAAGCAGCCAGATGTGTCTAGAGTTTTTTCACCTGTGGGCGGACTGGGATCTGTGTCAAGCCTCAAGTCTTTCTAGGATTCTTTTCCACACACTGAAAATCACTGAGTGACTCAACATGCCATTAGTTTGACAGATTATTCCGGGGCTCACCACACCAGTAGCTGATCATCTCAGTTTACTCACTAAATAGCAACTCCTTCATCCACAATCCACTTCTCCCAAACTACTGTTTGAGCAAGCACATTCAGCATCACTTCCTTCTCTCAACTATTCATCCCCATCAGTTCCAATTCCTACACCTCAACATTCTTACACTTGCAGCTCGCCACTCCTTCATCCACCTCTGCTCTCTCTTAAGTGGCTACAGAACACACCGTACTTATCCGGCTGCCCTCAGACAGATCAGAACAGCTTGTTTAATGCTTCCACCGCTTAGCCCTGAACTGAGGCATGCCTCAAATAACAGAGCTTGTTTAATGGTTCAGAAAACTGAACTGGGAGTGCTGGTTTGATTCCCAAACCCACCGCTAGCCCTGCACAGCCGAGTGAGGTGTGCAGCCAGCACTGCATCTAGCAGCAGCTTCCCCCCAGTGCAACAGAGGGAAACGTGTTTGCAGATGGCTTGATTAGTCACTGCGGATCACCCAAAACAGTTGGAATGCAAACTGCAGCCAGTATACTTCTGTTTGAGTAATAACAGCTAGGAAATGCTGTAACCATTTCAGTTTCTCTGCCACTAGCTATAAATAAGCAGACATAATAACAAGTGATGAAGCTGCCAGGAAAGGTCCTATTCTAGCTCGAATGGCCAGTCAACAATGCAATAACAGCCTACGAATGAGATCCAGTAATGTCCCTGACTGAAGCTAGATTTACAGATGACCCTACATGAAGATATACACACATACATTTATCCCTTCCTTAGTTTCAAAGTTTGTTTGCAAGACGTCATAGCTCTAATATGAAGATACACAATTGTGCTGCCAGTATGATAGCACACACTGAATGCAGAGGATGTGATGGCTAGTGAGCAGTTCTACATGCTGCACTGTCAGCCCCTGTAAAATGTATTCAGAAGGCCATGTGAGCGTGTCACACTGTTTTTGCCAATTCCTATTCAACTATAATTAGACAAGTGTGAGTAAGCTTTGCTATAGATAGAAATCCAAATTTAGAAAGGTAAAGCAGTAGTCCAAACGATGGATAAAGGCCTCAGAGAAAAAAATCAAGGATACATTTACAGGAGCCCACCTGCTGTAACCCAAGTTGTGTCAATACTGTGACACCCATTTAGCCAGACAGAATTATAGCCCTGCAAGATGGTGTCAGCCTTTCAGTTGTAGGACCATCAGGCTTCAATTTCAGCATTGCTGATCTTCGGTTTCATATTATGTATTATCACACAGTTCATTACGTTTTCAACAAAATAACAGAATAAACAAGAGCACAGAGAAAACACGTATCAGCACCACTGCCTGTTACTCTTAGAACAATAACTGGACATATTTTAAGTTGACCCAGACTGAATAACATTTGACTTCAGTGACTCTTCGAAATGAGCTGTTTCATCACAACTAATACTTAATACTAAGAATGCAAGCACAATTGCAATCCCAGATATTTGTTTTGCTTATTGGATCCACTGCTTAATTAGTCTGCAGAAGAAATGGCTGGAGCATGAGATTTAAGCATTTGGAGATCGGAGTTTTCAAACTGACCTGTGAGTAACAGGACGTGTCCTCCCCTGTTAGGTTCTAGTTCATACTGAAAGAATCTGTAACCCAGAGATTAAAGCAGCCTCCAAAACAGAACTTAAGAAATGTAAACTAGTCTGATGAAAAACATCAAAAAATACAACCAGGAAAAAGAAAAAAAAAAACATTTGGACCATCACCTACACAAAAACGTATCCAGCTGATGTGCATCATGCAGATGTGCCATCCTTGGAGGAATTGAAGGCCAGGTTGAAGGGCCCTGGGTAACCTGAACCAGCGGGTGACAAAAGTGCGTATGGTGTGGGGTTTGGAATTTGTTGGTCTTTATGGTCCCTTCCAACCCAAACCATCCCGCGATGATTTTGCTTCTGCTGTAGGCAAAGACATACACACAAAAATGAAGAATACAGGTAGTTCTTCATAGCTATAAAGGAATTGTCTTCTCACAAGAAGGCACTAACACTATCACTTTATTGGTGGATTCAGTTTGAGAGGAATAACATTGTCTCCTTTTCCAGCTTCCATACAGTCTTGAAGAGAAAGCATACCACAAGGACTGCTCTCCACTGTGCTATAACTTAGAAAACACTTTTTCAAGCCACACTTCCCTTCCTACGGCCTTTCAAGAGAAGCAACCTAGCTCAGCTCTCACTCAGTCTAAGCAAGTGATTTTCCCACCAAGGGTTACGCTGGCATTGAGGTCAGCACTGGAGGAATGTGATAAGTTGTGACACAACTCCAAGCGCAACTCCACAGGCCATCCAATCACTGACCAAGATCCTATAAGCAGCTGGTAGGGTCAGGAAGGCTGTCCAAACAGGTACTTCCTAGAGCAAACACCAATACTTACACTTGATGTTCTGAAAGCAACAAAGAGAGGTGGGGTGAAGGCAACTGGTGGGACAAACGCCACAGAAGGTAAGGTTCAACTATCTTATCCTCCTCCATAGTTTGGATTATCTGCACCACAAGTGTCAAGGGGAGAATGATAAAAAGAGGTTTTGTTAACTCTTGCACACTTACAGTTTTCACAGTGATTATGCTCACGTCTGTCTTCCACTCTGAAGCCAAATGCTACAGCTTTAACTACTCCAGCTACATACAGAAGCTGCACTAGTTTAACTCAGTTTTAACTATCACCTTGACGTGTTGAAGCCAGTTTAACTCCATGTGTAGATAAATTGTTTAAATTCTGTTTCTTCTACAGACTGCCTTCCAGCAAAGTTACAAACAGACTGCCGTTGGCAGAGCTTAAAGAAGGCAAAGCAAGCAGAGTAGGAATTAGTTATTGTCTGCACAAGGAAGCTGCACCAGCTCCTAAGTGTGACTATCTACATTTACTCAGTAGTCAGAGGAGCTGTAGTAGCTTCCCACTTCAGCCATCTGCGCTTTCCTGAAGAAAAGTGAGAAGAATGCCCAGGAAGCTTGTTTGAGAGTTGACTGAATTGAATTTGGTCTGAATGGAAGCTGGTAGCAAGGCGCTCATTGATTTCAGGCAAAGAAGTCATCTTCCCTTATGATAGTCACCAGTGTGCACCACACAAATATAAGTGACTTAAAAATCCACCACGGCATTGGATGCAGCCTAAGGTATAAATGGGTAAAGAACTTCCAGTGCGGTATCTAGGTCCCCAAACAAAAAGCACTGTGGGTATTCAACTGTTTATCTTGAAAATGAAAACTTCTACCAAGCTCTGTAGTTAAATATACCTACGTGTGGTTAAATATACCTACACAACACATTTTCGTGGTGCAACTGATTAATAACAGTTCCAATTCTAAAGTCAGGTATGTTTAACACAGAGGTTCCAGACAATCCAAACATTTCCTGTCTATAGGATCTACTAAGCTTTCATCTCTACTCTCATGCTCCTAATGCCACAGCCACTGGCAGTCAAAGTCACAGATCTACGCGCCTATCATCCAACAGTGTCTGTCTTTTGCAAAACTGGGGATCAGGGAGAAAACACATGCAGGCACTACATAGAAAAGCAGCAAACACATTTTGTCTATTACTCAGCAGCTCTGTATTTTACACTGTTAGCTTCAGCGGCAGCCAAAACATTGATGGGAAATACATGCAAAGATATGGCTGGTCTCACTGGAACTTGAAATGAATTCGCACAATGAACATGGACATATTTCTGTTTGTGTTGTATCAAGCCTCCTACTTCATCAGAACAAATAAGTGAAAGAGATTACTTTAGTTATCAACTCCAGCTCTCAGAAATCAAACACTATTCATTTAATATTTACTATCCACACCACACAACAAAGCATGCAACAAGTTTCTGTCATCTAACCTTTGACTGTAGGAAATGCCATAGGAAGAGTATAAAAAAAAGAATCAGGAGGATCTTAGGTCTTAGCTCTTTTCAAGAGGGGAAAGTGTTCTGACACAAGTTACAGCAGAAAGTGCAACAGTCCCACCAAAGCACCAGCCTTGAGAGGAGGAGAAAGCCTTTCTAACCTCAACCTTACTGTTCCCTAACAGGTATCAGTGTCTTTTGGAGCACTGTTTGCCACGTTCAGCACATCCTCAGAAGGCAGAAGAAAAATAAAATCATCGTTATTTAACTACAGAATTCTACAAGCAACTAAAAGTCCTAAAACACATTATTAAGTACACTATGGGAAGTACAGAACAGATTCAAGACATCTCAGTTACCACTGCATATATACTAACAAATCAGTGGCACAAGAACTCAGATTATCAGTTCACATTTTCAGTTGCAGAGTTATCCTTACCACTTACCATTTCTGTAAATCAGAATCTCTGCTTTAGGTCAGTATAGCACCTTTTCCCAAAACGCCATGCCAGAATTTTGCTTCTTGAGTGGCGAAAACATCACAACCTCCACCATGAGTTTGCTCACGTATCTTTGAGCTCTTACAAGGATATCTTAAATTTAGGACAGAGGTGCACAGGAATCCACCATAGCTGCCCCTACCAGACTAGTTGTCAGTAGATGCAGTTCATTCTCTAAACCCTACCACCATCAAACCACTTTGCCTCACATGCTTCGCATGGCCCATTTCATAGCTCATCACATGTACAACACACACAGTTCATAAGCACCTGAGTCAACTCCTAGGTGGTGCCAAACTCAAGGCAACCCTTGACAAAGGCATCAAAGATCAATGACCTCAGCAGTCGGTGGCATGCCTGGTATTTCACTGGAAGGGAAGAACTTCTCAGTTGCTGTAAACCACAGACCAAGTCTACAAGACACACAATTTAAGCAGTCAGTGACTTCAGTTCATAAGATGATGAATATGCCCAGTGGTACACAACTTCAGGGACTAAAGACCAGACTTTTCTCAGAAGGCCTTCAAAGGGTCACCCATACGTGAATGCTGCCAGTAGCATCTACATCCCCCAGAAGCCCCATGGCTCAAGATAAGGCATCAGTGCAGGCAATGAACCTATGCTCAAATGTTTTTTCTGTTTGCAACAACCAACAGTTACTGCTTTTCCAAGGAAGAGGTGACTTAGGGAACTTGCACCTCCTCTCAGGAGGCACGCTAGGTAAGCATTATCTGCTCTTACAAAGGTAACTGCTGTTTCACACGTGAGCAAAAGCATGACTATGGCAGTCTGGAGGAAGTGAATATTTGAGGACCTGAAAGAACATTTTTACTTGTTCCTTATCCAGCGAAGATATCTTAAAAACAAAAG
Organism: Lagopus muta; assembly: GCF_023343835.1. Lineage (NCBI taxonomy): Eukaryota > Metazoa > Chordata > Aves > Galliformes > Phasianidae > Lagopus > Lagopus muta. The sequence goes on along the minus strand of NC_064438.1, from coordinate 21,436,119 downwards.
TAGCGAATGGTGCAGCAGGGCATGAGGCAGGTATGCAGAAATCCTGCCTCACGACATGAGCAAGGAGCAGCATTTATACAGGGAGAGCGAGCAGCAGCAGGCGCAGAGAATCTGACTGCAGCTCTGCAGAGCAATCACGCTGAAACAAGATTAGAGATTCGTGACTCCCCAACTCAAGGTTAGACAACAGAGAAGACAAAGCTTAGAGATCAAGCCTGCCTTCAGATACAAACACACAGTTCCCACAGCAAAATAAGCTTTCAGAGATGCTTAGTGGAGATAAAGCATCCAATGGCACCAAGGATACTCCTTGCACTAATGACTGTTAGTTGTGTTCTCTACTAGCCTCTCAGAACTACAAATTCATTTAAGTTTAGCCATTTTCCTGTCTTCACTAAGAAAAGCATGAATGTTTAGCTAACCCTTCAAAGTACTGCAGATGCACTTAAGGAGGGCTGGAGCCACCAACCACAGTGGTTCTTCCAGGAACATGCAAGTGCTGCAGTTTGGGTCTAAGTGCCCTCTTCTTGCCAACAAACTAAGCCAAACTTGCCAAACAACCCAATCTGCAGGAGAGCAGCATAGCAACCCCTACTGCCCACTGAGAGATGGCCAAATTTGTTGTCAAAATGGCACTGCAGAGGGAGTTTCCCAGCCATTTCTTCATTCACACAGGAGAACAGCCCTTGTCCTGCAAAGACATCTGGTTCTTTCTTCACTGCAAACATCCTCCTGTAGCAGAAACAACATAAGGAATAAGCCAGGAAGCTACGTGGCTTTTTTAAGCAGTACAGTTCAGAGAAACTTCCCAGCATAGCTAACCTTAGCATAGGTTTGAAGTACACTGCATAAATAACTAAAGACTCGAGATTCTTCTGCTACGAAACGCAGAGGCTATATTAAGAATATGACAGCTCCTGGGGAAAACAAAAGCTGGCAAGAGGAGAAGAGACTATCCCTGCTTGGCATCAAGCAGTGCTTCATCTATTACAGATTTATATAAATCACTGGCAATTGACCAATACCAAGCTTCTAGATTATCTCCAGCCAACAAAAGTACTTAGCCTGTGCTGGTTAAAAATATTCTACTTTTTTGTCCTCAACTTGCTAGGAACGGCTATTTTTAGTAAGAGTCCAATCAACCTTATCAAAATCAAGCATCAAAAATAGACTGGAGAAACACTGGAAGCAAATCCTATTTTTAGCCACTCTGTCTATTCCCTGCCGTTACCCACCGAGTCCTGACTGCACAGACCATGCACGAGTGCTCAGTTATTCTAGGCAGATCCTCGTCGTGACCCTTTTTTCCCTGAACACCTGAATGCAGAAAACACTCGATTGATTAAAGATTAATACAGCCGCAAACCGTGACAGCTGCCTTTCGTCTGAGTGCTTTTGGGGAGGGGGAGAATATGGGATGACAGAGAGCTTGCATCAGTATTCCTCCTGAGGATCTATTACATGGAAAGAAAATTGCTATTTCAATTCCCTTTTGTTGCTAAAAATAGCAGCCCCAATTGATTCGAGCAAACAGGGCACCGGCTTAGCAATGCCAAATTTAGAAACCACTGAAGTCCCAAAGAGTGAACGCTAACGCAGTCTAACACATGCCAGCTCATATTTAACAAAGAACAAAGAAGATAAGCATGCCGGCTGCAAGTTAATAAGACGGCAGCAACTCCCTGCATTTTTATTAAACAAAAACAGAAAACTTGGTGCAGGAATTACACAAACTTTGATTCCGTACCCAATTTAATTTGCTGAAATAGGAAGCCTCATCATAAAGATCATCTGCATCTAATCTGAAATCATGAAAGTTCTGGATATTTTTTTCACATGAAGGTTTTTTTTCCTGCACAAAGCAGCTAACGCCTAATGGTCAGGCTCTGAAAAGACAGGCTACAGCAAGAGGTTCAGTTCCCAGAACCACACACTTACTTGGTAACAGCTTGTGTCTAAGAGCTAGGATTGTGGGTAGAAAAATATTCTATAAATATCACAGCACTGACAAGTTCCCATTTCATCTAGAACTACAGCAAGAAAGCAGTGCACTCCTCAGATTTCTTTAGACTCTAGAGCTAGAAGCAATCTAGAAATCTCAACAAGAACAAAGAGCAGCTCAGGAAAGCCACAGGCAATGCCTACACACCACCAGCTCCCACTGCTCCTGTACAACACCTCCCAGTGCTCCAGGTGCCCCTCATCACCCACACTGCCCTCAAACCTCCACCACGGGGCCCACCGCCTGGGGCTGCGCAATGGGGGCAGGGGACTCCATCATCTTCTCTCCTGCCTACAGAGCTCTCACGGCACCCTGCCACAGATTCAGGAACCATGTTGCTTTCAAGGCTAGGAAGCAAGGACCTTGGAAGTGCCATGAAGAGCACGCCAGGACTGCCTTGAACTTCAGTTCTGCAACAGTGCGGGAGCTGTGCAGGGTACCTGAGCAGGGCTGGTCAATCTAAGCATACGCGAAAGCTGCTTTGTGCTCCGTAGGCTTATCACAAGGCTTACTGAGCATCACTGGCATTAGGTAAAAACAAGCTCTCATTTGCTCTTCATTGAGAAATACGTGACAGATGCTCACTGTCACACTAAGCACGACTGCACCAAGGAAGCACACACAGGGAGGCTGGTTGGTCTTCCTGTCTCTAGCAGGGGATGAACGCAGTGAAGTTTTGAAGATCAGATGGCTCAGAATTGGCACCAGCTGAAGGCTTTTGCGTGTTTGCTTGGAAATAAGCATGGATTGATTGGACTCAAAGCTGTGCAAGTTCTCGGAATAATCAAGAGCACAGAAAATAGCAGGGACTGGGATCAAATGCAACACGCGATCCATTTTTAATCAAAAGGCAATCTGTGTCAAGCTTCAAGAAAGTGTCACCAGTTTAGACAAGGATAATGCTCCAAACACACAGGGCAAAAGAAAATCATTTTATGTTATGACTATCGGAAACTACCAGTGTGAAGGTGACTGAGACTGAACATAAGAATCTTAGTATATTGTCAGGAACTCGGCAGGGAGGTGTCTAAAAAAAAAAAAAAAAAAAAAAAAAAAAAGTAACTCATCAGGATTAAAAAAAAATTACGTAGGTGGGCTCCTCAGTGACTGATCACAGCACAGATCTTGTTTGGTGTCATCATTACTGACCAGTGTGCTTAGGAAATTTGCAGGCAACCTAACCACTGAAAAAGGATCACAGCACTCCATCCCATAGAATGAGATGACTTCATAGACCTGAATAACAAAAACATAATGCCACCAGATATTGCCTGGTGACATATTAGTACCAGATGCCAAGCCATGCTCTTGAGACTAACTTTGCTTGAAGTTAAGGTGACAACTGTAAGTGATGGTAGAGAGGTACCTGAGGTGCAGTGGCTGAATGTGAAATGGACTGATGAGGTGCTTCCTATCGCAACAGAAAGCAATAATACATTGTAAGTAATTTAAATAAGAACAGTTTTGAAAAAGGCCTGCTAAGATGATTAAGAGTTACCTGTTTGGGGAGATGAGTTTGAAAGCATTTTGTTTGCTCTTCATAAGCTCACAAAGTATAATCACCAGAAAACGAAAAGCCCAGATTCACACTGGGAAGACAACACAGGCTGATCATAAACATGCCTGGAAATTAGGAGGTCTCAAAAGAGAAAAATTCCCAAATTTGAAGAATGCTAGTTAAGGAAGCTGAAGTGCTGAAGGAACTCTGAGATACAGACAGCAATGCAGGACAAGGTAGACATGGTTCAGGAAACAGAACTAAGAACTTGCAGTAGAAACCTGTGTGCTCATTAGTGGCCAATTCAATGTATCAAAGGGAAAATGGGAAACAAAACAAGCCTGACTGCAGTTTGTTGATTGTTTTTGAAACATTATATTAATCCCATGCTTTTAGACTACCTTGTGTTGTCAGAAGACAGCAGAAAAAAAAATAAAATAAATTCCACCTATCTCAATGTATATTTAGACTTACAGAATGTCTCTGCTCCTCTCTTCAGAAAAGAGGCCAGCTGCAGCTAGACACAGAAGAGACAAATGCACAGTGCCCCTAACAGAACTGAGATTGACTTCTGGAGCTTGTTAGCATGATCAAGATTCAAATCAGAAAAGGGTTGGATAACCAGCACTCTTCTCTCAAGAACAGCATAATCTGAGCAACTTTCTTGCTATTGAAGAATTTCCTAGGTCAAAAGCCTTGAAAATAGCCATGTTCATAAATTTATAACAGGACGCTGGTGGAAGCTTTTACAGGCAGAAGACAGGAAGAAAAAAGTTTCTCCCTATCTTCCTGGACTTGTGTCCATCACACAACAGCTGATGACACAGGTGACCTACCCATTCTGCATTTGAACAAGTGCAAGAAGGCAGCACAAACATTTCCTACATTCCCTCTCAAAACCATGGAAAATCCTCAGGAGTCCCTAAAGAAAGGTAAGTGCAGCTCCTAGGCTACATGTTGTGAACCGAGCTTACAGGCAGGAGCAGGACTGACTTTCTACATGGCCTGACAGTGATAGGACAGGAAGGAACAGTTTTAAACTAAAAGAGGGGAGATATAGATTAGATGTTAGGAAGAAATTCTTTATTCCAGGGCTGGTGAGGCACAAGCTGCCCAAAGTTGTGGGCACCCCAGCCCTGGAGGGGCTCAAAGCCAGGTTGGGCCCTGGGCAACCTGATCTAGTGGTTGGCAACCTTGGCCACAGCAGGGAGGTTGGAACTGGATGATCTTTGAGATTCCCTCCAACCTAAGCCATTCTATGATTCTACGTACAGCAAAGATATTCCTCCAGTTCAATGAAAGCAGGCTGCAGAGGGCGAGAGGTGGAGAGCAGCTCCTAGCACTGAGCTCAAGCTGCAGCAGGCGAAGCAGAGCTATTGGGTAGCTGTTGACATCGCTATCAATTGCTTCATGGATAGGCATGCACAGAAAAATTTTTCACTGAACTGGACTTAGCCAACAGATCACAGCCAGACATAAGAGCCCACACACCGAAAGCAGTGAAAGCACACTGCTAGGGATAGGATGCTGCTACATGTTCCCAAGTGTACATTCTACACACAGCAGAGCAAACCAAAGTTATACCGTCACCATTCATTCATGCTGGCAATAACTTAAAGCACGTTACCCAACCACTTCCATATTCACTGAGGAACACGACTATGGCAGGAAGTTACGGTGTTACCTACACTCTGCATAGAAAAAACAGCACCATTTCCTCCTCTTCAGAATTGATCTTCTATTGTAGATTTGGTGCTTTGTCTACCAGCTACCAATCACCGTGAGAAGATGCAGATCATTTCACTTTCCTTATGTCCTCTGAATCGAAGTCATGGACTTCCCAGTAGTTTACTTCAGTTATTTAACAGGTATATATGACACATGAGGCAACTCCTTATTGTCTATCAGAATGTCTTTTGACTAGAAATTTGCAGTTAGAAAAATGAATTTAAAATAATTAAATACATTTTAAATACCAAAATTATGCTCCCTTTCCATCTTCAGGATTAAAATCTTCATTTCAAATGCAAGTCAGAGTAGAAACATCAGTACATCAACAACGTACCAAAAATAAGAAAACTGGGAAGCACAGCACCCACTAGAGAAGTGTCGCTGTAGGAGGGGATTGGCAAGACTTGCTTTTTCCTTTCCTTAAACTTCCAGCTCCTTTGGACCTCCAACCTGCAGAGCTGCTCAGACACTTCATCACCCCCCATCAACCAGCCTGCTGAGCCCGCTACCCAGACCTCAAGCCATCCCCTGCAGAACCCTTTGGTCCTCCCCACCGAGCTCCGCAGCCTTTTGGAGTAATCAAAAATTCAGCCACGGCTGCAGTGTCCCACTCAACACCTTCATCCCCGCCCAAGAACAGCCAGATGTATGCACATGATACTCAGACCAGTCATGTCAGAGCACATCATATGGCCCATATTCCTAATCTCTCATTTACAGAAGTGATTTCAAACTCAGCCAAAGGAGATCAAAATCTGAAATACATGGGCTACTTCATTTCCATTGGGATACCACCTATCGCTCTACCTGCTCCCACAAGGCCACTTTCCTAAAGCTTACAATTCACAGTATGCAAAATGAGAAGGGGAAATTTGATTTTTAGGAACGAACATCATAAATCAGGATAGCTACCTACCTGTGTAGAAGCAAAGACAAGTTTTAACCCTGAGAAATTCATCGTACTATCTTGTGCAGCAGAAAACTGAAAAAGCCAATCTGTAAGCTACCTTTTAGTTACACATACATACATACATACATAGGGAGGTGATCATCTAAGCTGTCCTACATGCTATGTGTATCATGTGCCCATACACCAAAGATGCATGACTGGACCCAGGAACCACCCTAGGAAGGTCTCATTGTACACTGCCTTTAAAATAAGACAGAAATCCAGTCCTTACCCCCAACTAAAGAAAGCTTACCAACATGTTTATGTACAGTCTAAGCATACCAAATCCACATTTTTAAGATGGAAAATATATGACCAGTCACTCTAACCCATTTACTGCTCTCCCATTTGTGACTACCTATCATTAACCAACATAACACTAAAGCCTGCCCCTGTCCCAACAAGCCATCTTAGGTACCAGTGCTCCCAGGATCTCAGAAGCTTTCAGAACTATGCATAAACCCAAACTTATCAGGACAGAGCTGACTCAGATCTTCAGTTATTGACAGAATGCTGGCACCACTTTCCCTGGTTTCACCCAGCACTGTCGGTCTCCCAGCGCTTGTATTCAGTACTGTGTGACCCACAGCCATTCTAGGCAGGTCCCAGTGGGCCATGAGCAAACTCAGGTCAGCAAGCTGATCCTTGTCTGCCACATTCCTATGCAACCATTCCTCCACTGAGCACACGTAAGCAGCTGAAAGCCACTCAAAGCCAAGCTCCTGTCCCACTTTGGGGTCTCAAGCTGCCTGCCAACCTGTAAGGCTCTTCAAGGGCTCAAAAAGAAATTCCTTCATAAAGCTATGGAAGATCCAAATCCAGCACACAAGGAAGCGGCAGCAGCACACGGCACTCTGACTTCAACCAAAAACGTGGGCTATAGGTTTGGGCTCAGTGAAAGCTGCTGCCTAATGTTCCGAAAGCCTCTTGGCTCAGAGCTCCCTCCAGCAGGCACCAGCTACCTCCTCGCATCCCAAACCAGAAGAACTGTGTCCCCGGTTGTGTTTTGAGAATCACCTGATCTATACAAGTATACTGCAAGGAGAACCAGGAAGTAATTTTCTATACCTTTATCACGTGTGTGTAGATATATAGATACACATACACGATGTTAGGTACATGTTGGAGACATTTCTCAGTTGCATCACTGCAGCCACCCCAGTGCGGTTTGGGGTGCACTGAGGGAGGGGGAAACCAAGGAGATCAGTGAAGCACTGGCCCTGCTTCCCCCTGCCCGCGCCTTCGGCTCCGTGCATCGGAGCACTTCACCCATGACAGACAATGAGCAAAGCTGCGTAAGCAGCCAAGTGCAGAAGATGAATGAACCAGGTGACGCTAAAGATCTGTGAATTGAAAAATCCAATGCATGAATTAAAACCCGCAACCCCTCTCCTTTCCCCCCTCAAAAAAAGAATAGTGTACATCAGGACATAAAAGGAGAAGGAGAGAGAGAAAGGTGGAGAAAACGTGGTCTGACACATTTATAAAAACTGATGGCCTGTCACCCAGACACTGATGAATATTTTTTACAGGATAAAAATGGCAACCCAGAGTCTAAAAATAAAACGCTGTGCTGCAGACCTGTCTGGTTCAGCAACACCACCGGAATACAAACGCTCTCCCTTGCTGGTACAGCTTGACTGAGACTTCAGAACAAAACACCACAGAACATATCTACTATTTTCAGGGGAAAGGATTTGGATTTGTTTTTTCATAAGAATTCAGATTAGTTTTATACTTTGCTTGCATTGCATAATTGCAATTAAAAAAAAAAAAAAACCACACTCCTAAATTTCAATGAGAGTGGCAGAGTACTTTGTGCTGCACAAAGCAGATTCTTCTTCTCTCCTTCCTCAGAAAATTACAGCATAAGAACATATTTACCAGAGCCTTTAGGTTGTAGTTTTAGTAAGCTTAAAAATGTATTTTTAGAGTCGTGCTGCAGACAGAACTGTAGACACTGCTACTTTCACACCTACCCCACCCCCAGGGACAGAAAAAGAAAAGCTCTTATTTCATTTTGCCTCAAAATTTAGACTAAAAACCTGCTTAGCTGAGAAGCAGAAGTGACCGAACATCATTCACAAGAAGCACTAATTTCTCAAGCCTAGCCACACTGCAGACAAGCGGCCTTATGCAGCACAGATTCTATTTTTGGCAAGTGATGCAATAGCTGCAAGGGCTCTCCCAGAGCCTTTCACTTGAGAGCTCAAGCCATATTAAAACACGTTACAAGAAATATAATAACCCCGTGTTGCCACCTTCCACTCTGCACCAGCACATTACACACAGAAATAACCCTTTCTCATGTCAGATACCCTAAAAAAGAATCACATTTTATACACGGAGTGATAAAATGTGTGCACATCTCTCAGCACACACACCTGCCCTGCACCGTGCATGACAAGAAGTTACACAATGCTGTGCAGGGATTTTCTGACCTCTTGATTTTCAGTCGGAACATGAAGCAGCTCGAGTTCCTTGCTGAATTCCAGTGAGGACTTTGAAAAGCCCACAGAGCTAATTCAAAGCTTAATCCTTCCAAAAGATATTTCCATTCTTAGAGATCTTTCAAAACCTTCTCGTGTATAACTGACAACCGTTAAGACACATTGCTGCTGGGTGACTGTTTCAACAGCTAAAAATTCTCGAAATGGAAAGAGTTCCAGAAATGCTATGGCCTTTTTTAAAACAAATGTTGTACTGAAGTAGAATAAGGATTTTTCAGTCCTTCATCTGGGCACCCTTTAGGTTTCCCCAGCAGCCATAGGGACCTCTGCATAACACATCGTGCACCCTGGTAGGTTTTGCACCAATCCCTCATAAATCAAAACTCCACCTGTCCCTTTCCAAAAGTGGAGGTATTCCTGAAGCCAGGAGGTATTCACCTACACCAGAAGTTACTCCTGTTTGAATTCTGATCTCAAAAAATGGTCTTTTTGGGTTTGCCACAAACCTCCTCCCCACCCAATACATGTGTGGGGACACAGATTCAGGTAGAACTCAGAGTCTGGAGGCTACCTGGGGAAAAGGGAATGTGGCTACAGACAAACCTCATTCAGAAGCCATATGCAGAACAGGGAGTTTAGCTCTCTTGGAGATCCCAACTGTTCAAAAGTAGAGCAGAAATTGAGGCAGGAAGACACTTAGTGATATTTTATTCATTTTGGCTAGGAGCAACATTAAAACAAGCTGTACACTGAGAAGTTTGCAATTGCTCTAGGGACACTGAGGTAGGAAAATAAGGACTTGCAGAACAGCACAAGCAGTGACAAAGATTGTGCCTCAACCACACAACCTGCTCCAAAGGAGGGAAGTTGGAGCACAGGAACTTCAACAAGCAGAGCCTTTGAAGAGCTGTATAGGAGCAGTATTTGGGAATTTCACACAACCTTGCATGCAGAGACAGGAAATACCACAGCAGTGTGAATGCTTGGCAGGAACGCAGACCTGGCAGTACCTGCAGTATCCAAGCAGGAGGGCCAGCCCACTGCACACCTATCAAACTGCAGCAGCCTATCCAGTACAAGTGGGACTGAACCTTGTCTGATGACTACAGGTAAGTCTCTTGCACATCAATGAGGCAACAGAACAAAGACTTTAGAACACTAATTAGCCCAGATGGTTACTTAAAATAGCATATGTTAAGTGATACCTTCTTGTGAAAGAGATTTTGTATCTTCTAGTAAAATGCAATGCTGTTATTCCCACCGAGTGGGAAGATCCAACATTTCAGGTCATCCCATTTCCAGTTTCCAAACACAGAAAGGAGCAAATGAGATCCCCTGAGCTGCCTGTTGCTACTCAAGACCAACGCCTGGTACAAGGCTGCTCACTTCTCCCTGCCCAGAAAGGCAGCTTCATGCCCTCCTGCTGCCACCAACCACTACAGCAGTGCTCCTAGGGAGAAGGAAGCACTGGCAGATGCTCTGCATTCCAGGAGGGGCTGGTGAGCATCTTTGTGCTATCCCAGTAACAGCTCTCGGCCTGCTGCTATCTCTCCCTCTGAACACGGCCGTTACTCCTGCTAAAAGCAAAGCCCTCTCAGGCACACTGGAAATAGCTGCTCGTGTTATCATAGACAAAGATGGCTTAAGAGTATATTTAGGAGATAATGTGCTGTTAAAAAGATGCAATGGCAACCGCAGATAAAAGCTGATGTAGCTGGCAAGCCTTTATTCAGCTGCCAAGATATTACAAAGATAAGTCTTAAAAATGGAGAGAAGTAAAACAAGTAGAATCTTAATTTCTTGAGTCTTTGGAATAGAAGTTACCTAATAATGATGAGGAGTGATCAATTCACACAGACGGCTCATACAAAAAAAAACCACAGTCTAAGGTTGTTGAAAAGCCATTAAACTTATCTTCTAAAAATACCCTGCCTTCAACTAAAAGCAAGAGGCACTCTGCAGTGTTTTGCTTAAAGCCTGTGTTTTACATCTAAGCTTATGCTCTAGGAACCGATACACAACGGCAGCTTTGTTCCAATTAGAAGTCATCAGATTATCTTGCATTTGTGCACTGCAGTTCTCGAGCAGAAGCTGAAAGAAGCTCAAACCACACCTTTCGGAAAAGTCTTTCCTCTCCGCATTGTCAGAAGGATCATTGAGGTGCTCGCCAGCACCCTCTACCCGCAGATTTTCCAGCAGGAACACAGAGCTGGCTCAATCGAGCTAAAGCTGCCATTCATAAAAAGGGGTTGCTCGGAGCTGAAAGACAGAGGCAGAGCAGTGCAGACCAACCAGGCGGGAAGGCCAGCCTGCTTTCTGGCCCTAGGATACGTACAGTGCTCAATCTACAATGCCATTACTGACGTCTCTTCCACCTCATACCCTTAATAACATTTGCTTTCATTATTTCAATCCACCACTGGCGGGGTGGGTGGTGGGGGAATGATGTTAAATGATGTTAATATACCCAAATTAATCAGTTTAGAAGGTTACTTGATATCTTAGCATCAAACATTAGGGGGAGACTTACGCTAAAGCGCTTTAGAAATACTTGAGTGTTTTATTTGGATCGGCTCTGTCTCGCAATAAGTGTTTGTGTTAAAGACTCAAGGAAAAGCTCAGACGACATTCCCTTTTCCTTCCCATCTCTAAATAAAGAAACAGCCACAGATGCCTTCTATATTTCACTCTGAGCCCTTGAAAACTCACAGTATTTTCTTCCCCTGGCAGAAGCCTCCCCAGATTTTCCCATAGGAGCAAGGCTGCCAGCAAGTCTCCTGAGCTGCTGCAGCTCCCACCGACTCATTCTGGATTACTGTATAAGAGACAGTTTCAATCCAAAGCTTACCCACGGCGATTGAAACAAGTTGGACTACATTTGTATGTCACACTAATATTTCCCTTACCAAATAAATTATTTTTGTACGCTGGCAAGGCAGTGTTTTGTATCAGAGCTTCCACACTTTACTTTTAACCACAACCAGAGACAGCATGGAACAGAAGGCTCCAGCTGGGGTGAGATCCTGCCACAATTCTGCACAGCTGGCAGCTCAAAAATCCACCTCTTTCTTGGTGAACCAAGGAAGTTAAGTCAAAGTGACTTCCTCAACACAGTTTCACGATGCTGCTGAGTTTGCCACAGCACTGGAGCTCATTTGACCCACAGCAAAGCAGCCTGAGGGCCACAAGCAGCCAAAACCAAGCAATTTTCTGCAGGGCAGACTCGTCAGCCGGGACAGAACAGTGCAAACATCAGTGCCAGCTCAAGGAGGAGAAAAGCTCTCTAATGTCTCCCCATGCCAAACAGATGAGAAAGGCATGCTGTTAAACCACACACTGGCTTCTTGAGACTGATGATACCTCACCTATGAGCTGCCATCACACAGGACAGGAAGTGCAAAGGAATATGAACAAGGCCCTCAAGGCTGGAGCAAACAGCCAAAAAAAAGCTAGAGCTGGCAAAAACCAACAAAGATGAAGAAACAACCCACTGAATGGAAGATCTTCAAGGAGAATCTGGGAAGAAATACAGAGGTGTGGAGTACCAAAAGGTTCGATGGAGATGCAATGACAGAATGAGCACTACTGAAACAATAGGCTAATGTAAAGACTTGATATCAAAACAGCTAACATTGCTTTTAGCACAGCTGTAACTTCAGCAGAGCGCAGGTTCCTTTTTGAGTGCCAGAGACTGGGTTAGATACAGCGGGATATCTGAGGACAGAAATGAACACCAAGAAACGCAATCAACTGCAGTTTTGTTCAGCTACTGATGGGACAGACACTTCTTCCAAAAGCTCAGTGACGCTCTGCTGTCCTATCCTCCTCTTCTTGCTCCTGATAGAGACCTGACTCCAGAGCTGCAATGAACTGAGCCCTGTTATGCAGGCTGAAGGCTGCTGGGGCAGATGGGAGAAACTGCACCAGTGTCTTCCCTCAACAAAATAAGCCTTCACCCCATTGAGAATATCCTGCTCTTCATACCTCCACCCTCACTCCAGCTCTTCTCCCTTCTGCTCTGGTGGCAGTCTTCTAACACACATGAAAATCCTTTGGGAAGTCTATATGGCTAATGTCCCAAGAGCTCAGCTCCCCAGCCCTGCCCTTGCCCAGTAAGTACAGCGTCCTGCTAGAAGTAGAGGCACAGCTTTCCACAGGCGCTGCCATGACTGATGGGATATATGCTCCCACAACATCTTAACTCACAGTTGCACAAGAAGAGACAAATAGAAAGGAGGTAGGAAAAAAAGCAACAACAAAAACACACAACTACCGCCAACAAGTAAAGCTATCAAACCCAAGGTGCTTATCATCAATTAGAAGGCAATCACTGCACAGAGACTGTGCTTCAACCTGAGCCACAGGGGCATCTCCCAGCCTTTTTGGGACAAGCAACTGTGAATAACGAGAGGGCTCTGGAAAAGATAAGCTGGGTGGGAGTTGCACAGGCGGGAGTTACATGGGCATTAAAATTAGATGATCTTAAAGGTCCCTTCCAACGCAAATCGTTCCATGATTCTACAAAAGCGAAAAAAGCACAAGCAGCAAAAGAGCAGCACCATTTCCTCAGCCTCTGCTTTGCTGGACACCTCTCACCTCCAGTTCTATGCACTGCTACACCAGAGGCTTCCAAACCCCGGACTTCAGGTGTCACTGCCTGTAGCTGAGGGCACAGGAGTAAGTTGGAATCTCTGCAGGGAAGTGTGCATACGGCTCTTTTCCAGCCTGAGCTGTAGTAGGAGCTTTTAACTGTCCTTCACTGTTGCTAAATAAGGCAAAGCCCACTCGAATTCTGATTAAATTTCCTCAGTGACACTAGATCCGCATTACTGAAAAAATTACACTCAGAATTTCACTTGAAAAACAAAAATGGTATCTGAAAAAAACAGCAGAAGGGAAACGATCGCACCGGGTTAAGCTCTGAGCTGGGGACGACGAGCTGGCTGATGCCGCGGGCGGAGGCGGCTCTGCACACCAGCACAAAGGCTGAGCAGGTGCCAAGATGAGAGCGGCAGCGATCTGCAGGAGCTCGTCCACAGGGAGGCAGCAGCTCGGGGATGGGATGGTGCGCTCCTGGTGCTCAGCGCTCGCTCTGCCTCTCCTCCTCCCACAGCCGTGTGCAAGCAGGAGAGTTTCACAAGCATTGAGCAGTGCTACCAAGCAGACATTTTAAACGGTCGGTAACAGCAAGTGCGGAGTAAAACACCTAAAAGCTGAAAGCAGAGAGGCAGCAAAACTGTAGAAGACATGACAAGAGTACGGTTCACTCCTTTATTCTGCCCAGGAAGCAGACAGACGTCGGTGTACAAAAGCAACAGCCCATGTTAAAGACTCCAGAGCCTCTCTGAGAGGCCAGGAGCTGTCAAGGTTCCACTGGCAGGAAAGGATGGAGCCACAGGGTCAGAGAACACAGCTCTGCCCGACCTCATTGGGAGCACAGCACTCATCGAGCCCCATGGAAGCCACTGGCACATTCAGTGCAGTAACCCCACACAAGCATCTTGCAAATACAAGAAAACAGTACATGCTCCAGTCTGAAAATTTGACTTGAGCTGTCACAACCAGGGGTTAAAAGTAAGCTGGTGCATTTTCATATGCTCTCAGCATTACTTTTTGGCTTGACAAGTGCCATGCTTTATCTCAACTAGTGTAGAAGTGTTTGCACAGGGTCCAGAAACACAAGCATTAAAAAATAATAATATTGCCACAGATCTAAAGTGCTGAAGACGATAAATCCCTGAGCAAAGGATTCTGCTAGAGAATGACAGAACAGAAAAGTGCCGCAAAGCTCTGCCCACAGCAGCCAGGCACTCAGGTGCAAGAAAACCAGGAGTTGTCAAAGCCCCTCCTCTCCCACCCTGCAGCAGCAGCGCTAACAGAGGGCTGAACCCCTCCTCATTTCACCACTACCTACACCCTTCCCACGCACAGTACTGGACTGGCTGCTTTCATCTGCAACAGATTTACGATGTGCTCTGTCAACTAGTTGCGCAGCGCCAAATGCCTGCAAAGCATGATTGCACTCACTTGTGCAACAGTGATTTAAATTTCTCTTCACCAAACAAAGGAAAACACCCTTCCAGTAGCAGAACTTTATTTCATGTAATGCTAAGGAGCTTGAGAAAATGACAGTGCTTGCGAAAGCTGTTCAAAGGTACCAACCAGTTGGCACTTGGTGAGCACTCCAGCCAGGACTACAGCCAATGTCCTCTGCATAGACCTCTTCAATTACCACTAAAATAATCTATCGCCAGAGAGATTTCATTATGGTTGCCCCAATATCCTCATTAGGATTGGGGTCCGTTTTATAGTGCACAGTTTCCAGGGACTACAGGAAGCAAATTCCTTTACATGGAATCAAACTCAAACTCTTGACAAGCACAATATCCAGCTTGTCACTTCATCTTCCCATAAGCATCTCGTTGTATTAGAAATGATAATAAGATGACAGCTGAGGTCTTTCTAGAGCTGGCTATTAGCCCTGCTTCCTTGTCAACCAGAGCTTGGGAATCACCTGACATGTCTTGGCTCTTGAACCCAACTGCTAAGAGAGATCAACACCTACTTCATTGCTTGGGCACCCAGTTAATTCTGTCTTCCACATCTTCCTTAGTGATCCCCCAGAAGTCGCTATTTTCAGATGTCAGACTATGCATACCAAAGCCTGGACTACATTAAGAAGAAAAAAACAGCAAGAGCAGGCAGAGTGCTCACCCATCCTTGCTGCTGATGGAGGAAGTTACTGCTCAGCATTTATGCAGGAAAAGAATGGGTCAGTGCTGAGTGTGGGGTTTTTGGCTAAAAGCAACCTATAGAAAATTGGAGGCAGCTGAGTGCGCCACTCTGATTAATGACCTTTTATAGATACTTTTTTAAGAAATCTAGAGCAAGTTGCCCACATTTGGTTATTTTTGCATCATCTCCAAGAAGCTTAATTAAGGCAAGCTCATCTTTGCAAACATTTGTTGGCCCCAATACAACTGTACAGCTGTATTCACCACATGAGAAAGCATCATTGCTATCAGACATTTTGTAATCACTAAATGTCTGCTCGTTATTTTGTAGTCCTTTGTACCAAAGGCAGTGGGGAAGAAGAGCACGTTGTCCTAAGGAATCACGAGGCCTGAAAGAAAACTGGGGTTTTAGAATCGTAGAATCATTTGAGTGGGAAGGGACCCCTAAAGGCCACCTAGCCCAACTGTCCTGCAATGAACAGGGACACCTACAGCTAGATCAGGGTGCTCAGAGCCTCGCTGAAACAAACCTGGCTTCCAGTTAAATGTCCCCATTAAAATCTTTGCCATTTTGAGAGAGGAAAAAAAGATGAAGTAATTGACACAACCAAGATTTTAGAAATCTTATGGCATCAATGATCACTCTGACTTGGAGTACTGGAGTATTGTGAATGCCTAAAGCTGATGATTTACATCTACCCAGCTCAGCACTGTTTCCCTCAGAACTTCCACCTTCAGACCTGCCTGGCTGGAGCAGGGGAGGGCAATGGCCTCATTGTGCTGCATCCACCAGAGCGGCTCCCTGGCACCACGCTCCTACCAAGGTTTATTTAGCTAAACTGTTTTACAAAGAAGGAAGATATTATTCTTAGCTTCTGCCATCGATGTATGAGGCAAATTAAAGCTGTGGAGCAGCTGACCCAAAGTTCAGTGTATTCTCACAAGGTGCACCCAGAGATCCCATACAGGGACAAAATCCACTCAACCCAGGTCACTAAAGAGAAACCAAAACCAAGCCAGTGTGAGCTACAGGGGGAGAAGAAAAAAGCACAGCCCCACACAGACCTTCAAACATTTGTGTCATAGTGGAGAAACAACCCTTTTGCAACTACGGTTGCTATTTAAAGAAGCACAAACTTCATTTTCCCCGAGTACAATACCGGCTCAAGTAGCTCCTCCTCCTCACATCCCCTCTTCCTAAGCACCAGCAACCAGACACAGCACACAGCCAATTGTATGCATGCAACCACAAGTCCGCTCAGAAAACAAAGAATGAACTCATAAATCAGTCCCAAAAGCACAGAAGGGCCGGAAGGCAGGAAGGGGTGAGCGGCCCCCGCAGAGCTTCTGAGGGGGAGTGACAGCAGTGGGGACTGAGCTGTGCCAGTGTGCCTCTTCTTCCACGCTCAGAGATCGGGAAAGAAAGCGTTTCTGTCAGCAGCCATCGGGTGCAGCACTAACAGAGAACGCTCTCATAGGGCTCAACACTGGTTGAAGACGTGGCTGGGGAACAACAAAGCACGTAGCTCCATGTGATGTGCTTCACGAAGGCACAGGGCTGGCACAGCAGTGCACAGCAGAGAGAGGAGCTGGGGGCCCTTCCCAGCCACACTACCAACCAGCACTCCACTTCCCTATCTGGGAGGAAAGCGTGGGCCTTAGCTAGCTGTGGTCACACCATAACTAATCTGACCAGAGCATCAGCTCACGCCTCCCAGGAGCAGGTGCTCACTGCCCAATGTCCACCCACGTATGGATCCTCCTCGGCCGCCGCAGGGACCACGATAAGATCTGGCTGGGCCCTTTGTGCCCCGCACCGCCACACTGCTGCGGGCCCACAGCGCATCAGCACCCGCAGGCTGCCCCACTGCCCTACCGGGCAGGAAAAAAGTTTATATCAGAGCCTTCCTAAGGACTCCGTCTAAGAGGCACCGCTCGCAGTTTCTCACACCACCTGCACAAACCTCACGCCAGCCTTCCCGCTGCCCGAGGGTTTACGAGCGGCCTCGATCCGAGCCGCTGTGCCGCGGCACAGAACTTCGCAACTTCTCGTGGTCGCTCAGGAGGGGCCGTACGGAGACAAGCGAGTTGTGAGCAGGGCCCCTTCCAGCTCCGGGCACAGGAGCTGCCCCGCGCGTTAAGGCCGCGCCGGCTCCTCGCAGCACCCCTGCCAGGAGCTGCGCCGCCGGAGCACCGGGACGGAGCAGCGGCAGGAAACCGTCGGTCGGGCTCCGAGGACCCACAGCGCTCCGGCTGCCCCCGCTCAGCAGCGCTTCGGAGACGGGGGAGCGGAGAGCGAGAGGACACCGGGGCAGTCCCGAGCGCGCCCACAGTCTCACCGAGTCCCAGCGCTGCCCCTCAAAGCCCCGCTCCCGCCCCCGACGCCCCGACACCGCCTCCCCCACGCGCAGACGGACAGAACGCGGACCCCCCCCCGCCCCGCGGAGCGCACCCACCTGCCCATGCGCCCAGCTGGGGCCCCACGGCGCGGCCGCCGCCCAGCACCCATACACGCAGCCCGCTCAGCAGGCGGAAGGCGCCCAGCACCACCGCGTACAGGGCGCCCAACGCGCCCACCCAGTAGAACAGGCCGGCGGCCGGCAGCGCGGCGGGAGCCAGCATGCTGCCTGCGGAGGCGGCCGTGACGGGACTGAACCCTCCCGGCCACCGCCGGCCCGCAGCCGCCGCCGCTCCCGCCCCCGCCGCGCTGCCATTGGCTGAAGGGCCGCTCGATCACGCGGTAACCTGGCAACGCGGTCGGCCCCGCCCACCCTCCTCTAGCGCGGCCGGAAGGGAGGGGGGAGGGAGCGCGCGGCCACACGCCCCCGTACTACTTGCGGCCTGCGCCCCACGTGGTCGGCACCGCTCCCTTACCGCCATTGGCCGCGGGAGATGGCCGTCACGCGGCAGACGCGCTCCGGTTGGCCCTCCGCTCCGAGGGCCCCGCGGGATTGGCGCTAAGAGGAACCTCTCCTCCCGCCCCTCCTGACGTCATATGAGCCCATTCATAAAATGCCGTAGCCCCGCCTCGGGCCCGAGCGCGTCCCCAGGCTCTCCCTTCCCCCTCCGTGCGCTCGCGGGCTGCCTCCGCACCTGGTGGGGGGGCCCCCCCTTCTCTGCCCGCGCGCAGCGTCTCTCCCCCTTACCACCCCCACCGCGTCTTTCGCGGGACCCCAAAGAGCGCCCTTAGGGCAGGGATCGTTTTTCGGAGCCGGGCACGATGCGCTACGGGCGCTGCGCTGCTCAGAACGCGGCCTTGGCGCGGTTCCAGCGATGGGTCGCTGAGTGAAATGGGGACCAAACCCAAAGACACTGAACGGAAACAAAGGTTTACTCGTTTCGTAGATTTATTAAAGAAAAGTGTGTATATATATATATATATATATATTTTTTTTTTTTTTTTTTACATTTTCCATTTTACATAAATAGATACACAATAATTCTTCCATTCAAAACCACATAACAGAAAGCTGTGCTCCCGACCTTGAGAACATCCATTGTTTTTGTGGTAGGATTCAAACCCCATCGGATCCAACACGCAGCTTCTATACAGCCTGCAGTGGGAAGTGGGACAAGCCGCCGTCCTGCTGGCTGACCTGCAGCTTTATGGCTAAGTTTGGAAATTCACCTTTATCATACAGCACTTATAGCAGGTCTAAGAGGAGACAGTTTGTCCCCGGGTTTCCTTCTACCCTACAGCAAACCCCACACAACATTAGCTCTCCTGCTAGTTTTATCAGCCGGAGTACAAATATTTTGGAATTACTTCATTCTCCTTTTCTCTGTCCAAGCCCCTCCTGAATTTGTAAACCTTAATCTGCGTGGGGTATCCTTGCTATTTCTGCAGGAACACATGGCTGTGGGAAAGAAACAGCTTAGTTACAGTAACGGAGAAGAATACAGATCATCAGAGGGAGGACATAGCATCCCCTCACTGGGAATAGGGTGCTACCGTACATTGTTAGAAAGAGCACAGACAGGCTGTGATTACATTGCATAGTTTTCTCCTGCTAGCTGTCAAAGTGGTTCTTCAACTGCCTGCAGGACAGCAGCGCACCGCTGATCGTCACTTCTGTCTTCCAGAGGGCGACGTGATGAGGAGACAGGATACTGCAGCAGCATCTGGAAAGAGAAACCACTGTGGCTCAGTAAGAGATCTGCTCCCAGTTACAGACAGAACCAGAGCTCAGGCGCGGGATGGAAGGTAATTGGACAGACAGGGTCTCTGTGGAGAACAACAGCCCATGGGGCAGCACAGTGTAGGCATGAGCTGGAAGAAGGAAGCTGGGCAGCCTGCTGAACAGCTGCATGTCCACATAATGGCCACCGCATTTTCCAGAGGGATGTGGACAGTGGGTCAGAAATGGGGAAGGACGTACGTGGGTGCTAAGATTTTCTGGCCTTTGTCAGAGCCTACCACCTTCTATTTTAATGTCTGTTGCCCGTGGCACTGCTGCTGTGCTGCCCCTGAGCCCGTGCCTGAACTACCTTCTTGCTGTGGGTCACGACAGAAGCTGCTCCACTGTTCTCTCGGGGAACCAATAAATCTCTTGACAGAGAAGCACAAATACAGCAAGGCGGTCCTCAAAAAAATTGTGTTAAAAAATAATACTGGTTATTCAACAGCGTTGCTATTTTTTATGTTGCTCTGTTCAGAGAGAAAGGCAGTCCTCCGAGAGCTTGCAGGCTGCATTTAGACAAGGATGAGTCACAGGCAGGGAGCGCGACTCACTGGAAGGGAAAGAATTAAACAAAGGTCAGGCGAGGGGGTTTGGATCTCTGGCTTAAGGTCATCATACATTCCTAGGAACAGGCATCTCCCTTCTGAGGGTGCATTCAGCTCTTCCCCTAGCCCTGCAGCCCTGCTCTCACATTCCTCAGCTGCTGCAGAGCCTGAAAGAGCCTCAGCTGAGCTGATAGAGCTGACGGACATTTTGAATGAGCTCACACAGCAACATGCACACACATGTATGGGAATACCTTGCCAAGATGCTTCCCCAGCATCACTTATCAATCCAGGCATGAAGGCAGATCTCTGCAGATGCAATCTCCCTCGGGGTTGCAGTGTTGCAAGCGTAAGGCAACCTACAGCTTAGCTACATTGCTCCATCACATGGAAGGTGGCCCAACTGTGTGGCAGATCACAGGAGAGATAACAGAGAAAGAAGTTAGGAAAGCTAGAGGGGTAAGTACATGTGTGAGTAAAACAGCAAATAAAAATGAACTATAGGGAGGCAGAGCTATAGGCAGGGAGAAGTCTAAAGAAGGCAAAAAGGAGAAATAAACCAGAATGAATAGGGCACAGCCAAACACTAGAGATATCCAATTGTTACTTTCAAGATCTCCTGTGACCTTGCTGGCACACAAGTACCTCCTAGGCAGCCCCACATCTGGGTGAGATCACGCTGCAGCCCCTCACACGTGCTCACTCCCTCCCACCTCGCTCCCAAAATACTGAAGGCCCCTCCCTGCAGGCCCCACAGCCGGGAATCCCCCGCACTGGCAGGCTGGGCACGCAGCCGGGTGGCCAGGCAGCACAGCACACTGGGGCTGGCACTCATCCCTCGCTCGGCTCTGACTAACCCAGCCCGCGGTGCCATCAGCTCTGCAGGGACACCGAGAATAGGAACGGGGACTGCTGGTTATCCAGGATGTGTCACTTTTCTCTGCCGCTGAAAAAGAGGTACAGTCGCTTGTTTCACTAAGTGGCATTCTTGTACCCAACACTAATTGAATCCCTTTACAAATATGTTTTTCACCCTAGCAAGTCAAGTGCAGCTCTCTCCCCTGTACAGTCATTGTGTTCTTATGACTCCGTTACCATTACTCACACACACTGCAGTGAGGCCAGATCCAGTACAGAGCCCGGCTACTGCACCGCTGAGCCCCGCACTTTTTCTTTGCCCAAATCCAAAGCTCCAAATTAGACACCCTGCCTCAGTGTATAATGCAGAAGAGCATATAAGAATGGGATCTGACAAGCCTAGTTAAAGTGAAAAACTCTTTACAGGAACCAGATGGACAGTTCAATACATTTCTCAGGACTCTTCATACATGGATCCCAGCTCCAGGTTGAAGTAAGCTAACTTGCTTGGGATCCCCAGTCCTGAGACTTTTCTTAGGCACCTCCTCCATCCCTTTTACAGGGCTCATGCAAAAAGAACTCAAAAAATCAGTATTCCCTTACCTTCCTGAAAGCACCTGTACCAGCAAACAGGCAGTTTCTCATTGGAACGTTTCTCTAACCCTGCATTTTCACACCTTTGACTATAGCTTCTATCAGAAGGACAGGAACCTTTAAACACAAGCCTGAAACACAAGTCTTTCAAACTAAATCATTGAGGCTTCTTAGGTTACCACACTGTGCTACAATTGCACATACCTTCTTGTTTCTTAAAAGAAATGGAGGCATCATCAGCACACCCTTATGCTTTAGGGATTAAAGTCCCATATTTCTCAACAACTAATCACGCTAGATAAACGTACTAATGGAAGCTGATCAGAAATGAAAGCAAGACAGTTGTTTGCATATTAACTAGTCAAGTCTACAGCTTGTAATTCCTCATACAGGTAAACACTGATCTTTATAAATAGGTCCACTCCATTTCTTTTTAAATAGAACAAGAAACAACATTAACAGCACTATAACCTTCTAGTACTTTATATAGGGATTTTAATTCCTTTTTTTTTTTTTTTTCCATTCCCTGTTCAGAGTTCTCATAAATTATTACAATGAGATTATTACGAGGCTCCAGATCCACTCCTCATGCAAAACTGGAAAAACTTTGAGTAAAACATACATATGAAAGTTTGGTGGTTTGTTTTTTCAATCACCAACAGCACTGAAAATCAAGCATTTCTTCAAAACAACCCCTAATAGTTGTGCATGCTGCAGAAATCCAAGCACAGAACGTCTTCAATAAAGAGACACAGTACGGGCTGAAGCAATAGAAGATTAACCTTTCTCAATCCTACAGCCCATTGAAATGTATTGATTTTGAGCTGAAAATATCATCTGTAGAAACAAAATATTGTGTTCTCATTGTTTAATCCTTGATGTCTCTGCTATCTAGTTTCGTAACTGTAGATAAGGGATACAGATATTTGTCCATATAAAATGAACAAAGTTCAGGAATGTGTGTTCCTCACGCCACTACCAGCACGCAGTGTCATCTTGCATGATGAAGTCACTTTCAGACCCAGATGGTGGGCTACATTTGGTAAGAAACCTTTTTCTCCTCATCTATGACCACCTTTTCGCCACCACTCTCATCCCTCTTCCACTGAATCCTTTTGTGGAGTGTACTGAGTGTGAAACTGTGCCCAAGCCCTCCACCCACCTCCACCCAATCCAACTGCTGTCATTGACAGACTCTGTCTAGCACCAGCTGGATCCTATCTTTGGGGCAGGAATCACACAGCGCTTCATCTCTTCCACATAACTACTTCCCTTTTCCCATATTCAAGTGGAGTAGCTTTGTCATCAGATCCTTTAGAAAAGCCCTTGTTCCTTCAGTGCTTCCTTAAACATTCACACACTGGACGCCCCTCCAGAATCTGAGAAGGTTTTCTGTCTTGGCCACTGCCGGTATTTCACAACCATGAATTATGCTTCAAAGAATGCCCATAAAGCAAGATGTGTCACTCATGGTTAGATGTGAGGAAACGGCAGGGCACAGAATTAACTACGGCACTAGTAGGGACAGAAGAGAAAATCTGTTGCACATCCTTAAGAGGCAGATAAATGTGGGGTCCGGAACAGGAGGAGGTCCTCTCTCCAACATCCCAAGCAGGCAACTCGGCAGCTTCAGATGCCAAAAAGACATCCATGTGTTCCAGTCTTCCATTCATGGACTGGAACTGAAGCATCAAAGGGCAATACAACGCTGGGGAATTTATGGTAAGCAGATCATTGCCTGGCTCAAACTGCTTAAGTCTGTCCTCCCTGAGTGCTTCTTTATGCAAGATGGTGGGAGAGCAAAACTCATTACACCTTCATAGCTTAAATCAAACTGCCATCTCCCTTAACAACAGTTAAGAATGGTGGCAATCATTTGAACTCCTCCCACAGAAACACCTGAGACAGAAACGACCACCACCACTCTTAAATGAGTACAGATAGTATTTTCACCTAATAAGACAGCCTGATTAAATTTTGAGGTAAGCTTCTGCATAAGAAGGCACTGCAGAAATAGTAGCTCCAAAATATGTAAATTTCCTTCCTAAAATTTTCACAACTTGGAAAGCGAGGGAATGCCAGCCTTCCTATTTCTCTTCTTGCTATTTCTATTCCTGTAGATGCTGCTATAACAACAACAACCAGCAGCTTTTGTACCAACTGTATGATCATTTTAGGGGTTCTGAGCTATTTTTTCCTAGGAGAGGCTCTTCTAAGGGAGCTACCCTATCATTTCCTCTCTCCTTTGACTGTTTTTTCATTCTTGGAGTATGAGGAAGTAAACTACATAAAAGACAAAAGACACCGTACTAATGCTCCCATGCAGAAGGCCACCTATTCAGGGGGTAAGAAACACTATCCCCCTGGAAACATCAGCACAAGAGGAGGACAGTAAGTGGTGACACCAGTGAACGTCCCTCCTTTTGCAGTGGAATGCCTTGTAGGATGATCTGAGCACATCAAGTCAGAAAACCTTCCTTTGCTGTAGCCCTTGTACTGTGTTCCCAGCATTACAGTGGGAAAGACAACAACTTCCTTCTAATTCAAAAAGGTCAGGAGAAAAGAAAGCATATGCTATGGACAGGTATATTTTTCTTCAGAAAAATCAAACTTACGATAAAAGAAAAACGTTTCAGGAATCCAGTTTCAATAATGACCAAGCATTGTTTCATTCCATACTCATAGATTTAGTTCAGTCCCATTTCTGCCCTGTAAGCCTCAAGTTTCTGTCTGCAGCTCACATAAAACCATCTGTTAAAGACAAAGTGTGCAAGAAGCCATTTAGAGATAATATATATATATATTTGTATTCCCAGTCTTTCATACTGTCTCCTACCAAACAAGCCTTTCATTTTCACATGACTTGCTCACCTCCAGGGGAATGAAAGAAGTTTAATCCCTATAATCTATTCACTACTCGGTTTCAGCAACTAGAAAAAGAGCTACTGGAAGCACTTAAGGCATGCGTTGATGAAGAGAGTGATGCGATCACTTAGTTTTCTACTGACCACCGAGTGGGATGTTACCTCCATAACACTGTTTTTTTTCCTCTCTGAATAACCTGGATCAGTTGTGGGCTATAAGATAAAAATGAAAAAGGACGGCTGAGCAATGATTGTTTAATTTCCTGTGTTATGGAGATTTCCCAGATAGCAATGGAAGGAATCTAAAATGTCTGCCTGGACCATGGCAGCCTTGGTCTGAAGAGCAACATTCTGTAATGTCAACATTCTTCTGTTAGCTTTTTGATGCTGCACTAAGTGTGGTATGTAAAAACTACAGACACTAAAAATAAAAGCAGAAGAAAGATATAAGGTCTCAGGTAACATCACAAGGGAGCTGATTGCACACACATTCATGAATGCAATATTGCCTTGCCCTAGAAGACTTCAAGTTTTTCATTTAAATGTTTTCCTAAAAATTGTTCCATGAGGACTTCTACTAATAGCACATCCAGGGACAGAAAGTCCTGCAGAGCTGTGTGAGTACACCTCAACAGTTATTCGATATATAAGGGTGGAAATGTACAGAAACTTCACACGTTGAAGTGAGCAAGGTAAAGAACACAGCTTCCATTCTGTGAGCATAATGCCGAACGTACACATGAGATGCATCTGGCAGTGAATATAATTGAAGTACTCTGCTTCTGGTACGGGTCCCAAAGAAAAAAAAAAAAAACACTTGAATAATGGAAAAGGAAAGCATGATGACAACAGCCGTATCAAAATGGGCCCACTGCAGAAGTACTCATCCATCTCATAGTCCATTTTGCTGGGTCACAAGAGCACTGAACTAATAGATGGGACATTCAGGATTCCTGAGCCAAACTCCCCACTACTCTGCAGAGTCACACACTGATCTTCTTTTCTGAATTTTTCAAACTTTATTTCAAAAGCAATTGAGTTTTCTTGCCCATTTGAAACCTCTCCAGAGCATTTACAGAACAACAGTGAGAACTTTTCTTGCTATTTCCAGTGAACTGCATTCACTTTCTTTAAGCTTGCTTATGCTAACCTTGAGCTTGCAAGTTCCTTTCCTCCCATACATAAAAACCACACAACTTTCCTGTCTCCCAGCAAGCAGACTCTTCATTCTTCTTAACATCCACAGCCCTATTCTGCATCTGTTCAGAACCGTTTATCTGAACGTGGGCGATCAGCCGGGCTGCAGATAAGGACTCGGCAGCCATGCACTCCG
The DNA here is from genome assembly GCF_023343835.1 of Lagopus muta. Lineage (NCBI taxonomy): Eukaryota > Metazoa > Chordata > Aves > Galliformes > Phasianidae > Lagopus > Lagopus muta. Next base: position 21,410,380 of record NC_064438.1, on the reverse strand, counting down.
ACATCCATGTTTTGCACAGCCGACGGAGGCCCTCCCGCAGCACATTCCAGAGGGCGGCCTTTTTACTCACGTACTTTCTGAGCCCCTCACAGCAGCAGCACGCTGCCATCCTGCTGCCTACCGCTCCGACCCCTAATCCACTGCCAAGCCGGGGAGCTCTACTTGAACAGATCGCCGTTGCCTTCTATTTGCATCACCGAATCCCATTAATCTTAGCTTTATTTCATCTTGTCGGCACACGGTTCCGAGCCTCCTCTCTGTCGATGCCGTCTCCCAGCTTCGCGCTGCAGCATTTCCTCACTCTAACTCCTCTTGTTTACAAGCCGCTTCCCTCCTCAGCTCGTCCTCAGACCAAACATCCCTACTGCCGAGTCCCGCCAGCTTCTCGGATCCGTCCCCCCGCCGCCCGCCGCCCGCAGCCCCCCGCCCGGCCCCGCCGCGGAGCCGGTCGAGATCCGGGCAGCCGCCGAGGAAGGGCCGGGCAGCCCCACTCCCAGCACAGGGAAGGAAGGCTCCGCTCCCCCTCTGCCGAGCTCCCGAGCCGCCATGCCGGTGGCGCGGCGCGGCGTTTACGACAGCTCCCGGCATGCCGCGGCGCCTACAACTCCCAGCCGCCCGCGTTAACCCTCTGCGGCGCCGGGTTGGCCCCGCGGCCGGGCCGGCCTCTCGCCGCCCCCCCAACCCCGCTCCCTCTCGGCCGGGCCGCCGGCACCGGGCCTTGCTCCCCGCGGGCCCTGAAGGCACGGCCCGGTGCTGTGCGGTGCGGCCCGCCGTCCGTGCTCCGAGCGGCCCGGCCCGGCCACGCTGGCGGCTGTGCTGTGCACTGCCCGCGGCTCTGCTCCTAGCAGCCCGGCCGCTCAGTGCGGGCCGCACCGGGCTCGGTGACTGCCCGCTCCCCCCGGTTAGCGAACGACCGCTGACGGATCCTCCTCCGCATCTTTTGCTTTGTTCCGAACTGTTTTCACGACACTGATGCTGCTGAGTGAATTAACTCGGAAGTAGCCAGGCGAGCCCCCCCCCAAACTTTGCAACAAAGTTATCAGGAACGCTGCGTTTTCCTGCAGCGAGAGCAGCGCGAGGCTCCGTCGAGCTGTCGTGCCCTCTCCCCTTTCCCAAACGCTCCATACAGGTGCCCAGCACACGTACCGTTCACACGTGCAGCGCTTCCCAGCTCCTGCCTTAACGCCAAGCACCGGGTACGAGCACGCAAACAGCCCGGTGCCAGCCAAAAATCACCCACGCCCCCGGCACCCAGCTCCGAGTTGGCCCAGCACAGGGGACGGCAGGGCCCCTCCCGGCAGCACCCCACCGGGAAGGCCACGGGGTCACCTGCACCGGCACCCCCTGCTGTATCCAGCCCTGTCCCGCACACCTGCCCGGCTACCAGCATTTTTAAAAGAGCACCGTACGGCAATACAACTCCAACGGCTCTAATTCGTAGTGCTACAAACTGTAACATGCTCAGACGTGTGCTGCCTGACAGACTACACAGGGCTGCCTCCTGCTCCGGCCCTGCAACAAACGCAAATAGCCAGAAATGCTCTGCTACGTCTCCGAAATTAAGACACCAACTAAAGGAAACTGACTGCTGGGCTTTTTGCATAAATATTGCTTAAAAAAAAAAAAAAAACTCCACAGATTTATTATTTGCCTTAGACCATAAACAATACAGAGCAAAGTAACACTCACGGATTTTCCTTTTCTCAAAATACAAAACAAACAAACAAACAAACAAAAAAACAACAAAAAAAAACCCACTGATAATAGAACCTCATATACAGCTTTTTTTTTTTTAAGTGTATTTTTTAATATCTTGCTCCCAAAAATCAGCCTACGAGCCAACAACTTTATCCACAGAAAGCACAATTGGAAAGGCTTTTTCTGCTGTCCTGTTTCCGAGACTTACAAGAAGGTTTTTAATGACAATTTGCAGCCACGCTATTCCAAATAGCACAAACACAATTATTTAGAATTTATCCCTCATTGTAGCAATTTTTTCTTGGGCTGATTTTCCAAAATTTCCTTGGAAAACACAACCGATTCCATCTAGCTCAGCGCACTTACACTGTTATCTCTTTCTCTGCATTTTCTCCTTACCAAACAGCCACAAACATTTTGTAAGTATTTTACATATATATAGCAAAGACTTACAGAGGATGATACAGCGAGAGAAATGCCCCAGAACAAACCAAAGGTGTCAATGACCTCCTCCCATATTCCAGACACAGTTCCAAAATCCCTGCACTGGTACAGGATTATATATTTTACTACGAGTTCGGCCTTTTTATATTTTGTACTGTTTCAACACCCCAAATTTATAGATTTTTTAAATTGGCATGTTAAAAGGGCTTTATTTAAGGATCTCAATGAAAATAGTGTTATGTTTTGTCATATTACCATAATCCTTCTTTTTAAATCACTTAGAATTTCAGTGTAACCTAATTAAGTAATTTTAAGTAAGTCTTAACCCAAATACATAGATCTAATAAAAATGTATTTTGCAAATAGAGAAAATGGACTTCTAAAATGAATTCCCCAGGTATGAATAAAAATGCTGAAACATTTTCTCCCCACAAACTTTGAGATATGAACTGTTCCAGAGCGCTTGCAGTTCAAAAACTAAATACTTAGAAGAGAACAAATTTCACCAAATACCGAGCGTAACGTTTCATTTCAATTGTATTTGTTTATTCATGTGATATTTGAAAGAAATCTCCCAATTTGCCTTTCCAAAAAGGAGGGAGAATTTGGGAAGAAAAATACTGCAAAGCCCTGTCTTTCTGTTTGAACGTATCGTTTATTTCAAAGCCCTTCTAATAGCAATTTATATTATTTTTAGATATTGTATATTATTTTGGTAGTGAAAATTTGGCTATTTTGATTTTTTTTTTTTCCCCTTTTGAAAGGCTACAGAACAACATTACAGATTTTAAAGACTTCAAACCGTTTTTAATCTCTCTCCTTTTTCAGTGCTGCAAACATCCGATTTGGTAAACAGAATTTACATTTCTGTCTTGTCTAAATTATCAGAGTTGGACAAGGAATCCAAACCAGAAAGAACAAGCGAGGTACCGTACGCAACACAACAGCACGACCAACACTTTAACACAGCTCCTCTCTCTATTGGTGTATAAGAAGTTCACACAAAGTATACAATATCTTCAAAATATCGTCTCCTTCCTCATCAGAAAATTTTGCTTAGTGACTAATTTCACCCCGAGGAACTGCATATCGTCAGAAAGCATCCTGCCTGTAGCTTTTTTGCCATTTACTAACTCTTGTTTAATTAACCAGCATGCTTCCAAAACAAGTATCCGTCCCTCAATTTAATCGAAACAGAATATTTTTAATTGTGACCACACCAAATATATTTGTCAGCACAAGAAAATAAGCCACAAACAATTAGAAAGAATTATTTCTTTTTAGCCCTGTCTTTGACCAAACACAAACTACAGCATCCACTTCAAATTCACTTTGCATTTTAATACGAGGTGAACTGAAACACACACCCCAGCTAACAAACACATCAGCCCTTCTGTAACATGCTATCCTTTGCATGTTTTAATGGGAAAATCCCAAATAACACCATCAGCTCTGCTGTTCTCACGCAACCGACCAGGCTTCAGCAGGGCTTCATATTTGCTGCCCTCCCTCACAACACTTGGCCTCCTCACCTCTCCCAAAACAAAGCAGGAATCTTTAGGCTTCTGCAAAATGTCACCGATAAACTACAGAACTGAAAAGGCCAAAGGGTTGGGCACTATTTAGCCCTAATAGAAAAGTTATTTTCTCTCCGCGTGGAATGCCACAAGTAGCAGCACATTACCTGAGAACTGATGCTCCTTCTCCTGGGACAAACATCCTCCTGTCCGAAGCAGAGGCTGCACCACGTTCCTTGCAACATAAGAGAAAACACATTACAATTATTCCAATGTTTAGGCCCATTTCTGATCATTCAAACTGTCTGGCCCTCACAAGCTTTTGTACCTCTTAGGCTGAAAAGCATCTTAAAAAACTCCTGTTACATTCTAACTGAGGCCATCAAATCTGTTTTGGTAAGTCAGGCAGACGTGTTAAAAATCACCCCCCTCATGTTCTGCAGGACTTCCAGAGCCTCCAAACCAGTTCCTGAGTTCTCAGAGGCCTGTGTACTGCTGCATGCTGTATCTCATTTGCATCACTTAGTCTGCAAATCGCTCGACCTTATATTGAAAAACAGAAAAAATATCACTTATTTTTACATAGATGGAGATCTGATTTTTTTTTTTTTTTAATTTTTTTTTAAAGGCATTTATATGAGGGACAGAATCCTGACATATTTCTTCCGAGAGCAACTTTTCCCTCCTCTGTTTCAACAGTTGAATACCTTCCCAGAGAAATGCAGTGTTTGCTGTACCCATTTTTCCAGGATTTGTGTTACAGCGTATTTATTTGTTACAATGCAGAATTTACACAGATCTGCAGGCTGGAGGCTTCTATCTCCTCCCTTCACCTGCAAGAAGGCTACCAGCTAAAATCACTGCCTATACAACACTTTTACACCCTTTTTGCCTCTGCACCTTTTGGAACAAATACGAGAGAAAAAAAAAAAACAAGCAGGTAAGATAATGAATACAAATTCACGACATACTAAATCCTCCCAAAATCCCTTGTTTCAGTTTGTCATTGAACAAACATTATCAATGAAAGCCACGGTCAGAAAACCTCAATGGTCAGCATAGTATTTATGACTGAATTGCATTTTTTTTTCTCTTAAGGCAAAAAGAAAGATCTGCCCATGTTGAAATCTTTTCTTCCATCTTTTACTCTTCTTCTTCCATATATATTCCCCTCCTCATACTGTCTAGATCCTAACAGACTGTTGCCACGTGTGTTTTTCCACCTAGTTTCCCAGACATTGACAGAAGTGAACCAAGGAAGCACTTTACATGAGGTTAACATACCTAAACCATACATTCCCTCCATTTTCACTTTTTCTCTATGACACCCCATGCTTTCTGCTTTCTTTTATTTTTTTTTCGTTATTTTTTACCCTTTGCTGCTGCTGCGTTTGCTCTTTGCTCACTTTTCTGCACAGTTCTCTCCTACTGATCCTATCAGACCAAGCAGGAAGAAGTAAGCATCTCTTTCTCACATTTGCTATGCTGCCTCTCTCTTTTTTGGTATTTTACAGATTATACACATTCTACCATCTTTTTCATATATTTTTACAGCTACATATTTTTCTCCTCCTCCAGAAATGTGCAGGTTATAGGCACCCATTTTTGCAAAGCAAGGTGAGCTTCCTGCAGCTTTGATGCATGCTCCTGTCAGCATACTTGTGTAAATGACTCAAAGCTTGGGATCAAGGCATGAAGAGGGAAAAGGGGGTGACACAAGGGGATGCCCCTTAACATCACAAAGAAAAAAGAAGTCATTTCTTATCAATTCTGCCTTTTAAGGCGATAACCATCAAGAAAAGCACCTATGCTGGAGGGGAAATCTTTATCTAGATCACTAGCAACACTTTCTTACACTAATAAAAGTAAATAAATTTTTAAAATTCAAATTTACAGTTCAGCATCACCTGTTTAGGATTTACTTCTCTGCATTTCACACAGCCTGGACAGTGAAAGTTGCCTGTTGGTTTCACTTTTGCTCTCAGACAGTTTCACTTTCATTCACTGGCCCAATCTTTTATATTTTGGGTTCAGCAATGTTCAAGGCAATATTTATATTTATAAAAAATCCCCATTATCCTTCTAAGATGTACAATTTGTGTCCATCTTTTTTCCCAGGACAGCAAGGAAGCAGAAACTGGGAGCCTAAAAGCAACAGGCAACCTCCTTCTAAAGGAGCAGATTTACCTGTCACATGTTAAGCTGTGGTCTGCTCTTTCTTTCTGAAATAAATAGGAAATATGCCATTAAATGCCCTTATAGCAGGATCAGGCCTCTGGTTCTGTAATTTTCAACAAAGGAATTCTATGTGCAAACCAATATATTGCCGATAAAATATGATGCTTGCCTTTAATTATTCTCCTATGCAAGCTCTAAGGAAAAAACAGTTGCTGCATTTACCCTTCTGTATGTTTTTAAATTAGGAATAAATTCCCCCCTTTATGTGGGCCATGTGAAATTACAGGGCATCTTTGAACTTTGGCATGGATGAGGGGGAACACTGTGTGTCTTTGCTACCAACTGAGGATAACTGATTCTCCTTCCTGTGTGCAAGCAGCACGAAACACTCCAAGCAACACAAAAGTGTGACCGCCTTGCACCAGTACCCTCATTAGGTGAAGTTTCTAAAGCACACACCTGTTTAGTCCTCATTTTGTCAGGACAAAGCTTTCAGAAGCTACAATTTGCAACAGCAGGGGAAATGGGGGGGAAAAAAAAAAACAAAAAAAAAAAAACCAAAAAAACAAGGAAAGGAAAAAAAAAGGCTTCAATTTATATTTTTCCCCTTCTAAATTCCTTTCCCTCTTTATGACAGGCTCCAAAATGCATCCATGCATATGTACAGATATGTGTATATACATAAAAAGGAAGCTTCCCTTAGCTACCTAGGCACTGGCAATTCTATCTATCTATTCTATCATAAGAGTTCATGAGATATTGAGACTTAATGGAAAAGTTTTAGGAGCTTTTAGGGGCTGTGCAATGTTCACTTTTCCATTTTTTTCCCCAGAAATTCTGTGCTCTGCAAACACATGTAGAAATTGGCATTAGCTCTCTATGGCAGTTATTGTCCTGTTTACATGACTAGTGGTAAATCTTAAAAGCCTACATATGCAATTCCCATGAGAACATTTGCATCTATCTTCATTTACCCTACATTTTATTGCACCGTATCAAACACGAATGAAAATGGGGTATCACATTGTGACCATGCACACATCCCACTTCACTGACGCATGCACTCTTTCCTTCCTGAGCTGACTCTGGTGCAATACATTTGACCATTACCACTTCACACACCTAGACATGAATGGCTGCCACGGTGCTATGTACCAAGTGCTCCCATCTTCTCCTGGACCAGGTGCCACTGTACAGGAGCAGAGCAGCCACCCTCCCAAAGGATTTCCCTCACCTTCTTCTACTTTTCTTCTCCATTCTTTGGTAGACATCATTCACATTTCCAAGCCTAATTCAACATCAGACTTGCACAGGGATTTAACTTTGAGTGGAGAAATACACCTGCCATGTTCAGTGGGCTCATTTGCTCACTCAGATGAGCAGTGCCTTAAAACGATTCCATGCCACACACTTACAAAACCACTACAATGTCCTGGATCACACAAAACTCAGTTTGCCAGGTAGCACCACAACAGCACTGAATTTCACCAAGTCACGTCAAGCTTTTATGCATTTCCGAGTGCTGCCACATTCCTCCTACAGGGTCAGATTAGCTCTTTCCTAAAAGCAATGTCCCACACTTGCTTGTTCCTACTTTCCTAATTCACAGCTGAGCTGCTGACACAGTGCTTTGGTGTGAGGTGGCTGTCATACAGGGGGGGTCACCTCTCCCCAGTGCTAAAGTAGACCCGCATAAAAAGATAGCACTACCTCCAGCATTCAGTGCATTTGCTTTTTGGAGTGAAGACCCTGACCTGTACCAGTTTCACAGTGAAGCTTACCTTACACCAGTGAAATCAGTAATTATCAGTATCAGTTAATACTGGTGGACCATCACCAACAGCAGAGAACCACAGGGCAATAAAATGGCCCGTGTCAAAATGGCTCCTCTGAAGGAAGGGTTTTGTAACTTGAGCTTGCTTTTAAAATACAGCTCATGGAGCACAAGGAGAAATTCCTTCTGGAGAATTTTCTTCTGTGTTTTACCTGCCTTTTACATAAATCTGTTCTGTACCTTTTTACTGCTCTAACTAGCAAGACAACTTTAGCTGTGTGATAGCTGCTTATCTTCTATCTTTTGAAACTGAAGAGAAAAGCCTCACAGCAAACACCACCAACGGACCCTTCTGAACACTACGAGGGCAGCAGCAGGGCTGAAGGCTATGGGAAGGGGTGGTTGTTTCTTCCCAGACACTTCACATCACCCTAATTCCCAAAGTGCAGGGACAGGAGCTCAACGGGCCCCCCCTGACAGGTCTCCAACATGCCTTTCTTTTCCCATCTGGAGGCACAGGGGGAGCAACAAATATTCATTTACTTATTTGCTTTGTAAGGCATCGGGTGATATGTGACAGTCACATCCTTAATAATAACTGCATCTGAGAGTGACCACCATGATAGGTAGGTTACACCGAGAGACAGAGATGTGAGCAGGTCAAACAGTGGCTGTGACAGGAATAGAGAGCACAGCCTAGCATGGCTGACTCTTCACCTCTTCCTCACTCTAGCTCAGTCTCAAACACCCCAGACTTTTGCTTTTTCCCCCATCTCCCCAGCACTGTCCTGTTCCACACACAACAAGGCATGCCCACAGGAAACACAGTGGTTGGCTCAGCACAGTGGGATTGCAGCTGCGACGGGTCAGGGTGAGCATCCCATCTCTTTGGGGGGCCTTCCCTGTGACTTTGAGCCAGCAGCATCCTACTGCTCACACCGAGGAACTGACAGAAATACGGGGAATACTGTAGCACAGGTACTGTGTGTGTCTTCTGGCCCCTATTTAAAGAACCAATGTACCGCATCCCCAGTATTGCCAGTACACTCTTCTTCAGATTTCAAGGAAAGACCAGCCAACCTTGAACTACCCATCAGGAGGACTGAAACAACACACACAGCATAGGGGAGAAATGTTTTCTTTTTTTTTCCCCCCCTTAAATTGAAAGCAAATATGCCAACATCAATATCTCTATCACCCATGTTGTTTAACAAGAACAATTTTGTTTGAAGAGGAACGTGAGAGAAAGGCAGCTGTAACTGAGATGATTATATGGAGTTTGCACTGTCATGAAATTACATAGATCCTCTACTACCATGAACAGACCTTTACCACGTCCAGGTTCAACAAACCTAGTTTCTGCCACCTTCTATAGCTGTGTGGCCAGGAAATTCATCAGTACACACAAAAGTAGGAATTCCACTTCTGCTAAAGAAGTGCTTCACAAACTATGGGCTCGAGACAAACCTGAAGACAGTCAGAGCTTTGGGGAAAAAATAAAGTTTCAGTAACTGTTTTTTGACATTGGGGGACTGTGGAGCCACTGCAAGTACCTTGGTTAGCCAGTAGGTTAACTGCCCTTGCTTGCTGGCCACAAGGCAGCTCTTCCTGGGAAACAGAGTGGGTTTCCATGCAGTGATTACAGACAATTGCTACCTTAGAAAGAGTGAGAAGATAACAGGAGGAAACATGAACCATAAAGGATATTAAGGATTCAGAAAGTTTGATAAATACTGCACTAATTTATGGACATAAATTGTATACAGCACATCATGTAATGGAGGTACACACACTTCCCTCATCAAGAAAAGGAAACACACCACAGGTACTTAGTACATGATCAAGAAAAGGAAACACACCACAAGTACTTAGTACATGATCCATGCAACCATATGATGACAAAAGACAAAACTTATTTCTCCTACTGATAGACTGATCAGCAGAAGATTTGGGAGATCTGATCAATTAACAGTGTTCCATTTAGTGACTACATTCTTTTGCCAGAAAAGCAGTATAATTCTACAATTAAAAAGCAGGACATGATTCTCCTAGTACAAAGGCATTAGTCTTCCTGAATGAGTTATTAGTGGACGAATGGAAAGGAACTCATCTCAGCTAGGAGAAGTGCTACGCAGCTCTAAAAATTCCATAGATTCTGACTGTCTCAAAATGTTTTGTGACCTTGCCACACATCATTTATTTTGAGTTGTAAGGAAATAGCTGATGAGTTTGTTCTATTTCCCTCCACCTTTTTGAAGAGTTTCAGCTATGAAAGCAACTTACTGACAAACAGCCCTTTTGTTTTCCAGTGTTTAGGCCAGTTTTGTACACTCCTAAGGTCCTTCCCCAAGTAAAGCTAGAGGGAGATAGTTTTCCATTTCTCCTACAGCAAGTCTGACATTAATATATTTTACTTATTTCTACATTTTAGTTGACATTACAGGGCACCTAGGAAATGGCCTCAACTCATTGTATCAAGTTGAACTACTTGCAAAAGATAAAATACCTCTTATTTCTCCTGCCCTCTTAAGAAGCTAGCATAATAAATAACACCCTCTAATAATTGTTTTTCTTTAGAAAATTTTGCTTCATATTGGGTCTGAAACTATCTACTATACAGGACAAACAGGACATCCAATTTCACACCCTCTCAGGAATATCATTCAAAAATATATCTAGTCCCCAAGAACGTGTATTCATGAGTTGTACACAGAGTTGTGTCCAACAAAAGCTGAACAAATTGGTATGACCATCCCTTTCTTGGCTACCAGGTCTATCCAGTTCCAAATAGCAAAGCACATTTGTTTTCACCAAGCAAGTGAAGAGCATTTGAACGGTGCTGTGTCAAGAGTGACATAATTTAAATGGAGTGAAATAAAATCCAATAGACGTCCATGAAAATAAAATGAAATATTTTAGTTTTGGAAACATTCTGGATATGATATTGATCTTCCCCATTAAAAAACAAACAAAAAACAACAGAGAGAGAAAATTTTAAAAAAAGATAAAAGTGTTCTATAAAAATTATGCCAATGTGTACGCTCTACATATTTTTAAGAAGAATGGGATCTTGTCAATCTTTCCCATTGAAATTTCTTATTGTGCTATATGATTTTGTAACTCCTCAGAATTAAAGAAAGATTTCATTTAAAAAGTTTCTATTATTTGTCTAGGTACTCAAGGACTTCCAACTATCGCTAATAGCAACACAGTCTTCTCCAGCAGTCCAGACATAGCTGGAGCAATAAGGAATCAGTCAAGGGCACAGAAGAAAAAAACTGGGCCAGATATTTGTGCACACATTGTCACTTAATGATTGATCCACCTGTAAACAGTGTTGTGGACCCAAATTTTGACTCCTGATCAAAGATCAGGATCAGCTGATGGATACAAAGTAGACACTATATGCAGATAAGGTAAAACATATAGGACTCTCTGCAAGTAATGCCTCCTATTTATTTCCATGAAAAGCAATATTTATTTCCATGGAACACAGTAAAAATATTTGATAGAGCAAATTCTCAGCTGCAAAGCAGTGCTTTTCAACATAGTCACCACCACTAACTATGCATTTTCACCAGCGATGAACAAGAGAGCCTGCATGCCACATGTAAAAATCTGCACCAGTGGAGGTGGCCCACGGTTTCACAGCTGATACGTCAGCAGCATTGCTAGAAAAATGCTGCCCGCGCAGTCCAACTTTCACTGTACTCACATCCATAAACCATGTTTGGTCTTCATAAACATTCAGCATCAGTGAATGTCAACGGGTGCCATTTTTTCCACACAGAGGAATTCAGTGGCACACCTTTGGTTCGTACACACCTCCACGTCAGACGCCATTTTGTCAGACTGCTCCTCTGCTGCCATCTGTTACTTGGCAACAAAATGAAATATTAATGGGAACATTCAGCCTCTACTGCCTTAACGCCAACATTCACCTCTGGGGTTGTGGCCCAGTATAATAAAATAGGAGGCATTACTTTTAGAGCAGCCCTCATATTTCTGCTCTCTCAATAATGACATTGAAAGTGGTCTTACTGTGCTTCCTAAGGGGACCCAGCTAGCTAGCTAGACTGTGAAGCCAAACAAAAGAGTAAGTTCAAGCAGATTATTTCAAACATCTCTGCTACTCCTCATTCATAACCTAAAAACAGGACAGAGTCTGTGAATCAGAACAGTATAGCTAAGATTTTTTTTCTTCCCCTTTCAGCTTTCATAGCTTATAGACCACTTAAATATCATACAGCTGAAGAACAGTATGACCCATACAGCACTATCGTTGCACTTCTGCGTACAGCAAGCAAACTCTGACAATTCCAGAGATCGACCTTGGTATACAGGAAAAATTCTTAATATTAGTTACATTTGGAAAAGGAGCCCTCATGGACACCAAGCAAATCCACCACTATCAACCTGCTTTTTACCTGTTATTAGTTTATAGCCACCATCAGTACCTTATAGCTTTGTGTTACTTTCCACCTCCCATGGGTAAGGAATGAATACGTCAGCAGTATAGTGACATGTAATCTACTTATATGGAATTTGTTCAACAGAAAAATAGTTTTTCATTGGATAAAGCTGTAGGTCTCTATGCCTAAAGTTTTAGTTGTACATAAGCATAGCAGAAAATATAGTTACAAAGTAAAGCCCATCATTACAGAACGTAGTATACATAAATACTCTGATGGATGCCACCTGATGAAAACCGAATGTACTGTGCGCTAGAATGCAGCCAAGCAGCTTTTACAAAAGGAGCCCGATCCAAAACATCCAGAAGACCAGAAAAAGGCAGTAGCCACCACAGATGTGAACCCTCCCCATCACAAAACTGGGCAACTCAAAGGGTCAGGCCTATCCCCAGACCATGAAAGTTCATACTGTACCTCTGCCTCATCCCAGCCCATCTCGAGACTAGAGCTGTACCTCCAACCCCATGCAAATCTCATCTCTAAACTCCATTTCAAGGGGAGTCAAACTGCAGTGCAATGAGTCCCTGTGGCCGAGCTCAAGCATCACTGATGATATTTTGGTTGGATTTAGGTAGACAGGATTGCCTATACAATTCCATATTTTCACACCTATGATTTCATATGAAGTAAAACTTTACATCTTCAGCAATTTTCATTTTTAAAATTTTTAATATATATATACTTACTAAAAGGTTTGGTGTCTCTACATTAACACAGGCATCCTTATATTCTGAATGACTCCCTTTCATTTCCCATATTAGGTGCCCTTGTGCACCCACTGCTATCTCGTATCTCTATGCCATGAAATACAGATTTGCTACATTATAGTATCAGAACAGTGGTGAAGATTATTTGAATAGTCACTTTAAATCCTAAAAGCAGGAATCCTGGTTGCTTAAATAGCATTCTGATACATACAGTTACCATAAGAATAACAACCATTAAAATTGAATCAATAACTGAAACTACAATTTGCAACCTCCAACCAATTAAATGGAAAATTTTTAGTGAAATAAATTTAATTAATGGTATATTTTAGGTTAAAAAAAATGCACACTAGTAGCAGCATGTCATTATTACCCTATGAATCTGATCACAGAATTTGATGTGATTTGGGAAATTATACTAAACCAAGTCCTATTTTTCCCCTCTCCCAAATTAACCAGGGAAAAAAAGGGGAGAGGGAAAGCTCAAAGTTAATCAAAGCTATCATAATTAATTCCCATTCTGACAGGTTAGACTTTTAGAGAACACAGATCAAGCAACTAGGTCTTCTTGTTTGAAATACATTAACAATGAAAACTGCAGTAAAGCTTTTACTGGTAAATACAACAGAAATCTAGATAGATGTAATAGAAAAAAAAAAAAAAAAAAAAAAAAAATTTAAACCTCCAATGCAGATATTTCTCTAGTTGTAAGATTATAGCCACAAACTTAGACTTTACTCTGGATACAACATTGCAAATCCTGAAGTACCTGCTCTGCCTCATCTTATACTGCCATCAATGGGAGTTTTGACTGCAGGGCTTTGCCTTATTGTCTTATATTTACCTTGTCCTACAGAAGAAATTCACATCAAATTACTTAGTAATGGCTTACAATAATAATTTATAGCTGAAACTTCATTGTTGGGAAATTTGAAATTAATGGATTACATTGAATCACCTTCAACATCTGCCTTATTTTAATACAAAGAAATAGAAAGAGCTTGAAAAACTTTCTCTGGAATTTAAGGCAAACCGGTGATGTGTTTGACCCTTTCAGCAACGGTGACATTATTTAGAGAGAGCAAAAAAGAATACCTAATTTGTTGAACAGGAGAACAAAACATTTTCTAAAAAGGTAAGTGAGGTATGCATTTGTGAATTTATTCAGGAGAATTTCCTATTCACCTCTAAAGCCATCCATTAATAAATAAAGGATGAAGCATATTACTAATACATCAATTCTGTTTTCCATACTGGTCTTACACAATGGCTTACAGAGCTCACTTTTCTAATTAATGAAATATTTAATAACATAATCATATTTAAGCTTATTAATAAGCCTTTTAGAAGCACGTGACTTCTTTGAAGCACTTACAATTAACAAACTCACATTTAAGGTAGCGTTCCACTGGAAACTGGAATCAAAGAAGTTGGACTTGGTTCCTGATATTTATATTTACCTGCTGCCACTGCATACACGGAGCTCTCTCCCACTTCAGACCACACTGCACCTCCCTGCCACGAAGCTGGTCACGCTGTTTATAGCACTAACATGCCCTGTAAACATATGCCCATTGATTTAAAAGTTCTGTGGAAATAATTCTTTTCCTTCAGAGGATCGCTTTTGTGATGTTCACCTTTCCATGCCCATATATTTATGCAGCTGCTCTTTTTCAAGGTAAACATTTCAGCTTGCTTGATCCACAAGAACACACCATTTTATATGTAGATTCAATTAAATTTACAGATAAGACCTCTCCTCTGAAAAGCTATGTTCTGTGCATTGAGTTTTAGTGGCACTGGCAATGTGAATATATATTTCCAAAGTGAGAAAGTTCTTCTTCCCTCTTGAAAAATTTGTTGCAGACATTTTAAGATATTTTGATTCAAATGTTTTTATTTTTAGTTGGCTATTCTTCTTCTAAATCTCCCCCTTACTTCAAAACTTTAATGCCTCCATTGCATAAAGTTACATGTGCAAAATAGCTGCATGTCTCCTCCTGTCAGTAATTTCTTTCTACATCAAACCAAAATCAATTTTGGTTATATATTATCAATTTCAAAAACAACAAGGATATTATGTTTGTTGTTATGGGAGCTGGGGAAAAAAAAAAAAAAACAAGAAGATTATGAAGTAAAAATTGAATAGACAGTTTTCAGACACAGATCAGTATGGGACCACTGACATACATTAATTATTTGAAGTGGTATTACTTGGATACAACTTCCCACAGAATACTTCTATAGCTGATTGCCCTGTTAAATAAGTCTCAGCTGAACTTACAAACAAATGCGATGTAACCCCGACGGCTCAGGCAGTTTAATGAAATATGAACTACCTAAAAATAGAAATCTTTTATCGTAAGAAGGTTTATAAATAACCTACACATAGCAGGGGAAAAATATATCGAATCACATTTAGAAACATTTCTGAAGTTTTTTAAGGTAGGTTTGAAATAGATCTTTTTCATCTCTGTTTATTTTCACGGCTAACTGCTCCAAAGCCTTACAAAAGAGCAAACCCCCCACCAAGATTAAATAAAGCAAATTAATGTTCCTAATAATCGTAACTGTATCTACATCCATGTGTTTTGTTAATTATTATGTATAGTATTTGATTTGAGAGAGGGCTGCATTCCAGCTGCAGTCGGTTGTAAGAAAGACAGCATTATAACTTTCCAAAAGCTTCTTACATAAATTAATTTGGAATAGAAAATGGTTAAAATAATTTTCTAGTAATAATTTTGAAGTAAAAATCTGCCTCAAGAGAAGGAACATTTGTGAATTTTGATCAAATTCACTGATTCTTTTCATTCCTCCAAAGAAAAGTCAGAATCAATTTTCAGACTAGATGAAAAAAAAAAAAACAAATTTTCTATAGAAATATATTTAGTAAGGATGAGAAATAGTTCTAATATTTTAGTTTTTAAGTCACAAGAATTAGTGTGAAGTACTGGAAGTCACAGGATAGTAATAAACCCTTCTATTTATTCTGTCTGCCCTTATCAAAATATTTTCTCTTTATCCAAATAGTAGGTTTCAACCCCAGCATTTCCCCCCTTTGAAGATCCTTTCTCTCCCTGCTATTTGGAACAATGCATTTACTAAACTGCAAATTCAAACTCACAAATACATTTTTTTGAAGGTCTAAAAGATCAAATTTGTATTTTTTACTAAAAGAAGTTCTTTCTTGCTGCAAAAACCTCTTTCCTTCATTTTCTATTGCTAACATTAAAATGTCAATCCTTAGGTAACTAAGTTTTAGACTTAGTAGCTTTATCATCTTTCTTCTAATTGCCAAAGCCTGTTTCAGGATTTGTTCTGCAAGGGCAGGGCTTTTTTAAAATTATTATTTGCTTGACTCAGATCCTGAACAAGTTAAAAGGAAAACTGAAAACATTCAAATCCTAAAAATTACTCAGAAACAGTAAACAAATAGGATGGCATCCTTTCTATCGAATTATCAGCTGATTTGCTGTTAATAGCAGATACCTAAAGTCTTTATGCAGCATTTGCTACTTAGATTTTAATCCAACATTTTTGTTGCTTTGTTTTTAAAGAGAAAGTGAATTTCTATTCTTCAGCAAAATCCTGAAAAGTTAATACATTATATTTCAAATGCTGACATAAAATTCAGCTCCCTTTGAAATCGAAGGGAGTTTTTTACCACTGATTTCAGGGGAGAGGGGTCTGCCACAAGAATTTAAAATCCAATCGCCTCCCAACTTTTGCCTTCTGAATTTGTTACTCACTGGATATACTTACTCTTTGGAAGTAGGTGATAATTCACATCTTTTTTATTCCTGCAAGGAAATTAATCCAGCAAAAGGAAAAAAAAAATATTTGGTTGAAATTTTGGCTGAAGTTTACTGTATTCCCTCTGCAGCTTTTTCTTCTGTACATTAAGGTACAAAGCACCCCACCCTTGCTGTAAATAGATGTCACAAATAGTTACATTTATGTCTATATTAGATAACGGAGCTTACTTTGTTTTATATTTAGCTGCATACTGCGTAGTACTTTGGCTATTATGAGTCCAACTTCACAGAATATAACAGAAGAAAATATCTTCCCTGAAACTGATTTTTCAACTGGATGCTGTTTAGTATAAATATTCCCTTAAAACAAGCTGCCCACTCAAATTATCTGTCTGATGGCTGCAGTCCTATAGTGTTTTTCCTAAATGTTAATCTATTTTTATTTTTAACTTCCCTAAAGTCTGAATCCTAGATAATTAAGAGAAGCCATTTCTCTAAGTCCATCTTTCACAACATACCACATAAACAAACAAAGGCTGTACATGCCTAATTCCTCCCCTCTTTCGCCCTTTGTCTCCCCAGACAAAAGAAACTTCGGACAGCAGATTTCAGGGCTGTAGGTATTTTGCCTAGGTTAACTGTGGAGGTCAAAGGACATTTAGAAAACTTCTCTTACAATCAAAAATATGTTTTTTACTATTATGTGAAAATGATGGTGGTGGTAGGCAGGATGTTACCCAAAAAGCTTTGGGAGCTGATTAGTTACCTTCTCTGAAAGCTCTGGCTAATCCTGGTTTTCCCTCATCTGGAAAAGAAAGCTGTTTTCCAAGTTAAATTTGCAAATTATTGTTACAAATCTCATCACAGTTTTCATTCCCTAAAATAAACAAACAGACAAACAAAAAACCCCAAGTATTTTTCAACATTCTATTTATACAAAGATTCAAGCTGCTGGTCCTGGAGGTTTTCATTTTTAGTAGAACTGATTGTAGCAGATTCCAAATATTCAAGGGAAGCAACCCATGCATACCTACAGCTGAGGACCTCTTCTAATGACTTGGTTTTTAATTCCTCTGAAATACCTGATATTGTCTGACCTATTCTGCATTTTGAAACACACGGTTACATATTTTAACCTTTACTTGTGATTTACTGCTTTGGAAACTCAGCTGCCAGGGCCAGGTGTTACAAGCAGAAGCGCTGCAGCGTTACCACTGGACGTTCTGCCGGGGCTGTATTACACAAACATGGATCCCTTGGAATAATCCTGACCCACACTCGTGTTCCTTCAGATTATTTTCATGCATAGATATCAATGTTCACTACAGGTTGGGGCATTTAGCTTCCAAGTAGCCAGCACAGACCTCTCACTTTTCAGTAGGAGAGCAGAGAGCACCTTTAGCTCTAACGTTTACTGTGGCTATTTAACTGGACAACTTTTGGATGCCACTGTTAAGATTCAGCCCCCGGGATGTATGAGCTCCTTCGGTATGCAGCACAGCTCAGCCCCAGGTGAATGCCTGTGACCCAGGCAGGGGAAAGGTGAAGAGGAGGACCAGCACAGCATGCCTGCGGCCACCAGCCCAGCACAGCCTGTTGCAGTCCTCCCACAGGACGAGGCGTAGGTCCAGCTAAAGCAGGCCCGGCTAAAGCAGGCCGAGGTTTCTGCCCCCAGCTTCCAAACCTGAGGGTGTCGGAGGGCAGCAGAGGTGTGCAGAAGGTTACCCAGGTTCGGGCCATTTTTGTGCACATTGGTGCCAGTGTACAGTTCTGAAAAATTAATGGTTCCATCTATTGTGCTTGAGCTCTTGATGCCTCTGTTCTGTATGCTGATATGCAGTGCTCCTTTAACCTCAAAAAAAGAAAAAGTTTAACTGGCAAGAACTATTTCCAGCAAATGCAAAAAGTATCAAACAGAGGTGGGAAGAGGTGGAATTGGTGAAAACTCCTTTACTTTCTCCAAAACAAAACAAGTTAATTCAGGATAAAGACTAACCAAACCAAGCCGGAAAAACTTTCAACTGCTGATGCTTCACATTGCTGCCAAAGTAACTCGCTGAGAATGTGCTGGGCAGGGAAGGGTTAATGGGGTTTGGCTGGGAGTCCGATGGCTCCACCTGAAGTGACAAAGATGCTTATGGGCCTGACCCACCCAGATGGCAGTGCTTCCACAGAGCAGGAACAGGGACTGCACACCATGCAGGAGAACACACCTCGTGTCCTTCTGCAGAGCTGCTGCCAGAAATAAAGCTCTGCTAACGTTTCGGCTCAGACCTGCCCCCCTTTTGTCCACAAAATGTCTCCCTACATTAAAACATGGCATCTACAAATTCAGACTGAATGCAAAACAAACTTTTATTTAAACGAGATGGGAATCTTACTTTAAGTGTAATTAACAAGTTTTTCTAGCTTTTATTTCTAAAAGATAAATAAATGCATCAATAATAAATTGAAATTACTGGTATTCCGGTGATTTTTAATATTTCTGTCATTGCAAACAACGCAATTTTTTATGATCTGAGCCCATTATCATTAATAAGGATCATTATTTAAAGTAGAGAAGGTGTTTTTATAGATGGGAGGTAGCTATCGCAGCGTATGGAAAGAGTTAACAGTGCTTTAAAGAGCACTTTAAGTTGTTACAGCCTGTGGGGTTGCTGATTTTACCCTTTCCGAGCCCTTTCGTTGAAGATCCTAACTTCTTAGTGCTTCCCTACAAAACCCGCTCTCCTTTTCAAAAAGCCCCAATTCCAAAGGGTTAACCAACAGCTTAATCCCAGAATTTCTTTTTTAAGAGCCTAACTGGAATCTAATGCTTACAGTTCAACCTGTTCTCAGGGGGGAGGCTGTTTGTCTGTAGCTCTCCCTGACTCGAGTTACCTCACCTTTTTGGTGCTCTTGTGTCTTCACCTGCAAAAAAGCCCTTCAGGAAAGCTGCCAGCCCAGAGGACCGTGTGGACTGGACAAGAGGTAGGATCTACCTTTTAAAAAGCTACAGCATTCTGCATTTAGCAGAAAGCATCATTTTTATGATGCCTTTATCTTTCCTGCTAAATGCAACAGCTTTAGCGAGTTGGTAAAAAAAAAGACAACACCACTAAAGTTTGAAACCCCAATGCACAACTTCTACAGTGTCCTCTCGGGGTCCAATCACATAAGCAAAGATATACTGGGATCCCCCGAGGTCAGCAACTGCTCAGTAATTAGTCTCTTGCTCTGTTAGCTGTGGGCTGCATCTTCTAGAAAGGTGATGCAAAAGCTGCCCATGCCTCTCACATGCATTCAACTCCCTGCACACAAGCACAGTCTGTTAAACTGAAGTTACATGGCACAAGCCACTGACCCACGGTGGAAAACTTCCAGCCATTTTAAGAGCCAAGATCTCCAAGTTTTCCTGACAAACTGAAGCCAAATATACTGTTGTGATCATCTGCAGCTGTGAGCATTGTAGTATTTGCTCTCGTGTATCTCCAGCAAGGATTCAGGTACATTGTGTGTACTTTTGCCAGTGTAATACTGCCAGAATACCTGTACAAGATACACAGAGCTGGACTTCAGCCTGCCTAGTATAGAATCATCACCACTTCATACTGGAGCACAAAGATCTATAATTATGAAATTTTCCTGTATACCAAGGTCACCATGAAAGGCAGCAAAACATACTTTGATTTTCAGACCTTGGGGGCTAAAATGTGGGTAATGACCCTTCTGAGAACCTACCACTTAACTCTGTGATGTAAGCTGGGCTTGAACAGGAATCCCTCTGTGCCGAGGGCAGCATGGCCCCTTCAGAGCCCCACCCAAACCTGTGCAGTGATGGCTGCCTGTCAGCACCTGGAACAAGAATCAGAAGAATCCATTTTTCCCAGGTTAAAATGAACTAGAGATCTATGTAAAGTCTTTCAATGTTGTTTTGTTTTGACTATTACTACTTTTAGACATCTTTTTCTTAAATTTCAGCTCAAGGGGTTTTCTTCACACGCACTCCTTCAAAAAAGCAAAAAAAACAAAAAAAAACCTTTTGCATACACATATGCAAAATGCATGTGTATGCTAAAGCATGTTTTATTTCCTCCAGGTTTACAATAACAGGAGAGAGAAGGTTTTTACTAACACATTTACTCCAACTATTTACTATTTAGCCTGTATGTTGATGTTACTGATAAGGACTTGCATAGCTGCTAATTGATGCATAGTCAGGGTGCTTGCTTAGGATTGCCCAACAGGACAACTTGCACTTTCTCCTTCTTGCATTGGCTCTCAGAACCAACACTCTAAGCCCATCCAAAATGCCAACGACAGCACTGGTTGGAGCTGCAAATCCCTTTGCATCTGCTGAGAAAGTGTACGTGTAGGGACACCTTGCATTTAAAGATGTACAGAGAAAACCTGCTTACCTTCACGCCACCTCCCCTGATGAAACTGTCTCCCCATCCAATACTTGACTTCCTCTCTCATGGCAAAACAGAACCTATCTTTTAAAATGGATTTGACAGGTATTTTAGTATCGTGGTTTTTTTTTTTTTCAAGAGCAACATTAATTTAAATACGTGTTTTAAAGAACCTCCTTACCTTTGTTACCAGTAGCACACTGAACTGCTAAAGACAGTGATTTTTGGTGCCTCAGGCTGGACCAGCCAGCTCAGCCCTTCCCATCCTCCCAAGCTCCCCGCAGCCCAGGGCAGTGTGCACCAATTGCCCCAAACAGCCCTGTCATTCTGTTTTTAAAGAATCACATAAATATTTCTAACTAATCTTCATTACGCATACGAGAAACAAATCAGTTTTTAAGCTGGACTGCCCAATGTTTTTTTAAACATTTTGTATTTATCAGGAATTATTTCATCCTGTTTGTTCTTAAGCAGACATTCCTCTCCTGCAAGTTAGGTCTTCAATGTAATGTGGCTCTATGGATTTTAATGCGCGTATTGGAAACATCACAAAGTAGACTCATAAGTTCATCAAAAAATCCTTATTTGACAGAGAATAAGTCAAGTGGGCTGAACATAAAAATACTCGTCAGTTGGAAAGAAAATCATTTTTCTTACTTGTAGTAGGAGATACATGTTGAGGCTGCGTTATTCTAGCTGGGAAAAAGGGATGCAGTGAGAAAGATACTCCTTCCTTCTCCTTCTGTCAGTTTAAGTCTTGGATGGCTCCAGTGAAGTGACTGAGGTTACTTGGACTTTCTATCTTTGTAACTGAAAGTCACTTATTGATATATCTCTTGTACAGTTTAATTGACAAATATGTCTTTCACTGCTTGGTTCAAAGCCTCTCTACCCCTGCTGTAGACGAAAAGGTATTAATTGAGAACAAACCATGTCCAAATTGGTTGACATTCAATAAATAAATACGTATATTCATTATGTCTATAGAGAGTCAATAGTTATCCCCTTTGCAGCTCCCCAGATAGACAAAGGCAAATTTTTGGTAGATGGGATTTCCTGTGTGGCTAAGTCAAGTCCTATTCTGGACATTCTCATTCTATAATTCCTTTCACTAAGTAATCAAAATCCATAGTTAATTTCCTTGTTCCTCAAAGAAAGATGTTCCAGAATTCTACACCCACTTTGTGTAAAACCTCTCCTTGATTTCCAGCTTACGTTTTAAGGTCACAAATTAGAAGTACAGATTAGGACAAATCAATAAAAACTCCAAAATAAATCAGTGCCCATATGTCTCAGGGTATTATTAATGAGCAGCTAAGTAAAACTATGTCATGAAGAACGAACGCAGAAATGCCCCTTGCTCCAGCACGTCTTTCCTAGTCTGATGCTTTGTGAGCCACACTGACGTCATCTACCCGGTGTTCTGCCTAGGTCGACACGTGCAGCTCCTACTGTCATCAGTGAGAACTGCCATTGCACACCATGGCCTCTGCACAGCCCTCCGTTTTAATACTGCCAGCACAGTGCAGTTGGTATAGCACTAGAAGGATGAGTACACATCTTGCCTGGTACGAGTTGCAACTCTCTTACTCTAGAAAACTCACTTATTCTAGAACGTTGATTTCTAGGGGTTGGATTCAAGTGGGGAAGGAAAACCAAGCATCTAAACTTTAGGGAACACGCTGATCCTACTGCAGAGCTAACCTCAAAAGAGTGAGGAGGAGCAACTCTGGCACTGAACAAACTGAACAAATGTGACACGTGTCCCAGAAGCACAGGGATCGTGGAAAATTCCTCCAAATAAAAACTATCTATCACATAGTAATGTTCTCTTCTTATGAAATTCTTTAGACAAATCTAGTCCTTACGCTGCATGTTTCAAGAGACTGCTAAGAACGTTAGAATGAAAAAAAGGAGAAAAAGAAATCCTGGAATGGCCTTACACTTTACTGTCTTCTGCACATGGAAAAATAGCATGGCCCTCTGAAGTGCTGATAGGAAAGGTATATGCCTCTACCCATAACAATCATTAGAAAAATTCATGAACCTTTTGCCATGTTCACCAGAATACATAAACTTCTCTGACATACATCAGTGACACTGGAGAGCAGGAACAACTGATATCATTCAGAAATTGGTTATGTAATAGCCACTAATCCCATCGTAATAATTACAAAACAGTGTAAAGACGAGCCAGACTAAGCAAAATATATGAACAAATGTGTCAAGAAAAAATGTGATTAGAGTCTTGGGCTTGATACAGCTCCCTTCTGCTTCAGTGGGAATTCTGATAGACTACTATCCCACTGTAACTAAAGATTTAGGTTTAATCCAGCTCCCGTTTGCTTCAAGGGAAGCTGGATAGGCTCCTACACCCTAATTTTCTGTTGTCTTGCCCCTTCTGCAGAAGCAAAGTGTAGCTACTCCACCCACTGGTACTCTGTTACATACTAGGGGATCCTGTCTCAAGACTCAGAAGAGAAAAGTAAGTGCAAAACAGAGTGCTGAGATCTGTTTTTACACCTGAAGGTCTACACTTGCTTTGCATACATCTAAATGATTAGATGAAGCAATGGATGACCAGAAGTCTACTTTTATTCAAGGTGCTGGAGACTGATTTTTTTTTTTTCCTGCTACCATTACAAAACTATTCATGTTGTTACAGCAAATTGTATGAAGTTCTCTCAGGGAGATCCTCAGGAACGTTGCTTCATTTAACAAAGCACTAGACAGAACCACTGACAGACACAGTCAGTTACTTTTTCTCACCAGACAGCTGCAGAGAGCCTGTAAAACATGTACTTGAGATACAATTTCCAAACCTGGGATCAGAAATATGAAGATTTCTTAGTTCTAAACATGAGGCAAACTTTCAAAAACTATCATAGCTGGTGTTGCCCATATTCTGCATTCCCTTAAAAAACAAAGGTCACCTTTCTTAGAATGTTATAATTCTGATTTTAAGACAAAGTTTTGTGCAATAATATGGATATTATTGACCTGATAAATTAAAATTTATGTAACAGTTATACACACACATGCACATACATATATAACTGAGCCTGATACTCTCATAAGCTCTCAGTGGCTACCAGTCTGTATGCTGAGAATATGTTAAATGATAGCAAACACGTTGCCACAAGGAGACGCACTATCTCTGCAGCTCAGGCAAAAACAGGTTAACCATGTCCATATGAATGCAGGTGTGTTATGGATGACCACACGTCTTGACTGATATATGTAACATGAACTGGAATATGTGCATCTTTTAATTACAGCATGGTTATAGACAAATGGCTATAGTTACACCTTATGTACACTTGGAAAAGCCCTTAAAATGGATTGCACATACATCCATACAGTCACACATAAAAACAAAAAGCACACATGTAATGTACTATGTGACATAAATACATAAAGTATTAAAAAAAAAGCATACATGTACACACAGAAGGAACACATGCATGTTTTCATTCAGACAGTATAAACACTACGTAGGCATCTGCATCCTCTGTACACATTCTCATACAACTGTATATCTGTCCCTCCAAAAGCCTGAAATCTTATTTGAGCTTGAATCATCTTTTTGTATATGTGCTTTTTTCCTTCTTGCATAGAGAGACTGTGTAGACATAATGCTTCATAGACTTCAGTGACAATAGATGCAGGCACACTTAGTGTGTACATACCACCACTTACATTCCAGAGAGAAGACCCCATTTTTCAGGAAAAGAAACAGCTATTTTTCCCCATAAGTATGCCTCTTTCTCTTTATGAGCTGCTTGTGTCCTTCAGCAGTAAGTGGGATGAGAGAAGCAAAAATATCATTAAATAATAACCGTTCAGATTGCATTTATAAAGATCTTCTTCCCCCACTTTACTTCAAGCTTTATTCCAAAGTAGCTTGTCTTTCCACCTGCAGCCTTGTCATGAACAATTTGACTTGAAAATTCAAAGCATGGAGGAGTAAAAATTATGAAATAATTGGTTAGTACACAGAAGTTAAAGCTAAAGAAATTGTGCCAATCCTTTTCCAATTCTTACTAATGTGCTGCCATATATACACAAATCCCAGCACAGGCCAAACCAGGAGAAATCTAATGTTCTACATTATACTTATCTAAAAACATACTGTAGAGGGCACGAGGAAAAGCAAGAAATAGAGTGAGAAGTGCAAGGGTTTTCTGTGGAAGGCAGACAGCAGTCGCTGTTTGGTTCCACGTACTCCTTGTCATTTTACCATCCTTTTTAGCTTGTTATCATTGACATTTCTCTGGTAGATCTCCTCTAGAAGGACTTGCAGAAGAAATTTGTTTTGTGGAGGAATCTGCAGAAAAAGACAGCATCTGTGCAGCAAAATTAACCTAGGGATGGGTTAATTATTTTGAGAAGAGAGGCATCCTGGGAGCCGGGATGGCAATAGGAAGAATGTAAGGAGAAAGCAAAAGAAACACTTCATAGAAGCTAAATTCTAAACCGTCTAGAAAAGCAAGATGAAGAAAAGATGAAAGTTAACGATGCCCCTATTCCTCCTACTAGCAGAAAGATCAAAGTCAACACACCTTGAGGTGCTGGAGCACTTACTGAAGGCCTCCAATGGAAAGGATTCTGCAGTAGAAGACTAGTATCACTGTTGCTTGTTACAAGCAATGCTGTTTTTCTTATAACTATCACCCAACACTAAAACTGCTTGGGGATAAACACATTGTTTCCCATTGAGGTAGCATCATACGGTCCTGGAACAACTGGTTGCCTTTACTCCCCAAAACAATCTGAAGAGTAAGCCCAGACAGAGCTTGGCAGATACAGTTATGGCACTCAGTTTTGACGTAAGGAATAACTCATGACTCATCATGCATCATTGGTAAAACCTTATCGTGTAATTTGTTGATAGTTTCTCATTTGTTCATGGGGAGAAAAAAAAAAAAAGCTTCAGGGGTTTCAGTCACTGTGGTTTTGTTTGTTTTTGTTTCATTTAAATGGGATGAATTCTCAGTGTCAGTAAAATATCAAGATACAAATTATAAGAACCAGGCAGTAGGTGCTATAGCATTTCTAAAATAAATATGTATGTGCTGTCCAGCACACAGTTTACACTAGATAGGCTGTGTATGGACTGGTAAGTTGAGCTTTAAGTCAGAATCATGAATCAGTATAGATGTATACTGTCCTCTCAGATGCGTAAGACAAGTTTCTTCAGATGCCTTAATAATCAGTTACTAAAACCTCACGTTTAAAGGAAATTATTTGAGAAAGTAGGCAAGTTTTAGGGATTCCAATGACAAATTAACACTTCAACTGTATGTATGCATACCCAAATATTTCCATGGATACGTAAATAAAGAGAAAAACTTAACAGGTCATACTATCAATGAACAATGTTGCTGAGGTTTTTAGCTTTTTATTATAGTCTTCAAATATTAGCCTTTTCCAGCAGGATGCATTTGTGAGATGTACTGATATGCCCTTGGCCAGAATTATCCTTACACACATTGTGCAATTCACACACATTATGCAGTGTGCTATAAGCTGATTATTTTCTTGGCTGCAGCCCACCCTCTAAGCCTGGGCATTTCAGTGTGGAAGGAATTCCTCTACCTCGGTTGTTTTTAAAGCGCTGCAGGATCCTTCAGGTTGAATGTGCACTGTCGGCTGTGCACAAAATAATTTTAATAAATAATAGATATGCTATATTATGGTAGCATTAGACTAGTGCAAAAGGACTAGTCTCAGTAAGTGATGGACTTTAGGCTTCTTGAGAAGTAAAATGTTTGAATGCGTGGCGTGAGCACAGTAATACCAGCTACAGCTTTTCCATGAGTTTTGTCGTTTGAACTCCCCCACAATATTTCCAGATAAAATGATCAGTGAGATACATGGCAGACTGGACTGTAAAGCCTAATTCTCACAGTGCACACTTTAAGGACTCTTTGAGATCACTTGAAGAAAATGGGGAGAAATCTGTTGTAGGATGTTGTTTTCAGGAAGGGTTCAACCCAATCTAGCTGAATCACTGTGGAAGCACTGAGCTTCCTTGGTGATGACACTCAAAAAACAGGTCTGAGCGAAGCAAGTCAAGGAACCGCATTTCTCTTAAAACTGAAATCTTTCTAAGGCCCTGAAATTGTAGTTATGTATTTTTGATGCTTCTTGAGAATGTGTACATGCTCCTAATTTCAATCTTATTATCTTAGCAGTTAGGAAATTTGCATCAACATCTTCCTGTCTGGGTAATTTAATTCCCCTTTTTAAAATAAATTCAAATTAACAACAATAAAGGAAAATACAGAAACACCGTTGAACTCAAGTAGTTACCATAAACAACCTCCCCAAACCAATCAGGCATTGTGCAAAGTTATTGTTTTGTTGAGGAAAGAAATCCTGAGAAAGAGGGCCAGACCCTATTCTCACAAAAATCTATATTGTAATTCCCATTGACTGAAAAAAAGAAAGAGAGAAAAAAAAAAGAAAGAATGGGGACAGAACACAAGAGACACTTGATAACAGGGCTAGGTGTACTAATGCATGCAGTGCAGAGCGAATGGCTAGGACAAAAGGTTGGATATTTCAGGCCAGCAACATCAACTCTACTGGAGTTTCAGAGAATTCTTAATTCAGTCTCATCACTGAAGGCTTTAAAAAAAAAAAAAAGAAAGAGGTTGAATCATTACGTGCTTAAAGGCACATGGCTGCCTCAAAACACATTCCTTTGCAATTTCAGTAATCAAGTAATAAATTTGGTCACTCTTTTCAGTCTCATTGACTTTAGGGTCATCATCTTCTTTCCGCTTTGCAGTACAGGTCACCAATCCGCAATGAACAAGATTAATTTTCTACTACTTGCTAGTTTTCTTTTTTTTTTTTTAATTACTATGTACTAGAAAGGTCCTGTTTTGGCTTTGGGTAGTAAATCATTCAGAAGAAAGCTGAAATCCGTGAAGATAAACATAAGCACTTTAAGGAAAAGTTTAATGAAATATCTTTACTCAGCTTCATTTGTTTTTATTTCTAAACAAAACCTAAATCTCGAAACAACTTCACACATTTTCCCCTTTTAACTATTATTTCCTATGATAAGACAGATGCAACTGACAAATGAATTAATTTGTTGAGGTACCTATGGTAGAATGTGCTTTTATTTTCATTTAAATGGCCTCGAATTCAAAGGGTTTCAAAATTCACCATACTTCTTAACTGTATGAAATATAAAAACAAAATTAGTTAACATTGTAAATTACTTTTGGAATATTTTGATAGATTGGCAGGTGACACAAGCTGATTTTAATGCTGATGTACCAAAACATTATAATGGAAATGTTTTTGTATGTTCACTGCACACTTGAAAACAGGAATAAGTTTTAGTAAATTATGAAACAATTTTATCACAGAATCACAGAACAGCCTGGGTTGAAAAGGACCTCAGTGATCATCGAGTTTCAACCCTCCTGCTACATGCAGGGTCACCAACCACTAGACCAGGCTGCCCAGAGCCACATCCAGCCTGGCCTTGAATGCCTCCAGGGAATTTTAGTATTAGAGTGTTTTAAAAACTGCATTTTAAATAGAAAATTACTAAAAACAATCAATTGTGTCAACAAATTGCATTAAAAAAAAAACAAAAAAACAACACAATCAAACAGGAAAAAAAAAACCCAAAAAACAAAGGGCTCCCTGTCTATACATGATGGAATCTACTGTTTGGTCACTACTGAGATAGGGCTGAAATGGTATGAGTAACCTCGAAAAAAAAAGAGAAACTCTAAGTAGCTATGCCAGGTAGGCTACCAATCTGAAATTTGTGCAGGAACATACAGTCTGCAAGTTGAGAGCGCTATCCATATATTCCGCATGAAGTGAATCTGTCAGTCTTAATTCATTTTCCACGCCCACATCACAAAAATATACCCTTACAAATGACCTTCCTCATTGGCAGCTTCAGCAAAGAGACAAAAGGAAGATGAGACACAGAAAATCTGGTTATGTTCAACCTGCAAAGCACGTTGCAGAGGAGCAGCATGGGAGAACTGTTGCCCTGGATGGCCCACGAGAAGGGAACGATGCAGACTCGCCTTCAACAGCCTGGCACAGGTTATAAGGCCTGGCCACAGACTTTCCTGGATCTACCTCCAGACCTTCCGTGGTGAGCAGCAGAAGCCCTTAAACAAATGATCACTTACAGCTCCTTTTTCACATACCTATCATGACCCCTAAAGGCTTTTTGAAGTGAATCTTAGCTTAAAGTCGAGTTAATTTTGCTTCAGCCTTTTTTTGAATTCGACCCAGCATAAGAATTTGAAACTCTGCTTAAGAAAACAGGCTGACTGCAAATTTCATACTGGGACTAAATCACTCCTGTAGGTACTTTTTCAACTTGCACCACCATTCTGGGCTTACACCTCTACTTTCAGGGGAACTGGTAGGGGCTGTATGTCAAGCCAAGACCTCTTCTGATAAGGATTATCAGAAGATCAGAAGGCTAAACATTTGTAAGTGGACCCACATTTCTCATGTTAACTGGCAAGGTATTTCCCATACTGTGTTTATGAGATTTGCCTTTTTTTCTTTTCCTTCCCCAAGAATGTCAATGAGCAGACATGTTTTTTCACAAATTATTGAACGAGTAATTGCCAACATTTCTGGCCATGAGGTTGCTCACTAGCTACCCACTAAAATGACTGCTTTGTGTGTATTATGAATTTCCCAATCATAAATTAGTATTTGCAGCAGGGTTGTTGGTCAACCAAATCACCTGACTCCATATTTTTACCCTTGAGCGGGAAATTTACAGCATATCAAAGGCTTCCACAAGAAAATCACACAGATTTCCAGTTCAGGTATTGATATGGATGCATAAATGCATCACCGCGTGTGACACTTTTTCTACAGAATATCACTCTAATTAATGTTTGTGGAAAGTGAAGGATTCCTCTCAATTACCATCAAAATAAATAGTTATATTCAAAAAAAAAAGTTCAGTTTTCTTCAACATTCACCAGTCTTTATGTTCTAATCTCCACTGACAGAATACATTTCCAGATAGTACAGATGAACAGGACATTTGTTAAAACTACTCTAAAATTCCTAGTTTAGAACATCAAAATTCAATTGCCATATACATATGACTCCTAACCATAGAAGCTCTATGCACACATCAGAGGAAGAGACATGAATGCTACCTAATGCCATATGGGGTGTACTGGAGGTTTTGTTCCAAGCACTCTCCCTCCTCAAGGACCAATTTGTTTAGGAATCCTTAAAAACAGCAAACTTGGTGCCCTATCTTCTGAGCCTCCCACAGGTCTCAGGATACAGTGGCACTCCCATTAGTGGAAGAGCCTTAGTAAAAATACAGTGTGGCTTTCTGAGTGGAACAGCTCTCCTAGGTCACTGACGCAAGCAGACTAGCTCCCATGAGTAAGCAGCATTTGGCCCACCGAATAGCTCACCCAAATACCAGCCTAACAGGATGCTCTAGAACAGCAAAAAATAACAAAGCCATTTTATTTACTTATCCAACACAGCTCTAGGAATAGATACACCACTTTGAAATGTAACCACACTCCTAGGGACTACCATGAATCTGCATGATGCTATACCATGCTCCAGGATATGAAATAAAAGGTTTTAATCAGATTATAACAAATTATATTTTCACCAACAGATCTGTAAAATGTTATTAACAAGAAATTTTAATTCTTCTCAGTTAGCCAAATAATCAGCAAAAGGAAAATGCCTCTCCCTGGCTAATACACCAGCACTTGACCACTGCAGATGGACAGTCCAATTCAGTGCAGGGAAGCTCTACAAACATGCCTGGCCAAGTTCAGCCAGGGCTTACATCATCCTACAGAGGACATGCTAGAAAGGAGATGCATCTTGGAATATTATACTGACAAAAAACAGTCATGATTTTCTTCTGCTGAAGAGACGACGTGAGATCAAAGAATCTGAATACTTAAATCAACAAAAATCTGTTGACCGAGTGCATCCTTTCAGGAGGGTCTGTATTATGGGGGTTCTATCAAACGCGGTAGAAAGTTATGAGCTACAAAAATACCTGAGAAGACATTAAGTGGTTTATTATCTGCCTTCAGTACCCTGGGGCTTGAGCAAAGGTTTGTATAATAGATTGTCCTTTGTAGTGGCATTAGAGACTCCGGCAACAGTTGCGCAAGGTCTGTGGTGAATGTGGCACAGGAATAAATACAGAAATGCCTCTGTGTACCTTACTGGTCATTCTCCCAGTACACATTCTCACTTGCCTACTACGTTATGAGAGAAGCTGACATTTATTAATTAAATCAAATAATATTTATAGAATCCCTTTCCCAATCCTCAGGGAGATAGAATTTCAAACACAATCAAATACAATCACAACAGCAAACTATTAAAAAGCTGAAAATAGTAAGCCATTCCAGCATTAACCAGAATAAAACCTCAGGTTTAAGAGAGAAGACAAAATAATTGGAAAATAAAGGGAATCATTGCAGAAAGGATCTATCACTCCATCTTGTTGCTGTGACAAAGGCTCACTCACCTGCAGGACTACTGGTTATTACCTACCCTAACAAATTCAGTGGTGCAGAGACACTACTGCTAGCACCTGGTCTTCAGTTTCTAGAAGGTCCCTGGCATAGCAAGGTGGTGTACAAACAAACAGCACTCTTTCAGACGATTCCTGGGTGTGTGCTGGGAGCTAGGGTGAGCCAGGGACTGTTTTCAAAAGGCATTCTGCTTATGGCTGTCCTGTTGCGGAATACAAGAGAGCTTAATTGTATAGATGCTGGCTACCTTGTGCCAGTTGACCTCAGTGCCAGAGAGTGGTCCAGGGTGCATTTAATTTACTAGCATGGACACAGCTGGTGATACAAGACCTCAAGATACGCGGTGCCAATTCTCAGATATCTCTCAATGAGCTGCCAGATCTCTTTTCTTTAAGAATTTTAAAGCTACGCGCCAAGGGTTTGAGAGACGTGCAGGGAGACAGGCATACACTCTATGGCAACTTTAATCTCCTAGATGGCTCCTGAAAATAACTGCATTCTAGTGGTTCCTTTCTCTGCTGCTATGATAACATCAACCAGAACATCAGCACAGCTTCCAGACTACAAATGTTTCATGGCTCAGCACCGGGAACTCAAACCACATGTATGCAACCAGTAAGGACAGCAATATGATCAAGGGAAACTGGGAGACCAGTGGCAAAAAGGTGTTCCAAAAAAAAAAAAACAAAAAAAAACAGGTTTTCCTTCCCCTCGATGGCGGCCAAAAGTACTTGAAGCATTAAAGTTTCCCCACCGCTACACTAATAGACCTCCTCTCTCCAGTAAACCCTTGCTCCAGAGAACATGTATGGGCAAAGGTGTGGAAAATAACAAGCAAGGAACAAATCAACCCTAGCCATGGAAGACCATGGGAAGTCCTAACCAAGTAGGCCTACGTTTCCTGAATTTCTAAAATAGTTATAAAGAAAATAAGAACTCAAATTTATTCATGCGTGATAAATGTCAAAATAACTGTGCCCATTTGTAGGCATCTTAATTTAATGTTTACATGAAATAGATAGAGCAGTACCTATATTATTTTATCACTAATTAAGCTGTTTTATACATTCATAACCAGATGAATTCCTCCCATTATAGTTTGTATTTTATAATTGTATTTGTTAGAAAAGGGTAGAAGATAGTGCAACAATTCATACTGAAAGGGCAAAGAAAGCTCTGCAAGCAACCACGTTGGTCAAAAGGAACGAGAGTTGTCCACGACCAACTACAGAACAGATGGCCTTCATAGACAGTTGTTTTTTTATTTGTTTCTGCTTTTTTACCCCTCAGTTCCCTGTCACTAATCCCACTAAATGCCTCTTCACTCGACACCCTTGCAAGAAGTTCAAGCACCCACCTGCATATAAAGAACCAGCAAGGTTATCGGCATCTGAAGATAAAGAGCCTCTAGTTTCCACACAGGGACAGCTCTGCAGCCTGCAATATCTCAAAGGGACCTGTGAGAAAGTGTAGTCTGCAGGGGGAAAAGGAGAGGGTTTGACACTTAGAGCAACTGCTCAGATTGCCACCAGGCCCAGCTTCTCTGTCTGTCATCCAGACACCAGTTTGGAAGGGTAGCTGGCCACCTTGCTCACAACCTCAGAGGTCAGAGCCTACACACCTCTGTACTATATAAAGAAAGGTCATTATGCACTAAATGTCCTTATGATAAAGCAAAGCTGATAGGGGTTGAGTTAGTTCTACCCAGACTAAAGACTTCCTTGGTATTCAAGCACCAGCAACACTGCTTCAGGCCTTTACACAGACAGCAGCAGCCCACTGAAATCCATTTGAGAACATCCCTCACTCCTGTGGTGCTGCTTCTCCTTCTAGGGTGGGCAAGACTCTGCAGTGGGATGAGCAATCATAGGAGATGCTCTCAACAACAAGCATAGGACCAGGAGGGGAATCTGCAAGCCAAAGCACTAACAACAGTTGCTGAATCAAGAAGAGAAGAACTAGGGAAGAGGTGAGGCCCAACAAAGATGGCTCCCTGACATACCCCACCGCAGTCACCAGTGCCGTGCAGAATAGAGCCTAGCACATGGTATGATTTCCATTACCCAGAAGCCAAGAACACATATAAGCTAATGAATAAAAAAGCCCATGCTAGCAGTTCTAAAAAGGAGCTGCAAAGGAAAAACAATGAGCTCACGCCTTCTGACCTTGCTTGTTTTTAGCCTGGTTTCCTATGGCAACAAGGCTTGTGATCATGCTGTGTGTGTGCACGTGCGTGTATGTGCGTGCAAAAGACAGATAGAAAGTGATAGTCAGGGTGCTCAATAACTGCTGAATGCACTGCCACTTCATAGTCAGACCTCGCACTAGGTTGCAGGTCTCAATGATAAGTAAGCTCCCATAAGTTTTATGGAAGCAAGTGCTCACCAAGATCAGTGAGACCAGTAGCTTTCTCAGGTTGGAGGGTAAGAGAACTAACTCAGCAGAGAACTCATACAGGTGACAAAGTTATGAACATTCCAACTGCAGGAGAAGCAGCTCTCAAAACACACAGCAAATCATGAAACAAACCCGGTTAAACAGCTTTGTTAGCTCTGGTGCTAAGGTATGCAAGACACACCGGGGAAGTTCCTTTCTCTCTTTTTCCTGGTGAGAGTTAATAGGGACATCCTGTCTTCAGGAAATCGATCCTGATTGACAGTAAGGGGAAAAGAACTTTTAGATCAGATTATTATTATTTTTAAGAAAGACTGTTCGTATGTCAATAGCTACGTAAATAAAATTTCCACAAAACAAAACAAAAAAAAAATAGGGATTTTAAAAAACACATTATTCAACAAAGGGCCAAGGAACACCATAGGCAGCTTACCCAGGTCCTCCAAAAAAAAAAAAAAAAAAAAAAAAAAAAGTCTAAGCCTTGACATTGCTGAGATCTGCCAGGACACAGTTCATTTATGGTCGATGTGGTGTGGGAAGATCCACCAAAGCCTTTCTAACTTTGTTTGTACATAGCCTTCTGGTTCCTTTCCTCTCCCAAGAGATTTTTAAGAACAGAGAGGGCACAGGTGACTCTTCCAGACAGGAACCTACGGAACCTACAGGAGCTCGTCATTCAGATGGGATCACCGAGCTACACTTGAAAAAGGAGCAAACAAAAAGGAATAAGTGAACATAACATAAAACACCAGTCTCCATAATTCAGTAACCAGCTGCCTAGAACTGATCTATCAAAAACTCTCTCTGCCTCCATTTTGCTGAAACGTGTCTCCTGTATATATTTGTACCATTTGAAAGTCAGATGTTTGTCCAGAGCTGCACTGACTAAGCTGGTAGAGCCTGGAGGAGCACACAGGTGCTAGCAATTTGTTTGAGCCAGTCATATCTAAAGGACAGAGGAGCACAGCCATTACAAAGCAGTTTGAAGAGGGAATGATGGTGAGTACTTGCTGTCTCCTTTCAGCAGACAGAGCTGTCTGTAGTATGAAATTCCACATTTGAGCAAATTCTCTCTTTCTTTTAAGAGCCAAAATTTCCACGTGTCATCAACTGTGTACAGTTAAAGAACTATGGCATTTGACTCCAAAGTGCTCTCGCTGACTGCTGAAATTGTATTTCTATATGTTGGCACATCAATTTGGGTTCCTTTGATCTTGAAGTCACTCCAGATTCATCTGAAAATAGTCTTTTTGTTTTGGTTCCAAGTCAGATGTGAAATGTTAAAATCTTCCCTTCCAATGTCAAAAGACAATATATGAGTATACCCAAGAGCAGAATTTGACCCTCATCTTTTTCCGTAATTTTCACTACTGTACAAAAAAAACACTTTTTTTTTTTTATTTTTATTTTACTGCCAGCTCCCAAGTGTTACTGGTGATACTTTCAATATGGCTTTCAATAGCCATATGGCTTCTGAAACACTGATTTTTATGGCCTTCTTAGTAATCATTGTCTATGTCCTCCGAACCCTTCTCTCTCACAGCAGAAGCTTCTGACAATGTTAGAAATATTCTCCAAGTTGTGAAATATTCTTTTTGTGCTTCTATGTCCTTCCGCTTTTATACCATACCACTCATCTCTAAGACTCATCCCGGTCCCATTAAATTCAGTAGCAGCAGGATAAAGAGCCAGACATGTAACTTTTTCTTAGCTTCAGGTTTGTAATTTGAGGCTGCAGTTTAGAAGGGATGGGGGAAAATAAAAACTAATCCAAAGAAAACACAGATTAAAATACACAGTAAGTGCAACTATATAAATAAAAAATAATTTCTACAATATACGTGAAATAAATAGCTGACAATCTAATAACGTCTTGAACAAACACCGATTTCAGATAGATTCTTGTCTTCACAGATTTTTCAATCAAGTATCACTGAATCAGATGATTTCTAGATGTCGAAATGCTAGCTATAAATTTATCTAAATTAGAATCAAAGGGTTTAACAATCACAATAATTAAATTTGATTAAGGTATGAGGTATTGAAGTTAATTTGGTATCATAAGGAAAAGTTAAGCAAACAGTTTAATTTATGTGTAATGTGTCCCAAACAACCTCGCCAATTTCATGAAATATAGTGTTATATTTCTTGATGATCCTGGCAAGCATATGTAATTAAAAATAAAACTTAGCATCTATAGCCTTTCCTTTCTTCTCCTCCTTCCTAATATCTGCAGGTCCCAAGCCTGCAGACACATGCTTGTTTGAGGAGTCCTGCAGGCTTAGACAACTCACAAAATTAGTCCTGCTCATACGTACTGAAGTGTTTATAGCCTCGAACCCAAATCCCCAAGCTTGCAGTCCCAAAGAGGTGACTCCTCAAAACAAGAGAACTTCGGTATAAAGTATTTATTATTTTGAAATATAAATGTAAAGTTGCAGAAGGGAATTCTTATCTGAAAGACAAGATATTTCTAAAGAAAATATTAGGCACATGCATAGAAATAGTGGATGGGGATCATACAGAAATGAAAACTCGCTTCATTAACTGCCCAGAAAGAAATAACAAGTAAAATATAAAATAAAAAGCAACGTCTGGGGTAGTCAACACCAAATTACAAGTAAATAAATTGTTAATCAATAGTTTCATTGGAGAAAAAAAATATCTCCAGCCTTTTTTCTCAACAGCAAAGGCTTTTTATATTCCTAATGTCAATTTTTCTTTTATTAAAGAAGGAAAATATGACTGTTACTATGGAGTAAATAAAAAAGAGGATTAACATTTATTTTTAAAATTCATAATTATTTAATAACTTTCATATTAGCAGATGACAGAGTGATAAAGTGGCAGTATGCTGCTCTGACAATTTTTTTTTTTTTCCTGATCCAACATTTTTTAACATTTAGCTTCCACTGCTAACATAATGGAGTTATTTTTTCTTCCTACTTGGGTTACATTCATATGAAAAATTTATCCTAAACCTGTTTTTTGGTTCCTAACATGCAGGAAACTTTCATTTGCCTGTGGCTGAGCCTAAACCTGGGGGGTTTTATGCATTTGAATTGCCCTTATGAAGCCAACAGGCTAGATCCTGCTTACATGTACTGGGGATAGGTTCGTGGGACAAAGCAATGTGAATTTGACTGTTGTCAAAACATGCAATTAATCTTTGTTTTATCAGCTGCAGCAAGCTTTATGCACTTAATATCAGTAACCCCCCTGACCGCCTATACCAATAACGGCAGAGCAAAGTTTTAATTTTTTTCTTCACTTTCTCCTTCATTATAAATTTGGTGGGGTTTTTGTTGTTGGTTTTTTTTTTTTTTTCTTTTCTTTTTTTTTCCCAAAGGATGCAAAGGAATAATACTCGTAATTGTCAGTGCTAATTTCTACTCTGGCCACCCAAATGAATACTTTGATTTATCGGAAACAAGAATATGGCAAATTAGGTATGGAAAGGTAACTACATGCAGCCCTTACCCTCATGGGCTTGGCATCTCTATCACACCTGCCAGGCAGATATATCTTACCCCCCCCTCCAGTAACATACTCACACAGCAGACTGTTAGCTAAACATACACAAAGTTAAATTTTCTTTGAGGCTTACTGTTAGTAGGCAAACGCATTTCTTAAGCAACTATTTAAAAACATCCTCCAGGTCTCCACTGCAGTGCTGCTTAACTCAAGACTAAATAAAACAAAGCTATTATAGAGATTCCTTCAAACAAGAAGCCAAGTCTGCACTCACCATGCATCCAGAGCTTCTCATTTGAAAAAGAGACTCCTAGAGTTTTTGGTATCTTTTTGATGTTTAAGTTTGCTTCTTATATTTTTAGCGTTTGGTTTGCTTCAATTTTGTTCCTCCCCAACAGACAAATAAGCATCAGCCTTGATGCCGGCCACCACAGCTCAGAGGGACTTCCCATGTTAAAAAACTTCTTGTGACTTAACATTAGGAGCATTAAAGGTAAATATTCTAGTCTGATGCTGACCCAGAAGTTCTAACCCAGCAGAAGACATCCTCCTATCCCAGCCTCTTGCCTGTGGGATGCAGTGCCCAACTGCATTACACTGAGTCTGCCTTTCGGAGACCCAAATGGGCACTTCATTGCGCTCTGCTAGCACGATCTGCAGCTTACAGAGCTCTGTAGATCCATGATCTTTTTACTTGTTTCACTAAAAAGATATTATTCAAACGCCATGCTGCTCAGAGTTCCTAAAACTGACAGAAAGCAAATTGAGTGTTTTCCTTCTTGAAGTCCTTTCCCAAAATTCCATTTAGACTTCACTGTTGTTACCTTTTGAAAACCAGAGAAAGAATGCATCATACCAAGAACTGTTAGGTTCTGTACACAGTTATTCTGTAAGCTGATACTGAAGTGCTGATAAGTTTGGGAACTGTACGTAAAGTCAAAAAACAATGGCTTAAATTGTAAACTTACTGAGGTTGGACTCCCAAATTAGGTGGCAGGGAAGGGCAAGCCACTAAATAAAGGCATTTAAAATCAAGGAGCAACTGTTTGATGTGATGTCTGCGATAGAAGCACGTGCACAAGTCCACCTGTGAGAGTAATCAGTATTTTTAGCTCTATAATTAAGTAAATGGACATCATTAGGAAGAAGTGAACACTAAGGTAAGCAGGATTTGGCCAGTTCCCACGTACAGAAAAAAGTTCTTCACCAGTGACAATTCGTATACGTGCTCATGACTTCTCAGTCTGTGTGCCAGAGACATTACTGTCTGCTTCCAAATAAAAATCGTGACATGAAGTGATCACCAAAATAATTTTGACCTTCAAGGACAAATTAAAATAGAAAAAAAAAAAAAAAAAAAAAGCAAAAATTAATCTGCTGGTTTTCATGCGGAAATCTACATGACACCTATTCCTCTAAGTATAAAAAAAATATATGACTGTGCCTAAAGAGAAGACCGCTGATACACTGCTCTTCTCATCCACAACTTCACACCTGCCTACTCAATGCATGCAGCAAGCCTTAGTAAGAACTATACAAAACATCTGGTTCTGTACATAGATAGATGGATGGAAACAATGTACATGGCTACACACACACAGAAATCGTGACAGCTGCTCCCTCATGTAGAGGAGGCCACTGAAGGGACCGATGTTACATCTATACTATTCCTTGTCAGTGAAAAACTGACCTTAATTTTTAGTGAGTTCTGGCTCAGCTTTGGTTAAATTATGTGAATGGCATGCACCTTATTAACATGTATGATCAACCATTTTCAAAGCAACTCACTGGAACAGTAACAGATTTGTGAAATCCCTTTTCATTATGACAATTTCACCATACAGGAGAACTATACTGCAGCATTCATGAGCAACTTAGAATTCTATTAACCTACCCAAAAGCCTTGTAAACAAGTAAGCAGAGGACAGATGCATTTGCTTCTATTTACTATTTTCAGTTACTATGCTTTTCCTATTTTTTTAATGCACATAACACATGTCTATATATAACTCCCCAAACACAGAGTGCTACTGTACTGGTTCAAATCTGTACAAGAAATTCCTTTAGTAGGAATGAATCAAGAGACTGATTTAGTGCAGTAAAAGTGAAAAGCAATGAGCACTGTTTGATTGGGACAACATTAGCTAAAGTTTCACATTTGGACTACAGGGGAAGCGAGGA
This sequence comes from Lagopus muta, assembly GCF_023343835.1. Taxonomy (NCBI): domain Eukaryota; kingdom Metazoa; phylum Chordata; class Aves; order Galliformes; family Phasianidae; genus Lagopus; species Lagopus muta. The sequence goes on along the minus strand of NC_064438.1, from coordinate 21,370,848 downwards.
GGGGCACGTTTATGTGGTACCTGTGGGTTTCTATTGTAGTATTCAGTGGTGTTACACGATTCAGGGGGGTTAAACTGTGGTCTTTTGCAGATCAGAACACCTAAATTAAGGTGAAAAGAAAAAAAAAAAAAAGATGAAATGCAATAAATCTTATTTTATGCTTTCTTCCTTTTCAATTTCATCAGATTTTTCTATTTTTTTTTTCCTGATTGCTTTTGCTGCACATAATATATGCTTTGATTTAGACAGCAAATAAAATATCTAAATTGTGATGCTTCTCCTGTATGCAAGTATATACAAAATGAACAAAATAAATGAAGGGGATGAATATGCCTCAAAAGAAGAGGTCAAAGAAAAAAATTGGAGGAAAAAATTATCACTGTTGAACCAGTACCTTCTACATACATGTTAAAAGAGTTTTGCTAGTGGTCTCTCTGTAGGGATAGAACTGACCGCGTAATTTTACGAACCATACAGGAAAGGTCTTATGCCAAAAGATACAGCAGGTTACAAAGGTTTCAGCACTCATCTTCATTTAGGAATCCTTATGCTTCTTCAAATAGAAGTACATGGCTACATTTTGTTTACTGACTGCTGAACTACAGGATCTCCATTCTCAGTTTGACAGCTGCATTAGACGTATATTTTTAAATCCCTCTAAATTAAGAAAGGTCTAGTTTGACTAAGAATAATCAGAGAAGGAAATAAGCAAGCAAGCTAATAGACAAGGCACCAGTGGTTTGCTCGATACAAGTTTGGAAGGTCTCTGTTTAGCTGCCAGACAATAACAGTTCGTAGTTGAAAAGAAATAAAAATTATAAATAAAAAATACCCCCCTGTCATTTTTTGACAATCTGAGCAGAAAGGGCCTGGAAAATCTCTTGGAGGACCTGGAAAACTCCTCTCATCCTCTGAGTAGTCCCTCTGACTTGAAGCAGCTGTTGCACCATGGGGCAGCAGGTTATTAAAACCAGTATATCCATTGCTAACGGCCTTGCTGTGCACATGGTTGGAGAACTGGTCGTATATGCCATCCTATAGAATCTACTCAAAACAATAGCTAACAGAAACATACAGAAACCAGCACCTTACAGAGAAGTCTTTAAGCTCTTTATTCCAGTTCTGCAGCTGGACAGTTGAAAGTGAAGTAAAGTTCTGCAAGAGCTTTATTTTCAATATGTCCAAGTGAAAAGGAGGGGGGGAAAAAAAAAATCTCAGATTTAATAATGCTAGACAAAAAGCTGCAAGCATCTGTTTCTGTGTGCAGCACTTACTGCTGCAAGCAGCCTGTTGTGGCCAGGCTAAGTCTGGTTAGAACACAGCTTGGAAAACAAAGCACCCAACTTGGGATGGGAAACCCTTGCTGAATCAGGATATAGTTATTTCACTTAAGAAGCAGCTGCTAGGCTCACAAATAACATGCAAAGCTTTGTATCACAACAGGCTGCTGGAAAATAGAGCCAGCCATAAACTTTTTCCCTGGCTACATGGTTAAATTTGGGGGTGAAAAAAATGAATGCAAGTTGCATAAATGCAGGCAACCACAGGTCAGTAAACAATTCTAAAAGATGTTCTTGACTCCGTAAGCTGTGATATAACAAGATGGACTGCTCTGTACTTCACTATAATTAACATAGAATGGGTCTCAAAAAGTTGGAAAAAAAATCGTGAAATGAAATATAATTTTCCTAGCGTGAAGTAAAACCTGTGTATCAGTAAACCATCTTTAACTTCTTTGCAAAACTTTCATCCAGCAAGAACAGGTCCACGTTTTGCCTTTACTGTTCCTACTACGGATTTGCATGCACATGTGTGTACGTACACATCCATTTGTGCACCCACAAAATAGTCTGCATGCACATACAGAGGCCTGCACTCCCAAAAATATGAAATAAGAAAAGCAGAAGAATAAAATAAAATAAAAAAAGCATCTGCATAATTGTAATAGGTTAAACTTATTCTGCAGATTTTTAAGTTTTATGTAAAAAAAAAATTGTCATTGTTTTTCTTACTAATTTTACTTCTGAAAACAAAAGCAGAAAGCATTAACAAAATGAGAGGGGAAATGCTGATTTCCAGTTTTATAGGCTTGGTTGCATCTCATTCAGTTTGGCCAGTGGAAAAAAATATATATTAAAAAAATAATAATCAATTGTTCATCCTCCTGTCCTTGCCGTTCTATCTCCTTGCCCTCACGTACTAAAACTAATCAGTTGCATTTGGCTATCTGACATAAAATATAAAATGCTTTAAATGCTAAAAATATATATATTAATTACTTTTTTTTTTAATGTTCTTTCTCACAAATATACTTAAAAAAAAAAAGAAAGGGAGAAACGTGAGGTTTTAAGAAGTAATTGCTATAGGTCCTTCATGCTGATCTTCAGGGCTTTTCGGCATGACACCCTGTACACTGCAAGCCAACAAGCAGAGCTCCCACATGGCTTCAGCTCAGTGCTGTTGCACCCTGAGCTTCTATGTCACACTATACCCAAGTAATTCATCCTCTTAAAACAGCCTAAAGATGAAGGTGTGTGTGACCTGTGGGTACATGGACAACAATAGGGCAGGGTGCAAATCAGTACCATAGATTTGGGATTTTTTTTTTTAATTCTTTTTTTGCCTCAGGTTTTCTTTTTTGGTTCAGTCAGGCAGGTTGGCATTCTGCTACAACTACATGACAAAAAAAAAAAAAAGTGCATAAAAACATACAAATGCAGCCAATTATTTAGAAAACTCTATAAGAAAGTGTAGAACACAAACTAAAATATATATATATATATATATATTCCCACTGTTGCATATCAGGTCCTTCATTCCCCATCTTGCTTGCCCAGGCTCATCACGAAGCAGGGAGCACAAAGTCCCTCTATGCTTTGCATTTTCTGTGCTGTCTGTGACGTGCTGCAGGTGGGTAATCCATTTGTAATCTGCTATACTACCTGCAACATTCACACCAATGCCATGCAACAGGCACAGCGGCGCACGCCACACTGATTTACCTACAGAGAAGCTAAGGCAAAGAACCTCAGCAACAAACTCAGCAGTGGAGGAGGAGATTTTTTTCACACTTACATTGTCAAACCCTGACATCTGTTTCCTCTGCTCCGTGGTGACCCTCATGACTGTCCCCATGCCAGCAGATAGTGGCCAACCCAGCCAGTGATCACATCTTCTGGACCAGCCAGCCAGGCTCAGGCCATCCCTCTGCCTTCTGCCCTCACTTCTCAGTTTGTCTACCAAGTTCACCAGGAGAGCTCATCTTGTGCCCTGAAGGAAACGAGGTGGGAGGAGCAGGGCAGCAGGGGAATCAGCTGAGGGCTCACTCCAAAACAGGTGTCTATAGGCAGGGATGAAAATCTGAGAGACAAAATGGAAGGAAAAGAGAGAGATTGTGCACGTGCCTGAGCAAAATAAAGGAGAAGAAGGAAGAACTAAACAGAAACAAGAAGGAAACTGGATTATTTTTTTTTTTAAAGGTGGGGAGAAATAAGAACTGTCTTGCCACATTCAGATCATTAATTGCATGGAGTCATTTTTCTACCTGTGCTGCAACATATTTTCCCAGCAGATGTTCCTGTAAACGTAAGGTGGGTGAATGAAGAGCGCTGCTCTGTGGAGGGCGAGTCTAAGGACCAACAGCAGGCAGATTTTTTTAAAGCCTACGTGCCACTCTGCTAATTCATGTCTTTTTCTGGCTTCTTAAATCCTGATTTGGAAGGGAAAAGAAAGTTACCAGATATGTTGTCAAATACCAGTGTACCCAATGCAACCTCATCTCTCCGTGCACTTCAGCAGGCCTCTCTCATCTTTCATTTTACCTTCTCAAGAGGAAAACCAATTCCTCTTCCAGCCTGGAACCCTCCCCAACCCCGTGCATGAGACAAGCAAGGAACCAGACCAGCCAGTCTACAACAGCTCTGAGCACCATGCCCTAGTGGGGAGACCTTTCCTGCACCACCTGTGCTAGGGACATACCAACAAACAGCAGAGCTGTACCAAAATTAACAGTGATTATCTGAGCTACATTGGCCAATGTGTGGGCATAGCCTGGGACTTCTAACACGTGTATCCAGATTTTTTCCCATTCTTATAACAGAATAATGGCTTATGTGCATTCACCCTCCACTGCTCCTATTGGTTCTCTCTTCATTTAAATCCCTCCCCACTTCTAATGTGATTAAACATAACATAGACACACGTGTTGAAAATCAACTAAAATGTGGCAATGTAATTAAAGAGATATAGAAAGGAAACCAGAAAGTGTTACAGCCTTGGCCCCTCAGTGTGCCACTGCAGTTGTGGGTGGCTATGCCAGACGTGCAGAGTGTTAACAAGTCACCAGCCAGGTCTTCCAAGCAGGGAAAGGCAAGGGCATCAAAGCATTTCCCTTTGGATGCTCGCAGCTCTTGGTGTTTACATTAAATTAGAATTGCCGACTACATATTCCATATATTGAGGTTAAACAACCGGTTGAGTGTGGCTGTTGGCCACTTCTCCCCAACCTTCTGCTAATTAACTGCTCTTCCTTGTCTTTACTTCTCCTGTGGGAAATGCTGATATTTTTTCTAGATCGGATACTATGTGCCATTCACTCAGTGCAAGATCTAATATGCTCTCTTTTGGACCACTTTTTCATTTGCCTTCTTTTACCTTTACTGAAGGTGGATGCCGATGTGGGCACTGACGTACATCTGTACATTTGGACTCTAACTCAATGAGCTGCACATCAGCACACGTTGTTGGTTTTTTTTTCAGTGCTCATCCAAATTCCTCTGTTGGAAAATATCCCGATTTGCTTCAGCAAAGCTCAGGAGTGTGGAGGGCCCTGATTCAGGAGTGCTTTCTGCCTCCCACACCGATCTGGTGGATCACGCGAGGGCAGATAATTCAAGGAGGGAAAATGGAAGAATCACATTCTTTAAGAACTAGATATAATTTCTCCACAGCAGTTTCCCCCTTTTTTTTTTTCTTCAACCATTCACTCATTTTGAATACATGTCATTTAAAACTATAACATTTTCAGAGTTTTTTTCCAAATTCCCCTTTACAGAAAGGCTTGTTCACAACCTGAAAATGTTCAGGTTTCCCACGTGGTGGAACCTCATCTGCTCGGGCAGAAGCCCGTGATAGCTTACGTTATTTAGCATGGCATTATCCCAAGCTGTTTGCTTCCAGCTCACTGAAAATAAGGGATGACGGAACACATTTTGCTGGACACACCCCGCCTTTATTCTTAGTAAACTGTTCCCTATATTTTCAGCCAAGAAAGTCGGGTTACTCTGAACCCTCTTGCTTTCTTTTCTCACTGGAATGGCCACTTCCAGCTGGGGAAAAAGCTGACTATCCCCTCTCAAAGCCACCGGTGGGTAGCGAGGTGGCCAACTTGGTAGGCCCACCCCCTGAGACACCGAACCGCGGTGACACGGCCAGGAGCCCTGGTGGAAAAGAGGTATCTGTCAAATTCAGAGGACGAGCACTGGAGATGGAGGACGTGGTGTGGAGGCTACTGCCACCAGCATAGCATCACACAAACACGGGGCTCATGCTTCGCCTCTGCCTGGACTCAAGGCAATAACCTCTTCCCTCCTGAGGAGGTTCCTGCTGCATCCCAGTGACCAGCACAGGCACTATCTGCGTGTCACTGTGTGCCTCGTCATCCTGCTCATGGCTTGGCCTCTGGCCACCCACACGGGGACAGGAGCACTCATGGGGAGCCACCTGAGTCGCATGGAGCCACAGGAAGCGGACGGTGTGTGCTGACCCCAGGGATTCTCCTGAGGCAGCAGAGCTATGCTGTGAGTGAGGCTCGTGTCATGCTGTTAGCGTGACGCATTTCTCCACATGCAAATGCCATAATTAGTCAAGCATCTTCTATTGTCCTTCCAAACCCAGCCTAACGACAGCACCAAATACGCTATGAAATAAAAGTGGCACTTCTTACTTTTAAGTGGGGATTCAGATTTTCACAGGAATGGCTTTTGCAACTCTCTTCTACAAATTAGGAAGCTTGACTACCTGTAATTAAAATAAAACACTAAAAAAAACCACAACAACTTTATGTACACATACTTATGTATTGCGTCAACATGTATGCAAGCACGTGTGTGCGGCCAACCCTGTGCCTTGTGTTCTGTTCTCAGAGGTTCTTGGTCACTTACATGGAAAAATCGCCTGTATTTAAATCAGCTGCAACTTCCTCTCCTCTCTGTTCCAAACAATGTCTACTGATGCTGCTGCAGGTCCACATGCATCTCTTCCCTGAGAATTGATTGTATTTACCAAAGAATGCTGAAGCGAAAGAGCACAAGCCTCACTTCAGCCTTTCTCTGTCAGTCTGGCTGCTCTGGTGCTCCTCTCTGAAGTTTCATCACTCTACACTCCATATTTTCCCCCGAACTGCTTACTGTGTCTGCTGTAACACAAATCTGCTGAAGTTTCCTACCACCTCTACAGCTAATTAGGCTTCATCAGGGTTTTCACTCTTACGCTCCCTGCTGTAGATAAATGCAGTGGCAGCTAGGCGTGCTGCAAGAGCTGCTGACTGCATTACAAGTTTGCAGAGCAGTGCCAGTGGTCATGCTAACAGGTAATAATCATAACAGGAATGTTTTAGCAAAAAACTTGTGTGTGTATTGCCAGTGAGTTAACAAACGCTGCTTGGCATTCCCTAAGACCCTCCTGGAATACAAGAGAGAAAAGGAAAAAAAAAATAAAAAAAAAAGTAGAGAGAGAGAGAGAAGCACTAACTTCTTATCATTTTGAGAGAAAAAGAAAAAAAGAAAGAACAGCACCAAAACGAGCATAGCCCCACTAAAGCTGGAGTGTAACTAACAGTATTGGCAAAAGAGACGTTTGTGGAAAAAAAACCTTGCAAAACCTATATCTGAAAACTACTATCCAGCAAGTGCATAAGTATTAAAAACTATGCAAACAACCACCACAGAACGTGCCTGAAAATGTAACAGTAAAGATAAAAGTTAACTTCTGAGTGTCCCGTATTAGAGTGGTCTCTGCAGCCAGAAGTGAGATGGCAGCATACCAAAATGCTCACACAAATATGAGATCCAAACGTGTTTGTGGCAAAAGATTTGTAAGAGAAAGAATGAGAACCGACGTGTGGATGATCTGTAAAAGACCTGAATGCTAATAAAAATTAGGGGAGGGAGGCAAGAGGGGAGGATAACGGTGTTAATCATTATTTCATGAGGCCCGTACTCACAAATCAATTTTTTACAGATGGTTGGAGGTATTTCTTAGTCCCTCACTGACAGGAATATAGGAGGCTCCGAGGCCTTAAGCAGCAATTCTATTCATAGGCCCTTAGCCTTTACATAATTGTATTAAGTGCAGTAACAGACGTAAATTAACGCATGCTGACCCCACGCTCCTAGCAAAGTCTGCCGTGACCTTTCAGAAAACCTCAAGAGCAGTAGTGGTTTAATATCTGATACGATCTCTTTGGGGGGAGATTGGATGCTGCTCAGGAGATGCTGCGTGCCAGAGGACCTAACAGGCCTTTCCATCCTGCACGACGAGGAGCCGCTCTCCTGCCTTCTTTTCAATAAGCAGCCTGTCTATGTTGGCGGTGAGCGAGCCGACATGAAGCACTGCAAAGCTGAGGGGTGCCTTAGAAGTGCATGGCTTGTGCCACGCAGAAGCCAAGCCAGCCCCCCACCTCTGGAGGCATCCATCCTCCTGGCAGCTGTGAGGGACAACGTCATTGTTGGTTTACAGCAAACTGCACAAAGAACCCGAGAGCCTTCCAGAAATTGGGTGCCAAAATGAACCAACGGAGATGGACTTCTCATTAAAGGCTTTCCTGCGTATCATAGCTACTCACATAATAAAATTCAAAATATTGTAAATATTGTAAAGAGTTTTTTTTCTAGTTAGTTATCTATAAACTTTTAATGTTATGACAGGAGTATATTCCCCCTTCCTCTACTGTCCACATTCGGAAACAGGATTGTAAGGCTGCCACCAAACAGACCGAAGTGGCATACATTCCTCTGCCTCACTGGGAGGAGGGCTCCTTATTTCTAAGGCACTGCTGGTAATTGCTTTGCCTCTCCTTCTCCTACCTCACGGCTGCAGTGGTAGCCAGAGAACTGCAGAGCTGTGTCAGAGATCATGGACGTGAGAAGGAAAAAAAAAAAAACAACAAGCCTACACGACTACATCTACGAGAGCAGCATATGTTGGACGGCACATGCAATTCTGGAGCAGAAGAGAACGTAACTAATAAATAAAGAAGGAAAGATAACGCGGAAATGGAGATTTTAACCCAAGCCTTCTAACTTTTCCCTTCCCCACCTGCTAACAACGATAGGTTCTCTTGAAATCAGTGTGACAGCATAGCAGGGACACCTAACTTCTGCTGATTTCCCTTCCTTTGGGGCCTCCTCTGCTCACCCTCTCTCTATCCTGCTTGTGGCCGGGCCACGTTCGGCCAGGAGTGGGCAGCTGGATCTGGAGGGGCTGCCTGTGCCCTGACAGGGTGGGGAAACTCGGGGCGAGATGCCCAGTGCTGCTGCAGTGCGGGCTGTCACTTGGACTGGGGTCAAAGGGGAGAGATAGGCCCGGCCGCCCCTGGCCGTGTTCCCCAACCTCCCCTGCCGGGACTGGGCCGAGGGGAGCCCGGTGCGGCGCTGCTCTCACCTGGTGCGGGCTGCTGCTCCCGCGGCTCCACGGCTTCCTCGGCCCCGACGGCACGGCCACACCTGAGGGGAAGGGCAGAGAGAAAGGAGGGTTAGCAGGCGGAGGCAGCGGCCTCGCACCTCGCACACGCACGGGCACACGCACGCTGCCACACGTGGGGCACAGCCTGCGGCCGGCTCCCGGACGGCAGCCCCGACGCTCCAAGGTGAAGGCGCGTTCCTGTCTCCGCGGGGTACATGCGAGCTCTGCTCCAGCTGCAGCCCCGAGGGCAGGGAACTCCGGCCCGGGGAATCCCGCAGAAACGTCGAGGGAGACCAGCCCAGTCCCGGGAGCCTCGGCTGGAGGAGGAGGCCGCAATACTGCAGTGCGGAGGAGCCGGGGCCTCCCTCAGGGCGGCCCCGACGGGGTGGAAGCGGAGGGGGTCTGTTCTGCAGGGCAGGGGCGGCGGCGAGCCGGGGCGACGGCCGCGGATCGCTGTGCTGCCGCGTTTGGGAACCTTTGGGGAAGAAGGCGGCGGGAGGGAAAGCCGGTACGGGCGGGGGAAGCGCCCCGCGGGGTGGCGGCGTCGGGAGCCGGGCCGGGAGCTGCCCCCGAGCAGAGAGGAGCGGCCAACGCAACCGCCCCAGCAGCAGCGGTCCTCAGCATGGCAGCAACAGTTGGCTGCCAAGGTAGAGAGACGTGGAGCCGGCGAGGCTGCAGCTCCACTCGCTCTCGAGCTGCCCCCCCACTCAGACCACCCCTGGTTTCAGTCCTCTAAGGGGTGAGGCAGGAAGAAGAGGGGATGCTGCTTTAGCCTCAGCTTGGCTGATTCCTCTCATCACTTTTTTTTTTTCCCCCAAGTTACCTCTAGTACCTTGTCTCTCCCTTTAAAATATGCTCACATGAATAAAACCCCTGCAAGAAGGTTTGCTGGCTAGTGGGAAGGACAAACACTTTTTTTTTTTCTTAAATAGGAGAGGATAAATTATTATGAAAATGCAAGTCTACTTGAAAGATATCGTGACCCTTCCACCTCTGTTTTCATCAAGGCAGCTAGTGCTCGAGCTACGTGTCCTGAACGAGAAGGAAGGGAGGAAGGGGAGCGACAAGGTGCTTTTCCTTTGCCTCCTTTCCCTGCTCACCCCTTCGACAGCCTTTTACTCTTTTCTAAAGTGCAGGCAGGTCTTCAAAATCTCTTTTATCTCTCGAGAAATATTAACTCTTAGCCCCGACCGTGGTCCTCGCCCGATCTCTCCACTGCAGGCTTCCCTGAACTGCCAGCTCAGCCCTTTCCCGGCGGATCTCCCTCCGTGCCGGCGGCAGGGCAGCGAGGAGGAGAGCATTGCCGGCTCCGGGCAGCCCCGACGGTCGCTCGCCCCCCCACCCCTTTTTCTTTCCCAGACGGTGGAACCATAGGCCCCTGTGTCGCGTCGAGCGGCCGCTCCGCTCCCAACTTGCTGCTCAGCTCTTGTCTCTTTCACGAGGCTGATCGGCACGGACAGAAACGCTTTTAATCTCTCGCTCTTTTGGGGGGCGGCAGGCAGGGAGGGGCTCTTTTTGTTGTTTATTTCTTGCCCACGGAACCGGGCTGGTAATTACTGCAAAGGGAGGGAGAATGCAGCTTCCCCAACAACTGCCTGAGATGCTCTCAGAGCTGTGTGCACGCACAAGGCAGTTTCAGAACCAGAAAGCTGGTGCTGATGCTGCTCTGCTCGCTCGCAATCACCTCGTCCAAAAGCGGAGCCTCGGCGGGGTTTTCCCCGGATTCCGCCTGTTTTACCCTTTTCGGGGGCACTAGCTTTTAGGGAAAGAGTGATCGGGGCGATCGCCGGGCTGCAAGTTGCTCAAAATCGGGTTGGAAGTGGGCAGGGGGAGGGAGGCGCCTTTGGCAGCGCCTGCCTGGTGCAGCTCCCGCGAACTGGGGGCTCCCCCAAACCGCCGCGGCTCCGCGCGCCTCCCCCTCTCCTCCCTCCCTATTATTTATGGGGCGATCCCGGCAAATCCCACCCTCCCCACCTCGGAAGAAGCCGAGGCTCCCGATTACGGAGCGTTTAATGAATCGCTCCGAAGATTTTTTTTTCTTTTTTTTTTTTTTTTTTTTTTTTTTTTTTCCTTATGAATTGATCTCGCCCAGCCAGGACTCCCGTATTTTTTAAATACGGAGATGCCCTGGCGGGAGGGGAGGGGGAGAAAGGTGAGGGGCGGAGAACTTTTCGGAAGTTTTATTCTATTTTTATTTTTCCATTAATGAAATAAAAGCGACCATACAGTTATCCGAATCAAGGTGTGATCTGCTCCGATAGGCAAAAGTCGATTAAAAAGTTCGGCGAGAAGCGGCGGTGGGTGCCTGACCGCCCGGGGGGACCGAGCGGGATGGGAAGGGGGAAAGGGTGTTTATTTCTGCCACTACATCGCTCCCTCTATCACTACACACAGATATATACGCACAGCACGGAAGGGTGGGGGGTGGGAGGGGGGGGGGGGGGGGGGCTGGATGGGGAAGAGGGAGAGGTGCCAGGAATTAATAATAAAAGCCCACAGAGTCTAGGTAAGTCCAAGGCTCGGCGATCGCAGCTGCTGCTCCTTCGGCGAATGCGCCCTCCGCGAATGCTTTTTGGGGTAAGGGCTTCCCGGGTAGGCAGTTATGTACAGCAAGCCCAGACCGCAAAAAGATTCGCGAAGGACAAAGTCTGCCGCGGCTTCCCACATCCATCGGCCGGCCGCCGCCACACCATCCAGCGGACCCACGGGCGATCGCTCCGCCATCCCCGCCACGCTGGGTCCCCACCCCCATCCCCACCGAGCGCCGCTCCGAGCCCCGCGGCCCCGGGCGAGGCGAGGCAGGGCGAGGCGGCGGGGGGGGGCCGTCACCCCCCGGCGGGGCCGGGGCCGCGGGAGCGTGGCGGAGCGCGGCGTGTCCGCGGCCCCGCTCCGCGCGGAGGCTCCGGCGCTGGGCACAGGCGCTGCGTAAAGAGAAAACTCTTCCCCCTGAGCGCTAAATAAATAGAGAGCAGGCGGGCAGCTCATTGGTGCGGGCTAAAATCGTCACCCACCAATCAGGCGGCGCCTCACATTGCCTATTTCTGCCTTTTTTTTTTTTTTTTCTTTTTTTTTTTTTTCTTCCCGAAAGGGGGAGAGGCGGGAGAGAGGAGGGGGAGAGCGAGAAGGGGGGAAAAAAAATAAAAAAAATAAAAAGAAGCATCTCCGTGGCTAATTATTCGCCAAATCCACGACCACGGCGCGTTCGAGAGCGCGGCCGGGACCCCCCAGCCCTCTCCTCGCCATCCCTGCCCTACCCTGCCCGAGGGGCTCCGCGGAGGCACGCAGCCGCCCCGCCGTCGGGGGACCCCGCTGCGGAGCCGCCGCTCGCCCCGACGGGGGCGCCCCGGGCCGCCGCCACCTCGCGGCGGGCAGCCGGGGACACGGGGACCTGCGGCGGGCGCTCGGCACGGCAGCGTGCCGCCCCCGGCCCCGGGCAGCCCCCGGGGGCGACTCTCCCGGGGCGGGAAAGGGGAGCCCGGGACGCCGCCTCCCCTTGCACCGCCCGAGGTCGCGAGCCTCCGTCCCCCGCCGCCAGCGGGAACGGGGACGTCCAGTTCCGAAAAGTTTCCGGGACGCGGCACCCAACTCCGGAGCTCCCCGCTGCCAGCCCCGCGGGAAGAGAGCGGCCCGACGGTGCCTGCGGGTGGCGGCGGAAAGGCGAACGCGCGCCCACGCCGCGTCCCGCCGGGCTCACGCGCGACACGGGGAAGGGAGATCCGCGGGGCTCGGGGGGGAACCTCGCACCTCGGCCGCAACTCAGAAGTTGGCGGTTCGCCCCGCTCCGCAGAAGGGACCCGCGAGCGGCGCCGCCGCCTGCCCCGAGCGCCCCGCGCCCCCCGGCCCCGTTAGCCGAGCTGCGGAGCGGCGGGCAGGGCGGCGGCACGGGGCGGCGGAGCCCGGTACTTACCTGGCGCTGCCTCCCGGCCGCTTCGGCGGTCCCGCGCCGCGTGCCCGATCACCAAGCACTGGTTTTTTTTTTTTTTGGTTTTTTGTTGTTGTTGTTGTTTTTTTTTTAGAAAGCCCAAAAGCGAAGCGTCCCTTCCTCCAGGTATGTATATAAGTTACTGTACTGTGTGGGAGGGTCACGATCTCGCTAGGTGCAGAAGATTCCCCGGGATTAACCCCTCCTCTCCCTTCCCCTCCTGCAACTTGTTGAGGATGGCACCGCGCGCGCACGCGGAGCGGCACACGGCCGCACGCGCACACACGCGGAGCGCGGCGCGGGAGCGGTCCGGTGCCCCCGACGGCGCGGTGATTGGCCGCGCTGCTCGTGGAGAAGGGGACGTCTCAAGTCGAAGTCACGATTTCTCCTCAGTTTGGAACCATCTGTGACTGGAGCCATGACGCAGCCAGAGCACATTACTCACTTTTACAGTCACGACTTGGAAATCCGTGCAGTTTCCAACCAAAATTACACCGCCACCATTGAATTATTTAATAGGATCCAGTTAAGGGTAATCTCATGCATTGTGCCGGAGAGCGGCGGTCGGGAGGGGAGGGCTGGGAGGCGGGGGGCAGAGGGAGGGCACTGCTGGGCTCTAATCGCTGTTTCACAGAGCCACTGTTTCCGAGTTCCGACGATTGGCTGCACGTGCTGTAAGGGCTTTTTTCCTTTAAACCCCAACCAAACAAACCGGGAACGGATCGGTTTGTAAATACGACCACGCGCGCTCGGGAAAGGGACGGTTCGGTTCCTACATTCAGGGCGCCCGTGGGCGGAGTGCCGCGGTGCGGCTCCGCGGGGCTCGGCGCGAGGAGCGGCGCTTTGTGTGCCCGCGGCCGCGGCCGCAGCGCGGCATTGTCTGCAGGATCCGCCGGCGGTGCCGGGCTTTGTGCGGTAGGTGCACCATTTTCTAAGCTCGCTCGTACCGTGAGGCGACGGCTAAGCGCGCACAGCGGGAGCTGCCGCCGCGGCTATTGTCTGCCTGTACCTCTCCCACCCCTGCAGGGCTCTGGCTGCGGCGGAGCCTCCTCCCTTCTCGGCGGCTCCGGAGCGGTGCCGCGATGCGGGGAGGGCAGGGACTGCCTGGGATGCCCGCCGTGCCGGCCCCGCTGCGGGCCTGCGGCGCCGTGACCCTGCAGCTCGTCCCCGCGCCTCTCGTTCGGCCGAGGATCTATCTGCCTAAGGACGCGAAGGACGGGCGATAATAAAAGCAGACACCCGCGCACACACGATCCGCAGAATGTGTGAGCGCTTAGCGGGGAGAAACGAGGTGGGAGGAGAAGGGGTGAGTCCAAATAAAGCAACCTATAGCCTCCTATTTTGCGGAGCACCATCATCAGGTACAGCTCTTTCAAACGCACGGGCGGGAAGGGCGGCGGCGGCGCGCACGGGCGCGGGGACACCGCCGCGGGAGCGGCTCCCTCGGCCCCCGCGGCTGCGGGACCGGGCCGACCCCCCCATACCCCCCTGCGGCGGCGGCGGCGGCGGCGGCGGCGGCGGTTTCAGCACCGGGGAGCGGACAGCGCCCGGCGGCGGCCCCTCGCGGCGCTCGGCCCGCGCCCCCCGCCCGGCCCCGCCGCGCCCCCCCGAGTGCAGCCGAACGGGGGGCGGGCGGGCGGCAGAGGGGCTCGCTAGCGCCGACAGAGAGAGAGCGAGAGTTGCAGCTCGCTATTGATTCAGAGATTTACCGACAGGGTGATTCCCCTTTCTGCAAGAATTCCCTGTCTCCGGGCTCCGTGCATGCAGCAAATGCGTTACGGAGACGAGCGGAGCCCCCTCGCTTTAAAGAAAAGTAGAAAGGGAGGAAAACAGAGGGATCCGAGCATGCAGAAAGGAAAGACGAGACTCACGGCCGCTGGCTGCAGCATGCACAGGAAAGATCGCTACTTACCGAGCGGGAACTCCTCGGGTAGGGGAGGGGGCGGGGGGGGGGGGGGGTGGGAGGGGGGGCGAGGATCGGGGGGTGGGGGGAATCCAACAATTAATTTCCAGACAGGAGTTGGAAAAAAATACTGCGGTGATGTCCAGGTTTTCTTCCACCCGCGCTCGCTTTTTATACAAGTGCAACCCTCTGTCTATTTCTGGAACGCGATCAAAACCCTGATGCTATTTTTAGCAGGTACTGGGGAAAAAATCCACACACAAAGGCATTTCGCTGGAACGCTACGTCCAAAACATTAAATGTGCATTAAGTCTGCACCCCCTCCCATACTCCCCCCCCCTGCACACAGCCACGCATCCCCCTTCCCCGGCTTCTTTCTGCACCACCATCCACTGTTGCTTTAGGTGCATCATTGCAGAAAATAAAATAAATAAATAAATAAATAATCCACAAAAAAACCATCAACTGACCGCCTTCCGTGCTGTCCTATTGCACAAACCCCTATTCCACAGTTGTACTGAGTCTGTCTCTCTGCCTGTTGCCTTGCAAGCATTACTGTGTCTTTCTTCTTGCAGTGTCTTTGCAAAGTGGGCTTAGGAGAAAACACAACAAGCACCATGCACCACTTTGCCATTGTGCACAAACGTGGGTTTCAGGCAGGGATGCTTGCTTTGCCATGAGAGTGAGGTGGCTTCATACGGTGAATTGCACCCAGCACAAAGAAGGGTTGTGGGTTTTTTGTTTTTTTAATTCTCTCCTCCTCGCCCCCTGCCTTTCTTCCCCTTAAAAAAATATAATCCTTTGTTTGGAGAATAAAGGATCTATAAATATATATAGATATGAAAAAAGGGTGTGTGTGTGTATGTGTTTGCGTTCTAGTAATTCACTACGAGGGGGGACTGAGGAAAAAATAGAATCATTAGGGCTTGCAGGCTGCAAGGAGCCAGCCTGAGACTCCTTTGCAAGGCTGCGTCAGTTATCAGCTATTGACGTCACGTTCAGATTCTCCTCTTCAGAGGCACTAGTTCATCATAAAAGATGTCTGTGCTCGGAGCTTTGTGCTTGCAGAAAGGCACTTCAATTCGAGGAAAAGAGTTAATTAGCAAGCCCCATATTTGTGGTGTGCAGCTTTCAGTGCAGTTGCACAAAAATTCGGGGGGGGGGGGAGGGAGGGGAAAGAGAGGGAGGGTGAAAATGTGTGTTTGTAAGGGGGGGGTGGAATCTTTTGCGCTGGGGATAGGGAGGTATTTCTCAACACACACACACACACACACACACACACACACACAGAGCCCATGCAGAAGTACAGAGAGAAAGCAATCTGCATAGCCAGACACTGCAAGAAAAAGTACCCCCCCCCCTCCTCGGGTATGGCTATGAAAAAAAAAAAAAAACAAAACAATTGAACAAAAACCTCAGGTTTTTAATATTTGCAATGCAAGCAGCATTGGGGGGAGGGGGGCAGGATGAATATAATTTAACATCCCCTCTCCCCAACCCCCCCAATCTGAAAGGCAGCAGCTCGCACCCCCACCACCTTACACTTGTATTTGGCTACTGTAGCAAAAGACAGATATTGATAAAACCAGGATTAATTCTGTA
Source organism: Lagopus muta (assembly GCF_023343835.1). NCBI lineage: Eukaryota > Metazoa > Chordata > Aves > Galliformes > Phasianidae > Lagopus > Lagopus muta. Next base: position 21,354,739 of record NC_064438.1, on the reverse strand, counting down.
TATTTGTCAGGCAAACAGCCCCGTCTCCTAGAATGACGCAAATAACAGATTCTATGGCTCTGGCTTTCTATATTCTGCACCCACGCACTCTGCTTGGTCTCCCACGGAATCAGCTACAGAGAGCAATGATCCAGATTATACAGAGAGAGGGGTGGGGGAAAGGGAGAGAATAACAAATGAAATAGCAATTAAAAATTATAATGCTGCTCCAGTCTGTACGCAAATGGCTCAACCTGATCTTGCACAGTGGCACACACCGACATGCACTCGCGCCCCTGAGCCCCCTGCCCCTATACCGTGGGGCATCAGCAACATTTAGACAAAAGGGAAATGTCTTGCTGACAAATGCAGGGTTTATCCGGCAAGGAGAGGTATTTCCTTTATGCACCACACCTTTCCCAGCTCCCATTAAGCAAAACACATCCCTGAAACGACCTGTCTTGCCACTAAGTGTGTGCAGAGGGGACAGTTAACACACACAGCTGGGGAGAGGAGTGGGGCCACCCGCACAGCCCCACAGGAGCTAAGGAGGACCTCTATGAGCAGGTCATCTTCTCCGTCTCACAGACAAAAGGATGCAGCTATTTCTCAAAATGCCTAAAAAAAGTCAAGCGCAAGGGGCTGTTACTATTTTTAAACCTCTCTCTCATTTGTTGGAAAATGGCACTAAAAGCATTAACCAAGCTCCCCGCCCCTGGGGACGCAGGCAGACACATGGCGAGCCCTGAGGTACACTGAGGTGGTGGGGACTGTCCCTTCCCCAGGTGAGGGCCAGGGATGCCCCACCACCATTGCCACCACTAACCCGTGTCACACCCTGTGCAACAGCAGAAGCAAAATGTCAGGGCAACCAAAAAACCCATGAGTTATTTACTGTCTAATCTGTAAACACACACTCCTTATTTATTAACTCACTTAATTATTACCAACTTCTTTTGCAGACAATGAATTTCCTAATGTCAATAAGCTGCAATCAGTGAAGTAAGGCTGTCTCTCCCTCTCTCTCAAAACCAGACGGTGCTGTTGTCATGACTGCCCCTGACAGGGAGGCGCCTGGGGAGGGGGAACCACACCTGTATAGGGGGCACAGCATGGCACCATGAGGCTAAAGGAGGTTGAGGGGCCATTCAAATAACCATATGCAATGCATTAGATGCAACCATACGCATCATCATCCACACGTCAGCAACAAACCCGTCCACAGGACTGGGAGAGATGTTACACTTCAGACCTGGAATGAGACACAGTCCAACCCATGGTTTTGCCATGGGAAACTGGCCCAGTAGTTGTAGCCCAGAAACCAGAGAGAACAGGAAGAAATATTTCAACAGGGCTAGCCCTTACGCCAAGGTCAGATCTTGTCCCCTAAAGACTCCCAGGAGCCAGCTGTAGAACATACCTACTCTGAGGAGCTGCAGTGCAGTTCATCCTGGATGAACAAAAATGTTAGGCCATACAGGAGCTTAAGGATGCAGACATGCACATCCAAACTTTCTTTTGACACTTAGACCTTCGAGAGCCTTAGTATGCTGTGGAGGGAGGGAAGGGTGCAGCCATGTTCTCTCTCTTCTTGCCCTCACACAAACTGGTTGCTTTGCACTTCTGTGTAGTGGTCACCTCTGTGAATATGAACAGAAGAAGGCTGGCCAGCCCCAGCTCTTCTCTGATGCAAAAGAAAAGGTGCAAATACAAGGGATGATTCTGTTGGCATGACCTGGAGTGGGCCCACGGGGAAGCTGTGCATCTCCTGGGCCTCAGGAGCCCTGTGCCTACTCCTCAGCCAGGAACCCTATCTCCCGAGCTTCTCTCTGGAGCCCCACAAGTGTTTGATATTCTAAACTCTCCCACGTTAATGAAAGGACTAATTAATCTTCCTACCACACGGTTTGGAATGCCTTTCTGGAAGCTGTAGTATCACCTCACAGCCTCAATTTTATCAACTCATCTCATTTCTCCATTTACTCTCCTCACTTCTCCACCCAAGCATGTCCTCATCATCCCAGCAGGCCTGTCTCCTGTCCTGCTTGCCTCCTACGAAAAGCAAGGTGGAAGCCATGTCCAGTGCCTAGGGAATCTCTGACTTAAATAAATAATTGGAAACCATCCAAACTGGAAAGAATGTTTGGCAGTCATCTACCCAACAGCCTCCCATTTCTACTCATTAGGAGCACAAAAGGGAAACTTTATCTTCAATTTTGATATTTTAGTTATCCAACAATCTTCTTGTTTCTAAACAATTTAAACTCCCTACCAGCAAAGTCTTAACGAAAGCAGAAGCTCCTGTACTATTTCCTCCACCAAAAAATAATACTGCGGATCCTGGACAAAGTGGTGCCGTGCCTGACAGCAATAGTGCACTGCCCAGAGCTACTGGGGTGCCAAAGGGAGCAGCCCCACCTCTAACGTGTGGGATCTGCATATTGGCCTATCTTCACCCTTAGAAGTTTCCCTTCCATACTTCGCCCTAGTGGACAGTGGCACACATGGGGATACTAGTGGGGATAATACTGTTACTATTGACAGTAAAGTGTTGGCTGGCACAAAATTCTTGCTCAGAACAACCATAATCTATCAGTTACAAAGTAGTTTAGTCTGCAGGTAAAAACTATTTTAGTGGCATTTGCCACTTTTTTTTTTTTTTTTTTTTTTTTTTTTTTAAATTCACCATGTTTAAGGTCCCATTTCTTACTCATTTTGGATAAGAAAGTGCCTTTCACCTTCTCTCTTCAGGACAAGGAATAGCTACAATCAAGACTACAAAATGAGGGTAAAACAGCCTAAACATGTTTCGGTTCCTCAGCCCTTGGTGTTCTGCTGACCTGTGAACCAGGGACTGATTTACAGACTGGTAACTGGTAAAAAAAAATCCTTCTGACCCCCATATACTTTCACAAATAGTCTGTTCTTGGACTCCACTCAGGCAGCCGAATGCCATCTGATAAATTCCAAACGTAAAGAGAACAGAAGAAGGCCAGAAACGAAGAGTGAAGTGCCACTAGGAACTTACAGCAACCCTCAGATTTCAGAATAAAATTCACCCTGTATCAGAGCAGTCAATAACTTACGCTAGTTAACTCTTGTTACAGGAACACATAGCACCCAGAGCAAAGAGGAATCGCATTGAAATGAAAATAAATTAGTGACATCCCTTCAGCAATCTACTGCCTATGACAGATGGCAAGGTCTAAGGTAGTGATAGGACCTGAAGAAACATGGTTGCTATCTGAAGCGAGGGACTGGCATATTCCTCTAGATATGAGATATTCCTCTTCAGAAGTCAAATTTGCTGCAATGAGTACTGATCTGAAATTTCTTGCTGAAAGGCTCATTCCTTTAGCATTTTTGAGGTTCTCCTCAAATTTCAGGTGAAGAGCTTCATGCTTGATTTAGTCACCTATAAAATGAATATAAGATGATACCTACTTACCTAACCAGGATGTTCTTGAAGATATCTATAGTATTGAGATAATCAATAAAAGTCATCAGTAAGAAGACAGCAATATTACAAGTAATCAGAGAGATCAGAGCACACAAGGAAGCACAAGAAGGAAGGGAGCGCTTTTCCTCCAACAATAGAATGAGAGGCTGGGCAATATTGTAGTAAAGAAAATCTCACCTGTGTCAGAAGATCAAGATTAAGACTTGAGATCTCATTATACGGAATTTTTGAAGAATCTGGATGCACAGACCAGGAAACCAACGAAACAGAAGTGCGCACATTCTGATGTCATCTCATACAGATTGCATTAACAATCGACTTGAACAGTTTTTGATACCTGGATTGCTTTGTTGTCTTTAGTTTTTCTGTTTATATTGCAAAGAAACATAATAGCTATAACATGTGAAATGGCAGAAACTGGATCTTCCTCCAATGGCTGCAAAATCAAACCCTAGAGATGGACTACTCAGTGTAATGGGGATGAAAAGAAGAAAACCATTAGCATAATGAAACTAGTAGAAAAAGAGTATGACAGTCTCAATATTGAGGATTATATCAAAAGGAAATCATAACAGCTTTTAATAAAAGTTGAACCTATGGAAGAAATATGGTGAATAGACATCATACTTCAGATACATGAAGCATAATCTTTGAGGAATTCAGCTGCAGATTTGATGAGCCTTTACACTAAGACTTGATTTTCATTAGCCTTTGAAATGAAACCTTCATTAATAAGACCCATGACCCTTAACACAATGTGTAGACATATTTGGCAACCACCTTAAAGAGTTATGAACAAGAACAACAGTGTGTGGTGCATGATACAGAATCTTGTACTGATCAAAAAAAAAAAAAAGTGAGGACAGTAATGAAGAAATACCAAAAATCTGTGTCAACCTGTAATTCAAAACCAGCCAGTATCATAGCCAGAGGGAGAGAATGTCACATGGGGTGGGGGTGATATTAAGGTAATTTAGGAAGAACTTATGTACTAGGATAATAGAACACGAAACCAAAGGATCCAGTGAAAGGAAAAAAAATCCAGTTCTTCCCCAGGAAGAAGATGGTTGGGTGGGGAAAAAAAAAAAGAAAAAGAAAAGAAAAAAAGAAACAAAGAAACAAAGACACTCAGCTGCATTTCATAGGTGATCAGGTGAAATACAAGACAAGATACCTGGAGTTATCCAGACACGGCCTTACAGGATCTTAAGCAGACCTATGATGATCCTGTAACAAGACATACTGCTCTTTTCTACTTTGTTGCCCCTGATTTGTCCTTCCTTAAAGCACAATTCAGTCTAGCTATCAACAGTTACAATGTAAAATTGCTACTCAACCAGAGACTCCAATGGATAGTCCAACCAGGACAGGCTGGTGAATTTGTCATTTCTCTACTTACCTTTTGGGGCACAAAAATCTCAAATTTATACCATTCAGAAGTTCTGGTATTCCTATCTAGCTAGAGCTCAAGCTTCCAGAAATCCTCATTCAGTAAGTCAGAAACATCTGGCAAAATGGAATTCCAATACCACCAGGAAAAGTTAAGACCTGAATAGTGCATAAGACCTAAATTACATATGACTTCTTGTCTGAACATCTATTTTTATCACTGGTTAACATTTATACATTGCATGCTAATAGCAAGTTCAGCCCTATAAATGGCACCAAAATCCAAGCTGTTTCTGCTTGGATTCAAGCTGTCTCAGCTATGCACAGTTTACAAATTAAGCCACTGGTTCCCTGACTGTGACTGGCAAACCATCAGTGTGTACAGAACTTTTGGAAGTCCCAGAAGGACCAGCTGGCCAAACAGCAATGGCTTTTGTTTTCTCAGCTGCTGAATCTTCTCTACAGAAACACACAACACTTAAATTCCTCTTACTTTGCCTTGTAAATGACTACTGCCATAGATTACATAGTGACACTTGATCATTAATTGAAAGGAGGCAATTCATCTGATTGAACATGGCAGTGGAAACATGTATAACACAGGCAGATGTTTCTTGTGTCCCCTAGAGAAAGCTGCAACAGCCACTGATATCACTGAGAAGACAGGAGGTGCCATGAAATTAATAGAAAAAGGTTCTCTGAAGAATGTAGTTCCTCAAGACAGTCTTCAAAAGCATTGCTGCACTGCATATATTCAACCACCCAAGCCAACAGATGACCACGCATGTGGTGAAATCACAGTGTTCTTCTGCATGTTGTCCCATCATTGGTGGAAACAACAAAGCGAGAGATGGGTAGCACCTGTGGCTACATCCACATTTCCTTAATGTCAGGAAATGTGCATTAATACTTACTCAGCTCATCACATGAGCCAGTTGGGCAAGTGAGTATCATACATAACTTACTGAGTATTAGAATAGCTGCAGATCCATGGATGAGCGACAGAGAAGTGCAGGCTATTATGGAATTGCTATAAATGCCTGTTGCAGAGCCAGCTGATGAAACACACACTTCTGCAAATCCCTCACAGATCATCATTTCAGTGCTGCTTTTGCAGTAATTACAATTATTGTAAGGACTATATGAACAGAGATACAGAGTCTGAATTATGTTCCATATAATGGTTTTCTGGGTAGTTCAAGGTTTGCATATAAAAGCTATCCTGAACTGTTGTTCAAGACTGACAATGAGTATTTAGCTAAAGTTAGTAATTTTAATTTTAAAAATAATAATAAAAAAACTTTAATATTGTATCAGTTGATTGCTCCTTGCATTAGCAACACATGTCACCAGTTAAACTTTCAAGTGTGAGCATTATTACGTTTTGACAATCACAGATTTAGCTCTCGTTCTGTTGGATGCCATGCAAACACAGAATCAAAAAATAACCACATGGGATGTTCTAGCGAGGAGCCAACAGCTGAAAACAGAGGTTTGGGTGTTAAAATAAATTATCCTTACGGCGGGGGAGGGAGGGAGGAGAGAAAAGAACAGTAAGGATAGATTTTTATTTGATCACTCTCAGTAGAGTGTACGCTGTACAAAATAATGAATGAGACATGATGCCTGATCCATGAGGTTACAATGCAAACAAAAGAGCACAGACAAGGACTGACTTCCATGAAGAACAGATGAACATATTTGGTATCCTGGTGTGATTTTGTACTTGAGGATACATGGAGACTTTTGCATTTTGGAAGAGTTCCAGATACATCAAGTGGAGTGTCTGCAGAAAAGTGTCTCACTCTTGCAGATGTTTCTGATAAGATCAGAGACAGATACAAGTTGGGAGGAAGGAGATGTTGGACAGAACATTGATGTGGAAAGTCATGAGTCGCCAGGCCAAGATGTACAGCCTCATGGTTTTTTGTATTCCAGCAGTCATCAGGAAGATGGTGCTGAAGCTTAAAGTGGAAGAAATGGCAGCTTCTATACAACAAGGATTTACAAAGATACAGTGCAAAACATTGGTGAGACAATCCTACGCTCTTGTTTCTGATCAGGGTGTTTCAAGAGGGGCAAGTGTAATAGAGCATAGGAAGTACTCCGTTACACTCCACAGAGTACGTGGATGAATGGAACTGCTCATCTTTAGTATTAGTTTTTCAAATGGGAAGACAGAGGTGAGCTAACCTGGCAGCAAGACAACAGCATATGGGTGTCAATAAAGTTCAGAGCATCTTTCAGAGATGCCTACAAGAAAACTGAGAGAGGACTATACTTCTGCCAAAGCTTTTCTGGGCTTGTGCTGTTTTCACCTTCTTTTGTTGTTGTTGTTTTTGTTTTTCCTGGAAACTAAAGGTGCATCCAGATGACAAACTTTGGTCATCCATTTATCCACTCAAAGTACAACATCTAACAACACTGAAGCCTGATTGATCAATGGCCATAAAATAGCATGAAACACCTGATGAAAGATCAAAATACATCACCAGTACTGGTGTTTTGTCAAGTCCTTCTATTACATATGTAGCTGCATAAAAGAGTGAGTTGCTTTGTATTCCTACAGAGTGTGGAATAGTGTGGGGTTGCCTCTCTTGAAGGATTTTCATAAGAAGGTACAGGTTTAGGTGCTCATTTACTATGAAGAAGATTGCATCTAGACCTCTAGTGGTACTGTGCTATTTCTGCTAAGACAATCCAGAGAGATACTCTGAGAAGAAATGCAGGTTTTTTCATCTTAAAGTCTGTCCTTCTGACACTTAATATGTTGCGTGGTGGCATACACTCTCACCATCTTGAATAAAAACTTCGTTTTAGAATTAGCTTATGCAGCACAAATGAGATAAGTGGTATCACTTATCAGAGAAATCAGAACAGCAAGAGAACACACAAAGGTGGGGGAACCTTAATCAGGAATATCCTTCAGCACAAACATCTAAACCTTGATAAGCCCTTTCAGGGGAAGATCCTTTGTTGCTCTAGTCCCACTCATTGCTGAACCAGAAGGACAAGGAAGTAGAGTCAAAGGACAGAGAAGAAGAAAAGGAAGTTAGCTCTTTCAAAACAGAAAGTTCCTCTACATCTGACAGGAAAAGAAATAACGTCTGCAATACTGCAGGAAGGTAGCTGAGCTGTGTGCAAGCTGGAGAATTCCCTCTATTGCACAAGCTATGCAAATATAATTGTAGGCTAGAAAGTGCTGTGACTCATAGGTGAAGTGGATGTGAGAATATCTGGGTCAGAGAGAGTCTGTACTGAGAAGACCATGTGTAAGACCTCAGAAGTTCCCAGAGAAGGCAAAGTGAAAGGAGTTAATGAAAACTCATCAGAAAGAGTCATCCTGCCACAGATTGCTTATTTGAGGCAGCACATGAGGAGCCCCCAAAGGCATCCATACCTGTGGCATTTCAGAACACTCCAATATCAAGATCAACCGAGGATTTGAGGATGGGCTTGAGAAGAAAACAGATGAAGAACAAACCTCAGAAAACGAGGGTTGACAACAATTTGCTTTTTTTTTTTTTTTAGCACAAGATGAGATAGGCCACTGAGCCAGGAATCAGAGGACTAATGCATGTTATGAAGGTACAGGTTGGACCCAACACAGCATTCCCATATGATGGACTCCACTTGTGGAGTTCTGCAGCGGAAAGATGAGAGAGGCAAGAGAAGCACTGCCTCATGGTGCTTCAGCTCCTGCAGCATCTAATCAGATGACCCCAATGATGTATGCATCAATATTCCCAGCGATAAACCATGGGTTTTTCATATTTTCTCAGCTGGACGTGCGAATGACAGACTAAGGGTGAACAGGCAATAGCAGAGGTGACTCGAGGCTGAGCTAACTTACCATTTCCATACTTGGAGGACAGATAGATTGAAGGTGGAGTATGCTGGAAAAGTAGAGATGAGGGCTTTGCAGCCCCCATCTCATTCCTGACCATTCTGCGCTTCATGGCTGTGAGCAGCCCACAGCTTTGGCTTCCAGTATTACCTCGCACCTCAGGGTATTTGGCCATCACCCTGCAGCTGTGAGTTGGACCCCTTCTGGGGCTGGGCTGCTTCATCTGCCTGCAGGGATCCCATGTCCCAGCTGCAGGGTCAAGGTGCAGCTCTACAAAGTGCCTCAGCTTCTTCAGGAGGGTCATACACCAGGCAGAGCACACCACTTGCAGCACTGCTCATCCCACGGTGCCACTTATTGGTCTTCTGGTTCAAAAGGAGCAGAGAGGGGTCCTGGGATGGGAAAGGCTCTCCATCAATCAGAGCAGCCTGATCTTGCAACACTTTGTGCCTTCTCCCCCAGACGGTGAAGACCATCCAGCTTTTCCAGATTAAGAAACCCACTTGAAATTAGCAATAAATCACACCTGCTCTTCGCAGGCAGGGCAGCTGTTGCTAACCATGCCGAGTGCAGCAGCACTAGAGGAAAGCAGAGCATGCACTGCAGCTGGCTGCTGCCACACGGGAGGCACAGGCTCAGCAGATGCTGAACTCGAGGTCCTCCCCATGTCCAGGCTCTGCAGTTCTCAGGCCCCCGGGAATTCAACAAGCAGCTCGGGCTGCACATTGCAGAACAGCGAAGTTTGGATCATGCCATCCTCTCTAGTTTCTCTATAGATCAGCTATCAGAAATTACTATGTATAAAGATTTCCCTCTACAGGTGGTTAGAGCTTGTAACAACCTCTCACTTTCTTGCATCACTTTAATTGCTAGTTTGTCTCATCGTTTACTTTGCTATCATTCTGCCCGCGCCCCCCGCCGTGGGTTTGCAGCCCATTCCCAGAGGTACCGAATTCTCTACACAAAAAATGCCAACTCCCTCCAATCCTCCTGAAGCTTCAACGCTCCCGACTTTGATTGCAAAAAGAGGCAAAATCCCAGCTGCGAGCTCCTTACCCGAGCGAGTCAATCCCCTCCCTCATCCCCCAACCCCACAAATGTGCCCCAGTGAAAGTTGCGGCCCCTGCAAAAAGTCTGTGCGTGGACGGGGGAGGAGGGGGGGGGGGGGGGGTCTCCAGCGCGCAGCTCCCTCCTGCAGCCCTGCAGGAGCAGGGCAGGATCCAGCACACGAGAGCTCTTTGCACGGAGAGGGACGCAACGCTTGCACCAGGCGGGCAGCAGCACACGTCGGGAGGGAAAGTGCTTCTTGCAAAGCATCTCGCGCCGGGATCGGGAAACTTTGCGAAAGGCGAAAGCAAAACACCTGCACACCCGGCACCCGCACCCGCGCGCACACAGAGGAACCTACCTTGCCACATCTTCTTCACTTATTTTGTGTGCAAAGGGGAAAAAAAAGAAAAAATAAAGGAAAAAAAGCAAAAAGAAAAGAAACAGGAAAACAACAAACCGAAGCGGTCCCCCATCAGAACAAAAAGAATCTCTTCCCCCCCGCCAAAACTGCGTCCCCTCTTCCCCGCGCCTCGGCTGCATTTCTAGGGAACGGGGCCGGGGGGGGAGGTTGGGGGGGGGGGGGAGGAGGGCCGGCCGGGAACTAGCGCGTGGCGGGCTGGGGGGCTGGCGTCATGTGTGGCTGCACTCAGCCGGGAGAGAGGCGAAAAAAAAAAAAAAAGAAGAAGAAAAGAAAGAACAAGCGAAAAAAAAAAAAAAAAAAAAAAGAGGAGGGAAAAAAAAAAAAAAAAAAAAAAAAGAGGAGGAAAAAAAAAAAAAAAGAGGAGAAAAAAAAACCCAAATCCACCACCAGCACCCCGCTTGGCGCTCGCAGCCGCCTCGAAGCCGGAGCGCCCCCCCCCGCCCAGCCGCCCACGCGCCGCCCCCGCACCGCCGGGCCCGGCACCTCCCGGTGCCCGCGCGGGCGGAACAGCGCGGCCCCGCGCGCCCCCGCCGTCCGCGCCCCCGCCGCTATTTATAGCCCGGCGCGGCGGGCGCGGGCACACGCGTGTCCCTGCCTGCCTCCGTGGGCGGCACGCAGGTAGCGCGCCTCGCTCTGCACTGCGTCTCATCGCTCTTTGAACGTTTCGGCTCGTCGTGTCGGGCTTTTTTTTCATTTTTTTATTTTTATTTCGTAGAAGGGTGGGGAGCGCGCAGCCCCGGGGTGTTTTTTTTTTTCTTTCATAGGGGGTGTGGGGGGGGGGGGGGGGGGGGGGAGGGGGGTGCGCGGGGCTGGGGCTGCGTGTGCGGGAGCCGCGGTGCGGGAGCGGGCGCGCAGCCCTTGGCTCCCGGCAGCACAGTCAGTTCCTCCAGTGTGTGCTATTGACCTGCATTGACGTCATTGCGTCATTAGGTCTCCCTTAGAAACACTGACTTTCAAAAATAGTATCAAATTAATTCAGCTGGCAGAGAGGAGCCACTAGCTGGAATGAGCCATAAAACTCCAGAATCTTCAGCCCGGCCCTCCCCCCCCCCCCCCCCCAACCCTCCCTCCCCCCCAACCCTGCCCCTCCCGGCAAAGCGGGGGGAAATCGGATTGTATGGAAAATACCATTGATGGAATCAAAAAAGGAGAGAAAGAAAGAAAGAAAAGGGAGGAGGGGGGGGGGGAGAGAGGGGGGAGAGGAAAGAGAGCCCGAATTAGACCGCCAGCCCGAGCGCTGCCTCTCCCTCGCTCCTCTCTCCCTCTCTCCCCTCCTTTCCCTCGGCTGAGCTAAAAATAGTCCCCGCGAGCTGACTGCGGTATCTTTTGTGTTGCATCGTTCCGTTTTTAGCTCCGCGTGCGCTGCCCAAGGGCGGCCGCGAGGGACCGGGGGCGGTGGCGGCGTCGGCCCTGCGGGACCCCCGAACCGGGCGGCGGTACCGAGCGGAGGGCCGGGCGGGGGCCGGGGGTTATTTTAGGATAGCGCTCACATTGCCGCCGAGCCCCGGCTCCCGCTTTCTCCCTCTAGATTCGCTTTAAAAATATCCTTCCCTCCTCACCCCACCTCGCTCACGTGGACCTGTGGGCAAGCACATGTCACCCCCATTCATACGGACACAATGCAGCCGAGCGGCGGTAATGCGCGGCGATGGTACATTCACAGACAGCGGCGCGGGCCCTCGATGCAGCCTTATTCCACCCGAAGGACACCGCAGCCCGGAGGAATCCGATCGGGCTGTTGCTGTACGTGGGCAAGCCGCTCGGCTCTTCCTTCTCGTCTTAGCCCGAACTGAGCAAAACTGATCGATCCTCTTTTTCCCTGTCTTTAAGAATAAACAGAAAATAAAATCCCGACGCTGCAGCAGGAGGATCTGAACCCTGGGGCTGCTGTTGGAGCGCAGTGACAGCAGGGGGTGTGGGGTCAGACCCCGCGTATGGCCACCTCCACCTGTGCTGTCCGTCGTGCAGGAGAGGTCCCGTCCAAGACCATTCCACTGATTGAGGATTTATATACAAATATCTACATAGGCGTTTTTCCTTCAGTGCAGCTATTCAGGAACAGAAGCACTGCGCTAGACAGTAATAATTTGCGAGATCAGGCCTTAAATAGGGCTCTCACCCTGCAAACATTTCTTCACGTGCCAAGTGTTAAGGCTGTGACTAATCTAGTTGGAAATCAAGGGGATTACTCACTGTAGTAACATTAAACTCCCACGCGTTTGGAGGACCAGGGCCGGGCCGAGCGACCACCACCGCAGCACCGCTGTGCAGCCAGCTCTGCTCCCAGCCCCGTGGCCGCGCCCCGCTCCGTCCCGTGCCTCCGGGTTGCTGGGCTCCAGCACGGTGTTTTGCTGCCCGCGTGTCTCGTGGAGGTAATGCCGTGGATTTAGGGTCATTTGAGCAGCAGGACCCGGCCCCCAGCCTGCTTCACGTGGGCGGTTCACGAGCCGCTTCCCCTCGCGCAGTGGCCACATGTGCACTGCAGCTGTCCCCGCGGGCTGCCGCTTCACTGAGGGTTAGCAGGGGAGGGCACGGAGGCTCCACCCTCGCTCCTGGGGGAAGAAGGAAAACAAGGCCGCGACCCGAACGCCTCATTCATTCTTCAAATGTTGCTCTTCATTTCGCAGCAGATGCTCTGCTCAGGCTGCTCTGCCGTTGCCATTCATTTTATTGGTGCATGGCCCCCACCAACAGAACTTCAGCATGAGCAGCAGACACCCGAGCTCCAGCTCCAAGAGCAGCCGGTGGCATGCAGCTTGCAGCAGAGCAGCATGAGTGTATGCTGGGTGGGCATTTTTCCAGGCAGGTTGCAGGTACCATACCTCAGTGGCTCCAATGGTGCTCGTGCGACCTCAGCCGCACCCACGCACCGAGATGCAGGCTGCTCCCTCCACAGCCGTCAGGAGCTGCACAATACGTGCACTGCCTGGGTTTCCCAAAAGTGTCTTTGGCCAAGTTCCACTATCTCTAGTTTAGAAGACAGCACTTGCTCTAAAATAAAGAGTCAGGTTTTGTTCTCGAAGCCTAAGTCTCCAAGATCACTAATGACTGAGTGAGAAAAGATGGAAGGTGATTAAAACCTGGATTGGTTTACCTGGAGCAAGGTGAGTAATGCAGTCCAAGGAAAACAAGCTTGACTTGGTCATTGTCCCCAGTAAGGCGCTGGTACCACATCCCTCCCTCACACAGACCGCTCCTAGATTTCAAGTTTCTTTCCCCTGGCACTTGTCTCAGCATCAGTGTGGTGCTGTGTCCCCATACAGCTCCAAAATCACACTGAGAGGGGGGTGAAGAGAAGGGTACAGCTGAAATGGATGAGTGGGAGGAAGGAGGAGAGCTGCCAATGATGTGGGCATGGAGAAGACATGGAGAAGAAAAGATGTCAGAAGGCATAGGGACAAAGGTGTGGCTGTAGCAGTGGGGAGATCAGAGGCACTGAAGCATGGTAAGGGATAAGAAAGAGCTGGGAGGAAGGGATTCAGGGCTGAAAGTGGTGGAGAGGAACAGGACAAGCTGACCAGCTGGGCTTTGCAAACTTCTCAGACACCATCTGTCCCTCACAGGGATTTGGAGTGCACTGTTTCACATCTCCTACACCTTCCCTTCATGTCCATTCCTTTCTCTAAGCTCTTCAGCCTGGAGAAGAGAAGGCTCCGATGGGATTTTACAGCAGCCTTCCAGTGCCTGAAGGGGACCTACAAGAAAGCTGGGAAGGAACTTTTTAGAGGGAATGTAGTGGCAGGACAAGGGGAAATGGTTCTAAACTGGAAGAGGGTAGATTTAGACTAGATATTAGGAAGAAGATCTTAATAGTGAGGGAACAGGTTGCCCAGAGAGGTTGTGGATGCCCCTTCCCTAGAAGCACTCAAAGCCAGGCTGGATGGGGCTTTGAGCTACCTGAACTAGAGAGAGGTAGCCCTGCTAAGGGGGATTGGAACCAGGTGATCTTAAAGATCCAACCCAAACCATTACGTGATTCTATGACTGCATGATTCTGTTATCTCCTCCACCATCCCCGGAGGTGTGCTCAGGGCCCAAGGCTGTTCCCTTGCTCTTCCCTAGGGCCACACACATGGGAGGGGGAGCAGAGGGAGCAGCATGGAAGCAGTGATCCATGCAGGTAGCTGGACTTTTCATGTGGGTTTGTGTGGAGGGATGGGGCCAAAGAAGTCTGCATGGCCCAGAATGTGGCAGGACTTGCTGCAGGACATTGGCATGGGCACGTGGGCAGAGCAAGTAACAGGCTCCCATTTCCCCAGCACAGACCGTGTGCTGTATCCTGATTGCAGCTTCTCCAAGCTGCTCCCACTGATAATCAATACAACCACAGTCAACACAGTGAATCCACTCAGAATAGATGCAGATAAATGCCGGATTTCCAATTCGTTGTCTGTGTTTCTAATAATAGCACACCCAAAGAGAGTGTCTCAGGTCTATTTATTAGGCTCCTCACTTTTTGCTGTGCCATTCCCAGGAGCTAGTGCCAGCAGGACACAGTTAAGGTGGTGCTGGGGAGAGATATTGCTTTCTTTCAGCATTTCATTCCTGGCTTCCCAGGCATTGCAGTCCTGTGGATATAGGAGCTTTCTAGAAGAGCAGAGAGGCACCACGCTAACTGTGCAGCAACAAATGTTCTGAGCACTAAATAACAGCAACAGAAGACAGCTCAGTGCACACTGTGCTTTATGGTCAAATGTAGGAAGACTGCAGTGTGAATGAGACACCATGTGAGGAAGACCAGTACAAAAAAGAGAAGGAGGATGAGGAAGGTGAGTTACTCAATTGAGGTGGGATGGACAGATCTTGTTGTTTTCCACGTTTTAATCCAAATGGCAGTCACTGGGAATGACTGTGGAGGGATCAGACCTGTAAGAAGAACCTGTGATGGGAGATTCATGTCCAGGTGGGATGCGTGGCACATGGTCATGGGGCACTTCGGGCCACCATCAGCTGCACAGCTGGCAGAGCGTGCAAGGATGGGGCTGTGCACAACCCCAAGGCAAAGAAGATGTCTCTCTTTCCAGAGCAACTTGGAGCCCAGTGTGAAACTTCTGTTTTGCACAGAGTGCAAAGAGCCCAAGGGATAGAGATTTAGCAGGAACCTAACAAAAGCAAAGTCATTATCAGCTAGGGCACTACTGGAGTCCCAGTGAACTGGTAGCATCCTGCCTACCATCTTAGCATCCTGCCTACCAAACAAGCTCCATGGTGAGCCGTGCTTCCTGGCCCCTTAGCACAGCTCTGCCCATGGCACACAGTCGCAGAGCAGCGTGATGTTGCTACCAGCTTCATAACATGGCCACAAACCTCCTGACAGGAGACCCCTCTGCAGCACTAAGGTACCTCTCCCAGTCTTTAGCATATATGGGGACTGGGTTTAGCTCTGCTGATATCCCCATCAGTTCTGTCACACACACACACACACACACACACACACACACACCGCTGTTGTGCCAGGGTGCCTGTCAGCACATAAAGCCCTGTGCAGGTTTTTCCTGCCTTCACCATGCTGCAGCTCAAAGTCTCAGAGAGGCCATTTTGAACAAACTCATTCAAGACCTAAATCTATTTCACACCCCAGGTGAATCCAGCCTTGCTCTTTGTACAAAGCCTCTCAGTGCCCACGTCCTGCTTGCACTTGCACGGGGGAGAGACAGAGAAAGAGGGCACGGCTGCCTGCTGACCCGCACAATGGGGGCTTTCTGCCTTTTATGAGGGAGATGGAGGGTTTGAAGCCTGAATCTTTGAAGCTGAATAATGATGGCTGTGGGCCTGGTCCTCCCCTGTGAGGCGGCTGGAGGAGGTGCTCTCTGTGACGCACTGACTTGTCACTATGGAGCAATCCAGTATTCCCCCTCCTCACGCTGTGGGGACGGCGCCGGCAGTTTTTCTTTCTGCCTGGCATATTCCCTCCCCCTCCACGTCAAAGACAGGCAGGGAAAAATTCCAGAGAGCGGGGTCAGGCCCACACCATGGCCCTGCTCCTCGCTTGGGGTGCAGCCTGTGCCAAAGGCCAGTCCTGGCTGTGGGTGAGGGTCAGAGGCATGGCCAGGGCACTCTGCAGGAAGGGCTGTGGGCAGCAGGTGTGGCACACACATACCTGGTAGCACTGGGGGCTGTCCTGACCACTGTCCTGACCACCCCTCTTTACCAAAATCATCCTTGGCTGAAGTCTAGGCAGTTGGAATTACCAGCAGCCAGCTGCACGTTTCCACTCACAGACTGTGATGTTAGGGACCGACTCCAGCACACCTGGCTCCATGTTGGACCAAGAAGATCAGACTCTAAAACAGGCAATAAACCAACCACTTACTGTCAGACACTCAGCAGAAAAATCTACCCACCTCCTCTCTTCCTTTACCCATTGCACTTGGAGATCTCTTGGAAAGCAGGACCCAGCAGTAGCTACCAACATTTCTCAGCCCTTCCTGTCCCCACAACAATCGCAAGCACTCAGTGAAGTCATGGCAGAGCTGGGTTAAATCACCCCTGCAGTCTGGGAACCCCTCTTCTATCCCTTGTGCACTCAGTGTAAATACACCCCATCCCTAGTGCTGCAGGGCAGGAGAAAGCAACAGGAGATGACTGAGGGGGATAAGGGCTCCCTGTTGCACCCATGAGGAGATAGAGGTGGATATCTGATTTGCTGAGAAATACATTTTCCGTGTGCAAATATTCTTCTTAGCCATCAGGCTCCATTCCCATCTTGTCTAGCAGAGGAATTAAAAATGTTTGGCAGCTGAGCACATTAGCTACAAAACCTTAAAAGAACCCCCAGGCATCAGCAGAGCTGGCTCAGGCTGGAGCCTGTGACTATGGCTGTAGCACCTCCAGCTCTGGCGTTGCTGCTGTCCTTATTTTCAGCAGAGTCCAGAATCGGAATTCGCCTCTCTGCCTTCCCCCCACCAGTGCTCCCCACATAAGCAAGAAAGCTGGCGTGGTGGCCACGGGTGCATTTTAGGACAGCATCGCCCTGCCGTACCTCTTGGTGTCCCTGAGTGTGAGCCCCACCGCCCAGCTCCACCGTCACCGAAGTGCCTTCCCCAGCAGCATTAACTTATGCACACACACCATTCACCGATTGTTCCACGTTTTTGTCAATGAATCCGCATTTTATGAATTAGAACAGACCATGCCCCCTTGTGGCTCGCCTCCGCTCCCTTCTCCGGCTGCGGGCCCCTCGGCACGGCATCGGGGTGACCCCGGGGGGCAGCCCCCCATTACTGACACTCCGGTGCGGGAGGAGGCACCCGGGGTGTGGGAGTGATGCACCCAGGGGCAGCGTGAGGAAAGCCGCTGCTGGGGGAGGGAAGGGCTATTGCTTTCTGCACGGTTTTCGGAAGGGCTTAGCTAATTTAATGGGGCTGGGAGGCAGCGCGGCTGACACACACGCAGAATGCAGTCCCCCGCTTCTCCATGGAGCGGGCACAGCGAGGAAATGGCTCCTGCCTGACCTATATGGCTCTGACGTTTGTGAAGGAGCACACGTGGAGCCGACGCTTCGCAGCCTTTCCTCTGCTAACCCCTTCCCATCCCCAGTGTGGGGCTTTCTAGGTTGCAGCAGCACTTCAGTTACCCAAAGCGCTTTCTGCAGAGACCTGAAATGAACCCGGAGATCTGAGCCTCAGGGGGGATCCTGAGAGCATCAGGGTGCACTGCTTAGATTTGGGGGGTGAGGGGTGAAGTGCTCCAGCTGCAGGAAAAGAGGTAAAACCAGCAGTGCAGGGCCTGCAGGCGAGACTGAGCTGCTGCCAGGGTCCCATCCTGCCCTCAGCACTCAGAGCAAAACCCAAATAAACCAGAAGAGGAGTGAACCTCCCAAGGGCAGCCAGAGCACAAGGCTCCAAGTCTGCTGTAGCACCGTGCCCTGCCAGGCTGCACCCAGGTCCCGCAGCTGCATGGCTGGGTTACTGATAGCAGGAGGTGGAAAGCAGCAAATGAGAAACCAGCTAAAGTGAGAGAAGAGCAGGTGGTAATGTAATTACGGTGCTTGACATGAAGCACGCACATACATGCGTCTTTGTGCATGGTGGCGACCCCTTCCTATGTAATCATCTCCTCCACCATTACCAGCATGCAAGGGTGGGCATCTCACCTGGCTGCCAGCACACACCGGGACCTCCGTCATGGATTGGGCTGCTGAAAATGGACATAATAAGGGTTTAAAAATACAACTGGCAGTGGGTGTTGTGAGTGACCTTTTCTCCCTCTGCCTCGCACAGAAGCCGTTTTTTGCAGTGAGCCTCACACAGCCTCACATGGCGTGTGGGGTTTTTTCCTCTGTGTGGCTGTCAGTTTCAAACATTCGGGTAGAATATTTAACAGGAATGCTTTTCACCTTCCTCACTCGCACTTTGCATGAAGCAGCACAGGTTTGTTCTCGTGAGAGAGCAGAGCGTCTCTCATAAAGGCTAAGGCTGCTAAACTGGGGATTTTTGTGTTTTCTCCTTCACAGGGCTTGGTTCAAAAACATCCAGTCTTGCTGAGAAAGCCCCTCTGCACACAGGGAGTGCTGAAGTGGCTGCAACAAGCGCATCACTGCTTCCTTCCCAGGGCTGCGGCAGGGAAAGAAGCTCCCCAAAATGTCCTCCTTGGGGGTGCTGGCTCACAGTATGTGGGTGAGGGTCAGTACCTGGTGGCAGGAGAAAGCCACAGGGGCTGCAGCTCAGCTCTCCAGATTTCACCTCTGTGCCTTATTAAGGCACGAGACACACAGTGCCATCCAGGAAGCAACAGTAGTTTTGCCCTTTGGGGTTCAGAGCTCCTGCTGGGGATGTCAGGAGGGCTGCTTTGGTTAACGAATGCATCCTGAGGCTGTAACATAGCCTGAATAGCTCTGGTGCTCTGCGCTGCAGAGAGAGCAACTCTGCTGCATCCCTCTCCTCATGGCCACTAAATTAATGAGGGTATTGCTATAAAGATGCCCGTGCTGAGATTCTGCTGTCCCTGATGCTGGCAGTACCTCTCCCACCTCGGATGCCAGCGGAGATGGGAGCACTGGGGAGAGATCTGGGGATTCCCCTTGGCTCACAAACGCGTTTGGCCCAGAGCACAGTCACCCCCTGCCCGGAACGACACCTCCTCTCCCCCAGCCCTGCTTCCCCCTTCGTCCCCCTGCCCTGCGGCAGCTGGGCTCCGGGAGAAGCGGGGCCGGGCGCGATGCCCGCGGCTCCATGCTGCGTGCGCCTCGGGGTCACGCGTGGCCAATGGAACCGGGCACTGCGGGGGCGAGTGCTGCCGCGAGTCCCCCCGCCCCCTCAAGAAGCGGGGATGCTGCTAAGCCGCACCGAAACCCCCTTAAAAAACTGCGGTTTGGCGTCTTGCTGGGTTTTATTTCTCTCCCCCGTTCCTCTCTCGCCCTGGAGTTCTGTAGTAGCCCTGAATTAGCATGTCACGTGTATGGCATGTGGAAATGAATCAGGGGCATGTGAGGAGGAGGAGGACGCCTGTGTCTGTGTTTGCATCCAAGGATCTCCTCTCACTCTGTGTTTGCGTAGGTGTCTGGCTCCCTTCTCCCCCTCCCTGCGCTGCTGCCTCGCTCCCTCCCTGCCTCCCGCTCATCCTCCATCTGGCCAGCTCTGCTTTCCCTGCCAGCTCCAGCAATTCCTCAAGCAGAAACTGCAGCTTTTTTTCCCGCACCCCAGCAGCAAAACGAGGGGGCCCCCAATTCCCGGTGCCCACCTGGGGGAGAGCAGGGACACGTGCTCCCCAGCATATCTCCCTTTCCCACTCCCCTCCCCCCGCATTTTTGCTCCTTGCTCAGCACCCAGCGCCCTGCACACTGCACCAAGGGCAAG
Source organism: Lagopus muta (assembly GCF_023343835.1). Taxonomy (NCBI): domain Eukaryota; kingdom Metazoa; phylum Chordata; class Aves; order Galliformes; family Phasianidae; genus Lagopus; species Lagopus muta. The sequence continues at coordinate 21,334,796 of NC_064438.1, read as the reverse complement.
CCCATAACGTCAGCGTGATACAGCCGCCAGCCAAGTCCCCTTGCAGCGGGTGGGTCACGCTCGCCCCTTTGCCCTCCTCCCCCCGCTCCAAGCCGAGCTCAGCGCTTGCACCCTAACGGAGAGGTGGGGCTGGGAATGGAGGGGGGAGCACACCCCACACCTTATCCCCACAGCACCGCCCTTGCCTGCTCAGAGCCCCCAGTATCACTCCCATCGGTTCCATCACCCCCCCCCCCCCCCTCCCTCCCCCAAGTGACAAACTCAGCAGTGCTTTCCTTTTCCCTTTCTTTTTGCCTTCCTTTCCTTTGAAGTCTCCCCGTGCAGCGGGCAAGCTGGGACGTCTCTGCATCCCCAGGCTTCCTCCCAGGGCTCCCTGCTACCACCCCTCAGGCCCCCAGCCCCAAGGCGCGTTGCCCCACTACGGATGCTTTCCCCCAAATCTCCTTCCCCACCAGGGAACGGCCACTTCCCTCCCAGCACTCCCTTCCTTCCCCAGCCCTCTCTCAGCTCCGTTCCTGGCACTGCCGTCGCCCACCTCGCTGTCCCCAGGCTGTCCCCACGTCCCCCCCCCCCCACGACCGTGGCCACGCTGCAGTGTGCAGGAGGTGCCTGCAGCACGCGGGCTATAAATAGCGCCGAGAGCTGCGCTCCCATTGACACCGTTTGGACAGAACATGGAAAAATAAACAAAGGAAACTCCGGCTCCGAAAGGCGGCCGCGTTCCTGCCGCTAAATAATAACAGATTTTCCACCAAGGTGTGCGGGCAGCGCGCGGAGCTGGGCACGAGGGAGGGAGGGAGCGAGCGCAGGGATCAAAACACATTATCCACGCCCGGTGCGTGTCAATATTTTGGTCCCGCTCTCTCGGCCCCGTAGTAGCTGAGTGCACACAGATTGGCTATATTTAGAGAAGGGGTATTTTTAAATACCTGGCCATGGAGCCTGTCGCCATTAATAACGGTGGGGATCACCGAAGGAGAGGGCCCTGGAGAGGGCTTGTCAAATGATGCTTTAGTGACAGAGAGAGGCCCCAGAGATAAAGGGCAGGGCAGGAGCAGAGCAAATATTTTGCAATTGCCCAGAGGTTTGCAGTTGCGCTGATGTTTTGACCCGGGGGGCTGTTTGCAGCAGGAGGTCACCCATAGCTCCTGGTTGGGGATTCCCACAGTGGGAACAGAGCTCTGGTATCAGGGGGTTGTGTTATTCTCTGTTTCCCTCTTCAGTTGAGGATACGAGGCGTTCTGCAGCAGAAAGGCTCTGCTCACTGTTGCTGAAGCATTGGTGGGCACAGGGAAAGAAGTGGTATTGATCACTTTACTGTGGGATGTGAACTCAGCCAGACTTGAGAAGGGCAGCATCTGCATTTTAGCAATATCCTTTTTTTATTTCATCCTGTCCTTCCTGAAATAACCTCTCCCAGCATGTGAATTTCTACGGGGATTTCAATCCTGACTTTTATGTGTATCAGGAGATGGGGCAAACAACACATGGAGATCTGCACTGTGACATGCTGGGAGTGATGCATGCCTGGCAGTAAAGGACTGCACAAGAACCTCAACAGGTGAAGAGAGGAGTAAGAGAAGTAAAACAAGAGAATAAAGACAAGAGGAGAGGAAGACCTTTGTGCTTAATTTATCATCAGTAAATAAATGCTGGGTGACTTATCCAAAGCCATTGAGTGAGACTGTGGCAATCACTGCTTTTCCATTCCAATGAAACACTTGCCATGCAACCAAAATGATGCTTCATTATTTCTTTCCTCCTGGGTGTTACTGCTCAGCCATCTCCCATGCAAGGCAGCTTCAGAAGCAAAGTCATTAACTGCCAACGCAATGTGGAGGTCAATGAACACCTGCTTGTTGGCAAAGCCCACCTGGGCACCACGTTTAGTACCCGCCTGGGTGCACAGGGAAAGGCACGGCCTGACAGGTGTGACAGCATGGGGAGGTGGTTCTTCTCAGGCTCTTCTGGCTTCTGCCGTGGTCTGACCTGGATGAGCTGTGTAGAGCAGGGTAGGAACAGCTGGGAAAGGCATGGAGCAAAATCCGTTTTTACTTTGTTACAGATGGGAGAAGCCAGAGAGTTTGGGAATGCTGGAAGTTCCCACTGGAGGTGTCCCAGCCTGTATGGTGCACATGCAGCCATGTATGCTGGAAGGAACAGAGCTGTGCCCCATCCCAGCATCAGCCCTCTGTCTGCTTCATGGCTTGCGGAGGTCTGGGTGGTGTTCACTGTATGTTTTTTAAAACTTGGAGTGCTCAGCCTGCATATTCATGCTGCTCCCTCTCAACTCTCCTACGAACAGGCACAGCAAAAGGCAATAGGCTGCACCTGCTTTCCTGGGGGGAAGATGGGTGGTTGCATTGGGGCACTTCTGGCTAATCCAGCAACATCTGTGAATAACCTGCCTTCACATAGATGTGTGTGGTTGGGATCTACCCAGAGCTGAAAGCGAGAAGGAAGGACAACTGGGCAGCCCCACACACCTGCCCCACACCGCCGGGACACTCCAGAAGCAGTCTCCAGCAGGAGGGATCCCCTCACGGACACCCCACACACCGCACAGGGCAGGGCTCTGCCTCGTGCTTCCAAGACGAGTTCATCCACTTCACTATGGCTCACTTGGGAGACCACTGCGTCTAGCCCCAGTGAAAAAGGCCTCGGTGACCGTGGCTGGAGAGCCTGACTGGGCCTGGCTGCAGCCTGTGTTCACACCACGTCAAAGGGACTTCATTGCCATGCATCATTTCCATCACCTTGACTGGCTGATGCCCTGTTAACACAGAAACACAAAAGCCCATTCAAGTTGAACCTACTCCGCAGAGGTGCTTGGTCTGTGGGCTGTGCAACTGCAAGAAAAGGGCAGCTGGGGCCTTCCTTTTGGTTTTTAGTAAACAGAACAGGATATCAAATGGGGACGGGGTGTAAAGGCAGTGAAGAGGAATACAGCTATGGGGGTTGGCTCTGAAAAAGAGCTGTAAGAGGAGGCTGGGGTGTGGGATGACCCTTATCTGAGCACCAGGACTAACATTTCCACTGGTCTTGATGACAACGAGCCTTCAGCTGACAATGCGGGCTGCTGTTATGTGCTGATCTATCCACAGGGACAGTGGCACCATGCCAGCTGCTTGCTTTATTCATACTTTGCAACTCTTATAAAGATAGGCTCAAGTGACTCATATGTCACTGGCCACACACCATATATTTAAACTCATTGTCATAGATTTGATTTCTGGGGTTGTCAGGTTGTCATCGTTTTTGTTTTCTTTTTCTTTTTTTAATAAATATATTAATTCCCTTCCCATCACTTTCTTCAATTTAATTACGACCATGTAATCTACAGATCTGTAAGGCTCGAGCATGAGGGCTCTGGCTATCAGGTTTCCATGTTCACAATTAGAAAATGGAGACAACGAGAGGAGTGGTGCTTAGGAAGCAGTTTTAAGGTGGGATCCTTAAGAGGATCTGTGGTGCTGTGGTCTCACTGCTGAGGGGAGGGCCACAGGTGAGGGAGGATTTAGGTTTCAATCTCAAGTTCTAGAGCACTTAAAAAAATATGAAAACCACCCTGTGCCAGGCTTCCTAGAGTTAGATGAATGTAAAGAAATGAGGAGCACCGCAGGGACATTAAGCCTTCCTTTATGGTGTGCAGTTGCCATTGAACCATGCTGATGACAGGTTGGTCTTAGTGCAGAAGTCCTCCTTTCTCTTCAAATGTCACTGAACAGTGGCTTTTGAGTAACACAGCCCCTCAAAAGATGTTGGTTTCCCCCTCCTCCCCTCTCCCCCCACATTCTGAATGTCAGCTGCTGCTTTCCCTGCTTTGCTCACCCACTTTGAGTCACAACAACCTCAGCTGCTTTGCTCTGAAACTTCACATGCAGGGCTATAGGGCTCCATACAGGACAGGGGCCCCGGGCACTGTCTACAACCCTCAGTCCCAAGAGAAACTGAAAAAGCTCAGAAAAATCCAGGACATCACCTGTGGCACATTCCTCAACATTTCTACATTACACTGATGCGTGAGGAGTGCAAAAGCACTAACCACAAGGAAAAAGACTGGCAGGGTTGGCCAGAGACTTGCTGGCATGCTGTTGAATTCAATATCTGTAACCACATGTTTCGTACCACGTAACACCTGCATGCTTAGTGTTCTATTATTGCAGTGCTAAGCGGGCATCTTCAACCCGCTGTGGTCTTAGGATGAACTCAGAACACAATCCAGAATTGTACCACCCCACAACCAAGAAAAGCAGAGGTAGTGTTTTGGGAGAAGATTTCAACAGCGATTGGATACAGCTCATGAATGTTTTCCATTTCCAGAACAGGTGTGCAGACATGAGGCATTCCCTACCACAACTCCAGCCTTCCTAGGAAGCCATTTCACCTCTTTTTTAGAGGGAGAAATTTCAATTTCTTTTTGTAATTTCCTTCAAGTGAAGTAGAGCAGAAAGAAGTAAATATTTGGCACTTGGATTTCTCAAAGAAAATGTCACACCTGTTGCCACCTACCTGTCTCCAAGGACCCACCCCCTTTCGTGAGTGTTTCACTGCCATCTCAGGCTCTGCTGATAGTTGCTCATGTCCTGTGCTGTACCACAGTAACTGGTTATTGAGGAAAGAAAGTGGTGATGCCTACTTCTTTCTCACACAGATACCCATCAGGCACCCAGGGATGCTGGTTGTGTCCAATCAGACCTGAAATTAAGAAAATTAAAGTTTTTCTGATTACAGTGAAAAGGACAAGCTCATTTACACAGTGCTGTGCCTTGACTTTAACAGCAATGGGAACATTCCTTACATCATTCCCCATTTTTCTTCTTGCAGCCACAACCAAGACCTGCTAAGGGCTGCATCCCTGGGCAGATGGTCCCATGGAAAGACTTGGAATTGCCTGGAGATGCAGAGAACAAAGAGGGCTGGGAGCAGGCAGCATGTCAGGAGAAACACCAGACCTTTTGGCTGTGCTCAGGCATAGGGCATGTGCAGTACCACCGTATCTACAGCAACTCATTTCTGAGCAACGCCCTTCCCAGCAAGGAGGCTCCATTCCTGTAGAAGTGAAGGATAGAGCAGGTAGCCCAAAGTGGCACTCTCCTAGCCCAGCTTTCTAGTGGCAGGCTCCTCGAAGGCAAGTGATGGTCTGCAGGCTGCAGGGTATGCATTGTGGCACCAACAGTGGCAAGAAAATGGAGGATGCTGTTGCACATCTGGTACTGCAGTGGTCTGGCACTGCAGGTGTAGAAGAAGGAGGAAAACCCAACTTGAAGGTTAAAATTAGAGCTGAGATGGCAGCTTCCTCATTCCTGCTGCAGGCATTACCTGGGAGGTGGCTGCCCACAGGTTCCCCTGCCCATGGCCACAGCGGGGTGACAACAGGAGCTGCAAAGGGCTTCGGGAACCCCAAAAAGGGGCTGAGGGCAACAAAATACAAACTGGCATGGGGGAGGCACACAACAGCCCCTCCTGCACGTTCACCATGGGAGGGCAAAGGGAAAATGACTCCAAGAGCATCTCCTTTTCATTTTGCTTCACACTTCTGCTGCCTATTTCTTGTGTCTGCTTCACAGGGGAAATTTCTTTGGATCCGTCATAGAGGCAGAAAAATCCTGGACCAGTTTTCTTTCTTTTTCTTTCTTTCTTTCTTTCTTTCTTTTTTTTTTCTTTTTTTTTCTTTTCTTTTTTTTTTTTTTTTAATTGGGTGGAGGCAACTGCAGCAAGGTACTGAGCCTGTACCTTTTAATCTCTCTATCTGGATAGATTAAATACATTTATAGCACACAGAATGCGCTGCAAAGTAGAAACCAGGAGGCTGGCTTTGTTGGGCAGGAGAGAGTTAATCCCTATGGGGTGCTCATGTACGTCAGAGCAGGTTCCTGTCTGTGCAGTGCTCAGCTAGGATTGAGAGCTTTTGTTCCTTGTTGTTTTTCATGATTTCTTTGCATTTAAGAGTGTTTGGATTTTTATTTATTTTTTTTTTTTTTTTACATTTTAAAGAGCATTTCAAGCTGGCAAATGGGGGGCAGACTGGGAGTCCTGTAGACTGCAGTCCCCTCAGCACCCTGAGCTATTGAAAGAACACACAGGCACAGGCAGGACGAGTCCCCAGCACGGCCTTGGCGTTACCTACCTCAGCGCAGTGCCCTTGCCACACCCTGCAGGGGCACAGCCCCATTTGCTGCCCGTCAGCTCTCTGGAGGCTGAGCAGAACCAGAGACTGGCAATGGGATACGGGGTGCTGATAGCGGTACTCCCTCTCCCTCTCTTCCCTCTGGGTCTGCCAGCAGGCAGCCATCACCCGGGTGGGACTGGGGGCCAAAGGACGAAGGCCCTGAGCTGTGCCAGTCCCGAGCCAAAGCCGTCTCTGGGCGTCACTCCCCCGTTTGGCTTTTGACTGAATTTAAATCAGTTTGGAAGAAAGTGGTGTCATTGTTCCCTGGCTGAGGATCCAGCCAGAGAGGCGGGAGGTGGACAGAGTCTGGGTTGGGTTCCGGTGCTTCGGGACAGACGCAGCGCTGGACAGCGCCTGCCCCACGCCGAGTCAGGGAAGGGAGCCGGGCGCTCCCGCACGCAGTCGTGACCAGGTGGAGGGCTGCAGGACGGCCCCGACGGACGGGTGCGGAGGCGGTCCGAGCGGTGCAGGCGGCGGGATTTCCCCGGTCCCACTCGCGTCGCTCCCCCGAGCCGCCGAGGACCGGGCTGCGGGCAGCTCCACTCTGCTCAGTGCCGAACAAAGGCGCGGCTCTCGCCCTGCCAAGCGGCACCGCAGAGTTTTACATACCAAGAAGCGCACGGGGAGATTCCGCGGCTCGTTTCGAGCCTCGCCCCGGCGGGAGGCCCGGCACGCCGTGCCCGGAGCGCGGCTGCCTCCGGAGGGGAAGAGCGGGGCAGAGTCCGGCTCTGGGTGTAGAGGGCGGGGATCCCCCAGCAACGTGCCGGCTCTGCCCCGTGCTGCCGGGGCTCCCCCGCCCTTCTCCACCCCACAAGTTCCGCAGCCCGAGGGGAACACCTAAGGAAACAGCCCCGAGCCGGCTTTCGGGACGCGCTGGAAATGGCTCAGCATTACACCGACGGGAGCCGGGATCGAGCAATCGCCTTCCCGGAGGGGCCGCATCCCTCCCGCAACACCCGCGGCACGAATACGCGTGGGAGGGGATCCCCGCGCCCGCCTCTCCCCGCAGCCTCGACGGGGCGGCCCGGCCCGCAGCACCGGCCCCGCCCGGCCCGGCCCCGCCGCCTCTCGTCGGGTTCCGGCTGCCACCTGCAGGCCGCAGCGGGGAGCGCCGGGCCGAGCCTGCGGCAGGGCCCCCCCTCGGGTGGCGAGGGGGGAGCGGTGTGGAGCTGAGCCCCGGGGGCAGAGTATGGGGGTCGCGGTGCCTGGGCTGCAGGTGTGAAGGTGCGGGGCTGCGGGTGTGAGAACAAAGCAAGGCGAAGAGAGGGGCTGTGGGAAACGGAGCAGAAAAGGAGGCGCCCGTAGGTCCGAGGCTTATGGCAGGGGATGGGGAGATGGGGGGGGAGGACCACAGTCCATGGGCCACCTGGTGCTGCTGGGCTGGCACAAGCAGAGCCACAAAATGGGCATTGCATCCTGCCACCTCAGGTCACACATGGAATGGGATAGGTGTGCTGGGGTGGGACAGCTCCTACCAGTAAGACAGCCATCCACACCAGTCCAAAACGCTCGGAGAGGAGGCAGCAGCAGTTTTGCCTTGGCCACTTCTCATTTCCACTTCAGCTGCCCCTTCAGGAGCTCAGAGCATCCAGGAATCAGGCAGTGGCAGTTCTGGGGTGGCTGACATCATCCATGGCTCTCATCCTGGTACATAGGCAGGAGCATGGCAGGGGCGAGGCAGGTGAAAAATGCCCCAGCCCCTCGGTCCCAGCAGATAACAGGAGAGGACCTGGGGGGCTGTGGAGGAGAAGGTACCCAGCCTGGCTCCCAGCCCCCAGATGCACTTTCCTCTTCTACCTCCCACCTCCTTCCAGCTGCTGGTGCTGCTCTTTCCTCCCACACAGCCACGTTGAGAGGCTGGAGGAGATGGCAAGGAGCAGGAGAGGCTGACAGCTGCCACAGCCTTGTTGCACCACAGGCCCAGGTCCCCACAGTCTCCTCAGGCTCGGGATGAGTAGCAGTGACCAGGCTGCATAGCTCAGGGTAATGCAGTGCCTGGGAGCTGTGGCCACTCATCACAGCTCTGGGAGGGAGCAGCTACCTCAGGATCAAGGGAAAAAAAAAAGTAAAAGCCATTGCTGACCTTCCCCAGACAGCTATGCCAGCCAGGGCCATTTCATCAGGGACATCAGGAGCAGAGCATGGCTACAAGATAGTAACCAAAGGTGACTGGTGGCTCGTGGAAGGGAGCACCACAAGGACGCATTCAATTCCATCTCATCTGCTGCACCCATGTAGCTCATGCAATTCAATAGCAACTTTTTTAAAACTAGTATTATGAATTCAGCTACGCACCTAATTCCCTTCACAAAATTTCCTAGCAGCACTCTGACAGAATTAGAAACTGTCGTTCTTCACATTCACCAACAGAACAGGCTTAAAGTCAACTATCTGAAGGGCTGACTGCCTGTTGGACAGTCAAAGTCACCTGGTGCACCAGGACAGATGATCCAGGCTGAAAGAACCACACCTGTCACTCAGTTACCCCTATATACATATATAGGGGTATATACATATACACACATGCACGTAGATAAACATAAATGGAGCCCAGGGCTCAGCCAATGCGAAGCTGAATAGAATCCCTCTCACAGCTCCCTGCAGCTCACAGGCAGGCTCGGCTCCTCTGCCCAGCACTGAGAAGGGCTGACAGGACAGAAAGGGTTTATCCTGCTTCTCTTTGGAAGTTTTTAAGGAAACTGTCACCCAGTTTATTTGTTTTTCTTTTTCCCCATCTTTCAGGTCCTCCTGTTGAAGAATGAAAGCCTCATCAAAGCACTAAAACACATTCACTTGTTTGTTACTCTGGTCAAAATGCTTTTGAAGCTGTTTAGGGGGAATTGGTTCATAAGAAACACTCTGGGTTTCTACAACCACACAATATCCTGTTTGCCACAGAGGACAGGGAGATCGGGACACCAGTACCAGTGTACACCAACCTGATCAGTGCAGAGGAGCGCAGCCCCTCGTGCCAGGACAGGAGGACATGGTTTGGGCTGCAGTATCTGAGAGCTTCTGGGTGTGCTCTCAGCATGGATAATGTGCACATAGGAGGTGTCACCACACACATCTCAAGGACAGTCCATGTAGGCTAGGAAATGAACTCTCACAGAATTCTTGCAGCCTAATGCTGACCAAGCTGCTCCAAATAATTAAAACTGTCCTGGGATGACAATCAGCAATTAATGAATTAGGATCTGGAAGGTCACTTAATTCTCCCCTGTTGGGTCATTGAAGCAGGCTATGAGACACAACTGCCCATAGATAACATACAGATTACTAAGGCTGCAGCTCTGATTTCTGTTATTGCAGTCTAATTGCGCACAGCCCCAGCCTAGTGGATGAATCAGTGATTCAATTTCATACCCCATGGTTACCATTAACCACGGGGTGGTTGGTTGGTTGGCTCTCATGGCAGTACAGCAGCGCCTTCATATGCTGCAGTGCAGAGATTGGTGTGGTGGGGCAGGGGGCAATGAGGAAGATATTTGCTGCCATACCCCTGAGCCAATGCAGCCAGGCATACCATCACCATACTGAGGGAACTCTGCTGGAGCTGTTACACTTTCTGCCTGCTCAGAACACTTCCTCCAGTGCCCTGACCCTCTAGATCCCCATGCTGTGTGATCAGATGCAGACCTTGCTGCATCCAGTGTGTGACCAGCATCTCGCCTACCTGAGCCACATACTGACCATTCTGTTCCAGCAGAGCCTGTGGTACAGGTAGAGAAGCAGGAAAAGGAGCAGGCTGCAGATGCTGTACACACTCATGATGAAAACTGCAATTTTTAGCAAGTGTTCTATAGTCCCACAGAAGAGTCACCAGGTTAAAAGCCAAAACAAGTCCTCAGTGTTGTCATAGATGAGCATGAAGTGGAAAAGGTGAAGGAGAGCAACTGTGCATGGTCTCTTCTAATCCAAGAAACAGGAACCAGCAGGACCAAATAATAAAACAAACAAGTTTCTCACCAAAAATCAAACTAACATTGGAACTCCCTGCTGTAAGTGGTTATGGACACTAAGATGCCTACGAAGGTCAGAAAATGGGCTGATCACACTATGGGAACAAACTGAATGGTATCACACTGCATTCCAATGTGGGAACAGTGCTCGTGCCATCCCATGCAGCTGCAGAGCCTACAGCACATGTGGCCAAGCAGGCACCTGCTGCATGCACTCAGGTACCCTTCTCACTTTGATTCTCCAGACTACCAGGAGCCACCCACTCTGCTTGGACTGCCCCTGTTCTTCTCACCCTGCCCAGACCTACAGTCAGAAGTGGGTTTTTTGCTACCACACAGGACCCTCAGCCTCTGCAGTTCCCTGCAGTTCTCAAGGGTCCCATCACCAACACTGGGTCACTTTCCCCCATTTCCAAAGAACTGTTTCCTATCTGAGCTCTTGGCAGCGCTGCTGGATACAACTGGCTTCCTGCATCCATTTGGTTTGTTTGGATCTCATCTGCCCATTCATCACTCCGAGTGAGTCCTGGACTTCACCTCTCTGCCCCTCAGCATGTGGGACACAAGGCAGGGCACAGCGAGAGGCAGCCCCAAGACACAATGTGGGTAACTCACACTGTCATGCTGTGGTTTGTAGCTCCAGCAGCTCTGGGATTCTTTTCTTTTTGTTTTCTTTCATAACTACCGTAGAATTACAAAACTGTAGAGAGCAGATAATATCAAATTAAGACCATAGAGAACAGTAAATGCATTTAGGTTGAGAGATTTCCATGAATGCAAGAAGACGACGGATGCTCGGCTTGGCAGGCAGCTGCCTTCTGCTCAGAGGAACGGGGACTGCTCAGACGCTTCGAAGCACAGAGATGTCCCTGTTGGGGCACTGCAGGCAGCGCGGTTCGGTGAGCGGCCGCCTGATCCTTGACCGCTGGGTGAACTCCACCGACACAACCCACAGCCGTGGGAAGCTTCCTGCAGGCCTGCGTCTGATTGCGCTCTCTTCAGAGCAGAGATTGCCTCGTTGTGAAACATCTGGCCTGCTACCAGCACAAATAGGTATAAATAGCAAAACTCTATTAGGCTGGTAATAACCCACGTCTGAAGGACTGAACATGGAAGAAACAGTCCGAAACTAACTAAAATAATACTAATCAATGGGAACACCTATCTTAAGACAGTCCTTCTATGTCAAAAATGTCACAAAGCTAACTCCAACCAGCTGTGTTTGAACTGGTTCTTCTTGTGGCACTGCTATTGTATCTCCTGTGTTACTAATGGAATTGGTGACTATTAATTTTGCTTTAGCAGTTGGCATAAATGGTTCAAAGCCAACAATTAACCAAAGTTTTAAGGGCTGCTTTTTTAAGCAGTCAGCCTTACCAGGGCACCGTTCCAAAGCCATCCTGCTCTTTTTGATACTTAAAACTGAGAAAAGCTGTAAGTATAAGAACACTCTCATTTAATTCAGCAAGACTCCATGCTTTCTTAACACTGTAAATACAGAATATAGATTGAATCAGTCCTATCCAGATTTCCTAATAGAGAAATAATAATTAGACACACAAGCTCCCTGCCTGCCCCTTCCTGTTAGCCGCTCACAGGACAACTTCTGCTGGCTCACACACACACCAGCCATCAGGTGGCAGCCAGAAAACCACAAATTGATAGGAAAGCTTCATAAGCCTCAGCATCACAGACCCATTTGTTCTGTTTGAATCAATACTGGCATGCTTGAGTACACTCAGCAAATTAAGAGAGAAAATCAACAAGAGCAAACCCCTTAGTGACAAACCTCTGTCTTTGGGATACGCCTTGGAGGAGTCTTGCTGGACAGCTCCTCTAGGAAACCAAGGCAACCTGTAGAACTCCCAATGGTCGCCTCCAGTGTTGCCTGAGATGGGAGGACCATCTTGATCTTTCCTGGAGGAGGAAAGGAGCTTGTAGTTTTCTGAATGCAGAAAGAAGTCCTTCTAAAGCATTTTCACTCTTTCAGTGCTGATCCAGGGGCTATTAAGCTCTTCCCATTTCTTGCTTCATAGGTCTCACACAGTTGTTTTTAATCTGTGCTGTAACTGTTTGCATTCCCTGGCACTACAACCGTTTCTCATACAAAGACATAAACAGCAAGGATTGCAGCTCCAAAAAAGCCATATGTTCTACAAAGCCATCAGACAATGTGTGGGAGGCAGAGGTACAGGGAGAAGGGGAAATGCTTTGCCTGGAGTCGCACAGGAGGACAGGACTTGGAACACTACTGTTTGTGAAGCAGCTCTAACCCCCAGGAGGTCCAAAATTGCTAACCAGACAAGTTCGTGGGAGATACTGAGTGTCTCAGGAAGTAAAATGCCACGAGCAGCATCCCAATGCTGTGATAGAGCTAGTACAACAGCTTTGAGCAGCTTTGGCTATTGTACAATTGCCATGGGGTTTTATTCCTTTTTATTCTCCTTCCTGTAGGTTAAGAGAGAAGATGCGAGGGTTTGGGAGTAGGAGAAAAGCAGATTGTAAGCTCCATCAGAAAACTTCTGATCTGTATTCTAGTCTATTATAAAAGTTGGTCATCAAAGTTGATAAAAAGAGAGTGCAGGTGATGGGAATTAAAAACCCAGTCTGGGAACTGACACAGTACTTTGCATTTTTCTTCTTTGTACAGGATCAGTGCAGCCCTGATCAGTACAACTATGCCATCAATGGTGAATCAAAGCCACCACTCCATAGGCAGAAAGTATCTGAATGTTCTGCCCTCAAAAGCCCTTTGATGTTATGTGCATGATGCCATCTGCAAACAAAGGGACTTTTTTTCCTCATCTGTACTTCAACTTTTGAATGTACTCTGAAAACCAGGGAGAATACTTTTTTTTTTTTTTTTTTGGTGGAAAAGGATTTTGCTCCTTACCCATGGTTTTTGCCATCTCTAGATTAGACAACTTTAGGTGATGCATTTAGCAGTACTAGTCAATGCAAAATGTATTATTAAGCATCACCATTAGAAATCATACGGTAGTTGGGTAGTTGGTCAAAGGTACAGAGCAGTCAAGGGAAGGAACAGGCTGAAGAGACTACTTGTTATATGGAGGGTGGATCAACCTCTGGAGATAATCACCTTTTCCATCTGCTGAAGATGCACACAACAAGCTTAGACAGCTTATTTTAAAATGGATTAAATGAAAGGAGAGCTCATCCTTAAGTAGCTAGCTCATCCTGCAAAGAGCCACACCTCTGCTCCATCAAATTCATTATTTCTCTCCCAACATGCTGCCTAACTTGTCTTCTCCTTGTAAGATGGGCATCATGAGTTTTCCCCTAACACTTGAATGCAACCAGAACATTCAAAATCACCATCTTTCATATTTTTGCCATGGGGTTTAAGAGACAGAAATGAGAAAGAAGAGCAACCACCTGAATTTTTCAAGATGGGAGTCAGTGTTCCCCAGTAGAGCCTAAAGTAGAGTCTTTAGGACTCTGCCAGCACATGCCTTACTGCTGGCATTAGCCCAAGCTTATGGTTGAGTAAATTGTTTTCTTCTCTGCATCAATTTTATGCACTGTAAGCAGCTGATGGAAACCATTACAACACTTCAAAGAATTACCTAAAATTTATGAAAAGACAAGTTAACAGGGAAGCAGGGGCTATTTCATAATTAGTTGCACGGCAGATGCAGCAACGAACAGCTGAGTAACAAATAAACAGCTGTACATGGGTGTTTTATGAGTAAGGTAACATACGTTCCCCTGAAGGACTTAGCCAATATTCACAGCAAAGTACATGAAGTCAGGCTACTGCGGTTTTGAAGAACCATCACAAGGTATGAATTCTTTGGAAATGCAAACAGATGAAGAAGGTAGCTTGCTACCTCCTTGGTGGCAACACCAATTTATGGTATGATCACCACACAAAATGTAGGGCACCTGCCTACCTTCTGTATGATGGTATGATGTCTATACACAATGCTCGTTGCTACACTTCTAAAGAAAATACCAACCGACCAACCCAACTGCTGTAAGCAAGATGTAAACTCACAAGGGTGTTAATGCCTAATTTTAAGCATGCATTAGTGCAGTCTGTGAGCGATGCTACGTGATCCAGAAAAGGTCTACTTCCATTCCACCTTTGACAAAGCCAGTACTGCCCACTTGTGCCCCACGAACAGCTACTTTAGGTTCGTAGGGACCAGCCTTACTCTTTACTTAAATCCTGACATTGCACATCACCAGTGAGACTGACACAATTAGAAATCAGTGTGTGTGGCAATCACTTGATTCAACCATATGACCCACCGGAGCATTAAGCAGCAAGCTGGATCTTTTAGGTAAGAAAACTTTGCATATTACATTTTTTTCCCCAACTTGAATGGAACTTCTTTCCTTTAACATGCACCTACCTTACTGGCTTCTTCCAAAACACCAGGTGAGGAGTCTCTGCAATTCCTTCTCCCAAGTCCATGATCTTCATGGTGCTGTATTACTTTCCTGAAAGTGATCTGACTCTCTCAACAACAGAACTTATGCATACAGATCTCCAGTCAACGTTATCAGGCTTCCAAACAGCCTTAGGAAAGGAATACAATTTGACTTGCTGTTGGCTCAGATGACAATCAGAAATTCAACACGCACGTTTTTAATAAAAATCTACCCAACAGCAGTACTTGCTCATACCTCTGTGAGGCTTTCTAGATTAATAAAAAAAATTACTTGCAGTAAAACAGAGGTAAACATTTGCATTAGAACTGATCATCTTCAATTACATATAAAAATATTCAGGGATTATTTTATGAACTGAAAAGCTACAGTAAATTACAAAAATTACATTGATGTCCATAGGTTCGCCCGTGCCATTTAGGCTCTTAATTTCTGTTACTGAAAGAGGGGTGAGGAGTTTTCTATGGATATGTAGCAAACTATTATCTAACTAAGAATGTTAAAGGCTGTGTCAACTCCCAGCTTTGCTTGCTCCAAGACAAATGCAGCAGCTCTCCCCAGGTCTGGTCTCCTTCAAACGGCGCGTGACACACAGATTAGAGGAGAAGCCATGCTTTGTTCATAAACAATTTATTTCAAATATGTGCCCTTGTTAATTCAACAATGATGTATGGAGAATCACGTCCTCCACCAAACAAAGAGAAAACTGATTTGGAAATCTTCCACCTGACTCATTTGCTCATGATACCTTGACAATGCCTCCCTGCTCCTTCCTGAGCTGCTGAAAGTATGGCTCAGAGAGAGCAGAAACTTGCACCTTACTCTGAAATGACTAGAAATACAGTGAACAAAGAATCAGTAAAACAACCATTCAGGGAGGCAGAGGGCTATGAATATACAGACAAATATAAAACATCTTATTGGGATTTCTACTCTTTTTTTTTTTTCTTTTTCTTTTTCCCTGCAAATAAGATTAAAAAAAAACACTTTGACTTCAGAGTCCTGCTGTTCCCCACCTTCATTCTCTCATCTCCAACAGAAAGAAATCATTCAAAAAATGCTAGATGTTCCTAACTCCTTTTTATTTTGTTTTCTAAATAAATGTTTGAAATTCTGTGCCTCTCCTTCCCAAAAAGCAGGCAATGTTGCATGGAGTAAACAGGACTGGACAAAGCAGGAGTTTCACATGGATGAACTGCTGATTATCTCTTCTTACTATTTGGTACGGGTGTGTGCTTTGCATTTCTATTGACCTAGATTATAAGACATGAAGCAAGTCATTTTGGACGCTGAATGCCAATCTGAGCATTAAGGAGAAACTAACAGTGCCTGGGTCCTGGTGCAAGTGGTTATGGACTCACGGAACTTCCTTGGTTTAATATTTACATGGATGTTTTAAAATTATTGTCTGTGAAACATTTTCCAAAGATGCCTCTATATCTGAGAAAAGATAAAAGAACCCTTGATCCAAATCCCACCTCCTTTCAGAAGTCTTGTTAAAAATTTTGATTCATCAATTTATCTTAGCACACTTAAAAGCAGAGTAGTGAAGAATGGCTTTTTAAAAAAGAAGGAAAAAAGAGAAAAACCACCAATCTCTATGGAGACCGTCGCTCTTTTTTCATAAGTAAATGACACTGAATGGTGTGGATTCGATTCTTTGCTGGGGCAAACTCCGGCTGAAGTTTTAATGTTGACTCATACCATTTCATCGCCTTTTCAAACTCTTCCTATAAAAAAAGAACAGAAGATTGCATAAAGTCAGATTCTAAAAACAGTGAACACTAACTTTCTCATTCTTTCATTTCCTCCTCCAGATAACTCCGGTATTCTCTGGATTCAAATAACTGCAGAACATTACTGACCGATTCTCTTGCCTTTTCTTTTTAATAATCTTGGTACTCTTGCTGTAAAATGGTTAAAAACAAACAAACAAACACAAAACCCAAGATTTAGACTGAATGTAACAACTTTTTCTTTTATTTAAAATGGCAGCAAAGCACTGAAACAGGTTGCCCAGAGGGGTGGTAGATGCCTTGTCCCTGGTGACATCCAAGGTAAGGCTGGACAACCTGATCCAGCTGTTGGTATCCCTGCTCGCTGCAGGGGAGTTGGGTCAGATGACCTTTAAAGGTCTGTTACAGCTCAAATGATTTCATCTCTCTTTTCAGCCACTTTCGGCATGTTTTTCCTCCTCTTTCCTCCTTATAAGAACTGAGCTGCTTCTATATTTTTGAGACCGTGGATTATTTATTTCATTTATTTATTTATCTATTTTCCTGAATCTACTAAAGGGAATCCCCCCCCCCCAAAAAAAAACAGGTTTGGATTTTGGCACCTTTCCTCTTAAACAGCATATTCAGTATTTCCTATGGCAAGGCTATTGATGAACTACTGGTAAAGAGCTAAACTAACATCCCCACGTGAAAGCAGGCAGCGAGTGGCACAGCACTTCTAGACTCTCAAGTTTCTTTATACATAAAAGACGACAGAACTTCGGGCAGACTATTGCTTCCTACTTGGAACTCCCCAGGATCTCACTCTAAGCATTAGCTCAGCTTTAGTCAAGTTCCTTTTTCTCAGTAATTTGTTCATACACTTCAGGTAATGCTCATTTTTAGTCACATTATAAACACTAACTACATCAATGGAGGTGGAAAGCCTTGATTTTTAAAAAGTGTATTACCATACAGTGTCAAGAGGACTTACAATGGAAATCCCATATTACCTTATGGGAGTACTGACAAACGAAAATGAAAAAAAGCAGATTTTTCCAGTATTACTGGTATTACTTTGACAATTGTTTAGATTTCTTCTATAACATCCATGCAGAGTTTTTACTCTTTATCAAGGCCAACAGTTTCCACTTTTCAAGGTAGTGGGATGAAAAGTCTTGCAAATTAAGGAACGTTGGCCTCTATGATGCTACACTTTTGATTACTGTTGTTTTTTTGGTTTTTTTTCTCTAAACAATCTGTTGGGCAGACTCAGTTCTTAAAGATAACTTCCTAAATACAAAATAAATAAATTCACTTTTATATCTGTATAATTTGATCCAGAAGATAAGTTTTGTCCTGTTGCTAACCATTTCACGTAATGAATATGTGGCTTCACTGAGAAATCTCTCAGATCCAGGAGAATAAAGTTATCCTTAGGCACTGTGCTCACTTGAAAAAGACACTGGCAACTCAAGCATAAAACTTCATTTCTTTCAAACTACTGTCAGAAGCAATAGCTTAATAGAACAAAGTCATTCCTTTCTTCAGTGTGTTTCTACTGTGTGTTCAACAGTACCACACATTTCAAGTCTTTTCAACCCCGCTAACCACAATACACCATTACCTCTCAAACTTATCCTGTTATCAGCATGATCCCCCCCCAGCCAGAAGAGCAAACCATTACAGACAGATCTATGACAAGTGCTAAATACTGGCAGGGATACATAGAACACGTGTAATTGAAAATACTTTTGACATGAATATACATATCAACTATGTTCCAGTTTAATGGTGCCTCTCTTACCTTGAAATATACTGGTCCTGTTGAAGAAAAAAAAGCAACCAAGAACCAATCCAGCTTTAGTAAGGAAAAAGGAATGAACATTTTGCATTTGTGTGAAATAGCAAAAGCTGAATTACAGATTGGAATTCATAGGAAGTATGAAGAACTTTGAATTCAATCTGTAAATTATTTTGGGTGTTGATAATCCAAATAGTGAAATTAAACATCTCTTTTGCTTGTTTATTGCACCTGCAAACTGGGTTTTACTAACTACATTAAACTAAGCTCTTCAGGATGGAAACTTAGTTTATCATTAATTTCCCAGTGCAACAAAAATACCCTGTGTTTATTTAGAACGGAAGCCAGTCAAAATCATCAATTTTTTGCTGTTGTCTTAACAAAGCTTTGTAGGCAGCATCCTGAAGCCAGCCTGTAACAACACTACCTTCATGTATTAAATGAGTAGTAAAAAGCTTTGAAGCTCCAAAAAGTGTATTAAAAAAATATCTTCTTACTGACACTCCCCCTCCTTCACAAATGCTGCTTCTCCAAAATTATTTGTGGAACTATGAATTCCACGTGTCATAAACAAGACACATCAGAGTAACAAACACACTCACCATTGCTACGTAGACATTCGCCAGTGTGAAATGATTAACCACGAAGTGCGGTGCTATTTCCACTGCCATGGTAGCAACAATGATAGCATCATTCCAAAGTCTGGCGTTGTGGAAGATGTTTGCCAGGCTTATTAGTGGTACATCCTTTAAGAGAAGAGAAAGTGATCAACAGTGAGGTTCTTTCCACTGAAACTGTTTCAGGAGCGAGAAGACTGACAGAAGGCTCCACCACCTGGTCACTTTGAAAGCACTTAGCAAAAAAAAGGCACTTGACCCTGAGCTATGAACAAAAACAGTAACTCACATACATATATCCGCTCACAAAAGTGAGCAAACATTGCTTTTGCATAGACAACTCAAAAATTAGCTCACATTAAGTGTCCAAGCACATATATTTATTTTTAAGATGCTGTTACTTTTTCCCCAAAGATAAGATGTACTCTGAGAGACAAGAGAAGCTCTTTGATCCCTCTCCTTCAGCAGTTGCACAAAAGGAATACGAATAAAGAGAAAGTAGGGAAGTGAAAAAAGAGTTAAACATTAATGGAACTCACACGCTGTTTTCTATCCCATCCCTGACACAGATTTCCTATAAGATGCTAACAGCTATAAACAAAATCTTCTCAGGTAGTCACCAATGTTTTTATTTCCTGAATTTCCAGACTGTGTCTGACTGACAAAACTGTGGAGCCCTGACAGCTGTAACAAGCTCTCAGGGAGCTGGACTTCACATCTAGGAAGGGAAAATACCACTCAGAGGTGATCTGCAGATGCATTCAACAGAAAACTAAAAATTTAGGATGCAATTTGATCCCTTCCTCCTTGATGCCATGCAGATACTATGGAAGCTAGAATCATAAAAGAAACCCACAGGAAAAAAATTACTACTTATTTGGATGAGGAAAGGTGAGATGGAACACAAAGCCAAAAAGGAAGATTAAACAAATAATACATTGCTATTCATCCAGTGCTAAATCACTAATTCCAAGCTGCAGCTGTATCTTTGCAAACAAGACTCAGTTTTTCTCTGGAGCCAGGACAAAAACTAAGCACGGATTTGGTGTAAACCAGTCCCAGTCAGCTTTATATCATGGTATCAGAAAACAGTCAGCACTACTGCACCATAATAGAAAGACAGGCTTGTTGTGTTGGGCCTTGGTTCCAACCTCGTTTTAAAAGGATGATGATAAAAAGATAGAATTACAGGAGACAAAAGATAGTAATGATGTGAAATAGGAAGAGATCAACATTTCTGAGTTGAGGCCTTTCTCTGGTTAATGGATAAATCTTCTTAATAATAACATGACAGTGTAAACTACTTTGTCTTCTGATTTTCAGGAAACAACTTAAGACCAAGAGTTAAAAAGTGGTTTGCATTTTACGATGTTGAACAATTTCAAAGTGAAATCCACAATGCTGAGTTAAGGGCCTATACTGCATTTACCATTCAGGAGGGTGAAGCTGGTGTCTAAGAACAGACATAATATTCAACACCCCATGGGGCAGTGCTAAGGGTGCAAAGCATTGCAGTCAACTGAAACAGTGGGCTATGTCCAAAATATTACCTTTTTTGGATTAAAGCACAAAACTGCCACTCAAAATCAGGCACCAGTCAGCCAAAGCAGTTATGATTTCAGCATTTAAATTATCCTTTCAGATCTCACCTCCTTCCACCCCTTTAAAAGCACAATCATATTTTAGGGTCAAATACTTGTACAAGATGAGGCTGACAAAGATTCAAAGTCCTACATAGCAGAAGGAGGTTTAAGCCTGTAGTACCCAATAGAGAAGTGTTAAACCCACTGAAATGCAGGAAATTGCTCTTTTGTAGCCCACCTTCACAGGTGGCGAAAGTCTTGCAATTTCATCACAAGTACCTGATATACAGTACGTATACAGACTCCTGATACGCACAATTCTAGTTTTAATAATCGTATGTGAAAACTAAGCAGCTATCTCACGAGGACAACATTATTTTATCTGTGTAGCAGGCAGATGTGTACACACCTTCATGTGATGGGGTGCATAGTGTAATGCTTGCCGTAAACAATCAATCGCCTTCTTTCCTTGGCCCTTCACCCTCCAGTAGAGAGCTGCCATGCTAGAGAGGACCCATGAAGTCTGATTCTGCAAGAGAACACGAAAATGAGTCATATAGACACCTTTAGTTAACAACCTTCCTGCCTTTCACTCTTCGAATTTACTCAATATATCGGGATAGAGGATGCTTCACTTAAAAATAGCATTCAACTATTCCAAAGTGTCTTAAGAATTTATCTAATAACATATAAGCAAAAGCCTCATCAATGAGCCAAATAAAACACAAATTCCAAGCAGAACATCATTTTTCTTAATCTTTTGTACAGTAACAACAGCTTCAGCAGTCACAGTGTCTTCTAACCAGCTGACAGGTGCTGAGAATCTAGATGTGTACATACATTACCATATATAAATCAACAATTTTCACCAGCTAAGATGGCTGATTGTTCTCTTTGGGCTCTCTGTTGCCACCAAAGGAGAAAGGATGCTCTGGGATGCAACTCAAAGCAAAAGCCTGAACAGACTAGCTGATCAGGTTTGTTGCCTCCAGTTGGCAGACTCCCATGCCACATGTTAGAAAGGAAAATACTACGTGCTTGAATTCAATGGACTCAGACACTTTAAGTTAATGTTTATGCTCACATGTGCAATTAATTAAGTAGTCATCTTGATTTGATTAACTCTTGTGAATAACGAATGAGATTGGTAGACAGAAGAACTGTGCTTTATTTTCATCACAGCTAGCCTTATGAAGAATTCTGTTTCTCTTCTGTTAGTAGCAAATTTTCCATGTATTTGGACAAAGCTTGCTGTTTGCAGGGTCAAGTGTAGCACATAAGACAAGACTTAGCATACCTAAAGTCAAAAGAAACTAAGCTTATGCAAACTTAAGAGTAATATCTTCACTTTCTGGGAACAATAAAGGCTTACTGACTTCAGTTTCAAACCACAGTAACTTCCTTAGAGAGCCTTCAGTAGAATAGGCCAGGGGCACCAAACTGTTCTGGTAGATCCCTCTTTTGTGTTATAGTTTGAGATATCTTCCTGACAACACTGGAAGTATACAGCAATCACTGCATTCTGATTTGTATGTCATTGGAAAATTATGTCCCTAAGCACCTCTCCAGGTGAGGCCCTCAGTAGCCTTGATCTAGCTAGGAAGCTTGGTTTTCTCAGTGGGGAACACAAATATGCACACATATACAGCCTTGCATATGGTGCTATACCACTGCCTGAATGCATCTGACACTTCAGCTCAACACTGCATAGGGAAAAAACGAATAGGTAGGAAAGAGAAGAACTCTTTTCCTGCCACAAGTGCAATTGGAAGAGCTGAGCCATGGGTTAACTCTGACTTTCCTTAAGCTCCAAGTGAATGCAGCACCTGAAGAAAGACTGAGAGTTATTAAAACAGTTTAATATCATAGAACGGCTAAGGATGGAGGAAACCTTAAAGATCATCCAGTTTCAATCCTCCTTGCTATGGCCAAATTTGCCACCCACTAGATTAGGCTGCCCAGGGCCCCATCCAATCTGGCTTCAAAAGCCTCCCAGGGATGGGGCACCCACAGCTTTCCTGTGCAACCCACTCCAGCACCTCACCACCCCCTCAGTAAACTTTTTCCTCCTAACATCTAACCTAAATCTTCTCTCTTTTTGTTTGAAGCTATTTCCCCACATCCTATCACTATCAGACAATGTAAAAAGTTGGAAGATTGTTGGAAGCCTGTGAGGGCATTATAGATGCTGAGTAGACACAAATCTCAAGTCCAAGTACAAATTCATCCCTTATTTCAGACAGATGGTTTGAGACTGGACTGACTGCTAAGCCAAGCAGTATGTCCAGACATTATTCTTCTCACATTCATACGTACCTTTTCCAGAGCTTTGGCTATTCGAGTACCAACTTGTTCTAATGACTGTGGTGAGTACTGGTCTTTGCCAAGATTCTGTAGCACCTGTGAAAAAGAAAGGACAAGTACTTAACGGAAACTGAGAAAAGATATCCTTCACTTGCTGGCTACTCTCTTCACCCAGCATTTTGCAAATCACTGATTTGTTTGAACCTAAACAATCACTATATAACTAGAGTTGGTACTATCATCATAGAATGTTTTAACTCCATGCATTGAATACTGAGAATTCTAGAAGTTTGTGCATATTCTGATTTTATTCTACTAACTCATCTATCTAGAGCGATAAATACCAAGACAGCAATGGTGTTTTAGTATTTCCCTCATCTCAGATCAACAGAAGATTGGGAAAACAGTCTGGTAAATATTCTGGTTAAAAATCACTTTTAGCCTGCATCATTCTTACAGTCTTATTCAGGTGTACATGTACTGCAGGGCACTTTGGGAGACAGGGCACTAAACGTACCTTGAATCTGCCATGGTATAGAATGTTTTTGTATGACAGCCTTCAACTGTGGCATACCTCTTTAAGTTGACTCTCTCCAGTGTAATGCAGGCTTGCTCGACTAGAGACACCTTGCAAGTGGTCCAAAGTATGCATACTAGCTGGCAGATTGGGGTTACAAAGGGGCTCCATGGCTGGTTCTTGCAGCTGTGTTGCAAAATCAATGTGTTCTGTAATGCTACAAAGGTAATAAATTGAATCAGTCAGGACAAGAAGAGAGAAGAGTCATTACAAAGCTCCCTAGTGAATGTAAACTGCACAGAAGAATCTCCTTTGAACAGCTTGAGAAGCAAGAGAAACTGGATCTTCAGTCTGAAGTTGCATTCTTCTTTGCAAGTCTACTGTTAAAATACCACATCATTATTCCAAATGTCTTTGTAATCCTGATAGTTCCTTCTTACTTTAATGAACAATAAAATCTTTAGTTAATGTACACTCGAGGCCATACAACTGCCTTGCTTTGTGTGAGTGCTTAAGGTCCATACATAAGATACTTACTCAATGTTTTTAGCAGAAACAGCGAGCCATGTGCTGGCCACAGTTGTGAGCTCTACCCTACGGAGTTTCAGACATTCATCAGGACTTGGCCACCCAAGGCTACGATAGTCATGCCTCTTTCCTGAAGAGAAGAAAAAAAAAAAAAGAAATAATAAAACTGATTATTTTCAAGCAGAAAGACTTAGTACAATGAATTACAAAATACACCAGGAAATACCTACAACACAAAAGTCACAGAGCTGCCATCAGATTTCTTTAAGAACAATTCCATATCCAAATACACTGAATAGAACTTGTGGGATCCAAAGACAGAAGTGGATGCTATGGCAGATTGAGGTTTGATGAGATTTGATGGCAAAGTTTTAAGATACAGAGTTTTTCAATAGCTGCAGATTAAAAACAATTGCCATTCTTGTTCACAAGTCATATCTCTAACTCCTTCAAGTTCTTAAGTGAGTTATCATTTATGATGTACAGCTACAGTAAGAACTAATAAAAGCTGATTACTCCATCTTCTGACAATCTGAGACAAAAAATACTGTCATTTCTTATCCATGAATAAAGGTTTTACTGCATTCGCACTCAAGACAGCAACATTTCTGAAACTACTTACAACCTCTCATTTTGGAAATGAGTTAACCAAGGAAGGGAAAGGTTAAATAATTTACTTTATTTTAGGAATCTGATCTTCACTTTTGATCAAAAAATCCACTGAAATCTTCCCCTCACATTTGATGGATCTTGTACCAAATCCTACAAATCCAACTTAACTGCTAGGAAACATGCTTCTCCCATCAAAATCATCTGAACTACTTTGAAGATAAAAACGACTCATCGTAGCCTTAAATTTGCACAGTGAGAGGCCGAATTCACAAACATGAAGGTCTATCATATCAGCTACAGATGCAGTATTCTAGTACCTATTTCTGGTTACCTAAAATTTTGACTTCTTGGATGCAAGATCTATTTCCCATCAAGGTTTAAGTGCTTCACCACAGTTTTGCAAAATGATGATAAAGTCTGCAACACTATGTCTTTTGTAAAATATTCTGATTAAAGGAAAATCTACTCTGAAAAACTTGAGGAAATTCCAGAGGGGAAAGATCATTTTTTGTCAGTGGCACTGTGCAGTACCTGACTTAAAGTTACTACCAGCATGAACAGGAAAAGACTCTGAAAGGCATGAAAATATTACACAGGGACAGATCAGTTATCAGAGTACCAGTCAAACAGAGGACGGTCATTTCCCTGTTCTGCTTGGAACTCTCCAAGTGAACCTCCAAGGCATTATTTAAACTTTTGATAATGTAGTTCTTGTAAAGAGGATGTCAGCAGAGCTTGCCTCTCAGGAGTGTGAGAAAGTTAATGACTTTACAATTAAGGGATGCTGTGTAATAAAGCTAGGAAAGTAGCTCAGGGAGAGAACACACACTGAGAAAAGGAAAGGTGCGTCCTCACAAACGGTTACTTGTTGTCATGCAACCCCCTCCTTATTTAATTTAATAACTCGTATTTGTTAGTTGCTAATAACTTTATAAGCTTGCTAAAGACTTCACGTAAAAGCCTTCAAAAACGTGAATTACTTTCTAGGTCATCAAATTGTCAATGACTGGAATGTAGAGAACACATTTTTGTATGCCCACAACATTAAAATTTTACATCAATTGAAATCATAGTAAGATGAAATGTATGGGGAACAATTATTCATCCCCTCTTCCTTGGCATCAATAAGTGCTAGAAATTCCAAACTTCAATCAAAGCAATCAAGTGCTGACGATTTCTGTCCAAATGAATGCACTGATGGAACTAACGTGCACTATTTTAATAGATCTTTCCACAATACTTGTTTCTTAAGTAGCAAAACCTCTCTCTCTTTCTGCTAACCTCCTCAACCACATTGGTGCAAGACTGCACTCTTCACTAGCTCTACTAAAAAAGAATTAATTAACTCCCCACTCCATTCACTATTCCTACTGACATTATCACTGTCTTTCACTCTCCACTTCTACCACTTTATCTCCAGAAGTTCTGGGTATTATCTAGAAAGTTTTCATACAGTGGAGGAAGTTATGCTGTACTTCATGTAGGAGGTACTCACAGAAGAGAGCTGTTGTTTTTCCACATTCTCATCCAGAATTTATATTCCACTACGTCATCTTTGCGGTACATATTTATAGTAATAAACCAATGTAAAATAAAAGCTGCCATGAAATAAACCATAGTCTAGAGGAAGGTCCCTGCCTACAGCAGGGAGTTGGAACAAGATGATCTTAAAGGTCTCTTTCAACCCAAACCATTCTATGATTGTATAGTAATTCAAAACCTGCAAGGGATTTGCTTTCTCTCAAAGTGGCAAGTTACCTATTGGTCCAGGAGAAGGTATCTTTGGTCCACTGATCTCCAAGGCAGTTTGGTAGAAGTTTTCATTTTCTCCGTTAGCCCCTTCTTCTCCATTTCTCCCATTTGGCTCCTGGAGATCCAAGCTATCAGCTTTTGGTTTTTTTAAACGTTTGACCTGAAAAGTGATCTACCAAAAGGACAATATTGGCAAGGTTAACATTAAGACACATCACAAGAATTAGCTGCTCCAATACACTACCTGTTTTAGCCCAAGGATTCAATTCCAAAGATGCTATGATGAGATCTCATCTCCTCCCCATCTCAACTCATTCTCTGAGCCTGCTCATTTTTAATGCATCACACTACGCAAACAACATACAACTTCAAACTCTAGCCTAAGAGAAAACCAATTTGACTGCTGAAGAGCTGAAATGCATTTCTCATTACATATTTCCTTGGCAACATGATGACTACAGGTATTTTTGTTATCTTCATGCTAACTAGGACATTTGGTTAAAATCTTGTCTCCTTTGTAACTCTGTACAGGTAGCATGGAGGAACTCAGCAACATTCAACACCCAATCACCTGCTGTTGATAATCAATGATGTTAGTTTTAGTGGAAGCCTTTCCTTTAGAATGGACTGAAACTAATAGCTCATTTCACGTAAAACACAAACCAGCTCCGTGTAACCTACAGGGGAAGTTCCCAGAAACTGTCTTAGTATATCCCTCTGTAACAGTAAGTTGGTACAAGTTTTTTACAAACTCACCCAAACTTACCCATTCAGCTTCATCATCATCACCACAGTCCCCAAAACAGGAGCTTGCCAGGCCATCCTGAGCTCCCTTCTTTAGGACACGGATTCCCTGTAAGTCCATTCGACGACCTTTTACTTCCAGCGCCCCTTCAAAAGCTTCTTGAGGCCATGAGTTTTCAAACTCATCCACCAAAGCCAGCATCTCTTCAGACATCTGATCATCTTCTAAACTCTCCATTCCTTCTGAACCATTGCTTTCTGCAGTAACAGTGTCTAAAAGGGAATACCATAACCTCATTTTTTTGTAGCTTCATCCATAAGTTTTATTAAAAAAAAAAAAGGTTTGTTCATTTCTTTTTTCCCTGTGATCTGACTCTTTCATTTGCACAAACTAAATACTCCGTGCTGCATATGGAGAAAGGGACTGGAGAATACAGACTACATCCTTTACCTTGGAAAGCATCCTACCTTTGATTTCACTTTTCATGCCAGACTTGGAGAAGAACAGTAAATACCACAAACTAAGTTTTAAGGATCACTTTCCACTTTACAGGCAGAAGCGAATAATGTAGGTCCTCGGAGGAAGGAAGGCAGCTCTTCCAAAAAGTCTAGAAAATCATTCATCTGTCAGTACTGAATTTTAAGGCTGACTTACTTTCCAGTCTCAAGATGGAGGGATCTCTTAACGAATGTTGAGTAAGGATTTCTGTATCTTCTGTACCTCTCCCAGAGTGTCCTTCTGCCATTTCTGTGACTGACTCATGGTGGTCATCAAAGTATTTCTCCTTGTCATGACTACCTTCTGGACTCTTCTCATGACAGTGACCTGAAAGAGAGGAATTTATTGATACACCACATAAGACTTCTCCTTTTAGTCATAAATGCGCAATCTTGCAGTTGTTTACACACAGATTAGTAGTAGGGTTTCACAAAGTATCAAAGCCATTGCTTAGTGGAAAACAAAACCAACCAAAACAACCCTGCTCTGCCTTTTGACAAGGCAGATTACCTAAAAAAGTTACAGAAAATGTTTTTACCTACACACTGTGAATGACTAATGAAAGAAAACACAAGCATCTTTTGATAGGAAGCTGCACAGTACTTGAGAAACAACTGTGTGGTGGTAGCACTTTCAATGAGTGTTTCCAAAGATCTCAGATTTCCTAACTGTAATTCCTTGTCAGATTCTCAGGCACAGTGTCTAAAGGGCTGACCCCCTTCACTTCCCCAGAGTTCCACAGTTACAGGGACGTGCATCTCCATGTGGTGTGAGGGTTGGGAGCTGCCCTCACTTTGTGGCACAGCTACAGAGCCAAGACATGGGAAGCCTGTCACTAAGAAGTAAAGCAGATATTCCAAGTACTAAACTACTATTCTAAAATCCTTCCTTTCTCCTTCCAATCACTTACGAGTGAACACAGCTCATATACACAAGTGAATTAAGAAGCATGTAGCGAATCAAAGAGCCCATGCTAAATGCAAGATCCTCAAGTATGTTCCCTGCTCTACTTGTGAAAGCTATTTGTACTACAGACTGCATATGGAAAGCACTATTTTTCCAACTGGCAGCATGAATTACAAAGAATATGAATACGGCAGTTTTCTCCACACGATGATGCCATGTTACAAAGGAATATTTTTAATGCCTTGTTCTTCATCAGGCCAGCATGAAGGGGATGGTTCAACTCTCAGATAGGTGTCACCCGTTCCATTACTTGTCAGTGATGGAACATACACTGTATGCTCTGTACTTCTGCATGTCAACATTCAGGTAACACCTCTGGAGATGTCAAAAAACCAAACAAATAACTGTATTCACGAATTTTCCAGAAAAAGGTTCAGTAAAAACTAGTTTTCTGCCAAATATGAAAAGACAAGAAGGCCATTAGATAAGCAAACATTCAAACTAGAAGCTGATAACTTCAGAAACTGTCCTAACATCTACCACGTAATTATATTCTTCCCTTCCTACTTATCCTATTAGTGACTCTTTCTTCAATCCTGCCACATCTCCCTCTGTGCTGTCAATAAAAAAAAGTCATTGGTTTCTCTACAAAAAAAAACTCTTCAATCTATGGAGATCCTCATGTTTATTTCACGAAGAGTGGCATGCACAGAACACTAAAGCTTAAACAAGTCCCCCTGCCTGCCATCACAACCAGTCTGATTTTGATGCAAGGCAGGTGCTACTCAGTAATGTAATGACCACAACTCCCTTTGCTGAAGGTCAATTCATCATTAGTATGAAGGGGAATTAAAAAAAAAAAAGCAAAATGAACAACATATACAGACAGTTATTTTTGAGATAAAAACACCCCAAAAAAAACTAGAAATAGCAAGCGAGAGGGAAAAAAGGCACAATTCTACTTAAGACTAACCTTGCTAATATAAATTTACAAATACTAACTGCTAAAAACAGACTAAATGAGAGTGCTGGTTTTCTTGGGATTTGAGAGCTGCTATATATAGAAATCCGAGTGGCCTGATTTTTTGAAATTACTGCTTTCAGTTGCCTGATGTCACAGGAGGAAAAAAAGGCTGGCTGAAAAAAGAAGAGAAGGTCTTGGATGAGCTTACCATGGAGTGGTGGTATGGAAACACCGCCCACAGAACGTTACAGCTTGTATCAGCTGCATGCTTGCAAAGCAACAGGGAAGAACACCTAGTACAAGTTCCACCAAAGGAACAACGCAGCTCCAGGTTCCAGAAACATTCCCCAGCAGCAGAGCGTGACCCACGTCATTTCAATACCTACTGCACACCACCTTGTTGAAGGACAAAAGTGACCGCTGCCCTAGGAATGCTCAGTTATACAATATTCATTCTTATTCAGAAATATTCTGGTCGTCCAAATGTGCACATGTGAATTTTGGGTGTTAAGTCCAGACACAGGGATTACAATTACAAAACTTGTAGTCTAAAACCACTTCGCAGTACTTGATCCTCCAGCTTACTGCATGAAAATGTACTGAAGAAGGATCTCTTTGTTGCTCATTCATTTTCTGGGAGCAGATGTTGTGACTTTATATCCGAGCTCAGAAAGTCCAGATAAAAGTGTATCAGACTGTTCTACCTCATGTATTCTAAGACTCCGTTGTTACTCACCAGTCAGTGGAACAAAGATGTTACCAACACAACACATGTAGTCTTTTGCATTTTATATAACATTAATAATAATATAATTATAATAATAATTATTATTCAT
Organism: Lagopus muta; assembly: GCF_023343835.1. Taxonomy (NCBI): domain Eukaryota; kingdom Metazoa; phylum Chordata; class Aves; order Galliformes; family Phasianidae; genus Lagopus; species Lagopus muta. The sequence goes on along the minus strand of NC_064438.1, from coordinate 21,304,865 downwards.
AAGAGAGGGAAATGCGACAAATAAATAATCTGACTGTGCCTATTTAATGAAAGAAATGGGAGAAAAAGAAATGAGAAAAGTTCATAAGCTATAAAGCAAATCCACTAGATAGAAAAAGCATCACAGATTCTAAAACAAAGCATGGAGATCCTTAAGATGAAAAGCAGAAAACAGTATTAGATGCTAGAAATCTCTATTCCTCATGTCATTTTAATCTGCTTAATTCCGGGGCTGATGTAGAAGTGCTTGTACAGCAACACATGGTCTCAACCACCCTGCCATGAAGGGACAGCATACATTTTAAGTACAGAAAAGATCTGATAAGGTCATCCTTTCCATCTAAAATTGATCACCTTGATTCTAAGGGCCCCTCTTCAATTTCCACCAAAGCTTTAGCACCTACTACAGACATTACAGCTAAAGAACCTCACAGCAAGAAGTCAAACTCCATGTTTCCTGATGCACACTCAAAACCATATTCTTCACAGAGAGATGCAGTGACAATAACTATCTTTTCCTATGAAGAGTGTTATATTACCCTTTAAACATGAAGATTAATAACAATCTCATTAGACCACATGAAAACTTTGGGGGTGCCTGCTGTTTCAGTGATACTGCATTTTTAGTATTAAATATATTCACTAGAGAAATGAAACTGAAGAATTGTCACCTATCATTCTATAGGACAAGTCCTGTCCAGTGCTCTTTGAGGAACCCTCTTTCAGGCAACATCTAAAACACGAGCTTTGACTTGGAGAGCTATAACAACTCTGGGGATTACATACTGCACAACCCAATTACCTTGATGTTTCAAGGTGAACAGACCATTTCATAAAGCTCCTGTGAGCTATTACCAGAAAACGTGTTATTCTGCCTGCATACAAAAAGATATTTGGTTGTAAAAGAAACTGATAATCTTTAGATCTAGGAATTTGTTAAAGGGAAAAAAAAACATCCAGGCCAGTTATTTTATGAGTTTTTTAAATCAATAGGATGAACAGTAACAAGGGAAGAGGAACATCTTTAGCAGCCATTGCTGCTCTGCTATACTGAATTATAAACTGTTATGCTTGTATTATGATTTTTGCTCTAAAACTCATGCATTCCTTTTCTTACTCATTTCTTTTAATTAAAAAAACAAACAAACACACACATTTAGACTTCAAAAAATAAAATAAAATCCCACGATTGAGCTCCGAAAGCAGAAACTGCAAACCACACTGCAATGATGGAACAGAGCTGTCACTGGAAACACAACAAATCCACCTGAGCTGCATGACTGAATGGTGCTCCAGTAGCTGTATCAAAGTTTTGTGCTTACCACACACTGAAGTGCAAAAATAACAACATATAACAAAGGGATTCCCAGTTTATTTTTAGAGAAAATGATTAACAGTGACAACTGGAGGTGGGAAGAAAAGTAGAAGCTTTTAATTAACAATTACCTGGCTATGCAATACTGATACAAGTGCTCAATGGGTCTATATTTAACTGAGGAAGAATACCCAAGCTTTACGACATATTCCCTCTATGCTCTAGGGCTCAGAAAAGACACAGAGCAGAAGGGCAGCCTGCATCTTCAGCAGCACAGAACTGCCAAAAGCCTTGTTGCACACTTGAAAAGCAAAGCAGTCCATTCAGCAGTTAAGTCTTGCCCACTGCTAGATTCAACAAGGCACGACTAGGTTTTGCAGTCCAAATACAAATGTACCTCCAGTATCTTTTACAGCTGTAACGTACTCCAGTAATGACTACAAATTGCCCCTGCCATCCACGTATCACCACTGTTACTATTCTGGAATAACAAAGGACAGAGAATAGTAAGTTGCTTCTCAGGCCAAGTATCTCTAGTCAGGTATCAATACTGATACTAGCTGAGAATGACAGCAGCCATGTCTCAACATCTGGACTAAGCTTTTGATATGTTTTCTGCCAAAATAGAAGCACCCTCTATTTTAAGCATTATTCCTTTCATAAAAACCCTCCTTTCCAAAATTGGGGTTACAGGATAAAACCAAAACAAACATCCTCCCCCCCAACCCCCTCAAAAAAAAAAAAAACAAAAAAAACCAAAACCTAAAAAAACTGTTTCAATATGATAGCGCAGGATGTTTTGCTAACCTAAGGTAAAAGCTTAACAAGCAGCAATGAAAAGCTCTATGAAAGTAGTAGCAAGCATTGTAAAAGTTTCATAAATCCCTACCTCATCTTAAGTTCCTCCCCTAGAAGAGCAGTCAGTAGCAACCTCCTCAAAGATGCAGGGGGGCATACTCAAACCCAGTAGTCGTAAGAGTGCGCTACATAACAAGCTTTGGTTCGATGCATAGCAAACAACAGAACAATTTACACGGTCAGAGTTTAGACTCATGCACACAAAATGAAGCATTCATTTTTAAAAATTATTTATTCCAATAATGGATTTTCAATTAAGAGGATTATATTGTAAAACAACTGCACTCACTTGTAGCGAAATAGTTTTAAAATGTGATTTGTAACCAAAAGATGCCTCTAAATTGGCTTAGCTATAGATTTGAAGATTAGCTATTTGTCTCATTACAACAGCTTTGAGTAAAGCTTTAAAAACACACAGATGCCAACCATACACGGTCAGATCTCTTCATGCTGATAGAAACACCTCAACATTGTGTAACAGATTAGTCCCTAATGCAGACACCACATTTTCTTTATGAAATATAAGTCATTAAATACACACACACACACACACACAAAATAGGAAGACATACCTGCTTAAACTTGATCACAGTGCAAGGGACATGACTGCTAAACTTCTAGAAGAATTCAGCAGTGTATACCATGTAGTAGAACAGAACACTTCAAACTAAACAACCCCGAAACACCTCTTTCATAACTAAGAACAGGCAGGGAAAATCAAGGAAGTTGACTATCTAAAGCCTTCACTGTGCTCCTTCCTCACTGTCCATTACAATAAGAGGTTTTGCTTTTGCTTTATTATGAGGCATACCTAGAAGCCATAACTTGCTCTATGATGCCTAGGAATAGTATCCAAAATACAGAAACATCTAAATTGAAATTCTCAAATCCTGTCAGTCAGTAAGTGAGATTGCAATATATGTCATTCAGAGTATGATGGCAGAGTAGCAAGGTAAGCAGCATGCCAGCCTGAATTTCAGTTTGTGCTTCAGAAATAGCAGCTTTTTTTTTTTTTTGAGAAAGAGAGAGAGACAGGGGGAGAGAGTAAGAGAAACAAGTACATATGAATTTCAAAGATTAAGGTTTGTCCTCAGTGAGTTCTCCTGCATGCTTAGGTATTTTTTTTTCTCATGTCATATAAAATACCTACTTATTTCTTAACATTAAATGCCCACTACAACAGATCATAGCACAACATATGCTGTGACAACTAAATGGCCAGTATTTGGTTCCTTGATTTCACATAATATACTTCCGAAGTAGGCTTGGATTAAGCCATGGAAATTCTTATTTTAAGTATTGTTATCATAAAACAGAGACATTGTCTCATGTTTGTTTTGCTCTTTTTCTTGTCTTCTCTCCATGTTCAGCCCTATATACCTCTCAAACTAAACATTAAATATTTTGCATGACTCAAGCCCAACCCTTAGATCCCCTATTTACGTTCAATATCTACGAACTGAAGTTTAAAAAGGACTAAACACAGGAGTAGCCCATTCTTTAAAAATGAACAGCTAGCAGTTACTCATAATGGGGTTAGCTAACTTTCCACTTTTCTCACCATGCTGACACTGGAAAGCCTGATTTTCATTATACACCTGCTGGGTGTATAATGGTGTTATGCACGTAGATTTAACTACCGCAGTCTGTAAGGTTTGTGCTACATGGTGAATTTAAAAGGGTTTCTGGAATGAACTGATTTTGCATTTTTAAGAAAATAGTTTTGATAGGTTGTATTTTATGTTCATCTGTGCATCTTTTCTCTACATTACACTCTTTAACCAGAGCAGATTAATGGTAAATACTAACCCACAACAATTCACAGATTTGTTTGGGACAAATATCTGCACAATCTTACTGAAGATCAAAGCACAGAGACACAGACACACTCAAATAACAAAGGAAGTTGTTGACTTGCCAGGCAAGTGTGCCCCTTACTAAGATAGCTTCTAAGTGTTCGTTCAGCTGTTTGTCTGACAGGTTATATTTTACACAATTCCTTAAAAAGAGCAAAGTTATTGCTCCAGATGAAATAGACAAAAATCAATCCTTGTTTTGATGGAGCAATGAAGAACAAGCAGAAATTGGATTAGCCTTTTCTAGAATCCAGGCAGGAAACTCTTGCAGAAAACGAAGTTAGACAAGAATATTGCCAATTGCCCCAGCTTAGGATTCAAGAGGAAAACACTCTCCTCGCAATGCCAGTATTGTACAAACCAATAAAGCAGGCCCTGCAAAAATACAGGGATTTTTGGAAGAATTTCCTGCCTCCCCAGAACTGCTGCATCCAAGAAGTATCTATTTCTTCATCTGGGGAAACTGGAATTGTCCTAGTTTTGGTCACTAGTAGCCGGAATGAATGATAGATTTCAAGCTTTGAGGATAATCAGAGCACAGCAGATTCTCACATGAATCAGGCAACCAACCTTAAAAGGAAAAACAAATCAATAAAGTAGACAGATCAGGGGTAGTTAAGTGTCTGGCACTCCATGGCTCAGCATGCAGTGCTCATTTTAATCTGAACACATGGCATCACATGCTGCTTTGAGACAATCTCAACATGGCTCATTACAGGCTGAAGGTACACATCACCACTTTAGAAGTTCTCAGATTTAAGCCAAGTGAATACAGCCTACAAGGTATTGGCAAGTTGTTAATGAGACTAAACAATGCCTTGTCAATTCCCCCACACACAGGGGCCAGGCCACATGCTCTTTTCCTTCCAAATATGCTTTAACCAACTCACTAATTCAGCCTATGCAGTTTTACTACACAGTTGTTCACACAAACACATCTGCCTTGAGATGTAGTTAGGGAACTACCCCTAAAAAGCCTTTGAAACATATGTAGTTGATGCAGCTTTTACAAAAGGTCTAGCTGCATGCAAGAAATCACCCCTGGCTAATGCAGCCTCCTAAAAGGAGATGAAGGCAGACAGTAGCACAAAAAAAATCACCAAGAGCATTGCAGAGAAACATTAATACACCTGAAAACTAAAAATGAAGGTATCGAGTTCTGAAAGATTCAGTCAGAAAGGGAATCTTTCCTCTTTCATCCTAACCCCTGATGATCAATTCTCCTATTACATGAACATGTAATTATGTTGAAGTAACAGAAAGATCCAGATAGTATATGAGGAAGAATCATTTGTGCTATGAAGGCAGACAAAAATGGGAACTGTCATACTATATTTAATCTAATACTGTACTACTTTCCCTTTCAGTGTTAATAGTTTTGCATCTGTAAACTCTCACTGAACTCTCCACCATGCTATCCCCATCTCCTTAGTCCTGCAGCTGAGAGAATGGCTTTTTTCTCTTTCCTCCACTGCCAGTTTGTGGTCTTCTGGTCCTGAGAAAAGACAGAATGAATACAGAACACTATATTTTGCAGATATTCAGATGGTACAAAGTGACAATAGTGAGTTTTGAGAGCAGCTGTTAGATACACCATTATCCCGCAAATAAGCAGAGTAAGCACATAAGCTAGCAAGACAGGCTTTGCACATTGTACAGAAATCATTTGATGTGAGCATAAAAGGAGTCTGTAGACCAAGTTCACTCACATCATCAGCTTGTTTGACAAATGCAATAGAGAAGGACATCTGAGGAACACAATCTTAAAACAGCATGCACTGTCTGGTGGATACAGGAGCCTTTAAGGTACACAACAGCTTTCCAACAAGCACTAGCTTGGAAGCAGTGTGCATGGACTATGAAGAATATGAAACAGGTAGTAGCTAGAAATGCCATGTTTAACACAGTGCTACATTATTTGATTCTTAAGGTGAGGAATCAACATCTATACTTCTCTGCACAGTATTGAAGACAAAAACAGTTGGAGCATTGGAAAGCAAAGATTTCTTTCAAAGCAGCATGGCTTTTCACTTTTCTGTAAGGCAAGTTCCTTTACTTTCAACTTCGTTCAGCGACTCAAGAGAAACTAGACGAAGACTTTTCAGGGAAAGGTTTAATTTACACAGCAGATACCAAATAAAATAGTAAGAAGTATTACAGAGCCCCCTGGGAAAGAAACATGCTTCTAAACGCAACAGTTTGTAAGCTTAGAAAAGAGATTTATCCTCTGACAACAACATATCTACTCAAAATCTTCCATATCACAGCACCGAAACTCTATGAATTCCATATATATCCCAGCAAAGTCGGATGGTAGGAACTGATTCTCCTCTTGCTGTGCTAGCAGAGCTGAAATGGTCACACAACACTGAAACAAGAATTAGATCTCATTTTTGCCACAGAGCACAATCCCACATACGGTTTTTTAAGGACCTCCCTGTCAGAGATGCAGCTGACAGTAGCAGACACCTCCACCGAAAGTGGCCCTCTTTCTCTGTCTCCCACCTGCCTGCATCAGATGTCATACCTTCATTCTACACGTAACCTCCCCTTACTCCTTTAGCACTGCTGAACTCAACGTAGGTCACCCAGATTCCAACAGCTCCTTCACATGACCTTATATCTGCTGCCAGGGATACTTGAGAAAGACTCCAGCTCCATTCTTAGATCCCCATGAAGCTCACTGGGCACAGCGTCCTTACTTGTGTGCACGGGGGGTGTGGAAACAAGCCACGCAGAATTTTACTTCAACTGACAAGAGTAACTGCAGAACTGCTCCTGTTTAAGACAGGACCCAGTTTCTGTATGGAGCTACCTGGTTATTAAGTGACAACACAAACATCTGCCATGACATGTTTCTAGAAGCTTTAACGTGCACTTTGCATGTTCAGTAGAAATCCCTGTGTTTGAAAAATCTACTGTGGGAGACCATTCTTTTTGCACCAGTGAACTTTCCCATAAGACTGCAGTGAGAGTAAGAGTAACACAAAAACAAATGGTCACAGACCCAATCCCTCCCATTAATGTACTCAAATAAATAAAAATACTAACATTAAATGATAGCTTAAAGGTGTTTCAGGAGAACTAAAGAATTCCGCTTTGACATGACAAGCAAGATAAAGAAAGAAAAAGTAGTGTTCAGTTCCAGAATTCTATTCAATTGGCAGATTCTGGACTTAAATTAAGAATGCTTAAGAATGTACAAAATGAGTATTTCACATCTCTGCTTTAGCACACCATATTGTAAAGGAAACATATGTTTGTCCTGGAATATCAGGGCCTTTGTTTAGTGTTTGAGTAGCTAAAACTGCTATATGAAACCTGAAGCAATTGCAGCTAATAAGTTAAGATTTGAAGGCTTCAACTGTGATGTTGATTTAAATTATTTATTTAATCTGCCCATGTAAATGGGATTTTAAGCGGAGATTCTCTCTTCAGGTGAGCCTCTCCCTTGTCAGGTCTATGTACTTGAAGGTCAGAACTTACTAACTTTGTGGGACTTAAATGTGCTAGGAAATAAAGGAAAACGTATACACTTAAGTGCTCAAATACCTTTTTCCTCATGTTCTATTTTAAGATGAAGCAGATGAAATAAACCAAGAGTTATGATTTCATATGGTATGGGGTATTTGCACCACAAGAGGGCACTAAGCCCACATTTAAAGCACTGTCGCTAAGCTGAACACATCACAGAGCTCAGAACGTGAACAAGTACGCGCTGCTTCTACAAACTTACATACTCACTACATACAAGTACTTGGAGATCTTGACAGTGTATAAAGAGAAATTCCTTGCTCTCAGTGCCTCTATTTCCAGAAGGGTTGCACAAAGCTTTTTGTAAAAGCACTATCCTACCAAGTAATGAAACAGTAAGATTAGAGACACTCAAAGCTTAAACATGTTACACTTCATGTATTAGTAGAATGGTATTCCAGATGTTTAAGATCTTGAATTTTGATCTTGACTAAAAGAACACGAAGGGCATGAGCTCTCACGTGCGTGAAGTGATTTGAGTTTGAGAAACAAACTTATGTCTAAAACAGAAATAGAAAAAAAACAGCATGAGGCAGCAGTGCAGGCAGGAACATACTAGCAAGCATCCAGTAAGTCAGCATCAGTGCACCAACTTTAAGTCCTGTACTAACAACAAATGTCCCAGTGTGCTTCAGAAAACTCCCGTTTCACTTGTATGAAATATCCATGACACATAATGCAACCCAATACCAGATCACAAATTCAAACTTTTGATCCTATATTCAATTCACTGCACCATGCACATGACTCCTCCGAGCATTTGCTGCAAGAGCGTGCAGCCTAAAGCACAGGCAGCCCTACTATTGTTACTTTCAAAAATCTTGAAGAAATGCTCAAAGTAATTAGACCAGAGACAATACTTGACATTCCAATTTCTGGGTGATTTTTTTTTTCAGTGGACCAGGTACTGCAAAACAGCTCTTCTTTAGCTCTCAAAGGAGACGGAGGAGGTAAATATCAGTTTTGGAGACTCACCTTCAACTTTCCCATAGCCTGTCAAGTTTCCTTTCAAGTCTGATGAGAGGAAGAGCAGGGGAAAAATATTTCCCCAAACCATATGAAAATAAGATTTGTCTGCCTTTTCATTTAATTCTCATTTTTTATTTAAACCACAAATCATCACCAAAGCTGAATTAGCCAGCGTGTTTATTTTACACTCTGCAGAAGAACGTACAAAGAACGTTTACACTATTTGTCAGGTTCACGCTTTCAGGTTTTTCTTGCACCCAGACAAAAGATGACCTAAAGGGTATTAGAGATAAAAATGAAAGAGAGAGAAATATTAAGACAGAAGGAGTCCCATGAAAAAGCAAAAATATAAATAAAGAGGAGAATACTTAAATACTACAATTCTGAGTCAGAAAGTGACCCCCAAGATGTGCTTTCATACCTATTGCTACTTTAACCAAATAGCACTCAGTTCTCTGCAAAACTGGCATGTTGTAAATTAGTGAAAATGCAGGAGGCCATAAAACATACTATTATTCTACTGACACAGACCTGGAATAGCAACTACAGTAAAATAATCCATATTTAGGAGGTATATAAGGCCTCTGGCCTGCATTTAGGCAGCCTAATTCTAGATGATAAATCAAAGGAAGCTTTTTCCATGTTTCTCACCTGGATGTGGAATTATAGAACAATACAAGAGACAAAACAGTAACAACAACAACAAAAAAAACCCAACAGAGAAAGACCTAGTAATACTAAAAATCAAAAGCATTGCTCTCACATGTTCTTTCACAAGGGAAGAAGATACTTTAGTGACAATTTGCAAGAAATCTGGGTTATTAAGCATATCCATAAATGTTCTTTAAGACTGCTTGTGACCAGCATATTAGCTATGTGCAAGACCAGGGAAAGTACTGGAAATATTTAGTGAGACCTACAGAAACAAAACCTGTCTCCAATAGCTATTTGTGGGGGATTTTATTCAAGTAGATACTAAGAGCAATAAAGCATTATGCCTCAACTTTTTAAAAGTATTTTAACTGGGAGAGATTGGGTTCAAACACATTCTTTTTATAGATTTTTGTGAGTTTAGAAGCAGTGAACACAGACCACATATAAACAAAATAATACTGTACTGACATCACTCAGTCTATTCCATGAAGACTGAACACTATAAAATGACATCCAATGGACTGAACACAGTGGAAGGATAAGAAAATTAGAGCTGCTCTTTGCCAATTTCTTCAGCTTTGAGAAAACAAATCCATCTGACTGTAAAATTTGAAAAGATGTACAAAGGGGCTGTTGAGTACCTGAGCCGTACATTTCTCTAAGCATTCCTCATTTACCAGTAAGAGCTATCAGTCAGGCTGTTAAGGTATTACTGACATACTCAGGCAGTAATCTGCACTCACTGGTAGCCCTCTAGATATTTAAGAAGCCATCCTCAAGCACTTCTTAATGGACCATAACTCTTCCATTAAAAGCAGTGCCTCAACCTCGGTCCTCAGAGGGAGAATACACTACAAAGCAAAAAGGAGAATGCTTGAAAAGCAGCAGCACAGTAAACATGAATTCCAGGTGCACCACTCAAGGCAGATATGGACAGTACTTCACTCACAGTCCATCTTTCAGCAACTGCTTACCACTGCATACAGAAGAGGTGATGTTGTAGAGAAAAGGGTAGAACTGCAGACAGCGGATCATTTTCAGGCTGCTTTCACACTCCAAACACTTGGTAGTCAAATCCAGTGCATGTCTGAAGGCCTGTAGGGCTCCACTAATGTTGTTCAGAGCCAGATAGGCATTTCCCAGGCTCAAAAAAGTCAGGGGCTATGAAGAAAAGAGCAACACACCTCAGCATAAGTATGTTTAGCAGCTGAAATGGAAACTAACTAGGCAAAACTCTTGCCAACCCACACCCTCCCCAGTTTGTCTGGAAGGAATTTGGAAAACTTCTTCAGTAAGGATTGCCTATTCTTCAAACACAGAACTAACAGCTTGATGCATTTGTGCTAAACAAAAGCTGTTCTGACATAAGGTTGTCTTCTGGATTCCAACTCTCCACGATGAAAACCAGCTGTTAAATACATGCTGAGATGAAGCATTAAATACTTATCTATAAACCATCACAAACAAAATGGTCACTGCACAGAACAGCAATAGCTAAACTTAAATGTTTGAAGATATCTTAGAACTACTAGAAGTCAGCAAAAGCATAGAAATATTACTACAGCTCTAGAAGGACAGATGCATTTCATTTGTCAATAATATTCAGCACTTACTTGAGCAGAACTGGGCTACTGAAAACATCAATTTCACACTAGCTTAGAGATGAACATTTATTTTCAACTCTTTATAAAACTTCATATTTTTGCCCTCTGCTTTTGGCAAGTCTCTGCATAACATCCATTGGTGAAGTACAGATTACAAACACCCTTTTCACTGGATAGAATTTAATCAGCAAATATAGGCACAAAGTGAAACATTACTTTTTATTTGTTGACTGAAAACAATCACACACACAAAAAAATAATAGTTAATATAACGCTATAATAATGACTATAATATTGTAACATAGTTGTTTTAGTTGTTTTTTCCCATACAAGTAATTTTACATTCATTATCTGAAAATTTGGAGACTGACCAACAGCTTCATATTTGCCAGACTCAGCTTCTATCATTAAGCATTATTCAGAAAATCATGCAACTTGAGCAACTGCATTCTAATTTATTTATTTATTTATACAAATTTGTGCTCACAGAGCACACACTTAACTCCTGCATCTGTAATTCATTTTGATTTATATCTACTTTTCATTATATTCCAGGAAGTTTCATTTGAGTGCAGATTTTCCTGCCAATTTTTTAAAACAGTATTTTTTTTACAGGACTGTGACTGACTGAAAAAAATAAGAGCAGGCATTTCTGTAGTAGGCAAGACTCACCAACATTTTTGAGGAAAGCCCTAATCCAGGCAGTGTGATCCTTCGTTAACTTTCAGTGTTGTGCTTTCAAGTGTTCCTCTCAAGGCACATGTCTTTTTTTTTTTCATAACTCCTTTCTGCACTCCTACCTGCAACTCACATTGGCCAGATCCCTTTACACTAGAAAAGCTTATGCCACTTGTTGCATTTAAGTGCTAGGTGCCTGATAGACTGGTGGGTTACAGCCCTCTGTTCACCTCGGTGCAGAAGTACAAGCATGGGAAATATTAGCTTTCACTTCTTACAGAAGTATCGCAAATTTAATACCAAATCACTTGCCAAATAAAAGGCGGTGTGACACAGATACATACACACCAATCTAAGTTCAGGTCCCACCTCAATTTAATTCTTTTTCTTCTTCTCTCCATTTCACAATTGCTCTGGCCAGTTCCACAGTTTAATCAGTTTACATGGTGAGTTTCTACGTTAGATAGGTGCCCATCTGCAAAATGTCTATAATGTTACTATTCAGGAATGAAAAAACTGTTTTGAATCTACAACTGGAAGTAAAGGCAAAAGAACTCCAACACAGGTTTATACCCAGCTACATACCTTAAATCTAGGGACAAATAAAACTGTATATAATAAAAACTACAAAAACAAGTGGCAGATAAAGATGTCTATGCAGCCTAAGACCTTCAAGACACATCTGCTGCTTTAAGAGTTTCTTTTTTTTCCAAACCAAGGTAGAACAACACCATCAGAATCTCTTTTTAAGGTGACAGAGTTCCCAAAACATCATGATTGGATTCCTTTGAGCCACTGGTGATGCAGGTTTTTGTAAACAAGAACCTGTCATCTATATAGAAGCATTATGTTCCAGATGTGTATGTTCTCAGTAACCAGCACCAACTGGTTAGAACAAGAATGTAAATGAAAATTAACACTCCTTTCAAACCACAAGCTGGAAGCTAATCAGCATACTTCAGGTAAGTCATCACAGTTACATAACATGTATCTAACCAAGTAACGGAAAGGCACCCACTGCTGAACTAACACAAAAAAACATCGTCTTACCTCAGAGGCATTGATGGCCAAAGCCTGAAGCAAGAGCCTGCTGGCATCCAAATGAAGACCATAATGAATCAAGAGGTTAGCAAGATTGACCAGAGGGATGTCCTGATAGTCATGTGGAGCCAAATTAAATGCTTTTTGCAAACAGGTGACAGCAAAGGTGCTATTTCCAACTGCACGCCAGTACAATCCTGCTTCATTAAGCACAAGCCATAGAGGATCTTGAGGCTACAGGAGAATTAGAATGAAAATACCCACAGAGGTGTTTCAGGGAGACAGAAGTGACTGCTGTCTGGTAAAAACAAAAAAACCTCACTTCTGCACACTGTCTAACTAGGTACACATTACAAGTTGCTTTGTTCACAGCTTGAGTTTTATCAGGGCAGAGAAGTTAGTGAACTGATGCAACTCACAGTCTGCACTGTAATTTAGCAGGACCTGTTGCTCACACCATTTACTTGTACGACTATCTTACAATGTAACCACAAAATCCCTTAAAACACACAACTGACAATGGTTAGTTTGCTTCAGAAGAACATTTGTGAGCCGCTTCGGAGTCTTAAAATTACATCAACATGGGTCTGTGAAAAGATGTTACCAATCTGAAGGTCAATCCCTTTCCAACTACTAGTTAGATGTGCTTCCAGGTCCTATATCCTACATCAAGATGTTTTAAGGTTTCAAAGTTGTTTTTTCTTAAATTTAGTTATCTCTGCATGTTTTATGAATAGATGTCAACATGACACGCATGAGATGCTGCTTAAAGTAAAACAGCAAGTGACAAGTGAAGGCATGTGTAATAACAGAGAAAGCATCAAATACACCTTGAATTCCTCCTCCTCCTCTTTGACCTATGGCAGAGGAAACAAACACTCATCCTAGAGGAGAAATAGCAAAATTTTAAAATCCTGACAAGTAGGCAGAGTTAAATAAAACAACTTCTTTCAGACAGAGCAGACAGAATGCTCTAGAAACACCAGTGTTCCATTTTGGTTTTTTAAGTATTTTCAGTGTTAACCAGTTACACGTGTTGAAAAAGTTAACCGACAGAAAGATATTAGAGGTTTTACAGACACCTCATACAGAAGGGCTTTTCCCATGGTTCAAGATGCATAGGAAGATATCAGTAGGATACATTACCTTTTCTCATGAGTACCTTATATAATAATCAGTAATTGTAAGATTACCTAACGCCTCTATTTTGCAATGCACATACATACTATTACTTGCATGTTACTCACAAACTCCTCACTGAACTGCTTTCCATACAGAGGTCTTAATGTTCTCTGACTAAATTCCAAGCAAATTACTAGCATTTTGTCTTTCTCAGTACAAGGATGCTAGCTGTTGCTCTTCTTCAGTAGAAGAGTTTATCATTAACAGAATAGGCATAGCACTGTTCCTGTATCAGCATAAGAATGATCAAGTTCAGACTTTCAGCACGAAGGCAACCAAATACTAGAGTTAGAAACAAAATATCTATGCACTGCAACAGTTAGACATTAGACATATATAGGACTGTTCTGATCACCGTAATAACAGAAATCAACTCCTACTGCTGATTTTTCCTCTTCTGGGTAAGACAGATGCACATAGTAAACACTACTGATTTTAGACTCAAAACAATACATACATACACTGCCTTGACACAATTTATAGAAGATACTTAATTTGAGAGAGAACAGCTTGACAGGTGAAAAAGAGCCAACCTCTATCTCAATGCTTCCTGTCAGTTGAACAGTGATGACTCAAAGGCCCCACGCAAGATGGAGGTGGCATTCTGCAGGGTGTTACACAGATGTACATGCTCTGCCCCAGAGTGCTAATTATCCTGACAGAAGACTGACAGTGGGTTGGTTGCCTTTGGAGTACAGGGTTGGGGGACTACTGAGGAGGAGGAAGAGCAAAAGGCAGATGTTTTGCGGGAGGTGGAAGAGGGAGTAGGTGCAAGCTGTTATGTTGATCTGAACAAATGTCTGCCAGGATTAGCTGATACATTGATGCCCAATGTCCTGCAGTCACAAAAAGAACAAGTAACCATGGGGCTGTGTGGTTTACACTGAGCTAAAGGAAATAGCTATATATTTGAGCTTCTCCTACAAACCTGAATTATCAAGCTAGTTTCATCTCACTCACAGGCACATCAAATCTTTACTTCTAAAACCAATCTGACCATTTTATAAGTATAGAAAGAAGCTTTAAATAAGAATTCCTCATTTATCTTGCACTATAAATTTTGACTTACCTTTTTCATAGCATGATCAAGAAATGCTTCCATCTTCTCCTGTGTAATAGCTTGATTGTTGATTCGAGAATGCAAGATCTGAACAGAGGATTTATTTTTTTTTTTTTTTAAGTGAAATTTTACAATATATAGCTAAACTGGTCATTTAAGTCTCAGTTCCCCAAATATTTCATTTAGTTTACTAACTAATTCCTAAATCAATCATTATATATTCACATCACATAAGCAGCCAATCTACAAAAAACAATATGAACGAGTAATTTCACCTTAAAGTTGCCAATTTGGAAGAATATAAGAGATACTGGAAATCCAGAGAAGTTGAATCATGTCAAGTAGCCCTTAGAAGTTTCAAAACAAAGGAGTAATTTTAAATAAATTAATTTTCTTACTTTGTGTGCTTTGGTCAGCATTTAAGAGAGGACAGGCAATAGCCTTATGCTGAGTGACAAACTCTCCCTTCCTCCAGCAATATTAGAAAGCACTTGATTCCACACTTCCAAAAGAAAAAAGGGAAGCAAGCAAGTCATCTTTTAAATATCAGAAATGGCTGACTTCCTGAACAAGACTTCTAAGGCAAAAAAAGAGGAAAAATTTAAAACAGACAAGAAGCAGTGAGATGTTTCTCTTACTTGTCTTGCTTGATCATCCGGCATCTTCATTTTCAAATCTAGATTACCATCTAGTTCTTTGACAAGTAGGTACAGAGATTCATTGTTACGAGCATCGGTAATGGAAGAACAGTCTGGTACCTGGGTGTCTTCATGCCCAACGGCTTCTCTTGGGATATTTAGGATTGACTGGACTCTAGCAATAAGGAGAACCAAGACAAATCAATAGCTTCCCTACCACCACTGCAGTTCTAAGTGAACAGAACAGTATAAAATTATCATGACTTATGGAAGTAGCTATTGCAGCACAGACACTTTTATTTTCCCCTATTTAATAGTAAGCACTGTTGGCTAATTCACAACTAAGCTGTTTTTCTACCTCTGTCCCAAAAGAATAATCCACGTTCATACCTGCACTTAAATCCTCATTCTTTTAGTAATATTGTAGATGTTTCATGCATTCACCTTGTACTAAAATGTCAGGGAACAATCATCATGAAATTGGGTCTGTTACAGTTATAGAAATAACAACAGTAAAGGAAAATCACTCCTTCACTGGGATGGCCAAAGGAAGAGATCTGAAAGCACTTGTGCTGTTGAACACGAGTTGCATCCACCCTATCCAGAGAGAAAATGTTCATTAAAACATCAAGTGTCAAAAATTATAAATATGAAACTAAGTTAGAGATATTTAAAAATAAAATTAACACTTGCCTGAATCCCCTATTTTCCGGAGGCAGAAAATAAGTTGGCAGCTCTTCCGGATCAGGAATTTTGGGGAAAGATTTCATACACTCAGAACGCTGAGGCCAAAGAAGATGTTGTTTGTCCTAAAGGGAAAAGGAATTTTTAAATTATTTTCTCAACATTTTCAATATTTTAATGAACAAGCTAATTAAGAACACAAGAAATAATCTGGAGGAACAAAAGAATAGACATCTTTAAAACTATTATTTTCCAATTTTTTCCAGAACAGCGGCTCAGTTTTCTAGCTGTACAGCTATACTTGCAGCAGACTTCTTCTCAGCTGCCATAGGAAAACAACCCTGTTGGTGCTATAGCAAAGTTTCAAATGACTGGAAACTGGTCCACAGAAACTACAGAGATGTTCAGCATGTTAAAGAAGTGCTAAGAAGTTTCATACAAACAAGGACAAGATGCACACTTTTATAACACCTCTTTGAAGGAGCAAAAAAGCAAAACCTATGCCATTCACTCACTCTATTGGATTCTACACTCCACACTGAAATGATGGAACGAGCAACAGGGGAAGACTGCAAGGATTGGCTGTGGCCACTTTGGTTTGCATGAAGATCGAAATTCAGAGATGTCATACTTGAAGTTGAAGAGTCTTCACCAAACTAGAAACAAAACAGAATTCCATAAAGAAGAGAGATGTCTATCTAAAAAAAGTGGAATGTATACCCCACTATTTATGTAGTTAAACTTCACAAATGAGCTAAAATTTGGGTAGCATTAAAAAACAGAAATTCAAGCTTGATCCACTCACACCATAGAAAAACACTCATATTGTAAAAAAGTCAACAATGAAAATACAACTGCAAATAAGCAAAAAATGCTAAAATATATCAAGCAAACATTTCTAGCAGGTCATATACAAAATCGACATATCTACACTATGTATATCAATCATTCAAGTTGGAGTTAGTAAGTCTTACGGCTTGCAAAACCCATCCTGATAACCTGAACAGGAAGAACATCCAAGAAGAAAACATAATTAAAAATAAATATTCCTGTTTTCTTAAGCCAGATGACAGGAAACTCCAAAACACATTCCATATTACAAAACAAACAATTTTTATGTGTAGCTCTAGCACATCAGTGCGCTGGTTTTTGATCTGGGTTTTCAGTGTTAGAGCACACCTTCCAAAGCTTCCAAGGCTTCCCAATATTCCTGTATCAGATTTCCTTGGTGAACTGTCTAATTGAAGATATACAAATAGCCAATACTTATTAAATCAGGCTAACACCTTATTTTAGGGCTACAAAAGCAGTCATTAAACTGATCAGAACGGAGCTCTACTCTTGTATTTATTAGTTGTGTATTGCAGTTTTCTGCTCCTTCTGGTAGAGACAAAATATTAAATTGGAAGAAGTCCTTCCTTGAGTCACACAATAGCATAACAAAAGAAATTACAATCCACGTAAGGGCTGTAGAAATAATTAATGAAATATTAAACACATATCTGAGCTATCTATGGGAATATTGTTTCCATTAAGGAGTAGTTCTTATTCCAGGTTCCACATGTATATTTGAAAAGAAAATTAAGTCCTTAGGAATCTTTGCCTCTTTCCTGTCCTCTTTGAAGGCAAGTAAAACATTTACTCCTGCTAGCATGCCTGAGTGTAGCACATTTAAATGAGAGAAAGCTGTAATTTCTCAAGTGAGTAATCTTCGTCCTTCCTAGAAAGAACCAGCTAGCTGTTCCATGCAGGTTAAAAATGCATAGAAGACTACACAAGTAGCTCAAATCTGTCAGAAAAAGACAACTTCAGAAAAAAAAAAAAAAAGTAAATACTGATAATCTTTTTTTTTCTTTTTCTTTTTAAGTAAAACAAAGCCTTACTTAATAAAAGCTTGGCATTCCTAAAATCTACTATTGATCTTAGCTTGCACTGCTAGCAAAGTAAACAAGCATTAAATACTTCAAACTCTCAAAAGGGGACTAAGCCACTTCTTACTATAATTTACAAACTCCAAAGGTACGTCCTCCTCTGATGAGCCTCAAAAAAAATCCCAAAATCCAACCAGCTCAAAAACTCCACAACCCACAACCTCCACTATTTTACTAATGGGGAAAACGGGACACAACTTCAAACAGCAGTATCAATTCACAGACAAACCTGAACATATTCCACGTTTTCAAAAATGTCTCCACGGTGATAGCGAACAGGCTGGTCCCACTGGCAGTGCAAGCTGTGCTGCTGGTTGCTCAGTCTACAAATCTGATGGTTCCCTGCATAGCACAAAACATGTTATTTTACAGTCTAAGTGAGGTTATTGAGGAGATGAGAAGTGTACAGTAAAAAAAGCTCCACTTCCTCCCAGGTAGTTTTTTATTTTTATTTTTTAAACCCACTCATCATGAATTCTATCTTGTAAAGACTCAATAAGTACCCATTTGGAGAACATGCCATAATCACTAGTTTTAATAAGCAAAACAGAACAGCAACTCAGGGCCACCAAAATATTCTAAGAATTTGCATCCTGACATTAACATTAGGGGATCTATAAAAAAGGAGGGGACAGACTCTTCAGCAGAGCTGTTGTGATAGGACAAGGGGAAATGGTTTCAAACTAAAAGAAGGGAGAGATTCAGATCAGACATAAGGAAGAAGTTTTTTACAGTGAGGGTGGTGAGGCACTGAAGCAGGCTGCCCAGAGAGGACTCTGAGCACCCTAATCTAGCTTTAGGTGTCTCTGCTCATTGCAGGGGAGTTGGACTTGATGGCCTTTAAAGGTCCCTTTCCAACACAAAAGATTCTGTGTGATTAATCTGAATACATGCAATTCTTCATTCCTATAATAAGCATGAACTCTGAAAAGTGGTACCTAATTGAGCTTCTTTCGCCATTTGGGTCTCATGAATTATGTTCCTCAGGATTTGTTCCTCCTGGATGAGCTTGTATTTGTCTAAAACGTCTTGCTGTCTAAGGTAATGGTCATGCTGCTTCTGATATTCCTTCAATTCATTTAAGGTTCGCTGAAGTGATCTTGAAAATTGGACAGTAGAAAAGATTCGCTTTGAATGTTTTTAAAAATAACAACTTTTCCCATAACACTGTATATTTTCATCCTTGTTCTGGGTTGCTTAAAGTAATAATTTTATCATACACCCTAAGAAATTTAAAAAGTAAACCAATATTATTCTATTGGAAATGTAAAGAGTTGATGCAGCAGAACAATAAATTGAGACTGTACGCATTTCCACTACAGTGGTGCTTTAGTTACCTATGCTGAGCTTCCAGTTTTTGCTCTAATTTTTGCTGACACAATACAGCATGCTTCCTTTTCACAGCTTGCTCAAACCCTGGCTTGGCCTGTAGAGCATGATCATAACATAGGACCGAGTGGTTGTACTCCCCGAGCATCTGAAGAATGATGGAGAGACAAAGAGAGAATGAGCTTGTAACATTTGATCAATTTCCTTGATTTTTAAGTAAGTAATCAACTCAAAATTTAATCTGCAGTAATGAGTGGCCTGCCTGCAGAAATTAAAGCCACTCTATCTGTTAAGGTGAGGCTGTGGGAAAATTTCCCTTGAATTTACTTCAAAGTGCAAATAAAAACTTTTGGCAAAGACAGAATGAAAATATTTAAACAGAAATATAAACATCAAGCATGTAATGTGTGTAACACAAAATGCACTGTAAAAGACTAAAGCATTATAAATTAAGCCAGAAAGATTAAGTATTGTTTTCCTACAGTTGTTGAAAAATGAGATAATATTTACTGCATATATATTTCCCAAAGTGTAATAGCTGGTAAAGAAGTCACTGTAATCCAGAGCTGCGTGGACCACAATAGCAGCATCCGCAGAGAAGTGAGCTCGGTGCAGAATATTTGCCAAATTTACCAATGCAATGTCTTTATTTTGCCTAATTAAAAAAAAAAAAAGAAATAAAAAAGCCATTAAAACATCAGACTAGGTAAGGATTGTGCACAAGGACACACTCATTCTTCAGTTACATACTAAATATGGTTTTTGAAAGAAAAATCATCAAGTGTCTAAATCATATATATGCCTAAGAATATTTAACAGTGTTTATTTCTTTCATTCTTAAAAATCTGCTCAGTAATCAGGCTAACTAGAAAAGCAATCTGACAAAAAATATCTTCACCAGCAATTCTCACCTGGAAGAGAAATGAAGGGCACGCATGGCACATTCTACTACTTGGTACGGTTCATTCTTTATTCGCCAGTAAAAAGAAGCCATATTATAAAGTACCCAGGAAGAAGAGTTCTGCAGTAAAGAGAAACACAAGAACTGTACTATCAACTAAGATGAACTAAAAGGTCATCCATTGGCTTTAATTACTCAGGGATGGAAGACTGAGCATTAATCTGCTCTAAGTTTTCCTCTTCCTCTGGAAAGCTGGCACTTGGCAATGCCTGTGAATATTCAGGAAGAATGAACCGGCACACAGATGTATGAAAGAAACACAACTCTTACATTTCATACTGGTGAAAATTCAAAATGAAACAAGCAGTGACGGCGTTTTATGCAACAGCAGAGTTCCTATGTCTTGCAGGAAGGCATTTAAAAAAAGCATGTGTGACCTTTAAGTACCAGCATTTTTGTTTAAAAGCTCTTATATCCTAACAGAATAATGAATGTGGCCTCCCTAGGCCACAGAAGTAAAAGAGTTATAAAAGGTGACAGCATCTGCTTATTGGGTTTGCTAACGCTTTCTCCTGTCTCTGCTTACCTTAGTGAAAATGTTTTTACTCTATCTCTTGTAACTGAAACATAAAACCAGAATATATGTGCAAGGCTAGTACTGAATGTGACTGCATGTACTAGGTATGTCTAATCCTCTGAGGACTTTCCAGCACACTTTTTCAACATACTGTAAGTTTACGGCTTCATACCTTCATTAGCCCATCATAAATACGATGACCTATTTCCTCTATACTTCTTCCCAGCCTCCGTGATAAGTATGTGAAGATTGGATCTTCTTTAGGTAACAAGGGTGCAGAAAGATTAACTCTTTCCTGGACACCCTAAAAGAAAAAATGAAGATTAGTTTTAGAGAAACTAAATTCCTGAGAAATATGCACAAGAACATGACTTCCAGGAAAATTTCCAGTTTTACTATTTCACATTCCTATCATCCTTTCATAACAAGATCTCTGACTTCACAGGATAGTGTCACCTTTGCCAGATGAATAACATATATTACTACTGATAAGAAAACACTTGAGCAGTCATTAATCCCAATTCTTCCAAGAGCAACCTTTGCATGATGAATGCTATAGGGTAAGCATTAGCTTCTGATAGCTTCACATTACTTGGTAGCTATCGGTGTCATTGGTCACCACTGAAGCACTTAACTCATGTTTATCAGGTTACACACTACAGAATTGTCCTCTTTTCTTGTTTTCTGAATAGCAGAGGTACAACCAAACCCAGGAACAGAACTAGAAAATTTCCATTCCTGTTTTCTTTATGAGAAAATACTTGTAGATGAAAAAATAATTTTGAGACTAGTAATAAAATAAACATAATGAGATGAGTGCTAAAGCTAGGTCTGCATTAGAAAATCTGCTCATACAACTTTGTCGACCAAAGCAACTTTTGCATCTTTCAGCTGTGATCATTCTGTAGCAGATGAACTTTGTATTAGCAAAGAGCAATTATTTCATCCACTGGGTTAGAGCTTGGCATTCAGATATCAAAGCGACAGTCAGCTACGTTATAAAATGTTGACAGCCATACAAACAACTTTTTGACCCTGAATCTCCATATAGCTTAATGATCCTGCTCAGCAATTTGCTGTCTAATTTGCAACTGAAACAATCCACAAGATAGAAACATTTAAACATATACATAAAAAACTGCCATTTTATGAAAACAAAATCCTAAGAACATTCTCTAAAATAAGACCAGTAGAAACAAGATACAAATGTATATCTGACAGAAGCATTCTCCTATAATCAGGTACTTCAATCACAGTAAAATTGTGATTCTAAAGAAGACGAAGACAGCCTTCAAAAAACTGCGTTACCTTTCAGCCTTGACTCACAGTTGCCCCTAGGACTTTACTGTTTCTCTTCCAGATAGAAGAAAAAATAAAATAGCACATTTCCATTTGGTCACTTACCCGTAAGTGCTGAAAAGCATGAATGCTGTATGGAAGATCAAGAACTTTTGTACAATCTGGCTGCTGCAGGTCTGGAGGCACTGGAGACTTTGTGTCTATATAGTCTTCAGGCCTGAGGACAGAACACAACACAGTGGACTCCAGATCAAGATACCTTACAGTTTCAGTGATACAATGTTTTAACTAACAGACACAGTATTCTGATTTCACCTACTGTTATAAAAACTGTTTCCACACATTACACCACTTCTGATGCGTCCCCACATTTCAGTTTCCAGGATGCCAACACAGCAGGATAAATAAATTGATATCTGCTTTAGAGAAGATATCAACATTTGGACAGTCGCCAAAATGCATCACTTCAATCTAGTGTTGGTGGTATGATTCATGATTTATATGCCAGGCAAATGACCATGCATGCAAACTCAACGTGCCCTGCACCCCCACAAACCAAACTTCACAATCAAACAAGAAAAAAAAAGGTAGTTACAGGTGCAGATGAAGGTATCTGAGGACAAAAATAATCTTTTCCCACCTCATGTTCAAAAAACCAGACGTACAAAATAAAAACAGTTAGCTTTGAAGCAAAAATACAAACAGAGCTGCATATCAGACTGCCCATACAGCCTCTATTTGCTAAAGGCATAGGAAAAAATTTGACTGTGAGCTTCAACATCTTGGTCTTCCATACAAATTTATGACAGTTCCCACTACAAGAAGCACAGCTAGCTCAAAAAATCCCCAACACTCAAGCAAGCGTCTGCTCATGTCATTACAGACCTACGCTGACTGGGAGCCTGGGGAAAGCAATGAGAAGTCTCAGGTGACCGAGTTTGAGGGAGACAGTGCCTCCCTTTTGTAACTACAGGCAGATGTTGTTTCAATGTTATTTCACATTCATATAAAACAACTGTCATCTAAAGAACAGTCTCATGAAAGTATTTTTCTTTTTAATTGCAAGAAGAGATTTTTTTTTCCTTTCAGTAAAGATCTTAAAATACAAAACACCTCATTACCGGATATCTTTGCTCTCTAAGGTGATGTACGTGCCATCGTACAGATCTAGGTCCCCCAAGGGCACCTTTGCTTTAATGCAGTCCGGGTCTTCTTTATTATGCCTTTGTTCCAGGCCCGTGTCTCTGTCCTCATTTTCCTCTATATGAATCTTTTGAGCAACTAACTGTTTCTGTTGGAAATAGAAAAAGGAAAATAGAAAAATTCATATTGACAAAAGCAAACCATATAGTAGTGGATTTTTTTCTTAAATCAAAGTCAGTTTAAAGGATATGCAAAAAGTTCTCTTTAGATAGAAAATGAGTACTTTCAAGAGAGACAATACAACTTAAACAGGCCTTCATTTTTCCTCCTGTACCTAGAAAGAAAACCTATAGGATTTCAAATTCACTGTTGCTCATTCAGAAAATGAAGTAGTAGTTAACAACACATCAATTTTGTCATATTTGAACCCTTCTGTTAAACTTCAAAACCTCATAAAATTAGTATAAGAGACTGTAAACAAATGAAATCTTAACCAGTCAGTATGTAAACTATAACTGAGGCAGCAGACTAAAAGGAATAGCAGAGAATAATTTCTGTAGATCAGCTTACAGTGTGCCTTTGGGGCTACACTTCACTCTAGAAACCTTATTCCTATAAGTAGTGGAGGCTCTGCCCAGGACATCACCTTGTACCTAATTCTCACCCAGATCTGCAAACTGAAAATCCATTAAATATCAGGATTTGCATGTGTTAAATGAGAAGAAATTTTGCATTTTTAATTAAAGCCATACACTAACACACTAACATGCGATAATCAACATATTTACACTGACGACATCTTGTGCAAAATCTTAAATCATTTTTGCTGAAAATCATTTGTACGGCACAAATTGTGCATTAGTCATTTACAAACCTGCAACCCATGTCCCGAACAGCCTAAAGTAATTTTTTTCATCCACAGTGAAAATGCCCAATGACTCAAAGATGAGTATACCTCAATAAGAAAGACTGGCTGAATGTAGTCTCATATGGGGCAGTCCTGCTTTTTTTCCATTCCTCTATCTCTGTTCTATTTGCCTGAGGTTATCTCTGGTGCTCATTTAACTTCTTAGTTAGCCAGTTACTCTTATCTGACAAAATGCAAGCTGGCACAAGAGAAAGAGGAGGGAATGCATGGCCAAAAGAAAGTCTGAGAGCACTAGCTTTAGTTCCCATGAAAGTTATCAGTTCAAAGTTCACTGAAGCTCTTTTCAGAACAGTGTTTTCAAAATCCACTTCAACAATAATTAGGCAGCACTTCTGTGATGTGCATGTGACAGAGCACAGGTTGCCCAGAGAAGCTGTGGAGTCTCGTCCTTGGAGACATTCAGAAGCCACCCGGACACCTGCTCTGGTTGGCTCGGGGTTGGACCAGATGGACCCAGAAGTCTCTGCCAACCTCAGCCATTCTGAAGCTTTGGAATAAAGGAGCTTTAAATAAAACAGTGGTGACTTGCTCTCTCACATGTCCTACACAGAGCAGTGAAAATGGTCTGACCAGTCCAGAGAGGTGTACAAGGAAATTCACAGCCTCCTGTGTGTGTACTCTCACTGCCCACAGGACGTACTCTCATTAGCTGCTATAACAAATCTAAGAGAACACTTCCATAAAAAGTTCTGGAAAACAGTAGCCAACAATAAAAGTTCAAGTTCAAAAATGCAGATGCAACCGAGGACAATGATAACCAATTCAACAAACCCAAGCCACAAAAATCCTGAAATCTGAAGAATTCTTTATCCGTTTGTTGGAGTTGTGCTGATAATGGCTTTTGTTCCTTGTCTACATCTATCACTAACACCATTACAAGAAAAATGTATATCTTAAATGTTAGTGGCTTTACCTCCAGTTCTTTGAGGTAGTTAACTGTTGTTTCTTGTCTCATTAGTATTACCAAATCATGTGGGTTCCTCAAGTTCATTGGTGAATCCACCTGCAAGACAGTTCAACAGCCTGAGTAAGACATTCCCCAAAGAAAGTGATTTTAAAAGATAGGAATCCATGCTCATTCCGCGACAGTTTGTTAATTCAGAGGCTTTTTGCTCACTTAACATTCACAATACACCTGGATTTTTAAGCTGTATGTTCAACTGCATTGTGATTTGAAAATCCAATTCAACCAATGCTTTATTTTCAAACCTATTCTAGTTTATTCAGGAGTACAAGTTCTAAGCACAAGAGGCAAGTGAAACCCTCACACAGTAACATCACTATGAGTACTTACCGCTGAAGTACTAGCTAACCTTAAACAGCAATTGCAAAAATCTATTTTCTCTTACAGCTTTAAAACTCCTCCATCAAGACTCTCAATAGGCAGAAAGTACTTCAGATTCAAGTCAACTCCTCTGTACAACCAATTTAACACGCTGGCCTAGCATTAAGTCTTTCAAGGTTCTATTGCATTCAGGATTAAGGAATAAATGAACAAAATCAAAAGGCAATCAAAGATTGAAAACTCTATTAGAGAAGACCATGCCACAGCTTCCACTGCTACATACAGGAACTGGCAGCTCAATAAAGTGTGACATTATGGATAAGTCACAGACAAGAGAGGTTATATGCTGACTTTCACTGGTCCCTAAATGGCTTCAGTAAGATGCAGCTCTTCATTCCGCAGCTGAAATATCCCAGCCCTGTCTCCTTGCCAAGCCCAGGCTAGGGGAAAGCCCTAACAGTGGAAAAGATGCTCTGTGGGTGTCACCACAGCCTTTCAGTCCTGGTTCCCCCATTCTGTCACCACAATGACAGTCAGTCCCTTGTGTCACCTCTGGAGCTCATTAGTTCAACAGGACATCATCTGCTGTTGGCTGCTTTATCTGAACTAGTAAATTAAAATTAGCTCGAGGAAGACTGAATGAATATGAGAACAAAAGGAAATGGATGGGAATATGTGATAACAGGACCAGAAGAAGGCTGGTGAGGACAGCAAGAATTCAGATTTTTAACATGTTTTTTTGAATGTTGATGAGTTCATTCCCTTTCATAGGATTGTACCTCAAGCTGCTAAGACAGATAATCCACAGAAAGGTATCTGTGGATCTGTTCAGCTTCCATTCAAGTTTTCAGAAAATGGAACCAGCTACTGCATAAAGACATACGCAACGCCTGTGTTAGCACTGATACCTCCCCTACAAGGGCTGCCCACCACTTCCTGCCATAATCTGTTCCTATTTTTTTTAATTTGTTGAAATAATAGGAACATTCTGTGCCAAAAGTGGTTGCTTTTTGTTGCCTTTATGTAGTCTATCTGAAATTGGATGGAAAAGCCTACCACAAACACATGTGCAGCAGAACCTCTGAGCTCTCCCTTTTTTTTTTTTCCACCTTTCCAAACAATTTGGGCATGTTTCTGGAACTCTCTTACTGCAGAGAAGTGCAGATCCAGCAGGACAGCAGCAAACTGCCAGCTCACTTTAAAGTGACCTCTCAACAGATCAAGCCTTGAGCCAGATTCTGTTGGCTACAAGTCAAGTAAGAAGCTCAGAACTACTCTCCCTCAACTTCTAACTGTTATGTCTACCTCTTTACAAACCCCCTTAGTAAGCAAGGACTCGTATCTCCTAGGCAAAGACAAGCATTTGCCTGTGTTCCCTCTACCTCAAAAATAAAACAATAATCTACACAATGTTACTTTTTGCTCAATTCCTCTTCAAATGAAAAGCTGAACTGCTCCCCTTAGCAAGCAGACATTTTGAAGGGCGGCTATCTACACAGCCCAGATACTCATGCCTCATCTTATTCCCTGGTGAATTAATGCTTATACCATCAGATGATGTAATAATTGATACCAGTTAGATTTTACACTATGAACCTGTAAAGTATGGATTTCACTGTTGCCAAAGGGCGATAGATTATCCACAATGATCCCAGAAGCATAGAAAATATTGTATTGAAAAAAATCAACACCACCATCAGCTGAATTACTAAACTCCACAGAACTTTGCCTACAGCTGTATTTCTTACTTCCTCCTATGGGCTCCACCTCACTTTGAGCAGGTTGCTCATAAAACTGAGTTTCTGTGATGACTGAAGAACTAGTTCGTAGCTCATTTGCTAGAGGAACTGTCGTGGTACATCCAAAAAAATGTAGCATGGCTCTGCAAAGAAAATGAAGTTACACCTTAACGTTTAAGTTTAACTCCACATTCCAAAATAGGAGGATTGTTAATGCCTACAGAAGGCTGCTTTCATGATACTTTACAGTTGCTGAGAGCAAAGGTAACAACGAGCTCTCCCTTCAGTGACTAACTGTACCTGGGGAGTGATTGTTTGCAAAAGGTTACACAGACATCACCATTTAAAAACCTCATTAAGAAAGCTGAATGATCTCAGGTGATCATTCGTTCAGAAGGAGAATGATATAGAGAAATGGCTTCCTTTCAATTTTTGACAAAACAATCCTATCAGAGTTAGTTCTGAGATTAGGGTGTGGGAGTTTGGGGTGGTACAGTACCAGCCATGCATGCACAGGTTGACAGAAAAGCACTGACAGGTGCCACAACTATGAGTGGTTCCACATTCCTACCAAATGATACCTGGCAGCAGAAACAAAAGCAACAAAAGCATCCAAACAGCAACGTCCTTGAACTCACTCAAAAGTTACGTCATCCACCAGGAAATGCTATCAAGTTTAGCAGCTTAAGCAGCACTCAGTAAGTTTTTATTCAATCTTCAGGTTTTTGCTTCCAGATCTGACCTCAGTTTGTCACCTGCAAATGAGGACCTTCTAATGATAGCAAAAGATTTCAACCTAGTAGAAAATTACTAGGAAATAATGTTAGCAGCTATTATTTTCTTAAGCCCAATGTAGCGTCAGAACAAAGAGCTCTGAAACCAAAACCTCAGTAGTCCACCTAACCTTGCATTTATATTTCACCATTTTTGACAACGAAATGTCAAGATTTCCATTGTAAGAAATTATCAGAGACTCGCTATTGGCTCCCAGAAATAAAACTCCATTTGGATCCAATCATTTTTGAAGAACAACCTGAATGGGAAAAAATTAAGCAGCAACATCAGACAATATCAGGTTTGCAAAGGAAACTCCAGCATATACAAGTGCTCAAATCATCTTGTTAGCTCATAAAACAGATTTAGTGCAATGTATGGAATTGTATGCAATTGACAGTTATACTATATGATCTTGCAGGTCCTTTCCAATCTCGTGATTCTATGATTTTATGTATCAATACTTTTCTTCAGTTTTTAACTGAGGAAACACAAAGCATCCAGATCTACAGAGGAACACTGTGTAACACAAAGAAAAGCAGGTTTTTAATGGAAAACTACAAGAGAGACCCTGCCTACCAATCAGAAAAATAGCAATGGCCTGGTCCTCACCAGGCATCAGCCTGGAGGATGATGGTGCTCATGCTTAAGAACGTCACAGAATTTGAAGCGCTGTTCCCTGACTTGCTTAGGTGAATCCAAAAAAATCACCCGTGCTGGGTGGAGGAATCCTCCCTTTTGTTACTATCTGTAGTCTTCCAGCTCAACTGTGAGAAAGCTAACTCAGTTCAGCTAAGAAGTAATTTAAGAGGACCACTCCATTGGTTACCAGCCCAAGCTGGCCTCAGGTTGCACATCGCTGCCCATTCACCCTATAGAAGTATGGCTCAGGAGCTGCCCTGACCACACAGCCTTCCACTCTCAGATCCAGCCAAGAACACTATCGGGACCTGACGAGCTGAGGATGTTACCATTCATTCAAATGGCACTGGAAATGTTAGCTTTTATACCATGCTTTTATGCAATATGGACAGCGGCCTGCCAGTGCTACAGATCCTTCACTCCTTCAACGCCTGCACCTTATGTGCCCTCTCATCCCATCATGACAAAGAGCAAAACCACAGGTGGTTACTGACATTTAGTTCATCCCCTGCAAAGCTCCCCAGAATGCTCTTTCAGGCGGAAAAGCAGTGGAAGCCAACTTGCAGAATGCCTCAGGTTAGCAGGGACTCCTGCGCCAGAAGAGATGCTCCATCCAATTATTTATTTTTAACCTGGCTGCTGGCAGAGCTCTGTGCTCATTTACTTCTCCTCTGGAAATGGTGACATTGAAGACAAACTGCTTGAAATGCTAGAATCTGACTTTGAGTCAAGCATAGTAAACAGGGAAAAAATAGCGCTGAAAAGCCTTCCTTGGAACTCTAATGAGTGCTACAGCTACGCTGCAGAAATCCTGCCAGGAAACCACTTCTAAAATAAGTGTTCGCTGTTCATCTTTGCCCAAAGGTGAAAGTTTCTCTATAAAGCACAGTTCAGGTTTATTCACTGTCACAACGCACACCCAGAACCTGATTCGGCAAGACACACCGAATCTGCGCAACAAAAAAACACAGGAGTTGAGTCAATCTCTCAAGCTCTGGAAAACCTCCTACATTACCTGCACGTATCAAAGCCTCTGAACACTTGGGCTTGTAAGGTTTCCCAACTGTTCCAGAACATTTTTTTTTTCCTTACAGTCCAGTTACATTATACCAGGAGGTAATTTTTATTTTTTTTTAGATGAAGGGTAGATTAATGCCTCAATCAACTGTTTTTAGGTAATATTTTTCTTTTCTTCTTAAAAATAATGCAGAAATCCCACTGTTAATTGAGACATAGGAGCACCAAAATCAGAACAGATGAGCACACCCTAAAAGCCATGATAGGCAGAAAGCAGATGATGAGAGGAAGAAGCTGGAAAAGGCACTGCGTTCACCTATGGTATGCAGCAAAATGGGTTCCTTGTCATACAGACCATAAATATTGAACCTTTTGTCACTTTACTTGCAAAATAAAAGCAATTCCCACTCAAAGACTAGAACTCCTTGCGGCCTCAAGGAGGAGAGAAGGATCTCAAAAACTGACACTTGCCTTTTGTTATATTCCTGCCAACAGGAGATGCTCTACATAGTGTGATACAACCATGGTATTTCCAAAAAAGCTGCAGAAATTTCTGTGTGAGTTTCAAGACAAGACAAGCTACTAAATTGGAAGACAGACTCTGTGGCTTACCTAAATGATGATCAGGGAGTGTTAGAAGGTTCCAATGGATGTCACAAAGATTCACATAGAAAAAATGGTGCTGATTTTTAAAAAATAATAAATATTCAGCTACTTAAAAAGTTACAGCTGTAGTATGTTAAAAAGCAGCATCAGTCATATGGGTATCGTTAAGAAGAGTGGAGCTACAGGGAGTAGAGAAATTTTATGTGTAGCACTTCAAACATGAAAATCTACAGACTAAGCTACACTACAAACCTCCATAAGAAAGAGGAATTGATTTTGTTTAGCACACAACAGACTCAGTAGGATAAGAGATTCAGTCAAGAAAAAGGTTGTGTGGTCAAGTAAAAGAACCTTAAGAGAAATAGAAGAGCAAAGACCCACCCATCATTTTCAAGATGAGACTGAGCAACTGCTTAATGTATCACATAAAATGTTCTTGGAAACAGCAAATACCTTTCATTTGTCTGCACTAGATTTTTGCTTCCCTGGCTTTGGAGGCTGCTTTTTCTCTGCTCTGAGCATACACCTGGACACAACTTGGGCTCCAGCCCCGGGCTGTGCCATCAGTCCATAGCCAAGCAGTAGCAGCTGGGTTTACAGCTTGTAGGCCTTGCAGCCACCCATGAGCCATCTTGTCATGCCACAGCTTAGGACACACTCATGTTCAAACCTGTCTCCACAGCAAGAACTGTTGGGTAATGCTTCCCTTCATGAACTAAGTAGAAACGAACACAATGCTGCTCTATGTGGAATTCAGGTGCTGTTCCTACTGAAGAGCTTTACTCTCAGCACCGGACAGACCAAAGCCTTGTACTTCCATGATGGTCTCCAGTTCATCTCTTAACAAACTTCAAAATCTACAGCAGCACATCAAAAGCAAAATGACATTCTGCCAACTCAGAGGCCTTGCCAGAGGCTCTACTCCTGGCAATATTTCCTCAGCCCTGACTTGAACCACCTGCCTAGGAGCTCAGAACTAACATGAGGGCAGTTCTTCCCCCCCACAACATGCTGGGCTGCAGCTGTCTCCACCAAGCCCAAACATAGTATCTACAAGTATCCACCTCAGCTCAGTTACTGGTACACGGCAGCAGCCAGTCTGCACCAACAGAGCTGCAACTGACTGCTGGAACTGCTTACAGCATTGTATTTAATCCATCCTCCTTGTGCCACGTTTCTCCGTTATCTGGAAGGACACCTGTATTTCAGTAGGGTAGCCAGCCTTCCTACTATCAGACAAGCACAACCTAAAACAGGTTATATATCAGTCTGAACTTTATACTGGAAGTTGTGAAATGAAAAGGTTTATAAACACGTACACTGTGTAGATATCATCTCAGTAAATGGTCTGCCCCCAGCTCTCCAGGAACACACAACTGAAGGACTCAGACGAAAAAAAGAACAGGATCTGAGTGCGAATGATGTATTTGACCTGAAAACAGCTCCTAGAGCAAAAGACAGAGCTTGATGGCTTTCACTTGATGGCTTAGTGCATGTAACATTCTCTTGTCTCACTGCCGAGAATTAACTTGCTTTATCATTCAGAAATGCTCACTGGAACAGCAGTGCCTACTTAGCAAACACTCCCATTTATTGCATGGGATCTTGCTGATACATTGCAAACTGTTGGGTATGTCATAGCTCTGCCACCTGCCTGGTTGTTATAGCTCCAGGAGCTCCAGAAGGCAGTCAGGGTTGTTAACTATCAGTCAGTCAGATTGTTAACTAACAGTCAGACTGTTAACTATCTTATAGGAACATCATTCACACTTGAACACAGTCTCATATTAAAGGCTTACATACTTGCTGTATTGTGAGAAAACACTTAATGGAGATTTTAAGGTAATAGTATAAGTTATTCCCTCAGATTCAGATTGTCTCAGGTCAGGATCTGCAGCCTTTCCACTCACGAGCCACAGTGTTCTTTGGTAACAAGGGGAATGCAATTCACCGCAGCAAACTCAAGGCTGCAGGGAATCTCTTTTCATTGGTGCTTCTCTGGATTTCCACAGCTAGCGAACCACCCACAACATGAATGCCTGGATTTGACTATCACTTCAGCTTAATTATTTGGGCTTCATTCAGATAACTAGTCCAAGTGAAAATTAAACTCTCTCTGCTCCCAAAAAGGCAACAATTTAATGCATTTCACACTCTGAGAAAGCTAACACTCCTACTAAACCTAACAACAGAAATACTAATTGATGCCACAACTGTTTGTCACCGGACAGCATTGGGCACTTCCAGTGTGAGTCTGCTGTGCTCAGCAGTGCAAAGTCCAGTGGTGGCCAGTCACCAGCAGTGTCCCTTGGGGATTAATCCTGGGGCCAGCACTGTTTAATGTCTTCATAAATGGGGAACAACCAAACCTCAGCAAGCTGGGCGCCCTCTGCAAACACGGGTGGCACAGCAGTGGGAAAGGCTGGAAGCAACGCAGCTGGAGAAGTCACTGTGCAGATTAGAGAAGGCAAAAGCAAACACAGCACCCAGGGTGGGACAGCCCCTGCACCAGGAAGAGCTGGGGCTGACCAAATAGAAATGGCATTGCAGAAACGGACATGTGGGTTCTGCTAGGGGAAAAATTTATGATGAGTCAGCAGCACATGCTTGTGCAGCAAAGAAGGTCAGCTGCATGCTGGGCTGCAGACTGGAGTCAGCAGGCCAAGGAAAGTGAAGCAGTTGTGAGAGTTCACCAGCTTTCATGGCATGGTACCATACACTGACACACCTGAACAAGCCCTGCAAAACCCATGTGGAAAGGATGAAAATCAGGCTCAGCTTCAAGGAGCCAGCCAAAGGGAGACACCGCTGCTGCCTCCAGCTTCCTCATAAGAAGGCGCAGAGAAGACTAAGCCAGATGCTTTTTGTGGTGCCATAATCAGAGGAATCAGCCAAAGCTGATGGACAGGAAATTCTAATGAGCAAAGAAAAAAAAACCATAACAACACTCTGAAAGAGCTGAGCCCTGGAGCAGGTGTCCTTGAATCTCCATCCACAGACACAGCCAAGCACTGTGTGAACTTGTGAACTGATCTAGCTGCCACTGCTCTGAGCTGTGGGGAAGGCAGCATTGCCCTGTGATTCTCTTTATGTTTTTGTACTCAAATCAGAAGCACATGAAGCTTGTTCCAAATGTGAGTCCTCACTTACACGCTGTCATATAGTAGATAAGGTCCTTCAAAATCCAAACATGGACTGTCATGCACACAGCAGGAAATATCACAGCAAACCATTATTTCAAAGTTCAAAGGAAAAGACTGGCGTAATACAGAGAATCCTGATGTGATGATATTTTTTTCTGCAAAAAAACCCCAACAGTTTTATTAAACCTGGCAGAAAAACTGGTATGACGATGGGTACTGCTGCCCATACGCTGAAATGTTGGACACTGCAGAGAGACACAAGAAACTGCACAGCCAAGGATCTGCAAGAACACAGAGGAAAGCCCCAGAAAGGATGACTGAATTGCTAACTGTAGTAGTAAAAATAAATTCTTACAAAAATATCAACTTAATGAAAGATAAATGAAAGATTTAAAAGAATGCTTTGAAGGGAAATTTTAAGTTCTGTTAAAAGTACTTGTGTATTCGTCTTAAGAACTCAGTTATTTTGGAATACTATGCTTCTATCAAAGAAGTGATAATAAATCTGTTACAAATCACCCCCTTACCAATGAATGAAGAGGTCATCTATCGTGATTCAACATTTAGCAGCAATACACATACACACATAGCAGAAAAATATGTATTTATATCTGTGTATATGTATGTATGCACACACATACACACTTAAAATATAAGCTCACTCTAGAAAAACGTCCACATCTCTCATTTTCCAGCACACAAATAAATGGAAAAAGTGAAGGTGCGAGGTACTCTGCAGGGGTGGCGATAGCAACAGACACAAAGATCAGGTCCACTTTTTGAAGAGCCAGAGAGAAAAAGCTAACAGATGCTGAAGTACATCCTATTACAAATAACTCACTGAAGAATAAGCACCACTTCATGAAAAAGCGCTGCATCCCAGCTACTGAGGAACCCAGCTTCTCATATCTCAAGTATACTGTATTTATAATTTGGGTTTCCTTACTGGTAGTGGGTGAATTCATTCTGATGGCACAGGTTAAAAAACCAAAAAGTTAACTTGTTCTACAGACGTTATTTTATCACGTCAACTCAGTTTTCAAGTAGTTTACAAAAGGAACATGAGAATGCTACTAGTTACAAGACTAATGCAATTAAATAACTTACAGCAGAGCAGTGGTTCAATAGAAGCTTCTAAATGCATCCATCATTTATGCAACATCATAAAAAGACACTTCTTAAAAGCGGTGCTGGATTTAGCTGATTAGATTTGCCAGTCATTTTAGCTAATTAGATTTTTTCAAGTCACAGCTGCTTTTCATGCAATAATCAAAATCAACACTTCACCCAGAATTGATAATATACAATTAATATACACGCACACGGATGCTTCCAGTCCATTAACATTTACTTTCATCATTTCCCCACTCACATAAGTGGGAAAAGGAGGAGAAATAACACTGAGTGCTGTCATTCATTAGCATGTGATTAAGTGAGGTTAGAGCGCTGGGATCCATGCAGGCAGCCCATGAGGCACTGCCTAGGCTGATGTAGGCAGCAGGGCCTCCTCCAGGCAGTTTGCTCCTCCTGCCTCAGCACTACAGATGCACACAGGAGAGCCGAGCAAAAGCCTCTCAGAAGAAGAGCAATGCTAACAGACTCTCATTGCTCCACGCTGTTCTACTGTTGATAAAAAAATGATGGAGGCATAGGTTTCTGCAATGACTGCCTCCCACTCCAGCCAAGGACAGCCGCGGCAGTGACGTTTACAACCAAAGCACATCTGACACTGCAACAGATGAACAAGAGATCACAGCCTGTATGACAGAACTCCAACATGAAACCCAAACATTCTCAGCGTGCGTGAGGCACGGCCCAGCACCAAAATAAGGCACGCCGAGTACTCCCACAAGAACTGAAGGAGGCCAGAGTACACCCCTGCATCCAGCTGCCACGGTGCCACTTCAACGTTCTGCTTCCAGAAGAAGCGAAAAGCGGGCGGGGCGGGGCGGTGGAACGAGAAATCGCACACTCATTCACAAGCCCAACCGCACCGATCGCGTCCAAAGAGCCGCTCCCAGAGCTAACGGGGCTCGGCGGCTGGAAACGGCCGCGCGGCAAAGGGCAGTAGGGCAGCTGCCGGCCCGAGAGCTCCCGCTGCTCGCCCCGCCGCGGTGAGGCCGGGAGGGGCTCAGGCTGCGACGAAGGGCGGCGCGGGCAGGAGCTCCCCCACCGCCGCGGCTCCCGGCCGCCCCCCGCTCCCAGCCTCACCTGCTGCTGGATCTTCCCGTCCTCCGTGACCACCCAGTGCGTGGTGGCGGCGGCGGGTCGCGTCCCCGAGGCCAGCAACGAGCACAAGCCCAGCGCCCAGCCAGAGAAGACCCACGCCCGCCCCAGCCCGCCCCACCCGGACGCCGCTGCCGCCGCCATCTTCCCCAATCCCGGCCTGCCCGCACCACCCGGAACCGGAAACGCTCGCTCCGCCATTTTGGGAGGTGGGCTCCGGGAGGGGGGGCGGGGCCGCGCTTCTCGAGGGGGCCGTCCGGGGGTGGTCCGACGTTACTTCCAATACTTTTGAGTTACTTCTCATTTCTCCAGCTGACGGCACCCACGTTCACCACGAGTTACACCGGCTCAGCTGCAGCCACGCTGTCCCAGGTCCAAGCAGGATTTCCACGTTCAATTTTCCTTCCGTTGTAGCCGAGTTGCGAGCAGTTGTGCTCCTCCAGAACACCAGCCTTCCTCGGCCTGCCAAACAGAAAAACGTGCCTGTAACACACGGCCAGCACCTACAATTAAGGAAAAAGCTTACAAATGCTGATGGAGCAGTTGGCTAACACAAGGGTTTGCGTTCCTTAAGGGCAGATGGAGAATACAGTCCCGCAGCTGTGCTACTTACAGTTGCCCAGGTTTTCACACGAGGCACGCTGCACTCCTCACCAAATAAATCAGGCCGTTACTCCAAGCTGCTGTTGCTGTCAAGACACCAACATATTTTATTGCATTGCCAACATCTAGAATATTATGTGAATGTGACGTCTCCTTTTCACAATACATTCCCAAATAAAATATAATGGATCTGTGAGACATGCAACTTGTGTTGAATATTTAAATGCCTGTGCAAGACTTTGCATTTAAGTTGAATTACTCACACTGAAGCAGCTCATACAGTCTTGATAAATATTCCTTAATGACAAACGGCCCGATATATCTTTGGCAATCTGATGACTAAGTCCCTAAACCAAAATGTAGCACAGCACCCTGCTACTAAGCCAGCATAAAATGCTGCAGAGTAACTGTAAAACAATGAGCCAAACAAAATTACAAAATGAATTTATTCCAAAAGCATAAGGGAACATTTACAAGTCATCAAGATGGTAAACAGGTGTCTCTGCAAGAACTCACTGCATTAAAATTAGGTACTAAAGGGAGAAAATCTAACTACTTCTGAGGCCACAAGAACTTTGCATGTCATCTCTGGAAAACAGGAGCCCCACGAAAACTCACTTCAAACTCAGTGAGAAAATAAGCTGCTAGTGCCTAGCTACTAGTCTAAATGCAAAATGCAAGCTACATTTAGGCTTGGAGATTACATTCTTAGATTTCCTCAAGACAACAAATTATAGCCACAAGTGCAAAATATATTTTTTTCCTTCAATGAAAGCTTATTACCATCTAGTGCCTGTTTTCAGAGTGACACTTTGATCTCATGAATTTGTACTTGAAAAATGCTTTGCTAAGTTTGTTGCTTTTAGAGACAAACATGATTTGCAGCTGGCATATATTCAGAAGCACAAGTTAGCTCCCCTGTCTTGGAATGTCCTAAGTTTAATGCCTGCTGCTCCAGAGTTGAGCAAAAACAGGGTTATTAACCAAATTGTGAGTCTAACTTCGATATAATTCTGGTATTCCGCCCTTTTGATTGCAGTGATAAATATGCAAGTGTTACTGAAGACACCTGAGTCAGATTCACAAGCAAATACAAATGGAACTAGGTGGCAAAACATCACTTTCAAGCATTCATATGTGGATACCAAATGACTGCAGAAAAAAAAAAGAAAAAAAAAAAAAAGGATAAGAAAAGATCTTCATTCTTCTAAAACCTAAGCTATTTTACACCAACATGCCCTGGAAGTCTTGTTAGAAATTCTCTTCCCCTGCCCCAACTTTTTTTTTTTCTTTTCTTTTTTACTATCAGCTAACCCCTTTACAATGTTGAGTGACCTGAGAAGTAAAAATTCTAAGTGGTGAGAATAAAAAAAAAGCATTGTGCTCTTACATTGTATTTTCTGGGTGTACACCAGTAAATAAGAACTCCAAGTTGCTATGAAAAAAGCAATAGCATGGATTTGTTAATTTTTCCACTTGAATTCGACTACACTGCTGGAATTTTTGAATGTTACCCAAAATACAATTTTATTTATATATTTTTAAATGCAACTGTATTGGTAAAAAGACAAAACAAAAACACAACCCTTGAGTACCAACTAACCCAGAAAAATTTGCAAAACACAGAAAAGAGCCAGGTACTGCTACGGTCCAGCTCCAGTCTACAAAGCTTAATCACTGCATCAGTCTTCACCCATTCCTGGAACAATTCTAGTGATTTATTGTTTTGTTTTTCCTGCTCATTTCCTGTAATTTCATGGCATAATTATATGCACGTATTCATATCAAACATTTAAAATTCCTTTGCAAAACACCACTTTTGCATTACAATGCACGGAGAAGAGTAAGATGTACAAAACAAAAGAACACCACATTCTCAACTTTTCTAAGTAGAAGGACTGCTTCATGCTACAAGCAAAATAAATTTCCAACCAAGTTGCAAACTTCAAAAAACCAGCAGGTCTCTCAGTCAAGTTCATTGTAAGTAAATAAAAGCAAATCTAACAACGGTACTCTTCTCCACATATTGCAAAATACGATTACAGACTAGGAAAGGATTACTTTAGGTGCTAAGCTTTTCTGACATATCTCTGTAATCATGCCTTTCCTATCCATTACTTCATACATAAAATCAATTACATAGTATCAGTAACGCGGTAGCTGATTTTTAGGTTAATATGCAAACAATCAAGATGTAAATTTTGATAAAACACCTATGCTCCTTTCCAATTTTGAATAAATCCTGAAGACACTTCAAAAACAAGAACCCAAAACTGCTGACTGTA
The DNA here is from genome assembly GCF_023343835.1 of Lagopus muta. Taxonomy (NCBI): domain Eukaryota; kingdom Metazoa; phylum Chordata; class Aves; order Galliformes; family Phasianidae; genus Lagopus; species Lagopus muta. Next base: position 21,266,365 of record NC_064438.1, on the reverse strand, counting down.
AGCATCCAAAAATACAGTTGTAGTTTCACTATGGACAAGTTGTAGTCCGTTAGAAAAGTAGATCATACATACAAAGGTATAAAGAACATTTAAATCAGTCTTAGCGGAAGGCAGTCCTTGAAGGAAACAATACTCCAAGCAATCTTTTGCTGAGTGTACTTTTGCCTTAGGCCACAGGGACCATGGAAGATACGATGGTCTGCTCAGTAGATTCTTCCTCGACTACGATTGCCACGTCCTCCCCAGCCTCTTCCTCGTCCACCCCGGAAACCACCTCTTTGCTCTGAAATAGAAATCAAAAACTTGTCATACAGGTTTCATGCTGTGTACCGATGAGAACTAAACAGCAATAGCTAGAGGTATTGAGGCTGACTTCAGTCTCTGAGGTTAATCTTGCTTGTTGTAAGATCTGAGTTGTACTCCGGAGTGCTAATTGTAAAAGGATGCCAGGAGAACCAGCCTCTTTAAACTAAGCACAGTCTTTCTGTGTACTGTGACTGAGCTAGCCCTGAAAACTGGGCTGTAAATAACTCCACCTGGCCATCTAGTTCATCCTTCAGTCTAATAACACCATGCTGATCTTGTCATATGTTCACCTGACTTGCTCCTATGGATTTTATAAAATGATGGAAACTCACAACTTTTTCAGCCTGCCTTTTTCTATCCTTAAGTTATAGGCATACTTAAGTTTCTTTATTAGCTGGTACCACAATGTATATCCGAATGAAAGATCTTATGTATAACTGGATACCACACAAACTACTTTCTATACTGTAAAAGATGTTTTGTTTCTCCCTGTGAAGAACAAATTTGATCACAGTGGAAAAAAAAAAATAAATAGTGAATTGAACTCTCATTCTTCTTCTATGCTTTCTCTCCAATGTACAGTCTTTTAATCTATGAGGAGAACCATGGGCATATTTTAAAATGTACAGAAATTTAAAGTGGATGAGAGGCCTCGGCATCTCAATATAAAAAAAAAAAACTAGCAAACTAAGAATTTTCTAGTTTTTACAACTGCTATAATTACAAGTATTATTATATTAAAGTACAGAACTGCATCAGCTCAAGTCTGCACTAAAAAATTCTCAGACTTCCCCTTCTCCTTCTTTTAGATATAAGAATGTTTTATATCAGCTTTTTTTTTTTCTTTTATCTACGGACATAGGTGATAAATTGTCATGGCAATACATTTACTTGGCAGAAGTAGGCCCAACAGACATCTAGGTAAGATGGTGAGAACAGGCTGCTGCCACTGTTGCACTTGTTCATCCAGCCTGCAGCTGCTGTAACCCACAAAAACTTTCAGAAAGACAGATTGACTCTGACACTGGGAGCATGCACTGTACATCTGACAAATCCTAAAAGCTTCGGAAAAGGGCTGCAGCGTTAGCAATAAGATAAATTGAACACAGGTCAAGTCATAAGACAGGCAGGGGTCACTTGCAGAAACTGATCTGCCACTTGGAAATCCAGGGTACATTCTCAATCATGAGATAAAGCACTGGAAACAGTTACCTTAAAAAGCTTATGTATTTAAACACTACTAAAACTAACTTGGCAAGTCACATTACAGTCTATATAGGCTGATAGTATTCAAACACTAATTGATCAGCAATTAGAAAAAGGTCATTACACACAAAAATTGGTGACAGTACAATGTGAGCTTCTAAGAACGTGCTTAATTTGCCCTTTCCCCCCACCCCAAAAGGCACAACTGTAACTGGACAAAGCTTTTGCAAGCTGCCTAACTCACCGTACGAAAAACTGCCCAGGTTACTACTGTATTTTCCACTGGGAGGATTATATATCTGCCTGGCATCCCTTTTTGGTCCTGCCGAAGCTTTCTTTGGAGGTGAACTTGAGGTTGTATCTTCACTTGTTCTTTTTTGACTGACAGAAGAAAACAAAAACAGATCATTTTACCCCTGTGGTGACAAGTACAGGAATGACTATTCAGCTTCAAAGATTAACAACTGTAAACTAGCAGTAACTACTGAAGATGTCCTGAACAATAATTCTGAAGAGCAAGTAGACTAGTCTCTAGTTGATTCAGTCTATCATATCCCTAAATCAAGACTATTTTATCACAGCCTTAAGTCCTTTCAGGGTGGGTTTCAATTTTGGTTGTGAAACTTTTAACTCGTGCTGTGTACATTATATAAATGCACACTTGGAATCTGTGTTTTGTGAACAGCAGAAGTTAACAACATTTTTTTCATCATTGCTGTTAATGAAAAACCTCTTACTTTGCATCTGCCTTCTGTACTGGTTTCCAGGACAGTGTGACTGTACTTTTGTAAGAAGGAGGAATGTGGAAGAGATCCTGTGGAGACAAAATTGGAGAATTCATTCTGCAGTCAAATCCACATCCATTGCACTCAAAGTTTTAGTTGCCCATTGAAGCTCCAGAAAAGCATATGCCTTTGAAGAGTTTTAAAACCCAAACCTTTACAATTGTGTGGCAGAAAAGGGAACAGAAGCTAACTATTTTAGTTCCATATCCTTTAGTAGGAAATTCAAAAGAGATTTGAATTAACCAGAATAACACCTAATACTGCAAAAATACACTTAATTTCTCTACCTATGCAAGAAAAAAAAAACAAAAAACAAAAAACACCCTCTATCTTTTAAAGAACTAAATGGCTCCTGCAGGCACATCTGATATTCCTGTTGTGAAGGTTAAAAGAAGTTTCTTGATAGCATGGGAAAGATGAGGGATGGGATATGAAGAAAGGCAGCTTGTGAAATTAGTGGTTTTAAAAATGTTGTTCAAAGAAATAAGAATGTTCCCAAGGTCTGTGGATGAAAGTATATTTCTTCAGCCCATCTCTTCCAGACTGCAGAAAACAGCTCTAAATGGCAGTTTACTTGGCCTCTTCCTTCCTTTACATCTCTTTGCAATTCTTTGAACTATTCCTTACCTGTCTCTAGCACAGCAGGAATGAGAAGAAAAGAAGGCTCAGAAGGCTGTAATCCACACTCCCTTAAAACAAGGTTATCTACTCCTGCTGGCAACTGCTGCCACTAAAAAGAGCCTCAATACATACCCTTTCCAAACAGTGGCAAAGGAGCAGAAGCAGCAGATCCACGTCTCTTCAGAAATGGAAGAGTAGGCAGCACACTAGCAAAGACTAACTTAACATGATACAATTTGTTTCAAATTATTCCCTTTTTTCTCCATAGCTTACTCTACTTCTTATTTGCTCATAATGTTAAGACTTACCTTGATTAAAACATTAATATTATTGGTTATTTTCAAAGCAACCACTTTGATCTTGTTCTGTTAAAAAAAAAAAAAAATTAAAAATTACCACTGAATACTTGCTGTTTCAGTAGCTTAAAATTATACCAGTTGCTATTCAGTGAACTGCTGTAGCAGCAGTGAAAGGTGTGTGCACATTCTCAAGGTTACAGTTTTTTAGGCTTCCAGCAGCTCTGCAACAGCCAGTTCCTTGTTATGCTCCAGTGTAATTCCCACTCCCTTCCTCCAAGTGCATTCTTCTGTTGTTAGACTGCAGTTACACCACAGGATCCACTTTAAAATAATGCTCAGGAAATCATGCAAGATAAACAATAACCCAATCGGGTACTGAACCATTACCACAACTGCAGCCCCAGTAGAGCTTCAGTATTATTCAAAGCCTTCTAGATTATTTTGAAACTGGCCAACCTGCAGAACTCACACCAAGTTGAAGGCAGTGTCCTCAGTGCCAAGCAACATTTTCAGTTTATTTAAATTATATAACCTGTAGCCTTTTTCGTTATTTCATATCTGAGAGGATCCAGAAATATGAAGTTTAGTAGTTGGTACCTGAATTTTAATAATGAACCATAATCTCACATGCAAAAAATAAAATAAAACCACATCTTTGAAATAAGATTAGTGGACAAGCTGAGCTTATATCAATCATCTAAAACATAGGTAACACAAATAAGTGTAAAGAGAAAGCACCGATAGATATTAGTAGCATGCTCCCTTCACCTATTTGCATGCTTACAACAGGTGGCAGCCTATCATTATGCACCAGTGGTTATTTCTGTACACTCAACTATACAGTCACTATTTCCACAACACTTACCTCCTCTGTTTTCAAGGCTTCTCCTGTTTTACCTTGGAGTGCTAGACGAAGCTGCCGAATATACACCTGCAGCCCTCGAGCAAAATACTGTAGCCTAGAAAGTTGAAAAGCAAGTGGTTAATTTTACATATTCCTTTAAAATGTGTAAGCAAAATGAAGTTCTAAACATTTTTCCATGAAGAAAAATCCTTACAGTAGCACCTCTTAACAGAATTCCAAGACCTGCCCCTAAACAATTACCTGATTTTAAAGTCTTTCAATTTCTCTGCATTCAGCTTGGCTGTGAGGAAGTCTGGAAGTTTACGACCCAGCTGATGGAAGCTATACAAGAGACACTCAACATAACTGAACTGCAACTTGGGCTCTTCACCACCAGCATTTTCCCCATTCTCCGCTTCCTCTGGAGGAAGTGGCATATACTCCTAATGAACAGAAAGGAGAAACAAATATATGAGGCACATATAATGAGGAACTGGAGGCTTCATTTTTGCTGACAATGTAAGAAGAATTTCCCATCCTCACACTATTGCGTGGAGCTGCTCCACAAGTCCTGGTTCATGCAGTTAGCCTACACTCATGTTCACTGACATCTCTGAGTCATAGGAGATACTGTGGTAGCACTTCTACTACAGAAAGCAATAACAAACTGCATCAATGTTTCTGAAATATTGCAGAATTTGTTTAACACTAGCAGTGCAGATATAGCATTTAATGAGATTCAACATGAGTCTCTCATTGCTATGTTTTTTTTTTCCCCTTTTCCTGCAAGTATGCTGGATTAAGACCAACATGCCTTGCTTTATTTTCAGAAGGGCTCTGAATAGCAAATGTCGTTTGTGCTTGTATTATGGAGAACGTTACCTGTGATACAGCCACTTTTGAAAAGGATAAACAGATTAATGGATTAGCATAACTTGTTGTGATGAAAAGTGTTTATTTTAGTGTTTTACACTAGTAAAAAGTTGAATTAGTCTTACCAGCAATTTATCAAATAGTTTCTTCAAATTTGATTCCAGCTTTTCCATATCTCCACAAAATGAACTCATTTCAGCAAGAAGCTTCAAGACCTACACATAAAGATAGTTGTTTTTTATGTGTTAATAGAGAGGAAAGGAAATTGAACTTTCAGACCAAAGGAAATCATCGTGTAATTATTGTTGGTGCAGTAGAAGCCAGCTACTACAGATTAAAAAAAAAATAATAATGAAATCAAACTCCTGGTCTCAGGAAAGAATTTAAGTGGGAATATGCCCAGTCTGCTCACATCCCCAAACAGAAACACAGGTATTGCTGTCCAGTCTCAGCAAGCAACACTAACACTTTTCTGCAAACAAAAACCTTGTTCTCTCATGCATAGCTCACCTTTACATGGAGATTCATAACGATTTAAGTGCAACTGCAACACTGATTAATGTAAGCAAAATTACTGACATTAAGCCACTCCCTTAGGAGACTAAATTAACACAAGCTATGCAACAATAATTTCCGTAAATGCTACATGCTTAAAAAAAATTGACAGCAATATAAAGATGATTACACCGATCTATTTATATTCTAGCCTTGTCTCAATAGCTTGGACAAATAACGTGCTTTAAAAGTCAATGCTCAGCTGTGCTTCAATACAGCAAACATTATTTTCCTAGTGTAGCTAGGTTTCCAACAGTACAGATGCATACTTCTCAGGATTTCAAAGACACTGTAACCTTGTCTTACCTCTAACTGGATATCAAGACCCTCCACTGGAGTAGTCAAAGCACTGAGGTTTGGAAGCACGTGCTCACAGAAGTAAGTAACAAATTTTGTGGAATGAACGTTCTTCTGCAGAAAACAACACAGGCTTCAGATGACTCTTTTGAATGAATTAAAAACTCCCCCCCATCACTATGCCAGCCTTGTAAATGCCTACCACACAGATATACCTTAAAGCTTTATTAAACTTATCTTTAACTCTGAAATGCAAAGACCCTTCTAAGGTAGCTTAAACTTCAAGGCATTCTGCAACAAGGGCTAAAAAGAGTGCCTATAACATGGTAGAAGGACAATGCATGCTGCAGTTGCCTGGCATCAGACCTGAATCGATCAAACACATATACAAACCTAGTGTGAGAGTCTTGTCATAATTGGCTGTAACATCTAAATTTGAAAGAAAACATCTGAATACACAAAAGCTCAAACAAAATTCGTGGGCTTAAAGGCTGCCTGTCAACATTCTAACACGCGAAAGGCAGAGAAGTATTGGTATGTTTTCATTCTAATGTAATCACTCAGAATATTGAAGATGAACTATGGCTATCAACTTTCCACATTACTTCTCATATGAAAGAAATAAATACATACTGAGAAGAGTGGCACTGCCTGTCGAGTACACTGCAGAAGTCTGTCCACACAATCTGGATCTGCCGGATTGAATGTTTGTTCCAGGTCAGCTTGTTCGGCTACCAGCTCCACTAGTTGCTGCCTTCCACTTACTGTCTGTAAGCTTTTTAATCCAGACAATATTTTCATGAACAGAACAAATTCTTCACCTGTCACATCTTCCAGTACCTTAATAAAACACCAGAAAACATATTTCCATTGTAGCCATTCGCAAACCTCCAGGCCAAAACTACTTGATTTAAAATGATAAAGCACGCAGCAACCTAACATTTAAGTCATCCCCTATTTATTTAGAAGGAAGTTTAAAGGAACACAGAAAAACACAGTGTAATTGTACAAATCTCTGAGACAAAGTAACCGCCATCAACCTGCACACAAGTCATGTTTTTTTTGAACACTAACTTTATGACACATTTCCTACCTATAAAACTATGTTTCAGGCAGAACAAATGTTAAATGACTATCAATTTAGTATCCATTGTATTAATACATTTTTATTTTCTCAGCTTAGGCAGCACATTGGAATCTCATGAAATTTAACAAGGACAAATACCAAGTCCTACATCTGGGAAAAACTCCCTGCCCTGTGCTCACACATTCTGGGAACCAAGTGCCTGAGGAACTGCTCTGCTGCAAATGTACTATGGAACCTGGGGACAGGAGGTTGCACGAATTAGAGCATTCTTTGAGTAGTGAACAATATCCTGGGCCAAAAGCATAACCAGTATGCCAAAGAAAGCAAGGGGATCGAGGATTCTGGAATACTGCTCCTAGCAGGGGGTCCTTCACCACAAGAAAACTGTTGATAAGCTTCAGAAGTCCAGCCACCTACACAAACAGTGTCTGGAACACGTGCCCTAAGAGAAGAGCTTAAGGAAACTAGCCTTTTTCAGTGTAAAGGAATGGAGAGAGGTGGTACCTATCAGCAGTACACCAATTCTTAAAAGCATGTGATCAAGATCACAAGCTACACTTTTTACTAAGCCTTTACTGTGACTGGTTTTAAGTAACAGACCTGAAAACATTGCCAGTGATAGTTTAGTAATATCTAAACTTGTAGCATAAGATGCTCACCTTCTTTGATTCAGCTAATATGAACTCTTCTACCTCCTTATTCAGCACCTCTTCAGGAAGGGTTTTCAGTTTTGTAGAGAGGAATTTGATGGCTCTTTCTCTCACAATATCCTCCCCTTGAAGAATTTGACTGAATAAGCCTCCCAAAGTCCCTGAAAGGAGAATGAATCAGGAAACACCAATTATTTCAAAACTTAGCAGCTGAGCCACCCATACAGAAGACAGTAGTTTCCTTTAAGACCCCATAAAACATTTACAAAACAGTTTTCATAGTTTGACATAAGAGATACGATTCTTTTGTTAATCTGTATAATTCAGATCCACAGCTATTACAAATTCCAGTACTGTTTGCAAAACAAAGTAATGAATACATCTCCATCTTTTGCACTGCACTAAAACAGCACAAATTTTGGTCCAGCTCTCACTGCATTAGGTAGTAGAAAGTATTAAACAAATACATTTACAGAAAAATGTGTCCTTTACCTTTAGCATCCATCTTAAATATACTGAGCAAAGCATTGTTCACCAAATTGAATTCTGCAGAATCATCTGAAGAGAGAAAAAAATCACATTCATATCCTTGAAAAGCAAACATAAATGCAGAAAGATTTCTGATGTCAAACAAGAAGGGTTCTATCACCAGCATTATAAATAATGTAACTTGTATTTTAACTGCTATTAGACTGTGGAAATAGTCATGGTTGTGAAAGATGAAGATCTCATCCTCATTCCCTTGCCCCCCAAAACTTGAACATTACAAATGTGGCAGGCTTGAAAACTTGAAAGTTTTAACGCAGCAAGTTTGATAATTTTAAGGAGCAGTTGAATAAGCTCGCCTTCTTTAAATTCAGGCAAAAGAAACAATACCTTCTTTTTAATCTATGGAATTTCGCAATGGAAGAAACAATTTTCCCTAAACTAAGATATGCCCATGTCCCTTAAAAATATTTCTCTTCTGAGACGCAATACTGTAGAGACTCAAGCATGCATTTTTAATACAGTTTTGAACATCTAATATTTAGCACTCCATAAACCTACTGAATTATTAAAAAAACATCGTATATGAAATTCCAAATTAGATATTTTGTATAAAAAATGCATTCCATCTTTTTGTTAAGGTTTCTGGATTAGAAATCCAATAGCTCTTGCTCAGAAGATAATTTAGTGCAGTCTGTAACTGCAGATTTATCTTCCTCTCCTGCTTTAAAAGAACTTGAATGAAAAAGGTTCAAGGCAAAAAAAGATTCACAATAATAGTTCACAAAAAATTCACAAAATAATTCACAGTAGTAACAACATAAGGGGAGAGTAAACAAAAGAGGGGAAGAGGAGCAACAGCTGGGTGTGGGTGCCACTGGGACAGGCTGCTCTGCAGCAAAATAATCAACAGAAAACAGAACAAACTGCATACGTTTCCAGGTGTGCATCTCCTACCTGACTGCAGAAGCTGGGTCAGTATGTCTGCTACCCGGGGAAGATTATCTCCGGTGGCAAACTGAGGCAGCTCCTTAATGGCCTGGCGCCGGATCTGTGGAATTTGCACCATCAAAAGAAAAAGTAATGGAAAATTGTGGAAAAGTAACACAAAAAGAAAGATTAAAGAGTACAAAAGAACTTGGGCATTTTAACTCCCATATCAAGCTTGGCGGAAAAAATCAGCCAAATTTGAGGAAACGACCACATATCCTCTAAGCAGGAGCATCATATTCTCACAGTGATGCTCAACTGTCAGACTCCAATGACAGTCCAACCATTCTCTTTGCTATGAAACTATTAAGACATGCTTTGGAAGATGAAAAAAATAAATTTTTCTTAGATTCAAGCAGAACTGGAGAAAAGACAATTTGACCAGCAACTACATTCACAGAATAATTAATCTGATCAACAGTTTAAGTAACAAACACAACAAAGGGCTGGAATATGAGTTATTATGGAGTCTTATTTGCTAATGGAAAGGACACTGTTACAGGTGTGCATATGGCAGAGAAATGATGTTTTTTCCCAGCATTGCCAAAACTCCTTCAATCATCTGCTTACATCTTTTAAGATCCAGCTTATTTCAAAACAAGAAGCAGCACAAAGCATCTCAAGACTTCTGCATGAAGCCAGATCACAACCTTATGGTTCTCGGGTGTAAAGGAAATTTTCTTGCCTTCCAGCAAGATTTATTGGAGTCCATTACCACAAAGTGCTTTGAAAGGAGAAATGCAATAGATATTCAAAGAAACCATATCTAAGCTTCTTTCTACAGAATTATTCTGTTGATCAATGATGGGAGTGAAAAGACAAAGAAAAAATGATTTATCTTCCCATACCATCACACAATAGATTTTTCTATTGCAGGAATACTACTATGTGTTTAAGGCTTCCAGAGGCCAACCCTCCCCTCCTAGACATAGGCTAAGAAACTAAAAAGAAAGGAAAATGAGAACAAAATATAAATCATCATAGCAACTGGATAGAAGTTTCTGGTCCCCATTCTTACAGAAACATCTTCATCCTCACAGAGGTCCAACTGGGCATTGATAGCTGAGTCAGCTAATTCAGGAAAATGCTTGAAGAATTTGGGAATAAACTGGGCTGCAAGTCGCTTCTCCTTGGCGCCTCCTTTCACACCATCCAAGATCACCTGGTAGGCATCCTTGTGCTGGAAGAGGAAAAAAACAGAACATGCAAATAGAAAAAAATTTGGTGTATTCTTAAGAAATGAAAGAATTTTCTCTTTCCTCTTCTATTGCACCTATTAAAATGAACTGAATTATACAAGCCTCATACAAAGAAGTGCATTTCTCTCTTAGAGCAATCTCATCTCACTGATCCAATAAAATTTGTCCCTATTGACTGTACTGTTCTTCTGGTTCCAGTACCTGTTCAAGTGCTTACTGTTCAAAAACTCTTTGCCCTAAGGCTAACAGCTCTTACATGCCACTTGTCATTAGATTAGTGCAGACTAAAGGAATTACATTATCAATTTCTTCACTGAATTTAAGCATTATTTTTCCGACAAGTTTCTGTCTTTTGTCTGCTCTCTTATGCAGAGGTTACCTCTCCCAACAACTGTACAACTGCAACAAATCATGAGTGACTTCTATGATTTACTGCTCTCAAGCATCTCTGGCATCTATTTGAATGGCTGAATTGATGTATGAGAGTTTTGAAAAATCTGATAGCAAGGATTGGATGCAATAAATAAATAAACCTGCAGTTGAAATACTGAGGAAAAAACGGCACTTAAGCAACAGTGTGGAAAAGTCTCCATCCAGTTCTTCCAACCAAACCACACAGGCATTTCTGACATGCTTGTAGGACCGAACCTTCACAATAAATTCAAGCCTTTGTTATGGTTAGCTATTCACAGAATGGTTTTCTTTGGGAGAGACCTTAAAGATCACCCAGTTCTATCCCTGCCGTGGGCAGGGAGACCTTCTGCTAGAAATAAAAGTTACTATCACTAGGATGCTAGCAGAAATCATCATCTTCTATCATTAATTTTCTTAATGGTTGTGAAAGAAACATTTAGGCAGTGTATCCCACTTTGAAGAGCAACATCAACAGTACAGGACACTTTCCTTTATCTGCTCTGAGTTTCTTAGAGTCACACATATCATCACCCCACTCCATATAAAAGTTCACCTGCAGCAAGTAGAGATACTAATTTACAAAGCAGTATGCTACTTTTACTCCCTTTATAGCAAGCTGTATTTTAATAGTCAGGACCAATGCTGCTTGAACACTTCTTATTCCATTCGACACCCATCTGTGCCAGATTCTGAACCAGACTGAGACACTGATGTGGAAGGAAAACTACCAAGGCAGATTTGTTTTCCAGCTGACCCACACCCCCATCTGACCTGCCCCCCAGTTGTGCAGCACAGCATGTGCACAAACGAGCCAGTGCAAACTAATGATCAAATACAGATTGTTACGGTTACAAATTCAAAGGCTGCATGCAAATAATGACTTTTTGTGAAACAAACTGCTTAAACTTCACATATACTTAAAAACCATCCAGAAAGCAAATGAAATAGAGTAGCCTGTGTTCCAGGAATTTCTATTACTGCATGCTAATTACTCCTAATACTCAGTGGAGGCAGAAGTTTGTCTTACCACCCATCTAGCAGCAATCAATGCCCAAGAAAGAGCAGCTAACTGCAGAAATAGTAATTGTGCACTTTTGCACATTTCCTCCCAATCACTAACACAAGAATGTTTGAGCTTCTGACCACTCATCCATTGATTTCTCTTAATCAGCTCTTGAACTGATTAATACTTTGTAACACCTCATGACAAGTTTAACAAAGTGTTATGGAAAAGCGCGTTGTCTTCTTTATTTTAAACCACTTCTGGATAGTTGTTTTTTTCCTTTTGACGTTCTCACCTTCTTTCTACTTGTGACGCAGACTCATCCTATCAGTTCTTTTCACAACTGAAATACTTTTAGAAGCCGAATACTTCTGGTGCTTTAAATTATTCCATTCAATGTTATATTTCTAGTGGTCTCCTGGCTCTTTTCCTCATGTTCAAACTTTCCTTTTTGAGATAGCGTGACTATGAGTTTTTTTTATAGTCAAAGAATGTGAGACATCACATTCACAGGGATATTAAGGGATAATGGAGAGGGATAAAAATGATGAATAAAGAACAATTACTCACTGCTTCTCAGAATCCAGAAATAAGAGACATTGTGATTATGAAATGAGAAGTTTAAAGAAGGTAATTGCTTCACAAAGCAATGGAACATTTTGTCACAGAACATTTTCATGCCAGAAATACAATCAGTTAAAAAAAGTGTCAGAAAAAACTAGGGAAGATCAACCCAGCACAATACACTAATCACAAAGAGGCTCTGGAAACTTGTAAGTGGAAAATGCACCAGGATCCATCATTCTCCATCACCCTCTTCTGACACTGAGAGGTTCTGGCAGCTCCGGGGGTACCGATCCCTGCTACAGGCAACAATTGTAGCCATTCTGGAGTTTGTTCTACCTCATGCAGCCATTCCTGTCTTACAAGAGCTACCCACAACTGTAAAAATGATGAGTGACTACACACGTGAAAACAGCATACTTATGGCATCTACTTATTTTCTCTCCTCATAGCTCCCAACATTTTAGCTCCATATTTTCAACACTCTGAACTCATATTTTTATTGACCTGCCTGCAACTTTGTTTCGCTGGGGCACAGTTACACAAGCAAAGTAAACAGACTGGAGCTTAAACTAACTTTAAAAACAAACTACAAAACCTTAAAGGACTGCCCAAATAACATCGTGTCGTAGTACATACTTACAATCCACTGTTAGGTACGCAGTGTTATCCACTACTTACGCGTGCTATAACAGCACCGCACCACACCAGCAGGGCTACCGAAACCCTCCTAAAGGCCGGAACCCGGTAGGAGAAACTCTGCGTCCCCACGCCACGAGCAGCCCGCTTCTTGTTACTGACTCCTAAATAGCCGCATCTAAGCGAAGGGCATCCACCGCAGGAGCTGCTCCACTCCCTTCCCCCCCACCCCGCGGGATCGCAGCCGTAAGGGTCGTTTCACAACCTGCCCCGAGCCGTGGAAACCCGCACACAACCAGCACGGAAGCAGCCCCCATTGCAGCGTCGCCCCGCCGGCAGCCCGGCCCGCCCAGCCCAGAGCTCCCCGCCGCACCACTCGAGCCCCAGGCCTGCCGAGGCCTTGCAGGCCGCAGCCGCGCCGCACCTGGCCCGCCGTCTCTGTGGCGTCCGCTAGGATGCCGTAGTTGCGGTAAAGCTCCTCAACGGTGGGCATGGCACGGCGGGGAAGGGGCAGAGCCGTCGCTGCAACCGAGGCCGCCGCTGACGCCACCGCCGCCGCTCGGGCCGCCGCCGCTCCGCGCAGGCCGCCGCCGTCAGCACCAACGAGGCGGAAGTCCCAGAGCGGCCGCGGCGCGGCGGGAGCGGTGCTCGCATGGCGCCCCCTGCAGGGCTGCGCGGCTGCCGGCGGACCGCCTGCCCTGCTGTGCGAAACCTGTGGGCGTTCGGCGGTTAAAGGAAACGAAATGGGCCCGGTGCAGCGTTGGCTGCGTTTATAAATCACCAGCACCCGACAAATCGCACCGATTCCAGAAGGGGCGCCAAGGCTGCTCCGACAGGCTTCAGAAGGGGAAAGGGTATTCAGAGCCACTTTAGAAGAACTGTCCTCTGGGCTTATTCTGTTGCTGTCTTCCTCATTCTATGCATCACTTTTTTTCTTCTCTCTTTTTTTTTCTTCATCTACTTTCCTATTGCTTTGCATCATTACTGCAGTGTTATACACAGAATTGTGTAGTGGAGCTAAGAAAAGACCTCTGAGGCCATCTGGTCCGACAGTGAGCCCAATCCCACCATGCCCACTAATCGTGTCCCTCTCTGCCACAGCCATGTCCCCGAGTGCCTAAATTCTCTCCTTACAACCATTTCCATCTTCCACTCTCTAGCTTCCACCTTACACACCTATACATATTTGTAACTGAACTTTAAAACAAGTTACTGCGAGTCTTTACTGTTAATATGGAAAGAAAATGAATAAAGAGCTGAAGTTGATACAAATCTAGGAGATACTGAAATTATTTTTCAATGTTAATCAGGCAGCTGTTGGTCTGTTAAAATGGAGATATCTAAAGAAATGCATCTCTAGAAACTCAAAAACTTGAAATGCATATCCATGAGTGGCAACATAGCTTCTAACAGGCTGTGCAGTGCATGCCTCCTGGATTTCAAATGATGTAATCAATCAGTCAGGATTTTAATCTCTCCTTTCTCCTGAGTCTTCTTGCACCAGTTCAAGTGGCAATTGCCCTATGGTAATTTTACAGAGCTATTTGATAATGAACTGCTACTACTGCGCACTTGACTTCCATTTCTATACACTGTCCACTAAACTCCATACAATGACATCATTGCAGACCTCTGCACAATTTTCAGTGGGTTTTCCAAAGGAAAAACAATTTACTTGTGAAATCGTTGGAATTTGTTTATGTCTTCAGGATAAAACATTACTGCTCATGTCCCACAGCTGCCCTGCCTGTTGGTGAAGAACAGACCAGATGAAGCTGCATTTAACAGACTTGCGCTATGACTGTGTGTGGACAAGCATAGAAGATTCTCACAGGAACTGTGGTTTAGTTGCATGAATCCTCAGGGACCAGGGCTGAAAAGCTTCTGTGGGACAGATTCCCATTGGAAGATAAAGTGACCGCAGTCAACTCATTGAATCATAGAATGGCTTAGATTGGAGGGAACCTTAGAGGTCATCCCGTTCCATTTATCCGTTTATGCCAGACGAGCAATCAGTCCCGAATTCTAATTCTTCTAACCGGCCGCCCGCCGGTTCCCGGGCCGTGCAGCAGGCGGCGCTCGGCCACCACGGATGGAGCGGGGTGTCTCAGCCTCCGCTCCCGTCGGGAAGGGCTCAGCGGCGGCAGCTCAGCCATCCCGAGGAGATGAAGAGTTATTTCCTCGGCTGTCTGCCAGAACAGTACTGAGTCTTTATTAAACGATTTCTATGCAGCATTGAGAACCACGCTGCATTTCTGTCCAAAAAAGCGTTACAATAGGCTATTCCTGGTGACATCGCCCAAATCAGCAGGAGAACGAGATAAGGGAAATAAAATGTTTATTTTTCCTATTTTTCCAGCTTGTGGACTTTGTATGTGTGATAGCAGCCTGATGATATCAGTTTTGCTGCTTACCTCACTGCGTTGAGTAGCAATTGCAGAACATCCTTCTAAGGATTTGTGAGCCAGGTAGTAATCTTAGCTCTCTTCTGTTGCTCAAAAGCTGCTAAGGGCCTGGCAGGAAGCATTCGTGCCTTGCATGTTAACTATCACTAATTGGCACTATTATTTGGATCCCATAATGCTGCGTGCCTTTCGACATAGGGAAGGCCATGTAAAGATTGAAAACTCAACACTTGCCAAAGCCAATTGCATTTTGTTTGTCTGGACCATTCATAGAGTAATAATAGAGAGCAAACATCTCAAAGCACAGAAAAATGTGACTGTGAAGTGTAATGTTTGGCAAGACAACTTAAGAATGGAGATAGCGGCTACAGATTGTACAGCTCAAAGGGCATCTATGAAAGGGAGGTGGATAATAGGTTTATTCTAGGTTTGTTCTACCCGTACTATAAAGATCCACGTGTATACAATACTGGTTATGGAAAATAATTCGGGCAGACACCTACTTCTGCCTCCAGGTGTTTGTGTGTCTGTACTGCTGGCCTGCAAACAGCATGCTGGAGCAGGACAGCAGCTGTCCATCTGCACCCATTGTTTAGTTTTGGCTGCTTCCAGACTCCCAGGAAGGAGGAGGAGGTGCAGAGACACAACTGGGAAGAGGATGTTTAGAAAGCTCTAATGAACTGGGAAACTAAACCAGTGTCTGTGCCTATGTTTCATACTTACTGAAAAACCCTTTCACGTCTACACAATCATTAAGAAGGGAAGAGAGCTATTGTTCTCAAAGTATTTTTGAATTAAACATTAGCATAATTGAAAAGTGGTAGTAATATTTTGAGGAAGGTACAAAAAGAAAGCTTTGTAAAAAATTCTTCCCAAATGGTTGTATGGCTAGTCATGAAACATCTCAAGCAGTTTCATATGAATATTCGAGCAATATTTCATGAATTATTCCTTGCCATTCTGATTAAGTGTTTCTACAGCTTGAATAAGACATAACCCTGGAATCACACAAATCAGACCATACGAAATACTCATCAGGTATCTTGTGAAATATTTCATGTAACTACATAAAACATTTGTGCTACCATCCATGAAGCACTGTCTCTTGATACTCTGTTAAATTCATGAAATTTCATAGCAGTATTGATGGAATGCCACACCAAGCATAAAGAAAGCAGTGCAACTACAAGTTTAATGAAGCAAAAGGACAAAATCAGAACATAAGGAATCCTTGCGTACATGTCCCAGGCAGCTGTCACTTTGGAGAAGGAATTATGCATGGCTACCTCACAATGCTCAGAGCACATTTCCACCTTGTTCTCACAAGTATTGGGCAAAACTGCTTCTGCCTTCAATGGGTAGACCTCTATGGTCTTCCCATTTACTGAGAGGCAGCTACATTTCCCTTTTTGACACTAAAATGCTTTCTAATATTATCCTGAAGCTACAAA
This sequence comes from Lagopus muta, assembly GCF_023343835.1. Classification (NCBI taxonomy): domain Eukaryota; kingdom Metazoa; phylum Chordata; class Aves; order Galliformes; family Phasianidae; genus Lagopus; species Lagopus muta. The sequence continues at coordinate 21,249,691 of NC_064438.1, read as the reverse complement.
TGATTAAACAACTCATTTCTAGTGTGTAGGTTTTTGAGTAGAAGATTTAATCATACATAAATGGTCTAGAGAATTACGGGGAGAATATGAACAACATTTATGTCTGTTATGGTGATCACCAGTTTTATTGAATATGAAAGCTTCCAGACCATCTGCATTCTCACTAGTAAGCCTGCTGTTGTGCTCATCCAGATATTGCAGCCCAATGCATTGGTACCCATTTCTACTAACAGGTTCTGACACCTTGTAAACGCATTCAGTGTTTTTCCTCTCAAACTCCAAACCATGTGTGTACAAAGCCCTCGGTGAGCTGTGAGCAGCGGCATGCCTTGTAACATCTGCTGGCACCACCTTTCTCATGTCACTGCCCACCTCCAGCAGAGCATCCCATCTGTCTGCACCAAACTGAGCCTAGACAAACATGGGCGGCATGTTTACCTTCAGGAACTCTGATGCTTAAGTAAGTGGCAGTGACTTGGAGCCGAATCTTGCACAGACATCCAAAAATTTGACCTGTCTTTACCCAGACACCCAACAGATGCTGACTATTGTCCCAGGACATTCCCTACCAGTTGCCTCTTGAATTATACATTCAAAAAGAGAATTTCCACCCTGAATGCTGACTCTCCTGCCCCCTGCATCTTCCAGCACTCCTGAGCTGGTGGGACAGCTGTTGTAACCATGTCCAGAACCCTGAGGGCCAATCCACAGCATGGTGGCAGGTTACAGAGCTAAGGCCACATGGCAGCAATCTGTGAGAACATCTCCACAGCTTCTGTGTGTTTGCAGTGGCAACTGGAATGGCACAGAGCGCTGCTTTCATCTGTGCTGGCTGATGAGACTGTGAAAATGGTGCAGGCTGTGTGGGAGGAGATGGATGGTGACAAAAGAGAGAAAAGAATCAGAAGGATTTGAGGTTTATTCTTAGCAGGCTTTGGAAATATTTTCCAGAGGTACTTAAGGAAAATCCCAAGTATATAGGGTTGAATATCTGAAATAAATGGAATAGCCATTCAAAATAGCACTTAACACTTTATGAAAGGTCTCAGTCACCTGGGTGAAATATGGCAGCAAGCTGTGTGAGCGTGGCTACAGAAACCACAGCCTGCAGCAGGTACTGTTCTTGTATTGTAGTTTAAAAAGAGTCTGGTAGCAGTCAGATCTGAACAGAAATCCAGATTTTGACTAGATTTGAGTTAAATAACATTCCTTTAACACCGTGAGCCATTTTAATGAGAGAAATCATCCTAAGCAGATTCAGGTCTTTGTTAAGTTGGAAAAAGTTTGATGGTAATTTGTATCTCAAATTATCCTAAAAAAATAGAGGAAAATGTTATTTTCCCTTCTCCCATTTCACGAGCTAGAGAAATTAGACTGTCAAGGAGATTTCTTCTGGCATAGCTGTAAGACTTTTGTTGTCATGGGGATGTCAATTAATGTGCTCATTTGTTATCTTCTTAACTTAGCTGTGCCAGCAAAACTTTGGGATGTAGACCAGTTCCTACACTAATCTGAAAACTCAAAAATAGGAACAGGGCTTTCTGTTTAATAAATTGTTTTCTGAAGTCTTCACTGCATTCCATTGCATTGCTTTTCTCCTCATTACCATGCTGTACTAAGTAAATGAATACACAGGCATGTATTTTATATGTATAGATTCGAAGATGCAGTAAACCGCACAGGTTTTGTTAATGCACATAGGTATAACCAATTGGAAATTTATTGGGAGGGCTGATGGTAGGCAGATCCTACAAGAGCGTGTTGAAAGGTGCATGCTGCTCCTGTGCCTTGTCTGACTGGGGAAGACGTTCATTTATAATGCACTGCACATATATGCCTATATAAAAAATGTCTGGTATGCAGATGCCAAATATTTAGACATATGCGTAATACACGTCTGAGTGTGTGACTTCATACTTTGCTGGGTAAACACAAAGTGTTTTATAATTTGTATATTCATTTGTCATACTATGTGGAAGTGTACATAAATGCATGAAAAGATTTTTGCATATGCAATGTGATGTGTATACATGATTTAAAGACTATGAAGCATGCTTGTGAGCATATCTAATGATACTGCATTGGTAATTCTACCTTCCTCATTAAAAAAATACTTTAATATTTTAATACACTCAGCATACTGAGTTCTTCCTTGATTGCAAACGAACCCTGAAGAGAGACAGACTTTGTGGCATTTTCACAGAAACATAGAATCATTTAAGTTGGAATGGACCTTTAAAGCCCATCCAGTCCATCTCCCCTGCAATGAACAGGGACACCTGAATCTAGATCAGGTTGCTCGGAGTCCTGTCCAGCCTGATTTGAACATCTCCAGGGATGGGGCATCCACCAGCTCTGTGGGCAACCTGTTCCAGTGCCTCACCACCTTACTGTAAAGAACTTCCTTATATCCAATTGGAATCTCCCCTCTTTTAGTCTGAAACCATTTCCCCTGTATGCATATTTTGCTAGATGCTTTGTATTGGAGCTCTGCATCTGTATCCTCTGCCCCAGAAATCTGTCCTCCTTGGAGCACATGAATATTCTGTGCTGAGCTGAAAGCCTTGCTGTCTGCCAGAAAGTGTTGACAGTGCCCTTTGTTGGCTTCCCTGGGGACTTCATGCAAGCCACTTCAGAAATACAACAAACCATAGGATCCCTAAATGCTTCTAAACAAGACCAAATTAGAAAAAGGCTTCACACTGAAAACATAATTTTCAATTAGTGTCTATTCAGTGGGAATGGGAATGGGGCGGGGGAGAACTGGCATGTGAGATAAGCTGGATTTGTTAACATGCTTTAAAAATGCTTGCTGGCTAGCAGGTCTTTTTCTTTTTCTTCCTTTTTTCCCATGTAAATGCTCACCTTGCTGTAATTTGGTGACATTTTCACAGTTGCAATATGCTCTGCTCTTGTACCTCAGACAGAAGGGAATTCTGCCCAGAAGGAGGTAGACTAGTTGCAACCATCAGCAGGCTGTATTAGTGTGCTGTATAAGTAGGTAAGCAGCGCTGCACAGGATGAAAGGTAGAGAAGAAACAAGTCATTTCCCTTCTCAGTCCACTCCTGTTAGTATCATCTGGTGCATTTATGAGAGTACTGAGCAGGAAAGCTAGTGACTGAGCGGGTGATGTCTCATTCCCCTCAGAACAGCACAGTGCGTCTCTGTTGTAAGTGATGAGGGTGTGCTTTCTCCACGGACAGATGATGCCACTCTGCAGGAAAAGCACTGGGGACCCTTCACTGTGTAAGTGCATTTTGTCAGCATTCCTGTTTCCTGGCAGAGGAAGAGGAGCAAGTCAGTTGCCAGCGTGACTGTAATTAGAGGAGGGAGAGACACAAAGTACATTACTCCTTAATTAGCTACTGCTTCTTTTATCCCTTATTCTTTTATTCTCTCTACTCTCCAACATGTGGCAGCAGTGAGTGTTTGTCCTTGTCTTATATTTTGTTTCTTTTTGTTGCTCTTAGAAATTATCCCTTCCCAGCCTTTAATCTCAGGAAATACCAGCAGCCATCGAGACATATCAGCAGTGACACTTCTTGGAAGGGCTCTGCCACTCCTGCCCAGTGTGCAGAGTCCAGTTCTTGTGCAGTTTAGTTTATTTGCCTTCCCTCTTGCATTTCTGGTCACTTTGATGCTCTCACTCATATCTGTCTGGGCATCCCAAGGCACTCAGGAACTCACAGGATGAGGGCCTGTCAGCTCCTCACCTGGTCAGCCCAGAAGATACAGGACACTAATTACATCCACTGTGGCAACAGTGTGAAGATTTTGTGATTTTGTGATGTTAGGAATACTGTACACAGTTGACCTTCCTTGCTTTTTCAGAGGGACATGGACCTAAAGTCCTCCATGGACCTTAAAACATGGACCTTAGCAAGTGACAGGGAAATGTGGGGAATATAGATCCACTGTTAACAGGAGATGGAAATAACTTCTCTGCGCTGTTGGATATGCTTTGGTGAAGAGGATGCTGTAAGTTTCAATAGTGGAAATAAGAACAAAGAAACTTCACAATGAAAGGTTTTTAAGAAAATACTTTAGCTTTTCAAAATGTTTTAAGGCTTTTGAAGAAGGACATAAAGCTTCATGAATTTTCTAAAAAAGTGTTATTGTTTACTAAGCTTGCTGACTGACAAAGCCTCTCCAGACTTTGCATTTGCATTTGCATTCTGCAGTTTGCACCCCCAAAAACTCTACTATTTTACTTTAGAGATACTTGTCTGTGTGTTTTTCATGTCTGAATTTCTTGACCTCCCTTAAAAGGGTATAGTCTCTGTTTGAGGTCTACCAGTTCGGGTCTACAGACAAAGGCAAGGGAACTGTTACCACTCCGTCCTGTTCATCCATATGGCAAAAAAACCCCAACACCCACTAACATCTAACTTTTATAAGTAGTCAGGAATGCTGCAGAAAGTTTAGTCTACTGAATATCCACAAATTACTGTGATATACAGACAGAAACATCAACATTCTGTGTTTTGAACAAGGTGACAATAAGAGGGCTTTCCTGGTAAGTCAGGCCATTACTGGAACCCTCTGGATATATTTGGCACTAACAGACTCGAAGTCATTTGCTTATCATTTTCTGCCAGTGTTTTAATTCTTATTTTAATTCTCACATTTATTCTTTGTTTCTCTCTTTTCCAAGGCTCAAAGGCCAGAATAGCTCATTATGTACACATCTGTATTAATACCTCTGGAAGAATGGTACCTCAGCTCTGTGAACTGGCCATTTTTCTTTCTTTTCCTCATCTTATCTATACCATATTCTAAACAAGCACTTGCTCCTTGATGTAGTGCCACTTTTCTCTCTGTGTCCTTTAGAGAATCCTAATGAACTGTTTTTGTAGTTTAAATTATATCCTTTCATAAAGGAAACCTGAAAACACAATATAATCTTACACCCAACGTAAAAAAAAGAGCAGAATATATAGTAGAAGTGCAATATTCACTTAAGAACATTGCTACACCCACCATGTTATCTCATGTTAGTTTGGAAGGGCTCGATTGGAGGGGATTAATCCCAGTTCTGCCTTTAAAATATTTCAAACCTGTGGCTAGTGAAGGTAACTGAGCATGAGCATTACAATGGCAACTTTTGTGGACTAGCTACACTTTCCTCATTTCCTACTCACTCCTCTTCCTGCACTGAACTTATGACAACGGGAGACCAATGAATTCTTAGCCCTTACCTACTGCTGACCAAAGCAGCCACTCCTCTGTCCAGACTTGGCAAGATAGATGAGAAGATGCTCCACAGCTATGCTTCTCTTCCTCGGTCATTCACAATATTAACTGCCTCCACAGGGAATAAATAGATAGCAGCTCTCTTTTGCTCAGGGAACTATCCTAGTTCAAAGGTCTTGATTATTTACTGCTCATATTTTTGCTAAGAATACATCCCAGATCATGAAAAGCTCTGAAAGAGAGACCTACGCGTATCCCATTAAGACGGAGACATAAATATCAGCCACTGACAAAGAAACAGCAAGAAGTTAAACTGCTTAATGTGCACTTGATAGAAGCGAACAATACAGGCTGTTTCCTCATTAGTTTTATCAGCCTCAGTGAGCTATTCCACTTAATCCCTTTCTTTTGCCACTGAATTTGGCCCTTCTGGCAGCCAAATCAGCTGGCAATGGCTTATGTATTTGTATCTTGAAATAGAGCAAGACAAAAATAAATGTCTGACGTACATATTGAACAGAAGCTTTCACGTTTCTGGAGAAAACCTGTGGTTTTCTCAGAACTCTACAGGTCATAGGTGAATGTCTCTGATATTTGGCTCAGAATAGGAATTAAGAACCAGCTCTATTCCTCCTTCCAGATTTGCTTTCCTGGAGCCAGCAGACAACCTAATCAAATGTCATCTTGAATATGCCTCAAATGATATGTAAATTGGAATACTGGACCAGTATTGATGATTCAAAATCCATCCTGGTGCTGCAACCCAAACTCACTTCTCATAGACCTTCTTCATATGTGAAGGAGGAATGTGACTTTCCTGCATCAGATACTCATATGCAGCCCTTTCACACCTGCCAGAAAACTTTGGAGTTAGAGATGAATTAAACCAACATTTATGTTCACCCCTATTAAAGCCCTGTATGACTTCAGTTGAATATTTTATTGTAAACTGGCTGTGGGTTTTTCTTTGCTCTACTGAACAGCTGCAGTGTTCTCTCCTGTGTTCGCTGCATCTCACTGGCAAGTCAAAGGATTTATGAGAGGGATTATATGACATGGTTGCCTGTGATAGCAGGGGACTGGACTCAATGACTTAAGCAATCCCTGCCAATCCTACGTCCCTATCTATTTTCCTGTGATTCCTGTCGAGTATGTAAATTATGTTAGGATTCCTGGCAAGAAAACCACAATGCTAATCTGTTTTATTATTGCCTTATCCATTTTGAGCTGGCATATCCATATCACAGTGTTTGATTTTTTGTTGTCTTGCTGCTTAGGTTGTCATTTAAACTTACTCATAAAGAGTGTTGAAACTCAACTAATTAAAATGGAGAAGCTTGATGTTAATTTTCACAGATGTAAAATGGTTGCCCAGGCAGGGGGATATCAGCTTGCATGTATATGTTGATACACCAGAGCTCCAAATGCATTTTTGGGCTATTGGTCTGTGAAGTGTCCTCTTCCAGTGGTTTAGCCCTTCAAAGTATGGTCACCCCTGTGCAAACAGAGGATTAAGGTTTTTCCAGGCAGAGGATTATGAATGAGGAGAACTTTCATGCAACGAAGAGCTTATTTACAGGAGATTTACCACAGTAAATAAACATGTAGTTATGAAAGCAAAGGAGCTAATGGAGTCTGTTTTATTTTCTGGTGGTTTTGTGTGTCATGGCTGTTTTTTTCTTCAGTCTTGTAAGGTACAAGCTGCAGGTGAGGCTTTTCAGTCAGTTTTCTTAATATGGACTGTTTCATGTTGAGTGTGGACAATCATATCTCAAAAATACATTTTCTCAGATAGGAAAAATAAGTTAAGAATGAGATTTACTTCCCAGCATTGCCACTGGGGCAGACTGGCCATGAGAGGGAAGCAGCAACCTTTCTTTGACTTAGAATCATATTCATACATCCTAGTGCAGCGCGCTGTCATGATTCAGGAACAAATGCACGTATAGCTGTATCACAGATCACTATCAGTTCTGCAGCTGTTTAGCTGGGAGCAACTATTAATTTAGAGACAGAACTGCACATACGTTCTATAATAAGTTGGCTGCTTTTACAAGTGCTTTTGTAAAGCATGATCCGCTGCTTTCAGTCACTGTGGAACTCCTCATCATAGAATAAGAAATTTTTTTGTAATGAGGATGTAATAAAACACCCACAACCTACATAAACATGTGAATCTTCAGCATGGCTCTAGGTAACTCTTAAACTCTATCATTATGTTAAAGCCCCAAAGTGATCATTTTATCGGCCTCTGTGAAGTACAGAAAATTAGATTGCTTTATACTTCTTGGTTATTTTATTATAACAAATGAATTGGAGATTGAACTTCTAAATTAATATCTGGAAAAGAAAGGGAAGAATCTACTATTGAAACCATTAGGCCTTTTTAAGGAGAGAGTAAGAGCTAGAATGAGCTGGAGAAAAAGAAATCAAAGGGCTTCCTCAGAGATACTCTCCTTAATACTCCTCTGATGTTCAGATACAAGGGGAGCAGGATTCTTTTTCAGTGGAGGTCACATCCTAGGACCATCATAGACATAAAATGATGGTATAATTTGGGTCAGCATCGTCTTTTGTCTTTCCTGAGTCATTTTCTCTGAAGGTTCCCAAATCAATTGAATTCTACCCTATGGAGAACAGTGTGTAAGTATTGTGGTCTCCTTTTTCAATACAGCGAAGTAAAAAACCACAAGGTGGCAGAGGAAGGTGACAGCAAGGAGGTCAGCAACTTCTGAAAATAATGCTCCTGTATCCTCTACTTCTGCTGGTGATATAAATGCAACCTGATGGTCATTTCTATTTGCAGATTCAGAATATGTTTATTCTGTTTTCTGATGGAGAACCAGAAAGGTAGTATGACAGCATGCATGGTTTCAAATAGGGAGATGTTATACTTCTAACACACAGAGTTTCTTCCAGTCTAGGTGGACAGTACCAGTGTAGGCTTCTTATACTTGTAGCACAAAACTGGCTCGAACATGCAGAAGACTGGGAAGATTATATTCCTCTCAGCTGAAACCTGAACTGCTGATAATTCCCTTGTAAACATTGAGTTTGCATATAAAACAGAAACTTAAAGGAAGAAAGGTTAGACCTATTATTTGGTAAAATATAACAAATCAAATCAGGAACAGTTATCAGTAATAATTACAACTCAAAATCTTCAGTCTCTTGGGCAGCTTTTTTTCATTCAGCTTCTCAGCCTGCCAGGATGAATGCTCAACATTCAAAAGACCCTATTATATAATTTTTTTCCCTCTCTGTTGCTGTGTCCACTTACAGTTTGATATTGGATGTTAGCATCCAGTGATGCACTCTGGTCAGTTTAACTTCAGCTCAGATGAAGAATGCTGCTTGAATTTTGTGAGCAGATATTTTGGTGTCACCAATGTCTGGTCTCTCACTGGTTTCATCACTGAGGCTCTAAAGTGACCCACTGCTGCTTTACTACTTCTAATATTGGAGATGTTACCATGTAAGCCAACTCTACCCACTGCTCTATCTGGTTGTGTGGTATGTCAGTAACACTAGCATCCAGCCACCAACATCCAAACTGAACAGCAAGTATGCTTCTGGTTTTGGTGTTAGATGGGCTGGCATTAGTGGAGTGCACAAAACCGCACTGGACAGTGCAGGCAGAATTTAGCCATTCTCATTCTCAAGATCCATGGGTTCTGAAGGAGGTTTCAGCTTGGCTACATTTAAGGTAGAACCAAAAAAATATTTGTGCTGCCAGGTTGGGTGAGGATTAAAAGGGCTGTGGTCCAGACCCACAAACCTAATTCAGATGAGCTGTTCCAAGGACTCATTCACCCTTGGGAAAATAGGCTTGCACCTCATCATGAACATGCATTAAAATAGCACAACAGCTGCTACTTGTCTTTTCACCAAACATGTTCCTGGGAAGCTTGAGGAGAGCTTGAAGCAACGTCCTTTGATAATTAAGATCCGACTGGATGAATGACTCTGACAAACTTCTGAAGCACTGAACTGGAGGACCAGTAGCAGATTCTCTCTTGGCATGCTAATACAAATCTGTACTGTGAGCAACTCCAAAGAACCATGTAAATGCAAATGAAGCCAGAAGATGAGTTTTTGGAACAAATACCAAGTTTGTCTCTCTTTCTCTTTGCTTTGATCTCTGCTACCAATTAAAAGATAAAAAACTTTTTATAGTACATATAAGTCCAATTAGATCTTGTAATGAAATCCTCAAGTGCTACTGAGGTGTAACTTACAATAATTAGTTTTGATACATAAATAAAATTTCCAGATGCAATTTGTTCCTTTAAACTCATGTTCCTCTTTTTAGTTCACAGAGTTTCATTATTTCACTGATGTGTAAGAAGTAGCTTCCAATGTCTCTGTTCCCATAGCTCTTATAGACTCTGTGCTAATGCATTAAAAAGAACTAGAATTAATGACAAATATAATAAGTAATTTTTCGAATGGCAATGCTATGAACCGAATTTCCAACTTCAAGAATAGGTAGAAAGCATTCATAACCCCTTAGTTCCACCCCTTTATCTATCCACAACTGCATTTCGTGAGATTATTTGTATTAAAACCCAAACATATGTTCCAGCCCCCCTCCCTTTTTTTTTTTTTTTTTAAATATTTAATGAATTTATGCAGATAGAGCTTTATCCTGACAGATTTATCAGAATATTTTCACTTGCTACTTGTGATGCTGAGTTGGAGCTGGTGTTGTTCAGCCTGGCAAAAGGAAGGCACCAGGGAGACATCATTGCAGCCTTCCAGTTCCAAGGGGGACCTAAAGGAAAGCTGGAGAGAGACTTCTTACAGGGGCATGTAGTGATAGAACAAGAGGCAACGGCTTAAAACTAGAAGAGGGTAGGTCTATATTAGATATAAGGGAGAAATTATTCACTGTAAGGGTGGTGAGGCAATGGCACAGGCTTCCCAGTGAAGCCGTGGGTACCCCCATCCCTGGTGGTATTCAAGTCCAGGTTGGATGGGGCTCTGGGGCAGCCTGATCCAGTGGGTGGCAACCCTGCTTGTGACAGGGGCTTGGAACTAGATGATCTTTAAGATCCCTTCCAACTCAGGCCATTCTATGACTCTATGTTCCTTTAAGACATATTTCCATTTAAAAAGTGTATGTTGGAGCCACACACAGAAATGATGGTCTTTTGGCTGAAAGGTCCTTATTCACAGGATGGGAATAATAAATTATGTACCTTATAGCTTTGTTGTGAAACTAAATACATGAATATTTATAACAAACATATGGAAATCCAGATAAGAGTTGATTTAGTCATCGTTAAGCAGTGATGCAATAGGGTGCATGTACCATGGTACCGGGAAATCAGTGACAGTATACAAAAGATAGGGAGATGCTAATTACCACTGCTCGTGTCTTGCTTATCTTCAACATCCATAGATATTCAAAGGGCAGAGACTCTCAGACTCTTTCAGGATTCAATGCATAGTATTTGCAGATGCTACCAGGACTAATCTTCTTCTAAGAAGCTTTGTGCCCAGGCTGCTGCTTTGTTACCTCTCAAGTCACTTCTCTGGACCCCAGCCTCGGCTGCTATACTTCTCATGCTATCTTTTCTCTTCTTCCTGACTGACACTCTGGGCAAGTAATCTTAGCTCTGTCAAAATAATTTAATGCTACATCCTTGATACATGTCTCAGGTTTTATCATTGCTGCCGTAAAGGGAAACTGAAGGAAGGCCTGGGCATGTGCATTTCAGATCTAAGCCACTGCAGACCGCAAAAGAGGGAAAGGCCAAGCTTATCAACCCGTAACACAGCCTGCGGCCATAAGAAACCTTACAGAGAAGCAATCCATCACCTGGAAGGGCCTAGGAGTGGGTGGAAATGATGCAACAGTGTGCTTTATACTCCACAACAGCCAATATTGATTAAAATATCTTCCAACCCCAAATACCACACAAGTTTGTACAATGGACTGCTCACTGTATTGGTTGTCTAAATACATTTAAAGTTAATATAGGATGGCCAAGCCACTTCTGGTCCAGTGATAATGGTTGTTAAAATGGGAATATTTTCAGCTTCTCAAACTGTGGATCCAGCCTGATGTAGGCTGTACACTTTAGCAGTCTCTCTGAAAAACCAGTTTTAATCTCTTTGAATTCATCAGGGTTGTATTGCCTTCCATGGCTCTTAATGAAGGAGGGGTTGCACACGACTGGCTGCATTCTGTTTAGAGTAAAATGTGTAAGCTAGATACTTTTACTGGGAACCAAGATTTACCAAGATATCTATAGTCAAGGGAAAGAAGGAGAGGGACCTTCAGAGAATAATTCAGATTTAGATAGTGAGAGGCAGTTTTATAGGAACATCCCTTAAATTAACAGGACATGACAGCTAACTGAAATAACACCTGTAGTCCAGAAGCCATACAGATGTATCAACATGGCTCTGTGTCCCCAATTTCCAACAAAACTAGCTTTCTGGAATGCGATATGTTTAAACGATATGAACTGTTTATGCACTCCTTCCAAAGCAGGGCTGGAACCAAGCCAATTTACAATGTTGTTTCAGTGTCTGGCAAATAACAGTCAGTGAATTCCCAGCTCAGAGTACAGCTGATACTAACGTGGCTATAAAAGTCTGCTTTTCTCACAGCCAACAGACAACAAGCATTTTTCATCCCAGGACTGTTCAGGCAGTGAAAATATAAGCCATTCAATGAGATGCTCCTTAGAGTAATTTAAAATAAAGTAGAGAAAACAAAAGAAAAAACTTGCTTACAATCACTCAGCAATCATGACCATCGTATAGTAGCTATTTATAAAATGAATCAATATAAGTTCCATTGCTTGGAGGGCAATAGAAATATCTAAGCATCAAAGATACTGAATCTCATTAAAAACATGAGATAAGGTTGTTCTACCATCTATCATTTATAGGATAAACAAGTTCATTTATATTAACAGTTGCAGGATATGTGTCAATGAGTGACATGTGACAAGTGACATGTGGCACTGAGGGACATAGTGGGCATGGTGGGGATGTGTTGGTGGTTGGACTAGACAATCCTAGTGGTCTTCTCCAGCCTTAATAATTCTGTAATTCTATATCTGACTATTCATTGCATGTCATTCAGCAAAAAAAAAAAGGTGAAATATCTTCTTCAAAATCACTGTCAGGGTTCAGGCTTGCTTTAGCAATCCAGCAGTCCAGTGCTTACTAGAAAGTGTTCAAAAGCAGAGGAGCAAGGATGGCTTAGTCCTTGACCCCAGCACGCTGTGGTGCCTTACCCCTTGTCAAATAATGACAGGATTAAAACAGGAGTGGAGGTGTTCATGCACACAGAAAATAAGACTTTCTTCTTACACGCAACTCTTCCATCTTCCTCATCACAGAGATGTGCTGAAACCTGCTAACATACTTTTAATTGAAGAGTTTAAATCACCAATCATGAAAAAGAACTTGCTGCTCTCTGTGCTGCCCACCACCTGCTTATGAGGAAAAAATAGAAAGTACCAAACGAGCATATGAATTGAATTGTACTGAAAATTTACCCAGTCAGTCATTCAGGACCAATTCTTGTCTCTCAGAACTGATTTCACAGCACTTTTTCTTTTGGTAATATAACCAGAAATCCTTTTTTCCTTCTGGGAATTGAAATGCCTGTTGCCTTAACCTCTCCAGTGCGACAGCTGAAGAAAACCACAGGGGCTGTGTTATCCACTGGCCACATTTTTAGCCATTAAAACCTTTATTTTCTATCGTGGCCCACTTTAAGGTGCCCTCTCTTCTTTACAGAAAAGACAGCCATCAGGCCCGTTACACTTCTCCTGCAGGGATGCTCAGTTCAGTGCATGCTAGCTCTGACTTGTGCTACTGTCCAGCAGTGGACCATGGGCCGTGAAATAGCTCAGAGCTAGATAAGCAATTCAATCCAATTAAATGATGCAGGGTGGTTATTCATTCATTTATTTATTTTTGTAGCCCAAGTCTCTAATAGGAAATGTAGTACACAAACTCCAGAGAATTGGTTTCTGTTAAAAAAGGGCCAGAAGCATGATGGGAACTGCTTCAGCCACACTGAATCCAGCTCTGTGGACTCAGAGAGCAGTATCCTGAAGATTGCATTCCATTATCTAAGCACTATGGTCCTTTTGGATCTCAGGGCTGCTCTCATAGTCTGTTGTAAATTGTACTTTCAACAGCTGCATTAGTTTATGAGTGCAAAAAGAAAGCTGGGTCAGCTCACAGCACTCAGGAACTGTCCTGAGCAAGTAGAATCACTTTTTATTGATGAATGTAGCATTGCTGTAGAAAACTGCGGTGGAGAGAGGAGTAAGGGGCAGGGGTGAGTTGGTCAGAGCAAAGAGCTGCTTGAGATCTCCTTGTGGACCTGAGGGTGCAGCTGTTGGAGGTACTAGCCAGAAAGTCATTTACACAAAGAGATCCTACTGTGCAGCCATGTGACACTTTTCAGTTAGCTCTGAGCTACCAATAGTTTTGCAAAGATTTATTTTCTAACATATTTGTATTGATTTTTGCAGTACAAGAGAACTCTTACGAGAAGAGCAAGGCTTTCTTCTTGTCTTAATATTTCCCCCAAGGGGTCTGTTCCCAAATATCCTTGGTATCATCTCTTGCCTTTTCCTGACACTTCTTCTGAGTCTTATTCTACAAGATTGATTTGTCTGCAGTGTGCATGGGAAATCCTCACATGTCCACTATACGCAAGCCTGTAGTCCAAGCAATTTCTCACCTGCTGCTGTTGTGATCTATGGGAACAATATATATTGATTAGTGGCTGGACATGAAACTGTGCAAGGCTGAAGGACGCTTCTTTTATTGAGAACCAATTCCCTGCTTGCTCCATTTTCCTGTTATGAGCTCCAGAAGCAAAGATTAATGACAGCCGTTCCACTTGTTTAAACAGCTGATGTCTCAGGCCTAGGTCCCACCTGGGGCTCCCTTCTGGGAAATAACAACAGACCATTACTGAGATGAGCAAAAGAACACCATAAAAATAGCAAAGTTTTATCTTCCAAGAAGGCAAAGAAAATAATTTCTTCAGGAGCAGAAAACCCAATGAAGTACAGAAAATGAGATTGCAAACAGCAACAAATTTTTTACTATTGTCCCTTACTATTGTGTTTTCATAGATGCAGATTGCAGAATGCAGACACTGCTGGGATGACATACAGCTGCTGAATATGAAGAAACACAATTGCCATAACTATATGATGTATGTGCTCACTGTGAATGAAATGCAGAAAGTGACAGGGTCAATGATAATAGATGCATAGATACAGAGGAAGAAGCTGGGAGAACTCAAACATCCAGAGTAGGAAAAAAGACAAATGGACCTATTTTGGGCACCTATAGCAAGTGTTTTTTTGACACAGAGAATGAAGAGGATGTAGACAACAGGCCAGCACAGCTGGACCATGGGTTAAAAACAGTTCATTAAAGAGAAGAAACCTAAAGGGTGGAGCAAACCTGGCATTTCTCACTCTGCACCCAAAGAACCCGTGGAGGATATATATAGCCTAAAGAAAGGATAGAGGTTGTTTTGCAGCTTCTTGCACGAAAGAAAATAAGAAAACACTAATAGTGAAAGATGGAGAGGTCATGTTGCTGCTGCACGTTCCTTAGTTATCCTCTGATAGAGGATTCAGAGTTCCAAGAATCTTGCTCTGTTATGTTTTACCAGTACAAAATTAATATACTGGCAAAAGTGGTCAATAATACAAGTTAATCAAGAGAACTAATAATACTCCAACATGTGAGAACTAAGGTTTCATTGCCTTCTGCTTCTTTAAAAGCTCTACAGTCACTTGTATTGCATTATTTCTATAACATAATTTTGTATGCAAAATTTCACACTTAGCTCTCAGCTGAAATCACAGAAATAAGAGATCAGGCTCAAGCAGTCATCAAGCCTTCCAATTATATTTTCTAGCCTCATTCCTTGTGAAAAATACCAGCCGACCTTCGAGTTACATTTCAAACCACTGAGCTAATGAAGAAGTACATCCTGCAGCTGCTGTTACCTTGCAGAGAAGGGGGAGTTTGGAGCATGTTATTTGGCTGCCGTTTGTTTCACTAAGGAGCAAAAAACAAAGAGAAATGCTGCACCCCCCACCTCTGCTGTCACCAGTCTATCTCCATTTGTCATCCATGTAGGTGCTGAGTGATGAAATTTATAAGCACTTTCAGGCACACTGAGTACTGCTGAATCAGGAGAATCTCAATCTAGTCTCAACAGTGTTTCTTTTAACCAACAACTTAATCTTTTAAGCCTCACACTAGCTAAAAGGGCTTTTACAGACCCTTGGTAAAACTCAGATGTTACTTTCAGAGATCCTGTAAGTACCAGAGCGGAGGACATGGTCTCAGCTCTCAGTTCAGGCGTGTTTCCTTCATCATTCCAGAATGCTGTCTGCTTACTTTTGGGTCATAAGAGGCAAATTTATCCCTAGAATGAGTCAGTGGATTTCCACTTGAGCTGAGTAAGTTCCACTCTCTTTTGTAAGAGGAATAAAATAAATACATTTTTAAAAAAGAATTAAAAAAAAAGCTTGTGGTATCCCTAAAATCAAGCTAGCACCTGGTGAATTGTTTCAGTGTCAGATACAAACCCCTCTGCCCTGCTCTCTCCAGCAGCTCCCTGCTCAGGAATGCTCCCATATGTTGCAG
Organism: Lagopus muta; assembly: GCF_023343835.1. Classification (NCBI taxonomy): domain Eukaryota; kingdom Metazoa; phylum Chordata; class Aves; order Galliformes; family Phasianidae; genus Lagopus; species Lagopus muta. Next base: position 21,233,838 of record NC_064438.1, on the reverse strand, counting down.
AAATCCTCCTGTGGAGACAACAAGGCAGTGGAACAGCACACACATGCTGAGAGGTGGGGAGATGTGCTTGGGGACATCTGGGTGGTGAGACCTCTGGCCACAACTGCAAAGTGCCTCTGGCAATAAAGCTGAGCCTTTATTTTATGCTCAGCTTTACAGCATCCAGTGCATCCTGGCCATGTTCCCTCCCTTGCTGGAGGTAGGACGCTAGGGCAATTATCATTTGCCTGTTTTCCTTGTGTGTACATTCAAACCTCTTCAGGAGGACTTCACGTTGTTACTCTGTTTCTATAATTGCCCTCTCCTTTTGGATTTTCTACTGTACTTCACGTAGACGAGTAGAAGGAAGGATGACCGGAAGGTAGAAAAGCAGGTTGCTGGCTCACATTCATTTCCATTTATTATAAAAGAGAGTATCTGACAGCATACAAAAACTGATGCCTCAAAAACCTCAGATTATTTTTATTTTCTGCCCGACAAACAGAAATCACAGTGAAGATTCTGTCCAGTGATGATGGACTTGCCCAGAACTGGCGCACACATTTACAGCAGATGATATTTTGGCCATCACTGGCTGAAGCTGGATTCTGCTGTCATTTATGGCAGCAGAATAAGGAATGGTCATTTAGATGCCAATGGCATAACTTTGGTTTTGTTCCTGAGCATTGAGCTAATTCATGGTCCTCAGTTCACAGAATCACAGAATCACAGAATTGTAGGGGTTGGAAGGGACCTCCTGAGATCATCGAGTCCAACCCCCCTGCCAAAGCAGGTTCCCTACACCAGGTAGCACAGGTAGGCATCCAGGCAGGTCTTGAACATCTCCAGAGAAGGAGACTCCACCACCTCCTTGGGCAGCCTGTTCCAGTGCTCCGTCACCCTCACTGTAAAGAAGTTCTTGCGCATGTTTGTGCGGAACTTCCTATGCTGCAGTTTCCAGCCGTTTCGAGTTCTCCCTCCTTTACACTCAAAATATCCTTCTATGGAGCATATACTTCCATTTGTATCTCTCTTTTCATCTTTTCAGCAGAAGTAACAACTTAGATGCAGTAATCAAGCAGATAGATCCAAAGGAGGTAAGGAACTTAAAGGTTAATTTTTCCTTCACAGATCTCCATGTAAAAATGTTACCGAACATGATGAGAGTTCTTTCCAAGTTTTTTCAAAGACTTCCAGTACTCTGTGCAGAGCAGGCTTTGGCCATCCATTCCTTCTTACACTACCTGGCTTCCTGTGCATCCCTTTGAAATCCTTCACTCTTTCACAGGAGCTTTCCCCAGTCTAGGACACTTCTTTGCATTTTTGAACAGAGCACGGTTAAAGTAGGAACACTGTCCCTTCTTTCAGCATCACAGTGAAACTTACTTTCTAGGCAGCTGCACTTTGCTAGCCAGGCTGCAGGTTTGACAGACCTGAGTAGTGGAGTCTCCTGGGGAGCAGAGTTCTCTGTTAAAAAGCAGTGACTCTTCAGAAACCTGTAAAGAAAGCTTTCCCAGAGTGGCTTTGTCTCATCACATCTCATCTTTTCAGGGAACTCTAGGTATTTTATTCTTTATCCTTTCTCTTTTTTTTTCTTTTTTTTTTTCCCCTTCATTTTCTTTGTATTCCAGAAGACAGCTGCTATGGAGGGAGCATCTACTTCCTCATATTTAAATCTAATTTAAGTCAGCCCCCTGATCCCTACACACAGTTGATGCCATGTTTGATGTATGCTCACTCAGATTGTCTCCAAAGATTTCTAGTATTTTTAGAAACTTCGACTTCAGCCACATCTTCTCTCCTATTCTTTTCCTTTATATTTTTTTCTTTGTTTCTCTACTATCCCGAAGTATCATTCTTGAATCTTTTCATTGTTCCTTTCTGTAATAGTGCCCTGAAGATCATTGTTGTCAAATCCCATATTCATCTTAGTACTTTTTTGAACCACTCAGGAGGTTTTGAACCTCAGCCTCTCCAGCTCTGTTTAAAATACTTTAATAAAGTAATTCATGTATGGAAATGTGCTAACAGATTTGTCTCAGTAGCATTATGCAGCTGGAGCAGTTCCTGCGTTCCTCAGAGACAGTCCCCAGCTAACAATCCCAAGAGGGCTACAGACAGCTGAAAAAATAACCCAGTTCCTGAGGAATGTGAATGGATGGAATTTTGTGAGCACGTTCCTCATGGGGTATGTTATTGGGAATTTGGGAATTTGGGATCCATCTATATTTTAATTAATAAGGTTGTCCTACATTCTCTTCTGGGAAGAAGGGCAAAAGCAAGGAATTTTAGTGAAACACTGTAGGTTTTTGCCAGGTAAGTGATAATATCTAAAGGCCAAATTCAATGAGTTAGGTCAAGGGCATCATAAGAAAATGTCTAGTTAATGGATCTGGTTTTGTATTACAGGGAACATTGCCATAGCTCATATCAATTGGAGAAACTGCAATAGAACCTTAAAGCTAGGAACATTGTTTTTTATCTGAACTGAAAGGCACTGACTGTAGAGGGACACAGACATCAAAACAAGAATAGGAGGTGGAAAGGAGCGGAAAGGTAAGAGAATTTTTAATGAAGCCAAGAAGATAGGTAGTCATGGAAAGGGAATGGTCATGCAGTTGAATGGATTTGTACTAGGCTGTCTGGAAATGACAGAAATGGGGATGAAATTGAAGTAAAGAAGGAATTAAGACCGATGAAAAGCACCATCTGTTTTTCGTATTTTGGTTTACTTGAAACACATTTTCACAGAATTTGTGTTTTATGTTTACTTCTGATATCGAAAGGTAAAATATTTTTCAACAGAATTTGGAACAGAATGTTTTTTCTTTAAAAAATATATTCCTTTTAGCTGAAAGAAGAACGTATATGTAAATATTGTCTCTGTAAACAATATGGACATAATTTTACAACTCAGTTGAGTAAATAGAAAGAAGATGAAGGGTTTTAAAGCCAGAAATAATTAATCCTTCTCAAGGAGGGAGAAGAATGCCATGGGTATGCAGGAAAGACAGATACTGGGGCACTAGGAATGGGACTTTGCCCTGTATACAGGGCATATGCATACAGTCCCCTTTCTGACTGGAATCACGCATTCAAAAGTCCTCCTTCTTTGGTGGCAGGAGAACAAAGGTGACTGTTATTCAATAGCTCACTTTGGAGAAACTCACGATTTTAAAACAAATGTTTGTTTGTGTGTGCTTTAGTTACCAAAGAGGTGAACCTGCCTGACAGACAGGATTGATACACCCAAACATAAACCACAGCACTTGCAGTTTGCAATGTCAAGTTCAAAACTGGCATGCATTAAGTATTATTTCCAGCCAGCTGCTTGCTGATGCGGCTAATTGTTTGACTTACTGAGTTCTTGTAGACTTACTGAAAAGCATTTGGAAATAACCCAGCTCCTCTTCCAAAAATCACTTCATTTCAGGCTTCTTAACTTTTCACAGAACAATGTGAAAATGCTCCTTAGCTGCCTTCATAAAGAAAGGTTGCTTCCATACAGAAGTATCAGGCAAAGTATTACTGTAGGGTCTGAGGTGGAGAAATGGTTGAGGGGCTGTTGTTCCAGAGAACAGTGAAAGAACTTGGAACTCTTCATTAGCATTTTCTGTCCTTCTCCTTTACCTGTATTCTTAATATATAATCAGGGCTCCAGGCATTTTACAAAAATTGAATCGTAAGGCACAATTTTTCTGAGGCAAAATGTGGTTGACTGGAAGATTTGCAATGCAACAATTCAAGCCCACCATGTATACATATATACTTTTTTTTTTCTTTAAATGGAGCTTTTTCCACAAGTGACATAAGGCAAAAAAAAAAGTCAAAATTTTCAGAACTTAAAAATTGTTGCTCATTTCTTGCCTCACTTTTGAATAGACAGATTTTTTACTTCCCCTTTCTGATCTTCCTTCCTCCATCTGCTTCTATAATTTTTACAGCTGTTGTGATTTGTTTTATAAACTGCCTCTCTCTGGGCTGCTTCTGTTCTAAGTGCTTTTTGTTTGGGGCTGATGTGTCGCCTAAATTGTTTCCCGTTCTTTGATGATATTAACAAATTGAGTTGCCTCACTGGGTTGACTTTTCCCTTCATTTATTTCAGAGTGCATTTTGGATTGAAGTCTCTAAACCCATCAAAAGTGCCATTGTAAATCAAACTGACAGTCAATTACAAGATGAACCATGCTTTTGAACAAGTCCAGCTTAGAAAGCCCAGCCATCTCTAATATACTTATGGGCCTGCAAATGCTCTTCATTTGCAGGACAGAAGGGTGACCACTGCATGTGATCAGCTGCTGCTGAGGTGTGGTGCATAAAAAATCTGAGTTCCTGTAAAGGAATTCAGTCAAAATGATCAGAAAAGTGTTATCTGCCTTCCAAGGAATAAACTTGAGCTGATGAAGGTGCTAACTTTCCTGAAGCTTTATTGCATCTGGGACATTAACACTTTCATTACTGATATATGTCATCCACATTCTGACACATAAATGCATGTTTCAAAACAGCAGGGCACATATTACCAATATAATGGCATCTGAGTGCATATGAAGCATGTAATCCATGGAGAAATGCACAGTAACACCTCTTGCACCACTTTTAGATTAGTGGAAAAATATTGCCACAAGACAGTTTGTGGAATGGGCGTATGTGTCTGTGAGTAAACTCAAGATAGCACTTGGCAGTTTAACTCCTCTCCATTTGGCAAATCATCTGGTATTCTCCCTTCTGTTCCATATCCCAGAATAAAATAGAAGAAGCTGACTTAAAATGTACGAAAAGAGCGAGCTTAGGCTGCAAAACTGCCATCTAATACATCAGAAACTAAGGTAATTCTGTTGGATTCACCATGCTGTTAGTGTCACCAAGAGTCTACAGAGATGTGGAAACAGCACCAGCTGGATAATTGTGGCAGAAAGCATGCCATGGTATTCAGTATGGGATTTTCTCATGAAAACTGCTCCAACTGGGCAGTGTGTATTACTTTAGATAACCTTGCATTGAAAAAGCAAAGAAATCCAGCTCTTAGGAAAGATGCAGTCAATCCAGTCCAGGCATGGAGGAACAGCCTTTATGTGAGTGTCTCCGTCAGTCTTCCATCTTGTCATGACAGTAAATCTGTTGTCTTGATTTTAACTGTAATAAGAATATTTTAAAAATCTAAAAGAGATACAGAAGAGCTGAACTGATGGAAGAAATGGAAGATTTAATTTTCAAAAGTGTTACTTTTGAAGCTGTTGAATTGCTTAGAGAATTAACATATACTCTATGACTCAGGTATGTGGATTGGAAGTAAAGACAAAAATCAGAGCTCACATGCTGTGCTGGTGTTTCAAGCAACTGTCTCTTCCTTGCAGGAATTCTAAAGCACAAAGCACAAAGCAAAGCACAGAAGAGGATGTGGTAACTGAGAACATCAGGACTGAGGAGGAACAGGCCTGTCTCCATCAGCTTCTTTGCACCCTGTGGATTTGCAGGAACATTGTGTTCCTGTGTGGGCTTTGGCTGGGATAGAACAAGAAGGAAAGAAAGCCACGGTGTCAAAACTTGAATTACTGCAGTAGCTACAGATAGAGGAATGGCCATTAGCATTAGCCATTGTGACAATGTGCTCCATCCATCAGTTTGAGTACCTTATGTTAAGTGGCAGTGGACTTCAGAGAGATCAATCTCCCCTGCTTTTCCCATCACTCTCAGTCTTGCTCCTAACCCACTGCTTTCCTGATATTCCTTTGTTAAGTCAATAAATGGTCTCCTTCATGGGCCAGAATAACATGACATTTAGTGGGATAAGTAGTTTCTTTCCTGAATGAATTATGTTTCACCTGGCATCCAAACCCACTCTGTCTTCAATTATATCTTTAAAAGAAACTTAACAATGTCTTCTGTTACTTGATTGCTTTGAGGGGTCCCAATTCTTTAACTGCTCCAGTGCTAGATGTGGACAGCAAAGCTATGTGCTGTGTATTGCACCTAGAAGCATATACACATTTGTTCCTGTATACTTCAATGGTTTCTTCTCCCAGAGCTCACGAGGCTGAAAAATGGAGTGCTTCTTGTGCTTCCACCTCCTTGGCAGCTGGCTGCTGGTCTGTTTAGACTTGACTGAGGTGGGAATGATTTGTTTGCTGTTACAGGATCCCACTTATGCAACAAACCTAGCAACTACCCAAGGAGATGAAAGAGTATGTTTTTTGGAGAGGGTGTGTACAGAAGGAACTCTGGAAATACTTCTTCCTCTTTTTGACATCCAAAAAAGAGAGGATGCTGATAGGCTGGAATGAGACCAGATAATAAAGGGAAGGAGAAAATGACTTACTTATGAGTAAGGAAGTAAATATATAAGGACTATTTCTGAAACCTTTGGGCAGTGTTAGGTTATTGTAGGAATGTAAGAAACACATGTGTCTTTATGTGGAGTGCATAATGCTCGTAAAGTTGACTCATGTTTTTTCTTGGCCCTGTACATGCTTTAGATAAAACTCATGAATTTTGCCTTTTACTTATCTGAGTATTTTATGGCTCCAGCACTGTTCCTGTCTCCACCTTATGTTGAAACAAGTATTTTCTTCCTTTTTTGGCCACTTGCACAAAATCACAGCTGCAGTGTACCATAGCAGTTAACACACATAACTCCCTTGACCTTTTTCCTGACAATTTTTTCTGATGCTTTCCTATTTCCATTCATATTTATTTTATACTGATATTGATAGTTCCATTATTAATAGTTCTGTTACTGAATTCTCAGATGAATAGCAGAATCAGCCAGAGTAAACTATACAGTACCAAGAAGTGATATTTGTTCCTTGCAGAGAGCCACAGAGAGGTCTATGTACTGCTCAAGTCCCATGTGACAGCTGAAGAATTAGCTGAGACTTTATATAAAAAAGTGAAATTCATCCACAGCCCTTTTTTGGCTGTCAAATCTCTGTAGGATTGAGAGCTATACAGCAGCCATAAGCATGACCAAAAATTCAGGAAGAGAAAAGCCTTCATATTTAGCTAACTAGTGTCAGCTAGTACTGCTCCTGATGCTGCGGTGGGGCTGTGACATAACTGCTGCAAATTGCTTTGGCAGGTGGCATACAAAGATGGCTCATTTATTCATGCTGGCTTCTGAACTGAGTCTTTCTTTTGCTCTATCTTTGTATTATTTCCCTTAGTCTTTCCCACATTATTAATAACAATCAAGACAGATCCACGATCTTTTCATAAATTGTGACATTTCTGAGCAATCTTCGTGGAACAATGCCTCATATTTGTACAAAATTCTATTTTCTCCCTTTTGTTTCTGTGTATCACCTTACTTGGCAGAAGTGTGTCTGGTGAATAAAGGCAGGGTGCTACCTGGAATGTTGCAGTGGAAGACCAGGGTGGTGGGAAGTGGGTTCAGAATGAATGGTCCAAAGCTGCTATATGATTTTAATATTCATTGTAAGACTTAAGAAACCCAAAGACATTAAGCTCAATTTCTGAGCCAGGTGAATCACAATCTAACTAATTATTCATAAGTAATGAAGCATGTGCCTTACAATCCATTTATTTCACTCATCTTCTCCTAGGGAATACCATTCTTTCCTCCACTCATTCATGGGGCTTTTCCACCTAGTGGGCACATTTCCATCACTATTAACTTTATCTGAAACACCAGAAGGAATGCACAGGGAAGGAACAAAAAAAAAAAAGAAAAAAGAAAATGAAAAGGAAAATTATATCCCAACTGAAAACTGATATTTCAAATGCTGAGAAAGTAAATCTGGAAAAAAAAAAAAAAAAAAAAAAAAAAAAAAAAGATGGACCATTTCTTGATGAAGTTGTTCTCTTTCTCTTTAGGTATTTTGTTTCAGAGCTATGTGAAGATCAAAAGTTTTTGTTGTAGTCTTCAGCTTTCATACTTAATGGAAATAAGGCCTGTTTTTCTCTCATGCTTTGTACAGCCTTGTTTTGGCTGAAAGAGATATGTTTGCTTTGATATTAAGTATCCCTTGAAGGACTTGGCTGCTCTAAAGATCAGGAAGTTAATGATTTTTTGTCTCACAGCAGGGTGACTTTTTAATGTACACTTTAGATAATACAGCAGTTCAGTGATAATATTGTAGATTATTGCGTTTCCTTCCTGAGGGTTCATATTAAATGGCTGAGTATTTCTGGGCAAGCAAAGCCATCTTCAGTTTCAAAGTTTTTTTCTTCTTCTCCTTTATGCCAATGCATTCCTATTAGAGAGACTTTTGTGATTGTGTTTTTCGTCCTGGCTTTTGTTGAGGATAATTCTTACCTGTGGAGACTGCTAACATAAAAACTCTGTGCCCTATCCAAGCAAAAGATGTAAGATTAAGGCCTTCAATTCTGCATATGGAGTCACAGAAGCCATTCCCCAGAACAGCATCATCTCAAGTTTAGCAATTGAGTCAAACAGCCCTGTGGGTCAGAACACAGTAGTTGCTTGTGCAAAGTAGCTTTGCATCACTGTGTATCTATTATTTAATGTGCCTTTTTTTCCTATGGATCTTCCCTATGGAAGATGATATCCCAAAAGATGGATACAGTATATTGTAGAATTCCTGTTTTGAACCCAGTTTATATTTTCTATAGCACTCCATTTAAGATTCCGCCTTTTACAGTGACAAGCAGCTAGGGCAGTAGCTGTTGCGACAGGACAGTTTGAATTTGAAGTGACTGATGAGCCTCACTGGGAGAGGAAAAAGGAGATGCTCTAAATACAGTTTATGCTGCCAGAGTTCACTTTAGACAAAAACTGTGACTCGCTTGCCCTGGTTACAAATGCTTTTCACTGAGAACTTTAGCAACAGAAGTCTCATCTACAATGCCTTGGAGTGTGGGCTGAGGTCTCTGCATAACCAATGAGCAGGCTGTATTGCTGTGCAACCTTGTCTGGAGATACTGGCTTTTGCCCTGACATCAGCTTGACCACCTTGGCAAGAAGCTCAGTATGAGCTACAGCTAATTCTTTCCAGAGCTCTGCCAAACTATTCTGCCTAGGGATCTCTTCTCACTTGTGTGCTCTAGTGTGTGATGCAATATAATCATGATGGCAAACTATTGTATAAGCAAGCAAAATCTTTCACTCTGTGATCTGAGGTAATTTGATGTATTATAGAGATGTTCTGCTTATGAAATTCCTGATCATTCTTTCTGAACTTCTGAAGAGTCTTGTTCATTGAAATGGCAGAGAGGTTAGATATCACCAGTTGTGCAGAAACAAAAGCTCCTGATGAGTAGAAGATTTTAGAGGTGAGGATGGGTCCCAAACCTGCACACAGCCGGGCATACTCCCCACCCTAATTCAGATGGAGCTGAGAAGAAGCAGGCGTTCTCTCACTGTGCTGCACACCAGACGTAGTTCCTCATGAAAGACCACAGAAATTATCCTCTATTTCAAAAGGATACATGCTGACAGTCTACACAAAACAAAATGATTTACCTATCTGAGCAGATGACAGTAAATGCCTGGCACAGAGCCATGCAACTTCAAGTCTAAAGATACTGCAGCTGTAATAAAGGAATGAAAATGCATGAGGTATGTTAATTGAAATGTATGATTAAATGAAGAGGTAACCTTTGCAAGGTAGTCCCTCTTAGTGCATGTTACTTTGCATCATTCCTTTGGGCTTTTCTAGGCTAGAAAAAGGAGCAGAAATAAGGTTATGTTGGGTGCAGTTAACTCTGACATAAAGATGACCATTTTGCTAATGTAGTTGTGCTGCAATGTTTTTTACCTCAATTGAGCAGGTCAGGAGGTAGTCTTGACTGCCTACAGACTCAGTGTTCATAACAGTAGTGCTTTCTAGCACCTATGCTCCTGCTTTACCCTCTGCCTGTACATACCACCACAGCTTCCCAAATTGCAACAGGCATCAGGCACTTGTGAGGTGAATGTGAGGGTGAGCTAAAAGAGCAGACGGTTAATTCACTCCAGATTCCTCCCACAGGGCACAGCTAGGAGTCTGTAGGAAAATTCCTCCCCTTTTTTCCCTTCTGAAGGTCAGAAAAATGTTTATGAATACTGGTAACTGTGGAGCTACACACATGTCCGGAACATATAGTAATGAAGAAGAGGAGGTTGACTAAGCAAGTTGTTTCTGTTTTCAAGGATGATATGATGTTACAGGTATCACAAGGGTGTGCTTTTGTGGCAGAAGTTTGTCTCAGTCTTTTCTGAGTCCACCTTATGATGCTTGTAAAGGTGGCTCTGTACTTTTGACCTTTGATGTTCAATCTTAATTAGGATAATGCAATGCCCTTACACTGACCACCGATAGCTTGTATTTTTCTCCCAATTCTCTGTAGTTCATGAGGGATTTGTCTGCTTTGTGGCTCCAGACAGCCTCATCTAGTGGTTGGTGACCCTGTCCATGGCAGCAGGGTTGGAACTAGATGATCTCTGAAGTCCTTTTCAATCCAGGCCAGTCCATGATTCTATGATTCTATGATTTTTTCTACTGAGTAGGTGGGGCCACTGCGTCATGCTGATAAACACTGATGTCTTGCAACTGCATGAAGGCTTTTATAGGATCTTTCTGCTTCATGAACCATGGCTGCATACCCAGGCATGCTCTTTTGTCTAGGACCCACTTAATAGCAGTAGGTAGCATAGAGGGCTCAGAGCACCACAGATATGATGGATTCTGTTGTGGCCAGTCACACGTGGACCACACTGCCTTCTGCTGGCTGCTGTGCCTCTGAACAGTGCTGTATCAAGGAAAGTCTGGGTGGCTCAGCTGAACAGTGAGGGAGATCAGACTGAAAGCAGCAAAAATTGAGAGCTGTCCTTTGAGTGTGTATGTATGAAGAATTTAATTTACAGCCAGTAAGTGGAGCTAAAGTTCCATGACAGGTTGTTCCATTAGAGAACATACGGTTAAAAACTGCTAATGAAACTTTTTTCTCCCCATTTCCTTGTATTTACTTAGTCCTTTTGTTGCACATAAACAGTCACGCTGCTGGGAGCTCATGGTGTGAGCCCTTAACTTTTCTATTTCATTCCTTGAGTCATAGGCTGAACACAGGATCTTTGCTGCATTGACTGTGCAGTTTGTACTTTCCCATCCTATTTATTTTGCAATAGTTCTCCTTGTTGCTAATTTCACATACAAATCTCTCTTGTCTGCTAAACACAAAATAATTGCAACTGTGTACGTGAGCAGCTATATTTTCAAAGGGGACATTCACATTCCTATTAATCTAATTCTATTTACATCCTCAGTGGCAGTACTGTGGTCAAGCATTTGGGGAAAGTTGTCCTTCAGCAGTACTGTTATTCAATACAGCAGCTCATTCACTACATCTACTCTACATTTAGCGATCTGTCTTGCATCCATTCAGTCTCTCTCTACTTCCTTTCTTGATTGGAAACACTTTGCAACTGCATTTGCCAGTCTCCATTTTTGGATCTCTCTGTGCTTTTATTCAGCTTGCCTACTGTTTATAAATGTTAGCTCTTCATTTGGAGGATTTAGGCAGAAAAATACTTTTATGTGTGTCTACCTTTGAGCATTTGAGCTGTGAGTTTGATTCTAATAGGACTAATCATAGTATCAAAGTTAGGATGTGACTGAATGCTTCCTTGGACCAAAACCATTATTAGCTCACACTGACTTCTCTGGCTAAGAACCCAGCTCATGAATGGATAACCAGAGAGACTCAGGAAATTCTCAGAAAAAAATAAATAAATTCAAAATCCACCGAAAATAGTACAAGTCCTTTGTTAAATAAATGCAGACTTTTTCCTTTTTCTAAACTGGGATATACCTTGGAACTATCAAATGAATAGGACTGAGCTTGGCTTCCAAGTGTGGGACCTTCTTTATTGATTTTGACAAACTCTCAATTCATTATTGCTGTGGCTATCCATTTAGCTCAAGTTCTTGGCCAGTAGTCTGGGAAAAAGAAGGTCACAGAAGAGGCTTAGCATGTGTTTTTGGAACAATTAATGTCTGGTGCTAGCAGACCCATAGCACATTGAATCTGGCTTTTAATTTATTAAATCTGTGAAATGAGCAGCTGCTATTATTTAAAGGTTCAGTATGATCCATTAAGCACATTTTGCTGACATGGATTGGGAGGGAGAGGGAGTGTGGAGTGTTAAAGAAGAGAATTTCTGGCAAATTATTCTGTAAAGGTGACTAATTCACCAGTTCTTGCATATGTTCTGCATCCTCCCCTTCTTGATGCCTTTCCATGGACAATGATGGAGATATTCCAAGTTTCATTACACAGGCATACATGCACTTGTGTTTGTTTCTCCAAAAGCTCTGTGACACGAGCAAGATTTCTGGCATTAGAATAACATTGGAGAGAACCTCAGATGCAGAGATATGCGGAGATGGAAGGGAGGATTAACGCTGTAGGATGATGTTCTGCCAAAGATATTTTTACACATATTTTTCTGCTCAGCAAAATTCAGCATTCAATCAAATCAGAATATGCCCATCCCTGCTGTATACTCAATCCACAGCTGTGCCTACAGCAGCATAGCTCTTCCCTCAGAAGGATGAAGAATATGTGTGGGCATCTGTTCCTTTGCCATATACCAGAGAGGGCTCCACAGGGACAATTGGAGGAGCTCAGTAGAGATGGCAGCAGTTCCAGGAATTCCTTGCCAGAGTCAGCTAAAATAGTTTTAAAAGGCCCTAGTTTCATGAGATTGTCTCAGAGTTCAGTAGTCTTTCTAGGTAATGAGGTCAAATTATGAGCTGTTCTAGAAAAAAATCGTCATCATAGTAGTATTCAGAACATTGTGATCTGAAATTTTCACAGGCTGATCAGAAAACATCATTTTATTGATAATAAAATATTATTTTTCTTGTAAGCATTTCTGAAGGTTGGGATAACCAAAATGATTTCGGGACTGGACTTAATGAAAACATGAAATTATATCAGGTAAATCAGGAAAGCTATATAAGCTCGCTTTCTTAACTCAGTAGAGGTTTAAATTTATGCATATGCTTTTAGCACCTTCTTGCTATATTTCATCTTCCCTTGCGAATTTCTAATAAAAACAGTGGTTATGAATAATTTTTTTAAATAAGTTTAAGCTCGTTCAGTATCCTCTCAACCCTCAAACAAAACCTTTTTGCCCTAGAATAATTTTATCTCCCAGAGAATGATGGTGCATTTAAGCTTTTTCCAATAAGAAAGGACGACTGGGACATCATCTGATTGTCACATCCATCACGCAGTTGTGTGCACTCAAAGCACTCGTAAAACCCTGCCAGCTCTGGATTGGCTTTTCTTTTGCTCCTAATGGCTCTTTGGGCTGACATCAAACCCATTTCTTAAGCTGTCCCTCTCTTGCCATGAACCATTGTCTCTTTTCAAACCACTTCACTGAAATCCAAGCAAAGAGACAAATAATACAAAGCAGGAGATAAACACAACACTTACTTGTAACAAGTGAGCATCTGTATGAAGTGGCAGACAAAATGTCACTAGCCTCAATGACTTGTGTTTACTCTGCCAAGACATGGTACATACAGCCAAAGTTATTTGCTGTATTTGAAGCAAATGTTATGCTTTCGTGAGTGCTGGGCATACGCTGCAACATTTGTTCTCAGCCTGACACTGGACGTGATTAGCCTTGGGCTAAGGAATCACAGCACCCTTGCACTCACCCAGTGAGGAAGCAATATGCAGGAGCAGAGTGAGGAAAGCACTGGGATCTGGCAGATCGTGGTCAGAACAGCTGGCCATAGTGTGAAATGTTATGAGGGAGGCTCAGTGCTGGAGGATTGCTGTACATTACAAGAAGAAGGCTGAAATGCAGCTCAGCAACTAGACCCACACTACTGGATGGAAAGAAGATGCTCCTGATATACTGTGATTTTATACAAGCAGCTTCTCCGAAATATTTCTAACATGCTGTCACCAAGACACAAACTCCTTTAGATGGTTAGGGAAGTTACTTACTGCCTTTTCCTTTGATTGGTAAATCCCTCTAGACTCTGTTGTTTCAGTGAGTGTGGAGGCATGATTATTATCTCCTATTTCTGTGATAAGAATTTGGAGACACTTGAGTACCTTGGACATTTTCTGCTTTCTGCTCTATCAATGCACTAGAGAAGATCCTAGAGAATATCCTAGAGAAGATATGAAGGAAAACATAGAGGGCAGGAGAAACAGAAACCTCACTAGCAGCATGTGGAGTTTCAAGTTATAAATTTTAGAAAGATTTAGATGAACGGAAAGAGTTTAAACAGGTTTTAGTAAGGTGTCTACCCTGTGTAAAGTGGTGAGGCATCTGGCAGAGTTGAAGAGGTATCTGAAGGTACCTGAAGATCTAAAGGTATCTGAAGATACCTTTAAGATACAGGAGAAAAAAGAAATAATTTTATGGACAGGGACAAGGTTCTTAGGAACAGTTTGGTAGCCTTGGTGGATCATCACTCTCTTTTAGCATTTGGCTTTGCCTCCACAGAAGAACTTGCTTTTCAGCTACTGCTCTTTGGTAACAATTTTTTTGAAAGTTTGAGGCTACACAAGACAGGAGAAACAGTAACCTGTGAATTCAGCTAACAAAAACCTAGGAAATACTGAAAAATTTTGGCTTTTTTTGTAATAAATTGTGGCCTTGGTGACACTCAAGACCAAACAAGTTGATTTCTGTGTTGTATAGTATTTGCTCATTTTTTAACTCTATGTCATTAAGCTGTCAAAATAAGTAGGAAATCTCAGATACAGGGCTTAGCCCCAGCAAGAAAAGTAGATGTAACCAAACTTGCCCTTGAAATCTTGTCTGTAATTCTTTTATGTTTTAGGACTTGCTCTTTGATGATGCTATGGCATACCTTTTCTCATGGAATCTCATTCACTGCACAGCAGAGCCCTGTTTGTGGACTGTGTCAGGCTTGCACAGTGCATGAAATCATTTCATGTACAGCGCTTTTGTCGTATGTTGAAATGCTAATCTAAGTGCAGTCAATAAGACAAGTGTCATGAAGAAATGGAATTGGTAGCACAGAAGCATATTCTGTGCTTGCTCCTCTGCTTCTTCATCTGTTGTGTAAAAATATTAATAGAAAATTTCTATTATGAAATTGACAAGTAATTTAAACCAGGTTTTTGTTTTATTTTAAACACAGCATGTGTGTTTCTCATTTTCTGGGTGCATAGCTTCTAGTTTCTTTTGGCTTCAAATCAAGGCCAAGTTGAGGATAGAGACTGGTAATAAGAACTTAATTCCTTGTACTCTGGGCAGCTCATGTACACAGCTGAAGACTGGTAGGTGGATTTCCCATAACCACTGAGGCTGAGGTAATGTATTGTAGCTTTCTTTACTAGTTGGATTTTCATAAGAAGTGTTGTGAGAATTCAGCATATGTGACTGAGGACATAGAAAATTGTCTATGCAGACTTTTCACCAAAGGTGCTTTTATATCAGTAGCCTAAGTTGCCTGCACCATAACGGTGTAATCCATGAGCAGTCCTGTCAGCCACTTGGTCTGTTTTGTCTGCATTCAACTTCGATCACCTTTTTTCATCCGTGAGCTTTGACTGGACACAGGAAGGAGAAACAGAGCTGTTCAGAGCTCTGTTTATTGCTGACAGTGACTGATTGCTTTGTGTTCTCTAAACTCTCCTTGAAGAATCCGAGCAAATGAAGAAACGTGTAGACATTTTCAAAAAGATACCGCAGTACTTATTTAGGCAGTGCCCAGCTTTTCATACCTTCAGGGAAAGGACTAAGGAAATTGATAGTGGAGGAGAGTGGAGAGAGAAGGAGCTAATTATTCTGATTGAAGAGATGGGGGAGGCTTCTCTTGGAGACTGAAGAGGCGTGCAATGTGATTGAAGGTATTCTGTCATTACCTGAAGACTGAAAGGCACAAAATAGCTGGAACCCACTCTGAGCTGTCTTCACACAGAATGAGTCCAATTTCACCTCTGCTTTTGCAAGCCTTTATTATATTCACAAGAGATATACTCAACACAGTTACTTGCTGTTAATGCTAAGTAAACATCTATAAATATTAATCTAGTATTTCAACACTGTGTTATAATTTCTAATGTAAGTGAAATTAAATATGAAATGAAGCATAGATATCCATGGATGACATAAAATATTTTCCACAGACATGATTACACTCCTCTGGACAGTTTTTCAGCCACCTAGACAAATACACTTTAGCAAGAGGGAAAGCTTTTCCCTGTCAGTTAATGTTCCTGTGGTTAATTCCTCTGCATCCACAGGACTGAGCAGCTTTGTGTAGCACAGTGAATGTTCCTTCTGTAATCTTTGATACTGCCAGTGATAAAACAGGTTTTATTTGCATGATCTTTCACTTGAGATTCTGTTCACAACCAGCAGCTGGGTACTTTTCTGCGTATCATATTATCGCTCCAGGCTGTTCAGAGGCCAATATTTCAAAACCATAAATGCAGATCCCACTCTGGTCTTTCCCTTACGAGCAGCTGAGCAGCAACTTTTGCTGCTAGTAGAATATAATTTGAGCTATTGATTTTGATCATCATAGTAGCAATGGTAGCTGGTACATAGAAAGCTCCCATGTTAACTAACCAGGAAGATGAAGTCAACACCAAGTTTGTGTAAATTGGGAAGAGGACTGAGGATGAGATGCAGAATTGCTTTTGATGGATTTTTTTTTCCTTTAAATTACTGTGAAGCAACAACAAAAAATGCAATAGAGAAACTTTATTATATAAGCAGAAGCTCAGTTTTTACTATAGTAAGAGCTTAAAGCTGAGTGGAATGGTTCTGTTGCTTTAACAAAATTCTTTTAACTTTTCTTGGTAATAACAGAGAAGTTTATTTGGAGTTAGTCTTTGATGTTGATATCTTGCACTTGGTCTCACATTTCTCTGATGACACAAGGGATGGCACGTAGTCTCAGTGAGTTCTTCCAAGATCCCTGAGCTGAGTCCAACTGTGGGGTGTAGTGCTTTGGACACACAAGTACAGTCATAGGCTGCATCCCTGCCCAGGGGTCAAGAGGGTCAAGGGGGCAGAACTTGGTTTTGCATCCACTCATTGCTGACTCACTGTCAGGAAGAAGATAATTTAGTGACAGAGGCCTAATGTGAAAGAAATTGGAGATATTTGTTACCTTTTATGCAAAATGTGGTGGATATCAATACACGTTATTGATATTCTTTGAGATCTTCTGAGGAAGGATAGAATGAATGTATGCACTATGCTACTCTGAACTGGTTGGCACTTAGTCCAGTGCTGCATCATGCAAACACTCATGCTTTTAGCTTATTTGCCTGTTCCCACTTTCATGAGTAAGCATATAGGCACGAAGACAAGAATTGAAGGTACTAGTGGGACACTTTCTGCAGTTCTTTCAAAAATACAGGATCTTTAAGGTTCATCTCATTGGGGTAGTAAAAGGACACTAAATATTTAATATCAAAAAGTTAAATATTATCATAAAAGTGATTTAATATAAATGGCTTTCAGAAAATCCTTATCCATATTTCATAACTGAAATGGGTGGCTGGTTTCTAATGTTTGCATGCAATTAATTTTAATGGGTGCTGCACATTACTTCCAATCCTTTGTCCCATAGAGACCCTGACCCCATCAAGAAAAGCAAATACAGGACATCAAATGTCAGTGACACAGAGGATGATGCAGCACCCTGTGTATAGACCTGGAAATGACAAGTTGATAGGCTATTGATAGCTCCTGAAGTGTATCGAGAATAATTATTCTATGTATCTAGGGGTAAATGAGGAATGACAGGAACTCCGTAAGGTAAAGATATCTGAAAATATGAATATATATTAGGGACATATAAAACTTCAATTCTATGTGCCTTTGTAAGGTGTGATCTGGAGTCCATTTAAATAGATGGCAGTCCTCCCACTGATTTTACAGTTCAGAAGAGGTCTTCGGTGAGCTTTATATTATGGGTATCATAACCAGCTTTGTATGGGTGAGACCAAAAGCCATTTCTCAAGTCTTCCAAACTCATTCATATGCACAAAAATATTTTGTGAAGGAAGAAGCCTCAAGAGGAAGCAGCATGTATATGTCACGGGTTTTAAGTTGTGGGGTTTCTTGGATGTTCATATATGTCCCTCCAAATTCCATGAACTAAACACAGTGTAAGGTGTCTGATGACATATGAAATAATAGTTGAGATTTTAAAACTAACCAAACATGTCTCAGACTATTAAACTGGGCAGAGGAATAGCCTGGCACAAATTATCCCAGAAGAAATTTCTGAAAGGGTAAGAGCAAAAACAAACTGCTAATGCAATAGACTTTTTAGCACTAAAACTAACTTCACTGAGGGTTTCTGGGTATGGCACTCTCCAGCTTTAATTAGTATCAAGCTTAACTGTCTTCTATTTCAATCCTGAATATTAATTAGTGATGCCCTTGGGGTAATCAACCCTTGTGGATCTCTGAGAAAAATGAACTGCTTAGTAGATTGACCTTGACAGTTCCCAGGGAAGAAGATAAAAATACAGACTGTTCAGCTGTGCTGTACTGGAAGCTTAACTTAGAGTAATCTAGTGTACTGGGAAGCACAAAAGAAGAGGAAAAACTTAATGAGGAAGTTATTTATGAAAGACGTCATTTGTTTTTCCACTTAAAAAATGCAAGTCTTTTTTGCATTCAAGCCCTGAATGGAAGATAAAACACTAAATACCTGAAGTTGCCCAGTACTAACATACCCATTTTATTTAAACAATACTCATCTATTATCTGAGTTCTGGCAAAGTGAAGTCAGAATATCTGAAATTATTTTCAAAAGAGTCCCATACTTCCCATGAGATGCTTCTCTGAAACATATCTCAGTTAACTCAAGTTTACTTGTTGCTTCTTACCAATAAGCAGTTAACGTTTTCAAGAAGCAGAAGAGATTTTGGAACAAAGGGAGAGAAATGTTTTGAGTACAACATCAGATTTGGAGTCAGGAAATTCTATACCCAGCACTCTCACGTTTGGTTGTTGCTACAAATTCTTCTTTATTGGGTTCTTCCTCTTTGTCATTAGTTATGCAAACGCGAACAGATAAAATGTGTCTGCTTGCTTTTCCTGTTTAGAAATGAGAAATAATAATTTCAATTGTCTGGGATACTACATGATGCTCAGAATACAAAGGACAACAGCTTAAAAAAATTCCTATCCCTTCAGAACATTTTGTATCAAACTTCATTTCTTCTCCTTCATACAGTTTGTTATCAAATGATTTACCCTTAGATAAATGTGTTATGCCGTTTCCCACTTTCTTGTTCTCTAAGGGCATCTTACAGCATGGAGCAGCTCCTCTGTCCTTCCTGTGCCATTCAAACCTACTGATGCTCCAGCTAAGAATGTCTCTCTGAACAAGACCCAAAGCTGTCATTCAAATATATCAATGCTTTTCAGATTTAATTTCCCAAAAGCGATAAGAAGATGTGAAAGAGTCATTATTGTGAAACCATAGGTTTGTATTACAAAGCACATTTGAAGTTAGATAAGCTGAAAAAAAAAGAAAAAACAACCACAAAAAAACCTTCAGGCAATGAAGGAATCTCAGTCTTACACTAAAAAGAGAAAAGATAAGTAATGATGTGCTCTTGGCACACAGCTAGGTGGTCTGGATTTTTTTTATTATTATTGTGGGCTCAAAATAAGATAACATCATGATGTGTATTCCCTAATAGAGATGGCTAACATAGGACACATAGTGATGTTGAAGGGTAGATAACAGCATTCTAAACTCTGTAAAATTCATTGATGTCATCTTACCCCTCTAAAGGAGTCAAACAAAAGATTTCTGGTATATAATACTTGGACAAAATTTGATGCTAATTGAGGTGTTAGCTTTTTTTGATATGGTGGAGGCTCACAGTCACAGTTTATCGAGACACTGGCACAGCAGACTATCAGGTGCCTAGAAGAGCCTCTGCTGAAAGAGAGAGGCTGTTTGTGATGCATGGCCCACTCAAGTAGAAACCACTGTGTAACTGCCAGCAAGAGAATAGACTAGTGTCTCCTTCTTTTAATGTTTCCTGCAAATATTATATGTGTTCAGTGAGGCTTGTTGGCAGTAACAGGAATGTCTGCTCCTGAATGGTCCAGAAGCTCGACAAGTCAGAGCTCAGGTCAGTCTGTGGCATTGTGAGGCTGCAGAATTGCACAAAGAACGTGAAACAGCTTTACAGAAGTGCAGGGGGTGCATCAGGAACCAGAAGACAGGCAGTGGCATAGGCTGCATGTTGCTGGGCTTAGCAAATAGCCTTTGTAAAGCAGGCAGGCTGCTGCCACTGGAGCTGTGCTGTCAGTGGTTTCTCCTGTTGAGGCATTTGATGGTAACTCCTCACCAGTAGCCTGTGTCACTGACAGTTTAGAGATAAAATTCTGCCTACTGAGGGCTCACCAACATTCAGCTCTTCGTGGCTCTATGTCCACATTCATGGAACTGCAAATTGCAGCCTATTTTTCCCCCATAAATTTACTGCATCAGAAAGAGACATTTTACTGCAGCAAAGATTGCTTGGGTGAAGTGTAAGTGAGTCTAAATGGAGATCTATGCTACCATAACTAGGCTATTTGTGGTATCTATGTTAGGTTGTTCCAAAGCCAGATCAAGTTTTGCAGACTAGAAACATCCCTGCCATATCATCAGAATCAGAGGCAGCATATCAGAATGTATAGAACATTCTGGCATGTTGATTTTACTATGCTGTACCACTGAATGGCTGCCAGATTCAGACTTAATGTTAGCCCATTCCATTGCATAAAGTTAATACATTAGAAATAATCTAAATAGATTGGCTGAGAGAATGTAATTAACATTTTAGACTGCATATTCAATTTTCTTTGCTTCTTAGTGTTATACATCTTCCTACGTGCAAGTATTTTTGGAAAGAAGTTGCATTTTTTCGTGTGATGTGGTTACAGGGAGTCCAAAACCACTGAAATCCCTCATGGAAATGCTTTTGGCATATAAACAAATATAACATTTTCAGACAGAGCCATCCAGACTGCTAAAACTGACAACACTCTGAGAAGGATGTGGGGCCTGAGGCACCAGAGGCTGTTGAAAACGTATTAGTAGAGCAGTGAGAGTGGCTCATGACTAAAAAGCCAAGTTTTGCATGGGCACAATTCCACTCATTGATTGACTTGTGCCTGCCTGAGTAAAACTTAAGAATGAAATGCCTAGGGACTGCAAGAAAATGACAGAGTATCTAAATTTAGCTAGTGCTATTGCATCTCCTTATTTGAATGAGCATTTTATGTTTGATTCATTCAGAAACTAATGTGCATTTTGCTTAAAATCTGCAGGAAATAAGGTGAAAGCCCTAGCAACTTTCTCTTAAAGTTCCATTTCCTTTAATTCCTTCATGGCAAAGGTCCAGTTTGCTACATATTATAGCAATCACTTCTATGAAACTTGCTGGTGTTTGGCTGTAGTTAAAGTAGACCTATCTTTTACAAGATCATTGGCAAGCATTTGCATTTACAATGCATTTATAAAGTTTGGACTTGAAGCAACAGAAAACAGAGGGTGTGGGAGGCTTCCCTGGAGCTGCAGCACATTCTTTGAGACAGATTGGGCTCAGTGTCAGCCATGGGTGTGCAGTGCCGCCCTGCAGTATGTCTGTTACCAGGAAAGTCCAAGACTGCAAGCTCTTGCATTGATTTAATGCATTGTGCACCTAGAGTAGGATTGTAATTTCATACCAGCTGAATCTGTCTTTCACCCTGTTCCTAAAAACTACAATTACTTTCAGGATACGGGATTTCTCTGAAACTGGCTGTATCAGCCTTTCTATAATTTCTGATTACCATCTTGGAAGTTTTTCAGGGCGGTGCTTATATGGGTACTGGGGGATTCTGTAAAGAGGTAGATGGCTTCTCCATTAAAGACAGACGCATTAGAAAAATGCCAAGCCATCAGTTTCAAACCACGAGGTTAAGGAGTCCTAGTATACCATAAGACTCCCTCAGTTTAAAACATCATTTGGGACAACACATACAGGCAGGTTGGCTGCTTCCATACTACATTCTGGCAAGTTAACAATTAGAAAATTGGTGCTGCTAATTACAGTGTTCATTAAGCAATCCCAAGTGACAGGTTTATCCTTCCCATCCATATCACTGAAACAGTCTGAATAAGATTTCATGCACAAGTGGAAGCAATGGCACTTCCAGTGCCTCACATGCAGATATAGTATGGTATCATACACGATATTCAGCCTCCCATGTCAAGTATTACATCTCCATCTGGGATTACTTCCTGGACTCACTTCAAAGAGGAGAGCTGTGTTCTTCTTCTGTAGAAAAACTACTTTATTTTCCTTGTTAATATCTACATATTTTGCCCAGAGAATAAAGATGTTTAGTTTCTTTGGGATGATACCATTAATAATGCATAGGACTTGCAAAGAAACAGTGATTTACATTCTGAAGTATTAATAACCCATAAGAATTTCTATCATCATAATCTCAGAAATAGAATTCAGAAAGGATGTACTAGGCTCCATGTAATCAATCCTTTCCATTTTTATTTCTAGATGGCTGTAAATAGTGGTACAAGGCACATAACCTAAGCTGTTAATGGTTGTTTAGAGGATGCCCTACTGACTCCTGCTCCTCAAGGCATCAAGTAACATTTTTGGGAGTTCTAGAATTCTGGTACACAGTTATCTCATCTCCCCAAGAAAGCCAAATACAAAAGGCCTTTTTTCTCCAGGATTCTGCACTGTGTCTCTCTGCCTTGTTTATTCAATATCTTTCTTCATATTTAAGTTGAAAATCCTCTAACTTCTCTATGCTTTTATCTCTTCAGCTCTGTTTTTCCTGCCCTCACCCACTTTACTTTCAAGGCTTTGTTTAGAAGCACAGGCAATGTGGGCTGTAGTGATGACTGAATTACTTCAGAGTAAAAGGAACAAAACATCCTTGCCTTAGTTTTCCAACCAATAAAAAGGGGAAATTGTCAGCTAAAAGGCACTACATACAGACTAGTGTGATACTTCTTTTATAGATCTCCATAAATATTCAGATAAATTGTTTCTGTTACTGTGCTAGCATAGTTTGTTTAATTCCTTGGATGTTCTTAGGACAGAGTTGTTGGAGCTGGTCCAGAATAGGGCCACAAAGATGATCAGAGCAGCACATCCTCTATGAGGAGGCTGAAGGAACTGAGGCTCTTCAGCCTGGAGAAAAGAAGGCTCTGGGAGAACCTTTCATTGGCCTTCCAGTACCTGAAGGGTGTCTACAGGAAAGCTGGGGAAGGACTTTTTACAAGGGCAGGTAGTGACAAGACAAGGGGAAATGGCTTTAAACTAGAAGAGGGTAGATTTAGACTAGATATTAGGAAGAAAATCTTTACTGTGAGGGTGGATCAGGATGCCCAGCAAGGCTGTGGATTCCCCCCTTCATGCAGGCATTCAAGGCCAGGCTGGATGGGGCTTTGAGCAACCTGGTCTAGAGGGAGGTGTCCCTGCCTATAGCAGAGGAGTTGGAACTAGATGATCTTATAGGTCCCTTCCAATCCAAACCATTCTATAATTCTGTGGGTCTATGACTTTTCAATCAGAAAAGCTCTTTGTGATGCACCAACACGAGTGATGTGACACTACGGTAAAAGTGTTCTCTGATTCCATGATTCCATTATGATGATTTCAATAAAACTGTGATTGGTGATGCACTGTGTGGATCAATCTATGGGACACAGACAGTGCTTTTCTTTTCATGTATTAAGGTGCCTTTATTTTTCAAAAGAAAAGGCCATCTGTTTTCAAGCACTCTGTGCACCATTCACACTCCTTGAAGCCCAGACTACTTATTGCAATGATATACAAGCTATAAAAGTGAACAATGTGGAGTCAAAGTTCCTTTTGAACATATTGTAAAATGAACTTTTAGCTAAATCTGTCACATGATGCCTAAAAGAAGTTGTGCAAACAGCTATTCCGTTTAGAAGATTGTGTACAAGCTCATAGCTGAACTCTGGCAAGTATCATATGAATACTTATATAAATAATTCTGGAAGGGTAACCAAAATGTAACTCTATCTAAGTAGAAGGTTAATCAAAACTATGAAAGCTTCTTTTTCTTTGATTCCTTACAGCACACTCCTGCAATGTTCTAGCTCTTTTTTAGACTCTTCAGGAAGCTGATGTCAAGCTCTTGAAGTTTCATCAGGAAACGGTGAACACTCCTGTCAACTATGTTCATTATAAGACATTGACTAGAAAAACTACTCTAGTGTTTCAGTGTGCTCCTGAACAGTCACAGAGAGCTACAGACAGAGGTAGCTGGAATCAATTGCTCTGTGATAGAAGTGTATGGTATTAGTGTATGGTTTGGAAATGAGTGCTGAACACTTTGAGTTCAGCAGGTGAATGGTACAGGTCTTGTGCTGAGCTGCTCTCTGAACAACGTGGAGGAACCAAATATTCTCAGCATGGTGACTTCCAGAGGAGACTCTCACGGTTTGGCCAGGACAGCTTGTCTTGATGAGAGGAGACTTTTTCCCCTAGAGTTTCAAAGTGCTTGCCCCCCACAACCATTTTCCTTTAATTGGCTTTTTCTCTTAGCGTTTCAGATGAACTTCTACTCCCCTCTTAGCAGATTTTTAATTATCCTAATGCCACACGAGCTGCAGCTGAGATGGAGATTCCAGCCATTTTTGAGTCACATCTGCAGATCATGTAGGTATAATCTCTATGGTAACTGACCCATGTTAGTTGGAAGGAAAAAAATCTCAGAACGAAAGGTTAATTGTTGTTTCATTTACACGTTTTATGCAGTCCCACTATTGCAAATCAAGTATCTAATTAGAATGAAATTATTAACAAACAGATCTTCTTTTTTGTTACTTGAAGAACTACTTGAAATATTTTAGAAATGGTGACTCCTTTTTTATACACTTTCTTGGATGCAAAATCCTGGCCAATTCTTTTTCTAAAGGCAGAAGGAAGATACTTGTCACCGCAGAGGGATATCATTTACTTGTTATATAACAGAAAAGACATATCCCTGTCATATCCCTTTTGTGTGATCATTGTCCTAGGAGGTCATATAGGATAATTTTAGAAGTATCTAATATTTAATTCTTTAATGTGAGGAAAAAGCAACTAACTAAACAAACTCATACACAGAAATTCTCCAAAATTCTCATGACAAGTCAAAATACATGATGATTTTACAGAGGTTTGGAAGTTCTTTTGGTGCTCAAATTGTACCCCACTCATGAAATCTGATTATTTGTGATACATTGGTCTGCAAATGACTGAGCCATTAAAATAGCTCAGATGTTAAAAGTGTAAAGCAGAAGTGTCTGATTTTTCCATCAGGAGGTTCCTTAGATTCACCCAAGTGAGAAAGCCAAGAGAATTTCAATGAAAAAACATCAAGTGTGTTGACTTGCAATATTTGCTAGCTCTGGAAAAAACTTTAAGAGGAGCTATCAAACTGAAGAAAAGTATATGTATATGTATAGCTTTTTTTAGTTTTCATAGTTTTTCCACTGTTATGGACTTCACAGACATTTCTGTGATGAAATATTTGTTCTAATTCATTGAGACAGCTAGAAATTGTAGATAATAACCACATAAAATCAACCTCAAGGTGAGACTGCCTTATCTGGATGATCAGTTTAATTTATCCATCATGCACTTTTGAGTTGTACTGCTCATGAAAACAGACTCTTCCTTTCATTTCAGTATCTCCACCTTATTATTAAGATATTTGAGATTGATCTTTTTGCTTTCCATGGACCCAACATAATCTCCTTAGGGGAAAAAAAAAGGGAATATTATTTTGCATTTATACTGAACAAAGTGGCTTTCTGGGAGTACCTCTTTTGATATCCTTCACAATAAGCATGAAAATTCCTAGTAACTTTTCATTATTTTATTTATTCTGTTGAAAGAAGCATCTCCATTGTTCTCTTGCAATTAAAATTCTTTCAACAATTCTTGCAGAACTCCAGGGATCTCCCTTTTCTCATGGATCTCAGCACAGTGAACTGATCTACATTCAAAAAAAGTTAGAGACGTAATTACTCGATAACCTTTAAAAGGTTGATTATATTCTTAACGCAATCACCCATGCTTTGTAGATCCTATTTTGAAGACTTCTGGCTTCTCTTACAGACTGTTTCGTTTTCTCCATACTCACTAATTTTGTGATCTGAACAGAAAGGTTAGACTTATGGGTGCCTTGGGTGAAAATTCATGACCTATGACTTCTGACTGTAACATTTGGTATTTCTCATTTTGCTTTGATTGTTGTTTGGGAATTGAATCTTAGAACCTATGAGTAATATTCTGAGCACAGGAACTCTGCTTAAATTGAATGAAAAAATCACAGCTAGGGATGCTTAGGACTACTACTTTTATAAATGTGAAATATTTCTCATTTGTCTGTAACTCAGTAAAAGCAGGAATATTATGATACATTCAGGTGCTTAAAAAATATTTTCTTCCAGCATACATTCATATAAAATGTCATAAAATGTCACCTTGGAGTTGTGTATTTATTGCCTTTCTGTACTTCCAAATTAAATCTGTTCATCCAACAAATGCAAAAAATGTTCTACTTTAAAACCAAATCTTAGATTTAATAGTCTCATGCTTGCTTGCATGCTACTAACCAGAAGGACTCTACCTTTTTTTTGTACAGCGATATTACTGATGACCTGTGTGCTAGCTTCTTCACAGACTGTTTCACTCCTGCAAAATTACTATGAATAAAATGTAAATAACAGTTGCAGTTTGCACAATCAGCAAAATGATGCATATCTGTGTTAGGAGTACAGAAATGTAGAACTGGAACACAAATTAAGCATGTTCTAATTTGCACGATAATTAATATTCATACTAGTATTTACATAATAACAGCACGTGTTTTGATAGTCAAAAAATGAAGGGTGAAATACATCTTAGGAATACTGTACAGTCCTTCCTACTAGTTTTGGTATCTCAGTGTGTTAGTACTTAAATGTTTAAATGTTTTAGATGACTAAACATGTAAAGGTGGGTTAGCTGAGAGCTTTAGAAACATCACAATCTTATCAACATGATACTATGTATGCAGACATAGTGTATAATTTAATACAGTCAGAAGACAGAATATAGGTAAAATGCTTGATTACTAGAAAATACACTACAGTAAAATAGAGCTTGATCACGTGTCAACTGGATAAATATTATGGTATGATCTGCCCAGCTGACTCATCTTAGAGGTGATGGAGATGTCTGCTAGCTATCATTTGAGCATTCTGAACTGGCTGACCCACCAGTCACCAAGGTCACTGAACTCAGGCCCAGCAAAAAACTGAGTTCTCCTACAAGTGAACACTACATGGTTTCATAAACTCTAACATAATACCTTTTTGTCTGACTAGTTCTTTGACAGGGTTAGAGAAATCTGTATTGGTAAAAAGACTTAAATCCATAATTAATCCATCTAGAACCTATTTCAAGCCTGTTAGAGCCAGGAAGGAAGGAGTTTAAGAGTTTCCATTGCTTGTAAGGCAATAGTCAAAGATTCCTTTTGAAGACTACATAAAAAGAATGTCTCAACTCCTGAAGAAAATTTAAACTTAATTGTTCCATTCTACTACTTTCTGCCTTAAGCAGTCACATATTTAATGATTGTAAAACCTAATTTCAAGCAAAACTGAAGGAGCTTGTGCAAATGGACATGCCTCTAAAGATCTTTTGGGATGAAAGACATAATAAAAACTAAAAAGCATTGATATTTCAAAATATCCAGCAGGACCACTTAAAATAAATAAATTGTTTTTTCAGAGGCACACTTAATTGAGTAAAGTAGGTGATTTCACTTCTGCACTTTATCACTGTTCTAAATATTCACTGCTGCCTAAATGTTTTTTTTTGTAATGCATATCAGGCTGATGCCTGACTACTTGCCTAATGCTCTAAGTGAGGACAAAAAGAAATAAAGATTTTTGTTCCTGATACCCCACCTATTCCCCTCTTTTGGTAGAAATGTCCCCCATATGTGTGTAGCAAGTTACAAATACGTTAGCTGCCTCGTGGTTGTCTATTCTTAAGCTTCATAAATGTCTACTGAGAAATCCTTAAGAAATAAGGGAAAGCTGTAAGGCACTTTTTGTACTTTATTTAGAGCAGTGGGAGAGAGAGCTTTAGAAATATTATAAAGCTGGAAGAGGAAGGTGTTAGGTATCCTGATCACACATTTTCTGGTATAATGGTTTGTGTTACTGAATCATTTTGCAGAGAAAAATAAATTTACAGTCATTTAATAAAGAAAATAATTTTGTTGCTAGAGCATATCCTACAGAGTAGAGTCAAATACGTGTCTGCCAAGTATATGACTTGCAAATGAAGACATGCCAGGCTGCCAAGGCAGATGACTCTGTTTTCACCTCTGCTTTCTTTCAGGTTTGTCGTGGTGTTGCGGCTATGTTTTTATTTCATAATGAAATCAGTCTTTGCTGACTATCTGTAGTGCTACATTTCTGAGCAGGTTCCTGGCTGTGTCCATTGTAATTACTGCACTAACTTGCAACAGGATTCAGTGTGAGAAGAATAATGTTCAACCTCTTTTGACTGGTACTCTCAACTTCTTTGACAATGGATCTTTGCCATACCAATAAGCATCCTTGTGGAAATAACAGAATTGCACAGAAATATGTAATACGGGGAAACTTCTTGAGTACTTCTTGAGTTTATTTTACAGTAATGTCTGCAGCTTTGCTTTTGTCCACATGGGATAAGAATTTAAATGTAAAATATTTAATAGCATGTTAATAAGTATGCTGCCTTCTCTGCTTTATCCATGCATTCAGAATTACTTCTCATGAGATTAATTGCAGACATAGTTTATCCTTGTTTCAAATTGACCAAACTAAGGAATACTGAAGTTTTTCCTAGGAAAAATACCTAGGAGTCTTGGTTATATAGTCATATACAAATTACTGGAAAGAAAAGGAGTGTCTCTTGGAATACATTTCTGGGCAAGAGATGAAGGTGCCTAGAAACAGTCAGCACTAATTGCCCAATAAATCATGCCATAACAACCTGATTATCTTTTATGATCAAATAACTGGATTTATGGATGAAGAGAGAGTTATAAATGTCATTTACCTCAGTGCTTGCAAAGCTTTAATGCAGTCTCTCACAATAGCTTGTATCCAAGTTGGAACATTATAGTCTGAACTGGCAGACAACTGGAGAGGTGAAACACTGGCTAAAGATCAGGTTTGGAAGGTCATACTCCCTGAAAGGTCCCTGGAAATAAATATACTGCAGGGTTTGATCCTGAGCCCTGTTCTGTTCAAGATCCTTATCATGGTGTTTAAGCACCAGAAGTGTCCTACATTACTCTATTAAAATGGTTTCACAATTTAGAAAAATATGCAAGCTTTTCTCCAGTAGCTATCTACATGGATGGCTGAACCTGAAGTAAATCTGAGATAATTACAAGTTTCTTACTCTTTACTTTATTACTAACTGAAATTTTATGCCACACCAGGTAATGTGGCAACTGCTTAATTTGGACATTTTCTCATGTCCTTTATTTTGAAACTGAGCAGAATGCAAGGACAAGAAAACTTGCATTTTAATTTGCTGATTCTAAGGATCTGGTATTTGCAATAGGAAACTGCACTGTCATCACAGGGCAACTGAATGCATGTAGTTCCATTGATGCATTCCTAGGTTCGTGAGCCAGTCTTTGGTGGATAATCATCAGTGTTCTTATTCATCAAGAAGTAAGCGAAGTGCAGCCTTAAGAAGACTACTGGGAACTGTCTCCCTTGTTTCACAGTGAAGACTTAGATCTCCGAAAAAGGCTCGTGCTTGGGCTTGGAATACTATTGATGGCATGAAATGAAGGACCTCTGGGAAGAGGCTTCATCTTCATAGTTTTCTTATCTAGTACAACTTCGTTTAATTTTGGTGCTGGGCAACACCAAGCACTTAGTTTGACAGAGGCTGACATCACGATTTATGCCCTGACATGTCTTTTCTTGTCTTAAATTAAAAGGAGAATCGAGTGGGATAGACAGGGGTGATTTACTTCTCACAGGGTGCCATGATCTCCTCACATAAATACAACCACAGGAGCATTTATCTTGCAATAAAACACTTTCTGCTGCTAGTGTGCAGGTTCATAGTGGCAGCTCGGGGCATTCAGATGTTTTGTAATTTATTAAGAGTTGCAGTGAGTATGGACATCTTAAAATACCAGTCTGTTCATCACTGTGAAGGATTTAGGGTGAAATTTTCATGTAGAAATCATTCTGGATCCATCCATTTAGTTCCCCTAACTCTTGGGTCAAATACAAATATACTGTTTCTCCAGAAAAACAAATGTGGAGGGCAGACATCTACTTACATCCCATTATTTCAGGGCTGGGCACAGGCACAAGCTAAGGAGATAATCACTATGGGTTTGCTTGATGAGATAAAGCTAGTATATGGGGGTCCTAACCTGTGGTGGCAGCTTCTAGAAGCTATAGTGATACAGATAAATAGTAGCTTGTTTAATCACAATGATATTACCATTAATAGGAATAATAATGATGATGATAATAATAATAATGATGATGACTACAGTAATAATAATAATGCTTGTTTATCTTCATGTAGTGCATAAGTACTTTCTGCAAATCAAGACATGGGGAATTAAGTCCCTTAGCTGCAATTTGTACAGGTTCTGACTGTCAGAACACACAAGTCAGGGTGGATGAGTCTGCCTTAGGATGGAAGCAGAGAAATTAGATGCTAGTTTTGTTTTTTCTTCTTTTTCGTTTTAAAAACTGCAAGTAGCCAGATGTTTTTTGCTTTACTGATTCAATTTTGTTTTTTTTTCAGCTGTTCTTTTTCAGGAAGCCTTGCCTTAAAGAACATAATTCAGTGGGTGATCTGCCTATGTTGTTCACAAGTGTTCTGTAGAGTAATCATTACAGAGAGCTCACAATTTCCATTGTCTGACAGGTTGGCTGAGTTATATGATATGGTTTTTATTTTCTATGGGCTGTCCAAAACAAGATATACATCTGCAGCTTTCCACAAAATCTCATTCATCCAAAATTATCTGTAACTGGAAAAACATAGGCTCACAACAAAGCAAACAGAATTCAGCTGTTCAAATCCTCACAGAAGTGAAGCTGAAAACATGATCAAAGCAACTCAGGTATCCCCACAGCTCACTTAGATGTACGTTTGCAGAACTGAATATGTGGTGAGAGAATCGAAGAAGAAAAGACACACAAGAAAAGACACAAGCAAGTGGCTTTGTAAGAGCTGCACAGAGGCCCACAGGAGCTGTAGCTACTATGAGGTACTACAATCTCTAATAGTTTAAGAAGGTTTTGCCTCCACTGTGATGCCTTCTGCAGCATGGCCCTTCTGGTCCCTAGTGTACAGTGCAGCCATAGACTACCTTTCTGTCAGGAAGGGATATGGGTATATCTCAGCTCACCATGGGCTCTTATCTCCTTGCAGGGAAACTCACACACAAAGGCTGGAAGGCTCTTCATTTTACTCTGCTTGGACCATAGAGCAATTTATTCTGTAACACCATTAGGATGAATATATCATGAAGAAGAGCCATGGTAGAAGCTGCTGAAATCTAAATATTACAATTTGCCCAAATACTAAGAAATGACTGGCTCTGAAGTATTGAAACAAAACAACATGAAGAGTCAAGTAAGGTATGATATCATGCTTGACATATCCATAATAGCTAAAGAAGCTAAAGATATACTTTAGCACTTCAGTGCTGGAAGTAGGAACAGCATCAACATTTTAAGTATGTGGGAAACAGCACAACAAGAGACAGATGAGTTTTGTCAGTTGTAGTTAAATATCCACTGTGGACAGTGGAAGCATTAGTGTGCCTTTGCACTAAACGTGCAGTGCTTGGCACTTTCTGGCCATAAACTTAATTCTGTGTTTACAGAAACAGATGGATATACGAGCTTCCAGCTGCAGAGCATTTATGTAGGGAAAAAGATGAAATGGGCACAAATTCATATACAGAAGAAGTGAGACTACAGAAGATTTCTACTCATAAAAGTACTCATAGCCAGCTAGAATCACAGAACTACAGAATCACGGAATCACAGAATCTTTGAATCCTTAATAGTTGGAAGGGACTTTTAAAGGTTGTCTAGTCCAGCTCCCCCAGAATGAGGGGACTAAAACAGGGACATGCACAGCTAAATCAGGTTGCCCAGGGCCTGATCCAGCCTCATGATGAAAGTCTCCACGGATGGGGCACCCTGTTCCAGTTCCTCACCACCCTTACTGTAAAAGATTTTTTCCTTATATCCAACCTAAACTTCTTTAAGCTTAAAGCCATTTCTCCTTGTTCTGTCACCACAGACACTGCTAAAGAGTCTGCCCCTGTCTTTCCTGTCGCTCCCCTTTAGATACTGAAAGGCTGCTATCAGGGCATCTTGGAACCATCTCCTCTTCAGGCAGAACAGCCCCAGCTCTTTCAGCCTGTGCTTGTAGAAAGAGGTGTTCCACCCCTTGGATCAGGTTAGTTCTCACAGGTCTGTTGCCACACATAGCAACTACTGATTTGAAGATTTGAAGCTTTAATTTTATCTCTGTATGTAGATTATTTTTTTTTCTTCTGGAGAATCTTTATTTGGATTTTCATAATAAGGGCAAATTTCAGTTTTAACTAGCTTTTTTTTTTTTTTTTTCCCAAGAGATCCTGCATTGATCCCAAGAGACTCTATGAGGACAGACTGTATCCTGCCCATCAGTCTTCTACCCACTGTGTTTTCTTCGATGGAGACACAGCTCTGATTTAAGTAGCTGTGAAGAAGGCATCATGCAACACGAAAACATTTGCAATATTGATGCTTTCAGATGCAGCAGTAACCGCTGGTAATTATTCTCAGGTAATTCTGCGCATGGCGATATCCAACACTGGATGCTTCCTTGGAAGGAGACATGTTCATTGAGTGAACTATGAATAACACATGTTTGGATTCCTATTTTGACCCTTATATTTCAGTAGCCCAGCTTTTGTCCTAATGGTAGAGCCTCAGATATGTAAGTCTTACTTTGCAGAAATACGATGCAATGCAATAGGATAAAAATAAGATACAAATGTTACGATGTGTTTGTTTATGTGTCAAGATACAGATGTAATATTGGTTTCTTACTCTAAGTATCTCAGAATAAAGACATCACTTTGTTACTCAGGGCAGACAAGAGCAGATTATCAAGGACTACATTCCCTGCCTTATTCTGTCCTTCAGCTCCCTTATTGATCCCCCAGTGAATCACAATTACATTTGCTTGTGAAACGTAGGTGCATAAGGAAACACCTGCTGTCCTCTCTTGCCATTTGAAAGCAGCTCTTCAATTCAATACCACACTATCACTCTAACAAATTTACAGAGAAACTCTCCACTTGTCTTGGTCAGAGCCTTGTTCCATTTTGCGGCTAACAGAGAATCTATTATTAGGACAAATTAAAAACTGAACAAATTGATCAATGAGAGTTTTGCTCTTTTCACAACAAAGGACAGGTTAGCTTACCAGAGAGTGATATAAAACTGGGACATACTGACTACTGAATTAGTGCATATTTGATCACATCAATACATTATAGAAATCCCTTGGAGTTTGAGCTTTTTTTCCCCTCAAAAACAACAAGAACTCTAATGAGTACAAATGTACATATTTGGAACATGGGATGAGAAGAAAAAAAAAAAAAGCATTACTATGATTCCAACTGTTAAAAATGTATTTATTAGTGGTGGGGTGTTTTAGAACCTATCTGCCCACTCCAGACAATGAGTTGCCAAGTCTAGCACTATAATATAAATATTATATCTATGAGCAAGCATATTCAGCCATTGGTGATTATAGCAGAGTATCAGAGTTCTTTATCTCTATGTTTGCAGTTCCAGCAGAAAAATTCATTCTATCAGGGCCACAGAACAGTTACAGTAGAGTGAAGTTTGCTGGGTTTCCATTCAATTTGGTGCCCTCTTCAGAATGGTTCTGTAGCTTTCTCCACTTGGCACAGGCTGGCATTTAAAAAACAAACAAACAGACTTGTACACGTTTTAAAACATATGCTTCCTATGTTGTAACCATCTTAGGTGGGATGCAAGGTTTGCAAGGTACAGCCATTCCTCTGCCTGGCTCTCATTTCAGGTTGTGTCTGGTAAGAACTGAATGAACTAAAGAGTGTGATGCCTGAGATGACAAAACCAATAAATTACTTGCATGTAATGTGTTAACAGATTTAGAATATAAAAGCTTCATATGCTCAGAACTTTTCATCTTGTTCAAATTTAAGTGTGTGTAAAAATGTGAAACAGATCACTAATTTTGAATCACTCTGCGTGGTCAAGACCTTAACTACCAGTTGGTCCAAACCAAAAAGCTCTGCACAGTGATTTATGATATGTATGGAGATAACAGTTTCTTTTTTCCTTATGCTTCAATTTTTACTGGGAATAAAATTGCAGAATTGATTCTGGATGGCTTAAACAGTGTTGTACAACAGAGCCTTCATCCTTATTACAGCTGGTTCAGCTTCATCCAAGCTAGCAATAATTAAGCGTGTTATTGTATTGTGTCTGTTTGGTACTATCTGAAATTATTTTTATGGGAACTCCCATCTCATAAAGTAAATCAAAACCCTCCTTATCAGGTTCAGCTCTCAAATAAATAACCAAATTCACACAGAAACTTCCCTCTCGTGTTTCATGTAAGGAAATCTTGTTATGTGAAAGAAATGTTTTTGCTGCTGACACAACTAAAAGGGCTTTCACTTGCATGTAGCACTTTTTTTTTAACATATGGAACTCGATATCATAAGAGTTTTGCTTGGTTTGTTCAATCCTTAGATTTCTGTAACAATTACAGTAAATGTCTCATGAAGTAAAAGGAGTGTAACACATCTGCAGACGGAGGAATTTGAGGAGTTTTTGTGTTCCCTTGCAGCTGAGAAGATTGTTTCCTCTTAACGAAGCCTATAATTATGACCTTTAGGCACACTTGCTCACTCTCTCTTAATATTTTCTTTCACATTCTGTCTCATTTACTGGGAAATGTTCTGACTTCTTTGAAAATCTGATGAACGTGACATAAAACATGAATCCATGTTTTCCTATCTTAATGTTCCTGACTTGAATACTTCTTAAATTGTACCAAGAAGAGTGCAGTTAGAATCTGCTGAGTAGAACTGTATGAACAGTGCTTCCATCAGCCCCTTGAAGCAGATAAGGCCATGAATAATTCAGCACAGGAGTGTCTGGTTCTTCCCTGGTAGCTTTGCAGTAGGTCACAAGTGACTAAGCTCAGAAGTGGATGTGTCCTCAATATAATTACACTTCCTTTAACATCACTGAATTAGCACTTCTGTTTTATTGTACCCTGAAGCTAAAATGGTTATTAGGTTACAGAACAAGTAAATTATTTCTAAATGCCTTGGGCAGATTACTCAATAACGTCTGACTATTACTTTATTAACTACATTTTACGTCACCAGAAAAGCTTAAGCTAAGACACTTAGTAAAAATACTTACCTTAAAAATACAAAAGGTGGCTGAGAGATAGCATTTGTTTGTGGGCTATGGAGTGGGCTATGTTCCAAACTTGTGGTATACAGATGTGTGTATGGACATGTAAGTTCTGTGACATGAGCACAATTCATGAACCACTGTTCCTGTGTCATTGCTGCTCAAACTATTTAAGATACAGATTTTTTTACAGATGATGAGAAAGGTACAATCTAAACATTTAACTTGAATATAATTTAAAAAATTGTAACAACATCCTCATTCTGGGGCTCAGTATTGCACCAAAAAAGTTCACATTGGGAAATCGGAGTATATGTCATTTTGGTACATAGCCCATCTATATTAATACTGACAAGCACCTCTCCTGAGTCATTAAGCCTGCACTCAAGCTCTCCTGAGGCACTGTTACCTCACTCCCTCTTCTACCTCCTTCCTGTTCCACCATCTGGAAGTAGATGAGCAGAATCCTAATGTGGAGGTGGAGATGGAGATGGGATGGGCTGGCTCAAGTACAAAGCAGAGGGGCAGTGCCTGAGTACCACAGCCAAGCTTGTATGGAAATAAGGGAGAGTTTTGTACCAATGCAAAAGAGATTCTCCATGTCCTAGCTAGCTCTGACCTTTTGTATATGGCAAACATAAAAGCTATGGTGTATCTAAACAGTGGTTTTGTTCAGTGATATTCTCTGAGTTGAGATTAGCAGCATACACTAAGGAGGGCTAAAGTGTTTCTAATAAATTGCATTTTAGCTTTATTTATTTGTTTATTTTCTCCTCAGTGAATGAAACTCCTAATGCTCAGAAACTCCTGTGTATGAAACAAAATAAAGAAAGCACTTTTAGACATTTAGATGAAAGAGCAGCAGCAAATGCTACTCTGTTAACCATTCTGTCAAGCAGGGATGATGATAGCATTGCCATTACTCTTCCTGAGATAGCTGGAAGTTAATGACTCCTGCACAAGTTTATGAATGGAGTTGTACTAATTTGATCTAGTTGGTCAACTTTTGAAGGAGAGTGAGATTGGGAAGGGTTGTATCTGGGCTTTGGTATCTTCTTTTGAGTATTATTCCATCATATTCCATATTCACAAAGGGAAAAGTAGATGCTGTCTAGGGTGCATTTTCTTAATATGACAGAATTTTCTGTTTCTGAGATCTGGTACTCAGAACCTAGGATAAATAAAACACGAAAGACAAGTGAGGGCTTGAGGAGTAAATTGAATGGATTCCTTATGAAACAGCCAAACTCACATATTCAGTCAGTTCCCCTCACAGCAATAGAGCTAGTGTGAGATAAGGTATGTTGGCCATGACAGTGAGCTCCATGCTGAGACACTCAGGTAGATCCCTAGCTTCCTACTACAGCACTGCCGGAAGGGCACTGGCCCAACGCTCCTGGGTAAGCTTGGGATTGAACAGCAACAAGAAAAATTAAGAAAAAATAATTGGATGCAACTGGTGTGACAGCAAGAAATGTAATTTCCAGTAATAGCTGAGTTTCTGTACTGTGCTTAATAAAGTTTTAGCAGACTGATGCACAGTAAATTTGTGGTCACAGCAGGTTGCTTATTGGTATAGCACAGCTATGTGCGTGCTGTCTAATAGAAATGAGGGTGTAGCAGCACATTTATATCCCAAGTGATCCCTCTAGAGCTACAAAACATTATGGCTGTGAACAGTAACTAAAGGTGATGACAAATAAGCCAGGGATAGATTTTGATGTAGCAAATGATA
The DNA here is from genome assembly GCF_023343835.1 of Lagopus muta. Taxonomy (NCBI): domain Eukaryota; kingdom Metazoa; phylum Chordata; class Aves; order Galliformes; family Phasianidae; genus Lagopus; species Lagopus muta. The sequence goes on along the minus strand of NC_064438.1, from coordinate 21,196,635 downwards.
ACAAATTAGACAAAATCCTTGTGTAATAACTTACTTCTGTCTTCAAGCATAATGAAAGATGTTCACATAAGATGTTGGAATAAAATTAAAGCTTTAGTGATGGATGTAGCTCAGAAACAAAATCTGCATCTTGGGTGGGAGTTCAGAAAAATCAAAATCTGACTAATTAAAAAATGGGTCTGAACCTGATTTTTTAATAGGAGCAAACTGGAGATATTTCTCTTGCTATATTTCTTAAACTTCCTAGTCTGAACAAGAACATGACAACTTCTGCAAAATGTTAAGAAAGTTGTACAGTGTTGGGTTTCCATGGCAATGACACACTGAAGCTCTGCAATTTATCTGCATTGAAGCTGACAGTAGTATTGAGAAATCTGTCTCTCTTCACTCACAATTCTGAGAACACCATGTTATTCATCTGCAGCAGAAGGTTTTCTGGATGAGATGCAATACAATTTTTGCAAAGAGTATACATTTCTGGACACCATCCAGGATGCTGTATTTTCAAGATTTCCTTAGAATTATTGAGAAGTATTCACATTAATGAGAACAGCCAAGGTTTCATGAACAATACTATATTTTAAAGCATACAATAACTATTTACTCAGTGACAACATGAGGTTTGCTAGGGCAGAAATTCCAGTTTCCATTTTATCATCAGGGCTTTGTGTGGGACATATTTAATATGAACACATACATAGTCATATATACATAAGTTCATTTCTTTGTTTATTGAATAGGAGAATGATGGTTGAATTGCATATTTTACACTGTTTTCTGGTCTCTTCCTACATCATAGTGGTTAAATTTGGAATAAATATTTGTATCTCAAATTCAGTATTCCTGAATTTCCTTTAGGAAAAAAGTCTATATCAGCAAGTATACTGGGATGCTTATTACAAAATGCAAAATAATGGCTATCAAACCATTATTTTTTGCTGTAATCTGTTTGCTACAGATTACAATACAAAAAGGTGCATATTGTTGCAGCTGTCATTATTATTCTCACATATAATTGTAAGCATCAGTTTTTCCAGGAAGTGATCTTCTAGCTCTGGAAGAAGTATCGAAACATACATACTTCTCCAAGCTCACACTTGACTGACTTCATGGTGACTTTGAGCTCTGTTTTAAGAAATTTTTCATATTTGTGAAGACAGGTATAATGGGCAAAAGGTCCAAAGGGCAAAAGATCAAACTCACACTTGAATTCATCAAAATAGCTGCCAAAGCTGCCAATCCAAAGCAAGAGGCAATGGATCACTGACTGTGAGTGTTGCCAGCATGATATTTCACTCTGAAGTAGGGGATGTCAGCCTGTTAGCCATGTTGATTACTTGCCTGTAGATGCACAAGTGTTTGTTTACCATTGAAATATCTGGTTCCAGTTACTTGACTGATTTCAATGGCTGTGATAGGAAATACATTTAGTTTATATAGCATATTCCTTTTCAGCAGGAAATTTAATATTAAGCTTCCATATTATTTTTAACAACTAGGCATTGCATTATTATGAGAACAAATTAGTTATGAATGAATGATTAGCTTGAGATGCAACTAAAATTCAGAATGTCAAAGTACCTCTGTAGTTCTCTCAGATGACTGAAATTGTATTCATTCTTTAGAATTCTGCTTAATTTAATGGTGAGAGAATTCTATGCAGAATTATTAACATAACTCCTGAAATGTAATAATATTTATTTCTAGATTTGGACTGTTTGAGTCTTCTTCCCAAACTCTTCTGTTGCAAATAACTTGTAAATAATGTGAACATAAGAATCAAATATTCAGATTCAGGCTGACACATACATGTTTAGTTTAGATTTTATAGCTGAAAATTTCTGGTATTTCTGGTAGAAAATTACATATTTAGAAAATAGAATTTCCTAGCAAGAAAATTCTACTCAGAGTTCTCCCAGCTCTCTTATCATTGCCAAGGTGTTTGAAACATAATTTTATAGATGCTATTATAAGAAGTTGTTTTAGAAAATGAGCTTCATTTTGGAAATTTAATGGAATATATTTTCACTGACATAATTTTGTGAACTAGAGGTATTTCTGCAATACATTATTTTTCTAGACTGAAATAAAAATGCTTAGCTAATTCCAGATTGTTTTGTTCTTGAGTGACCAATTAAAATGACATATGGTAACAATTTTAGAAGACTGGGATGATCCTCTGTCTTGGAAAAGAGTGATTTATGGAAGTAAGAGGTCTGTCTGAGGTATGAGCTTTCAGATGAAAAATAAAATGAAAGACCAGGCTGCCTGCATTCATTGAAGTGTTCACGGGGCTCCACACAGGACAGAAATTCCTTTTTCAAACTGTAGTGTAAGTCCCTTTCATCAAACACTCTATCTTAACTACCAAATTACTGGAAGATGATCTAATTACAATCTGCTAACGTGCAAGACCTCCTATGCTGACATTGCAGGCACCATTTTGTGTTATAGCTTATTGCTAAGGATTGTCAAACAGTCACTGTGTTGCATTCCTACAAATACAGTTTCCGAAGTATGTAAATCCTATTGATATCCCACCAGGGAAAAAAAATGTTAAATAAGTCTAAGCTACTAGACTCTTACTCTAGTGGCAATAAAGTAATAAAGTCTTTGTCAGTAGGCCAAGAATTTACCATGATTGAAATACAGGTAAAGAGTATTTCCACAGTTGCATCCAATAGAATAAAAAAATTAAAACATGGCTACAATCCTTACACTACTGCACAAGTCAGCCCCTAGCTAACGGGATTAGGAAGGAAACTTCTTAAACAGCATCTTATTAAAAATAATAATAATAATAATCCTTCAGTGCTTAAGAACAAGACTCCTTGCATTTTCCCTGTCATTATTTTACCAGGTTTGTGCTATGTTCCCTTTCTTCGCAATAAAGACTTATTTGCCTCTTATGCAGATATGACTGTGTGAATGGCATAGAGCTGCCCTGGGGAGTTGCAAAATGCGATTGAGACAGAGGCTTTTTATTATTTTTAAAAAATATTATTCTGATGGGAATAAAGCAGTGAGACATTTGTCAGTGAGCCAACAATTTCCTGTGATTAAAATACAGGTAATGCAAACAAATGGCTTGTGTGACTGTTTGAAAGATTTTTTCAAACATCTGAAAGCTGAACATGGTGTTTGCCATGTGCACTTAGATAAATAATTCTCACTCTAATCTGCTTTATTATTACCATCCAGTATTTTGACTTTAATGTCCTATTCCTCCACCCACTGAAGCCAATAATAAGTTTACACTACCTGTAGTTGCATAGAAACAGATTTTGATGGGTTAAATCTCAGTTTCCCATCAAAATATAGATATGTGTTTATTAGTAAAGATGTTTTTCCACAGTGGGACGATGTTGAACAGGGAAAGCTTAAGCAATGACACTGGGGACAGAGCTGTGAACAAAACCAAGGACTCTCAGCTCTTTCTCCCAGCCCTAAGGACTAGGCTGCACATTACATAGAAACTTGTCTTTACAGACTGAAAGCATTTTGAAGCTGCCTCACACACAGGTGGTGCACAGTGCTAGCCTGAGAGTGTGGTATGTTCCAGTTTACACACTTGTATTAGCTCTGTGAAAGAACTAAGTTTGTTTATTCAACAGGAAGATTTACTAGAAAATATATTAGACATAGCTTTCATTCCTTACCACTGACATGACAGCTTTTTAAACAGAGTCCTGTTTAATCTCCTTCCATGTTTGAGGGAACCAATCGCTATTAAGATTTCTTAATGAGGAGCTTGAAAAATCAGCTACTTGTTGTGGATGCCCATTTATCAATTTATTTCTGCATGTTCCATCAGGAGCTGTGATTGTACGGCTATTTATTTCTTAGAACAGTAGAACTGACCCAACTTCTCGTACGTTGTCATGGGCCTATAAAAGAACATCACTTGAATTTCTACATCTACAAAGCCCTCTTCCTTCATCATTTGCTAAGCAGTCCCTAAAATAAGATTATATTTTCTTTATTGTTTGTAAATCTCAAAGATATTCTATCTGTTATAACCATCTATGCAAGTTGCTGTGGCCCAGGTTAATAAAACTTTACCATAATGTCTGAGGCCACTCTTCAAAACTCCTCATTCAGAGAATGAATTTATTTCAGAAACTAAAAATGAAGCAGGATTACAACCTATGTTTAAGACTGAGTATCTGCATAAGCAGGAAATGAAGACATTATGAGTGTGAAAAAGTACAAAGTATGAAAAATATGAAAAAACCTTAACTGTAATAAGCTCTTAAGTAGACAGCAGAAAATTCACTACTCAGGTCTTTCCCTGTGTTTGAAGCATTTATAGCATGGACTTCTTGGTGTCCAGTGAGAGCTGTTAGCTGTTAGCAGGCACTAACAGTTTCTTTAAGCTACTCAGACAAATCTAAATAATCTAGATAATTCCATTTTTCTGTCAAATTTATTGAAATAGAACAGTGAGCAAAGAGTGAAGTTAGTTGCACAGTGTCCCTGTGTCTCTTAGAATGCTGTCTAAAAATAAATAAAAATTATATATGAAGCTTCATTATTTTTACTTGTATTCCCTGTAGATAATTTTAAAATTGGAGTCAATAAATTCATTTCTGTATACTTCAGTCAAGTATATCATATGAATGATTCAGTGTACAACAGTTCTACAAACTTTTGTGGAACTGTTACTGTGCATCCAAACAGGTCTGTTTTTTTGAGAATAATACAGGGGCTTAAGAAAGATAAGGCTGCATTGTGAAACCGTGGTGTAGTCAAGACACGACCCTTGAGTGAAATAATTCATAATCACCTTAAATTTAGACTCCAGTTCTCAATATCCTATTTCCAAATGTATGTACAAAGGATGGGGAAAAGGCATTGAAAAAAATTTGAGAAACACAAAAATCTCCTCACTGAAAAGATACTGGGCCTATTCAACAGTTACAGAAAAAGGGTAAGAATAACATAAAATAATGAATGCATATATTCACATAATTCTCCTTTTTTTTTTTTTCCTTGTGAAGAAGAACAAAAAGAAAGCAGTGAAAATTATGCTGCAAGTGGAGAGGAAGAAATGCTTTTGAAGATGAAGAATAATTGCTGGCACCATTATATGTGATTGAGATGAAGCTAAAAGGAGAGTTTAGAAATTGATTAGACATTTATATGAATAATAAGCACACAATCTAAAGTTACAATAGCCAGGACTTATTAAGTTATTGTAGTTCAATGTCATGCATTTACCACATACCCTAAAATTAAACTTACTTAGATTTGCATAATACAGTAGCAAAACACTCAAAAAATCTTTGCCTTAATGGATTTTAGAAGCTAAGAATTATGTATGACAAACCTGGGATAAAAATGTTTACAGACAACTAGAACAGCTGGGACAATCAGCCTGTACAAGTAAGAAAGCCAAGTAAAAAATTTTGTAATCGCTTCAGATTTATGAATGCAGTATTGAAGTAACTCTGTCCTGTATAGATTAAAGGCTGGAGACACTTAAGGCACTTTTGCTGGGCAAAGGTGTCTTCTTTTTTTTCCTGTCTTGGTCCAGTTTACCATCTCAAAATATAAATGCTAACTATTTCAGTATGACAATTGTAATTGCAATTTCTGTGTGCAAAGAATATTTGAGATATTCCCAAAGCTGCCAGTTGACTTTATTTTCCCCCAAAACAAAACCATCCAGGAGGAATGAATCCAACTATTATTTCTCTACACACACCTTTGCACCTCAACCAGCACTGGGGATGTGTTGTGTCTCTTACTGCCTTACAATGGCAGTGATGTAATTATTGGCAGTTTCTGTCTACATATAAGTACTGTGGCTTGGAATCAATTAAAATGCTATATTAGAGACAACAGAATGTTTACTTGGAATATTTTTTAGTATACTAAATAATATAATTAATGAAAGAAATTTCCCATACCAGCTTTCACAATAGTTTAAAACTCATTGAGCGCAACCAGAGAAGTATTTAGCTAGCTGGAGGAGAAAGCTTGAGCAGTGGGCTGGAAAAGCAAGGTCTTTTCAAATATGCCTGCTTTTAAGATTTAGTTTCAGTCTTTTCTCCCTCCCTGTCATGTAATTAAAGTTCTTGACTTGTTTGAAAATGGCTCTGATTAAGTTTCATTTTGTTAAGCACCTCAATTTTTCAGCAAGGAAAAAAAAACACCATTAGGAATTTGCATTATCCATTATAGCCTCCTTCATGATCCGAAATTTATATGGGAAATGCTAATTGGACGTTCATCATCATAAAGATAATGATTCCTGTAGTCTTTGTGGTGATAATTAAGATAGAAGATGAAAATGATGTGGAATGAACATTGTATTCTTTATTTACTGTAAATGGAGAATGGAAAATTAATTCTGTCCTTGTCTTCAGGGTAGATTCCAGGAAGGTATAGAGGGAGTTATGTAAAATAAATTGTTTCTTCTAAGACATCTAAATTTGCTTAGGGGAGAGATGGCCCTGCAGATCTTATTCCAATATCCAGATGAAGGATGTTGATACTGTGTGAAATCTTCACCTATTACTGGGTACTGTCCTAAAGACAGATGTGGCTAATGAGATTCCTTTCATTATGCTTCAGCACACCATGTGCTGGGAGCTTCCCCTCTATTGCTTTCTGAACCTGTGTTCCAAGTTCTTGGAGGGAAAGATGACTTCCATGGTACATGCAGTGACAGAGGCAGACTATGCAAGTCAACTGCTCTGAATAGTCACCATAACTACTTACATTGGCTTCTGAGACTAAAAGCAAAACAAATGTGAAAAGGAAAGAGTTTTACAGAAATATTTTTCTCTTACATTTGTTTTACTCTTCTGAAATCACTGAAGGGGTTTAGTGACTCTGCATGGCAGTGGATAAAGAATCAAAAGCAGTCACACTGAATCCAAGATGGATGTGGTTAATACTGTTATTTTTTCTGAAGCTGGAATAAACCTGAACCATTAGCCTGAAGTCTTTGATGAAACTGTGTAGGACTCAAGAAAATCAAACACCTCTGAACCTTGGTTCAGAATAGAAACTTGATTAAAGACAGATGCATAGAAATTCACCTGATTCAAATGCTGTGCCTGGTTGATACTGCAAAGTGTTGCAATGCTGTCTTTCCTTCCTACCTGCATTTGGCTTCTCCCCCGCAGTACCTCTCAGTAGAACAGAGTGTATGAATATTTGTCTCTTTTCCATAGCTGTGTGCTACCCTGTTTCATGTATTCTTACAAATATCAATTTGCAAATGTCACCTGACTAATGATCCTGCTTTTCTTTTATTCAGGTTGTCCTGTGGCAGACAGCTCTATTTAGTTATCACCAGGCTGCCCACCAGGCATCTAACTCCCACAACTGTTCTCAGCTGGTATAGTCTATGCTCAGATCTTTGCTCCAGATAGTCAATATCACACCAGATAGTGATGGAACTGGAAAGGAACTATGGTGTTGTGGTCACAACTGTGGTGAAAACTGTGGTGAAAACTGAGATTCTGCAGAGAAAGAGAGAATAGGGCTAAGTTCTTTTCTTGGCAGAATTCCTTAGGTCCCTTAGGCCTGCCTTGTCACACAAGGTTTTCCATTTTAAAATACTGCATTTTCTTGTGAACTCTGCTTGACTGTGTTACTATTATGGAAATCAATTTTGAACCATTCTGGGTGTGAGCCAATATGACTTCAGTTGCGGCTGAACCCAGGAATGGCTTGGAAGCCTGCATGCTGCACTTCCCAGGGCATAGGGCCAGGAGCCGAGCGCTCCAAACCTCTGTCCTTGGTCACAAAAAGCTCTCTGCATTACTAGCCACACTGCAGCAGTACCTGAGGGCTCTGGTTACTGCCTGTGTTGCAGCTGGCATCCAAGAAGATGCAGCCTTTGTTCTGAGGTTTACCAGGAAGCATCACGCAAGTTGCAATGAATAAATAATAATGCATAGAAGGATTAAGGAGTACAAAGGCAGCAGTAATACGATCAGACAATTACAGAGGCCCACAGTGTGCAGAATTTAAGGGTTTTTGAACAAGTCTGAAGAGAATTCTACTGAAAATTAAAGTCAGTATTTGCAGAAAATATATTTAGAAACATGCAGAACCACCCATTTGGTTTGATCAGTTTTTCTACGACGAATCTTTAAATTAAAAAGTAATATTAATCCAAAGTTGCATAAATCACCCCTGATAATGAGAACAAGAGCACAAATACAGGCTTCGATTAACAGGGAATGAGTAGTGGGGTTGTAAAGACTTTAATTCCCCTATGGGTATTAGTACCCATTGATGTGTTAAACACTCACAGATAGTGAGCGAGTGGTCGTCAGAGCTACATGGCTGCGTCTGTCCCTGAGACATGCACAGGCAAAAGGGATTCCTTTTTCTGATAAACAGTCATGAGGCAAATAAGCAAGGTTCATGAGCTCAGAGCATCATGAGACTCATGCTGAAGGGCTCAGTGACTGAAATGTTTGTTGATTCAGTGACAGGGTGACCCAATGGTATCCTGAGGCCATTAAAGATCTTGAATTTTGCAAAACTTTTGAAAACTGAGAAGCAAAGAGTTAAGCAATCTTTCTCAATTCATTGAACATCAGAAACGCAGCTGCAATGTCTATGCTCAGACAGATTCATCTTGTTTCCTTAGAGCAGGCAGGAGAAACCAACAGGAGTTATTTCTGTACAATATACCAGATGTAGGTTTGCTCCTTGCCACAGTGAACAGCTGGAGCCCACCGGGAAGGCCATGTTTTATTATGGGGAGCACTGGACCTAAGTTAGGAAGGAAGATGAGCTCCTGCAGATAGCCACTTCTGTGATCAAAGGTGAAAAAAACCCATGTACTTTGATCTCTACAGCACATAGAGGTCTCCCTGCTGCAAGGACTGTCAATAGTTATGCTGATACTCAATGCTGAGCAAGAGAGAGGGTTGTGCTAACTGGCATTATATGCATATAAGTAAAAGTTTGTAAAAAGCTGTGAAAGGACTGTAGCATATCATAAGCATGATGCGTTTTTTGATTTTCAGTGTAGAGCTTGGGGAGATTATCCCTTTTCAGTACATTCAAGGCCAGACTGCAAGGCCACAGTGCACATGAGTTGCTGAACTGCAAAAAGAAGCTAAGGCATTTAACTTTTTCTTTCTTGTTTTTCAGAAATCTGCATTGCACTTAGCATTTAGGGACAGTGAAGGATTCTGCAGGTTCTAAGTGATTTAATGCAGTCATCCATCAGTTGCCCTCACAATCAGTTCTGAGAAGAGCTGGAATGACAGTGTTCATTTCTGGCTATAGCTAGTGGCTACCCATTGCAATATGGTGAATAATAAATAATCTGGTGAACAGAGACCTGTTATTCAACCGGGTTTGAAGGGTGAAATCAGTGGTTATTTATGCTGGGCCCATAAAAAGAATTGCAAGTCCAATAATTACATAAGAGAGAGGAACTATTTAATTTGACTAACAGCATGTTATCTATACATTGGAAGACACAGTTATAAGAAGGAGACTGTATATTTCATCTTTCTGAATGAAAAAATTGCTTACAAGAAGCACTTAAATTAGTGATCCAACTTGTTCTTTTAATAGTTACAGTATTTAAGTCATTTCAGCAGCATCCTACAGTTTTATGAGGCCATAATCTGATTCCCCAAAGGAAGAACTGTGGGGAAAAGTAAAACAGTGAAATGGAAGCACTGCTCCTGGTGTGAAAAACCTCACATGGGGCTGTGCAAGTAATTGACTTCTTGGTTCGCTTGCTGAACTGGAAAAAAAAAAGGCCAGCAGCAGTGAGAAAAGAAAACTTACTCTCTTCTATTGGATCAACACAGAGTGAGGGAACAGGGAAATATAATTTCATAGGTCAGTATCCCTAAATAAGGTAAAAAGAAATATATATATTGTTTTGGAGATATTCCAGACTGTACTAGATTTAACTGGACAATGAGTCAGAGAGTATGGCACTCCTTTTGCTTAGTGTTTCTCACATTCATCTCAGATGTGAGCCATTTGAGCAGCATTGTCTACTACTAGGTTTAATTATCTAACGCACAGTGCAGCAACTTCAGAAAAACCAACTGTTCTGTCTTGATCCACTGTTCAGACTGAAGCCACTACCAACTTCTGAGTTTTGCAGAGCTGGCATTGAAATGGTTTCTGTGTTTGGAGGATGAACTCTGCATTGAGCTTTAGATAAATTGTTTTCTGCTGAAATAAAAAGTAGTTCTCAGCATATTTCTTGTACATATAGCAGCAAATATTAGGCTGGAAAACTGCAGATAATTAATTCTTCCCTTTAATTTGGGGATTTCCTAGATTATAGTTCAGAATTTAGAGAAAGCTGGAAATTGAGGTCACGAGGTACATCTTCAGAAAGTCCTTAGGCACTTTGAACATTTTACTTCAGAGTTTTAATCTGGAAATATACCAACTGACTTGAACAAAAGATCCTGCCTTGAACCTTTGAAATGAGATTCTTATGAACTCCAGTATCAGCCTGACCTTCCATGTTCAGATTGCTCAAAGTTAGACTATCTTGAACCTTCATTTATAAATGAATCACAAAAAAGGACACATCCTGATATATTATGAATGAGAAAAAAATGCCTTAAAAATCTTTCTGCTTCTATTTTTCCTGGTTTAACACTGCATTATTTCCTCGGCCTTTAATTCAGAGACTGTGTAAGGGGAGGTTTCACTTGTCTAAGCAGAAGGAACAAGTCATTTTGCAAACCTTTCTTCCATAAGATTTTGTGATCCCTTGTGATAGCTTAACAGAATCAAAATATTAAGTGAAACAACAAATAAGAACTCAGATCTAAATCCTGTTTTTCAAAGTTCTTGAAATACTATGTTTGAATAGTTGTATTTCTGCTTGCTTCATAGTTTATGGAAGACATGGTGATCATCCACAAGGTTTACAGATTTTTAGATTATCCTACTTTTATTAAAGCTATGCTAGTTTTTTGCATATTGATACAAGTATTGTTCATTCTGTTTAAAACAGGCTACAAACAGTTTAAAGTTGACAGATAAAAGTAAGATATAAATAATGAATTGTTCATGAAAAGGGAAAGCCTGCATAATATTCTTTTGATAAGAAGGGCTCCTCTATCTGTCATTCACATACCATATTCATGTAAAACTCTAAACCAGTCACACTGCAAAATATACAAGTCGTGTTACACAGAACCATTTATGGGTAATATTTACTATCACCTCTAGGAATATGATTTACTCTTCTTGTTTTTACCTTTTCTCCTCCTTCTCTTCCACACAGAGTTGTAATAGCAATGCATACAGATTCAAAAAATGACCAAGGTTGGAAAAGATCTCCAAGATCATCTAGTCCAGATGTACACCTACCACCAATATTTCCCCACTAAATCATGTCCCTTAGTACAACATCTAAACATTTCTTGAATATCTCTAGGGATGGTGACTCAAGCACCCCCCTGGGCAGCCTGTTCCAATGCTCCACTCTTGGAGAAGAAATTTTTTTTAATATCCAACTGGAACAACTTGAGGCCATTCCATCTCCTCATATCACTAGTTACATGGGAGGAGAGGCTGATTCCCCCCTCACCACAACCTCCATTCAGGTAGTTATAAAGAACTATGATGTGTTCCCTGAGCCTCCTCTTCTCCAGACTAAACAATCCCAGTTCCCTCAGCCGCTCCCCATAAGACTTTTGTTCCAGACTCCTTGCCAGCTTTGTTGCCCTTCTCTGGATATATTCTAGGGTCTCAATGCCTTTTTTATGGTGAGGGACCCAAAACTGAACAAAGTACTTGAGGTGCAGCCTCACCAGAGTTGAGAACAGGGGGACAATCACTTCCCTGCTCCTGCTGGCAGCACGATTTCTGATACAAGCCAGGATGCCATTGGCCTTCTTGGCTATCGGGGCACAATACTGGCTCATATTTATCTGAGTGCCACATAACAACCCTAAGTCCACTTCTTCCACACAGTCTTCCAGCCACTCTGCCCCAAGCCTGTAACCTTCCCTGGGGTTGTTGTGGCTAAAGTTCAGGACCCAGCAGTCGGTCCTGTTGAACTTCATTCCACTGGCTTCAGCTCAGTGATCCCCCTAAAGAGCCTTCCTACCCCCAGACAGATCAGCACTTCCTCCCAGCTTGATGCCCTTTGCATATTTACTGGAGGTGCACTCAGTCCAGGTCACCAAAAAAGTTATTGAACAGTACATGCCCCAATTCTGATGTCTGTGGAACACAACTTGTGACCAGTCGCCAGCTTGATTCAACCCCATTCAGCACCAATCTCTGGGCCTGGCCATCCAGTCAATTCTTTACCCAGCAAGGAATATACCTGTCCAAGCCACAGGCTGCCAGCATCTCCAGGAGAGTACTGTGGGAGACAGTGTCAAAGACTTTGCTGAAGTCCAGGTAGACTATGTCAACAGCCTTTCTCTCATCCACCAGGCTGGTCACTCAATCATAGAAGAAGATGACGTTGGACAAGCAGGACCTGTCTGTCATGAATCCATGCTGGCTGCACCTGTCCCCTAGTTATCCTGTATATGACATGTAATCTCACTCAAGATGATCAGTTCCGTAACCCTTGCTGGCACCGAGGTCAGACTGACAGGTCTGTAGTTCCCTGGAACCTTTTTATGACCCTTCTTGTAGATGGGAATCACACTGGCTTGCCTCCAATCCTCTGGGACCTCTGTGGCTGACCAGGAATAGTGAAACAGTGATAGATGAAGGGAAGTGGCATAGCAATTACCGCCACCAGCTCCCTTAGCACCTTTGGGTAGATCCTACCTAGCCCTGAACGCTTGACGGTCCAAGAGCAGTAGTAGGTTTCTTAACTGCTTCCACATGTATTGTGGGGGGTTTATTCTCCCCATCCTAGACTTCCAGGTCAGGGGGTGGAGAAACCCAAGAATAATTGGTCTGACTTTTAGAGATAGATGTAAAGAAGGCATTGAGAACTTTGGCCTTTTCCTTATCCTCAGTGGTCACATTCCTTGCTACATCCAGTAAAGGCTGGAGATTCTCCTTAGCTCTCCCCTTACTGTAAAAAAGTTTTTTGTTATCTTTTATCCCAGTGGCCAGGTTGAATTTAGTCTTTGCTTCTGCCTTTCTGATTTTGCTTTGTGCAAAGAGACAATTCTTTTCATATGAGTGCAGTTTTTGGAACGTAGTTTTTAAGTGAATGGAAGAAGTTCCCAAGAAAATCCTCTTGCCATGCATTTGATTTTTTTCAGGGCAGGGAGATCAAGAAGATAATATGTACTTTGAAAGCCTCTGACGATATCATCCCGGAGATTGATTTCCTCAATTCTACCAAATTTAGTAATCACAGATTTGGCTTGCAATAGAGTAGAAAAATTTGACTTTCATAATTAGACTTGTCAGAGAGGGAGTCTTCTTGAACCAAAATGCATGTATACACCCACACATACACATGCAAGGTAGCTGCAATCTGCATAACTGCAATTTTGGGATTGTGCACTGGTCAATTTCTATTGACAAACTAATTTTCTGCTATTATGAGGCTATGTATATTGATCTTGAAATAACCAACAAATCTAAGAGTATTAATTTGGTGTCCAGGAATGTGAAAAGTCTGGTTTGCAGATAACAACAAGTAATTTATCCTGGTAAGTGTCTTCTTAAAGATAATCAATAATGTCAGTGGGATGAAGAATTACATCATTTTGTAAGGATCTTTCTGAACTGATGTGATTCATTAGTGCTGTTTTTTTGGATGGTACGGTACAACACTATGCAAGTCTTTTTTTTTTTTTTTTTTAAATAACAGTTAACAAAAAAGAAAGTTGGGTGACTTACCACTGACCTGTCATATGTGGAGAGAGACAAGTGTGAATCTTTGGTCTCAGTGTACTTACACAAACGAAAAATCTTCTCTGTTATGTCTGGTAACAATCATATCATGGAAATGCGCACACATGGGTTAATTTCCACACACCTGCTTAGTATGTGTTACTAACTGCCTTTGGGAGGAAAGCAGAAGTGACAGCGCTTTCACATAGTTGGCTGCAAAATAAACAGTTCAAGCAGGCAAGTGAGGAATTGCAGAGACTGAGTGACATTGTGGAATAAGATGCCATATGAAAACCTTAACATATGTCAGGGTTTTGGTGTTTTTTTTCTTTTTTTTTTTTTTTCACAATAGTTACTGTAAATACAGTTTCTCTTTCTGGAAGGCTCACAGCCTTGGAGGCATTAGTACTAGCATCAAGAACTTTTTTGCTTAAACAGCGCTCGCTTGCAGCATACTTTCATCAGCTCTTGTAAGATAACCAGGTTCAGGAAGTTAGTGTTTGACTGAGGAGACCAACCAAGAACATTTACAGCCAAATAGATGTTAGAAATCTGTATGTGGCATTTTTTTTCTTACACAGAACAAGATATGTGGTAGAAAAGATTTTGCACCTCAGTAAGGTCTTTGAGTGTGGTCATCACAGATTTTAAGCTAGATTTGTGGGGGCTGTCTGTACCATGCAAAAAATTTTGCTTGAAGTAATTCACTTACGTCTAGTTAGCTTCCTTTGGTGTTTGCAGTGTTCTTTGCTTTCTTTCCTAGGAAAGCTGGAAGCTTTCTTCCAGTATTGGCTTTGCCAAGGCAAGCAAAATAATATTCAGTTTGCATGTCATTAAATACTGCATTAAGTTTGTGAAGACAGCCTAGGCACTGTGTAGATACTGGAGAGAACTTAGCTCTGAAAGAAGTGACTCAATTTAAACATGAGTTAAAGCAGAATCTCTAACTAATAAGAAATGTGAGAGAAGTCTAGCATCGTTCTGCTACTGTTCAATAAAGGGCATTGCTTTCCTGCAGTTACAACTACACACACTACAACAATATGCAAATGCAAACACCAGATGCTTAAAATATAAGAATCTTTGGGAAGCTGTTCAATTCAGGTAGAACTCTTCACACTGAATTTCAAGGAATGTTTGAGCTATCTCCTGACGATGAAGAACAAAATTCATGTTTCTGTGGCCAGTGCACTGTGAAACTAAGAAATTATTTTGAATGAGGCTAAATGAAGACTACATCACTGGTAAATAGAAATTCAGATGGCAAAAACTACTACTTTCAACAAAAGCTTTGTGTTCAGCCTTTTTGAAAACTAGACTCCTTGTTCAGAAGAAGAAGGAGACTTGTTTCTCATTCTCCTCTCAATGACACTTGAGATCATCACTCCTATCTGATAAGCTAATTGTTTTTTTTCATAATAATCAAACATGCATTGTCCAAGATGGGCCTTACTGGCTTAGGAAATGCAAAGAGAATAGCTCATTCTTAAAACTTCGTATAAAACATTACAAATAAGGTGTGTAGTTTTCTGATTTAATAATTTATGCATACCCAAACTAAAATACTGAAACAAACTTTTCCTTAGAAGTAAACTGGAGAAAAACCTGATGCTTTTTTTATTTGAAAATTGTTATATTCTCATGGTATTTTTCTTTTTTCTTATCCTGTTATATTCTCAAATTTTCTAATAATTGATTTGCACTTTCATTATAACACCCCTTCGTAGGACTTTCATTTCAGATACTGTGATTTTGGCCTTTTTTGAATTTTTGTTCAGCTTTACTAACTTGGTGATCCTCTGGCAAGGAAACTGCCCTGAGGCAAGGAGCTGGCTTTGATGCCTCCAGGCTGCTCTGGCCCAGCAATCATTGGGAAGACAACCCTCTATATAGTTAGGCCATACATTCACCTGGGTGATCTAGAAGCTTAGAATGCTGGAAGAACATTTATCTCTTCATGCCTAAATAGGTGATAGCTGCTGATAGTTTCTAGTGAAATCAAATTAGTTCTCAGCACAGGGAGGACCTTGTTTTCAGCTGCAAATTATTTATTGGAAATTCCTGTCCTTTTTAGGCAGCATTTTCGATTTCACCAAGCAGACAGTAGAATTCACTGTGGTTTAGAATCTAAAAGCATGATCTATGATTCTCTCAAAGTTACTGGAACTAACTGCAGGGTAAGATATTCAGCAGCCTTTGAACATCTGAATCTGGTACTTTGACATAAGAATTATCCTGTGGTTTAAGGAAGCATTCAGAAAGACAATGACTTCCAAGCTTGTATTTGACAGTTCAACTTTCATACCCATACAAGCTATTCCCTTTAGATCCGTAAATTACTTATGTTGCCTTTATCAGTTTTCAGCATTTCAGTACTATGAGATGTGATATGCTTTCAGTATTCCTTTTAATTACTAGCTTCTTAGCTAGAGAATTCATGAAAATCCCATACTGATTAAGATTAATAGTTCTCCTGGGCTGAATGGCTCAAGTAATCTGAAATAGCATATAGAGCTGGTTGGTGATTCAAATTCAGCCCGAGTGAGCAGTTTCTAAAATTCTTCTTTTCATGAGTAAGGAATAGCATTAGCTGATGTGAAAGAGACAGGAATGAAAAGTCAAAAAGTTACTGGGAGCTAGCATGAAGGAGCCACGTTCTAGCAAAGAGGCTGCAGGGAGGTCTGAAACTCAGAATTATGATGCGGGTGACAGAATTGCTGGTGACCTTTAGGGTTGGAGTAGTAAGACGTTGTATAAGCCTCCCCTGAGACATGCCAATATGTCTGTACATGGGCAGTCCAGAATGAATATAAGCAAGAGGCTTTGCAGATCAATTTGAGGTGGATAAGCAGAGTGGTGTGTGAGGACTTCATATAAAACCTTCCCCACGTACTGCTGGCTTACTGCCAGCAGTGTTAAATCCTTGACTTTCTGCTCACAATATACACTGAACATAAAATTTATGAACACACTGCTGAAAAAAGCAACCCTGATCCCCACACAAGCTGCACATTACTTTTGGCATCTCAGTTTCTTTCAGTGTTTAATCCCTTCTCACCTCCCCTACTGTTTGCCTGTGGAGACTTGTCAGCAGCTGAAAGAATATGGCTTCTTATAATTTAAATTAGGTAGAACACCTAATTTTTAAAAAACGTACATATATTTTAAAGATAAGTCATTATCTTTTGGATTTTAGATGATAAAATGCACTTTTTTTTTTTGCATAACTTGAAGAAGATGGAAATGCTTGTTGACAAAACTCTACTGTGAAATTGTGCATTGTTAGAATTTATTTTACGTTTAAACTGAGATTTTTCATGGCTAATGTCTATGTATTCAGTTCCATATGTATGTATACATGTATGGCTTAAGTGCAAGCCATCATACAAACTGTGCATCATCAACTGTAAGAAACAGAAAATTTTTTTCTTTCTTCTAAAGAAAATGCAAGGTTTTGCAGATCCCAGTAAGTGCACAGCCACACAATGACCTTGTTTTTTTCACCCAGACTCCAAAACAATTCCCGAGAGAACTTTTGTTAACTTCAGGGTTGCCTTCAGGTTGACAAGAAAGTTAAAATCAAAACGTACGAGCTAGCAGCTTTATCTCCTCAATGAGGCTCCCAGCAGAACAGTGGTAAGAGCAAGGGGAGACAAGGACTCAGTGCTGGGTCATCCTTTGGCTTCCCTAGTGCACTTAAGAGACGTAAATGGAGACCACACTTTAGCTGACTGCAGGAATTTTTCTTTTGTGAAATGCAGGAGACTCAGAGTTGGGATTGTCACCGTGAAATAAGCTTTACAACAGGCCACTCCCAGCTTTGATAACACCTGCAGATGTTGGCTTCAGAAGTTGTTAGTTTTTAAAAATAATTCTACACTGACAATAACTAAAAAAAGGTTGTTTCTGAGCTTGCCTATGTCCATAGCTTGCTAATGAAAATCTGCATACAGAAATGAAAAAAGAGACAGTATTCTATTGAGATTGTTTACATGTTTTCCCAAGAGCCTGCACAGCTTTCAGTTAAGTGAATTAGCAAAGAAGGCTTGCTCTATTTCTGTTTTGCAAGTAGCAGACTTGTGGAACAAAAGGACATACTACTGCCAGCTCTTCTCTGCAAGAATGTTACAATAAACTAAATAATACTAATAATTTTAATTAATTTATTAAGTATTTATTTGCAGCCTTGTCCACTGTTCTATCTATTGAGAATGATCTACAAATATCAGATCAAAACATGACAGAAAGTTGGAGTATGCTGAAGTTGATGTTGTATGTTTCAGCAAGATGACAAAGCTTCCCATTTATATATCTCTTTTTATCATAAAAAATAATGAAAGACTCACATTGTAGAAATTGACTGATACAAAGTGATGGGCTTTGTGTTTACTGTGACTATTCAAGAATATTAGTGTCATAATGAAAAGCTTCAGGAGAATGGTAGCTCAGACTTGAGTAACAAAAAAAACCCGAACAACCAGCAGTTGTTAGAGCTGATCAAGAAAGATACAGAGAAGAAAACACAGGTCTCCAGACTCTCCCAGATTCTCAAATGGAAGTGTTTTTTTGCACTAGCTCTGTGCTAGCCTTCTGGTGTGGTTCCTCTGGAGTGGCAGGGACTCAGTAGTAAAAAAAAAAAAAAAAAAAAAAAAAGCATAAAAACTTCAAATACTTTCAGGCAACACTTCTCTTTAAAACAAACTGAAAGCAAACAAAGAAAAATGGACTAACCAATGCAATTGACACTGATGCTAAACATGAGAATACTGCTTAAACACAACTGATCTCACATCTGTGGGTCAAGGAAAGACAGGAATGGGACAAATTCTTTGTAGTCATTTCTTCAGAAACCACTCTTGAAGCAATGAAAGCTTTACTGATGAATCTACTGACAGTAGATCAATCAGGTCCTTGGAAAGAAAAAAAAAAAAGCACACAAATGCTTTATTTTGTGAATTATTGTTGTGGGAATTAATCTCTGCTGCTGTCATGACTAAGCTGGGGCTGACAAATGTCCACAGATACAAGGAAGAAATGTTTTGTAATCTGTAGTCTCTCTCATAAGATACCATTCCATCCACCATCTTAAATCACAGGAAATGTTAGCTCTTGTTGGAAGTCGGTATTTAAGGCAATGACAACAACAGTTTCAGTTTCTTAGCCCTGTTGCTTGCTCTGTTCATCTGTCTTTGAATAAACAAAAAAGCAAAACCAAATAAACCAAACCAAAACAAAATATGTTTTCAGCTCAATATTGTAATTCATAAATATCCTTTCCTAGGATTGAATGTAGTAAAACTTTATAGGGGAAAACTTCATGTTTGCCTTTGACCACTTACCATGTCTTTTCCCTTAATTTTCCCAGCTCCTGTAATTACTGGTGCAAGCCTTGTGACAAGTACAAGAGAAAAACTAGAGCAGGCTTTCACTCCTTGGATCATTTTTGACCCTCCTCTGGATGCACTCCATCAGATCCATGTCTCTCTTGTACTGAGAACTTCACATAAGACAGCAGTACTCTGTACAAGTGTAATATTTCAAAGGGACATAAAAAAATTCTAGTTATTCCTGGAGGTCTCCGTGGTTCCTAGGTTATGAATATTTTTTCATCACCATTGGACTTGGATGTTATACAGAACCATATTTAAAATATGTACATATGTAATTCTGAAACTAATGTCTCCTATTTGTTTACACGGAAACTACAACAGACACAAAGAGCACAATACCACTATTTGATGGAGAATATTCTTAGCTACAAAACAGTACTCTTCAACATAGTCACCACTGCTATCCATGCATTTTTACCAGCAGTGAACAAGAACCTGCATGCTGTGCTCATAAAAATCTGCGTGGCCATATGTATATGTGGCTTGTATTTCAAGTCACTGTTGCCCGTGCTGAAATGCATCACCCACCACCTCGCTGTGCTGACATCTACTATTAGGTCTCAGACATGGAAGTGTGCATGAAACAAAGATGTAACACTGAATTCCTCACAGTGAAAAAATGGCACCCATTGACATTCACTGATACTTGCTGAACATTTATGGAGACCACAGAATCACAGAATCACAGAATTGTAGGGGTTGGAAGGGACCTCCAGAGATCATCGAGTCCAACCCCCCTGCCAAAGCAGGTTCCCTACAGCAGGTTGCACAGGTAGGCATCCAGGCAGGTCTTGAACATTTCCAGAGAAGGAGACTCCACCACCTCCCTGGGCAGCCTGTTCCAGTGCTCCGTCACCTCACTGTAAAGAAGTTCCTTCGCACATTTGTGCAGAACTTCCTATGCTGCAGTTTCCAGCCGTTTCCCCTTGTCCTGTCTCCACTCACCACTGAAAAGAGTCCGGCCTCGCCATTCTGCCCCCCACACCTCAGATATTTATAGACCTGGATCAGGTCCGCTCTCAGTCTTCTTTTCTCAAGGCTGAACAGACCCAGTTCACTCAGCCTTTCTTCATAGGGGAGATGCTCCAGGCCCTTCACCATCTTTGTGGCCCTCCCCTGGACTCTTTCCAAGAGATCCCTGTCTTTTTTGACAGACTATTTTGTCAAGCTCCTCCTCTGCAGCCATCTGTCACATGGCAATAAATTAAAATGGAATATAGGTGGGAAGATTCAGCCTCTACTGCCATAACATCAACATCCGCCTCTGATGTTGCAGGCTAACATCAAGACAAGAGGCATTATTTTTGGAGCAGTCCTCATTATTATAGGTATAGTATATAGGTACATGTGTATAATATGTATGTATACACATACATACAGACATATAACCACAGTTGTTTAAGATTATAAAGAAAGTATGCATAATGAGAGAGTATCTTTTCTTAGAATCTAATAACATAGTCAGAAAAACGAGCAAATTTTAGGTACTTTTGCTAGCTAGAAGTGATGTAACAAACTGTGTGCAACCTGGAATAACTGGCTCTAGTGTAATGTAATTATGCAAACCAGTTAGAGTCAGAGTGGAAAGGTGACAAGTACCCACAGAATGGAAGATATTTGCAAAAAGAGAAGTGAGAATGCTGCTTGCCTGCCCACTGGGGGATAAAGAGAGAGAGAGAGAGAAGGATAATTATCACCTAAGGAGATGAATTAAGGGGAAAGCAGCAATGTGCTCCAGAAAGATATATGTTTTAAAGTGACGAAGATACAAAATACTTATAGCCAAACAAGGTGAAAAAAAAACAAAGGTGAAAGGCGGAAAGTAACTGAAACTCCTTCTTCTGCTGTAACTTTCTGTAACAGATTACATCTGGACATAGAAAGTGAGGACTAATGAGATGAAGTAGCTTAATACGGGCTGCCTTGTGAATAAATCAGAAGCTCAGTAGGAATCTTTCTCACGTTAGTGAAGCTCCCTGAGATAATGCCTCAGTCTTGTGGGGTTTGAAGCTGGACCTCAGCTGAAGCTTGTTTTCTTCTCTGTTATTGCTTGTGTCTGAAAATGACATTTTATTAGGCAGTTTTACTTCTAAGAGAGAGAATAAAATGTTGAAATAAAGTTTGATGAATAAAATCCACCTTTCAACCTTAGAGCAGCATGGAAATGAAAGCTGTCATGAAGACCCTCTGTCTTTTAAATTACTCATCCATCATTCTTCTTGGACAATAAGCAAACAGCTGGGTCTGACGCAGCGGTTTCTCTATCTACAGGGAAATGGCTTATGCAGGGTGGGAGTCTATGATTCCCATTTATTGTCTGGCTGAACGTGTAATAAAAGACAGTCCAAATCTGAGTCGAGTCATTAGCATCTGTTAATATGAGAGGATTTCACAATTTGATATATCCTGGCCAGAAGATGGGCGGGAAAATCGGAGCTGCTGCCGGAGAATGAGTAAAAAAAGATAAATTAAAAATGACATCTACCCTAAACTTCATTACATTATTAAAGCTCTTTCCATCTGATCTCAAATGCCATGTGGATGGGTCAATTTGCAGATTGTGTGGACATCCTAAAGCTCGTGCATGCACTTCAAGACAAGCTGTCATAAATAGTTAAGTTGCCCTGGGAGCAGCGCCAAAATGCATTTCAGTGATGGCTGCAGAGATGCCTGCTAAAAAGCAAACAGCACATTAGCAGCCCTCAGAGTTATTGTGTAAATGGAGTGTGAAATTCTGGTCCATTGCTCTGCACTATAACTTTTTGTCTCCCTGATAATGATTAAGAGAAGCTTTGCTTGACTTGATGGTGGGTGGAAAGAAGGGTGTGAAAAATGAAAAAGATTCCTCTGGATGTTTCACTTGACCTTCAGAAAACTCTAAAGGAGGGTCATCTGAGCTACACACAGAGGAATCAGCTGGCTCTGTTCAGAAGCCTGGTGATGAATTTAGGAGCCCAGGGATGCATGTTGTGGAATTACCATAAAATAGAATGTCCCAAGCAATTATTAAAAATTTAAAAGGCAATCTGACCCTAATTGCTGACTGAAATGAATGGAGAAAGATACTACTGCTACCCTTGGGAAGAAATGGCATGCCTAAAACCCACAAGATTGGAACTGATGTGTCATTCTGTGTTAATTTACTGGAAATTATTCTCTTTGCATTTTCATTATTAATCATGATAACACTATACTTTCAGAGCATCTTACATCTCATAGTATTTCAAATAATTAAACCTCCTAGTCACAAAATGATTACTGCTGGTGGAGCACAAAGTGCAATGCCTTAAAGGGTGGGTGAATATCATCCCATTTCACCAGTGAGCTAGGGAGGAATGTAATGATTTGCCTCAGTGGCAGATGCTGGGTCAGAACATAAATTTTCTGACCTGCAGCTCTACTGAACTGCACTGCCTGTCCAGAGCATTCATTTCATCTGCCTCCTGCTACCAATTGATAGGCACAGAATTAAAGGCTTGAGCAATTGACCCAAAGATCCCTGAAATCAGTGGCATTGCTTTAAGGGACTTTTAGGTTCTTAACATTTGCTCCTCATTTACAGGTGCATTTTATTTTCTGCTTGCCAAACACAAGGTTCTTTGACCTTTTAGACAGAGTACTCTTCCAAAATTATAAACTACCTTCAAAAATGTAAGCCTCAGTGGCAAAGCCTAAGCAGGCAAAGCAAGATCCTAGTCTGCTTAACTACTAGGCTAAACATCTTCTGGCAAAAGATATTATAGGGATCAAACACACTGGGCCAATTCAGAGCTGTTCCAATGAACAGATTCACACAAAGTACTTCTGGATTTGTCACACCTCGATTTTTACAGAACACAGGATGAATGACTTTGAATTGCAGTAAAAAGCTTCCATCAGTCACTATTTATTACTGATCTTTTTCTGAAGAAATAGAAAAAAAGACTCAGTAACTGAAGCCTAGTGGGAAAATTTTGCTTGTGCATCTTATGACATCATTGTAGTTTTCCAAATGTTGCTGCAAGTTTTGCAGATTTAAAGACTAAATTATCTGCCTCTGGAGATAGAAGACTTTTATCTATTTGCTGAAAAATTATGCCAAGTGGTGTATAAGTCCATCACCGGTTTAATGAGACCTTGAGAGTATCCTGTAATTAATTCACTAGACCAGCCTAATGCCCAAATGCATTACTTTAGGATCACAGAAGGCAATGATACTAGCCCCAAACCAGTTGTACCCTACCTAAATTTACAGAAATATAGTAAGAGAAAGAAGAGATGGATTTTGTGTTAATGTTGAAGCAATCACATTCAGCCTCAAACTGAAACTTTTACTGCACTGGAGAGCTCCAAATCCTTAACTAAAAAAAAAAAACTAAAAAAAAATAACTTTCCTGCTCCCTGCATGGAACAAGCAAAATGAAAAAAGACAAAAACAAGACTGTAGTCTGATATATTTTGTTTCATTTCACTTCAGGGAGGAGCATTCCTGTGGTCTGTTGCTCAGGCAGATTCATCTGATGGGTGGAAATAGGATTAGGAATACTTGCTTTCTATCACAGGACACGCACAGAGAAGTCAGTTTGAAACATGGGGAGCTTTCATTGTGCACATACACATGTGGGACACGTATCTGAATACGTGGAGAGACTGCTTGGTTCTGGGGACTGGTATCTGAGTCTTAAGGTCAAATGTAATGAAATAGTCTTGCTGAGCCACAGGATTGAGCTCCTATCTTTTTTCAGAGAATCTTTCTTCTGTTCAGGTTAAACTGGTTTTGCCGCATAAATAAAGAAAAAGCAGACTGCAGAAACACCAGTCCTTTACCAGAGCTGAACCTATGTGCATATGCATAGAAGCTTGGACTAACCTTCTCAGAAATTCATAGCACCTTGGCTCTTCCTACTATGGATTATTTATATATATCCAGTATATAAAAAAAGACCATCTGAAATCAAAAGGCATTTTGAATAGTGAGCTATGGGCAAGAAGTATATAGTGATTAATTTGTCTAATAAATTTGTCTCATTCTACGTTGACAGATTATTCAAGAAAATATTTGTATGAATTTGCAGAGCTGGCCAAACAATTTGCCAAATCTTGGGTTCTCTTAATAGTTCCCAGGTGAGGTCAAGGACACTATATCTGTGCTTGAAAATATCAAGCCAATATTGCAGGTGAATATACTTCAAAAAATATAATGAATAAGCCAGTTTTCAGTGAGCTTTCAATACTGAACTCGATGAACCAAATCAAATACTTTTGCTGTCGTTCACCTGACTGGATGAACAAAGTGACTTGAAGGGCCACAGCAGGCTGAATACTTATCTGAAATAAGTTTTGACCTCACTATCTAGATTATCCCCAAGGATTTGTGAATATGAGTAGAAATAAGCACAGATGAATCCAACTAGATTTCTTATTGTCTTGAATACCACTTCAGCAGCTTTGTTAGGCCTTGAAACAAATAGAATACTCATGAGACTCAGTCCCATACATTGGCTGTTTTTTCCCCACAAACCCATAAAGCGTTTCCAAGTTAGTTGCATGAATGCAGTGTAAGCACGTGTTCATGTATGCCCACAATCCTACAAACATTTTTATGAATATAAAAAGGCTATACATTTCATAAATCCAATACAAGTATTTCATAAAGCCTATGAAAAACAATTCAAATATTTTATTGAGACAACGTGTTCAAACAAGTTTTTAACAGTGTTGTCTTGTTCTGCCAGGGTCTGAATTCAGCATATTCGTCTGAGGTATTTAAAAATAAATACTTGTTCTTTGAGATTAATGTAGAAAATAACCAGGATCTACTTAAACTTTTATCATCTAGTTTGCAATGGTCTGGGGGACAATACACCTGGTACAGAAGCAGACTCAAAACCCAGCCAGGTCAGACATTCCAGCCTTCCTAGGTTCTTTAAATGATATGAATGTCATACTCTTGACCTACATGGTATGTGCACAGTAAGTTTGGGACAAACTTAAAAATTTTCTATATTAGAAATACACAGCACTGCTTATCAGCAAGACATTTCTTCTGAAGTGTATTTTTTTCCTGAATTTTGTCTGTTTCAAATAATGAATAATATCTACAAGTTAATTTCACTGTTGTTGAAATTAATACAATTGTATGAGAAAAGCTTAAGGAGGCATAGAACTTCAGAAACACTCCAGATATAAGAAGACATGGAGATAGATCACCGTGCGTATTTGTACCGGATGATTTTACGTATATTTCATTATTAGTACTTCTGTGAGCATTGTTTAATTGGAAAGTAAATCAGATGCGAATTGCAAACGCTGTCTTCAAACACATCCCACTTATATCCACTTAGGAGACAGTCGCTTTCTCTGGAAGCCTAAGAAATATTTTCATTCCTGATATTCAATATAATAGCCAATTTTGCTTACACTTGATGTTCATAAATATGTTAACACAGTTGTTTTTTTTTTTTCTTAACTCTTCAAAATAAAAAAAAGATACAGGAGGGTCACTTATGGTGGGAAATTTTATCTAACAACCAAGAACAAGAATTCTCTTCTGTTATAAATTCCATGAGTTATCCATTTCATAGCTGTTCAAATGTTTCAACTTTAAACAGTCTTACAGACCATTACATATTCCACAACAGTTGTTAATTTGATGAATATTATTTTGGTCTGGAAGTATTCAAGGAAAATAGTGTGGGTGGTGATCTATCTTTAGTCTTCAACATACAGACAGCCTGCAACATCCAGAGCACTTGCTATTAGATTGCTACAAGGTGAGGAACAGGAAGACTAAAAAAGGGTCTTATCTGCTAGGTTTTGGGACACAGACTGTCACACTGAGGAAAACCTTAAAAAAGACAAGATCTTATACATTTAAGATTTGAAGATGTTATAAACAGTCCAGGCTGTAACATTCCTGTGCCTATTCAGACCTCTCAGGGCATGGTGCTCCCTGACTGTCCCACAAACATAAAGGAAGGTCAGGGCAAAAAAAATCTTTCCCACTGTTTTGGGACCATGTACACAAACTGTTTTCTATTCTGTATAATTTGGCCTCCTGCTGTTTGCACTAACAAGGGAGGAAAAATTTACAGCATGACTGCTATAGGGACTGGAAGCTGAGGTTTACAGATGGTGATTGATACCAATTAACAATAACAGATCATGAACTGCAAACATTCCTGTCCTGTTCCCACCCTACAACATTGCAGACACCTTAATACCAGCTTCTCAAACTACGTCTTCAGGAGATGTGTTCAAAGAGCCCTTCTCACAAGAGTTTTAAGAAACAATTTGTTTCTGATGAAAGATTCTGCGTTTACTTCCCCTGTGGTTTTCCATAAGATACATCACTGGCTGATGTCAAGAACTATTATAATCATGTACTTTCACAATAGAGTAATGAGATTTTCTTCCTTTATCTGCAGTGTTTCCTTAATGCTTTCCATAAGGAGACTGTTTATGATGAATTCCTCTGATTGCAATGTAATTTACATTTATATGATGTGCTAGAATTTTGAAATAATAGATTCAGGCTTTGTTTAAAACTATGTGACTTAGAAAATCTCATAAACACAGGCTAAAAAACTGAAACAGCCTCTTGTTTGACTAAGTACAATTCTTTCCTATGCGGTTCAGTCCTTGGGTATCGTAAAATTCCTTGAATCTAACATTTAGGTTGCTTATTAATGCACAACTTGCCCACATTCAAAAAACAGACAACTGTTTAAACAGTTAAGGATATTTGCTGTCTGTGAATCTTGTAGATAACCAAGAACTAGAAATCTTTCTCTTCTAAGAGCCAAGGAATA
Source organism: Lagopus muta (assembly GCF_023343835.1). NCBI lineage: Eukaryota > Metazoa > Chordata > Aves > Galliformes > Phasianidae > Lagopus > Lagopus muta. The sequence goes on along the minus strand of NC_064438.1, from coordinate 21,169,673 downwards.
TATTTAACTTCATTTTCTTTTCCCAGGTTCATCCATCATACTTCTGTCAGTGGCATGTATCTACTTTCTACCCTGTCAAATAAACTTGTGATAGCATTCGGTTTTGACCAGCTTTGAATAACAACTCTGAGAACAAGATGGAAAGTCACTAACCACGATCTGTAAATCTGGTTCAAAACGGAGGATGTTTCCTATCACATAGCTGTGTTTCAGTCTTTTCTAGCCTTATCCATTCACTCTTCCCCCTTGGCATCAATGTGCTGTGCTTTCTCCTCCCATTAAGAATGGTGAAACTGTTATTCTGAGGTATGCCATAATCTCATTGCTAAAATGATCCAACTAAAAAAAATAAAATTAGACAGAAAAAGTTTGTTTTAAACACCTGGATCATTTTGCCACAAGTGCTAGTACAATATGGAGCTATATTCTTAGTACTCTGAGTTGTAAATCAAGGTAACAGGTTTTGTCACAGATGATCTGAGATACCAACTTTGCATATACAGTGGCTAGACATGACACCCAGCTGGAAGATGAATGGATACGCACAGATTTAATTATACTAATTAGGCTGTCAGGAGTTTTCAGAACCACATAATCATGGTTGGTGCTAGATAAATGTACCCCAAGTCTCACTTGAGGATAGAAGAAATGGGTGAAAGTATAGGAGACACCTGCCAAGTTGAAATATGGTGCAATCCAGGAGTTCACAACAGTTAAAGCGTGCATTATCGGATAGCTGCCAGCTGCGCTGAGGTTGGTGATGGCTGAGCAGAGGCTGCTTTCATGTACAGAAGGCAGCAGAAAGTGATTATGGAATAAAATAGAAATTATGGCTGGGTGCCACAGAACTGACTCAGCCTGAGAACAAAAGTTAAACTTGCTGGTACATGGTATTGGCTTAGTGTTTACCTTAATAGCCTATAGGATGAAAGAGGAATTCATTTCCGTCCTCATAACAATTTTAGTATTTCTCCATGGCTGATGGAATGGGAAAACAGCTTCATCACAGTGAATATGTTTCTCCTGATATAATGGGTCAACCTGCATCAGTTCCTGCTGCAAAGCATCCATTGGACAACTGGCAGATGGTAAAACCTTATATTACGTAACAAATACATATTTTGATTTGATTACCAAAGGGTGGATCCTTGTCCCATTTCAAATTAAGTTACCTCATATAGGTGTGAAATGAAACATCAGTTTGTAGTTAAGAAACAGACCATATCTTCCTCACAGTAGTTCAATCTAACTACAATAACTGTCAACATACCATAGCTAGAAGATTTTAAGACTTGCTTATGCAATTAATCTAAATTTCAGCAAATTCAGTACAGTTTGACATTGTCTACTTAACTAGAACATTTGTTTGGTTTGCATTTCCCTTTAGTTTGTCTTTCATTTTCCTTGCTAATCTTTTACACAGATTCCAGAGTTGTCCTATGAGCGGCAACAAAGCTGTCTGAAAAAGCGCTTTAATAGTTGCAAAACTGTGTGTCAAGTAATGAAGACAGGAGTGCCCTACTGAAGGAAGACTGTGTTCAAAGGAACCTGCCTTTTACAACTGACTGGGAAACCATTGATTATTCTCACAAGATTTTGCTTTCTAGGATCACAGGCAATTTAGCAGCATAACTGCATTTAGCAGAAGCTATAATGATTCTTCCTTTTAAGCCTTTGACACTGCTGGCCTGTATACATTTTTATGCATACAAAACATCCACTTTTAAGTCCAACCAGTCACTTACAAAAGCCATTTTTCCCGTTTGCTTGTTATCCATCTGTCAGGAGGAGATACATATTTTGTAGGTGAATTGTTTTAAGACAGAGAAGCAACAGACTGTTTAACATCACTTGAAAAAAGTTAGCAGTATCTCAGTGCTGACATCTTAAAATGACCTACAAACACAACTCAGAGCTACAAGGTTGAAATGCACCCCCAGCTTAACCCTTGATGTCCTGATTTCAGACATAGAAAATAGACCAGAAAACAGCCTGGAATTGCTATGCTGAACCGGATTATTTTTTTTTGTTTTCAGTTTCCTTAATTAAATGGTACGTGCTCTTGTTTGGAAATATGAACTTGTAAAACAAGTATGTCCTGAGCTATCAGAGAGATATGTTCATGAATATTTGGTATGCTGTTTGCATAGCCAAATCTTTTGGGGTTTCAAATTTGTAAAAGAAGGAAAAAAGTCTAGTATAGAAGTAGGAAAACGGGTACTTCGGTGTACCCTGCAAGGTAATGGCTGCAAACCAGCCCAATGCTGGGCCCCAGAGCCTACCAGGCAGGTGAGGCATGTGAACACACAAAGGCACAGCCCAGCAGTGGTACTGGGTCTGGGAAGAGATACAGGAGGACAGGCTGTAGTGTGAGTGGACATCAACACATGGGCTGTGTCTGATACTGGCACTGGAAAAATCAAACCTGTTTCTTGTCTATAGGCACCTGTGGGCCTTAAAAAGAGAGAAATGTGGTGATAGTAGGAAGATAAGAGAAATGGAGGCAGGGACATCCAGAAAGCACACTAGTAGTAGATGAGACGTACTGCAAAAAGGATTCCGTACCAAAACTTCTAGATAAACTAATTGTCTATAATGAGGAAGGAGCTATTTCACAGATTAGAGTAAATCTGTAGTTATGTACTGAACAATGAAATGATTTTGCAAAAATATAATGAAATAGGATGTGAATAATCATCAATATATGTATAGCATGTGAGACTGAAATGCTTGCTTATTAATATGTGGCTACTTATCTAAGAATAAGCAATTCTGCTAAAAACTAAAAGGCCTATTATCTGCATGTAAATTCTCCTTTTAAAGAATGTTTCTGAATACTGCTCCTGCTGTATTATCCTGCTGTAATACTGCTGAATCTGTCATCCCATAAACTGAGAGTTCAAAACAATCTTTATATCTACCTTACTATATTGAAGTCCAGGAAGACTGCTTATAAAAATAAAAGTGGCATTACTTCAAATTATTTTAATTCATAGATGACCTCTCTATCATATTGTAGTCCAAGCACACAGCTGACATATTTGGCTTCCATAGTTTATATTTATATATAGGTTTTTATTTGTATAGAGCGTTTGTGTCTTTAAAATCCAAGGCTTACATAGCCTGGAATTAATGAGATTATAAAAACAAGAATTAAAAAAAAAACATTAATATTCTTTCCCTTCTTAATAATCAGCTCACCACATTTAAAATAATTTGTGTAAAAAAAAAGAGTGAAAATTATGTATTTGCAATATGTTACCATTAATTGTCCACTTAAACTGAACAGTAACACTACATGATACAATCATATCAAAACCAGAAGTCCAGTTTGAAAACTAAGATTTGTTTATGAGAGAAATGTTTACTTAAAAATCACTGCATCACAGAATGGCTTGGGCTGGAAGGGACCTTAAAGCCCACTCAGTTCCAACTCCCTACTGTGAGCAGGACTGCCACCCATCAGATCAGGCTGGCCAAGGCCCATCTAACATGGCCTTGAGCGCATCCAAGGACGGGGTACGCAGAACTTCTTCAGGCAGAAATATTTGAAGTGATACCATCGTTAGTTGTTTTTCCTACACTTGGTCAGTGCTCAAAATAGTGGAATTCCACTATTCCACAGAATTGTCTGTGTGTGTTTCAGCAGATGATAAAAAAAGCATGTAACCAGTTATAATGAAAGGTACAACAATCGGGATATAAAACCAGTCATCTCCCTGCTTGAAGGGCAGCAACTACAGTGACATGCTACAAAGGAAAAACCCTAGTGGTAGACTTGCATCGGTGTTCTACCTCTTTCTAGTTCCAAGAAAGTTCTGTGGGTAACAAGTGTCAATTTTCTACAATTTTAAACTTTAATAAAATAGAAGAAGTAAAACTTTTTTTTTTTTTTTTTAACTGAACTACAGCAGAAGTGATGTCTGATAAACAGATATAGGAAGACATGCTCAGGTCACCCAACTCAAGCCTTCAAACATATTTAAACTTAGCATGAGAAAAGACCTTGAGCCAACAAGAGGGAAAGAGTAGTATGGTACTATGGGGTAGACAAGGATACAAAAGATGAAATCACAAGCTCTGTTGTAAATTCACCTTTTGATTTTCTTTTTAGGAAACATTTTTTAAATGTTACTTTAATTCCCCTAGTTGAGGGCTTGGTTTGATGAACCCAGGTTCCGTCTGTGGTACCTAACAACACTGGCAAGTGCTGGGAGAAGACAGATGATGCTTTTGTAACATACATATATTGAAGCTGTTGAACTGAGTGTGTCTGAGTCACTCTCAGATTATGCCTTTTCAGAAGGTTCTCTGATAGAAGAAAGTTAGCAGGGCAGGCTTTGGCTTTGAATATACTTCATCTTTCCTGCAGAAATAACTGTAGCTGCCTAGAGCTTTCAAAAGTCAGCATGCTGGTTTGAAAGAAAATGTGTTTCTCAGGACACGTGGCTGTGCACTGACCCAGTCAATTTCTGTCTGAATTCCTGAATAGCTGTGTGCACCAGAGGCCTACCACTAAGTCTGAGTGCCTTCTGTAAAGCCTAGAAGGAAGTTAAAACATTTCTTCTTTCTCCTTTTGCTCCACGCCCCTCAGCATAAACACTGGCACTTGCTTAGGGAAAGCACGCTAGAAATATCATAGCTTCATAAAAATAAGTTTAAAAACAAGCCAGAAAAGAAGGTACAGAACAGACAAATTTTCCATACGGACTGTTCACTTATTGGCTCGCTACAGATCTCTGAAGAACAGAGGTGGAAAGGCAGATCAAGAAAATACTTAAAGGGTGTTTTTTCATCAGGAAGCTCCTATTCTTAAATGGAGAATCAATTATTTTGATTCATAGCACACAAGAACTGTGGAAATTATAGATCTGAATTCTGGAACTCAAGATATTTTTTAGTCAATATAGCAATTAAAATACTAAACACCAAACAAAAAAATTAACATCAATTAGTGTTTTTCATCTCCTGTATGTGACAGCCAGCTATAACATCCAGAAACGTTAAACAGTCTCTGACTCGTTGAGTCAGAGTGGCATCTTACTTGAATCACAAAATTATTTCATATTCCTTGATAAAAAATTAAATCACTGCCAGTGAGTGGAGCTAAAGAGCCACACACAAGCATAGAAAAGGATGGAAGGTATCTTTTCTTTGTACTTGTATGGAATATGTGAATTAACAGAATTCACATGTTATAATTCTTGTTTATTATAGGTGTTAAGACCTAGTATATTTAACTCAATGTAAAGGAAGAAGCATGTACATTTTGGGCTACATTCTGTCCTACCACAACAAGAAATAACTTGAATGAATTCAAAACTGATTTTTTCCATTGAAAGAGACACAGTAGTTATTCTTTCCAGTTCCTTCAGAAAATGAAAAGAAAATGAAGCTATAAAGATATTATTGCCCAATTTATTTCATGCTGTATGCAGATGATTTGACAGTTCCCAATAAAAGTGCTGGAGGCTTGGTCCTACCACGCTTATTGAAGTGGGGAGAAGCAGAGGATCACAACAAATGTGAAGGCATGTGCCTTCATGTTTCTGAAAGAACAAACAATTTCACAGAACAACTCTCCAATGTTATTTTAAAAGAAGAGAGAAAGGGCTGCTGAGGAGAAATTGCACATGGGCACGCTGTGCTGAGAAGGAGGAAAACTCTATAATTTAAAGTCCATTCTTATTGTTCTGAAAGCTTTTTCTGGCATAAGGAACACAAAGGTTTCTGCCTTGCTAGCTTTGTGTGTGTCTGAAGTCATGCTTTTTTTCTTTCCCCAAAGATGTCAGCCTCCTTTACAGAGACTTGAAGATCTTCCTACCCTGATCAGCAGCTTTAATACTCTTTGGCTACCTGCACAGATCTCATATCTGTTCACCCTAAAATGTCAACTATTATGCTGATAAAATTCAGTCTTTGTCCACCTTGTGAATCCAGATGTGATGCAGATAAGTTTGGGATGCCCAGATAAAGATTACTACAGAGCAATTATATCATTTGTGCGTTGTTAGAGCTAATATCCTCATTGTAGGGATTCACCCACTAAAGAAAGTCACAAGCTTGAGAGTAGTTTTGATTCAGCACCCTGCAGCTATTGTTCAATCAGTGCACATTCATTTTTAAAATCAATTGGTACTGGTTCATGTTTGCAATAGGGAAATGGGAGTGAGTCAGATGTTAAGAACCAGGGACACTGCATAGTTGCTGACTGAAAACGGAGAGATAACGTTCCTCATTTTTACTGGCTTATGTTGATACTCTTTATATATCTACCACAATAAAAAAATGATTGCTTCAGCCCCTCATTTCATTCAGCATTCAGAATAGAACTTATTTCCTTTTCTCAGTTGATAATAGTTAATTGGTAGGCAACATAGCCTGGCAAGATATCTTGAGGAATGCTTGTTAACCACACCTCAAAGCTAAATCCTTTGGTTTCTGATCTTATTTAAACTGAGATCACTGAGCAGAATGCATCCTGAAATTATTTTCTAAATGAATACTACATACACAAATTTTGCCCATCTTCTGCTCCATTATTTATATCTATTAACAGAAAACATTCTTCATACTATCACACAGTTTTTGGAGTCATACCCCTCCCCTTTCCCACTATCCTAAAAAAAAAAAAAAAAAAAGTACATAACATACTTGAAAATGAGCTTTATCTTGAAAACATACTCTGCCTGGACAAGCTCTATAGAATATAACATTGTTTAACTATAGCTGGACAGCTGCAACACTATAGCGTGATGGAAAGCACAGCAGTGATAGCAGGGTAACAGAGTCCCAGGTTGCACCAAGTGAGGATAAGTCCCAGTGCAGCAGCCAAGGTCACAGAAATAAAGGGGGAAAAAAAAGCTGCTTAACCTTAGAAGGCCTCAGGTAGGCAGGGAGCTCCAGCAAGAAATTCTTACTTCCCCTGCCAACACTTAAATGAGGTCTGGAAAGGGGTGGATCCTGGATCCACCTTTTCCACTGACTCAGGTGCATTGCATACACCCGAACTCCCCTGGGTTGGCTCTGTCTTCCCATCAGGTGCTCAATCACTGGTTCAAGTTGTGAATTAGCACTTCTGTTACAACAGCATACAAGCTTTTCTTTCATTTCAGTAGGGTACAAAACTAGATGAGGAGGTATGAGGGAGGAATTCAAGCTAAAGCATCTGTGCTGTCTTTGGCTTCTCTACCACAACACAAAAATAGCAGAGATTATTATTAGTCTTACAGTGTTTCATTCAAAACATACTCTTCCTACAGGAATTGGGGCAAATATAGGCACCATATAAACTTACTATTATATTAAATTGATTGGTCTTTGCTCTTACAACTCTTCTTGGATTAATATAGTCAGAGTTATTCCTCCGTTTGTCCAGCAAGACCTCTACAGCTCCTAAGAAAGGTGATTTGCCTGAATGCGCTCTCCTAACACCTTTCTGATCGTCAAAATAATTAAGTCAGTTAGTACAACTGTGGAATCACAGGTAGGAAGTCACTTGTTTCAGAATTTAATTAATATTCAATAAAAGATGCATTAATTTCAATGAGAAGTGTGAGGATGAACATACAGGACATTCAAATTAAAATGATACAGTGGTGCCTATAACCACTAACAGTTTTTCTAACTATATTCAGTAAAGCACCTTGAATTTTATTGTTATGTACAATATACAAGACAGGATATGCAAGAGTTTGAACAGTAAATGCAAACTTAGTGGCAATTGGAAAGTCTACTATTAAACTCTGATAGCTTTCTCTCACTCCATAAAGTACAAAGGAAAACACCTATGTTCCAAATTATGCAAAAGACCAGTGGTTTAAATTCTAAGGGGAAAATGGCAGCATGCTTTAAAAACAGCATATGACAACAGACCAGGCAGGTTCATACATCTGTTCTGGTTTATGTGTGATGAGTGCAGGTCTTACTGAGAGTATGCAGAGTGAGATATGCACACCATTAGGGCATAATCAGTGCCTTTGCCTATCTTTGCTCACCTCTTGCCTTTTTGTATCTGGAGAAGAGGAACAAAAGGGAGTGAAAGGGCATCCTGATCTACCAGTGGTAAAAGATAGGATGAAGAGCTCGTCAAAGCTAGCTTTCAGATTAGGTTCTTCATGTCAGAAAGAAAAAATGAATAAGAATTCTTTATTACTCTCTTTATTATCGCTCTATGAGCGACCACACCATTTTCTAACGCACATCCCTTCACCATACTGCCCTCATCACACAATGTGCATATGTAGTGATGGTAAATGTGCTGGAAATACACTGTTGTGAACAGCTGCAGGCTGCTGTGTTTGTCTTTAATGAATCTGGCTGCAGCCATGCAGCAAACTTTGAGTGAGATAGAGGTTGGTGACTCTGTAGTCCTTCGCTCATCCTCAGCTTTCCTGAAAGTCTGTCAAGACATCAGTACTTGTGAGCACTATTTCTGTTCACAAATAACTTTTCATTCCTATTTGCAGAGAGATGGAAGAAAGAACTAAGGGCAAATCTCACAAAGCAAAGATCAAAGCCAGAGGGAGATTATGATGAAGAGACTCTTCTGATCTAAGCACTGTCCTGCCCTGCATCCACTTGGAGCAGTGACTGAGCACTGCCATCCTGAACAGACAAATTGCCTGATATTCCTTTGTTGGACTATATAGATCAACCTGCCTGCTAAGAATTCATTAAGTCTTGTGGAATACAGTGCTGGCAAAAGAAAAGATTTGTGGGGGCATTTCTGCTTTCTGACAGAGCACCATAGGCCTGAGATGTCATGCTGGTTTCAGCTTTCAGTGCGAGAGCTAATAGCTCTGCACATCAGAAGTGGGGCAAGAGTTGACAGATTGCCTGCATGCAGCTCCCACAAACAACTTATGGAGATCAGGGTGCCGCTGTGAAGATGTGTAGGAACTACTCTCAGAGCTGACAGCCTCCAAGTAGCTAGCCTTGATAGCTGCTTTATACTCTAAACTTATGGATTTTTAAATTATTTAGAGAGTTTTGTTATCTGTGAGGTTTTTTTTGTTTTTGTTGTTCCCTGAACAGTTGAGATATTTCAGTAAGGGGAATTTACATTAAAGAATTTAGAGGGCTGTAGTTTCCTATTTGTTCACTCTCTATCTGGAATTCCTTCCTTTTTCTTATTAATGATTTGTTGTCTTTCTGAGCAGTATGAATGCAAAAAGAATAAGACCTAATGGTGCAGGTTAGTTATCCATGAAACTTCTCTATATTTGATTGTAACAGTTACACTTAGTATGATTGGTACAGTAAATCTGAAGAGAATGAATATTTTTTTCTATACAGAACTCTACATAACAAGTACCCTGCAAACAGAACAGATCTGTATGGTAGCACAGCATTTTCCTCCCAAGAGATCCTGGAAATTTAAATTAAAAAAATGATTTAATTATTCAGATTGGGATGGCAGAATGAAGCTTAGTAGTACATACACATAAGCTTTAGAGCACATTTATAGTAGTATGGAGATCACTGATCCAAGATCAGAAGGTAAACATTATTGATGGGATAGGACAAACAAACCCTAACATGGGCAAAACAAAGAGCAGCTATAGGGATATTCATTCTTCCCTGACACTTCTCCACAGTTCTTCAGAGAGAGAGAACAACTGTGGAAAAGTAGGCTTGTAAAAAGCCTGACACTCTGCCTTCTGCTTCTGGAGGAATGATGCTGCAGGCAAAATTAGCTAGCAGGTGTCTCCCAGGAAGTAAATGATAACACATTTCCTACAAATAATGTACCAAATAATGTATGGATTTTAATTGAAGACTACTTAAAATCCTTTGAAGGAAAGGCCTCCTCCTCTTGCTTATTCATTGTTTTATTTCCTTTATTATTATGAAATCAACAGTCACTCCATCCTAACTGATGCAGAGCAGAGCACACCTGAGGCTGACAGGCACAGGGCATGGATGGCTTTGTCCCACCATAGGAAGATGGTGACACACTCCATATCCCCTGTCTGGACTTCAAAGACTAGTGATTTTTTCATGATCAGAAAGTTGTATCAGATTTGTTCAGCATTCACACTGGAGTGGGAGAAAGTAGGGATGGATGGAAGACACTTTGATTTACTGAATTGAGATGTGATAAGAGCAAACTTCCAAGAGTCATAGAAGGACTTGGTTTGTTAAGTCAGGATGCACCCTGCAATGTTTCATACTATCTATAGGAACTTCTGTCTCAAATAATACTACTGTGCATTTAAATTTAAGGAACATACACATCAGATAATGAATATTTGCCTAGATAGGAAGGGGATTATCTATCTTTCATTTTATTTCTACTTTTCCCAGCCAAATTTGCTTCCACGTAATGGTGTAGCAGCAGAATTGAGACTGGTCATTTCGGAATGAAGAAAACTATCTTCAAGTTGTACTGCCAGTATAAATAAGAAGAAACAATACCTCAAGCATAGAGTAACAGCAGAAAAGTAGATTTAGAAAGTACCCTATTGTGTCACCTATGGTATCATTTCTATGCTGTTGGCATGGGATAATGTTCTTACACTTCTAATGAAAAAGTTGCTGCTTCTCCCATCTATCCGTTCCAGTACTCCTCTTTTTTTAAGATTAGGAGGTTTTTCTAATCACATGACGAGAATCTTTCTTGCTGTAACACAGGCCAGGGGCATCATCCCATTTTTTTGTTCAGGAAAAAAATGAGAACAGATTCTTCTTTCCCTTTACAAACCAGCGTGTGTGTCTGGAGATCTCAGCAGGTTTCACTCAGCCTTTTTCTCCCCAGCTTGTTCCATCTTTGCTCATCACCATTTTTTCTCTAGTCCTATGCTCTTATTGCCTTCCTCTGGTTTGTGTCCAACAGTCCACACTCCACCAGGAGTACCAAGAGTTCACAAAAACTTCTATATTGTTTCAGAACAGCGCTGCAGCACAATGACACAGAAGCATGCCTTGAGTAAATGTGGGAACGAATGCAGGAAGGACCCTCATGCTGCAGTGCCTTGGCACTGCTGAGGGCAACTCTGGATAGCAGAATATGGCCATTTCCCCAGCATATTTCTAATCAGGCCACTATTAAGCCTTTGCACTACATTTAGCACATGTACATAGAAAAACAACAACAACAACAAAACCATCCCACAACAGTAGTAAAAGATAGTTTCTCTACAGGTTATGCTTATGTGAAAGTGATGCAAGACCAAAGCTTAAGGAAAGGTAAAAAAAGATAATTTTCCTCTTCTTATGCCTTGTCTACATAATGGTGTTATTTTTTAAATTGCTGTAATTAGAAGTAATACAAATCCTTTAAAAATCCAGTTAATTCGATAATTGAACTATAATAAAGCCATATACATCAGTGATAAACCAAATCATTTCCCATGGAATATGCACCAATTTAACTAAAGCCATACCCATGTCCAAGTTGTAACCAAAACAACACGGCTCCACTGTGTCAGTAGGGGTCTAATAAGTCATTATCCTCCTCCATTTACAATCAAATGATATAAAATCAAAGATGTTATTTGAGACTGATATTTGCAATAAATCAGTGGTATTTAGAAATGAGAGTTTTATTTTAAAATTACTATTGTATACAATGTATTTATTGTACATATGCATAAACTAAATCTATCACTGGTATCTTTCACAAAGAATTCTCAGAACATGAAACAGTTAATTTGAAAAAAAATTAATCCTCATAAGCAACATGTAAAGGAGAGTATTGATTCCAAGAGTATATGGAGATAGAGAAAAAACTGGTGTCAAGTACTGTCAAAAGTACGTATCTTTTAAGTCCTGAAATAGGAGTGCAATAGAATGAGGCGGAACTGAAAGCATGGAGCATTTACACACTCAGAGATTTTAGGAGAAATATCAACAGACCTGCATGGCAGCAGCAGGAGGCACTGATATGACATAGAAAAGAATTGTGCTGCCAGCTGAATTAAGAGGGATAAGAGCTTTCTTCTGACCCTGCTCCTCAAGTACAAATTTCTGAGCTATTGCCTGTAAATTACAAAGCTTTGATTTTTCAGTGCCCAATTTAATACATACTTTGACCTTTCAGTGTGCCATATGAAGCTTTGATCCTCACCAGCCAACTGTCAGAGTGAACTTTGCATAAGATGAAAACAATACATTTCAAAATCATGTTCACCCTTTCTTAAGAAAGCCCAGAAAAATATTTCAGAGATGGGGAAAACCTATCTTTAGATGCTGCCTCAGGGTAGACGCTACAGTAGAACTACATGTAAATAGGTTGCTCCAAAAGTAAAGTCTCCTGTTTATTTCCATGGAAACTGCAACAGCTACAAAAAGCACAATAGCACTATTTGATAGAGAAAATTCTCAGCAGCAAGTATTGATGAACGTCAGCAGGTTCCAATTTTTTCCACATGGAGGAATTCAGTGACAGCTCTTTTGCTTCCTATGTACTCCCATGTCATATGTTATTTTGTCAGACTGCCCTTCTGCTGCCATTTGTCACATGGCAAGAAAACACAATGGAATACTGTTGGGAAGGTTCAACATCTACTGCCATATGACCAACATCCACCTCTGATGTTGTGGGCCAACATAACAAAATAGGAGGCATTACGTTTGGGGCAGCCCACATAGGTGCAGTCAGAAATCTTGGTAATGAGATTCCATAGGGCTGATAAAGTGCCCAATTTATATAGGAAGAAATAATCTGATAAAAAGAATGAAAATTTAGTGATAATGTTCTTATTTCAGTCTTCTCTTGGACAGAATGGGGAGAAGACAAAAATGACTTAAAGAATGGCTGTCTCTGGAACAAGGAAGTTCTGCAGCCTCATACAAATTCATATTGAGAAGATGAGTTCAAAATGTACAGCTCCTTTCAATCGAGAACAGTTTAGAAGCAGGTTATTTTGAATCAGCCTGAAAATAGCAAAAAATTCATAGAGAAAAAGTCCAGTTGGTAATTTTAGTTCTGTTAGTGCAGGGGAAGTTAAAACAAATAAAATACAAACAAAAAACCAAAAAACTCCACCAAACAAATTCAAAAGCCTAAATTAAAAAAATCCTCCAAAATATGAAAATAAAGTTTCCTGTAGCAGGAAGTACTTCATTTTTCACTTGCCTTGGCTCTTTTCTATCTGAAAGTCCTAGAAAACCAGATTCCAACATTCTTAAGATTATGTAATGTATTGTGTAATGCTTTTCATGCCTGGATTCCCTATGCAATTTTATATCATACACTGCAATCTATTTTCATCAGTTTTAAATGCAAAGAAAGTTCCAAACTTATCCTAAATAAAAAAGCATAGATGTTTTATACTTAGGACAGGTGGATGCTGCTGCTTCTTCTATCTTTTTCTTTTTAATACAAAATACTATAAAGCTTCTGTTTTTTAGAAAAAAATTTAAAACTGCACAAACTGAGATTTCCTGTTCTATGTGTGAACTGCAACATTTACTGATATAGTGGCTGTGCTGGTGGTATTCAGCTCACTATTTTGCAGTGCATGGTTGAAACCTGAAATATCAGCTTACAATCTTCTCCGATAGATCCTTCAAAAGAATTCTTTGGAGCTGCAAGCTTTGATATTAGCTTAAAGTAAGGTTTTGTCAGTTTTAAAAGTCATTTTTTTCCTACTTTGCAAAGTGACTCTAGAAATAGCATCCCTGGTACCACAGTCCTCCTTCATCTGTGATTTCTCTCAGATTTATTCAGTTCCCAAGGTAGAAGTAGAAGCTTTGCTGGCTTTCTTCTGACTGCTGTTAGGCATACATTCCCCTCATTCACTGAAAATCCACCTGTGTAAATGTTTTGAAATCATTATAAGTAGTCCAAGAGTCTAGATTTCTCTGCCCCTTTTTATCTATGGACGCATGATGTCACTTAGATCACAGCTGACTTTTCTCCCATGGCTCTGTATGATTAATAGGACTGAAAAACTGTACCCAAATCACTGCAGTGACAGGACTTCAAAACCCAGCAGGAAATTCACCTTGTGCTTGTGCTGAGCACAGAACTCAAAGGAGGGGACATTGCTCCTCTGACTCCAAGCAGGTTGGAAACGTAGTTTCTGGCATTTGAGCATAGTTGGCATGTCTGAAGACAAAAAAACATGCTAATTCCTGATTTTTACACTGTGCAAAGGACTGGGAGGGGTCGCAAAAGATGTTAAGCTGGTTATAAAGATTCTGCATCAGTTATCTTAGAACACTCAAACCGATTTTACTGCCAGTTTATGCCAGCTCTGCTAGCTGACCTCCTCAACCGCTGGCATAAATTGCTGCAACACACCCCTAAATTTCCTCCACAGCGAGCAGATTTGTTGAATTAGAAGGTGCAATCCTTAGATAGCTATTTTTCTGGATGACATGCAGAGGCCAAGAAAGAAGTAAAGTGCTTCAACTTGATTTGTGCTGCATGAGGGACCGAAGTGTCACAACAGCCAGCCCTGTCTGCTGCACTTTGGTGGTAGAGAGGGCAGCAGGAGGACTGCTCCATAATGAGGGGAGACAGGCACAGAAAGGGAACAGAACTGTGATTACAGAAGAGAAACTGAATTGCCTGACAGTGTCACACTGAGAAAGAAAAAGAAGGGGAGGATTAACGACAGGATCGGAAGATATGTCTCCTGCTCTGTGACTCCAGCATGGCCCTGCCGGCAAACCAAGGGACTAGGGTTGCGAGTGAAACAGTCCTTGGCTTGGGGACAGATGATGAAGCCCTGTGAATCACTGCTGATTTCTGCTTTCATTATGATGGTGTTATTTGTCTGTGGATTTTAGGGACCTATTTTCAGTATGGCATTACCTTGGTAACCGCAATCCATACAGTTGCAAATGCTTTTTGTGTAAGACTTGGCAGTGTTAGAGAATGAAATCTTATGTGGAACTATAGGATGAAGCCAGATTGAATAAATTAAGGCAAATTTCCCTTACCTCTTCTGTGCCATTATTAAAAAGCTACTAATTAGAGATATTGGGTAATGCTCCTATATTTTAGCTATCCTTACCACAGCTATTTGAAAATGAAAAGGAGAAAGGATGAGGTATTAAATGAGAGGGATCTTTCAGCATTACCAATTAAACAGTGCTTTGAGTACTGCCTTTACATTTGCTGTCATCTAGAGACCTGATGATAATTTATAGGAAGAAATCACATTTAAAATCACGATGACTCTCTTGTAACCTTAAATGATTGCAGCACACCAGGAGTTCAACTAAAATCAGCTGAGGGAATTTTTCAGTTTGATTCTGAATCTTCATTAAAAATGAGCTTTGGTTCAGTTGGAGAAGGCGAAGCCAAAAGAGTTTTCTCCAGGGTTTGTCTTTGTGTTACCCAGTGCTTTCTGACTTCCTGTGATTCCTGCTGCTCCTGTCTCGTTGGTATTTCATACTTTTGCTTGCTTAATAATCAGAATTTTAAAATAAATTTGTTTCTCGTAACAGAACTGGAGAGCATATACATGTCAAATTTTGATACTAGCAGCCAGACAACATGTGTTGATTAGCACTGACATATCAGGCAATTCAATTTGAGACAACTAAGTTCAAGCATTGGGAAAACTCACTAAGTTTGATCCAGAACCTGTGCCAACAGGCTGCGAGAGACAGCAGCTAACTAAGAAGCTTTTATTCAAATGTCCAGACCCTCAGACTAATTTCATATTAAATAAACTCTGTTGGGAACAAATGTTGAGAACGTTCTATGTTAGCACCTGTAGGTGACTTCGGAGACATTCTTCATCTCTTCTTAGTACAATTCTGCTACTCCAATAGTACCCCAAAACACCTATCTATATTTAGAGGATTTCCTAGTGTGTATCAAAATGGGCTATTTTATCCTTATTGCTGAATCAAATATGCCAAAATAACTTATTGAAATTGCATCATTACATTTAGACAATTTTTGAAATTATCACATATAAACTTCATTAAACTTCCATCCTGGACTGTAATTTGAGGGAAGAAAAATAACTGTAAGTGAAAAAATTCTGTATCATTAGATCATCCAGGTGGTAAACACATTCTCTAAAAAAGTCATCTAATCAGTGTTTCAGTCATCAGATTTAAATTGTAAATGAAACTCTTGTCTGTGCATTAGAAAAGCACATGCCATGTTTTGTTAACATAATCAGAAAAATGGAGCTGCCACAAACCCTTTCCCCATCTGCCAGTCATTGCATTAAATGCTTCTGCAATTTTATTAGAATTCTCTGTCTCTGCAGATCCTGCTCAACTGTGAAATTGGAATTGCAAACAGAAATATTATGTTTCTGTTTACAGTAGTGGATAAAAGGCCCAATTTTGACATGTGGAGAGACAGGGAAAGTTTTTTTTTTTTTTTTTTAAGGTAAAAGGACAGTACAGTGAATTTTCCCCAATGTAAGTGTGAGGCAGAAGGTAAGAAAGCAGGTGTTTCCTTTATATGACAATTTTCTCTGACAGCAAGTAGAAATGAAGAGGTTTAAAGCGGCTTTTGGGCAGTAACATTAACAAAGGACAAAAAACTGTCTGTCCTTCCAATCCTGGGAGCAAAATGCTGGCTGAAGGTTAATAAGCCTGAGCTGCCTGTGCTGCTGCAGCCACTGCCTCTGCTCAGACTGCAGTAGTGGATGAGCAGAACTTGGTGAAGGTGCAGGCAAGTCCTGTGGCTTCAATCCTTGATGTAGCTCTATTCTTAATGTATACTTGCTGCAATGTTTTTATTAATGCAAGAGGTGTTTGGGAGGATGTATCTAGTTCTGGTAATACCACTTGTGCTGCGTACTGCTGAAGCATTATTTCCATTATTTCTAACAAAACACAGCCATTAAAAACAGCTTGGCAATTCTAGTGGTTGAACCAATTTATTTAAGTGGCAAATGTTTTTATATCTTTCTTAACTAAAATTCCTTATTTAGGGATTTCTCTGATTTCTGAAGGCCTATGGCTGTCTCCTTTCAGGGGAATTAATGTCTCTGGTGTTTTCTGAGTCGGTACAATATTCAGAACTGTTCAAAGATTTCTGTCTTTTTCTACAACTACACTACACTAATGTCTCTCTTTCCCTTGGATCAAAATCTTGGTCTAATTTTCTTTCTCACAAGAACTGGATTCTGGTCTCAGCTGTGGCTTCTTGGCATTCTTATCTAGTATGGCCTACCCTAACGATCCATGGAAATATGCAGTCAGAGGAGTAGCTCTGTCACTAATTGACAGAGGAGGAAGCATCTGCAGCTGGTGCCACTCCTGGATGCCCTCATGAAGACTTCATAAATGCTACGCATCAGCCTGCTATCTTCCTCTTTCTTTCCCTGATAACATTTATCCCCAGCAATTTTAAAAGAGATGTCAGTGGGGCTGCGTTCTTGTCATGGGCTTCCCCGCTTCCCCCTTTGCCCTGCGTCTCTTCTCTCAGGCTTACTACCTTTTCCTTCTGCTTCTTCCTTCACTGAAAGTCCAGAGGTGCCTCTATTCTCCCTGCTGCCAGCACACACTGAGGTTTTAATCAAGGAAGAAACAAAAGGCAAACACTCTCCCTGCTCCTTTAGAGGTAAGTAACTTTCTCTTTTCTTCAGTCTGGGCTGACCTGATGCCTGGCAGCTAGTCAGAGGATAAATGCTTCTCTAAGCAAACTCAGGGGAGTTTTTTGCAATTTAATGTGCATGCATTTATTTGTGTGTGCACACATACAGGGTTTTAGGTACTAGTACCTTCTCTCAGCTAAACCATCAAAGTGAAATGTCACTTTTGTTTGCTTTCCTTCCTCCCTCTCCATCTTGCAATATATGAATGTAGGTACATCATTTTCTCTACTAGGATATATTGAAGTGACATCGGCTTGAATCTTAGTTATTTACACAAGTGCAGTGTTACTAAGATGCAGTAACAACAGTGCAAAACCTGTATAAGAAGGCACTTAGCTTCCATAGAAGGGTGGGGATGGTTAGATGTTATGCTCACCCAGTTTCCCCTGATCAAGTTCACACAAGGATAAACAATGAACCTAGTGAAACTCTGGAACGGCCTTCCAAATGTTCCCAGATAAAGGCAGTGGGCAGCGTATGAACAGCTCCAATATTTTGCAATCACAATACAGCACATAACCTAATAATTTTACAGCAGAGACATTTTTATACCTCTACAAGCTTCTCTATAACCATTTTTTAAAATTGAACCTTCCTGGCAAGACCTACGCTGCATTTCCTAGATTCTGTTTCCATACACAAAAAGCAGCTTGTACCTTCAGTCTAAACAATTTCACTTTGCATCAAAGAAAACCAGTGAAAAACAGAAAACTAACACAAATTTGTTAGAGACTACCTGACAAGGAGATTTCTGTTTCTTGAATTTCTTCACAGTATTGTCATCAAGCAAAATGATTTGTATTTTGAAGTATTGCAAAAAGAAAATAATCCTGAAAAATACCATCTTTGTTAAACTGTTACAAAGTCTGCCCTCATCCATTCTCCCTTTCCACCTGTGGTGACCTTTATTTGATATGACAACTTGGAAACATATTAAGCTTATTATGGCATTCACTGAGATGACCTTGGTATAGAACTAAATAATAAAAAATGGACAAAACTAAAAGTTGTATAATAGCAATGAATGAAGAAAGACCTGAAAAGTAATTTAACTGATTTTTTGCAAATGCAGTTTGCTTTTTTGAAAAATAGAAACCTCCAACAAAGCCAAGTCAAAGAACTTCAAACTAAGATTTGGCAGATGCCACTGGAATTGCTTTACTGACCTAAAGTCAGAGCACACTTCTTGAGGGTGCAGGCATGGATGTGTTTTACTGAATGTAAACTGAACAAGATATCTGAGTTTAGTTTATAGTGAATATATCATAATAAACAGAGACAATATATTTTAGCTTGCAATCTTAATTCAGTATTCCCAGACTTATAGGTATTGATTAAACTTGACAAATTTTTTACTGTTCATAAGAGTTCTCATTGGGAGCAGCCAAATTCCCTAAGGTTGATCATACAAGTCTGTTTCAACATGACTGGACTCGTAGTGCAGAAGTGAGTATTAACCTTTTAATGCAACAGAAGGCTCTACAGGGCTCTCCTTAGAACCTTACGTTTTTTTAAAGCATAATAGATCAATAAATATTTATGATCAGGAATTACAATCTAGAATGGTAACACAGTTATAGTGTAACAGGACTTCAATTTGGAGTTATTTCTTTCCATCAAAATTCATAATTGAAAAAATAGGATAGAAATAATACAAGAGAAAAAGGAGTATCAAATAACCTTTTTTTAACTGATGGCAGATCATCTTTAATGCCACCTAGCTGTGCATGCAACATTGTCCAAGGATGCTAGAGAGTTTCAATACTACTTCACAAGTGAGCTCTGAACTGAGACACTAGGGCTGATGTACCCTTCTCTGGCTTTAAGTGAATCTCACTGTGATATCTGGATGGCATTTCGGTGAGAATAAGGGGTGACTCTTCTGAAGTCAACAGAGCTGTGCCTACTTATGCCAAATGATAATCTGGCCCATATTGCTGCTTTTTTATTAAAGTTATGTCAGAGCTGCTTCTTCATATGTATCGATTAATCAAAGTGATACATAAAACATATGGATCCAAGAGGAGCAGGGTGAAAGATAACATCTTCCAGTAGTCATATCACATGAATATTAAGTCATCATCACTATCATATAATGCTTAATGGAAGCGTATTTCAATCAGGTATACAAAGCCACAGGGATACAGTCATCGCTATTAGGCTGATGCAAACAGCTGTCCGCATGGAATAAATTTAATGACCTACTCCAAATGCTGCTGAAAACTGGTTCCAGAAATCCAGCAACCTGACTGTCCTCCTGACATATGCAAGCTCCAGCTTCCAAACTAAGCTTTTCATCTTTTAACCATGCTTGATGATACCTGATCCTTTAACTCTACAGATGAATCATGAGACACGGCCCAGGACCAAGATATTCTTTCCTTATAGAGAAGCCTAGAAACATCACAGAAATTTTACTCTGTTGGCTATTTCTTTTAACATTGATTAATCCATCTCCAAGCTGTATTTCTAAGCATCACTTGAGGCAATCTACATAAGCTCTTTTGCGTGCATGGTTTCTCTTCTTTTTCAGTGCCTTTGTATGAAAGGAATAACTCTCATTCTTTGTCTTAACCAGCTGATGTGGCACCAAACAGCTGCTGCTCTAACAGAGTTCCCATATTCCCAGAAATATAGAACAAAGGCTCTAACATTTTGTGGTCACAAAAAATAATCCTGCGAGTTCATATACAAATAAAGTTGTTTTGCTCCTGTACCCTTGACAGAATCCGATCTCTGTTAATTGTTTTTTCTTCATAAATTACTCTCTGCTTTTCAGTTTCACACAGATTTTATTCTGATTCTATTGAAGCCCTTGGGTGGTTTAGGCTCTTTATTACTTAGCTCAGTGGAATGGCTTTATTTTGCCCAACTAAGATACTATTTTTAGTAGTGCAACAGGCACTTCAATACCATTCAACTATGCACAACTACTTCAGTCATGATGATAAATAATGAAAATCCAGTGCAGGTTTACATTACAAAAAGTTATTATGTATATTGAAGTTTGGACAAGTTGTTTCACACCTCCACTCATGCAGAGCGACATGGGTTTGTTGAAAACCTCATTTAGTTAAGACAGTACTTGTGGTGTAATCTGCAAGGAAGGGTACTGATTCGCTGCAGTACAGCAAAACCTTTATTGCACTTCTGTATGCAAAGCCAACTGCTCCCACATTTGATCCCGTTACTCCAGCATATTATAGAAGAGATAGCTTAATCCTTGTTCTTCTTGACATAAATTTGCTGTCTGGAAAATGATCTATAGAGATTCAAATGTGGATTCATAAACTATCACAGTGTTACGAGAGGACAGATGCAAGGTACTACCTTTTCCTGTGCTGTTATTTTATGGGTCTTCCTCAAAGTTATTGTCTTAAGGATAGATATAACTGAAACAAAAATCACAGTCATATTTTTTGCTACCTACAGTTACAGAGAAAATGAACTGTTTATTTAATATTTAAACAGTATAACTCCTAAACACCTGCTCATCCATCAAGAAAGTCCTCTACAAAAGATTCTTGAGCTACAAGAAATAACAACTACACTATGAGTCTGCATCTCAGGAGACTTTGGATCCAGAACCACAACTCTGTATATGGTGAATGCCAAATAGAAAGATTTATGTTTGATACAGGAAATAACTAGCTTTAATAGACTCATCTTTCACCTGAGATCTGTAGTTATTCGTCTAATCATTTGAGACTTTTCCAGTGATAAAGCAGTGCCTAAAATCTACTATGACAGTACCAGGAGAAAAAGCAAAGGGCCTCTGTACCAGAAGTGAATTTGGTAATGCAATGACAATATAGGAAAACAGGCTCTGAAAAGGTAGTATCATTAATTCCTCTATTTCACTTTATTGGAAATGCTCATTCTCTGATTAGCATATAGGCAGTAAATTTCAGGATAAACTGAGAGATATTTTTATTACTAAACTTACTTTCCCATTCCATAAGGATACAAAGTAATTTTCTGGCTTTTCAAAGAAAATCTTTCAATTCTGGGAACCTTTTTGAGATACTACAGACGCTGTTTTCATGGACAGTTGCAAATGTACAGCTGCTTAGCAAAATCAGGTGCCAAATCTTACCCTGCAGACAGTGCACTTGAAAAATATAGAACTAGATGATTTGGTTGGATGGCCTTGAGACAGGACTAGACAGCTTTTTCCTCTGTTGAGTACAGAAGAGAGTGTAAAATCTTATTATGTGTCCTGTATCTACTATAACCCTTCTTTATTGCTAGGGAAAAAAAACAAACACCAAACTTGTTTCTGTGAATTATGTATCTTACAATGTACAGACAAAACTTGTTAATACAGAAATTAATGACTGGAAGACTTTATTACAGTTGTAACATAATTCAACAGCAGTTTCCAGCAGCCAGTACTTCAAATTTGATGAAGAAAACCAAAAGAAAAAAAACAAAAACACTCTGCCCCTAAAGTAATCACATATGCCAATTAGAAGAGGAAAGCTGCTAAGGCTTTGGGAGACAGCTACAGTTTTTGAGCTCAAGTCACATCAGCCATGTCTGAGTTACTTGAATTTTCACATCCTAGGAGAAAGGCAACTTGATACATTGCTGAATTCATATGCATGAATGCAAAGCCTTCTCTCTGTACATTTTCCTAAGATTTTCCTTGGAGAGCTGTCTAACGCAGTGATAGCTTATCAAAACCTTTCACTGTGTGTTTTCAGAAAAGTTCTTCGCAGACTAAATTGTGTTAAGGAAGGGCAAGCAAGAGAATGAGAGAAACAAGATCCATCTGTTAAATTAGATTATGTGTTTTCTAATTATTCAACACTATCTTGGGGCTGACTGCAGGTGACACTGACCAGTTTGACCATTCAGCATAGGTGAATATTAGTTTGCATTCTCAGGGCAGGATGACATTGCAGAAACCTGTCAGGGTTGCTATGGTCTTTTAGAAGCAGCTCTATTACCTAGGGATGTAGCAAAAAGCATTTCAAAAATACAGAAAGGTAATTGACATTTTATGTAATATTCTGATGCATTCAACAAACTTTACAAAGGGATTTATAAAGTACAAAACCACAGTCCACATATGCACAGACTCAAGGTCACCCAAATATTATATTTCCCATGCATAGGAAATATGGGTACCATCACTATGAACAATCTCTCATTTTGTTGTGGGGACAATGAGACCAAAAATGGAAAACAAGAAGTCAGCATACATCTATTCCCTTTGCAATCAACAGATCTGCATAGATCAGTACATAATTTAAGCTGTTACAGACTCCCAACTACTTATTGTTATTCTTTTGATACAGTGCAAAGTCAGCTGGTTCAGTTTAGATTAGCCTTCACTGGTGCTTTCAGTTAAATGTTTTCCTTGCACTGCAGTAGATGAAGATCACTCACAGAGTGATCCTGAAGGCCCTGCTACAAGGGTGGGTAACACCCTTCAGAGATGTGGTATTAAACTAGCTGAAATTAGTAGCATCTTATCACTTTGAAACTGATACTGAAGAGAATATATGAACACAGACCTAACTGTCAAGTGTCTCATCAAAGTAGAGTTGCTTCTGCAGCTGAAATCACTTGTAGAAATTTAAAGCTGTGATACAGACAAAACATCAACACTACAGGGCATAATTACATGAATAAAGTTCTGGCACCCAAAGCAAAGGAGTGGACATTTTGCTTCAGTGGGTACGATGTGAGAAGGGAGGCTTATAGTCTATGGTTTGCTCTTTTTCTGCTAATACAGAACTATGTTAAAAAGAAACTTGCTTTTTATTTATTTACTTATTTATTTTGAAGATTAACTCTTCTCCATTCATTACCTTGTTCTTGAGCAGCAATAGAAAGTTCAATTTATATGCAATTATATCATAAATAATGGCCATTACAGCCTGACTGGGAATGGGCTGTTACAGGTTACTAATTGTTAGGTCTCAGACATGGAACCGTGTATGTTTGATTCATTTTATCTTTGTTGCAATAAAGTTGTGTTGAGTAATTGGTGGCTAGAAAAGCGACTTTGTTGCCATTTGATGAGAGAAAAAAAGAAAGATAGACTGACTGTGACTACGTGAGAACAGCAGAAGTGTCTTTCATCCCTCATCACCAATTACCATTCTCTCTAGCCAGCAGTTGTGACTCTGCACGGAAGTTCACATTCATCTGCCATGAAAGGAAGGACTGGAAGAAAGAGGTTGACCTGAAAGGTCAGGCATTCCCACACATAGAACTCCCTCTCTGATGTTGTCTTGGTTTGCTGCAAATTCTTAATCATGAATTACACATGCAGCATCTTTATTCTCATTGCTTTTAGGATTCAATGAAAATGCAAGCACATTTCTTTGAGCTATATACAAGTTTCTTCATAGGGACACCTTAGTCCTCACTTTGAAGACTGCATGCAAGAACTGGCAGTCAGACAGACCCTGTTTTTTTTTTTTTTTTGTAATAGTCCAAGTCAGTCATCTAGATCAAAAGAGGGGTTAAGAGAACAAATGGTAGTAGGCAGGTAGATACAGCCTTAAGTGCAAGATATTGGATCAAGTGTTGGATATCTGAGTTTAATTAAATTGGTTTTTTTTTTTAACCTCATAGACTTCCAGCAATAATTTTTAAATCACATTTGAAATCTCTCAGTGTTAGCATTCCCTTTCCTCTCTTTTGTGTAGGTCTTCCTTACTTGACCTGAAGTTGTTTTTGCCTGAGTGCCTTCTCTTAATGTAGCTGTTATCTAAAAACTACAGTGAGAGAACAGGCTGATAATACTGACCATTCTTTCAGTAATGAGTAGGTCAGAAAATGTGTCCTGAATGGAATCAGAAGTTACTAGAAACAAAGTTTAAAATTGTTATTATCAGGGGCATTCTTAAAATGGCAAGAGTTGATGCATACAGTTTCAGGAAAATAGGCTGCATATTTTCAGAAGGAGGATATCCTGTAAAGAGCCCTTACAACCTAAATTATTCTTTAATTGTATGATAAGAGTGTTGATATTACTTGCTAAACACTCTTCATTGATTTCCATCTGTTGCACAAGAAGATTCTTCTGAAGTCATGGTTGCATTAATGACAGAAGAGTAAGCCTATCTTTAACTTCTCACAAAATAAGTGACTTCAAGTCAGCTTTTAGTGTCCATGGTGATGCCTGTCTTTTCACTTCAAAGAAAACTTTTGTAACTAGATTGTAACAGGACAAAATATTCTCAGTGTGTCTTAACCCAATTTCCAGATGTCTGCTATTTGAACTATGACCTGAGACACAGGATATCTGCTTTTTCAACAATAAGGAGTGAGAAAGACGTTATACAGTGCAAGAAACTGTTGCATAGGATTGTGTTTTCATTTCATGTGCTTTTTCCAAAGTTGCTTTCTTTCTAAGGGAGGAATTGTGAGAGAAAGTCTCACAGTTAAAATAGTCACATGCTGAATTCAGGAATGAGTTTTTATCCTTTTTTTTTTTTCTCTCCTCTTTCTTTCCTTTTTTTTTTTTTTTTCTTTCTGATGAATTCTAATGTGATGCTTAGCAAGTAACTCCAAATCCAATCTTTTTCATATGGGGTCATTAACAGCTTGTCACTTGTTCCCAAGGTGCCCAGCAAGAGACTCTTTTTCCTGATTGGCAGGAGTGTAAAATGCTCACAGCTATAGCTGAAGTCAATCAGAGATGTGCTGGCAGCATACAAAATGACATCTATTGTTAAATACTGAAACTTAGGTGCTACACATCTCAGCGTGGTTGATACTAGTGGCTATGTTTGGCTTCCTTGTGGATCAGTTTTCTGTCTACAAAAGAGAGGATAATGGCAATCTTCACATAGGTTTTGAGAAGATAAATTCACTATCGCCTGTGAAGTAGTTAGATATTAGTCAAGAGCACAGAAAATCCCATGGGGGAACAAACAGTTGAGTATTTGGAGCACAGCTGGTATGCAATGCACTAAAAAAAAAAATACAAATACCACATACTAAAGAACAAGAAAATAAAAAATTGAAGAGCTGTTCATTAAATGCACCCTCTCAATTCCAAACCCAGCTGAGACAACAAATTCATGTAAATAAAAGCATGTGAGCAAGGAATAAGGACTCTATCACAATTCCTACACACTAGAGGTCAAACTAAATTTGTAAGTACCCCCTTAATTCTGTCCTTTAACTGTCTGTATTTATCCTTGAAACTTAGATATTCTTCAAGTAATGCATGCAATAATTCTATTTTGTTAATATCTCATAGATGCATACAATTGCAGAACAAATTTAATCTAAGTATGATGTAAAACACTCAGTCTGTGTTGTAAAATAAGTATAAGTATGATGTAAAGTATGTAGATAAGTATGATGTAAAACACTCAGTCTTTCCAAGTTTCTCTCTTTCTGTCATCTTTCCTGTCTCTTCTTACTCATTTTCAGTGTCCAATCTAGCTTGCAATTGTAAATGTGGAAGTTACATCTAATGACTTTACACCCGAGTATAAATCTGGATGGCTGAATAGTCAAGGGCATAAAGTGATAAAATACTGGTTAATTCCCTTAGATAATCAAATACATAATTCCAGACATACTTTCATACATAGTTCTGAAATGTTAACCTCACAGCTTCCCATGTTTCTCCCAGATGTATTCCATATATTGTTTTTAGAGCCATGATAGAGTCAGGTTTACTTTTGCAAATGGAAAGGATTATTTGTTTTAATACATTAGAAACTTTTATTGTTGAAGTCCTAAAGCAGATTTGGTGCAGGTAATAAGCAATTTTAAATGCTGCAAGTTAAAGGTGATGGATATTGCAAAATTTTCTTGGAATCCCCCCTAAACGGAATATAAATGTGAATCACATTTATATATTAATAAAATGATTATTTTGCACATATGACTGTTGCAGAAATATGACGTAATTTTTCCTTAGAATAGGTCTGGATATTCCACGCATTACCACTGGAAAGCCAATGACATATAAGTAGTTTTAACATAAGTGAACAAAATTACCTTGCCCTGTTCTGACCAGTTCTGATACCTATCAAACAGCAGCTTTTTGAGTTGCCTTTGGCACATTCACTTCAGGTTTCCATCACAACCAGGAAATGCACCTTTGCAATAAGTTAGACTGAAGCATCTAAATTTTGACAGATTTAGTGGAGGATATCCACTGAATGCAGCTCTAAAAAGAAACAAATTCAAATATCTGTGGAAAATACACATAAGTAATGAAAAAGGTCATGCAGACCCAGCATCCATTCATTATTTCATCTTAGAGCATGGTTTGTAGATAATGTCTGTACAGAGCATGAAGGATGGGAACACAGGTTGCAGGATGGAAGGTACAAAGGTGATATCAAATGGTCAGTCCTATATATATATAGCTAAAATGATAGCTGGAGTGCAAATAACACTGAACATCAGCTTTAGAAAACAATTCATACCACTGGAAATGTTAGTCCTCTCATGATATTTCGCAGCCCATTCACAGAAGAGACAGTTCCTGGATCTAGGTTAAGCTAGGAAAGACCGATTCAGGTGTAATGGTTTCAGCGTTAGTTTAATTCTGAGGCTGATACAGTGAAAGCGACGTGAAGTAAACATCAAAGTGTGAGGAGCTCATGAGAAAGAATGTAAGTAGAGCTCTATTATATAAACAACGTACCATCCTTCTCTCTTGTACAGAAAAATTAATTCCAGAGAATTTTGAACAAACATTTCTCTCTGTGACTGACTTTCCCTGACATTTATTATCATGGAATATATGGCTGAAGTTTAATTTCTCTTACACAGATGACCAATTTTACCTTTTGATATTGAGGATTGCTGTACAATCAATGGATATCAAGATGTCACAATCACAAAATAAACAAGAGAGTTAGGCAAAGTGGACTATGATAACAAGAGAGAATAAATGGAAGGCTTACCCTTATGCTGGGCTCACCACAAAACACCAGAAGGAGGGATCTCCAGACAAGATCCTTCCCCACTGGTAGCCAGCTCTTAAATAGATCTAGGAGGGGTGGAACCTGGCTCCACCCCTTCCGGCAGCACAGGAGAATTGCCTTCACCTGTGCTCCTCTGGCTGACTCATGGCTCGCCTCAGGTGATCAATCAGAGGTTCAGGCCATGACTCAGTAGTTCCCATACAATTGCCATTGTTTTCAGACATGTAACATTTAGACTTGTTTCTTGTTTAGGATTTGCTCTACAAGAAAACTGTATATGAAACCCAATTAAAGAAGACTAATTACAAGTCCATCTGTTTCAGAAAAGATATAGTGCATAATTTAACTCTAAAAAGCATGGATTTAAATGGAGTATTTATTTTTATTTTCAAATATTGATATTCAGGACACAAGTGGGAAAAAGAGTTTAGATGTTTGACAATAACTCATTTGGAAGGGCAAGAAATAATACAGATGTGGATGACTGTAAGGAAGAATAATGATGTTACTGTATGTACCATGGTTCTGTACCGGAAAACATAAAAGGACTTGATCAATGATAACTCATGTAGAGGAGGGATGCAAGATGATGAAGAACTATCAGAGGTATCTCTGAGAGAATAATGACATCTTACCCCATGGTCCACATCGCTGTGCCCAGCAGGTGTGTTTGCGATGACTGATGAGAGCTCCTGCTCAGGCAGTCACCAGTAATTTAGTGTGGTAGGCCATGCACAAACGACTTTCGTTACTGCCGACAGCTTCATTACAGCATGCCCATCCTTCACTTACTGCAGACCTTCTTCCATCAAACTGAAGATGAATGAGGGAATGGCCCAGACCCTATATGTCTGCAATATTATCCTCTCCATTATTGTTCCCTAGCCTGTTTTCGTTTTTAAGTTCAGCAGTACCTTTACGTTGCACAACAAACATCCAGAAACACCATTAGTACCTCCATCTACATGAAATACAAACTAAGAGAATTGAAAAGTAGGGTTTAAATATAACCTGAAGAAGCTGTCTTTTCTGACATTTCCTACAAAATTATTTCTAGACCATGCTGGGTCCCCATGGAATAATTTATTTCCTGACGTGGTATGAACCATCTTTCTCTAAAACTGAGTTTCCAACCACTTTTCAAACACATATTCTACAGAATAAATATGTTTCTGTGAGGTAATAAATATATCCAGTCAATAGCCGTCTTCCCTAATCCTCTCTGTGGGTGCTGTATGCCATCAGATGGAGCAAGACTCTGTCAGTTCTGAGAATTCCTCTTAGAATAAGTGACTCAAAAGAGAAAGCAATTCATAATGTTTTTGAAAGAAAAAAGCTCAAAGAAAGCAAGGACACTGCTCAGATGTTATCTGGATGCAAGGACTGTGAAAACAGAGAACAATGAAGCAGGCAAGACACAAGCCAAGGCTGCATAGAACTAAATGGAAGAAATCAGAAGTGTAAGTTTAAATGATATTGGAGAGGAATTCCTTTTTCTCCTCTTCAAACGAATGAGAGTAGATGTATTTGTTCTCACTCCTAAAAGTGCTTTGATAAATGCTACTGGCCTAACTGAATGGTCTGTGTGTTTTTATAAGCTCTGTAAAGTCACTGCCTATAATTGTCTCCAGTTGCGATT
The DNA here is from genome assembly GCF_023343835.1 of Lagopus muta. Lineage (NCBI taxonomy): Eukaryota > Metazoa > Chordata > Aves > Galliformes > Phasianidae > Lagopus > Lagopus muta. The sequence goes on along the minus strand of NC_064438.1, from coordinate 21,140,592 downwards.
ATCCTGCTCAGAAGGTCTGTTGATACTAATACAACAGCTAAGACTCTTTTCAACATCAGTTCTTGTTAAATTTTTAACTTAGCCACATAAAAAAGACCAGGTTACTGTATATAAAAACAGTACAACCTATAAATATAATCAGATGTATATATTAAGTTCTAGGTAAATGTTATATCTTCCATTTTGAAGATGCTGAAGGCTGCAAAGAAGATGATATTGTAAATTCTTTATTACTTACAGTCTCTCGTCCTTCATGTAGACCTAGTATCATATCATGCAAGTTCAGTACTTATGTGCATGACAGATATTATGTTCATTTGTCACGCATTAAGTCAAGGGGATTCTGTGTGTGTGGATGTAGAGTCACATGATAGGAACTGCCTTGCCTACTCAGCCATCACATCAGGTAAAAAACAAGAGGATGGACATACACAAATAAGGTAAAATGCAAACCACAAGCACAAAAGTTTGGTATAAAGTGAACACATATTAAGTCTAATGATTGTCAACGGTTACACTGGCAGACATCAGCTTTAAATAAATACTTGTATAAAGATAATTAATTAGCTCTGCAAATGTTTGTGCAAGAGTTCTTAAATTTCCACTTTCTCTTTTTGTCTCCCATATGAAAGAATATTTAAATACTCTCCATAACAAGAGGCTTTAACAGAAAAACGATTAAAGGGAAAAAAGGCTTTTTTTTCTGATTTATTTATCTTATAAACTACCTATCTTGTTAAAAAAAAACAAAACAAAACAAAAAAAAACCCAACACAAAACTGTTAAGTACATTATGCACGATGATTTTTCTGTCAGGTGTAGAAGTGGCAAATTTTGTGAGCCATCTGGATGGTTTCCTAGAGAGTACTGCTGTAGATCTGTTGTTGAATGTTCATGTGAGTAACAACAGCGCTGGGAGAAGTAACAGTGAGGGTAAGTGGAAAAAACTGCAGCCAGGAGTGAGAAAATTCATTTCAGATACTTGGTTGAAGGATAATAATTAGTGGCACAGAATAAAGGAACAAACAAACAAACAAACAAACAAAAAAACCCTGGTGTTTTTTATTGGGGAAGACAAAAGGACAAAAGACATAAGGACTAAACTCTGACTGAATAGTGTATGCAAAAAGACATAAGGACTAAAGTCTGACTGAATAGTGTACGCAGTTAATAAAGTACCTTTTAAACTTTAAAAATAAAATCTCAACATTTGCATCACAGAAATTCTTCACATTAAAATTTCTTGTTTAAATGGGGAGAATATTATGCAAAATATTTACTCATCAGAGTAGTAGTAGTGACTGCACGTTATTGTGACTGTAAAAAAAAAAAGCCTGTAAGGGCTGAAAACACAGGTGTAGAGAGGCCTCCTTTTTCCCCATTAGCTAAGTGTCAAGGTAAAGCACTACACAAAAACTACACTTTTAGAAAACACTGGTGACTTTTCCTTGAAACAACAGTTTTCAAAAGGAAAAGCTGTAACGATTACATATTCAAATTAAGCAAACTTACAGAAGTGAACTTCCATAGAAAATTATTGCAGTAAAATTTAACTTCAAACATCATGTGCGTGGTAGCAGGAAAACTATTTTAAAGGATGAAGGCAAACAATTAAAAGTGTAAAAAGCCTTCAACAGTACTTAAGGACACCATATTGAATCCTCAGTATAAATGTTTATCCCTATCAAAAGTAATCCAAATGACAAAAAAAGAGTGTGGTTAAAAGACATCCTTCAAAACACAGGAGTCACATCCAAAGGTGGAAAACAGAAAAAGCATAAAAATTCTTGTAACTGAAATATAGAAACATAATAAGGTCATGTCAGAACTGATTCTGAGAAGTACATTGCCAAAGGCATAAAAATTGATATTAAAATCTCTCTGAAACACATAAAAAACAAACATCCTTCCAATTTCTATACAGCAGAGAGCTGAGCTCCAATGGAGGAAGCACTGGAGGATGCTGTGGCCATAGCAAAAAGGCTGAAGAACGACTTACATTAGTGTTAACTGCATGGGAGCTGAAAAAGTCCTTGCACCAAAACCTTTACTTATAGGGGACACTTCTAAGGAACTGTCTCAAAGTGAAATGTCATCAGAAGAGGTTTTAGAAGGGATCAATAAAATGTGTAATAACAAAAAACATAGGAAAGCAATGGTACTAACTCAAGAATTCTCAAACTTGCTGTTGAAATACTAACTGCTCTAAATGAGCTACTAATAAATAAGTCCTCATATCACCAAAAAAGAGCAAGTAGCAAAACTAACATCTGTTTTCAAAAGGACTCCGTGGGGTGCGTGGGAACTAGGAAGATTCAGACATTTTTCACGTGCAGTAAATTGACTGAAGTAGTGATAAAGGATATAAAAATAGACATGGACAAATATGACAATCCCAACAACAGTCAATAAGGCTTTTCTTAAAAAAATAAAAAAGCATTCTATGCTTTGCAAATCCAGCTGAGAGTTTTGGTAATGTGTCATCCTCTTGATATAGCACGTTTCCAAATTTTTTTCATTATGCTTTTGTCCAAAACTCTGTTCATCCTAGAAGAGTACACTCTCATAAAAAGAGACTAGGAGAATATGTAAAAAACGTAGAATGAGAAATGACTAGGAGGAAGTGTATAAAGCATGATTATGCACTGCTTTTTATAACAGAAGAAACAGATTGCTGAGTGAAATCGCTTAACAAGCTTAAAATAAGAAATCAATTGTTTACTCAAGGTGTGATTAAACTGTTGAATACAGTGTCATAGAATACAGAGATCAAAATCTTGACAGGATTTAAAAAGTGACCCAAAAAACGATGGTCATTAAGTACACACTGCACTTTGTTATTCTAAAATGTGGATTTAATCACTGAGCTAATATTTGTTCTATATGGCACAGATTCCTTTCATGAACATCTTATGGTCAGAGAGAGGACACCATTGGCTGCTGCTGTTCCAATACTTTCAAATATCAATACAGAAAATAAGCTTTATAAGGTGACCTTGATATTAAATGTCTTGATATGTATGTCTTGATATTAAATATTGTATGACTGAAAAGAACAGAAAAGTGATGGAAATGTTATGGGGAGAAACTACCTTCATTTTTGCTTTAATTATTATTAAGCCTCAAGAAATACATTAATTCAAACCAGATACAGAACCGGTAGAAGCATATTCAGTATCAGTGTCACCAAAGATACGTGATGAAAGTCTGTAAGGATAATGTTGAAACTAAGGTAGTTAGATTGGCTTCCAATTCTCACCAAAACCCTAGCTATTGCATTGCAGAGTTTCTCCAGGCTTTTCTTTCCCCTCTACAAAATGGGAGAACTCCCTGAGTAACTCTCCATTTCCAGTGCTGTAAGCATAAATATTTAATGTTTCAGAGCACCCAGAAGATGCGTTTGAGAAGACTCCTAGCACGATGCAGTGCCATTACTCTTTACATTTTGTTTATAAGCCTTCAGCCAGTTTTCAGCCCATACAACAAGGGCTCACATCCAAGACTAGCTGAATTAATTCTTATAAAACCTTGTGAGGCATTGAATCAATACAGTGTTTACTGTTTAACTTACTTATTGAAGAATATTTTATATTAATATAGTGCTTCTCAATCTGAATGATCCTGAAGCACTTTGGAAACTATTTAAATTTAAAGGCAGCACTAAAATACTGCACTAGCAGAAAGCATATAGAAAGGGGAAGATTACAGCCAAGGACAACAGGGCAAACTATTTATGCTATAAGAAATTATTTTGAAACCTTTCATGCACACTGACTGCAGTTTGTAGAAATCCTAGAATACTCTGTTATTACTAATGGTGCTGTCAAAGCAAGACAGAAACTGAAATATAATGTACCGCTCGGGAACCATGTGCCTCTCAGAATCCTTTCTGGCCCTGTGGTATCATGTGTTCTACTCTCTTCTGTTCCTTCAGATGTGATGAGAGTTATGTAGCTCTGAAGCTGTCCTGGAGCCATATAATCCCTGAACGTGTTTCTCACTTTTATGGAGCTTGGGTTTGCTTCAGAATTGTTGTCTTGCTGCTGAAGTAGATTTTATTTAGAAACAGGAAGCTGTGCAGCTGAGAGGCATAAGCTATGTCTATCTTCACATCCTGTACTCCAATGCACGTGGTAGCATGTGTCAGTGAGATCTGGGATTTCTCTAACATACCAGTAAACTCTTTCCACTGCTGTAACAGGCATGCAAGCTCCTTCTCTCTCCCATTCTCCCTTCTCTCTCCTTCTCTCTCATGGAATTGCTAGCAGGTGTCTTCTACTCTGAATTCCACCCAAAGGATCTTGTACTCAACTGCAGTTTGAGACATTCATAGGAAGGCAGAAAGAAGGACAGGGAGACACATGCTGGAAAACCAGCATGGTGGACATATGTGAGAAGAGTGGGACTGACAGCTGCTTCAGCATTTGAGTCCTTTCCTCTGATTTTCCTTTCCTGGATGGTGCTAAATAGACAGCATTCCTTTACCATAAAGTGAGACAGACTTTGATATTCCTGATTTTTTTTTAAGAGTGTCAGTGTTCCTAACCAGACTGTGTTCTTTGACAGACCTGTTACTAAGCCTGCAGTGGCTTCTTAAATTCCGTGTGATAGCTTTATTCTCTGTATCATTTCCTATCTATTGGAGAAATTTTTCTCTTCCTTTAGGATAGGATTTACACAGTTGCTGACAGGAGGAGAAACGCTGTGGATATTCTTCTCTTCTCCCCTTCATTCCAGAGTCATTAGCAAAATTTCCATTGATTTTAGGGGCCAGAAATCTCAGCCTGATGTTAGTCTGTAACAAAAAGGAACTTCACAAAACCTTGAAGTCTAGAATAGATACACATGACCATGTTTTCAAAGGTTTAAGATAGATATAAAATTTAGGTTATGAATGTGACACAATCCCAACAAATTTTGTACTGCATGAATTAATTTTTGGAATTTACCTGGCAGGAAGAAGCAAGCTGAGCTTCTTAGGATTTTTTTTTAAATATATAATTAGAATAATTTTTTATTAAGATCAATTTTAGATCAGTTACCCAACAATAAATCTAAAAGTATGTTAAGTCCTGGGAACTGCAATGTAAGCAGAATCTAGATACGAATTATAAATAGGAATGCCCTGCTTTTCTGGCCCCCAACAAATCTCAGTACTAACCCTTCCTTCCCATGAAAAAACCTGCCAACTCCAGAGGCTTTCTTATGACAGCAAGAAAAAAGAAAAATAGCTGTAATTATTCACAATGAATAGTTATCGTTAACTCCAAAGAAAATAAGGTTGTAGCACATAATTTAGCAAAAGCTGCTCTTCCAAACTAGATTCATGTTACTTTTGTCAAAATTTGACAGCGATAATAAATCCCATGAGGTGCAGATCATCCTTTTATTCTGTACTTAGTGTCCATCAGAATGAGGCCTTGATGCACATCAGAATGTCCTTGATCTTACCAAATTGTAAGTAAAATAAAATAAACCATTGCCTTTCCTTCACCAGTTTCTTGATCCAAGCAAAATGAACATGCTGTTCTGAACTCAGTCATAAAATACCCTTGTGAGGGACACTGAAAGAAAATCCATTGTTTTCTACTGAAAATTTTATTGGAATTTACATTTTTGGAATTTAGCTTTTGTCAATACTTTCCAAAATGAAAATGCATTCCATCTATTTCTTCTTCTCTTTCTAAGAAGAAAATGAAGCAATCAGAGGAATAGTAAAATGGGTAGGATGAGATTTAAAAGTAAATACATAGAAAGGACTCAGCAGAGTTCTTGCTGAGATCAGAAATGGAAAAACAGTCATGGCCATGTTAATTTCTAGCTATTCTTAGTCTGAATTACTTTAATATTATGCTGCCTATCTTGCACAGGCAAAGTGAACATGTAGCCCAGCAGTAGCTGTGAGAACACGTTAGGATGTCCTTTGTTCTATTCAGAAATTAGCATCTTAATTCACATGGACATTTTGATCATACAGGCCTCTTTGTGCCAGTCACTGAACTAGATGATAAAGTTTTTGTGTAAATACATCTACACATGTATATGGATGTTTCTGTTTTTCATATTATACAAAAAGCTCATAACCAGGGCATAAGGCACAGATAATGCTTAGATAAGATGTGAAACAATTCCACACAAAATTAAAAGTTAATCACTTTCCCTGCAGTTTGGTTTAAAAGGAAATTAACGTAATTGAACAGAGACAACTCTATTTCGCAAAAATATTACAGCCAAAGGTAATTTTTTTTGGGGGGGGGGGGAGGGGGGAGGAATAGAAATATTTTAGTAGCCAATTTCAACTTCAATGAAATAACTTACTAGAAAATTAAATACATTTTCTCTTAAATGTAATAATGAATTCTATTGTCTGCATTGCTCAGGCAGGCAGAACTGGAATATAATTGTGTTTAATACAATCAAACACAGTCTCCATTAAAAGTTATAATGCAGTTTATTGTCTACTCTACTCAGGAAGAACAATACAATGAAATTCTTGTATCTAAGTCACTCAGAAAATACACGTATCCTATTATATACCTGTTCTGAACCTTACATCTCCACAGCTCTCCAGGCTGGTCTGTCTTGTCTGCCCTTGTAGTGAGCCCATGTTGTTCCCAGCTGAACAAAGACTTGCACAAAGTAAATCGGCTGGACTCTAAGCAGCAAGCTTTCCAAAGCTCTAATCCCAAAGCACTTTTCTTATGTTTTCAGCATCTCTCATTCATAATGCCCAATAATAGAGCTTAGTTTTATATTGACCATAATAAGGAGTAATTTATGTTTCTCGAGAAAATACCGTGTGTTAAATGTTGTGGTAGAGCCACTGTTTTTTACAATGCAGAACAAGATGCTTGTGGAAGGACGGTAATGCAAACAAAAAAGTGGCAAAGAGAAGTAAGTGAATCTTGGTAATATTTTATAACTAATTGAGCATCCTTTATGGGAAGAACACCTTCAATAAACCTTATTTTTCCTCATGAGATCGGGACAAAGGATGGGAAGACAAAGTACGGAATTCAGAAAAGTGATCAGGGATTGTGGAAAGAGTAAAACATGACACCAACAGGTACTGTAGATACAAGCAAGAATCTTTCCTATCCTATGAGGTTTATTCTGAAAAATGTCTTGATGTAGCTAGAAACTTTCAGTGAGAGTCACATCAAACCTGGTAAGTTTGGAATCATTTTTTTCTAGAAGGAGAATCCCTCCTTGTACAAAGGGGCATATCTACCTTTCTCTAAATTTAGTTTAATTGGTTGTGTAAATTGGTTTTGTTTTTTTTTTTCTTTTTTCCTGAAAATGAACTTTCTCTCATATATGAACCCAGTGACACAAGCAGAGGATTTCTGATGCCTTTCCTGCTCTCTACTTTATTACTTTGTCATGTTTTCTTACAGCCATTAAGTATCAAGGACTGCATTGGTGTGGAACCAGAAAGCTCGAAGGACAAAGCTGTGCTGTCACAATGTTCACTGTGTTATCTCCATCAAAAATCTGACTAACGTTGGAAATAAATATTTTTTAATATTTTGAGTGACATTTTAGCTATAAATAGGATTGTTGTTGGAGGTCTGAATGGCCAAAAGAAACTAAATTTAAGCAGAACTTCTGGTTACAGACATTTACTTCTTTGACTGTGATTCCACTTTACAACTCTACATCTTTCACTGATCTCTTTTGTTCCTGATAACTATGTGCAGAGAACTAGCATTTTTGGCGTGGTGGCCTGCAGAAGGGGTATAGAAACATTCCAGACAATGGTAATTGTAGATCTACATGGGTTATAACTAGTGCAATTTAAAAATTATACAAAACCTGAATTAAGCGAGTATTAAGTCTTAGTTGTAGGCACATTTATTTGGGTAACTCTAAAAAACGTTGATTGAAAACTTAATATTTTAACAGTGTCTCAATTCAGAGGTTTCAATTGTGCTGTAGGTACCAGTATGTCCATCTTATCATTTCAATTTAAATCTGACATGTGGATTTTGTCCTATTGGAAGTAATTATGGCTATTTTCATTATGGAAAAGCCTGGAAATTTCAATCAAAATTAGAAAGCTTTTACCAAGTAGTGTAAAAAAGTGTGACAAGGCATAATTCCAACCCTGAGAAGTTTTTAATTTAAACAGACTATGTAAAATGGGAGACCTATTTGTGTCTGAAGGCATCCAACCATTAGATCTTGACTATTATACTGTAAAAGGCCTACCCAAATAGAAATGGGAATTGAAAATAATTTCTGTGGGATCCTGGCAAGTCTTTCCAAAATGGAATCCCTTGTAATTTCTTCACCTTAAAGAATTATTTGTAATTTTGTATGGGTAAAACAAACTTCTGACTTGCATCCATTATTGCCCTTGTGTTTCAGAGCTGGCTCCGGTGTCCCAGCTTGCTGGTGTAATCACTCCCAGGCCTTGCAGATGCTTCTGTTGTAACTTAGCAACAAGCCCTTCTCCAGACGTTACTTTCTCTATATCCTAAAATATTCTATATGCATTTGCATTCTAAAGTTACCTTCAGCTTAAAATTCTAGTTTCTCTTCTTCTTATGCTCCAAGGATTCTAGGAATGATATCAGGATTGTGCAACTAATTCTTGGCATGAATCAATATTATAGTTTACTCCTAAAACTTAATTTCAAAGTTCAGTATGAAGATAAAACCAGCTACCCAAAGGTAAGACATTCTGTACTTATTGCACAGCTCAGTTTTGCAACTGTCTATACTAAATAGTTGTACAGAAATTTGAGTACTGAAAAATATATGAGAGAAAATAAATAATTAATACCATATATCATATCCAATAGAAAAAAAAAAAAAAAGAATAAAAAAAATCAAAGCCTTTTGCTCTAGACCATTCTGCGTTCTTCTGTGTGTCATAAAAGCAGAATGATTTTATTACTGATTACTTACAAGGAGTTTGAAACTGAACTGTTGAATAGTTTCTATTCTCCTAATCTTAGGACTTTCATGCTCTGAACTTCATAATGTGGCACGTATTTTTCTGTGTTTGATTGCTTTAAAAAAAAAAAAGATTCAGACTTTTATCTTTGAATGAACTAAAACCAACCTCTGATTTGCTTTCAGTATGCTTCACATTTTAAGGATGTTTACAGACATTCCCAGGTGAGATTAATCTGATGATCCCACAAGACTGTAGCTGCAAGTTAAGCTCTCTGAAACCCATAGTAAATTTGAGAATCTTTGAAAGTACAAAGTGGTAAAAATAGTGTTATAAACTGTAAAAAAAAGAAAACAACCAACAAACCCACATTGTGGAAATCTGTACAGTAAATATGGCAGGAGTGATTGTGGAGAGGGCTTAACTTTCATCTCATTATAATTGGTCTTTTTCTAATCCTAAATCTACATTTGGGCACACAAGAGTCACAATATATGTATTCACCCAGTGTACTGAAAATAGCAGCTTGACCTATCAAGAGTCCAGGTTAGTGCACTAAGCTTAGAATAATTTTTCTTTTCTCATGAATAATAATGATCACCTTAGATCACATCATCTTCTCTGCCACAAGGTGAGAGGGGAACACTGCAGCAGCAATACCATGGCTAATGTTACAGAATCTGTTCCATTTTCTCAGTAACCTTTCAATAAGTGGGGAATGTTAGGTTTGATAAGGACAGCCATCTATTCCTACAATCCCCTCTCAAACCATAACAATGAAGTAGTAAAATAACTTCTGTTTTAACATAGTGTAGTTATACAAAAGTTTCACTGGAATTTTATCCTAGAGAACTGAAATTCTTCATGTATACATACATTAACCCAGGACTGTTCACAACAGCTTTTTAGGAAATGGTTCTTGCAGACTGGTGGTTGAGAGAGGATAAGTGAAGACAAATAAATATATTTGATATATATTTTCAATACTTGGCATTTTTTAGTTAATATGCATTCACTCGTTAGAAAAGTTGAAGGCATTCACTCAGAAAAATGTAGAACTCTGGGGAGTTAGATGATAAAATCCACTGCAAATAACGGACACAACTTTCTTGCAGTGTGCAGCTCTTGTGCTGGAATTTGTTTTATGAACACTTTGCTGAACAGTCACTATTAGCCAAGACATTCACAGATATTTTGTGCTTGCTTTGAAACAGCCACGAATAAAGCACAGGAAGAACATATTGAATTATTCACTATGCACACATTCCCAAATCAGCTTTGCTGGAGAAACAAGCCTTTTAGTGAGAATCTAGTGAAGCAGTGTCTCTCTGCATAGTCAGCTGCCCCGTCTACAAGAGTGAACAGCTGGATACCAGTCTGAAGGGAGGAGGGTTCTGGATCACCCAGGGTCCAGTTCAACATGAATCCTCACGTTTCTCCTCAAATGGTTGCTTGAGCTGCCAGGAATAATCCAAATTCCAAGCAATTCCAATGAGTTAGCATAGTTTTCAAGTCCTTGGGCTGCTAAGGCCTCACTGCTCATAGCTCAATTTGTAACAAGAGAGAGAAATTTCTGCCACATCTGTGATACCCACTTTTAACCACTAGCAAAAGATAAAGCTTTAATTTGGCCTTAGGAGTCTTGGAGCAGACTTCACCTTGAGTTTTGGTTTACCTGTCTTTGTATTTATATATGTATATATGTATATGTATATGTGTATATATATGTATATATACATATATATATATATATATATAGGTAAAGATTTTTGAAGTGAGGGAAGGAGCAGACAGAAAAACAGCTGGTGCAGGAAATTAAATAGGCTTAAAGAGCAATAGAATAAAGTAGTGGAACAAAAAGCCATTACGGACTGTTAAAAACAAAGATACTGTCCCTAACTCAGAAAGATTCTGAGCTGCAAATTTCTGGATACTGCTACAGTATCTCTGGTATACATTGCAGGACACTTGTCCTGATCTTATACTCTGCCCAGGGGGAACACATTGCTAGCCACTCTTGGAGAAAAGACACTGAGCTGGATGGACTTTTTTTTGACTCAGTATGGACATCATTATTTTTGTGGGACAAAACATCAAATTTCAATGACATTGCTGTCGACATCATTGCTATGGAAACCAACTGTACTGCTGGCTACACTTTTAAAATACATTAGGGATGAAGCACTTGTATCAACTCATGGAAATCAACCAACACCTTTTGCATTTTTTCATGTTTTTGTCTAATGACCCAGCAATGAGGAGCTGTCAAGCTTGGCTAGTGACTAGCATAACATACAGAAAAGTTATACAAGTTCCATACTGATGAGGCTCTGATATCTGCATAGGGACATCTTAGAAATCAATTTGGCTTTCATAGTGCAAATACAAGAGGTGGAGGTTCAGGGGTCGTTTAGCCCAGAGCCTGTTTTCTCTCCTCAGGAGCATCTGGGTGCAGGGAAAACATGAGGTCTCCAGCAGTAGCTGCCATAAAGGCCACAGAAGCTACAGATCACTACAATTGTGGTTCTGTGCAGGGAATTTCACCAGTTGGAAGAAGGTCAAATCTAACAATATCAGCATCCTCCACAGTTCTGTCAGACCTGCTGTTTCTAATGTGATTACAGGAGGGATTGATTTCTTTTGTAAGATTTATGTTGAAGGTAACTAACTCAAATATTTATTTCAGAGATTCATTCAAAACCTGTGACTACTGACAGATATCCCTGTTATATGGGTCAGTGTCTTTGCACCTTGTAAGTCCCCAGGGAGACGCTGCAAGGTACTGACCCTTTTTTCCCAATGAGGTAGCTGTGGTGTACATGCATCTTCTTACATTGTGAAAAAAACAGGCATTGCCTCTTCTCTCCCTAGCTGATTAATGGTGAGGATACATTATCAGAGCTAATAGGAGTCAAATGAAGAAAACTAGTCAACTGAAACCCTGCAAATTGGTTCCTGTGCTTTCTCCATCTCTTCTAATACCTAATGCCAGGGATTTTCATTCTTGTCCAGCCAGGGCTAAAAAGGAAAGGATTAGAAAGTAAATAACTCCCACATCTGCAATAGGGGAGCAGTCAGCTGTTTCATTGGCCCATTTATTAGCAGGACAGAAATGTAAATCTACATGAGAGAAATGTTTTTTCCTCCTGTACAACCTGTCATTCTTCTTCGAAAAGTAGATGTGGATACTAGCATTCCACCTGTATGGCTTTATCTGTGTGTCTTTGCATCTTTATTATTCTCTGCCCCATGCTACATGACCTTTACTGAGGTGAAATTATGGCTGTTTTCAATGGGAATTTTGCTACTGAGAAGCAGGTAGGATTTGAGCCATTCATCTTGGATGTCCTACTTTAAATTTTTTTTTTTAAATTATTATTATTATTTTTATTTTTTTATTCCTTCAGTACTCTGCTGTAGAGCCGCATAAGTTGGCAGAACTCTCCTGCTCACAGTGGCTAGGTGGTGCTGTTTTGAAGACCTACTTAGAAGCCCAGCTGAGATTTCTCACTGGGAGGTGATACTTTGTCTACCCTAGCTCTCTGTCAATTGCTATCAGTGACTACCAGGGATGAGAAATCTTATAAGGGATAGCTGAGAAGCAGTGTTATGAGCTCTACTGATACTTAGATAATATTACAGAACCACAGAATCATAGAATGGGCTGGAAGGGACCACAGGGATAGTCAAATTCCAGCCCTTCTGCCACAGGCAGAGCTACCAACCTCCAGATTGGGTACTAGACCAACTTCCCTCTACCATCATCTTCCCTCCTTGTTGCTTTCCTTTTCTGTCTTCTGTTTCTATTCACCTACTACACAAGTGAAAAGTGAATCTGCAAATTCTATAGTTACTATTCAATTTCCATGAAAAAAAAAAAAAATAAAATAAAAGCAATAGAGACCAAATAGAAGAGAAAGGGCTACCAGTCTCCTGTAAGAGAACAGAAGAACAGATAATTACATTGATGTTTGATTGATGTTCGCAGCTCTACTCTTTTCAGAGGTGATGGCTGGAAGTAGGGAATAGGGAACAGGCACTTTACCAGTGAGCATTTTCCCCTGCCAGTGTGGCCTGATGAGTGTGTGCCTCCATACTCTAACCATACACCATGCTGCTTTTCATACCTTGTTATAACCCTTTCTTTAAGACTTACTGCAGGGATACATAACAAATGCATTGCTCCTCTGGCTAAGAGAGAAATGTTCTGGGAAAGAAAGTACAAACTCATTTCCTATACATAGAAAGATTAATTTCCTCTACATGGATATATTTTATTATCTCTAGAATTGCTCTCTTTCTCTCTTGCTTCTTTTACCCTGATGAAGTTTATCTCTCAACATCAAGTCAAGGTAATCTCTCCACCTTGACACAGAGTTTGATTTGGTAAGCCTATTGGTATAAGAGCCGTTGTGACACAGCACACAGAGTTGTGGGCTTTTCTTACTGAATATTTTACTTGAAAGCCAAAGAAACCAATTTGTTTTTCTGTCTAGTTTAGAAACAGTATATTAACATAACAGTGAATAATATAGAAAGCCTGGACTATCTTCCCTCTCTGCTCTCATTATAGTAGTAATATATTAAAGTAGTGCAGAGCCACATTGCTTTCACCATATTGTCACATATGCCTCTATTTATTCCTATTTAAAGAATATTAAATTAAGCATGTCAAGCTAATGGACTTTGTAATAAAACATTGCAAATACAATGGGTTTTGTCTTCTTCTATGACTAATTTTTTCGTTGTTGTTATTTTTCAGTTGGAATTCCTTGAAGACTGTAAAACTTCTTTGTATTCTTTTCTTTAGAGATTAACTTGCCATCCTTCTAAACAAAAAGTCAGTGGCGATGCTCAAACCATTCTCATCTTGAAGTAGCAAATGATTAGCATCAAGCTCTGAACTGATGAACAGTATGAGAACATCAAATCACTGGATGTATCTAATTCTGTATCTGATAAGCAAATAGACATCTTGCTGGACTGTAAACTTTAAGTCGTATGAATAGAACAAGAACCACAATGGAACCTGACCTGGACTTACATGTCTTATTAAAACAGCAAGAATGACATGGTAATAATAACGTTATCAATGTATTCTCTTTCTTGGATATTCTGAGTATTCTGGACACACACTTGTTATGCAAATACCTAAAAGCAACATCACAGTAATGAACTAGTAAATGTTCTACTGCATTCCTTAATCTCTCTAGACTGATATTATAAATACATATTTCTAGTCTTTGTAAATGTAAATAAGAATGAATTGTTTTCATCTTATGAGCTACTTATGAAACTTTATTATTTTCTGATAATTAATCAAGGCACGTGATTGTCACTCAATCTGCATTTTTCTTGCTTATAAGTGGTTCATCACTGAAAGAATAACATAGGAGCAAAACAGGAGAAAAAAAAAATAATGGCCATTGATTACTGCTGTTTAATGTGAAGATATATATTATCAAGAAAAAACACATCCCAAGCTTTTATAAATATAAGAAATCTTTTCACATTTAATTTTTTGGCAATCGCTAAAATGGCTCAGCCTAAAAAACTGTCTGTTTTTAGAAAACTAAGGACTGTCTCAGTATTGCTCAGCTAGCTATGTGGTTTCTCCAAGAGCATGAATGCTGTCCACTTACTGCAAACTACTACCCTGGTGATCCCCTGAGTACAGAAAATTCCTGCAGCAGAAAAAAGCAATATTTTCACGTCATTGTAACTGTGTTCCGTCCCATTTGATAATTTTATACCTTTCAGAACTATGTTTTGTTGTTTTTTTTTTTTTTTTTTTTCTGATGGAAGTTGTAAAACATGAAAGAACAAGAAAAATGTTTCTGAAAATGTCTGAAAGCAACAATTGGGAAGCTATAAACCTGATCCTCTACAGGATTTTAGCTTTCTTTGTTTAGGGTACTGCTGGATAACCATGTTGGTTACATGCTGATTCAGTCATCCTTCACAGGACTAAAATAATATCTCACAACATATGTGCTAATTTCCATTGCTTGTCCTTCAACATAAAACTGTTTTTTGTACAGCGAAGCTGTAATGATGATATGAATGATGATACAAACAACATCCTCTGTACAGTCATTAACACTCTTAGATATTTATCAGCACTCTTAACCTCAGCTTATAGCTGAGGAAAATGAGTTATAAAAAATTGTGGGAGGAGAAAAAGACCATAGAAGTTCAAGATGAGGTTAGATTGCAAGAGATCCACTCTGCCAGACCAGTGTTTGTTTTTATATAATTACCTCAGGCATATACATCATTGCCCTAAGACAGTTTTTGAAGCACACTCATGTCCATGACTGAATAATGTGATGTCATGAGCATGATGTGCACATATCAGTGTTTGTGTGTCAAAGGGGAACTCAAAATTTAAAGATCTAGCAAAAAGAAATATCTCTGGACAAAGTAGCAAATAATCTAGCAGCCATTTCATTTTAGTTAAATGTTTCTTTTATCTTCAAAATTGCTCAAGTATGAAAGCCCTTCTTCATTCTTTTGAGAATGATGATTTAATGGCAACTCATCACAAGAGGCATAGAATCTTGATGACAAATCCATAAAGCCTGAAAAAGACTGTAGTGAAATGTGTCTCCTAATTTAAGTGTTAGCTATTCTACTGCTTAATACAATGAAATAGAAAAAAAAGAAGCTGCTATGGAGACGTGTGGAGATTTAGTGTGGCTTGAGTGCCTGCACCTAAACCAAACCTCACCCCCCTCCTACTTTGCCTCCCCTGTGAGCAGCTTGCAGAGCTGCTGGCCCAGGTGTGATTCTCAGCTACTCCCAGACCAGCTCCCCCACCTGTCTGAATAGTCCTGCACACGCTAATGAGCTTAGGAGAAGCAATATTTGTGATGTCATGACTACGTTGCGATGCTATAAAACAAAGGACCCAACATGCAAGAACAAAACATGCATCTTCCAATGATTTTCTGATGCTTAAATACCTTCTACCTGCTTTTCTAATGTATTTGTGCTTTGTTTTCAACAGCTAACAGGATCAGTATATTTTCATTTTCACCTGAAAATACTTTTCATGGCAATGCCCGTTTCTAGAAATATCAGATTTAGATGTCCTGGTTGATCCAGTCCCCTAACATTCCTGCATGGGTTACTATGCATATTAATTCATTTTACATAGTGAAATCATGAATATTTTAAACTAGATTTTCAACATAAGGAGTTGTGCTCCAATTAAACCAAGTTTGGAGGTCGGGTATCCTGACTTCTCATTGAGTTACTTGAGCTTCTATTCTATAGTCAAAACACACCAACAAAAGCTGCAAATACAAATGTTTTCTGGGATGTCCCTCTATTTAAATCAGGTTTTCTGGATTTCTACAAAGATATATTCTAACATATTGTTGCTGTTTGGAAGCTCTACTCTGAAACCCAGAACTTTACATAGCTTCAAAGAAGGTTACTCTGATAATTACCAGCTATGGATCCTTCACTGCACATGGAGTTAACAAGTATATTTAATTTCTGTGAGATTAAATGTATACCACAAATATTTAAAATGTAAAATTATTTTTTCAAGATGAATGAATTCACTCTATTACTGGATATTTCAATAGCCTCAACACTAGCAAAATAAGCCATTTACCCATAAATTTGAGACAAATCTTTTTCTTTTTGGTAAAGTCTAATTATGCTTTTTTTTTCTGGGCTGCAAGATCACATTGCTGGCCTGTGTACAGCTTATCATCCACAAGTACAACAAAGTCTTTCTTAGCAGGGCTGTTCTCTATCCTTTAATTCCCCAGCTTGTACTGATACTGGGGGTTGCCATGATCCAGGTGCAAGACCTTGTATCTGGCTTTGTAGAACATCATGATACTCTCCTGGGCCCACTGCTTGAGCCCGTCTAGGTCTCTCTGGATGCCATCTCATCCCTCAGGTATATCAACTGTACTGCACAGCTTGGTGTCATCCGCAAAAATTCTGAGGTTGCATTTGATTCTGCAGTTGATGTTACTGATGAAGATATTAAAGAGCATCAGTCCTGGTTCTGACCCCCTGAGGGACACCAATCGTCACTGATCTCCATCCAGTCACTGAGACACTGATCACCAATCTCCGGGTCTCATCTTACAATCAGTTCCTCGTCCAACAAACAATCCACCCATCAAATCCATTCGAATTTAGAGAGAAGGATGTTATGGGAAACCATGCCAAAGGCCTTACAGAAGTTCGGACAGATGACATCATTGGCTCTTGCTTTGTCCGTTGATGCAGTTACACCATCATAGAAACCCTCTAGGTTGGTCAAACAGGGGTTGCACACAGAGAAGCCATGTCAATTGTATTGTATCACCTCCCTGTCTTCCATGTGCCTTAGCATAGCTTCCAGAAAGATCTGTTGAATGATCTACCGTCTACAGAATGAGGCTGACAGGTTGGTAGTTCCCTGGGTTGCGCCCAGGTTTCTACCTTTCTTACAAATGGGTGAAATATTGCCTATTTTTTGAATCTCCAGGGACACCTGACCCCCATGACTCCTCAAGTATCACTACTTCAGCCAATTCCCTCAGGACTCTGAGATGCATCTCATCAGGACCCATAGATTTACGGATGCTCAAGTTAATTGGGTGATCGCAAACCTGATCTTTGTTTAAGGCAGGTAGGACATTGCTCTCCCAATCTCTACCTTCCATAGGCAGTTTACAGCCTCACGGCAGTTGAAACAGAGCACTCCCTGGACTGTGGATCTCAGGGAATCTGTGATTTGAAAACCATGGGGTTCAGAGCTCTAGCAACCAAAGGAAACAAACTACTTAGAGTTTTGTTTAAAGTCAAACCAAAATCATGTTTCAAAATATTATCTGAGAAATATAACTTACGATTCCTGCCAATGTCATAAACAAGATTGTTAACAGCAAAGAAATCTGATACATGCAGGTGTTAGTAGCCCATCAGCAACACACAGAAATTGGAAAGATTTTATTTCCTGATATATTAAAAGATATAGATAATACCTAAACAACAGAAATGGATAAAGCAAGATCAATACCTCATAAATGCAAAGAATCTTTCATGTAGGAAATACAGGCACTATTGGATTTAGCTTATATGCCCTAAGGTGCTTGATAAATTCAACTCTGTTGTTGCAATGAGGTGTACTGAACTAAAAATGATGTATACAGTGTGACAGCAGAAATTTGGAGAAGTCAGGCTATGGATCTAGACCTTAGGAATTCCAGTCCTATGACTTATCCATGCATTTGCTGTCACTCTGCATTTCTTTACATCGCAAGGCTTGGTATTTATGCAAAGTGAGCAGATATATGCTAGGTGGTGGTCCTTTTAATATGACAGAAGAGTTGGAAACACTCTGCCGACAACGATGTTAACAGGTCGTTCTCTGCTAATCAAGATCAGCTACCAGCGCACTTTTTCAACCAGTCACTTTAGTTTTGATATACTAGGAATCACCTAAGTTCTTGCAAAGAGGGTTGTAATTGTCTGACCCTTAACACAGGCTCTTTAAGTAGTAATCCTGAAGTAGGAAACACCAGTGTGTCTTATGCCTTCTCTGTAACTTAGCCAAGTTAAGTTGAACAGGTAATTGAGATCTACGATAAAAACTCCCAAGATGTAGGCGTTGCACAATTTCCAAAGATAAAAAAAGTGGTTCTTCTATTAGATCAGGATGTGTTTGCAATACTAGTAGTTCAACAGTAAGTCAGTAGAACATAAATTTGGTATTCTGGCACAAGGCTGAAGAAGTTTCTATTGAGTACGTTACTGTTCACATGACACAATAAGGATAGGGTCACATTACTATTCTTTTTTGCTATAGATTTCAGAAATATATTATTAGGAGCAAAGATAAAGCAGTCTGACTGCTTTGACCATTGACCTTCTTGTAAACAATCTCCATTCACACAATCCTGCCCATGTACTTTCAGAGGCAGCCAATAAGTGACCACAGAGACCACAGTGTTTATCATTCTGCCTGGAGGTGGTTTCTCCAGATCAGAAGTGATTAAGTACCGCAGGGAAAGATATTTGCAGTACTGTCTATGCTCTGTCTTTTCTGACCATAAGCAAGAGACATCAGTCTCCAGGCCTGTAAAAAACTTGTTTTTACAAAGAATGTAAGGTATTAATGATAGAAAAGAAGTTTTAAAAGGGCAAAGCCAAGATGCTGGAATACCTGAAGAGTTATTAGGAAAGTAGAGAACATTCTGTTCTTTCTGAAGAGTTTATTTCAGTCTCAGAGACTAGTAGTAAATGAATGATAATGAGAAGTACACCAAAGAAAGATACTTTCAATGCTTTATGATGACTCAGGTTTTCAGCACTATGTGATCACTGAGATTCACTAAGCATGCACTGGAACTAAAAGGGGGTAAAGTACTTAAAAATTGTAGGGAGAGATATTAGTGGTAAGTTGGAATATCTGCTTCTATTCTTTCTCAAATTGTACAGAACTTTTCCCAGGAAAAGTTTTGTTGTGGCTAGCATAAGTACCTAGTTTTCTGTTGCTATAAGAAAGAGAATATCAGGATCAGGTTCTTGATAAAATAATAAGCCACAAAGGTCTTAGTGGCCTAACCTGGGAAAATACTTTTTATTTTTCAGATACTGGTGAAGTCAAAAGAAATTTCTTGAACTGTGGTCACAGGCAACTTGCCGAAGTCTGACAGATGAACTTAAATTTCTGCAAAGCTTAGGACTTATGGAATGGAAAGAATGATGCTGAAGCTATCAGAAGAGTGGATGGGAAATCAAAAGTATGATAAGGTAGAGTAGTAGAAACAGTCACAGCACTGCACAGGGGAGGAATGGGGAAGATCAAAGAATGTTTTTTTGTGTGTTTGTTTAAGAATAGCATCCAGATTTACTTTATACTTAAAGGAAAGATGGAAGAAATTATCAGCTCTTGATAGTTTGTATATATAATAAAGAATTTATGAGACTGGCTGGCATCACTGATGAAATCTTGCTCTCCTTTGATAAAACTTTAAATGAAAAAGCAAATCAAAACTAAACTAAATCTCAGTTTCTATTAAGTCAGGTTAAATATCTCTTCAAAGATCTCTTCTTAAGACCAAGCATTAGAGCAGCACTGTGCTTCTTTGTACTGTCTGAACTCTTTTTTGACTGGTAATCATAAACAAGAAGAATAGAAATAGGAGTATACTTGATATCAGATCAAAACTACATGGCATCTCTGTAAGAACAGCAAAGAAAGTCTTTTTCAAGTTGAAGTACATGCTTCCACATTCCTTATCTTCTCATCATTGTTTGTATAATAAAAGCTCTTACTAGATGTAACAGAAACTAGGAGCAACATGTCCCTAGATGTGCACGTGAATTGTTGAATTTCAAGTGGCTAGAACTGCTGCGCTTTGTTTCTAATAAATTGATAAATTAAGTTCAAATATTGTCATTTTCTTCTGAAAGGTAGGAAATACATGAAAGCCTCAATAAGAAAATCCATTTCAAGTAAACAGATGATGTCACTCATACTCTGCTCTAATTTTGTGCATAACACAATTTCCATGGCTCCATGATCATGTAGTCTGACCATCTTCTACACGGTCTGTGGCCATGGAACAATACAAAGTGATCTCTGTCTGCACAACAGTAGATAATATCAAAAGACATGCAAGAATGGGATCAACAAAATCACTGTAGAACGCTGCCAGCTATGTCCTTTGTGAAACACTACCTCAGGTTTACGGGAGTATAGACAGTAGGGTTTTTGATTAAATGCTAGTTTGTAGAAGTCCAAGCTAATAGGGAATCAGTGCTCTTTTCCCTTCTGAGAGAACTCCTTGTATGTTCTTCAGACAGTGAAGGATGAAAGATAAAAATCCTTAAATAGCATTATTTTTGTGCTGATAGAAGTAACAAAGACAAGTATATGGGTATGTTTGTGTTACATGTAAGTAGGACTAATAATCTTGCTTGAAAGATTCTCTTCCATCACCCCAAAGGGATTTTGGCTGAAGTCAAAGCAAGGATATTTTAAGTATCCACATGATACTGAAATTTATCCCCTCAAAAATAAAAGATCATTCTAACACAAACATGTGCTGAATTAGGCTTATTTTATAGTAATGTAGCATGAAATTGAATCATACAAATCTATATTTCTTCAGCTTCTAATGTATTCAATTTATTATTTTTTTCTTTTTTTAAGTATTCACTTATTCACATTTGTTGAGTGCTCAGGTTTTATGGATGATATGCTCAGTATTGAAATCCTTGGGTATATATGTGTGCATGGACATTTATGCAGCACTTCTGCATTGTTTTCTCTGATTGTAGAGAAAAAAACCTACTTTGTTTCAGAAGTGCAAGTTATGTGTTATTCCAGCATATGAATCTCTAGGATAACAGGTTTCAGTGTTTGATGTGAGGCAGGAAATATGAAATGGGAGGATAAAGCAGTAAAGGAATGGAGAAGATGACAAGACAAAACAAAAACTGCTTTCTTCTCCTAGTTCAACATATGAATATTTATTTGCCTTTGCATTCCAAGTGTTACTGAACTATAACAATTTGAAGAATCTGAAGCCATGAGTTATTTGCTGCATCTAAGCTGTCTGACATGCCCTGGTATTAATTGAACTCTCTGGTATCTGGAAACATAAAAAGACAAAGTCTATCACAAGCAAAAATTGAGAAAGAAATTTTTCCTTAGCTGAAACTGTAGAGTGCTGCTTGTGATCTGATGATAGCTAACATGATTAAGTGACTGACTAATGTAACATTTTGCACAGATGTCTGCTGAACAGTGAAGGTATAAAGTAATCAGTATAAAGTAATAGGGGACTACATGAATGTACAGAGCTGACAGTGCCTGAGCCTAAAGGGGCTATATATATATTAAAGGCAAGGTAGGAAATTTGTGTTGTACATGAACACTGGGGAAACACAACTCTTGATGACATGATTTTCTATAATTATGGGTGATAGAAATGCACTTTTTGGTGCTGAGTTCATTACCTCAAGTCCCTGCATATCCAAGAGTTCCACTGTGTATATGACCTATCTTCTTTTGAGAACTGCCTTGCTTTTTCTAGGACCTCAAAGATCTTTCACTGTTTCTTTATCTGTTTCCTGAAAGAAACCTGGAAGACTTTAGAGGTATTCCAGAGATCTTTCAGGTCTGGTTACCAGGGCTTGTAGGTAAAGCATATGTGACCTGCAGCACAGGAGTGCTCCTTATACTCCTGGAATATCAGTGTATGTTTAAAGACACCTAAAAATGAGCTTTTTATCATGGAGAGATTATTCAGAAACTACAAGGAAATAAGTAATGTGAGAAACAGTCATAATCAAAGAATCCAGAAAGGACTATCTGCATTACTATACACAGAAAATAATGCAGTCATTCTGCAGTATTCTTTTACATTTTCTCCTCTCTCTTTCTGTGCCATGAAAGCACTATCAATCTAGGTTGTTTGCATCAGGTTATTTTATTGTTTTCCCCAGAAATTTCCCTCTACAGCATAAATCCAGTATGATGTATTCATATTCAAGAAGTTACATGTTAAAACAGACTCTCCTGGTGGTAATTTATTAGTACTACATATAATGAAGAAGCAGCTATACATTCACTACAGTATATTTCAGTTTAGCAATAGGAGAAAGGACTGCCTTCCCACAAAACACACACACAATCGCTAGTGAAGTATAAAGGGCTGGCTGACTGCCTTCAAAGATGAATTATGTATCTAAGTGGCTTTTAAACAGCATATGATAGAAGCTTATAAACCGCAGTTAACTGTTCTCTGAGTCTCAGAATTGGAAAAAAACAAAACAAACAAAAAAAAAAAAAACAAACTTCTGTTATTTATTTGAAATGAAAGAGAATAATAATAATTTTAAAAAGTTAAAAAATATGCCTGCTACCTTGCAGCAATGCAGGATTTCTTTATTGATGTTAGGCAACACTGAAGGATGAAAGCACTGACTTGGAATGGAGCCCTTGTTATAGAAGAATCCTACCATTACTTGCAAGCCTTTCACAGCTTTCTAGAGCCACTGTGTAACTTGCTTATGACAGCACAAAAATAGTCAGTGACAGATATAAAGTCTTCAATTAAGAACACCAGGATATAGCAATATTCTGAACACTAGCACTGATGTTATCAATATGGAGAAGTTACTGTACCTTTGTGTATGAAGCTGGAAAGTATTCATTAAATCTGGAAGAGGTCTATAAAAAAAACAACAAAGGACACAGGGAGTTAGTACAGTTGACAGCACAGGATATGTACAAAACTGGTACAAATAAGTATATAAGCAGGGCTATATTAAGTCATTTAGTAGGCACTGTCAGGGAGAAATGGGGCTGACACATAGAGAGGTATTTCTCAGATCCAAGAAGCGATTAAATCTTACGGCAGATATGCAAACTTTCAGATTGGTTTAGCATTTTAAAGGCAAGTTTCATTTGAAGTCTCTGAAGTAAATAATATTTAGGTTTTGTTACTTTGCCTGGTCCATGTCATCACTGTGCTAGCTGAAAGAAGAACTGCATTCTCCAAACTTATGTGAGAAGTGATGAAATATTTGACATATGGAAAACGGAAGGTAGGGCAACTCCAGGAGTATGAGAATCACTCAGCTAAAGGGAAGACACTTAAAGAACATCTTTCACAGACTTTCCAGTCACTTATGATTTCACCTCCCATTCTGGTTTCTGTTCTTTTTGGTATAGGCTTTTGTTTTGAGGTGGAGAGTATGTATTTATGCAAAAAATATACTTGAAGTCTTTGCCACTGTATCTGTTAATTTACAGGCCTCCATAAAAATATGCGCTGTTAGCTAAGAGTTTACACCGTTAAGGACATAATAACATCAAATTTACTACAGTATAAACACTAATATTATACTAATTGTGTAAGAAAGATCAAAATTATTTAGAATTAATAAAGAGATAAAGATAATAAAAGAAATAAAAGAAATAATAAAGAGAATAAAGAGATCTTTCATTTTTTAGGCATATAGTCTTTCAATATTTAAAACAGAACAGGAAAAAAAAGGACATAGTCTATGATTCATCTGTAAAAACATACATAAATGTTTCAATGAATGATTAAGTTGTGTGGATAAACATATTGGTTACTAGATGCATAATTCCTCATCAGTGTAGATATAGAATTCCTCAGCATTATTTACTGTGTAATTCAACCTAACATTTTATTCATTGAGAGCCATAATTACTGGGAAGCTCTTTCATTACCCTGTACACGTAGTGAAGGTGGTCAGATAGTTTATTACACATTTTCTTTGGTAATACCCTACCTGATCTTCTGACAAACCTCATACTCCCTTTCTCTGTTTGCATAATCATTGCAATTGTATCTTACCACTTAGCATTTCATTTAACATAGCAGATTTTACGTTTTAGCATACATCATATTTTAACCAATAGTGTAGAAAGTCTTCTGACATCTAATTCTGTTTTGGATAATTATAGCCTTTTTTTTTTCTTTTCAAAGCACCCATGCCAATGGGTCATGGTCATGAAAGTGAAATGTTTCTTAAATTCATTGAGTCATTTTTTACATGTTTCCTACTCCTCTGCTATGGTCACCCTCATCTTGCTTCTGGAGATAACACACTTTTAGTTTGCATCTCAAAGGGAAAAAGCCTTAAGTACAACAAAAAACATAATGGCTTTTCCTTTTATCTGGTGTCTGTAAAAGATACATTTTCCCCTGGAAACCAAGGTCATTGATGTCATGTCTGTACAACAGGTACAATCCTGGTGTTCACTGGGCAGAACTTAGGAGAATATCTAGAGGGGCTGGAAGTGAGATTAAACTCTGTGCCATTCTGGTCACCTGGTAGAGAATTCTGCTACAGAAAACAATCTGTAATGGTAATATGCTGCAGTGAATGTACACACTGGTTACTAAGAACTGATCCTAGATTGTTAATCATGCATATTCGTGCCAAATACTTTAGCCCTTTCATAGTCACACTATGGCTAACACAAGTCAGATTTTCAATGGAAGCTGCAGACTGAAAGTCTCATACTGTACTACATGTAGCACAATTCTGTCATAAGGGAACATGTATCAGCAAAGTCCCGCTAGTGCAGTAAGTTCTTCCACTGTTTTACAGACCTGATAAAAAGCAGTGCTTGAAAAAGATAGGTAGGATAACTAACAGTAATGTCAGGTGAAATAATGAGAGAGAGAGAGATGGAGAGAGAACACACAAAAGGAGGGGTTAAGAAAGAAAGGAAGCAGACGTTTTAATTAGAGGAAACACTGTGCTCTTTTCACGGGAAGGCCTTTACTAAGGTGGTCATTCGTTCATTATTGACCCATCTGTGCCACTACAGCATAGTTAATCCCTGCAAAGACAGACATTTACTTTTTAAATTTTCTGAGTTTCAGCTAATTTTAAACCTACTCCCGCTGAAATATTTACTGCAAGTCTTCCTCATAAATTATATCATATTTAAAAAATGAAAACTCTCATTTCAGCATCATCAACTCAAGTGGAAAACTGCAAATCCTCCCATAGAAAATGAGCAAACGTATGTTCTGCCTGTCAGCTCAAGTGTGCAGTACTTTTTCCCTGGCACGTATGTATTTAGATTTGTTAGTCTGTGAAACTACCATAGCTTGCTGCAGTATAAGTGGAGAAGGCATCCTATGGCTGCAAATGAGTATGTTATTTAATCATGAAAGGACAAGACTTTGAATAAGAGAAAGCATTTCTAAGAGAAAAGTTTCCAAGGCCTCTGGAATCTGACTGCATAATTCAATCTCGTTCCATCTCTTGAATGAAAATGGAATAGTGCTCAAACGATGTATTTGTGCCCTGGGAGTGTACTTCATGTACACAGAAGTACAATGATATACTTTATTTAGCCTTGGCCACAAAGCAGCTTTGTATAAAAAGACAGGAAAATACGATCTCTGAGCATTTAACAGTAATTTCTTTGTGCCACATTAAAAATATATTTATTTTGCCTTGCATTTGCCTACTAAGTACAAGTATTTTTTCAAGTTTTGGGGAGCAACATGGCATTCTTTCAAGGGAATTCAGTTTTAGAATGTCTTTGGTGTTCTCTCCTTCAAAATAAAGGTTTTTTGAATGTTACTCTAGGGAGTTTTAAAACTTACAGAACATAAAATCATCAGTCGTGAACTTTTGTACTGAATGCTGCCATTTTACACATATAAGCACAAGACAGCTTTTGTAAATTTTCCAGAAGAGACTTAGCAATGAAAGAGACCTGGCAAAATTTGGAAAGGCAAAGTACTAAGTACATGATGTAACTAACTGCTAGATAGCATTTCAAATGTACTTCATTTAGACTTTTATTTTACATTTAATTTCATTTGTGTCTGGTTTTACTTTCCTTTCAACAGGCCCATTTTTTACCAGTGAAGCAACTGAGATTAAAACCATCTAAAAATATTTACGCTCTATAATCTAAAAGTAACAGTAGAATTAGGAAAATTGGTGAGCGTGCAAAAGTAATTTCAAAGTCTATATAAAAATGGGAACTTAGAAATAAATTAAAATTAGTTTATAAGTTCAAAAACTGTACAGAATACCACTGTTTTTGCTGTCTCAAAAAGATGGGAAAATTCCCTTTAGTTGGAATAAGAAATTTCACTTAAATTTTGAGATGCGATGTGATTCAAAACTATGGCTCTGCGGGGTTCTCAAGGCTTGTATTCCTTGAAGTTCATGCAAATAGGTCTCTGCTGTGGTGGAATAAAAGAACATAAGGCTAATATCTATAATTCAGTTATAACTATCAGCTAACACCTCAGATCTGCTTGCCTGTCCTCTTGCTACCACTGTGACCCCATAGCTCAGTCAAATTTCAATAGATATTACCCAGGAATACTAAAAGTGGCAAGGAGTGAGAGATAGAGCAAGACTGTGTTCCTACATTAGGGTTCAAGGAGATAATACTTATTTTGGCACCCTACTTCAGGAGCTGATTCCCAAGGTAAATGTGTGTTGGTTTCTGTAGGTGTTGCCAGCATTTTAGAGGAGTTTTCCCCTAAGGCGATAACTTCTTGGTGTTAAATCGAAGAGTTTACAAGAGGACAGAATTAAGATTTGCAAAGAGTTTACAAAAGTGGATAATTAAGATTAGCTGAACCTCATCTCTTACAGAATCCCATAAATGAAAATAGCAAACAGTTGTATTATTGGTTAATTTTGTCTGAATTTTGAGACAAGTAACTGAAGTATAACAAATGACTGAACAAACAGATACCTACAGTGTTGTGATACGACATTATTTTTATGGTTGCATAATCGTAAATGCAGTTAGATCTCTGGCAAACAGGCTGCATAGTGAACAATATCATATAGTTTCATTTACCAATACCTGAAAAAAAATAATGTGCCAAATAATTTGACGTATCACTTTTGTTGTCACTGTGACCTATAGCCTGGCATGTAGCCAAAGAAAAGGAGACACAAAGAATGAAAAAAAAGAGCGCCAGAAACGTTGTGTAGACAGATAGAAGCAGAGATTGCTCGGAATTAGATTCACTTTTACAGTCACTGGACAACGAATGGTGTGTCACAAGACAGATGACTACACAGATCATAGTTTGTAGTGTTGAATTCCCTGCTACACCAAGATTAGCCAGTAATAATAAATAACTTCCTGAGGTAAGATCATTCACTGAATATTTCAACTCCCAAGAGAAAAGACAAAAGAATAGCCAGACCAGTCAGGAATGAACTCAGATAAGATTCAGATTTAAACTGTGATTGTACATAAAAAGAAGGCTTTCTTCCCCTCTCTTAACTTACATATTCCAATCATATTTAAAAAATAATCCTCAATTCACTATGAATACCATCACTCTCAATTTCTCTCAGAGATGTAAGCTTTTTAATTTTCTTTTTCCCTCTTCCTCTTTGAAGTCTCTAGAATGCTATTCTTCCAAACTACTTTAAAAGGAAATCAATAGTTCCTCATTATAGTAGTAATGCACATATGCCTGCAGACTAACAATCTTCATATTCCAAAATCCCCAGTTCTTAATATAAAGGAATGATTTTGATTTTTCTCATCACATCCACACTATATCAAAATGTTTGTATGTACCTTTTCAAAGTTACTAAGTCTTTATGTTGAACTGAATCTCTTTTACTACACCCCTTTTTATTCCTCTACAGGCTAGAAGATCATTGTACAGAATTTCCATCTGCTCTTACTTCTCTTTCTCATCAGCAAAAGTTTATTTCCCTAGTCTTTGAATATGAGAAAACATTTCTAAGATAAAAGTTTCCAAAGACTCTGGGATCTTACTGTATAATTCAATTTTATCCTGTCTCTTGAATGAAAATAGAATTTAGCTACATGGAACGTCGGATACTCAATTGTGATCATGACCTGAAACTGGAAGGAGATCTGGTTAATAATAGGTGGGCTGAAGCCTTTATTCCTTAGAGTAAGTTACTCTCTCTTCCAGATGCTTACTCATTTTCAGGGTAATAATATTGATCTAATACTTGGCAACACAGTTGCTAAAGTACGGTTTACTAGGAAGCATAGCAAGCGTTATTGGCAACAGTACTGTAAACAGGTAAATTGATAAAAATATTAAATATACTGGAATACCATGATTTCTTTTTCCCTGCAGGCTAGACACCAAAGGCTAATTCAGAATAGAATGCCCGCGTCCTCGCTTCCCATGTTCAAAATGGAACAGTAGTACAAGTCCCTTCTCAGAGCTGACATAAGTTTTGATGTGTCAGTACTTCCTGAGAACTAAGACTTGGTATTAGGAATAATGTAAATCAGACTTTAATTCTATATTTAATGAAGGTGTTGGATAGCATACAGAAAACAAAACATGGGAAACAGTGAAGAAATAGTGAAGATGAAAAGTGCAATTGAATGTCTGCTACCCAATAAGGGCCATCCAGTCAGTACACTAAATAGACAGAGCATCCATGGGAAACACTGCATTTTATATTGCAATTAAATTCTATCAAAATGCTTACATAGAAAGTATCTGAATGAAGCACTAGAAACTTTACTATGAGAATTTCTGAACATTTGAGTTTTAGTCTTTAGGTGTGTCTCGCTCCAATTTATAGGAGGGAGAAGAGGTTCTTTTATTATCTATATACCCGGCGTGAGATTAAGAAGCAACGGTTCAAATGTTGGTCCGACCAGTTTATTACAAATCTTAATCAGGGAAATGGGGAAGGGGAGGGCGGACACTATTATGAATTAGGGTAATGGGGAAGGGAAGGAGGGAGATAGAAAAGATAGGAAAGAAGAGGCAAGGAATCTTTATAGGCAGCAAGAGGGACATAGTCACCACCATGGATCCAGCGAGGTTCGTAGTTCAGTCTTTGATCTTCAGTAGCGGTGGGTCGTCAGGCAGAGTTGTCCTGTTGACAACGACGACGGTGAGAAGGACGACAGATGACCATGGTGATGATGGCCCCTTTTCAATGCTTTCAAAGTGGTGAAGTCAGCTGTTTTTGGAGTGACAGCTCAAATCCAAAGTGGTCGAGTCAGCTCTCCTTTGAGTGGCAGCTTCTGGCTCTGGGGCCTCAGCAGGAAACTCCTTTGTTCTTATCTTCCTGGCCTTGCCAGTAGATAAGAGGAAGCAGGGAGGCACCAACTTGCATCTTGCCTTCGCAGGATACAATGGTATCATCCCCCAGCCTTCCATACTTAGCTGGAGTGGTTTAGTCACAGGCCAGATCTTCCGCCAGTGAACACTGCTGACCACTCTCTTCCGCTCTTGTATAGAGCAAGCAGTTCTGGGGGAAGGGGCTTTCAAATGTTCCCAAAGCGATATCCATTGTCACACGGTTAGCACCCATTAGCTGCCTCCTCAACAAATCACTCAGAGTCTTATCACAAGAAATACCTCAGGAAGCAAGCTTTGAGCCAAAAAAAAACAGAGAAGGATTCTCACAAGGTGTTGTATTAATGCCATTTTCAGAACATATGTAATATATCCTACATATGCATTAAAATATTAAACATTAAAATATTAAAATATTAAATGCTGCATTTACAGCTTCTGAAGGGATGAATCTTACTGTCAAAGGCATTAGTGAATGGTGAAATATCTTTGAAATCACAAAGGAGAGTGACATCCCCTAGGCAGACCTACAGAACAATGTCAGAATAACAATAAGATGCAGAAGGGTCATGTCCTATTGTCCAGGTATATCGTAAAGTGACCCCTCACTTAAAACATTTTAGGAGTAGACGCTGAAAAGCATCTGAAGCAAAATGACCTCATTTTGGCAAAAGAAGAAAAGTCCTGACAGAACCTGAAAGGTCTGTCTCAAGCTCACATCTCAGCACTGTTTTCCTCTTTTACTCCATGTTGGTTCGATGCTATACACATTTCTATTCTCTCTAGTATGAGATTGAACTTTAGCTTAAGAAAATATGGCAAGGTTTATACTGAAGGGTTCTGACTCCTAGCCAGGGAATTTTGCTTAGGATCACTGTTGTGTTTCCTTACATGGTTCTCAGAAGTATTCTGAGGATGTTGCTGAGGAACTGTCTAGTATTGCTGCTCTTGTGCCACACTATCATACAGCCTGACTATTAGGTTTATCTTTAAGAATATACAACTGCAGGATACATAAAGCACACAAGTCAGTTAGTCTGATGAAAATGTTTAAGTATTTGTGATTAAGTCCATTTATTTTTCTTTCATAGTAAATAAAATCCAGAGTTGTAACTATTAAATTCCAGACCAAGTTATAGAAACTTAAGCACATAATGATGCACAATATTTAGGTGTTTGACACATTCTTCTAACCCCAGACATTTGGGATGCTGTGATGTACATCTACAGAGTCAACTGACATAGCATATAATGGAGCTGTTTATGATTTAAACCAACACATTTTTAGCTAAGTAAATCTACAGAAAAAGTATGGTTGCTCTGGTCTCCATTTAAATTATATTATTTATTTCTTCAAACTCCTAAGTATAGAAATTGAAAGAATTATCCTAAACATTACCATTCACATGTATTATAAAGTCACTAGCATTTCTGTTCTGTGCATAGCATATTTTATGCCTTTGTCAGTTTGCTTCCATTAAAGCCAACTGAAACAGCAAGGAAACTTGTCTGACCTTTCTAGTAAACACAGCTTCAGATGTTGGTCAATTTTTAGTGTGAGCAACAGACAGGTTCAGTTACTACTATAAAACCTTCCTACTCATCAACAGTGATTTCTACTTTCCTTAGAATGTATTTTCATCATAACACTGCAAAAGCAGAATTTCAGGGGTGCTCTTGTTGCTACTGAATGTATGAAAGAACTCAGCCAAGTAACTAAATCAAGACAGAAGAGATCTGTATTTTCTTTCCCCCAGAATGTATCAACCGTCATTAGGAATGCAGACAGTAAAAAGGCAATGTGGGACTCTGATAGTAAGTTGCAAAAATGATTTACAATTGTGTTCACTGTTAGCATTATACTAAATCACACCAAGACTCAGTATGGTATTAAAAACAACTCTTTCCATCAGTATTTTTATTGTTGTTTGCCAAAAAGACATTTTCTTCAAGGTGCTTAATGTTCATGTAGGGACTTTATTGTACAGACACCAATTAGTTACTTACACTGCAATGATAGGCATACAAAGCAGACACAGTGTGGAATGAAATTATGACTTATCAAGATACTTGTCAGACAAAGTTGTTTCTCCTTTCTTTTTAATAATACAGTGGAGTAGTTCTATCAATGTTCATACAGTAAACATATTGTCAATTTTAATTATTGAAAATCTAGAACAGACACTGAAGTCTTATGTATTTTACACTCATTTCTTTCTGAAACATTTTTCAACTGAGTGCCATCTCAAAGCGCTTTATAAATTCTGGGTTAATCTGGAGAGCCCAGTGTAGTAGCTAAACACAACACTATCGTTCCTTTCTACATTCCGTACTTAATAAATAATTTTCCCAGTATCTCAGATCAATTCAGTGGCAGAACCAGAAAAAGATCTCAGAATTCTACTGTCTCAGTGTTCAGTGAACAAAGCTACCTGCTGTTCCCATCAGCTACAGTCTGACACAGAAGTACTAGTTGGTACATAACAAATGGTAATGACATTTTTTGTGTTTCTGCTCAGCTTAGCAAAATGTTCTTCCATCTTGCTGAATTTTCTAGGTTCTCCTTCATGTGCTTCAGTCTGCTGCCACTGATTTTTTCACTACGTTGCATGATTAGGTCAATGCTCCTGTACCTCTTGAAAAATTGTCTGAGCCCTCATCCCACTCTTGATGCAAATTTGATCTGTATATGGTAAAATACGTACCCTAACTTTTCTTTTCCTGTACTGCTTATTTTCAAGACAGCTCTGCAACTCTGAGTTCCAAACTCTGTCAAAACCACCCAGTCACTGCATCCATAAGCCATTCCACTAAGGTTTCAGACTTATCTTTTCAGACTTCTAAGTAGGTTGGGTCAGTAAATGACTCCTGTGAAAATGTTACAAGAACTTCTCAGCAATTGTTAATACTTTTATTCTCCCCCACTCTTCTCAAAGGCTAACATTCCCGAAAAGTGCAGAAAGTTTAGTAAAATTAGAAGTGTTTTAACCCAGAATGCAAAGCTCTAAAGAACCTAATTTCCAGGTGCTTCCCTGCAGTGCACTCCCCTCACAGCTCCAGGTCTCTGCTTCCTTTCTATAGTGTAGGATCTTGCAGAATGTTTTCACATTACTTATGCTCTGTTGTGACATGCTTTTGTTATTCAAAGCAAGGCTTTTACAGCTTGGTAACCACGGTAAGAACTCATTTCCTCTGAACTGCAATTTTAAAAAGAGGCTAAGATGTCTTGTGGCACCCTGTCAAAAACTGTAAATAGTTCTCACAACACCATATTTCAAATCTGACAGCAGTGTAAACTTATGAGCAGGGATGGTTTGAAGGTAACACTAAAAGTGAGATTGGGGGGTTCCAAATCTGGTCTCTGTCAAGGAGGTCAGGAAAAATTGGCTCAGTTCAAGAGATAGAATATTTTTTCTGTCATACCTTCATAGCCAGACTAGATTCCAAATCCCATGCATATTACTTCCATCTCTTATGCTATTGCCATATGATATGTGAGAATAGAAGAAATATGAAAGAAGAAAACATTTGTTCTCCTAAGTCTGTGTTACAAGGAAATTAAAAAAGAGACTTCTGACTTTATTAATCCAGATAAATAGCTTGAGACATTAAGACTGTCTTGTTCTTTGTACAAGCAGTTTCCAGATCTCTGCAGATTCTACAGCAAAATAAAAAACAACTTGTGCTTGAAAATAGATTGAGGAAAAGACAATTATTTAATTAAAAAAAAAAAGGATGTAAATTTTATCAAAATAATTTATCTTTAATGATGTTATGACAACTAATGTAAAGGCTTAATTGGCTGTCCTACTGAAAGCATACATAAAGCACAGAAATAATAATAAAGAATTAGTATGTTGGCTGTCAAAATGCATATAATACAACTAAACAGGTGAAAGTATGAGGGCTGCTCTGAAAGTAATACCTCTTATTTTATTATCTCAGCCCACGATGTCAGAGGTGGATGCTGGTGGTACAGCAGTAGAGGTTGAGAACCTTCCCATAGATATTCCATTACACTTTGTTGTGGTGTGACAGGTGGTAGCAGAGAGCCGGTCTGACCAAACGGCATCTAACATGGAAGAACAGCTGAAGCGAACATGCATCACTGAGTTCCTCCATATGGAAAAAAATGGCATCTATTGACATTAATGCTTGCTGAACTTTTATGGAGACCAAACAGTGGATGTGAGCACATTGCAGTGGTGGTGGTGTTTCAGCAGTGGCAACAGCGACAGAGAGTCACATCTGCTGGTGCTGATTTTTGCAAGCTTGACATGCAGGCTCTTCTTCCTATATGCATATCTAATGGAAGTATCTATGTTGAAAAATAATTTTTTGTAGCTGGGAATTTGTTCTACAAAACAATGCTATTGTGCTCTTTGCATCTGTCGTAGATTCCATGGAAACAAACAGGAGGCATTACTTTAGAGCAACCTATGTAATTTGTTAAATTGTGGAAAACAATTTATTGATTTGCTAAATCAGTCATAATGTCCATAGCCTTCCTTTGGTACAGCCAAAGAAGTCAGTATTCAACAAACATATTTCAGTTGATGATTCCAGTTAAGGGAAAGACTTGATGAAATGTTAAGTCATGCTTCACCTTCCAGGTTATGAATAGAGTCTGGTATTAAAGAAGGTGATCAACCAGTTTGGGAACAATAAGGTATATGGTGATTGGAAGCAAACTCTTAAAAATATCCGTAGTAAGTGCTGTTCTCTTCCACTGTTAAGCCTACTTTCTTGCTGGTTTGGAAAAACTTATGCTAATGTAGGTCTAAATCAACTTCATTTAGATCAAAATGAGGAATATAAATAGGATTTTGGTGACATTTCAATTTCCTTTCAAACACAGCTTGGCATAAACTGTAAGATAATCATTAAACGATAAATAAAAATGTAGAATTAATTATTTTCTAACAAATCAAACATGATAATTAAGGAATTGAATGACTATAGATTAAGCTTTCTAAATGATTTACTTCAATGCCTATACATGTACTGTGTCTTTCTGAGTTAGTAAAAACAAACGCCACATACTTCGAGAAATATTCTCCCTTCAGAAAAGCACTGCAATGCATCAACAATAACAGAGTTAAAGATGTTTAAAACAATTTTCTCTTCATTGATTTGAATAACAATCAAAATCTAGTAGTTGTCATCACTTTGAATTAAATCAGTCTGTTTAAAATGAACAATAAAACAATGAAAAGTACTGCCATTCAGATCACCTCCCGAACTAATAACAGTAGATATTTTGTTTGTTTTTTAAAAAGCTTAGCAAATGATTTTAGGGAATTTCACCCAGGAGATTACTGGCCTGAGGTGATGCCCTGATCAGAATGGATACATAATGGAACACAATGAACATCAACATTCGTTTTTTATCTTTGGTTGCGTGAATCCCAATATCTAGTTTATGATAATTGTCCTCTGTGTCTTTCTCCCTTCTCTTCCCATAAATTGCAGGTTCAGCAGCAGACATGAAAGCGTTCTTTGACAGGAAACGTAGCAAAATTAAACATGCCCTGTAGAGACAGGAGGCTGGGCGCATGGGGAAATTAAATCTGTCAGTGCATCCTATTGCCCATCAGTCTTGAGCTATGATTATTTGTTTGGTAAGGTAACTGCAGAGAATGTTTCAATGAATTAAAGAGAAAGACCTGAGCCTGAACCTTATTTCTAGAGTGCAGTTTAATCAATAGCATCAGGGAATACTGTGTTTAAATTATGAATATATTTATATTTACTGAAGTCAAGGCTTGTGAAAGATACCTTTCATGACAGGTCTAGAAATTAATTTCTGCCATTACATTTTATCTCACGCCTGGCAGTGCTATAGAGGCCAAAAGCAATTTCATTTACCTAGATAGTACGACTCAAGTGTATCCTATAACGCTCTCAACACAGTCAGTATTATTTACGAAACTAGCCTATGCCTTTATTTAATGATTTGGCAGTCATGCTAAACAACTGAACCTTTTAGGGAATAATGTTAGTTGAATGTCAATACATACGTATGATTGCCTTTCATCTGTGCAGAGAAATGGCATTTAGTATTTCCTTTGAGTTTTCTGACAGAGGGGAAGCTGAATTAAAGCCTATTTATAAATATTTTAATATCATAAAAACAGCCTTAGAGCAATCAATTTGAGCAGCACTGTAAATATGCCCTTCATTATGTAAAGGTTGGCTGTTTAATAACAATATGCAAATACCTTTGCAAGAGTACTTCTTTAGCCTCTTTATTTTTTTGGCACGATGTCCCTCCCAATGGGGGAGTCTACAGAGAAATGTACTATCACTTTCATTGTTTGTTTGTATGTATAGGACGTATTCACGTTCTGCTGAATCAAAAACTTATGCCCCTGGCAGCTTTTTTCATTAAAACTTCTATTAAAACTTGACTTGGTATCATGAGAGTGTTCATTATTCATGAGTTAATGTTTAGAGGTAGAAACAGAAAGTCAGACACTTTTGAGCCAGTATATCTTGTCATATCTGCACTGTCTGTAGTTGAGGATCTGTGCCATAAATCCTGTTTCCAGCTCACTCATCTGTTCAGTCTGTTCCTAGGTAGAACCAATCATCTAGCTCCAAGGCTCATTTCCTGCAACCATTTGTAAATGACTTTATTTCTTTTAGACTCAGATTTTCTGCCTGAAAAATAAGTGTGAAAATACATAGCTTATGCAAGTATTGCTTTTTTTTTATTATCCAGGAATTTCACTAATGTTAGAATGGTATACAGCCAGTAAAAATGAAGTCAGAATTAGGGTTTTAACACAGAGATGTAGTTCACTAGTTAACCAACATGAGATGTGAAGCTGCAATGATAAGTAAAGGAGACAGACTCCAAGCTAATGTTCCTGCTCATCTGCACAACCAAAAATCCTCTGCTCTTCAACTAAAATCAGGAATGTTCCTATACTTTTATTGCCAGTAACTTGTTCAGTATAATAATTTTGCACAGAATCGTCTTCCTGCTCTAGTTAAAAATAATAGTATTATGCTTTTTGCATTTTTTTCTTTCTCTTTTGTAAAGCAATTTCACTCTTCATTAGTAATACTTGGTAGAACCTTTGTCCTTCAAAAAATTAAATTCCTTTTTATAGCCATTATCAATGCAATCACTTAAACTCATATTTCTGAATTTATACACTACTGACATAAATTTATTATTTTCAATCTTATTCCGAAGGTTGTTGGATTGGCTGAAATCATTCACAACAACTCATAGATCAATAAGTAATTTGTTTAGAATGCCAGGGATCACTTGTGATCTAATATTTGTGTAGGGGTCAAAGTTGAAAAAGCAAAAACCATCTATGTATGTTCTCAAAAATAAGCTCAGACAATTCAATTTGCCAAAGTTCTTGAGCAAGAATCACCTCAAAGAATCAGGAAAAATGGAAACAACAGTTCAAAGTGAAGGCAATATAGAAATGCTTTTGCTATGTAAATCTTATTTCCTCTGTTGTCCAACTATGGACAGTTACAGCTACAAAACTGTAGTTTGGAATATTTGCAACTGATGAACTATGAACTACAACAGAGAGTATCGCTTCAACATTACATGGCTTAGCTTAGCTGCAAAACAAGTTTTCACCTGAGTTTTTAGCTACAGATCATGTAATACCATGCCATTCTAGGTTACAGGGAAAAACACAGGGTAGTCCAAATCCTTCATGGAAAATTCACAGATGTTTCCCATGGCAAAGTAAGATTTTCACTTCTTGTCTTGAGAAGACGTATTAAAAACTCAAAGGTCACTAAAACTTTGATAATGGTCTTTTGCTGACTTGATTAGCACAGAAGACCCAATGTTAAGTACTATTTGACTTATACCAGCAGTTTTTTGTATGTACATGATCTGAGATTGTATAAATATCTGCGAGAG
This sequence comes from Lagopus muta, assembly GCF_023343835.1. NCBI lineage: Eukaryota > Metazoa > Chordata > Aves > Galliformes > Phasianidae > Lagopus > Lagopus muta. The sequence continues at coordinate 21,103,196 of NC_064438.1, read as the reverse complement.
AGCTCAAACTGATTCTACTGCATACTGAGACAAACCCTCAAAACACAAACTCAGAAATCATTCTTTGTGGCAGCAGTATTCCTTGCTGAATGGTCATCCTTATTATGAAGCTATCTTTAGTAGTCAACCATTCATGAAAAAAACAAAAAATAGTCCTGGGTGAAATACTATACAGTTCTGTTTATGGCTTCTAACCGTTTGCTTTACATCACAACTGAATGATATTTCCTTTGGAAAGAACATGAGGCATGTATTAAATCTGAGAATTGACAGCATTGTGAATGTCCAGTAAACCCACTTACTTTGAAGAGATTGCTATTTATCGTAGCAAGTAATGCTATTTTTTCCAGAGCTTAGCTTTAGAACTAAGAAGTTGCATGCTATTAGAAGGACAAAGGTTTAACTGTTTCCAGGAATTAATATTATCATCATAAGCACAAGCTGTAACAATACTAATTAAAGAACCATGGATGTGTCAAAGTTATTTCTTTAGTTCTGGGAAGGAACAGGATTTTGATGTAAATCTCCTTGTCCCTACCCCCTGCATTTTACTAATTAGGGAATAATATGGATGACTGACGTCATATGAATGACACAGTCATAAAAGTTGGCACCAATGGAGGTGACCCACTGTCACTGTTGCCAGTCTTGAAATGCACCACCCACCACCTCATTATGCTCACATCCATTGTTTGGCCTCCACAACAATTAAGCAAGGATTGATGAATGTCAGTGGGTGCCATTTCTTTTGCATGGAGGAATTCAATGATACATCTTTGTTTCATACACACTTCCATCTCTGACACCATTTGGTCAGACCACCCCCCCCGCTGTCATCTGTCACTCAGCAACAAAATATAATGGGATATTGATAGGAAAGTTCAGCCTCTACTACCATGCTACCAGTCTGTCTCAGATGTTGTGGGCCAAGATAATAAAACGAGGCACTACTTTTGAAGCAGTCTTCATATTCTCCCATCTGAGCATTTTGCCAGATGATCAAGCTAGTACACACACAAGACATAGAACAGCGAACAGCCTCTGCCCTTGTCCACAGGAATAGCACTTTAAATGACTTTATTAAGGAATATGAAGATTTAGAAAAAACTTTAATTATACTTTAATTATAACAGTGAGTGAATATGAAATATGAAATCACAAGCATCAGCAATATAGATTGAAGAAAAAATGCTAGTCACGAACCACTTTTAAGAGTTCTGAGTGCTGTTGTCAATGGTATATACAATGTTTCACTCTTGAAACTCCTCTAGGGCAGAGACCTGCAATTCACTGGACTACAGCTTAACATACCAACCCAGGTTTTCCCAGGAGAAGTATTTTACACATTTCTGTAACACAGTGTAAGGAAATTAATCAACTAAATGACCAGATGACTGCTTTCCATTTCTGATGCTTGGGAAATGCTGTTCACTCAGAGGAAATATTAATTCCAAAAAGAGATTTTAAAAGAAAGTGGCAGTGTTGATTGTTGGCTGACTCAGAAATCAGGGAAGGGGAAGATGAAACAAAGTGATTCAGACAAAAGGAAAAAGCCCTTAATCTGGCTTGTCTGGAGACACAAGTCTCCTGGAGCAAAATAAATAAATAAATAACATGACTAATCTATCTTGCTTTCCTTTCTGAGGACAAACAGGGAAAAAGCAACACAAATGCAGCAAAAGCATGCATGATTGGCTTTCTTTGAATAAGATCCCACCTGACAACATCATACTTTATTTTCCTGGGTGCTAGATTTATATCTGAGCTTAATTATTGCCTGCATGAGCTTGTGAGACCCAAAAGGAGTGCCCTCCAAGATGCATATGACCTGTAAATAGTGGTTTGTGTTTGTGCCATAGGAGAAGGGCAAGTGTTTTCTTTTTCTTTCTTTTCTTTTCTTTTTTTTTTTTTTTTTTAAACAGAAGATGTAATAGTTTATGACAAGGTCTATTATCCCCTGGAAGAAAAAGGGAAAAAGAAATGTCTATGCTGTAGCAAAAGCTAATACATTCCAAATGTCATCCTCCATCAAGGCACACCAAGTATGGACAGTGATTGCTAAGCCATCTATCCATCAGTTTTTGAAATGTGTTATCAAATATAAATAAGGAAGTGGAGATGAATATGACTCTATAAGAACTATTCTAGTTGTTTTCTTTAGACATAATCTACAACTTCTGATACTTCATGTCATTTACAAGAACAACGCCAGGAGCAGAACGTAGTGCCAGCCTTGCCTGTGGGTGCTGCGAAACATAAACTAGTATTTCTGTTCACGTTAATACAATTTGAAAAGAGTGTCCTTTCACTCCTGGAGGCCTGTCTACTAGAAGACAACATAGGTCACTTTCCTAAATCAGTGTTTAGGTTAGATTTGTGCATTGTCTGACATCTAAAAATTAGATAACCTATACTAAAAAACTTTCAAATATTGGTCACCTTTCTGTATACCAAAAGTTCTCAAAGAAATTCAGTTTGTTTCCATATGGAATTGAAACAGTTTGTCTGCTCTGGAAGAAGGTGGAAGGCAGATGGTAGGCAGTATTACTTGGGCTGGTGTTTTAGCAGCAGGTTCTCAGGAAGCACCTCCAGTTATGAAATGCAGCCACTTGAATATCTTGAATGCCTATGCTTTCAGATTGGATGACTGAAGATCCATAGGGGTACAAGGCAAGAAAGGATCTAAATTGTGCTCTATATTACTATTCAATCTGTATTCCTAGTTTCAGAGACTTATGTCCTGAGTTTAGAATAAATATGTTTTCCGCTGTTCTTACATCTCTACAGATCCACACAGACACCATGCTTCCCAGCTCTGTGACTGACTGGTAAGGCTTATACTTGCTGAATCAGCCGAAAATGGCAATTTTGATGAGAAATTATGGTATTTTCTACCAATTCAGACCAGCACGAATCTCAGCTTTGTTGCATAGCAGACCTGTGGTAACAAGAGTCTCAGATAAACTTCTCTTTCTCGAAATTGGAGCACTGAAAAGCCATTAGCTTTGCCAAATAGATTTGAAACTGATTATTATAGTGCAGGTGAGCTCTGAAATGACAAGGCACCTGAATACTGCAAGATTCTTGTGGTACAGGCCTCTACATTTTCCTTCCTTAGCCAAGATTAATAAAATAAAGATTTTACTAATAATGTGGAATGTTGGGCATGTAGTTAATTTTTTTTATATCATAATGCACAGAAATATCTCACGAATCTCCCTCAAAACAACAAGTGTTACTGTGTCAGGTGGTTGTTAAGACCTATAACTGCAGTTCTGCCATGTCCCTGGGGAATTCTATCTTCAGTAACTTCACTTCAGCCTGCACTTTCACTGCAAGAGATTTTGAATCCAGAGCTTCCAAATTTTGCCATTTTTATAGTAGCTAACCAAGATGTCAATCTCATTTGATCACATAATGGATTCTTTTGACATCAGTTCTGCCTATGACTACTATTTTCCATCAGTGAACAGCACAACAGCATCTCTCCAAGGTAAAAACTGCTTTTACGACCCTAAATCACTGAGTGGTTTCTTTTAACTTTCACAGACTCTCTATACTTCTGTAAATTCCAAAAGATTCTAGAATGTGTTGCCATTGATGAGCTTTTTTCATTTTTCTGTTTAAAAAAGTGTCAGCAAGTCACACGTGACACTTTCATGTACAGAATCAATGTTTCAATCATCTTCATATTTTGTCAACTTTTAAGTTCCAGCTTTTTTTTTTTTTTTAATTGCTCTTGCCTTCCACTCAGCATATATTTATTGCTCACTTGTATTCACTTCCATTCTTAGGTCACTTTCCTGCTAGGAATGTGGAATGCACTATGGAGGAATGCACTAATGTGGAATGCACACAATAGGAATGCACAATGCTAGGAATGCACTTGGAACTTGCTCTAAAATTAGCCCACAGATGTCTTTAGTCTTGATGAAATATCTAGAGAATGCTTAAATTAATCTTTTAAATACTTAGTGATTTAAAGTTAACATGCAAAATTTAAAATGAAATAATGCAGTTTAGTTAGACAATTCCCAGAGTTTATAAAAGTCTTGAGAAAAAATAATATGGGAAGCTCAGGGTATTAGGTACCAGAATGCCATTCTCAGCCTATGCTTTGGCTACAGATTTTTCTTCTAGTCATCCACAAAGTGCAGAGATCCGGTCTTTTGATTGCTGTGACATCTGAGCATCTTGCAAACAGTATTTGACACTTCTAAGCCAACTGGATCAATGTTCCTGACTGTATCTTTAGAACTGGTTAAATTCACTGTGGAGAGATTATGACCCAGGGAGCTGACAGAAGAGCACATTCAAGTCCTCATAGGTTTGTCAAATTCTGAATACTCATGTACTGTAAGGAAAGTAAGAGAAAGTAGGATATTTCTGAGATATTGAAACATTTATATGGAATAAGTCTATGAAGAACCTCTGGGTATTGCTGTTATTCCCCTCAATAATAAGAATAAGATAACTTTGATTATGGAAAAAAAAACTATGAGCAAAGAAAAAATAATATCATACACCAGAAACTAGAACCTGATAAGCTCTTTTACCATGAGAAAGCAGAAAAACATTAGAATTGAGAGATGATAAATGTTTGATTTATATAATCACATTGCTTACATTTTCCTCAGTAATCAAATAAGTAGATCGTAGGGATGTAAAAAGTACACACAGGCATGAAATTCCCTCCTGGACTTTTTAAAGTATGCACATAGATTTAGAGAAAGACTGTAGTCAAAATAAACAATAACAATGAAAACCAAACAGATTTATATATTGATTCTACAGATGATTGGACAGAACGAAAGGTAAAAATTATTGCAGATACATTTGGACATCTTAAAAAAACAAACAGATCAATAAGATTTATTTAGTCAGAGTAGACTAAAATTCACTAGTATAATAACAGAACTATTTGTCTTACAAGTATCTTGTTATTGGTGATCAATAATGCAGCTAAGATGACTGATGGCTTTGTTTTCTTGCAGTGCCTCAGCCAGTCTAAATTATTTATTTGACATGCTGCCTCTTGGCAAATGCAAGGGAACAGTGATAAGAAATTTGCATTCCTCTAATATATATACCTCGGGATGAACGTATAACATTTCTCAAGCTTTTGCTGAATGAAATATGGCGTTAGTCCGAGGGACAATTCTGCTGACCGGACATGTTTTTGTCTTCTGGCATGAATAGCAATATAGCCATCAGAATGAAAAACTAGATAGAGTTACTTATATTTGTTGCAAATAGCAGTTGTATAATGCAGAAGAGAACATTGGTGTTTTCAAAAATATCCAGAATTTAGCTGGCTCAGTCTACCTGAAGCTATAGTTTCAAGTTGTTGTAGCCAGTTCTAGTCTTCAGGCAGAGAAGAAGGAAGAAGATAAAAAAAAATCCAAAAAAAACTAAGAACTTAAAAGCAGGACAGAAAAATCTACCAAGTTCAGTGTACTGCTTCCAACAGTGGCCAACTCTGAAGCTGAGGTGAAGATTGAATAGAATCAATACCCAAGGAGCTGGCCCAGTTTACCTGCGTCATCTATTCTCCATGCTGAGGAGTTCTGTTACTCTGTTACATGCAAGCCTTTCAATAGGTTCAGTCATCCTTTCTTTTCTCTGCACTGTTTTGGCTGTGCTACAGCCTATTCAAGACTTGGTAATCACAAATGAGGTCAAGGTGTGACTGTAGATAGATTTACACACTGGTGTAGCAATATTCATTTCTTTTCCTATGATTTCTTAATACATAATTCATAACATTCTATCCCTTTTTGTGTTCATTCCTATTTTATAACATTATTTTTAACTATTGCTGGGCATGAAGCAGATATTTTCAGAAGCTTACACACAGTAACTCTAGCATCTCTTTTTTAAACTTTAAGCAAATTATAATTTAAAAATGTTCATGGTACATGTGCTTCTTCTTACAGATTATTTTGAATTTTTTTAATATTGATTTTAGTTTGCTGGTTTCCATTTGCATAGGATCACAAGGCCCTTCTAGCAAAACTGCTGCTTGCTCTTCTTTTGAATAATTTTGGATTGATAGTAGACTATCACCTCACTTTTTACCTTCTCTACTAACGTTTACAAATGTTTTCAGTACTTTAGATATCAGTACAGATTCCTGTGTGGGACAGGATAGAAACTTTAACTTTGCTTAAAGGCAAGATAAAAATAACAGTGATAAAGATTAACCAGAGCAAAACTGGGGAAAAATGCTTGCCCTGGATTTCATTGCTTTACCACTGTAGAAATTTCAAGGTTCTGCTCCCTAAATATCCTGCAAAGATGAGTGTAAACTTCAACTGCTCTGTGTATTCCTACAGAGGGAATCTCTTCTGCACGTGGAGAAGGTACAGAGAGCATTCTAGCTCACAGAGGCAAGCTGCTGGCAGCTGACTCACACAGATGATGTTTCCTCAAACCCCTTCCACTTTATTAAAGCTGCACCTGTAACCATCTCATATCCACTCAAAAATTAGCAGTTCTGGAAATAAGTTGCCATAACAACAAAATAAACACTTGACTAACCTGGCAACAGCATTTTAAGAAATTATTAAAATCATTTTATCATTGGAAAATAATGCTGAGCCCTTACGAGAACAGAAATGTTCCAGTTAACAGTTAAATCCAAGAAAAGTGCTTTCCTAATCAAAGGCCAGTCTGTACACAACCCATATATCAGAAATTGATCATTGTAATTTGACAGAATTGCTGGATTTACAGGACAGGCTCTGGAAAACCTAGACAGGAACCTCATAATTTTGCTATTTCAAGATCAGGTCAATTATTAATTTCCCTTGCTGGTGCCACTACAGTCTTCTGCCTGGTGTTAATATTTTTATTTTCAATGAGGAAGCACCAGTGCTAGCCCAGAGCACTACTAGCAGCTTGTCAGAAATGCTCCTGGTACCATGGTGGTGCTAGCTTCAGCAACCACCAGTGACACCCCATGCTACTGCTGTGGCAAGGCTTGGCATTCACACAGCGCTGCCAGTGCCCCTATGGCTCAGTGCTGCAGGGTGGCAGAGAGTTTTGGTCTTCTGTAGTTCATCACTGGAAACTACCTCTTTGACTTTTCATTGTGACTTGTTCAGTATTGAAAAACAAAGTCAATGGGTGCACTCCTGTCTGGCTCATGACTCATTTTATGGTACACGATTTCCATTGTCTATGATTTTGAGATCTGCAGTGCAGGTAGATTAATTTCTGAGCAATGGAAATACTGTATTGTATTTGCCACGAGTCCTACACAGCATCTAACAGCACTTTAAAACTGTTTATTTCTCCTATTCAGATAAAATTAACGCACTTTAAAGAGGTGAAGGCAGAATGGACAATTACAGAATGCTGCTGAAAACAATTAGTTCTCATTTGCTTAACACCATTTCCTAATGTGCAGCTGTAAAACTTTTCACAGGAACTTTAAAATACAATCAATTTTCCTTGGCTATTTCCTAATAATTCAAATCAAGTGCAGAAGCTGACACGCAATCAACTTAATACAGGTCGATACCCATTTTCTTTCAGTTAAATAGGAATCTTAATGTAGTGACACAAGCTGTGGAATCACAAATAGTTACTGCATATCTGTTTGCTGAAGGTGTATGCAGAGAGAGAGCATGACTCAGCCACCTTTAGTCATACTGAATGAAACTCACCAGTACTTCTCATTAAATAAAACAAAGAATATCTCCAGTCATTAGGACAAAAATAGTCTGAGAATCTCTCAGTCTCAAACACAAGGCTTACACGTATGTTTCATTTCCATAAATAAGACTAAAGCAGTTAACAGAATTGGTGTCTGACTGATCTTGTTTGGGAAAATGAAAATAAGAAAGTGAACTTCTGCAGTCACTCTGCAGAAGTTAAAACCAGAATAAACTAAGCCCTACACACATGAAGTAATACATACCTCTCTGCAAAGCTGACCTTTCACTCTGTTTGCAGCACCACAAAATAATGGAAGGTAATGGCTGGAATCTGCAGAACAACACCCTAACCAGTTGAAATTGCCATAAAGGCTCAGGAAACAATAAGGGAAGGAAGTGTCAGGAACTTCCCTGCAGACCACATGCAAATATTTGTGAGATGAAGTACAAGATTTTCTGGACTTAATTTTAGATGTCATCTGAAAAATGCCACATTCCCCCCAGATGACATAATAAATTATTCATGCATAAACTTAATTACCCATATGACATTTATCACAAACTTATATCTGCATTGGTTGGTTATGATAGTCAAGTCTGAGCTTTTAATGTGGCTCTGATGAAGCCATTAAAACAAAATGGGAACAGATAAAATTAAGACAAGTCCCATCTTTTTGTGACTAAAATATTTTTAATACATTGATAACTGCTTTCGAGTCTGATGTTCTCAGGTTTTGCCGATGCATTAATCCACAGTGGTAGAATTTGCTACCTGACCCTTAGTTTTGCTGGATCATAGTTTATAGGACACAGCTGAAATGATTAAGTTTTTTGCTAGGTATAAGTATGTCATCTGTTGTGTTTGCAATGAAAATGTGTGCTGGTGAACAAAAAGGAGGTAAAGATCCCTATCAGAAAAAAATTATTGACATGAGTGATGAATTACATGTAAAGCTCACACAAACTGTTGTACAGGCATCCACAATGAGATTTATTTTCATACACTCACCTGGCTCATTTTTTTCCTATTTCACTGAGAATAAATACAGGACTGTCACCACTATAATAATATGGTTCTCTTTCACCAAGTGATTATTTCCAATGGTCCACGAGGATGTTTTCCTCTGTGTCCTTGTTTGATATTTTATTTTTGTATTTGCCAGTCTTATTTTCCTGATGCTTGAGATATGAATTATCAGAGGCTAAAGCGGAAGAGATGCAGTCTTAGAAGAGCATGTTCCCAATGTCAATAATGTCAGAAACCAAAAAACCCACCTTAAAAATAAGAGAGAAAAATACAAAGTGCAGAGAAAGGAGCAAAGGCCTACTCTTTAAAAATAGAAGATCTTTGGTGAAACTGCAGATTTCTGTGGCTTGGTGATCTGTGCTAGCTGCAAGACCCTCCACATGCATTTTCATGTAGAACACATAAACTGGATTTAGTAGAAAAAGTAACAACACTACAAAACAGCTTTCCATATTTGGTTTGATGGTCGCCTCAGTAGAAGAGTCAAAGACTTCAGAATTAATGCTACTTGCATATTTCAGTAGAGGTGCTAAAAAAATTTGCATATGAAGAAATAATTACTTGTAAGAACACAGATTACTTTAATCTCTAGGGATATGAAGCCAATGCCTATGCAAATCTCATGAGACTGCTCAACACACAGTCATCTGGAAGACAGTGATGTCTAACAACTAAGCTATGAATTGTAGTATAATTCAATATCTGTGAATAATAAAGACCGTATTTACTTGTGACTGATGTTCATACTATCCTTACAGAAAGGTATGATCCATTTATCCATCAAGTAGGAATGAGGGAAAGGTTTTAACTCACTAATACTATGTTAATAATTTTAATGTGATCTACCTAGGAAATAGCTACCTACCAAGAACAGAACAATGTTAGATTCAGCCAGCGCTGATTTTCAAGAACAGGGTAATCTTGTAGTAGTTCCAATATGTGTTACAGTCTATTTTCTTCATTAGCAATAGTGACTTCTATGGGAATTTGCAATGCTTGGGAGAAAATTTTTATGCCTCCTAAGTGGTGTTTTGTGTATGCTTAAATGCATTTATTTAGATTTATATTTACCTAGCTCTCTCATTCCAGCAGAACTATGTCGGGAATGTATAATAGGTGGAGAGTTGGACACAAATGAAAGCTTCTGATTTTCCCAGTATATGCAAAACTGGCCACATCTCTCTTTTTCCCAGATGAAACAAGACAATATCCTTAATGTGTTCAAACAAATTATTTTGAAACACAATGAATTCACTGTGCTTGAGAACTACTTCTCTCCACTGCACTTGCAGTTTATAGAGACAAATAAGGGCCAGGATTGACTACACTTAACTACCATGAATTCCAAAGCTCACTTGTAACAGAAACAGTGTATACCATAGGTAAGATAGCTAGGATTTGTGCCTTAACTATAATGCAGTATACAGACAGAATATAATAATCTACTAAGCAAGATTCTACATTTTTAATCTCTCTTAAATAAAGCGTATTTATTGTTCAATAACAAAATTCAAAAGGGTTGACTCAGAAAATTTTTTCTTCCTTTTTTCTTTTTCTTTATTTTCCTCACTGTCATCACACAAAACCTTGGTTCTTCTGGAGTCCCCCTCAAGTCTGAGCTTTCGTACTAGATCTGTTACAGTTCGCACAGAGATGGAAACAGTCATCTATAGTTTGGATCATCTGAAGGATTACATTTATTGAAGGAACCGAATGAACTTCACCCATGGAAATACTGAAGGGGGAATGTATAAAGGAATTTAATTAAATTTGCATCCCTGAAGGTGACTTGTTAGCACTGTTGAGAATTAGAGTGTTAATGTGACTATGAAGGCTACATTGGTTGATTTGGTGTGTCATATTGAATTATGGCAGCCTGAATCCATGTCAAACATTGTATCTCTTAGGGGAGGATAGGCAAAATCAAGGATAACTTCTGGAAGCATCACCAATATCTGCAGATTTCCTATCTCTGCATTTGTTAAATATCCCAATCAGATTTGTAGCTGAGCAGGAACAGTCTAGAGCTGAACAGTATGGGATGCCTGAAACCCCAGAATATTTTTGCAAATAGTTGTGAGGAGGAGAGCAAATCCACCATATTTTAATGGCTAAAAATACATTTGTCAAAATGGCATTATTGTATTATTTCACATTGCATATCAAAGATCAGAGCAAAGTGCATCTGTTCCAGTGACCAATGACAATTTCAACACCCAAACACAACTTATTATATAGAATTTGTATTGTCATTCAATGTCCTGAAAATTATTTATGGAAAGTGAAAGCATGGTTTTCCAGAAATTATCATGCAGTCAAGAGGCTCCTTTGAAAAGACACCTTTTTAAGAATAGGCATAACCAATGGTTAATTCCAATGATCCGAATTTCAGTTTGCAGGAAAGAGCAGGATATTATTCTTGCTGTAACAATGATTGAATGATGGACTGCTAAGTACCTGTGTAGGTCGCTCTGAAAGTAATGCCTCCTATTAATTTTCATGGAAACTACAACAGATACAAAATACAAAATAACTCTGTTTGATAAAGGAAATACCAAACTACAACCCCCCCCCCCCCCCCCCTTCCCCCAAAAAAACAAAAAACCAAAAAACAAAACCTGCTATTTCAGTCACCACCATTTGATACGTATTTTTGCGAGAGATAGACAAGAACCTGAATTCTTTCTTACTATCAAATCTCATACACACAGGGTTGGAATAAACTCTCCTTAGTTTTACCCATTGAAGCCTGTAAAATACATTGTTAAAAGTATTTAGCAGAACACACTGGTAGACATTTAAGCTTCATTGGAGTTTATCTTGATTAACTAGAGATAAAGTGATTAAACATTAAGGGCATTGAAAACGCACTCACATGTTGTGTTAATTTTCTTTCTCAGTTCAAGCAGTTGTTTACTGGTAGCTACCTTGGAACTTCTACTAAAATTGATTCTGTTCCATAAGAATAGCAAAAGACACAGACTACTGTCCTTGATCAGTAGTATAAATTTACTGGGTCTGAAGTAATCTGCAGTAGTGCAAGCATTAATATTCCTCAGTATATCCTATACATTCCAATGTAAGAGGTAACAAGTTTATTATTTGTCTAAATAGTTGATTCCTTCTCAATGTTATACAGTGGGAACAATATTCAGTGCCTGTGACTTCCCAATGTTTGGGGTTAAAACGGTATTTTTATGACCTCTTTTAAATGCAATGTATGAATTTTCACTAGGGTTATTTCTTTTTCTTGTGACAAAAAATAACTGGAAGCATTGGACTAGCCTTTGCACGACTCATTGCATCACACTTTCTTTCTCATGATCTTTGTCTCCCCACTGCAGGTTTGTTTGGTTACCTCATGCATACTTTGCATAAAACATATACTTGCAGGTCCAGTTATATTATTTTACTCTTTTGTGTTTTTTTTGAATTGGCTTAACAGGTGACAAAATTGTCAGTTTCTATAATTTTAACCATTTTATTAATGTGGATAGGATGAACATACCTGTCTAGTTATGGAATTGGTATAAGGATATTCTGAACTCAGTTATATATGTTTGGAAATCACTTAGAATTACTTATACTATGGAAATGTAGTTCAGATACTGACTTGTTTTAATCTGCAGTGCTCCATTTATTTTCAGTGGAGTAAGTCTGACCTCTTAAAGCAGTCTAGGGTCCCACACCCATAAACAGTATGAAACTAAGTAAAAGGAGAATAAAGCAATAGACTTGGATGTGAGCATGGTAAATTTTATCAGAAGTTCAGTTCTTTTCTAGCTCTCTTTATAAAACATCTATGAGAATTATAATATTTACAGAAATAAAACATTAAAATCAGGTAGAAGAAACTGACCAAGCAAATCACTAGTGAGTCTGCCTGACATTTCACCCATGAGTTGCATTCATGCCCCGAAGCACCCAGTTCTGCCCTGGTATTGTGGCTTTGAGCTCAGACAGCACACCTCTTTTGTGTCACCAGGCTCTACCTCTATCACATTCTGAGTTGGAAAGTCGGCTATTTTTATTTGTGTGAGGTGTAAAAGCATGCTGAGGTATTAAAAAAGGAGGTACTAGATGAAGTGGCTAAAAAAGGTCTCATTCAGAGGATTAGTTTTTGTCATCACACTGTGGTGGGCACAGTGGAACAAAACAGTGCCCTGAAAAGTGAAAAAATGAAGAGACTATTCTAGTGTTCTTAGTCTGTATGTCCGTATACATTACACAGCATGTTGGCCTCCCCTCCGCTTTTAAGGAGAAGCATCATGGAATACGGTTTCTTCTAAATTCTGGAATGACATCCAGTGTCTCCTCTACTCCTGTACAGCAGTGTTTAAAGAAGGCTGTCAGGACTCAGAGCATCTTTTTCCCTTTTCAAATGCATTTCTTATAAAGCAGGGAACATTTATCCTGCATCTTTCAAGTCAATATCAAGGTAGCAGGGTGATCTGCATACCAATCGATTTGCAAATGTATACTCTTTCTGTCTCTGCCAACAGGATTAAAACTCATTCATGAAACAACAGCTTTCCGTAATCACCTCCTGCCAGATTTCAATAATAACTCAGGCATATAAAAGCCTCTTGGTTTTTTATGTATTAAAAATACTTTCCTCTAATTTTCTACCTCTTGGACAGTAACTTCTCATTCACTTGAAAGCCTTCTGAATGTGCTTTATCATCCATCCTCCAAACACGCCATCTACTTACTGACTGCAAAGACTATTCCCATTAACCAAAAGAAAAAGGTGGTCGGTTTATATCCCAATCTGATAGCGGATAGGATCTGAAAGAGCCCTGAGTCATCATCATTTTACTGCAAATCTCAGTCACTGCCTTAATTTAAAGTCATTACTTCCAAATTGTTAAATTCTTATGGATAATGAGCTTGGCAGTTCTTATCTACTCTCTATGGACAGTTGTCCATTTCAGAAAAGCCATCAGATCCTATGCCATATTTTATGTAGAATATTCAGTCGCTAGTAAGCAAAGCAGTTAGACTTCTTCACTGGGCAATTTGTACTTTTGCTTCAGATTATAACGTATCTATATAATTAAATGTTGTGTTAACCTGACAAATCTATTTTGAAACAGTGCGATTTTCACTTGCTGTGGTAAGAGTCAGTACAGTCAGTAAAAATGAGCTTTTCCTGTAAACCAAAACAACAAATGAATGTAAAAAAAAAAAAAAAAAAATACACTTTCTGTCCAGAATTGAGACAAAACACAAGAGAGCTGTGAAGAACTTTTCCATCTCAGTGGCTGTGCCGTGAGGGCCCAATACCAGCCCAAAGTTCTAGGTTGCCCATTGGGGACCATCCATAAGTTTGCATGGGGCAATTCCTACATTTCCAGCTTAAGGAGGACTAATTTCAGTCTGCAGGTATAAGGGGCTGCATGAGTTTGAATGGCAAAACAAAGTCCTTGGCAAGCATATTTAATAGTCAGTGCTGACAGAATTCAGTCTGAAGAACCTGAAACCAACTTGCATCTGTTTAGTCATTTGACTATTTTGATGCTCAGGACATAGATCTGAAACACAGCCCAAATTACCCCCAAAAGTGTATGATGCAAAAAAACAACAGTACCTCTATAGTACTTTTGACACAGTACACTCATTTAAACAAGCACTCTTATTGATAATGCATGCTGGAAAAGCATCACTGTTCATAGCTTGTCTTCATATTTGAAGGACAAAAATTGCCAATTGCACAAGGCAATTACACACAGGAAGCATACGAGAAAATCTTCGATAGTACAGCAACATAACTGTGCAGTTGCTTATTTTTCCTCGCAAATAAGTAAAACTGACTTTAGCACCCATCAGCTGTAATGCACAAAGGTACGTTCTTTTGTTCTATGAAGGAAATATCTTGTAAATTTCCAGATACAAGACAGTTTGAAACACTGAAATGGATATGAAAGCAACTATCAAATGGTTCCTGTCTTTGCTTTTTCAGCAGTAGGGTTGCCATAGGCATTAGAAAGGACTGTGGAAAGTGTTAGAAAGTGGACTGTGAAGTGTTAGGACTGAAGGCTGTGCTGCATGTGTTCTTACTTCTGCTGGAGAGACAGGCTCTGGAGCGAGAGTACACAAATTATTGGTGCTGCTGGGATGCACCTCATGCAGCATCACAAAATCTAGCATCATCTGATTTCACAGCTGGCATCAAGAACTAATCTGACTTTCTGGGGCTGGCAAAAGGCAAAGCAAATACCTGGAATTCGACTGTTTGCCACTCTCAGTGGTCTTCTGCCCTCACCCACAGCCTGCTTTGCTTATTTCTATGGTCTTGCTCTCATCAGTTCCCTTATGATATAGATTCACAGTTACCCTGTGAATTAAGAGTGGTCAGGAAGAGAATACAATTTGCTGACAGTACCTTACATTAGCCATGGAAAATAGCTGATGAATGTATTTACATTAAAATGATTCTGGGCCAAGAGACTATCTTAGGAAATAAGACGTAAGACCTGCAGGTCTTAGACCTGCTGGCACGTGGGATGCAAAATTCATAGGAGAGTTTCAATACAGTTTGACAGAAAGAAGAGAGAGAGAAATCAGGAAGTACCAATTGAAGCACTTCTTGTATTTTAGGGTACAATAAAGTTATTCCTAGGTTAAAATGTCCTGCAACATCTTTAGATCTGTTCTATATACAGCTGGCTCTTAAACACTACTTGTGTTGACGGAATCAAAATGGAGAGCTGACAAGTCTGCTGAAAACCTGGGCCTAGAATTCTCCTGTTCAGAAAACATTCTCAGCACAGGCAATCAAAACTATCCTGCTAATAAAGCCATAATATCTCATTTTGATTTTGTGAGTACTGCTATTCATTCAAAGGCACTCCTTGTGCATGGAACTCACTTAATGGAACTGATATGCCCCTTCAAAGAAAAAGCATCCATTTATTTGCACCAAAGCAACTGCTTTTTGTCTTTGCAATGCCTACGTGTGCATGTAGAGCACTTGCCTGGATGCTTTCCTGTGTAACCTACTGTAGGGAACCTACTATAGCAGGAAGGTTGGACCTGATATCTCCAGAAACCCCTTCTACCCTCTACGATTCTGTGAAATTATGCCCAGGCTTTGCTTATATATATAATAAGCAGTTTGCATGCTGCACCCTTTTTTTGGAGATTAGCAGAATAAATCAGCATAGTCAGGGGACATTCTTTTGCCAGCTGGCATGAATATCTGGAAATGTTCCTACACACATTATATTTACTATTATAGATGTAGGTAAAGTGTCTGTTGTGCTGGGCGTGTTAATGAGTGGACTGCAGCCCTCTTGGTCCCTTGGCAGTTCTGCATCTGTTTAAAGCAAGAACTGTTTGTCATAAAAGAGAAATGGTTGAGAAAATAAGGCATGAAAATGAAATTATTTCTGTAGTATTCGGCTTGCAGTAGTTAATAAACTCAGTGTTTCATTTTTGTTTTGTTATTTAATATCTGCTCTGGTGCTCATTCTCTAGCCAGAGAGATGTAAACATAGAATTCAGACTCTTCAGGAATACGTGTCATAAGACATTAAAGATGCAGCTGCACAAATGCCAAGAAATATCTATAGGACTTTGACAAATATGCCAAATAGCAAACATCATACTCACTTGTCATATTCCCTTGAGTCATCATGTAATTGGGCTGCAAAATTATGTGCCAGTGCTAAAGACTGTGCCCACTTCTTCAGCTACAGGCAGACAGGGAAAGGAGGGAAATGTGGACTTTACTTCCTTCTCATATAGGATACAGCTAAGCTCTAAAATCAAGGTGGGCCAAGTCTGACTGCTATGGAAGCTGGATCTTGATATTGAAAGCTCTCAATTCACTGTGATACAGAAATGTTGGCTGCTAACTCTAGTGTGGTCCTCCAGTATGAATGCGGCAATTAAATCCCAATCTAGACTGTACATGACAGGAAGAAACATTCATCTTTTAGACACAGAGCTCTTAAATTCTTCCTCTGAGAAAAAGGTAGGAGGCTGAATGGAGTGTGCCAGAGGTGAGATTTGGCCTGCAGATCACCGGATTTTGCCTGTTTAGAACATCCTGAGGTCACTCCAAACTATGCTCCCAAAGACATGCTTTTTCATGTGTCGTTTAGGGCTAAATCTCTCAAGCATTGTGCACAGACTCTGAATCTCCACCACTTCAGTTTTATCTGACTACAGACAAGACCATCCTCTTGAATGTGAATCAGGCATTAATTCAGTCATATCATAAGTTCATCCTCTCCCCTATTACAAGAGAATCTCACTGATAGGAATCTGAGAATGAATATAGAATGCTCTAGTCTATGCATTATTAAGAAAGTAAGTAAATGAGGACGAGGATTTGGAATATAATGTCTCTGCTTAATTTCAGAGCTGCAGTTGCTTATGATGATATCTGGAGTGTATACGAACAGTACCATGCATCATAAGCACGATAAAGATGTGGTAATATGAGGCAACACTACAATAAGCACAAGGAGAAAGGTGCTTAGATTTGGAATTAGTCTGAAACGTATTTTCAGGTCATTAGAAAACACAGATGCCTTTGAATTGAACACTAGAATCTACATAGTTCTATTGGTTCCTAAGAAAAAACGGATGAAAATGGATAAAATACAGAGCAACAGAAGGAACTTGAAAAGGAGGGCAGAGGAATGCCAACACCGAAGTCCTGGGGTTAGATTCTATGGATGTGGGATAGACAGCATGCCTACCAGTCTTTGTGACTGTTTTACCTTTAAATGCTGTGTGCATTGATGCAACATAAATTTGCCTGCTGTCTACAGAAATCTGGAAGAGAACTCCAGTATGCACAGAGCTTCTTGGCACATTTAGAAAACTCCACTGGTAGTTTATAGGGTGTAAATTGGTTTAATACTGTTAGATCACACATTCAGGAAAGACTACTTTAGTACCACAGTAGTATCCATTGCAGTGTCCTGGATTAACAGTGCACTATTGTAAGTACAAAGTGACCCCTATCTAAGAGGGACTGAAGTGAGGGGAATAAGAGTACTTTAATTATGCCAGTCTCCAATGCTGTGCTATGCACTGGGAATTTATTGATCTCAGATTGTTATGGACATGAGTGTGCCAGTATGTGGAGAAAAGGATCACTATTTAGTCCTGTCTCATTTTGTGAGATGAGCTGAGCATTTGGGCTGGCACGTGAGATGGATTAACAGTGCTTGCCTGAAAACACGAGCTGAGGCTAATAGCAGGACCATGGCAATGTTAACTTACATCTGCTACTTGAGGTGCCTAATTTTTTTTAGAATCATCTGATTTTTAGGTAGGGAACAGAGATTATGCACTGGAATCGAAAACAGAAGATACAAGGGACACAGAACCTGTGGAGCTCAACAGAATTTGAGCTCTGGTTTGGGGCTTTTATAGGGTCTTTTTTTTACCATCACTGAGAGATTTATTCTGTGCCATTTGGCAACCTATGCACTCAGTTACATCAGAGGAAAGTAAGTGTGGAGTAACGTCAAAACATTATGACATTAGCATGGGAACTGTATCTAATTAATTCCCTTGTTACTGTAAGATATTTTTCTATTCTATACTCAGCAATATTATGCTCGATAGTGAATTTTAAATAACCTATCCTTTGAGTCTTTATTGTTGTATTTTTTTTTTTGTTAGCAAAGTACTCCACTGCTCCAAACAACTTCCAGTGAACGATCCTTAATTTCCCTTAATGTATTCATAATTTTACTATTAAAAAATTAATGAATAGCGACTAGCATATTGATATGAGAGAGAACTTTCAGCAAGATTAGTGTTATCTAAAGGGAATCAAAGCCAACCACAGAACTGAGTTAACCAACATAGTCTTTCTTCACAATCAGACCTCAAGAGCAAACAATCTCTACAGTTTGAAAGTGTGTAAACCTCTTATTACATAGCTGTATTGACTTAAAAATGTGAACAGTATTTCAAGCCTAGATTCCCTAGAGCTTCCATTCCAGATCACAACTGGAAAAAGCCAGATGAGCTGGCAGGCTGGAGAAGAGAGAAGGCTTGAACTCCAACCTGGAAGCCTGAACTTCAACCTAACAAGCACTGGCACTCTGAATTGAAGGCACAATCAAACAGATATAAAAGAAATATTCTACAGATCAGATGACTTCTGGATGAGAGCAAGAAGCTGAAGAAATGCTACCTGCAAACTAGCCTCAATGCTGAAGAGAACTGATAAATATTTGTAAGCTGCAACTATGTCTATAAATTGACTCTGTTTTTATCAGCTTCTACAAGGCAAATAATTTAAAGCTTTCTCTGCCTGCATGAAGAACAATCAGCAGAGTCGTTATCTCACTAAATTATGATTTGACTGGATCACTTTCAATTAAGTCAATTTTTGAAAAGTGTATTCTGTTTTGCAAGGTAGTCAGTCCACGACAGAGTGCACAAGAAGACAGAGGAACAGCAGTTTCAAATCTCACCTTATCAAAGTTTTCAGTAGTTCATACAGATATCCTACACTCCTACAGTGCCTTTTCAATGCAAAAGGCATCAAAGCCATTTAGAAGAGTGAGTTGAGAGAGGGACAGAGAGAGAATGCATCTGTAAACCTACAGGAAGAGGTCCGTTATCAGAGAATCACAGAATGGCTTGGGCTGAAAGGACTTCAAGAATCATCAAGTTCTAACCCACATTAGTATTTAATAACCACAAAATAATAAGAAATTTCCTTGATTTTATTTTCAAATTTAAAAATGTCATACCTGGCAACATAACACTTCAAATTGAACACTGAAAACGTTTTAATAATTTTCATTCCAAGTTCATAATAATTATTTAATATGGCAGAACTACATCATGCAAATCCCTTAAATGTCACTTAAAGGCTGCATCTAGTTACTGACCCATGTTATTCATGGCATCATACAAAATCATAATCATAATACTACTTGGCACTTTACATCTTTAAAGAACAATGAAAATGTTAATTAATTTCCACAAATGCCTAGGGAGTAAATATTTTCAGACTGATTTTACAGATTAAGGGGATGAAACAATGTGTGGACATACTTCTCCATGGCAATCTATCAAATAAGTGTCAGATACAGGGCTAAAACACAAAGATTCATCAGGCCTCTAAACAACAATGCCTGGGGCAGCCACTTACTTACTCATAAACGAAGCTTAAAACTTCCTCAGATGCTCCTTAATATATTATTCTACTGTGTAGTGATTATTTACTGTAGTAACTGATGACTGCTGGACTCACACTGCTCCATCTTTATAATAAAATTATTTTTATTTCAGCCACAGAATCAAGATTTGTTTCTATTAAATTTAGAGCATTCTGATCCAGAGATTAAGTAGGTCAAAAGGTTCCCAGAACAGCACACTAATATATTGGAGCAGAATAGAGTTCCAGATGTATTACTCTTTATTTATCATTATTATTTTTTTTAATTATTCTCTTATGTCTCCTTTTCCTAAGAGCTTCAGAGAGTCAGGATTTTTTGGAAAGTTTTTTCAGTGGATAAGAACAAAGGCTTGAAATTTCAGGTGCTAATAGCTTGTTTTACTTAATAATCAAAATGCAAAATATCTAATCTGTTAACCATCTTTCTTATTCACCTAATGAGTATTGCTGAATACTTGTATTAAATACAAAGACTAGAAAATAAATAACCCAGATATTATTTACAATATATAAGTTCTGCTGGCCTAAAAGGTATTAGTCTAAGTCAGTCAAAGGGTAAAAACCAAAGCTGAGGAGACCTCTACTTCCACTGCTTGACTTTCCAGCTTTCTAAGCATCTGAGGTCTGGTCCTGTCACACAGCTAAGAGGTGATATTTCCCTCAAGCTACATTGCAGGACCACACTGCACATCTGTGATTATCCAGGAAAGTACACTTTTTAATACAAAAAAGCAAACGAAACCGAGACACTTCCAAAATAAAAATATCCTTCCTCAGTGCCCCAGTTTTGTCAGTCTTAAGACCCTGAATACACTTGACAGCCAAGAGAACAGTATTCTCAAGACAGCATTAGTCCCATACAAAATCAACCTGTATTGTTTTCTCTTATTTAGAAAAGAAACTGGCAGCATCCTACAGAACATTTACCCATGTCTGTGCCTGAACAGTGCACTTCACATTGAGCTCAGAAGAATTAATTTTAATCACTATTTGAAGATCAGAGCTGACTAAGTTGGAAGCTAGAGCGCACTGCATTTTCTTATTCAGGAGAAACAAAGACTTTTACAAAATCCATTTGAAGAGAAATCTGATTGGTGTTCCACTCTACATTTTCCAAGACTCCCTATATATTTTAATTTGTTGCACCTACAAACATAAAATAGTACACTCTTTGCACTAAGTTATGCAAAAAACAATGCCAGGTTAGTTGGCTTGTTGTCACAGTGCTCATGACGCTGACCTAGAAGCTAACATGCAACTGAGCCTTAAAGGATAACCTAGTACAAAAAGGAGGAAATGAAGACAAATGAAAAAGGAAGGCAAAAAGAAGAGCTTCTGACACTACTTGGTTTTAATTACTGTTTTAAAAACTGGTAAGTTCATGAGCTCAGATGTATTTAATCAGGAGGTCAGAAATCATCTTCCAAATCTGACATAATATGGAAGAGAAAAAATTGTAAGTGGTATAATTGATTTAAGCACCTGATCTCTCTGGGTGCCATAGGAGTGACTCTTCCTTTAGCCCTAGGAAAGTGAGATTACTTTTGTTTTGTGGGAATGGACCCTCAGCATCTGAGATTTTTTTTCAGGCAAGTGTTACTACATAGTCCACCAAACAGAGAGAACATCCAAGCACTCCTCTAGAATATCACCTTGCTGCACTATCAAAACTCTAGGTTGCTGATAAGCTGTGGCAGTTAAGTAAGTCTATCTTCATATTATTAAGATATTGTACTCTTTAACTAACACTCAGATAAATAAACTCATAGATAAACTCAGCTAATTATAAGAACAAACCCAAAGTCTGCATATTTCTCTACTGTCCTCAAACACTGCTCATGTTTATTATAACAACCACCCACTATGTGCTGAGCATAAGAAATCCCATCTGCAGAACCTGGATGACTTGGTAGCCACAGTAATTTCAGATGTTTAGATATAGCAACAACATATGTCTGGAAAAGAAACTTTCTGTTCTTTTAGCAATCGTTATGTTTCAGTGCTAGATACGTGGCATGGACCGGTTTCTGATCTGCTTTCTCTTAGAAGGGTTCCTGTTTTAATTAGTCTTGATAGAAAGCACTTGTCTTCTCCCCTCTGCTACTCACTGTTATAGGACAATGGTCTCTTTCTCTGGTGCGTAGATATATAACTAGCAAGATCTCAGAAGACTCATAGCTCTCTCTAGTTTAGAAAACACAATTCCATCTGATTGAGATAATGCATAGAATTAAGCAGGATCATTTTTATGCTTACAGTGCAATGACAGCTAAATCATAAACACTGTAAAACCTTCTCTGAGTTCTCCTGTACGTGAGGGGTCAACAATTGATTTAATACAGGCTGTTGAGACTCTGTTTTGTGGAAACTGAGTGCCATGATCTAGCACTGAGGAAGGCAGCATGGCCTACACTTAGATGCTGGCCACCAACTCAGTAGCACATGATTCAAACTAATCCTGCTTGGTAAAATATCTACAGGAAACTTCATCTCCTAAATAGGCTGTTTATGCTTGTCTCTCTCTCAAAGCACAGCTACTAATTTCATTTCTTTCTCAATATTCACTGAAAGCAAAGACTAAAAAAAAAAAAAAAAAAAAAAAAAAAAAGATAAATTTGGTTTTCTTTTTCTCATCCACTAAGTAGAGCATCTCATAGTCCATAATATAAGTCTAAGGCCTTTATGAGTTATGGCTACGCTGTTAACAAACACAAAGCTGACAATGGTCTGGTATCCTCTCTAAGCATTCTCTTCAAAAGAAGACCCACTTGCAGTGTCAGTTCAATCTAATATTTTATTTCCCATCCTCCACTATGGCACTGATATATATTCTCTGCTGTAATAAAAAGCTGTCATGTTCCACCCTAGAGGTGGCTTCTTTTAATATCAAGATCATGTAACGAACTTCAGGAATTGCAGGATGAAAGACTGCACAAATGTACACACTTACTACAAAGAACTGTCTCATAAAGCAATAAGCTTGGGATGTTTGAGGGTTTTATATTTAATTAAATGATTCCTTTAGAACCTGAAACAGAAGCCTTTTTTCATTGTTGTTATTTTTGTTTTTTTCTAAAGGACTGTTTCAAAGAAAGTTAGCTCAGAACATTAGTCACTGCTGTCAGCTTCTGTCAGCTTCGTTCCCCTGTGACATGATCTGAAGGCTTGCGTGCAAAATGTCGTACCTATCCCTATCTGAAATATGCATCAATGGTTACCTGAAAGGCTGTGGATGAGAAACTGCCATCACCTGCTGAGTAATTGGAACAAGGAAGGAGGACACTGTGTGCACTGATTTGACAAAGAATTAACCTGTCTCCTGTACTGTTAAGTTGTAATGGGCTCATTCATTACTCATACAGCTCTGTGACACTTCACACGTTAGGAAATGATACCTCTGGTTTCCTTCAGGATGTAGCTTGCCCAATGGATGGGAAAGAAGCAATGGGAACCAGATAACTGTGCTAGAAAATGAGAGCTAATTAATAGTGATATTTACTGGGATAATAATTAATTGCCTTTTCACAGTATTGTAGAGATTTAAGAGCGCTACAAAAATATTCATTAACCTTCACAATTACCCTTTTGAGATAGGGAAATATTGCAGTACACCAGCATGTTGCAATTTGCCCAACAATGCTTTAAAACAGACAGACAAAAAAAAAAACCCAAACTTCTCCAGTTGCAGTGTGCATACATATTGGGAAAACAAGGCTGTGCAGAAGTCATTTATCTCCAGCCCAGATATGCCCATCATGCTGTAAGTGGCTGATGTCTGAGGCACTGGCAGTCAGCACAAAATGGTGCCTAGCACCCACCTCTGTGAGCTGATGCTGGCTCAGTCAGCCAGTGCCTGAATGCAATTTCTCCTCTAGTAATTACCCATGCTTCACTTCATCAGCCTCCCCATATCAGAAGGCTGGCCCACTTCCCTCTGCTTAAAATTTAATCAGAGATTTTACTGCTCATCAACAGCTTAACGGGAGCAGTTAGAACTCCGAAACTTTGCATATTTTGGCTTAATTATTGCTAACAGACAGATGCCACTTTCTAACACTCTCCTTCCCAGCCCTTGCTCCCTGCAGCTGCTCAAACCTGAAATATAAATACACTGGTTGAACAACCAATAAGTGGCAAGATGATTAGGGATTAGTGGAAAGACACTAATCTCCTTATTTCTGCTTGACGCTTAATTTTTGGTTATCTTTGCTAAGTTGCAACCTATACCTCTCATTTGGCAAGATCATAACTCCTCTTATCCCTGCTCTAAAGCAATGGGTAAAATGAGACAGCAGCCTAGAACTGAATAGATGTTGAATGGTCAGTGCGTACTGCTCCTGCGCATGATCCACATACAGAAGCAGCAAACTGTAACAAGCTAATTCAAATACAGAAAGGGAACAGCTCCTGCTGCCCTTTGTCCAGGAAGACTGGTGTCAAGCTTCTCATTTGACCTTTAGGATTGATCAGCAAACTGTTCCTTTAAGTACAGGAAAAAACGTCACTGTAATTTGTGATCGGGATTTCAAATGTGACACAGGAGATGTCTACATTTGGGCCAGACTTACTATCTGTCTCCTAATCTTCTCACTTTCCACTGTCTCCAGAAAAACAATTTTTATGAGCTCTTCTGTGGTCCGAAGAGGGAATGCGGCCAGTGTGTTGAAAGAGAACCTTGATGCTCCACCTTCAAAATTTTCCCTGAAGAGTGAAATTCTGTCTGCAGTTCTTTACATATGATAGAACTATCCTTTGAAATGGAAGAAGAAATAACCTTCCTGCAGATCTGCATTTTCTGACTAAGGGTTAGATGCAACCTTGTGGATTGCATCATGCAGGATGTTGCACTGCCATTTACTTGTAAAGTAATTTGTGAGGTGAAATTAAGTCAAATCCAAAAGCTGAGCTAACACCAAATCCCAATCCGTGTCTTTTTACAAGCGTGCAACTTTTACCCCACAACAGCCCTTTTGCCTTGACAGAAAATCAGAGAGGACTGGGACTGCACCTGCTGTCGGCTCTGCCAGACCTTTTACGTCCTCTGAAGAGATGAGAAATTCTGAGTTAAGAACCAAAGTTCATTACTTTGTTGCAAGAGAGATTCCAGCCTCCACCATGCTGCTTTTGAGGCTGCATCTGGCCAGTTTAGCAACAGTAGCTCTTCAAGCACTTCTTCATCATCAACTCTAAGCCACAGCGTGACAAAGTCAGTCAAAAGCAGACCTGATTCTATCCTCTGTTGGAATACAGGCAGTAATGAATTAGCAAGCAGAGGTCTGATAGATGTTGTGGAGGACTGTGCAGCAAGATTCCACCTTTTTTTAAGATTAATAACTGGTTTGTGCTCTTTCGATAGTTCAGATGGTCAGCTCTTTAACCCAGCTCTTATCCAGCAACCTCATATTTACAAAGGGGGTAACAGCTCCCAGATTTCAGAGAAACCCCAAGACTGCTCCTAACTTTGACAGAGTCAGTGTAAGCGTGACTAAGATTTAAAACCAAAAGAAGCTTTCGGATGCTTTATTCCCATTAAAGACTATGTACAGGAGAGGAGCTTCTTGATATTTTTAACTTCTAATAGGTGAGACACCTGAGGAGGCTTCAAGGCTTCAACATTAGTTAACAGCCATTTTCTTTGTCTTTGCTTTACTGGTTTCCCCCCTGGCCATTGCAAACATATTTTTAGATACACTAAGAATCTTTTTTCCTTACCATGGCAACAGTTGACAGTAGTGCACGTGTCTTTCCAGCTTTCTTTTCAAAACATGGCAAGGCTGATTGGAAGCATAGTGTCTGTGGATTTCAGAGCACAGTGACATTTGCGTTGCATACTTACGGTTTCAGGCTTGGCTAAGTTTCAAATGCACCTTGTTTTATGGAGATTATTTTTGTTCCAGTGATAAATACATCTGCGTTCATTGATTTTTGCTACAAACTTGCTGCATGACCTTGAGCAAGTTGTTTAATCTACCGCCCCTTCATTCCTATTTATAATATGGGTACTTCCTTACCTTTCAGGTTGCTAGGAAGCTAGACTTGTTAATAGATGCGAAGCTTTCTGGAACTAACATGATAAAAGCACTTAAAATGTCACAATTAATTTATATATCTAACTGACATCAGGTAAAGACATTTGTTAAAAGAAAGGACACATGTCCTTCCCTTTTTGAGAGACCTATAACATCACAAACAGCTTTTAGTTCCAAACACTTTATCTCTAGAATATTCACCCTTCAATGAACAACAAAGCTTGTGAATTCTGCAGCAATTACATGTTCTTTTGCAATGCATTCTTGAGGGTTTTATTTTTAGATATGGGAATAAAATGACTCAATTTTTCCCCTTGTTGTCTCCTGTCTCAGCAAGCAATAAAATGTCAGTGCTGTGGTAGGTAATGGGAAGGAAAAACATCTCTATTGACTGAACAGAGTTATAGCTGAATATTTTCATGAACACTCCACTTGTGCCTTAAGCACAACAGACACCACAGGTAAAAGATATCTGAGATAAAGAATGAACTGAATACAAACAAAATCATTCATCAAAAGGGAAAATACCATCATTCAGAAGGGAAAGTTCTACAGACTACAGCATGTTTCTGCACTTGATTTTTCTATACTGCATCTGACAGGAGCAAGTAAAAGATGAATACTGTGTCCAACAAACAAGAAGATATGCTACAGTAATCTAACCTGTCACTGAATTTAAACTGTGAAGCAATGTGCTTGAAAGAATGCAATACTACAGGTTTCCTAATTTGGGTAAGGCATATAACTAGAATTAGAGAGATAAATCACAGCTCATGACTCTCGATGTTCAGTTTGGAATACCAAGATGTGTTAAACACATTCCATGTATTAAATACTAAGTAAAGCCACAGTTTCCCAAAGCCAGTCTGACCAATCATGTCTTTAACTAGTATGGGCAGCTTGAAAAAGCTCCTTAACCTTGCAATTGCAAAACAAGCTCATTTAGGAACCAACTATTGTGTCTGGATACAAATGTAATTGCTTAGTGATAAGGACAGGAATTATTTTAGCAAATTCCAGCATCATACAGAAACTTCTAGCTGGTCACCTGTGTCTCCTCCCATATCTGCGAGCCCTTCAGTTTGGTTACAGAAATCAAAGTTCTAGATTCACTTTTAAAAATTATCTAGATGGAAAATACACACTATCCTTTGAGACTGAGGGTTGACGTTGTATGCCAGCAGCTTTGAAAGTTCCTGTCCAAATGGCTGACCTAAACTTCTCAATTTCTTTCACGCAGGACATGAGAGCTACACTTGAAAGATAAGAACACACCTTGCCATATAGCATAGCTACCGCCAGGCTGTTTGATTAAGAAAAACAATCTATACAGAAAAGACAAAATTCAGGATTTTTTTTAACTGGACATATATTACAGGACTAGAAACTTCTTTCCTGAAAGGCTACATGCATTCAGGTTGCTGCACTGCTCCACTGAACTCATCTACGTTCACGATCAAAGGGATAAGAAAAAACAGCTAGTAGGAATAGCCAAAGATTGCCTGGCATGTTAATGAGGATCCTGATTACATAGCAGGGATGGCAGAGTGGGGCTGTGCAAGTCTGCATAGCTTCTGTCTTCCTACTGAGTTGTACTCATGGAGTGTGTAATTAATTGTTACTGTTCATTTATTTATACAAATCAATGAATTTGCAAGTGAGTGCCACCCAGTGACAATCTAACAACTGACATAGACAGTAAAGGCAAAGTTTCCTTCTGAACACCAAAAGGAACTTTCTGTCAGCTCAGTTCAGGCTGACTTGCAATCTTTCTAAACTGCACCATTTGTCACTATACACCTCATGGAGATCTTATTCAACAGACTACTATTAAGACTTAATTTTCTTCAAAAAAGAAAGAAAAATAGACTTCTCTAGCTTTTATGGGGGAAAAGAGGGAATGATATTCTGGACAGAAAAAAAAAAACAAAAAAAAACAACACATTCATTTTCATCAAGGGCTACTGAACCTTGCTGCCACTGCCTTCCTGCTGAGGCCCTGCTTCTCCATTCTGGAGGGAAAAGTAAGCACATACTTAACGTGTATTTTGATCCCCGCAGTTAAACTCAATTATTCTCTTAAATACTCCCCTGAATCAATGTATTCATGCATATACAAATTCCATAAAATATAGTAGTTACCACTGTGTGTACTAGCATTTCTATGAGCAAGCATTTTTGGTACAAAAACTTCTAATAAAATTGTGTTATTATTTTATTAACAGATAAATTGGAAAATATGCAATGAAGATCCACTTTGTACTTGCAGCAGGCTGTTTGGGGACTCTTTGTAGGTAGCTGAAACACTCTGCTGAGGCAATTTTACTATCAGGAATACGACAAACAAGTTTTCTAGTAAATTAGGAAATGTATGGAAAAATTAAGAAAAATGGAAACTGATAAATTGCAAAAAACACACCCCACTATAGCTAAAGCAACAGTTGAGCACAACTGAAAGCCTCTGAACTGAAACCACTACTATCCTTTTTTATTGAAAATGTTCTGTATCTCCATATAGAAGCTCTAACTCCTATTACGTTTAATTATTTCTGTCTACAGCTAGGGAAACTACACTTTCTGCTTCTGATTCACGAGTGTATTAATCCAGTTCCATATCAGTGTAAGTGCCCTGAAATTAACGGTACTATAATAGCAATAAAGGAAGACAACATTGTCTGACAGTATGCCAAATTCAAAAACTGCAGCTACAATGATTTCTAATACTCTTTAGCTAGTTTAACTGTTTAGCTAGTTGGTAGACATTTGAATTTCAGCACCTTAAACTTAACCTGAGTCTTCTGAAGTAGCCACAGAAAGCAACAAAATCTTGAATTCTGAGCAGAAGAAACGGTAATCGCCTTATATTCATAAATTGCCTTTCATTCAAAAATATCAAAATGTACTAAGCAACTTTTCATTCTATATAAAAAGAATATGTTTACTTGTCACTGAAGTGGAAATAGGAGCATACAAAAATACTATTTTAGAGCTTTGCATGGGAATGTGAAGTTCTGCCTTGTCCTTGCTGTTGGCATTTAGCCTATCCACACCTTACATTCGCTGAGCAGCGTTTAAGGCCGTCTTCTGTCCACATTCACCTTAAAGTAACCTGAAATATGCATGAACTGAACACAGATGAGATGTGGCTAAGCCAGAATGAATACTATTTTCCCAGAATGCTCACTGTGCCAAAGCTCATAAGAGGCAATGCAGCTCAGGCTGGGATCAGCCCTATTCAGGCACCACTGTCAGATCCTGGATGCAGGAACAGCTCTGCAGCCCACACTGACTGGTCCACAACGTGCAGGGGAACAAGGCCCCACAGAGCCACATGGTGTGCTCTAATTACCCACTGCTGCCCTCACTGCTCCCAGTGTCTACAGCTTGTCTGAGACAGGATGGACACACTAAGGTTGATGCAGATGTGTCACCTTCATATTTTTCAGACTGTTCAAAGCACATCAAAAGGGACCACAAGTTTCATAGAAATACAACAGCCAAACTCACATTCTAATATTTTTAGTAGCATAGTAGATTTGATGTTTGTTTTCTTTTAAAAGGATGTCTTGTCCTTAAAAAAAATAAATGATGAAATGCCTTGCCATGAGTGAGGTCTTTTTAATTGCTTTTCCTTATCTGAAAATTCCAGCCTACATTACTAAAGAGAGCCACTTCAAAGACACAAAAGTGACAAAAAATGTCTTTTGAGTATGCAGGCAACCAACTAATAAGTACTGAGTGAAGCTCTTGCAATTGAAAAAATAATGCTTTTAATTCACCTAATTTCATCTGATTGTATGATGCAAAACATTTTTTTGCCACTTGCTACCACCACAACTGCTCTTCCAGGAAATTAATACCTTATTCCTTGGCACAGCAAGTATGAAGCATGCTCTGCTTTTTTCCACTTTCATAAGTGTGTTAGTATGGGACAGTGGACTCCCACAGTTTCTCTGCTTTCTGGAGTCTCTTACTGCCTTCTCCTGTTCATTAAAACAATTACTGGATTCACCACGATCAATAACCTTTCTTAGTCCAATACAATTAATTCTGAATGGGTAACTAAAACTACACAGCTTAGAGTATTTGTAGAAGAAAAAATTAAGAGATAATATTCAAAATAGAATGCATGCCCTTTTAAATGAGATTAAAGAACGAGTATATATGAGAGGTAACAAAGATGCAGGGAAGGCTCATTCATTAGTTCAGCTGCAAAGAGGCTGCCTTACTGAAGAATTAGGTTGTAACAGGACACTGAACCTGTGACAATTTCAGTCATAATGCATCAGCATAAAGACAATTGCTTCCTCTCTTCCTCTTTTCCACCACTAAGCAGCTCTGGGGGTGCTTTGTATGAACTGTAAAAGGTCAGGCCAATATTTATGATCACATGTTATTCTGAGAGTGAACTTCAGAGCCCAGTCACCGAAAAATCTATTTTGGTAGGTCAGTGGAGGTAACTGCATTGTGAGAGCAATCTGGCAGGGCAGAGCTTTGAGGTGGAAAACGGCTTCAGGTGCCCAGTGAAACCAGTGAAGTGTTTATGCCCTGTTTTGCTCAACTTTTAAGGTCTGTGATTTCAAACACATGTACAGGAATCAACAGCAGTTAACCCAGGGCTTGGGAAGGAATGATCACTCAGCTGAAGATAATTAAGTCAAAATCCAGGGACAAGGGCATACATTTCTCATGCATGAGATCAATATAAACTGTCATGTAAATACAAAGGTATTATTGATAAATCCTCTTTTCTGATTTGGACCTCAGGCCCTCTATCCTTTACAGCCCGTCTTCCTTAAATTGCTACATTGGTTTAATGAAGCATAGAGCTGAGTTTGTCTACATAGACTTCTGGTAGTTTCTGTTTCTATTCCCCTTGGCATTTTTTCAGATGTACCTGAATGAATTTCAGGATTAAATAAACCAAAATTTTCTCTCCATCCTCAGTGCATTAGTTACTAATCTTATCAACTTGGTTTGATAACCTCATGACTACTGACAGCTGCTTACAACAGACCAGTATTCCACTTGGAGGTCATCATATAAGTGTTGTGTGTGTATGAATGCATACATCTAGGAAACTAGATGTATATGCTATATAACCTTCAGTTCAGCCTTCACATGCTGAAGCAGTATTCTGTAGGAAAAACCACAGCTAGTTTAAAACAAAGTCCCATTTCAGTCTTCCTTAACTTCAGCGTGGAATATTCATTTGGCCTTTCAAATAAATTGCTGATGAGGTCTGAAGGCATTTAATTTATCTGGGTCTGTGCCTCCTCATCTCTAGAAGGCAAGAATGAAAAGCTTTGCATTCCTGCATTAGGTATTGGGCATTTGAAGATTGAATCTGTTATGTAACTGTTGGGATTTAGAAGTGTGATTTGATGAGCTCCTAGGTAAGAAGGAGGATTAGTTCATGATGCTGCTGGAAACATAGTTCAAGATTTCTTTCCAAAGATGCACTATTAAACCAAGCAATCTCTACCAAGAGAGAAACTATCAGGGAAACTCCTTTGATATATTCACAAAGAATTCTTCTTCTCAAGATACTATGACTCACAAATCACTGTTGCAAGCAGCTTCCCTCCCCCCCAAAGACCAATGTGTTTGTTATCATCTTGCAGCATCTCCTGAAATATATTATACTACATAAAATTAATACAGGTGCCTTTCTTTTATTATTATGACTTACAATTGATCCTATTTTATTTATAGCATATGAAAGTAAAATGCTATGGACTGTGTCCTATCTGTAATTACTTCCAAAGGCTTTTTATCAGTGCAAAGAACCAAGCTGTTAGAGAAGCTGTGAGTGCAATTCCATCAGAGAAAAATAATAATCACTATCTTTTCCATCCTAAACCTAATTTTTGCATCATATCCTTCTTGCTGTAAATTGAGATGACATAGATGAGCTGAAAGATGGTCAGAGCAGATGCCACAGTTTTCTGACTTCCAGAAACAAATGTTCACCTGAAAAATTGTCCACAGATTTAAACTGAAATTACCATGTAGAAAAAAGGTAAGAAACTTGCAGTGATGCTTAAGAGGGGAAATGTCAAGATGCTGAAACAAGAAAATAAAACATGCTTTTTTCCTTAGTGTCCACTTGTTTTCTTACAGTTTTATCTTAGACTTTTATGTAAGTTCATGTATTTTTGCTTTCTTCAATGTATTACTCATGCATTCTCTAAACAATTTTTCTTATTCACTTTTATCTTGTACAACCTATAACTGAGAAATTAACTGTAAAGATATCCCTGTAGTCACACTACTGGATTGACACTGTTCTGGATTTCTTACCAATATCAGATTCACCAAGATCCATAGACTCAAGATACACACTCCTATGGACGTTATTATTCCTGTAAGACAGCTTCTACAAGAATAGGGTTTAGATTCAGTTTTGGGATGGAGCTACTATCACGAACTAGAAGGAAGATGGGCTGGATGAAATCTGAGGAGAGCAATGCAATTTTTTCCCCTTTTTTTTCCAGTCAGAAAGAGATAATCTTTTGTGCTTCCAGTCAAGAGATTTAGAGTGAGTTTCACATAGTCACCATGATGTTTGTTTTAGTTTTTACATCCACTGAAATTTATAGGGCAGTCACAATAATAAAAAATAAGTAGGAATTTGCAAAGTGGAATGATAGTTTTGATGTCGACATTGTCAAGTAAATAGCAAGTTAAAGTCCTCTTGCAGTGAATCTCAACCAAAACAAGGTTTATCTTTCTGCAGATGCTGAGAATACGAGTACCAAGTAGCTTCTCAAAGCAGATAATTTTGATCTGATACATATTTAAGATTAAGAACTACAAGTTTGACATTCCTGTGTGAGAATAAACAGAAGTGAGTAATACCTCCTGCATTAAACAGCTTTGTCAAATAAAGTGGATCCTCTCCTCTGTTACCAACACAAACACTTACATAAGCAGAAAGCCTGTTTTACGTTTTACTTTTCAGAGAAGTAACAGGATATATATGCAATTATGGGGCAATGTCTGCTCTTTCAACAAAAGTTAGTCCCACTAAACACACACTTCACACTAGTACGACTACCCAAATACTCGAAAGCTTCAAATAGTAAGCATTTGATAATACTCCATGTGTGAAGCATACATCTCCATTTTATGGTATCTTGTGCTAAGTAGTTCAAAGCACTTGATAACATTCAGCTGGAAGAAATTTTTTATACTGGTGTTTATTTCTTCTCTAGAATCTCCTTAAAACAATATGCATATGAAAATAGTATGCTTTGTCTCTGTCCTTTTCTGCCCTTTGCTTACTAAGAATTAGGTAATGGATCCTAATTTATCATGACTTAAGACTATGAAGTAAAAGAAAGAATCTACTTAATGGCACAAAATAGATCTGCATGTGATGTTACTATTCCTTTTCTTCTATATCAGTGTCTTTGACAATGCAAATAAATCAGTTTCACTTCTACCTTTGGTAACTGGCAAGTTATTTTGTCAATAGCGGAAGAATCCCCAGAGTGAATTATGTTTAGAGTCATTCTTTCATTCTTAAAAAAAAAAAAAAAAAAAAAAAAAAGCACAGGATTTTTTTTTTTTTTTTTTTTTTACAGTAAAAAAGTAGAAAAGAACAAAGTGAAGTTTTACATTTACGTTTAGCAAGGTTTATATATCTTTCACCACCACGAATAAAAATTTTTTCAACTGCATCCCTCAGTGCTCATGGTGCTATTGAGGAGTATGAGTAATTGTCTTGACTGTTTTATCTGACATGAATGCATGAATGCTGCTTCCTTATTTCCTTACAAGACACCTTTGGGATATTATTATCCTACTCTTCTTCTAAAATATAGTAAATCAGCCTATTAAGCGAAAGCCCTTTGAGAAGTAAAGGACTGTGCATCCAGATGAAGAAAAGCTGGCTACGTTTATAACAGTAGGGGGCTAAACTTCTCATACAGTGGACATTTTTATTCCAGCTTTGAAAACATAAGATGCCTTCAGTTCTATCTGAGTAAAAATGATCACCTTGCCTTACATCATTTGGGGAAAGGAAGAACTGCATTTAGAAAGATTGTTTAAAAAACAATCTTGACTATGTTGTCAGCACCACTGGATTTCCATTTCATATTTTATCTGTTTACTGACCTAATTACGAAGTTAGCATGCTGAACTCAATGTATTTTATGCAGTTCAAGCTGTGGGTGCAAATCAGGTTATTTGATTTCAACGGTTATTCAGTTTACCATGGAATATATCAAAATATGACTCTGTAGGTCTCCATTAGTACTCATCTGCTCTAACTCAGACTACAATGGGTTAGCAGAATCTGAAGTACATCACTCTTTTTCCCTTCAGAATGTAAGCGTGGTATTAAATGAGTACTCCCCCCCTACATGAAAGGGTTAAATCTAATTCCACTGCATATGTAGAAGGTTTTGAAATACACATATCGAAATCTAGATTAAAAAAAAGGCATGCAATTGTATTTTCAACAAAATCATGAAACAGAGGTGTATGTTGGAAAACTAAGGTGGCAGGACAGAGGGTGGAGGTAATTATCATAAAGTTAAAAACAGACTTCTCCCCAGGGCTACTCTGAACACTTCAGTTAACAGGATGAAGAAGTAAAAACATCCTTTTTTCCCTGTATATAAAATTCAGTAAGTTCTTAAACTGTTCTAAGAACTGTTTGTAGATAAAGCAAAGTAGATAAAGGTAGGTGGGAAGAAACCTGAAGGAAAGTGATAAAATGATAACATTTGGAAGTCACAAGGGAAGAATAGAGAACAATAAAACAATGTACTTCAAGAAACTCAGTGCAGATCTGAATCTCTTCAGAGAGTGAGAGCTGAACAATGAATAATATGTGGGCAACAGAATTTTTATGCTTGGTGTTCTTCCTTCTAAGTTTAAGTTGACTTACCCTGTTGAAATTTCCATGACTTGGAGCAGGCTGAAGCAACTGCAGATTCCAAACAGTAATCTTTTATAATTCATGCAAGACAATCAGACATCAGAAAACAAAGAAAAGTATGTCTTTCAACAGGATAAATGAACATCTTGGGATAAAGACAGCAGCTTACTAAGAGTTTCCTGAGATACTTGAATGAATAATTCAAGACAGTATTTGTAAGCATTGAAATTTTAGTAGGGATATTAATAACTAACAAACATTTGTTAAGTGTACATTGAGTGACATCTACTTGCATACCTTATTTAAGAACATAATAGGCTTTTGAGAGTAATAGAGAACACTTGAAATCACATAGCTAGACTTCAGTAATGGTTCTGACCCGTTAGATGGCTCTTAGAAAGTCTAGAGAACAATGCACAAGAAATAAAAGCAGTTGTACAAGTGCAGAACTTCCTGCAAAAATCAGCTGCTCAGTAAGTGATGAAGAGTTAAACCAAATACCAATGAGTTAATACCTAATACCAAAGCCAGCAGGGCAAAGGCCTCACTAGCTAGCATCACAGCACCCAAGCAGAACAGAACCAGGGAAAACAGCCAGGTGCAACTGGAAGTACGGATCAACAGACACATCCATGGTGACAAATTGGATCCTAGGCCAAGCCAGAAAACCAAATCACAGGTTACATTCAGAGAGAGTAACCAGTATTAGATGCAGCCCAGCAATCACAATACAGATTCAGACTGATAAAGCAAGACCAAAAAAATAACACCATGAATCAAGAACAGAAGAATCTTCAGATAAACCCAGCTATACCTTAGCAGGAGCCAGCATAGATCCCCATGGCCTATAGGCATGAGGGAATGTGGGGAGGCCCCAGGAGAAGCTTCTCTCCCTTATTATTTCTATCCTTAGAGATTATTTGTGTCTTCAGAGGCCCTGACAGTTGTAGCAATTTTATGTCAAAATGGTAGTAATGTGTGGACGTAGTCAGTCTTGTACAGTACGTGATACCTGAATGACTGAGAAAGTCCTTAATTCTATTTGTTGAGAGTACTGCATGATGATTAAAATTTTGAATGAGAATTTAATATTTTCCTGATATACTGGAGGAATGGCTTGAAATAGCAGAATGTAATTTAACAATACCAAGTGAAAATTGTTACATTTCTGTGTCTAATCTAAGATAGCAATACTCAACTCTTGCTAAAATCAATGGAGAAAGGAAATCATTAAAGAACAATGCATAGCACAACAAAGTACACTGCTACACAGTGTAATGAAGAGATATCTCTATGAGCCACGTGTTTTAGCAGCACTAACTCTTTGGTGCTAGCTAATATAATGCCTATTTAGTATAGCAAGGTGCAGTGGGTTTTATTCTGTATCTGGGTTTCTAAAAGATGCTCGAACTAGCTTGCGTGGCTTAGGAGCCAGGGACGGTTTATGCTTGGAACGTAGCATAGATTGTACCCTTAGATTGTATCTAGGATTGTTCGTGCTTGGTGAATGGATTTCTGGAATGCTCGCTTTTGTTCCTTCGACATGCTTGTCTAAACACTGTACCCTAGGTATGTGATTTATAGAGTTGTTTATAACCATGGTTTCAGGTTCTGTATCTATATAAGGTCTGCTGTGGTTACAATAAACGAAGCTGTTCACTCATATTGAGTTGGTGGGCTTCCCCAGGTTTATCAGCAGGTTTCCCTGGCCAAGTGGGTTATTCCCGACAGCAAGGTGTTCTCGTGACATTTAGAGGCGTGTGTTAAAAATAAGTCAAATAATTTACAACCAGCTAGTAAACACAGATCTGCATTTCAAAAGTCTAATGGTTAGTGACTGTAACTAACAGAAAAAAAAAAATATTCTAGACTGTAATAATTTTAGCTTCTTTTCTGTTTCTGGCCCTGCCCCCTGAAATATTCTTTTGGACAAAATTACTTTGAGGCCAATGCTACCCCTCGTTTCCCTCTACCTCTGCATCAGTGCTCTACTTTGAAGGAGCACAGCTCATCACCCTTGTACTTGACACTGTGCTGCTTTGCTTTTCTTTCTTTTTTTGTTTGTTTGTTTTTAATAGTTTCAGAATTTTCTGTATTTGCCATGTTCACACATCTCAAAGTCAGAAACGTATAAGCAATGTTTTCCTGTCTTAAATTTCTAGCTACGTGAAATGACAAAAACATGTAATAGGCATTCTTTTTATATGGGAGAGTCTTGCATGTGCTGCAATTCAGATTACTAATGGCTATAGGCATAAAAGCGGAGGGTTAGTTGCATGGGTACAAAAGATAGTTTTGATAAGCTATTTGTAGAGGAGGGACTCCTGTCTCCTACATGGAACATCTTGTATCATTAGATATGCTACCAGATTAACTTTCATGATCCAAGTTGCTGATATAATTTAGAACTCAAGAAGCTGTCTCTGCCCTTGTCAAAACCAAACAAGCCTGGTCTCATATTAAAACACCTAATTGGTGTGTTTTGGACCTTACAGAGGCAAATCTGAGAACTCCTACAATTTCAGATGTCCCCGTACAAAGCATATTAATCATAATTGTGTCAAGCAACATTTTGCTCTAAGGACATAAAACTACACCCAAACAAAGCTCAGAAGACGAGCACTAGGTTTTATGGTAAAAACAACACTTTAGCAGAATTAAAAGAATGACAGATCTTGCGTTTTCAACCATTTAAAACACTCCTAGACTACTGTTCAGAAAATGCATGACAAATAATAGAAATAAAATGAGTCATATAACATTCGATCTTGAAACTGCCATATCATTTAAAACTAAATTTTCATTTTTGAGGTTGTAATGTACGAGCAGTTTTTTCTAGACCTACACTTCCAGCTTCAGTGAGCACAGTTGGAGAAT
Source organism: Lagopus muta (assembly GCF_023343835.1). Taxonomy (NCBI): domain Eukaryota; kingdom Metazoa; phylum Chordata; class Aves; order Galliformes; family Phasianidae; genus Lagopus; species Lagopus muta. The sequence continues at coordinate 21,065,548 of NC_064438.1, read as the reverse complement.
ACTGAAAGGGAAAATGGCACACTGTCTGGAACATGCAAGGGATTTTGGCTCTTAATTCACATTGCTATATAGCGCATTAAAAAAAAAAAAAAAAAAGTCAGCAATGATTTGCTTAGCAATCTTTTTGCCATAATATTACTTCTATTTTACTCATTCTCAAAGTCAGCCTAATTCAGGCACTCAAATATACAAGGTATGTAAAAACAATGATAAATATATCAGCACACGTTATAAACACCGCTTGATGTTCTAATAAACCAAGTAATGCCTATGTTTAATACTTGAAAGCTGCTGTGAAAGTAATGCCTCCTATTTTATTATGTTGGTCCATGATGTCAGAGGCAGATGTTGGTGGTATGGCAGTAGTGGCTGAACCTTCCCATCAATATCCCATTACATGTTGTTGCCATGTAACAGATGACAGCAGAAGGGCAGTCTAACAAAATGGCTTCTGACTTGGAAGTGTGTCTGAAGTAAAGGTGTGGGATTTAATTCCTCAGTGTGGAAAAAGTGGCACCCATTGACATTCATTGATGGTTGCTGAATGTTGATAGAGACGAAAAAGCAGGTGTGAGCACAGTGAGACATTAGGTGGTGCATTTCAGCAGTGGCAACACCAACAGTGTGTCACCTCAGCTGGTGCAGATTTTTCCTGAGTGCATCATGCAGGCTCTTGTTCATCACTGGTGAAAAGGTATAGCTAATGATGGTGCCTAGGTTAAAAAGTTTTTTTTGTACACGAGAATTTGCTCTATCAAATAGTGTTATTGTGCTCTTTGGAACTATTTTAGTTTCCATGGAATTAATCAGGATGCATTACTTTCAAAGAGAAACTAAGTAGAGGAGAATGACTCATTTATTCCCATAGGTGTAAGTTAAGCAACTGTCATGAATTTAACATCAATTTATAGCAATTACTGGCCTGGGCATTATATGCTAACTCTACCTGGCTTCCAATTCAAATCAAAGAACACTCTGATGTCATGCATTTTATTAAAAAATATTTATAACTACACAGTACTCTGAGGTCTAGAAACAGATTCATACCTTGGGGAAAGAAGCAAACAAAAAATTCTACTGGAAAAGCAAAACTACTGTTTAATGCTCAAAGCCTCAGTGGTCTTAAATTTGTAATTAACCCAGCAATCACAAAATCCTCATACTAAAGGCTAAACATATCTCAAAGACTCTTTCTTTCAGGACAAAACAATGCTACTGAAATGCTGAGTTCTGAATGTTCTTCAGGTCCTTGGTGAAAGCCAAGACAGCTCTGATTTACATCTGAAGAAACTACTAAGAACATAAGATTCACTATCATTTCAAAGCCTACTCCTGCTTTTTGATTTCTTAGTTTCAGACCTGAGCTCAAGGCACTTCGATCATTGAGCAGAAGGCCGCTGGCCACTCTGCGATGCCAGTGGAGTCAACAGGAGACAGATTTACTCAGAAAACCAGCAATTTGTGTCTCAAGTTCTCATCCATAGTCAAAAACTGACTCTGTAAGACAGACTCATTTTCTGTTTTAACTCTCCAATAAAAACAATCTTCCTGGTTCTAAATTTGTTTTTTTTACATGAAGTAGACTTTTCTGCCTACTGCATGTAAGTATGAACTTCCTGAAGAAACTTTATAAGCAAGCTCGCAGAATTTGTATGGGAACCATAACATTAGAATTCCATAGCTAATTTTTCTACCTTTTGGGGAAAAAAAAATAAAAATTAACACTAGCAAATGATAACTGGGGAGTAGAATAGCTAAATGTTATGGGATATTACATATCTGTACGCATCCTCATTAAACTATCAATGTAGAACTCGAGTGTCCCTCTCTATTATTTCCTTTAGAGTCTTTTCACTTACTACTAGAATGAAGGTATTAGAAAGGCCAAAGAGATACAATAATGCCCTTTCCTTTTGCCAGTCTTAGAGTTCCTTCCTCTCCCCCCCCCCCCCCCCCCCCCCCCCCCCCTCGAGATTTCCCTTTCAGTAACGTTTATTTCTAAGAATTTTAACATCAAGGACAATGTGGTACCCAGTTATTTGAGTGAGATAGACAAAGGGTAGGCTTCATGCACTGTTGCATATTAAGCAAAAGAGCAGGAATACTATTTTCCAAGTAGATAGAACTGAATTTAAACAAACTCTAATAGTTAACCAATTTCAGAGCAAATGAGATGTTACACATTGAAGCTGTTGTTGATGATGGTGCACTGTTTGTGATTGGATCTCTCTCAGTGCTTGCGATTGCTTTTAATGCAGTCTTAGAAACATTTTCAAGAATCGCTTTACCTGGCCCTAGCAGAGGAAAGAGGAATGAAAAGAAAGTCTGCAACATCAGAACAAGTCTTTCTGGAATTGAGTTCACTCTGAAACTTGGCTACTACATTTAACAGAACAGGATGAGCTCAACTGTTTTTTTTTTTGTTTGTTTTTTCTTTATGCAAATTATTTCTGTCAGGTAATAAGGTAAACAGAGAGAAAATGCTGAGACTGCAGCACAGACTGCAATACTGTCGGTAAGCTCTGCTTACCATCTCTGAATGAGATGCAATCTCCTTTCCTTTTTGTATTGATGAAAGCTAAGAGATGTTTTTGTGTTTCAGACCAAACAGGGAGATCTACACAACTTAAAATATTCTTAAAATGTGCTTCACCTCTTGTCAACCTCAAGAACATGTTTTTTTTGTTTGTTTTTTGCAAATGTTCCCTTGGTTACTCAGTGACTACCAGAGGTGATCTATTCAGCATTAGTCAAGGCTGTAGGAAGAACCCTCCAAAAGTATTTCGCACTCTGCCACCAACTTCCTTATTGTCTACAAGTGAACCACTTCAGGCATGGCTGCAGTGTACAGTCAAGTACAGCATGGAGATTCCAAGCTGATACATTTGCAAGGCATTACTTAAGAAGGAACAGAAAATCATGAGATCTGAAAGCAATCTGGCCACATCTGACACCACTGTGCCAGATCTTGTAAGTTCATTCTTATATCATTACAGTTTATTTGCTCAGAGGCTGTGCTGAGATTGTTCTGTTTCTGGTTCTGAAGCAACTATAAACACTATTACCCCAAGGTATGTTTCACACTTCACTGCACAGTGCAGACATGCCAATAGTCTACCTCAGCCTTGAAATCCTACCTGTAATCCTACCTGTAAAGTAGGGACAATGATTTGACCTATAAAATATAAAGATGTAGAAAGTAATGCATTTTGACAGTTTCCCTACAGTTCAGTATAGTGATGAGGGCCAGATGAATAATGCAGATGTTTGAGCATTGTTGCAAGACTGCAAAGAGTCCTTAAATTTGATTCCTCAGAGTCAGTGGATACTTTTGAAAACACCACTGACTTCGCCAAGTTCTAAGGTGATTGTAAGGCCAGTACTGATGTTAGGACCTGGAGGGCACTCAGAAACATTAACAGCCCTGAGCAGCCTCACTTGTGAAATTCTCCCTCCCCAATTCCTCCACAGTCAATAGGCTCAGGGGCTTCAGGCCTGGAAATTCAGTCCTTCTCTGATCTGTGCTGCAGAGATGCTGGTTCTCAGCATTAGCAGCCTCACATCACAGCACTATCTCATGCAGACTTTGTTGGGACCGCTCAGATGAGGCAAGGTCTCATTCTTTTGCCATGCCTGAAGTTGTTGCATAGTCCTGACTCAGCTCCTTCAGGTGTGTGTGTGGCAGGGAACTCCTTGGCTGCTCCTCTCCCACTCCTCTTCATGGGCTGCTAGCCTTTGTTGCTCCCTGACAACTAGAACTAGATTCAAGAAAGCCTGGCCCTCCTGCTTGACATTTTTATCAGAACACATCCTACTCTCTTCAAACATCACATGCAGCTACTGCAAGACTAGTCAGTTGGTTACTTCCACCCAGTTTCAACCAGTAGACTTATGCTGTTTCTCTGGACTCAGAATGGTTGAGAAACACGGTGGCACCAATGACACTGAAAGGCAAGACACAGAAAGCTTCAGTCACCCAAGTCTCGTTGGCACTGAATTAGAAATTACAGTTATTCATGTTCTCAACGTTATAAAAAGCCAGGGTTTTTCCTTCATGCAGCTAGAAAGGTGAGGAAATTGACAGTCTGACCACGTGGTAAAGAAGACAGAAACAGCCTCCAGCCCTTGGGGAAATTAATTCTTGGAGACTGAAAACCTCAAATTACCCAAAGGAGAATATTGTTTAGCATTGTACTGTGAATCACTAACAGGTAACTCTACCCCTAAATGTTTCTCTTAGATGCAATATATATCTCTTAATCATTTTCTGTTCATCATAAAACTACCAATGATAGCAGCTTGAAATCTCAGACTGAGACTGTCTAAATTTTTTTGCATTGCTCTTCAGACTTCTTTAAAACAGTGTTTGATTTTCTTTGGACTCAATCTGCCTGAATTCCAAATCAATCAAGAGGTAAAATTTTGTGTTCACGTATTTACTCTTTTAGTTACAGGCGGGGGAAGATGACTCCAGTGGGGAGTTGCAAAATTACATTTGTTTACTAACTTTTTACCCATACCACAGGTATGACTTCTCCTAGTGATTATTCCTCCTATTTTAGGAGAATCGCACCTGTCTGTGTGCACATAAATCTTAGCTAATTGGAAAATTTATGTCCAATGCAGATATTTGCATCTGTCTGCTTGTATAGAAACAGCTCCTTGACAGGTTCTACGAACTATCAGTCTGGGTCAAGTTAAACTGTAATAATTGCTTCACTGACTTTAAAAGGAACATACTCTGATGATGTTATTACTGCAGCAATTTGGTGTAAACCCATCACCATAAAATCCTGATTCCTACTGTTATATCTTTCTCTACATGTGCTCTCATCTGCTTTGTCACTAAAAATAGAATATTGCATATAGCTACTGCAAAGATAACTCTTAGCATGAAATATCTCTTTTTCTCCATCTGGTGTTTTAACTCAATTAAAAAATTAGAATGCGAGTGACTGATGTAGATATAATAATTAGACCTACTTTCCTCCTCTGAAAGGGCTCAGTTTGCAACAAAAGTGCATGCACTTTAAAAGTGTAATGAAGACATTAGCTAGATGATCCTTACCACATCTCTACATGGTAGCAATTTCTCTCTGCTTACTCATTTTTCACAGTAAGAGAGATACTTAATTTTTGTCATCTCATGGCCTCGCACAAGATGAGGATAAGTGATATCTTTTGTGGAGTGGCATGTTTATGCCTTGTAGCTTTGTGCTTTTCATGCTAAAGTTAAAGGCCAACTTTCTAGGATGGGGTCAGTGGCACTAAGATACAAAGTTGACTCAGAGACATGTAATATTCACAATTTCAAGAGTTCTCCATTGTTTCTGTATAGAGTTGTTTCTGCTGTATGTTGTTTCTCCTTTGGTATTCCCCTACTTACCTCTGTACTTCTTAAGTTACAGATCCCGGATTGCTTTAAAATGGAAAAGCCCTAAGCAGTGTTCAGAAATGTTCTCTCTCATGTTCTTTTCTGGAATGGTCATTGCGAGATTGCTGCCTTTGAAGAAGAGCTAGGTAAGACATCCTTCAAATGAGGAGACAACTTACTGAAGATTTGTAAGGCATATGCAACTTTGAACATATATAAAATAAGGAAGACAATTGCTTTGGGAAGACAATTGAAAAAGTAAGCTGGTATACCTTTAGTCCTTCTCAGAGGAGAACTTCTAGCTTGGCTTTTAGTTTCCCCTGAAACAATCCATCCTAGGATATCAACACAAAGGAGAATGAAAAAGAAAAAAAAGCTTTCCTTGTTCCTTTAATAAGCTACGTGCAGAAAACTGAAATACTGCCAGGGATGTGATTCACACTAGAACATCCTTTCAGCCTTCTCTGCAATGCTCCAGTCCTTGTCAATGTCTGGTTTCTCTGTCAGACAGATTTAGTGCAGTGAACTTAAAAGTCCTGGTGAAGAGACTAGACATAAACCTTCCGGTTTGTTGCACAATGGAATTACTCTGTTGTAAACGAGCAATGAATAAATGTACAAAAGAAAAACATCACTTTTTGTGGGTTCATATACTATACAATAAAAATATATAGTTCCCCAGTTATAAAATCAATCAAAGTTTTTCAGCCATCCCATATTTTTTACATGCCTTCACAACTGTGAGCAGCTGCGTCTACATATGTTCCTTGATTTTATGCCCACATTACAATGGCATCAAAGCACTCCTAACTGTGCAGGCACATTTTTTATCCACCCCCAGCCTTCTGCTGCTGGGACAGTAAATGCATTTGATGGAAGAGGAACAGGGGCATAAGGATAGTGTAGAGTTTGTGATACAAAGACTCTAATGGAAGTTGGGAGGAATAAATCATATTTCCTACCAAACTATGGCACAGTATCCTGTATTTAGCATTCAGTCAAACGTACTCAACTTGGCAGGTCTGTTTTATGAAAAGGCTTGTTTATCTTTCATGATGGAGTAAAATTTTATATAATTACTTTGGTACCAAGATCTTTTAAATTTATTTTCTATCAATGATGGCAACATTTCTCATAGGTGAAGTATAGAAGAATATGTAGTAACTGATCCTATTCAATTTGTCAACATCAATCTTCTAAGAGAACAGGGCATATGCCATGCTGTACCTGAAGCAAGTTTCTGAAAAAGGGAGGCTTTAATTTAGGAAAATAATTGAGTATTCATCTAATGTATTATACAAAAGCCAGCTACAATTTTGATCCAGTTGTAATTAATTCTTCACATGTTTTAAGATCTGTCATTTTTAGACTTTGGAGAAAATTCCCACATTAATACTTCTGGACAATTATAAGTACTAAACACAACTGGCTTTTCAGTCTGCATGATGAACTCCATTTGGAGTTGAAGGACTTTTCTGCTTGCATGCATGATGGCAAACTTCAGGCTTTGTCTACTCTTATTTTAAACAACTGATGTACTGAGGTTCTACAATCTCCTCCTGAAAATAGCCAGCCACAAACCAATAAACACCTTCGGTAGGAAATACTTCCCAAGTCCAGCCATAACCATAGCTCTCATTCATTGAGAAGGCCAAAGAAGAGAAGAGAAGTTTGTGTATCTTTAAGCATTAGATAAGGAGAAAACTTTTTTGCACTCTTAAAGTTCTTGTGTATCTCTGTACAGAGGGGCAGAAGCAAGAAGCGTATATTCCACGAACGAATATGCTCAGCCCACAACATTACTTGTGTGCATACAAACATGTTCTTCAAGTCAAACAAACAGCTTTTAGCAAGCTTATCTAGACATAAATGCAAATCATAAAATTATAGAATTGCTTGGTGCAGAAGAGTCCCCAAGAATCATCAAGTTCCAACATCCTTGCCACAGGCAGGGCCACCAATCTCCAGATCTGGTTCTAGACCAGTCTAGAATGAATTGGGGTAGCTTATATCTCACTAGAAACAAGTTAGCACAGAGCACTGACTGTAATTGAGCTGCTGTAAGCCAAGAAACCCCAGCATGAGTCCATCATGTTGGTTCTCTGAAGGAGTATATTTTTGTCTCTCAGCTGAATTCATCCACCCATTACAGAATCCATTTTTAAGGCATTAATGATGCATACACATTCAGATGTCTTTGCCAATCTTCACTGTGTGTTTATCATAAAAGGAGTTAGAAATAAAAGGAACTAAAGGAAGGAAAAGAAGTGGCAGTACAAGAATCCTATTTAAGTTACTGCTATCAAATCTCATCTCACAAGCTAAATAGTACAGTAATTAGGCAGTATTTACAATGCAATAAAGATAAAGCTAATTACTAGCAATGTGAACTAGATGAGGCTCTTTCTCAGGGAAAGTATTTAAGGATCAGCCCAAAGCAGTAAATCCTTCAACAACCTCATTTGTCAATTATCTTCATAATCTTATTTCTTATAATGATTATCTAACTTATTACTACCAAACAGGACAAATCAGGAGGTAAAACAACTAAGGCAGTCAAGTGAGCTGGAGTTTGTCAGCCAACCTGTATGCAGGATTCAGGTGAGCAAGAAGATGCCATGGCAGTTGATACCAGGGGCAGAAAATCTCAGAAGAAAAAGGCTGCTGTTTATGGGGCTGCATATTGGACAGGACTGTGAGTAGTTATTATGCATTAAAAATTCATGGAGTTCTTTTCCTCAGAAGGTCTACCTACTAAATATCATGGATTTTCCAGCCACATTTAAATATTTTAAAGGCTTTCAGAAGAGACTGATAAGCTAGATGATTCTACTAAGCCAACTGATAGAAACTAGCTTAAATATATAATCACTTGTTCTAAAATTAAACATGGAACATTTTTTTTTAAAAGCCACACCAATTACAGTCAGAGTTTACAGGTTGTAATGTTATAACATGATGGAAAGTACAGCAATGATAGCAGGTGACAAAGCCTTTGGCTGAAGAAATGAGGACAAGGCCAAACACAGCAGCCATGGATGCAGAGACAGAGGAAAAAAATTTGCTTACCTTTGGAAGGCTTCAGGTATGCAGGAATCTCTGTCCAGCAAGACACCTTTGTCTCTACTGCCAACTCTTACATGAGGTCTGTGAAGGGGTAGATCCTGGCTTCACCTGTTCTGGTCACTCAGGTGTACTTCATGCACCTGAGCTCCCCTGGACTGGCCATGCCTTCCCACCAGGTGCTCAATCACTGGTTCAGGCTGTGACTTAGCTTTTCTGCTATACAGGTGTTTCTGTGCTCTCCAGAGCAGCCTTTGGCTGTGAGCAAGGAATAATCTTGTGGTATGCTGATTTTTCTGGTATACTGGATTCTCAAAAGTAATTAAACAAGTTTCTTAATGATATCTTCTTAAATTAACCAGACACAGGTAAAATCAAAGATCACCACACAGTTAATTTGATTAAGTAGCAGAAAATAATGGGAAGGAATGGCCAGTGTTGCCAGTGGAAGGAGGTCAACCAATAAAGTCTTTGTCACGCCTTACATTCTTCAGCATGAATCTACCTTGAGAGAAGGCAAGTTCTGCTTCAGAAAGCTTTTGACTCTGTATTGTGCAATACAGAGTTGCCTGACCCAAATCTAACAACTAAATTGTAGATAGAGAATATTACAGTCCCATACAAATGTTAGCTTCAATTCTGAAAGTAGTTTAAGTGCATAAATGTAGTACTGCAAGTAGACCAAGCAGTTCTGCTTTTCAACTGAATATTACTTGTCAAAGTGCATTGCCATGGCATTCTATATAGCTGTAGATGGTGGTCTCTGCTGGCCACAGAATTCCTGTACAAATTTCCTCTACGTGTGACTCAGACACGACCTGGGAGAAGACAAGGCAAAGGAAACTTAAGACCCACAAATCTGAAGTTATATTTAAATCTCTGCAAAATTTTAAAATGAAAAAGGAAACATGGAGCAGCTTAGGAAAAGGACTAGAAAGTATCCAAGAAATACCTCTGATAACTAGGTTTTGATTCATAGACATCAATCTCCTGAGCAAACCATGGACCTTATCAGTAACTGCCCCTCCACCCCAGGCATGGGCTGTAGCTGTCAGTCACACACCTGAGGAAAGCTTGCTGGTGGCAAAAAAAAAGCCTGCAAATGAGAGCTTGAGTGAGACCTACTGGCCAGAGATGGCAGTTGGCTAGTGCCTGAAGAAGAGGTAAGAGTGGAAAAAGAAATTGAATTAAAATCATTTTTAGCAGTCTTGAAATGGAATGACTGAATCTTTTCCTGAGCTGTGAATACATACTGAGACAATAAAATATGTTTTCTAGGGATGATATAGCAGAAATGAATTACCAGCAGTGATGGCTGTTTCATTTTTTCCCACTTTCTCAGCCCTGTAACATTATTACCCTTTTGCACTGTCAGATATTAAAATTATATTAATGATCAGGAACTCTATTAAACTGTCTGAAAATGAAATAATATGATAGTGCATTTGAAGGTTACAGACAGCCCTTGGGTGTAATTCACTAAGCTCTAATCTACCTGCTTGGTACTCTACCAGATGAAGCAGGAAGCTTTGTTTTTGGGACACAAATTACTAGTAAGATATACACTCCTCCATCCCCAAACATACACCAAGCAATACTCTTAACAAGTTGACAACTGGAATAAGGCAGTCATCCAATAACAAACCAGCCTAACAGACAGTTTTCTTCACTGCATCATCACTGGCTTCCTTAGTATAGCTATGAGGAAAAGTACATTGCCTCTATTACAAGCAAAGACTCTCAGCAAGAATCAGAGATACAGCCCTTTGACACAGTCAAATAGTTACAAGGAGTACCCTAGGTGACTCTGATTTCAGTGGTGACAGAATCCCTTGACAAAGGAATTCTTCTACCAGTGGGAACAAGACTAGCAGCCATTTCTCACTCTTCGTTCCATAGAAGATATTTCTTTGTCCCTTCTTAGGACATCTTATGCTTTTTATGCTTAATCTTTTCTAAAGCACAAGCGAAGCCTTAATCCAGAGTCAAAAGAAATTATTGCTCAAATCAGGCTCTCTTGGAAAGGCTGAACTGTGATAGGTGTGTCATAAATCATATAGAAAGGTGGGGCTCAAATCCTTTCTGAAATTTTATTATCTAATTTTGTCATCTCTGAAATGAAGAATGTCTTATCTGACAGGCAATAAAATGAAGGAAACCCTATAAAAGGGTGTTCATAATGTAACTGATTAAAGTGTTTTTCCAGAGTTCAAGTTTGTGTTAAAAGGGATAATTCATTTGGTATTTGGTTGGGAGGGCATAATAGAAGGAGAAAGTAGGGAAGGAAGAAAACTACTGTAATATTTGCTGAGAAATATCTTTAGGTTTTCTGTGCTCCTACTTCTTCAATCAACAAAAACCTTCGTTCTACTTTCAGACCCTTATTAGGTCTCAGTGTTGCACAAGATCACAATTCTCACAAATGATAACTGTAGATTAGCTTAGATAATTATGTGATGCTTTCAAAATAACAGTTAAAGTGACAGGAATACTCATTATCATCTTATTTTTATAATGGAGGTATAAATATTTGAAATCCTTTGCTCTGCAATGAATTCAACACCAGAGGAAGGACAGGATGCATGAGGTTTACTGCAGAGAGAAAGGGAACTACTGAGAGAAAAGAAACTTTTATATAAATTGTCAGGACTCTCCCTATAATGGATATATACATATATTGGCAAGAATGATTTCCATGCATGTTATGCTACATACAGTGCACTTATTTGATGTAAATAATCTAGACAAAAGAACATCAACTGTCAAGATTACTTCCAATTGATAAGTCAATGAATGTAATGTAGGAACATTTGAGAACAAAACTGAGAGTCTGGTACTTGAGTAAAATGACTTAGTGTATAATGTGATAATTCCTTGTGTGGAAAAATAACATTTTAATTTCACTTTCCCTTGTTGTTCAGAGTGTCATTTGGAGATCTATTTATTCAGCTAAGGTATTCAGCTAATCAGACAAACTCTGCTATAGACAGTATTCAGGCTTCTCTGCATGTGTATTAATATTATTGGCAGTATTGGTACTATATTTTAATTCTATTTACTGGGAGTATTAGTACTATATTTTAATTCTATATATTTTTCTGAGTGAAAGATGGCAGAAAAAAGCTTTTTCAGACTTAAGTGCTACTAGCATCTCCTATGATTGTCAAACCCATCAGTTTTATCAACAATCACTGCCAACTTCCCCAGTTCTCCAGTATAATAGGCTCACATTGGCTAGCAAAAGTGCAGAAAATTCCAGCAACATACTGTACAAAGTCCTTGATTATTATACAGTTGCTATGGTGAACTTTGCCACCCTCTAATCTAGTCTGTCTTTCCTTAAAAAAAAAGAAAATGTGTTTCAATTCTACCCCCCCCCCCCAAACAAACAAACAAACAAACAAACCCAAAACTGCCTTTCACACCATGGGTTACTTCTGTAAATCTGGAGAAAATGTAAGACAGTTACATATCCTCTGCCAGTAAGAGATTTTAGAATTATGGAGGTGCTACACAGAGATATAGCTTAATATTGTAAAAAAATGCAATTTTTCACATTAATGGGGAAGCAGGCATTTCATTACATGCCATACATGGCAGTTAACCAATGGTAATGACATGGAAAGTTAATATCATAAGGGTCTCCATTGTTCTGTCCTCTCCAAAAAACTTTAAAATCTCTCTGAGATGGAATACAGTGCTTGACAGTTGTGAAATACATTTGCTATCAGTTGGTAACCTCAAAATACTTCTAAAAAATAATCATCCTTCTGAGTAAAGTTTGTATTTTCTAGTTCAAAATGACTGTTTAAAATCCAGATTCTTTAGAACAATTAGAATGGAAAAAACATTACGGTGCTTTTCTCTTCCTTGAATATAATTGAACTAAATCCTGAACTAAATCCTGAACTAAATACTTCAGATTTTATTTGAGCCTTAATTAGGATAAACATCCACTAAATTCTGTGAGAGATTAAAAACAGTTCAGAAAATATTATCTAATTGCATCTGTACAGCCAATAGATAACCTCATAACTATTTGTAATAGATGTAAGAGATATCAGCCTGCGTGTCTGATTTCTACTTCACCTGCTGTGGTAAGCCATGCATCAGCTAAATATGAAAATTATTATTAATATATTAAACAATTCATAGATATAAATAAAACACTCAAACTCATGAAGAAACCATTTGTATTACAGCAGCATTTGTATATTGGCTTTAGGGACAATTTGCCCATCTGGGAAGGGTGATAACAATTCACATCCTTAGGACAGGTGGAGAATTTTGGTAATCAGTCACCTTTGGATGAAAATCTGACACTGAGTGCATACTTCCTAGCGTGGATTAGAGTCTTGTGAGGGAGCTGCTTACACATCAGAGAGAGGTTTCATGCAACAGTGCACAGATCTCAAGCACGTTAATCTCACACTGCCACCTGCAAACCAACAGCCAGGAGGTTGGTGCAATAACAGTGTGGTGCATACAGGAAGAAAAAGCATCATATACTGAATCTGACCTTAACTAATAGCGATCTGCCATCTTTCTGAAAGAGACATATCTCTTCTGCCTTTGAGATGATGGTGCATTGCCATTTTCTGCAATGATCAGAACAATTGCACTGGCTAATGTATACTCTCTCAAAGTCTCTGGTACATTCAAGATTGTTTTTCCTTATCCAGAACAGTTAATGAACAGACAACACATAGCTGCTGCACTGCACCCTTCAGTAGCTGCTTTTCTACAGTTCAGCAATGATCTCAACAGCCATTCTTTTTTCTACTTATTCTTTACTTTCAACATACGTGACCATGCAACAGAGAAAAATTTGATCAGTGTCAGATGCCTGTTTTCCCTACACCAAAAGTCTCAACAGTTTTTCCCACTTTCCCACATTTTTTTCAAATAATTTTGTTTTTACAAAATACTTTGTCTTACTGACATGAAATTAAAAAAAAAAAAACAAAACACCAACTTAAAGCTCTTGTTTCTTTATTAGTCCACTTCAGAGACAGGATTGGGGCTCTGCTGCATAATTTGAGATTCAATCCAAGTATTCAGAAGGCTAGGGCTTTGCCATAAAGACCACGCCAAATGTAAATGGCATTTCATTTCCCTGAAATAAAATCTGCAAGCAGGAGTTGTGTCAAATATATATTGCTGTGTTTTCGTCATGTTAACAGTAAGACAGTGTTAACACAGCATGATGGGAAAAAAAAACAAAATTGCCATTTTCTTTGTCCTGTACATGCTTTGGAAAGAAACACTGCATGAAGAGAGGCCTAAATAAAGTAATGCTTTCCCACTGTCCTGAATCTGCAGTATTTTTTAAACATCAAAGAAGTGATAGCAAAAAAGAAGATACAATTATTGCTGCTTCCTCCCAGTCAGTATGCTTGCTCCTTTTCAGCAGTATGTTTCTCTAGTTGGGATCCAGGCGGTGATCTGAATAGAATAAGGTGCTATCAGCTTGGCTGTTTTAGCCTTTTTCTGCCTAGAAGCCATGCATAGTTCATCCCAGCAGGAGATTGCACCTCAGAGATTTTGCAGGTGACACCTGCAAAAAGGCTAAAAACTCAAATGAAACCAGACATGCTGCAGATTCTCCTCTTTTTCTTTGAAAAGTATTCAGGGAGGCATTCACAGCTTTGATTGCCATTTTGCATCAGCGCACTCATCGTGGCGTCACACGACCTGTAACATCTGTTCCTTCACCGACTAGACTATTTCTTAATGATAAATTAAAAACAATTCTAATTAAACACTATAATGGAGCTATCAATCTGTGTTACTGAGGCAGAACAAGGATGTAATTAGTTATTGATACAAAAAGATTTGCTTAAACTAGTTTGGTTTCCTATTAGCCACCAGAAGCATGTTTATACAGAACTTGAAAAAACATACTGCTGTATCTCTCTTTTAGGCTAAAGATACACATGGGAGCAGATTATTGTAACGTTCCAAGTCATTTGTTTCACATTTTTCCCTATTTGAGATAATATTTGCACATTTAGTAGTGATATTCTTTCTTTTGACTGACCTTACTTTCACCATTCAGATCATCTTTTAACATATACTATATTCACTTCACTGTATAAGCAGCCTTTTCTATAATTATTTTAAAAGATGAAGGAGAAATCTATAATTCAGCATTTACCAATCACTCTTTCCACTATTACCAGAGAAAATCCTGTTTTAAATCCAAAGAAAATCCAGATTAAACAGGAGAATGTGGAGGAAGAACAATGACAGCACATGAAATGTAAGAGAAGGTAGGAAGATTTGTCTGAGTAGGAAATGACAAACATCCGGTGCAGTTGGGAGTTGAAATGGAGTCCATGTATTCTTAGTAAAGCTGTGACAAGTTTGAAATAATCAAACTCAGAGGTCTTATTAAAAAGCTGCAGAAATATTTTTAAATGAGCTAGTATTACTAACCAATGACATTATTTCACTGTCATGACATGGTCCTATATATAATTTTCTTCAGTATTTGCTCTATAGCTTTCTATGATCTTATGGTCAGACCAGTTCCTGTAGTTACCCACATAGCTTACCCACAGTATTTTGCCTGGATTCTGTCTTAAACAAGAAGTATTATGTGTACTCCCAGGCCACTGTACCAGTTCTGAAATTATAAATGTCACAAAACTGCCAAACCTGTACCATTTTTAAATGTGCACCTTCTTCATGCATCTACGGCACTCACATAGATTAGACTGTTTATCAAGGCAACAGGTAGAGATATTCTCCCAAAACTATACTTTGCATAGTTCATAATCTCTGCTGTAGTGTGTCTTTGCAATAAGTTCTGCTTCCAAAGCAGTAGAAATCTGTTCTAATGGAAGATGTAGACATTGCAGTAGTGTAATATTTTCATCTGAGTTACTCTAAGTTTTTTTCAATCAATTTTTTTTTCTGCAATTTTATCAAATAACTAAATAAAATATGAGAGTAAACTTGCTGTATTTTGTCTTTCAGTAAATAATAAAAACAGTCATAAAGATGATTTATAATAATAATAATAATAATTCTGTGTTTTGAGGTTTTTGCTTGACTATTTTTATGTGGATTTTATGCAACCTTCAATTTGCCAAGTTGACCATAAGGAGTCTAATAAAAATTTGGACGTTTAGAAAATAACATATAAAATTACTTTGGAATAAATGGGGGAAATGGTTTGTAAAATGTAGACAGATTGGATTGTTTTGTTCCAATTTACAGCTCACCTCTGCTGAGATGAACATTGTTCCTTGAAGGAACGTGTCCTTGAAGGAAAGGAGAAATATCTCACACCACTATTGTATGGAGTTGTTTAATCTGCTATCAGAGATCAATTCCCTTTTCTTGAATACAACATAGAAGGCTATTAAAAAACATCTCTTCCATCAACCTAAATTTATTCAGTGAAGTCCAAACCAAGCTATTTTCCTCATATTTCTCTCTGTCAACCTGAAGGAGAATTCTAACTAATATGTGCAATCATTTCAGTTCCAATCTGAATTTTAGGCACAGAGTCTTAGCTGTAATATATGTACAGGAAGCCAGGGACTGCATCATACTAAATTTGTGGTGTGGTGAAATTACCAGCCTGTTTGCAGGTATTCATCTATAAAGTTGTCAGATGGCGACAACCCTGGCCACAGATAACATGGACCTAATTAAAAGTGAATAATAATAATTAAAAAAATCCATCTACCAAGCTGTCATTACCTTTTTTTTTTTTTAAATCAATTCCTCTGCACAATATCCTGTTTAATATAGAAGCCTTCCACTCTATGGAAATAACTGCTAATACGTTAAAAAAACATGGACAACTATGTCCTTGATACAAGGCTAACAAAGAACCTGCTTTAATGTATTTTCCACTTTGTTTTGGATTCCTCTCCCTTCAATGAAGTTTAACTGACTAAACATAAAAAAAATTGCACAGGAAAATGTCTATATGCAGTTTAGATTGAAATGAACATTTATAGATGTACTGCTTTTTTTTTTTTTAATTTAGCTCTATGAAGTTCATTTTCATTTCTTTTCAGCTCTATTTTCAAGAGCAAAAAGAAAATTTAACACAGGTAATTTTACTCTGTCATAGCTTAAATCCTTAGGCTGTGATAAGAAGCGCTAAAGAATAACCAACCAGCTAATGTGTCTGGGATATCATTTGTTTTATTCATAGAGAATATATTTGTGCAATAAAAACTGTAGTTTTCCCCTGCCTATTAGAGGGTAGTTAGTAGAACATAACTGTCTTTCATATTCACTGTGCAAACAGAACCTAAGGTTCTTTCTTTTTGTTCAGTTGCCAGGTATCATTTGCTATATGGTTCCTTTCAAATTTACAATTGGACTTAAAGTCAAGAAAATAAGGGACCATCACCATAGGGCAGGGTTCTTGAAAGTTTAAGGAATGCTAACCGGGTTGGAAGATGAGATTTACATGCTGATCCAAATTTAACATGGGGGGGAAGGAAAGGTCAAAAATGACACTGCATTTGTTTTGCAGCAAACCCTTCCATGAGCAGACAAGGATTTAAATAGTTAAAGTAAAAGGTTTCCTCATTTGTTAAAGACTGATGATGTTCTTTTGTACTCATTCTTATTTACATAATCCAGTTACATTCTCATATGCTTTACTGCACTTTTAAGAAATGTTGATTTTGTCATTTCAGGCTCTTCCTGCACCTACTATCATTATTTTGCATGGAGATAAATTCTGTTTCTTCATTCAATTCTCTGAGGTACTGCCACCAAGTACACCACCACTCTGAGAAACTTCTTAATCTTCATTTTTTCTTTAATGTGCCTCCAGTGGTGATGTTATACCTAACATTTCTGTTTGTTTTCTTCTTAAAGACTATTATTTTCTCTAAAAAAATTCCAGAGACTGCAACTTCTATCAGTTCATAGACAGTCTCATTCATATTGCCTTTAGTCTTCATATTCTCAGAGTTTCCCTGTTCAGCATAATCCAATCAAAGAAACCATCAGGATCAGGATAGATCTGACGTAGAAAGAAGCCTTCAGGATAGACTAGGATGTAGAATATTTTTTTTTCCTCAACAGATGAGTAATTGGAGTTAGTCATTACTACCAAATCCTATGGTCTGAATAATTGCTAGTTGCTTTTATCCTTATCAATCTATACTACCCTTAAATTCTCCTGTAATATTTTTCACTATATATGGTCTATATTGTATTCAAAACTTGACTGGGCAAGGCCCTGATCTACCTGATCTAAACTGATCATGCTCTGAGGGAGAGGTCAAACCAGATGATAAATTACCCCATCATGCTGTGATTTGTCAATATGCTGAATTCTTGTAGGATGGACCTCCACATCCAGATGTCAGATGAAATGTTGGCATCCACGATAATATAAGAAACTTTCCTCTTTCTCCAATCGGAATTTAGAATACCCTTTTGAATTCTAAATTGCAACTGTATGAATCCATGTACCAAATCTCTGCAATACCAATCAAGTCACCTTTTTCATGTATTAAGAATTCTTGATGTTTTTTCCTTCCCCTCCCCTCCCCTCCCCTCCCCTCCCCTCCCCTCCCCTCCCCTCCCCTCCCCTCCCCTCTCTTTCCTTTCTTCCATTAGTACATGTATACATGTATAGTATTTAGAAGAATGGCCCAGCATTCATTTTAGGCATTACTTAATGATCCTTCTGGGTCCCTTCTAACTCAGAATATTCTTCAATTCATTTGCAATACACATCTTACACAATTTGAATTCATAGACTCAACAGTCTTGTTGTAGAGATAAACAGGCACTTGTAGGGAGCAGCTATACGGTCTGTTTTGTTATGAGATAAATCACATTCCAGAAGTGCTAGTCTCCATTAGATTCATTTTTTTTTTCCACAGATAAAGGTAACCTAAAGTACCAGGCCCACATATACGTGAAAATCTAGACAAAATAAATCCTGTATAGGAAGATATAAGTACAAACTCCAGATATGATTTAAGTTTAAGATGCAATATGAATCTTCATTTTCTAGGCTGTCTGAACCTAAAGCATATTAATCACCAACCACCCAAACAGGAATTCAAGTTAGTATCTGTGAAATCATCTTGCTTTCAGGAACTTCCTCCAATTCTGAGCAAATATTTAGTGAATTACATGCCTGATACCCTATGCTGCCCCACATTATATCATAGTATGGTAACACTTTAGTCTCACTTTGAACCTGAGCAAATATACACTGCAGGACAAGAGTAAATTAACTTTTTATCAGTTTTCCTCCTGTCTGTTTGTCCTTCAGGTACTCTACTATACTAATAAGAATGGATTACTGAAAGAAAATCTGCTGCTATTCATCACTTTGAGCTGATAATATTGACTTGAGTATCAACAATGGAAGGGTAGAAGTGCGTTTGTTGTAGTGAAGGAACAGTACAGGTGATGAGTACAAAATCTGCTTCCAGAATGATTGGGAGCGACCGTCGGATGTCACCTTGTCCAGCCCTCCTGCTCAAGCAGCAACACTTAGAGCTGGTTACCCAGTACTTTGCCCAGGCAGTTTCTTAACATCTCCAGAGATGAAGATTTCACTACTTTTCTGGGTAATTTGTTCCAGTGCTCAACCATTTCAAGGCAAAAAAATCCTGATACTCGGAAAAACACCTTCTGTGCTTCCATTTATGTCCATGGCCTCATGACTTCTCACGGGGCACCACTAAAAAGAGCCTGTCTGTCTTCTTTACTTGCTTCCTTCAAGTACTAGCATACACTGACTCATTACCCCGAGTCTTCTCTAGACTGAACAGTCCCAAATCTCTCAGCCTTTCCTTGAAGACACATTCTATTTTCTCCACCTTTGTGGCCCTGCACTGGACTATCTCCAGTAGCTTCATGCCTGTCTTGATGTGAGGAGCTCAGTGTTCCAGGTATGTCTTCACCAGTGCAGAGAGAGGAAGGATTACCTCCCTCCATCTTTAAGCAGCAATCCTCCTACTATATCTCAGGGTATCATTAGCTTTATTTGCTGCAAGGGCACACTACCTGTTCATGTTTAACACGATGCACATCAGGACTTCTAGTTCTTTTTTTCACAGCTGATTTCCAGGTGGGTAACCTCCAGCATTTGTTGATGTATGGGTTTGTTCCTTGGCAAGCCAGACTTCGCACTTCCTATTGTTTAACTTCATCAGTTTCTTGACAGCTCATTTCTCCAGCCTGTTGAGGTTCCTCTGAATGGCAGCACGAGCCTCCAGCATATCAGCCATTCCTCCCCCTCCTTGTAGAAGTTCCAAATCTTTGCCATCTCTCTCAGTGCAAAGAGAGGAATTAGGATAGTTTCTAGCTGAGGCTTTACAGATGTTCTTGGATAGGAAACTGTTTCCAGAACAGTCACATCACCATTGAAATTTAACTTAGGAGAAACTCAGGCAACCTAAACCTGTCTCACCATAAACTCTTCACACAGTAGATGTCAACACAGCCACAAACACTAGTAATTTTTCTGTAAAATAGCGTAGACGAGATGCACCGTAGAGAAGTCAGTGGGTAAGCTAAGGTCTTTTACTTTCAGTATGATTATTCATTTTTAAAATTTTTCTTGAAAGTAATAAGAACACGATAAGCAGTTACTTTAACTCTCTTAGGAGACGTATCCTTCTCAACTATGTACGCTGAATTTAAATGTACATGTGCTATGCATATATTAACTTTGACAAGCATCATTCATATTGACAGTGTCTGTAAAATTAAACTACAAAGTCATACTGAAACCACATATTTCCAAATGAAGAGCGATAGCTTGAATTTTGATACTATTTCTTGAGTGAAAAGTATAAATGATGCAGAGGCCAAGGAATTTTTTAGCCATCCAGAAGTGACTGGAAGAACACCAGAGGCATTTATTTGCGTTTCACCTAAAAATTCCATTTTAGCCAGATTACTCATCAAGCATGGAGATTTTATTTGAGGGGAAGTGGCTGGAACTCATATTTTACAAGTATTTTCATTTCCAAGGGCACATGCTTACTAGCCATGCAATTATCCATGAGTAATGTGGTTCTACTAAAATGCTTCATATCAGATTTTTTGTATACTGTAAGAAATATGTGGTGCTACTGGCTTAAGGCCTACAAGATTATCTCCATACAGGTGTTCATAAGCCAGTGCATACCACTTACCAGAACTTCTGGATGGAGATTTCAGAGCCTTAAAATGCAAGAAAAACTTCAAGTATTATTGCCATTAGGCAACTACATATTTTAGTCTAAATTCTCTCACCTTCACCTTCTGTTTATTCAACTGTGCCTGAGGACTCATTTATACTTTATTTTGTAGAATTTGAAAAGAGAAAGCAACTACAGCTGTAGGTTTAGAGCAACTTCATACTAACACACACTGAAATGTATGCTTCTTCCATTAACTGCACTTGATACATTTTTATTATTTAAATACTTCTAATAAAGATTTCTTAGATGACAACTAATCGATCAGTTTCCAGAAGTAAATCTCATGAGAGTAAAGAACTAATGTCCTGTTGGTTGTTTTTCTTTGGCATGCAGTAGTCAGAGGCAATCCTCTGTATTAGCTCAAAAGCAAAAAGAAACATTTCTTCTAGCCCTGCATTCCAGTTCATCCATATGGGTCAAACACTTGTCAACTTGCAAAAGCCGTGGGAAATTTTCACCACTTTCTTTGACCTCTGAGGCAAAATTTGCATTGTTGAAACTGGAGGAAAAATATATTGTTTGATTCAGGCATACTACTACAGCAGGATGAATCACAAAATGGAATCACAAGATAAATGTGAAAGCTTACTCCACTGCTATTCATTGGGTAAGATTATATGTTATGCACTTAACCATTCAGACAAATTGCATTTTGCTAGCAGTAGGTTCGTACATGCTGGAGCATTATTAATTTATATGCAAATGATAATCCAAAGACTTCTCTCAGGTTTTGTGCCATTGATTGCCATTCGTTATCGGTTCCACCAAAACCTACAATAAATAAATATTCAGGAGGGAAATGCCTTTAAACTGATAGGAAAGCAGGAATTCTCATGCGTTAGTAAATTGTTGAATGCGTGGATATACCACAAGAAGAAACAGAAATACCTACCTAATCCCCCCCAAACCCTTAAATGAGGTCTGTGTATGGGTGGATCCTGGCTCCACTCGTTCTGGTCACTCAGGCACACTGCATGCACCTGAGCTCCCCTGGGTTTGCCCTGCTTTCCCACCAGGTGCTCAATCACTGTTTCTGGTCCTGACTTAACATTTCTTCTACAATTAGTAAAAGGGCACATTTTCTATAGAGTGAATACCCCTTTATGTCAATTAATGTTACAACGCCACTGCCTTTGGAGGAGATATCCTGAGTAAATTATGATTTTTTAAATTAGCACATTGGCTTATAGTTGTGTTCTAAAAGCATCAACCTCCTTCCACCACATTATTATATACCTATAGGTGATAAAAATGTAGTTCCAGTAGAATTCTATCATATATTTTCACAAAGAGAAAGTTCTTAGACCTTTTTTCAATCTCAGAATTTTGAATGAGGATATGGTAACACTGTTGCTACTTAGAGTCCTCTCTTCAGGTCCAGGTACCATTGTTCAAAGCCATGTAAAAACACCTACGATTACATTGCACTCTGCGTATTAGCTTGGTGTCTAGTACTGTGCTCACCATTAAGTATCACTCATATGCCTCATCTGAAATGTTTTGTTGTTTGTTTGTTTGTTTGTTTTTGTTTTTTCTTTTACCACACAAAGTAATTTCTGGATGTGAACTTATCATCTGCTTATATCAAATACGCTTTTCTGATCACTTATAAAACGCTGTAAAGTGGCTTGAATAGCAGCTTTGGGTTTTAGTCTGACAACCATGCCTATTAACTATATGAAAGTAAGTTTATTTTCTGCCAGTATGTAACTTTAAAAAAAAAAAAAAAGGCACACTAAAGCACACACCACTTCTTTGAAGACAGAGAAATAAATTACTGCTTCTTTCAGTCTGATTGCTTCTGACATCTCTGTAGTAAATATGGATTAGATCAGCTAGTTGCAGAGGACAAGGCACTAAATTTCCCTTAATACTGTCCTTGTTTTAAAAAAGAAATCTGCTTTTTGTGGAAAAATTACTTGTAATGTTAATGAAACCATGGAAAATAAAAAGCTGAACTTGCATTTGAAAAAATGCTTCTTTTTCTTCACCATCACGTTCCTGATGAGTAAAATACATGCTTAGCAGAGTGCTGAAGACTCAGCAATCACTCTGGAAGAGACTTCCCTATCTGCTTCTGCAGACTGTCTGGGGCAGTTAAACATAAGTGGGAGCTGTGGGATGGAATGGAGTTAACAAACAGGCTCAACAAAGAAAAACAAGTTTCTTAATTAGATGGGATGGAATGGATAGGGGTTCTCACAAATAAAATGATTTTGTTTAAAGCTTTATTGCCTAAATTATTTAACTGGTTTAGATGGACATTTGGTAACTCACTAGAAATTACTTGTATATCTCCTTGAATTTCTAAGAGCCCTAGTTCTCTCTTCAGCTAGATTCCTGCTAAGGTGAGAAGCTTGCTCATTGCATGTTTGTTACAGAAATAAAGGCCATGTATTCCCTTATTTATTTAAACTCTCAAACTGAGAAAAAGAACAAAATAAATGTATTAAATACAAAAGCTCAAGCTCAGTGTAAATGCTTCCATATTATCTGGCAATGAGAAGAAATGCTAATTATTGTTAATGTGAAAGTTTGAAACAGAGCCTTCTATCCCATCTCTTCTAAATGACATTAATACCTAAATTCCATTCAAAACAAGACAATAAATCTAGACAATATTGGGATGTAGTAAAATCAATATTGATTATTAGGTGCAAAAGTGCTTTATGAAAAACAATAAAAATGTTTTCAGATCCCTTAGGAAAAAGACACTGTAATAAAACTGGAATAAATTACCACAATCTAATCAGCTTTTAAATAACTAACATTCTTTCTCAGAATTTATGTTGTCAGAAGTGCTGCTGCTGTTACTTTTAAGCAAACAGCTGGTGTTGCTGAACGCAGCTACAGAGCATGTGGAAGTGCAGCTTTGACATTCTACCTGCCTGATTAATCATTCATTGCTTCATTATGTTTCTCTCTGAAACATATTTTTTTTTCCCATTTGCACATTGTCCTGAGCCTTCTATCTTTTTCTGTCCAACTCAAGATTATCTCCTGAAGGGGCTGTGAAGGTGGGGAGGTTCATTTGGATCAGCTGCCCTAGCAGTGGCATTTAATAGAAATTAATTTATTCTAAACTTGTACTAATGAAATAGTAGTTGACTGTCCTTTGAATGTGTAGCCTATCCCTTTGCCCTCCTATTGTAAGAAGCCTGGAATTCTGTCTTGAATGGTGCGTTACTTCTCTTTAATGTAACTATTAGAGAAGATGCATACATTAGAGGAGATGCATCAAACAACTAAACGTTGCATCTGGACTGGAGAAATCAAGGTTTGTGGTGGCAATTGTTCATGGGTGAGTCAGTTGCAGCTTTGCACCGATTTCAAAACCAGTCTCCTCTGCACATATGAATTTTGCCCTTATTGCAAAGTGTTCAATGCCTAAGCTGCCGTTCATACTCAAACCTCAGATATGCCAGGCCCAGACAACTGAATGCTACTAAGGGAAGCCATGACCCTGAACTCAACTCAGTATTTTATAGTGAACAATTTTAGTGAGCAGAGAAAAATCTGATGTGTTTTCAGTTTCTTGTGTTGCTAA
This sequence comes from Lagopus muta, assembly GCF_023343835.1. NCBI lineage: Eukaryota > Metazoa > Chordata > Aves > Galliformes > Phasianidae > Lagopus > Lagopus muta. Next base: position 21,041,370 of record NC_064438.1, on the reverse strand, counting down.
GGAGATGTGTTGCAATGCTCTACAGTATTAGGAATGTAAGTGCACAAAGGTCACATGCATTGGTTATTCTATTACTATCATTCAACAAAGAAGTAAGGAACATGCGAACTTAAAATTCCATTTCTCAGCTATTCTAACATAACTGTTTGGAATCTCTTTGGTTGATGTGAACCCTTTTGCTCCATAGACTTGTGTGATTAGTTGGTTAATTAAAAATTGCTCCAAAACAGCTTTCAAAATCAAGTATAAGTCATTTTGTTCCCTCAACTACTCACAACAGCAGGAGTTGTTGGGTACTGTGCAATGTAATGTCATAGAGAGATTCAGCCTGAACAAGCTAGTCCAGAATGAGAGCTGGCAGGAAAGCACTCAAGGTAGTTAACACCACTAACCCTGCCTTCACTCTAGCCATTGAGGCCTAAAGAAAAAGCTGTAGAGGGTGTCAATGTGACATATGAAGTACTGATATTACAGTGTTTTGGCTTACATACTTTTGAAAGCATTGCTGAAGTTATGAAATTCTGAAAGAGTAATCTGTATTATTTACATCAAAAAATCTTTGTTATTTCTACTGATATGTTATAGAACAAATTGAATATTCAGTAAAGTTGTCATTTACCTTCACTTACACTTTTTTCTAGCAAGACCAAACATTTTCGTGTGGTTGAAAAAATGATGCATTTCTTCTTGTTTCCTGTTTGGCTATGTTGTTTGTACAAGCACCCTCAGAGGTGTGCACAAGTATACATACTGCTGCAAGGATATCAGTGCAAGGTGAGAGGGCTCAAGAGGTGAGCCACCTTACACATTTTTTTGGAGGCATCTTCTCTCTGGCTCTGGAATTTTCATATAGGGATATTCAAGTCTCCTGAGCTGCTGTTAGAAAATATAACAACCAGTATGCAACCTGTTCCTTGGGTGTTATCTGGTGTATAAGTCAAAGATTCATAATTAGTACTGGGACTACATCCATCCTTGCATTGTATATTCACACTGGCTCATCACAATCATGGGCCTAAAAGAGGAACATCTTACACAGTAGAGGAATGTTACTGAGCTTTGAAGGCTCTTGTTTTTCAGGAGAAAAAACTAGGTCAAATTAGACAGGAAGGACAGATTTTTTTAAAAAGTCTTTTTTCTTGTAAAATGCATTCCTATGGAATCCATAAAATTCTTAGAAAATGATGGATTTTGATATACTTTGAATGGGAATACAAACGAATTTTATTCTCTTTTTATACTAGTAAAACAGCTTTTAAAAAATGGTATCAGTACTGTGCAGTACTTTATTTTAACTCCAAAATTTAGACACCATTCCGTTAGCCTTCTTATATGCTTAAATATTTAATTATATAAGTAATATATTGTGTTAAGTTGTAATATTTTCTCCTAAATTGTTTAAACAAGGCAGTGAATTGATATGATTGAATGGTTCTAGTTTTCCTACAAATATTTTTGAAATATTAACATTTAGTTCTGATGGTGAATTACAAAAATGGCACTCTTGAAATTTCCTATGAAATGGAAATTATGTCTTCCAACCTGCTGTATAAATAAACTGTAGGTATATAAATTGTCTACTGGAAACATATGAGAGAATGAGCTAAATGAATTAATATAAAACCATTTCAGTAAAGACCTTAAACTGACATTAAGAAAGCTGAAATCCACACCAAATTTCAGGAGATTTCCACATGAGAAATTTCTGTGTGGGTAGTATTTATGCTTAAGGTATATTTGCCTCAGTATTGTACTATCTTGTTTTGGGTCTAAAAACACTCAGACATAACAAGCTGCACCCCACAGTCCAATCTGTGAATTCCAAGAAATAATCCAGCCTTGAAAAGAAATAAGAATCTCCGCTATCAGCTTGGATTCATCAAACTGAGCAGGAGCAGCAAGAACCTCTCGGATACTATGATGCAGATTAAGCAAGGGAGTTTGAAGTTCAGAGAAGAATCAGTAACAACACTGCAGGTAGACTTTAAATTTTTCAATCTAAGTCAGAAAGGCATTGCTGAAAGAAATTCCTAAGGCTGGATCCACACTCAACACATATTTTTAGTACATCAATAAAATCTTGTGTTGGTTCAGCTATTATTTCTGCATTAAAAACATATGGTTTTGTGTTTACATACTTAGAATAGTATCACTTTGACAAACCGATTATTTTAACACATGTGATAATTCACATTTGATGTGAAGGAGGCTCACCAAGTGCCTGTGTGTGTGTATTTCTTCGACAACACACATTAGCCCTAGTGGTTTAATAAATATATCAGTGAAGTCCACTGGTAACTGAGGGGATCAGGCCTACCTGTGCATTTGGCACAATGATCTTGCCCTCAGGGATTTTTTCCAACTTTCCTGAGGGGTTTCAATATGTGATCATTGTGTCTGAAACCCCAGCCTCATTAGGAGCATCATAATTCTGCATGATTGTGAACTACATGTTTATTATGATGCTTGTGATACACAAAGCTTGTCAAAGCTTGTTCCGAAACTAACGCCTCCTATTTATTTCCATGGAAACTACAATAGCTATAAAGAGCACTACAACACTGTTTGATTGAGCAAATTCTCAGCTACAAAACAATATTTTTCAACATAGTCACCACCATTAGCTATGCATTTCATCAGCAGTGAATAGGAGCCTGCATGCCACGACCGTAAAAGCCTGCACCAGTGAAGGTGACACACTGTTGCTTTTGTTAGTATTGAAATGCATCACCCACTGCCTCACTGTGCTCACGTTCACTGTTTGGTGCCAATGAGTGTCAATAGGTGCCAGTTTTTCTGCATGGAGGAATTCAATGACACATCTTTGCTTCGTACACATTTCCATGTCAGTCATAATTTTGTCAGACTGTCTCTCTGTTGCCATCTGTTACCTGGCAACAAAATGTAATGGGATATTGGTGGGAAGGTTCAACCTCTACTGTCATACAGTCAACATCTGCCTCTGATGTCGTGGGCCAACATAATAAAATAGGAAGCATTATTTTTGAAGCAACGCTTGTATTCAAAACCTCAAATGCATTATGAAAAGCAGAGACAAAAAAGAAACTTAAAAAAACAAAGTCATAATTTTCTAAATTTCCAAACATCTTTGCCAATTTTTAGGGTGAACAGACATTTGAAGAATTTGCAATCAAATGCTTAAGCTGGTGTAACAGTGCCATCATTGTCTTCATGCATGTAACAAATCTCAAATCAAGAGATTTGATTTCAATGAAAGTGTGCTTTGACATAAATGAAATTATCTGAATACCATGCTTCATGTTTTCATGAAAATCCTGCTTGTGGAAATCAGTCTCCTCTTGGAAGGACTCATCTCTATTTTTCCATAAAAGCCAAGTCTCATTATGCTATCTTCTCATATCGAAGATGACAAAGAAGAAAATGAGAACACCGGAGCTACAACGACCTTCCCTCAAAAAATTACTTGTAACAAAGTAACAAAATTGTTGATGACTTTCATAATTGCCTTTTCTGATTTTATATAATTTTTGTAGCTATTATAAAACATTAATCCTTTTCCACTTTAAATGTTTCATTATGCCTAATATTGCACAGGAGTAAGACTTCAGTAGCTCTCAAATTTTACATCACTTCTGTGTCATTTTGATACTCAGGTTGGGTTTGATGGACTTTTAAAGAGAAGTCTCCTATATGTTTTCAAGATTAGCACCAGTTGAAGGCAGAAAGTCATATCCTATTATTTTTTTTATTTGAGTTCTCTAAAACTATGAAGTATTTAACTTAAATCAAGAGCCTTGTTAGGAGTGTTGCCTCTTTACTACCTTTATTCCCATCTTCTATTCTTGACTGTTCAGTGCTTTTAATATATAGATGTATTTGTAAGATATCTGTAAGATTCCTAAATTTCCATCTAGGGAAAACTCAACTCATGTCTTCCACACTTCTTAGTGTTTTGCTCATAATTACACCTGGAGGAGAAGCACTAGTGTCTGCAAGGTAAAGAGAGCAATCAAGCTCCACCTCTTAGGTCCTAGGATGTAAAAGAAAAAAGAGAAAGGTTCCTTCAAAGAAGGAAGCCGGTAGCTGATATACCACTCTATCTCCTGAGCGTTACAATGAAAAAGAAAGGATTTCATTGCACCAAGAAAAGGCCAAGTCCTTCTGAAACTGTTTTTATCCTTAGAGGGGAACTGCTGTGCAAAAATCCATCACACAAACATGAGTAACTTGCACAACTGAAGTCTATGCCCTGAAGCAATACATGAATATATGTACACTCCACATAATTGGCATAGTAATATTATCCACTGAAATATCTAGGTGTCTACATCAAGCTAAACATCACAGAACTATAATAAACAAGCAAATAAAAAAGTGCTGATTAGCAAACTGGATTTATGTTCTTAAGTACCTGATGTGCTGTAAGTCAGTTCATATGCGCATCCTAAAGCAGTCTGTGAAATGTATACCTATTTAAATGACATTTACAAAACCTGTTTATGTTTTCAACATGACAAATTAATCTTCAACTACTTGGAAAAATAGAGTGAGTATTTATAATATGTTCTGCTTTTTTCATAAAAGAAAAACCCACGCCCAGGCATTCCTAATAGTTCTTAGTATGGTCTCATCCACAGTACGACATCCACAATGTTCAGAGTACAACACAGTGCTGTGCACCTATAGGAATTGTTGCTTAATTTCACAGTTTAGGTGCCCAAATTAAATTGCACTGATTACCTCTTTGACTCCTGTATCAAAAATTACCTTTGGTGGTTTTAATATAGATACGCAAGAAAGTTTAAATTTTAAATGGATGACCACGGGTTAAGCTTTATTCTCTGTCTTATTAGGAATTATACTGAAAAAGCTATAACATCCTCCCCATGCATTTGCAAAAATCTTTCTGGTGACACCTTATGACATCTTGTCAAAATACTCACTTTATTCCTGCTAGTTTTACATTAAGTTGCTGTCTGCTGGAAATAAGTTTTATCACAGCAGGAGTCTAAACCAACATTTATTTCAGAAATCCCAAGAAAACATTCAGAACTATGACAATTATAGAAAAATGTGCCCCACGTCTTCTGTGGGCGGATAGATATATGCCTGCATCTGGAAGGCTGGAAGCAGGTTTCAGCCCCTGACTGTGGATGGGTCTGTCTGTTCAGAAAGCTCAGCTACAACAGCCTGTAGCCATCTGCCTGTTGCAATCAGATCCACTTCAAAGTGCCACAGTCTGACCTTTGTTATGGCAACAATATCTTGCGAGGGATGCTCAAGCCAGCTGGTCTGCAGAGATCCTGGATTGCCTCAGTGAGTTTAGAATGACCTTTTGCAGTGCAGACACCAGAAGTCAAAGAGGTGAGCTATGCTCTTATCACAGAGATCAGCATGCTCTGACGAGCTTTTTCAGCCTGGGGCTGAAAAAAAGGGACTCCTTTTAATGAATCCTGAAGAGTCAGCTTTTTACTTCTGTGGTAGAGCCCAACTGCGTTCTCCTTTCTCAGTTCAAACTCCACATTTAATAGAAATTGTTTTTATAACAAATATTTATGGAAAACCTGCTCAATAACCTAGGTAGGGCTTCCTGTTACTCTTTCACTGCTGCTTATGTTTGTGGAGCTACTCTGAAGTGTTTGTATTACTGCTGTAAAGAAGAAGCAGTAAAACAAACTATTCAAAATGTTGTTTTGAGCCTCACTGGCCACTGTTTTTCATATCTCTTGCCTTAACAAGGAATTCTTAGGTAAAATAGCCAACCTTGTATCCATTTCCTCCTCCCCAGAAGAAACTCCAGAGAGTTTCTAAGAATGCAGACATAACCAGTTTCACACATAATAGACTACATTTCACTGGTTATATTCTGTCATAGTTGAAAGTTCTGACTTCTGTCTTTTTATCGTCATTTATAATACACCAAGTCCATTGGTGAAAATTTTACTGAAAACTTCTTGAAGTGGATATACCTCTATATGCCTCCCAGTATAAGGTACATAACAAAAAATCAGATTTGAACAGATGTCTATATATAATATAATCTAGCTGCAATCTTGGACAGGTAAGAAAAAGAATGAATATCAGATTTTCTAGTTGACACAAACAAATCCATACCTACTGTGCTTCAGAGGACAATCTTTTCACATGGAAAAGACAGCTGCTCTGTTTTTGGCATTTGTAATAAGGCAAGTCAATAGCTTCAGTATTATTATTAACAATTTTTTTTTCAGTATATATGTATTTTAAAGATATTTTTTGTCCCTCAGTAACCTTCAAGATCCTTTTTTACTAGTTTTCTCTAAAAGGTAAACGTGTCGTGATCAAAGTAACATATCATCTAGCACTAGAGCTTAGATTTGGGAAATACTCAGATGATTTGTATTAATAGGCTAAATTATTCTCCAAAGTTTTTCAACCTGACCTATTTTTTGCAAGTCAAAGAGCAAACTGGCATCTTTTCATATGGTTATTTTTAGCCAAGTATGAATTTTCCTTTTTTTTTTTTTTCTTGTCAGTGAGGACAAAATTGCTGATAATCTCAAAACTATCAGAATCTGTATGTGCAGTTCACTGTATTACTTCCAACGTGCAATTTTTCCTAGCATGTTCTGTGCTTCTCTTCCTCAGCTCTCCCTTTCCCACAAGACCCGTGATGAATGTCTAGGTACTGCCTTTATCCCAAATAAAAATATCCAATTACATCTTTTAAATATCAATACCATCAAAAATATTTTATATTTCAATGAAACAGATCATGGTCCAAACCAAATTCATAGAACAGTCTTCAGTAGCTTTAACTGAGCATTAACTATTCTGAACACGCACACTGATGACAAAAGGGTACATCTATTGTATTTTTGATAGTTGTTTGGTATCAGCCATGTTGCCCCATTCTTCTTCTTTATTTGTTTATTTAAATATATTTTCTTTTCTACAACTTTATTCAATGCTTTTGGATCTCTACAATCAAAGCATTCTGTTAGTTTCTTCCTTCAAACATGTCTCCTGCTGTAGTTCTTGCTGTAGTTTTTTAGTGCTAGTGGTGGCAATGGTGATGAGGAGACGGTCAGACTAGATGATCGTGTAGGTCGTTTCCAACCTTGTGATTGTATGATTCTATGATTCTATGATTCTTCTATTAACAAGTCAAGAAACCTATTAAGTTTTTCTTGACCCTAAACTTCCACGCAATGGAAACTCGAGGCATGAACTGTAAAGTGCTGTGCTTTTCATCTTCATTCCATTAAGAACAGAATTCTTTATTTCCTGAAAGATAACCTCCCAGTCCTCCTGTACTATGCACAGTGAATCTCTACTCTGTGTGCTTACTGCCTTTCAAGGGTAAGCTGTCTCCCTGACCTAAATTTTACTTGTCTATTTTCTACTGCTGGGTTCTTTCAGTACCATTTCATTTCTAGCTACACCTTAAGTGTGTCTTCAGGCTGAAACCTTCTTAATTTTTCTGAAACTAATATTCCTTAATTTTTTTGTAGCAGGGTCTCATACATTACTACAATTCTCTGGAGCAATGGGAAAAAAAAATTAACATACTATGCAAATTTTTTAGTGCCAGAAATCATAAAATCTGCTAATGGACTTCCAAAAATCCAGTGCTCCTAGATAAAAGTTTGACTCTTTTCAACTGCATTCATAGAATCATAGAGCCATGAAATTGCTTGAAATGACCTTAAAGATCATCTAGTTCCAAACCCCCTGCCATGGGCAGGATTATCAATCACTAGATCAGATTGCCCAGGGTCCAACCCAACCTGCCTTGAGCACTCCAGGTTGAGGCAACCACAACTTCTTCAGGTCACTTGTTCCAGTGTCCTGAGTAAAGAATTTCTTCCTTATCTACTATCTTTTAGTTCAAAGCGATTCCCCCTTACCCTATCACTATTTGACTGTGTAAAAAGATGGTCCCCCTCCTGCTTGTAACTCCCTTCAAGTACTGGAAGGCTGCAATGATGTCTCCCCACAGCCTTCACTTCTCCAGACTAAACAAGCCCAGATCCCTCAACCCTTATTCATAGGAGAGGAACTCCACAGCTCTGAACCTTCAAGGTTCTCCTCTGAATCCTGCTCCGACAACTCAAAATTTGGCATTTCAGACACTAACTTCTAAAAATTTAAAAGCTATTTTTTTTTCTTTTTTTTTTCCCATCTGTTATCATTCTATTTAAGGTCTGTTTGTTTCAGTAAGTTACAATGCTTAGTAAAAAATGCTTGATAGATTTCCTTTTACCAAGTTGGCTTTAACTACTTTTGCACAGAAATACTTGGGTTCCTCCAGCCATTTATCAAACTATTGTGTTTGGGGCTATGCAACTAAATTATGTTCAATATTATACAGGGGTATTACAGATAAGTTGATGTGCAGTGAGAAAGAGGTAACCATAAGGTATACTTCTAAACAAAAATAAAGATCAAGAGATTATTACACTGCAGAAGACTCCTGCTACCTGAAGGTCTCAAAATTAAATTAGAACATATAAAAAAAATATTACGAATGATTTAACACTGTTCAAATATTTAACAACACCTTTTTGCATTCATCTCTTGGATTCTTCACCTTCTCCTATGACTATGAACGCCTTGCTGACCTCTAACTTTGACCCTTCTTTGACAAGCATGTTCCTAATCCTGTGGTGCAGTAGTATCTGGATGATTAATTGGCTTATCAAATAAATCACTACAGTACTCATTTTCCATTATTAGTCAATTAATCACTTCAGCAAATAAGATGTTGATGCTATTCTATCACCTTCAGACAATTCTAGAAATGAAACAGAGAGTGGACTTAAGCTTGCATTCTAACCAGACCCTATTAGTACACACCAACAGCAATATGAAACACGGAAACTGATAATTTGGTATTTTGGCAGAGAGATATAGACTACAATCAGGCAATTAATAACATTACATTACATAGCATTACATTAAGAATTTTTTTTTTAAACATTTTACATACTTCTATGCCCAGACTGACCAAGGACATCATCACAAAAACTAAGTGACAAATGGGGTCAAAGTTATATGAGAAAAAAAGAATAACGTCTGTGAGCAATAGACATTTCCATTCATCCCCACAATGTCATTACATCAGAATGATGCCCTTGAGAGTGGCTTGTGTGACCTTTCGGAGATGGACTCTTCTAACTGTCCATCTTCCTGCTCTGAATGCAGTAGCATGACTTCTTGAGGGTTCTTTCTGTCTTTGTTTATCTTGAACTTTCTTCCTTGTTCTAGTCACTATTTCAGCATTGTTTTTGCTTTGTTCTTATTTCAGCTTGGAATCAACTCTTGGCTTTTAACCCCATTCACACTCCTAATCTGCTCCCATTAAAGCCAGTCATCAATAAGAATGTCAAAAAGATTTACTGACAGACAGCTAATTTTTCTATCTTCAATCTAGATAAAATACACAAATCTCTCCTCCTCTCTCCTAAGTAATTAGGTATTATTTTCATGTTAAATGTATTTGGAGATGAGGAAGATAAATTTCTTGGTTATACTATGTCCACAGTAAATCCACTGACTTCAATTATACCATTTAAGATTTGTATTGTAGAGACAGGGAGACTTTCAAACTGCAGACTTCATCCAAAATCAGGAGGCTCAGGAAATGTTTATCTTTCAATACAAATATATCAATTACACTAGTAGAGATCTGAGGTAGACAGTTTGGGATGAGAAAATGGCTAATTCAGATTCAAATAGGCTTAACTGCTAGCAGTTTTTTACCCCTTTGTGTGTATGACAAATTGCATTTTTACTACAAAGATATCTACTATATTTTTTGTTTATTTGCTGAAGAATCAAGGGGCATTTTATTCATTTTATAACTCTAGTTCATTTTATAACCCTATCTAAGTTACTTATTTCTGTATTTACATTTAGGCTGACTTAGAATGACCTGTTACAATTCTCAGAGAGCGTGTGAAGATTTAGAAGAGAGATGCTGAGAAAGGTGTTACTGAAAGGCTGAGTTTTTTCCATTAAATAGCATAAACTTCAAAAGTTTTTTTTTTTTTTTTTTTTTCAGTAGTTATATTGATTTTCAGTAAATTTTTAACCCTCTAGGGAAAAAGAGTTTGTAAGAGCTCCTGAGGAAGCTAGGTTCCTTTATTAATTGTAAATATTAAACTACGGAATTCTGCAAAAAATCCCCTATTGTTCCTGTTCATGAAAATGGAGTTAGAAGGATAAATATACGTGCACACCAATCTGGGAATGTCTGGAGGATGCTGATTTGGATGCAGGTAATAGCAAGACTTACATAAGGACTTTCTTTATGACTACAAGTGAATGGACTGTACAGTTGATGCCACTCTTCTGTGAACAGAGTACCAGCAAGCACTCCTCTTGATGTAAACTGACAAATTCAAATAGAATTAATAATATGATCAAGCCCACATTGTAAGACAAATTTGGATTTGCCTTTGGATTAATCAAGACCTGGTTTGAAACTCATAAGTGAAAATAGAGCAAGAACAACAAAATCATTACCAGTCTACAGCTCAGACACACAACTTTTTTACTTAAGGTAGCAACAAATCATGTTTGATTTGAAATTGCCTTTTTTTGCTTGTTTCTATCAAGAACTTGTGCCCTAACCATAACACCAACAGCACGACACTGTTTTAGAAATTCATATTAGAAAACAGAGATAGAACAAAACTGACTGGCAGTGTACGGAATCATCATCAGGCCTCAGAAAATGACGTGTAGGAGTTCTGATCACTTCTCAGGTCAAGATCATGGTAGGTAGCTTCACCTATCCACAGAGCACAAAATATGAAGTTTAAGAATCCCTCAACTTTTGGGAGGCTGGAAGAGATGTTTAGCTCTCTTCTCTCAGGCATGCTAGACCAACTGAGTACCACAGGCAAGCCCAATCCATGGGCCATGGGCCACATGCAGCTCAGCTCAGCTTGCAATGCAGCCTGCCCTGCCCCAGGCCATCATGCCAGTGGCCAGAGTGCACCCATTACTCAACAATGACCAAATGCTGGTGCACTATTAATAGTATTTGGGCTGAAACCAGGACAAGGGGAGGGAACAGCGCAGTCCTGACTGAATTTATGGCAAATAATTGTATTTTGATACATTAACTAAACACAGCCCTGTGAACAGCGAAAAATATGCAGCCGTGCTTTCCATTGTGATAAAAGAATTTGAGAACAAGTTTTCAGATAGCAAACAAATCAGATATTCAATTCAAAAATCTTTTCATGTCTCTTTACTGGACTAATGTCAGTACTGTCCTAATGGAGAGAAATATTCCTTCCTTCACAGTCATGCTTTATTCATGTTATTGCCTTTTGACAGTATATATATTTGTAAAGTACTGTTTTCAAGGATGGACCAGAGGGACAATGAAATTGCATAAAAAAATCTCTCATGAATACCTGGAGAACTCACCAAGAACTGAAACCACTGCCATCGAACCAGACTGATTAGTTTCACAAAAACAAGGTCAGATATCCCAATAGTTTTATGGCTTTGTTGCTCCTCTTTTTTATGTTTTAATAAAAAAATACTAAAAATGTTTTGTTCCTTACATACATTAGATATATTATATACTTTATGAGGGGATCTCAAGAAATAATGTCTCCTTTTTTATCATGCTCACCCGCAAAGTCAGAGGCAGATGTTGACAGTAGGTCAACAGAGGTTGAACCTTCCCGCCAATATCCCATTACATTTTGTTGCCAGGTAACAGATGGCAACAGAGAGACAGTCTGACAAAATTACAACTGACATGGAAGTGTGTATGAAGCAAAGATGTGTCACTGAATTCCTCCATGCAGAAAAACTGGCACCTATTGACATTCATTGACATCAAACAGTGAACGTGAGCACAGTGAGGCAGTGGGTGATGCATTTCAATACTGACAAAAGCAACAGTGTGTCACCTTCACTGGTGCAGGCCTTTACTGTCATGGCTTGCAGGCTCCTATTCATTGCTAATGATGGTGGTGACTATGTTGAAAAATACTGTTTTGTAGCTGAGAATTTGCTCAATCAAACAGTGTTGTAGTGCTCTTTATAGCTATTGTAGTTTCCATGGAAATAAATAGGAGGCATTACTTTTGGACTGATCTACATATACGTGGTCCAAGACACCTCTTTTCAGTGCAGGCAAAAGTCAAAAGGTTGGATACCCCCCATGGAACACAATAGTGTAGCAAATAATTAGCAGCAATAAATACACAGGTTCCCTTCTTCCTCACCCTCCAGCCTCCACCACCATCCCACCCAAATTAATTATATATTATAAATAATAAATAACAAGCTAATCATAGCTTTATTGCTCCAAGATCTACTTTGAAGATTGATAGTAAAATCCTATTGGCAATTCTGGGAGGAGGATGTTAAAGTTACGCATATGCTTTTTTTTTTTTTTGTTTCCTTTAAAAGCCTTCAGAATTATACTATTAAAGCAACAACATAAAGCATGGCAAGCTTTGAAACACAAGGCTGACTTATGAAAACTTCAATTTCAATTCTCTTTACATCATATATATGCATTAGAGCAGCATTATATGTGATACATTGTTTTGCATATGGGACCATTACTTCATTTAATGTCCAGAAAGAGAACACCATGGTAAAGATTCAGTACCACGCAAACAACTTTTGACATTTTAATCAATATAAATTCTTGATTTATCAGCTAATGTACAATGCTTTTTTCATGCAGCTTTTCTGCATATCTTACTAGATTGATCAAAAATAATTACAAGGATGTCCACTAGAGTGAGTATCTGCTGCATTCAAAGATTTTCATCCGTGCATTCTGATTATAGGCTAGGGAGAAGGAAACAACATTCTGACTTCTCTAGACCTTTCTGTTCTCATATAGAGCTGGTTATTTCTGAAGATTTCTATATCAAGGGCACTGCATTCATTCTTTGTTAGCAGCTGAGCAAGCCCACACATGGCAAATTAGCTCTAAGATCATTACGAAAGTATTTATTGACTTGATTTTCCCAGTTACCAGCAAGGTAACCTTGTCTTGTGTTTACATAAGAAAACTGCCACCTGAAAAGTTAGCTATACCATTGTGCAAGAGAACTCGTGAGGCCATGATATAGTAAAATTTACAAAAATGCAAGCATGCCATAAGTAAAACCATAGTAGGATAAGAAAAATAAGAAATTTAGAAGAGGATACAAAAATGGAATGTTTCAATGCACAAAATGTCTGTTGGTGTTGCTTGTAGCAGACAAAACACAGTTACAGAGCCTTTGATGATATATGTATGTTAGATAGAGGCCCCTTAGTACTGAAAGGAATCCTGGGGGAAAACCCCAACTTTTTTTTTTTTTTTTAAAAAAAAAACAACTCCTTTTTGCTTGTAAAGTAGATATTTAAAAAGATTTTTCTAAGCTATTTTTGTGGAAGATATTATACACTTCACTCATAAGGGAAGCAGCAGTGTATTTCATTGCTATAAGGCAAGTGATTTAACAAAGCTTCTGTGACTTCATAAGATTTACGATGGCAAGGTCACTCGACTATGCACTGAATAGAGAACAGAGTCAGATAAAACTGTTAGGGAGACGCTTCTGTTGAGTCACAAGTTTTAGCACAGATCCCCTGACTAATGGCTTATGTCTAAAGGATTATGAGTGCAATCGATCCTTTATATCACTCAATATGATATAGCAAGTCAGTAAGCTATTAGCAGATAAGAACTCTTAGTCTTGCAAGAAGTTTCAAAAAGCTTGCTATTAGTCACTTACAGGACATCTGTTGCAGGTAAGAAATCTCTCAACCTAAAAGAGTAACCCTGAGAGGAATCTCTGCGCAAGGGGAAGATCCTGGCATTCAGCCTGCTGCCATGCAAGAAGAGTTCAAGAGGCTCTGGGATGTCTACTATTCATGCAATGAGATGACTGACCACTAGTCGTATTTGCATAATTCATTGGTGCATGCTATCTCCCCTGCATTCACCTTGAGCCTAGTTCAGCTATCACGATCAGTTGCATCTATCACAGCAACCACTGATGGTCACTGCACAAGCAGAGTTATGGGTGAAAGGTCGAGTTGGGGACTGGGAAGATAGTACACCACGACAGCTATTTCGAAAAAGTATTCATTATAAACAGTGACTGCTAGTGGTTTGAATTTTGCGTTTGTTATTTTTAACCCAATGCATTCATAGTGGTAAATCAGGCTACAGAAATCATTATTATTGAAAACGTAGCAAGAAATTAGCTCTCTGAGTCCCATTACTACTCCACTTCTTAGGGAGGAATCAATGTCCTTAACAGAAAGCTGTCCAGTTTCCTCTTAAAAGCATCTACTTTTGGGGAATCCATAAGCTCTCTAGAAAAACTCTCAGAGGACTTAACTATCTTTACAGCAGAAGGTTTTCTTAATGTTTAACCTCAGTCTCCTTTGCTGCAGTTTAATCCCTTAAAAGTAGCCTAAAATCATGAGATTTAAAAACTAATATCCCCCGGGATCTTCATATTATTTGCCTTTCAGTGTTTGATCCTTTCAGATTAACCTTTATAAATGTTCCTTAGCATCCATGAGAACTTGAAATTTACCTTCTGAAAACTTAAAGTTGAATTTCTTGTGAAATAATTTTACTCTACAAACTGGGATTTCAATTAAAAAACAAAACAAAACAAAAAAAACACCCAAAATTGCAGGGTATGAAATAAAAAATCATGGAGAAAAAAAAAATCAGTCTGTGAGAAGTGTATGATTGTTGGTATTCTAGATTCCATTAATCACCACGAGGCTTAACTAGACATGGTTACAAATTTAAGGTTTGATTCAGATTTCCATTAC